>NC_092832.1:25975441-27175441 GCF_039878825.1 Excalfactoria chinensis | reverse complement strand
ATCAGCACTGGGATTTCTTCAGAAAGCCACAGAAGGAAAGGCTGAGGCAGTGCTGAAGATCAGCTGCTCTGTGAGCCCAGCTGATAATCCTAAGTCCTATTAAAATGCTGCCCATTGCCATTATCATGCCAGCCTATCATTCTGGAAATGACATGCACCAAAATAAATAATAAACTCCAAGCAGATTCTGGTGCTCTGGATTCATTAAATCTGGGGGGAATTTGAGTTCCCAGCGTCACACTGCTTTATTGCTTTCTTTGGTTGGATATGGATCCCAGGGACACGACTCCCAGCCCACCCACCCACTGCTGCACTGAGGTGACACCTGGCATCAGTGCATCCTCGTGTCATATTCCTTGCCTTCATTTTCTAAAGTCTAAAATCGGGTTTCAGATTTTCATAGCTCAGTCATGAGAGGTTAATCCCAACAGGTTCCTTTGTGAACACATTCACTGCGGCTTCTAACATCCACGAGCAACAGGACAGAAAGTTCTCAGATTTCTTTGACAGTCTGTTGGCACACAGAGTTTGAAGGCAGCAGAAGCAATCTGCCTCTTGGTCCATTATCACAGGGCAGTCAGTTTGTTCTGGATCTGACATTTCACCAAGAGAATCAGCAAAATTGATGCTGTTGTTTTCCTTACAATGAAGTGTGCCTGAGAAGGCAGTAGGAAACAACTTCCCTCGCAATGCAAACCACACAAAGCTCAGATAAAACAGGTACACTCCAATGTAATTACCATCATGAAGTAGCACAACATTTAGAAGGCCTTTGTGTGCATGGCAATTTTGAGCCTTTTATTTCTTGGTAATGATATTAGAACTAACTGAAAATATGAACCTATTCAGGAAACACACATGCGCTCATTTACTGCATGGTGAACTGTTCATCATTAGTAGCATTAGATGACATAAAATAAATGTTCATACCCCAGGTAGTATTTGCAGAGAGTTATTGTCCATCCATAATTCCTTCAGGTTTTGTATCTGTTCGAGAACCTCAGGCTGCGGAAAAGAACAGATCACGTTATGGACACGTCTATCAAATGTGCCAGTTCAGCATCTCAGCACCTTCAGAGAGCCATTGAAATATCTCCTGCACTCTGAGTTCCTTGGAACGTTGCACTTCCCATAAGAAGTTCTCTTCCTGCTGCCCAGCCATGCGGCATATTGGGCAGTAAGGAACCCACCCCCCATAGCTCAGTGCCTCCATCCTACGCGCAGTGGCATCATGTGTTTCTATTAGAAAAACAATTAGTCAATAATTGGAAGGTAATTTATTTTGCCTAAGCTAATTCTATTGAATTTTCTTTTTCTTCTTTGATGATTAAAATTACTTCTAATTTCCAGGTTAAGTTAATTAGCGGTCATTTTGTGCTATTTGTTCCTGTGATGATTAATGATTTTTTTTCTTCCAGTCTTCACTGAGGTTAATGTGGAGAATCATCATTTCTCCTCTCAACTTCCATTTTCTTCTCAGTTCCTCTTATTAGACGGATACTTTCCCAAAGGCAGCAGACTGCTCCTGTGGCTGCACGTGGCCACAACACCTTAATGCCTTTCAAGCACAAGTCCAGCCCCCCGAGCACAGAGCACAAAATGACACAGGCGTTTGCTGAAAGGGGCATTTCTTACCAGTTCAGAGAATTCATTATTGCCCAGATCAAGTCTCTCCAGCTGAGTCAGCTTGTGCATCGACCTGCAACAGAGCAGGAAATATCTAAGATGGAATTTTTCCTTGGAAACAGTCGGTCAGCTTTTTGCTTAGACAAGAATAAAGCCCAAATGATATTGCTGGTGTAAAAAGAGTTAGATCAGATGGACGTCACTGCAAATGACAACAACACACTTCTGCTTTTGGACACCAGCTAAAGTTCTGGAACTGGAAAACCAGCAACAACTACAAGAATATAAAAGCAAACATCAAATCATGGTACACTTTTGCACTGTTACTCAAGGACAACGACTCACCTGTGAGCAACTGAAAACTGTATCAATTGTGGTGACTAAATTAATTTGCAAACTTTTGTTTTCTTTATGAACTCCTAAAAAGCAATCTAGCTTTTTGCAGCAGAAATACAAAGGGTGACTGTAACTCCCCTAACACTGCAAGAGCGCTGAGCTCCTGTTGCAAATGGATGAAAAGCAGCATACAGGTTTCTAACTCGGGGATCAGTTTGAGACTTCAGCCTCTGTGATGCAGAGCACAGCTGGGCTGGAGAGGGGTGACGCAACATCAGCCACAGCAGCTCACCCTCCTGCCCAGCATTATCAGAGAGAGAAATAGGAAGGCAGCATTTGAAAGCAACCAAAGTTCATTTCAAATGTACGTTATGGGGTAAAGGGCTTTAAAGGAGGGATTGTCTGGATTTACGTCTGCAACTAATCACCATGTAACAGCTAAAAAGGCACTTTTGTTGCTTGGGCACAGGTAACTCAAACGGTGAAATAAAAGTTAGGAGTAACTGGGTGAGATTCTTGAGTTAAGGAAGTGAATGGGATAAATCTCCCCCATTTATCTCCAAATCTACACTGTGAGAAAAAAAAATGGTTCTCTCAATCACATGAGAGAATCACACGTGGCATCCAGGCACAACAACTGCAAAAAGCACTTAGAACCTACCAGCATGAATACAGGTAAGCCTTTGAGAACACACAGGTGTTTAAAAAACTGTGCCTGTGGTGTGTTCTGAGCATCGACCCAAAGAAGAAATCCCAAAACAGCAAAGATAATTTCAAGATGGAAAGAAAAATGCTGAGCAACTTTGTAACACGAGCTGAAGGATGGAAGGTCTGAGATGGATGGAGTACTGCCATTGCTCCCAATGGGAAGGATGTTCTGCTCGTGTGTGGAACACAGCATTGCTCACATCCCTGCCAGATGCAGATCACTGCCACTTCACTCACCCTACTGTGTCAGAATCCACAGCTGTACAAAGCCAAGGCTATTCAAAATTACCACGACACTAAAAACTAAACAGCATCTTCATGTGAATATATTGATCTCTATGGTTTATGATGAGTGACTTGATGTTAGTAAATGATTTTGAGTAGCGCAGTCAATACTTTATAAAAGGTCATTAAATTTGAACCAAATCGCTTCATAAATATTTCCTGAAGATCGTAATCATTTTAAGAAACTGAAATAATGATGCTTACGTTCCTCCAGTGCTGCACTAAACAAGGTGTGTGGGACAGAGCACGTGCTATGCAGGTGGTGCAATATGCCACAATGCTGCCACCAGCCTTCCTTCCTGTCGGGGTGTCCCTCACCCAGCCTTGGCTCTGCCGGCACCTCCTGGCATTTCTGGAGCACAGTCTGGGCCAGGATCACAGAACCATTCGGGTTAGAAAAGAGCTCTGAGATCCCTGAACCCAACCCATCCCCACCGTGCCTACTGACCACATCCCTAAAATGGATCCTTTCCAAAAGGCACAAAGCACAGCTGTCCTGTTACGGGTAAAGTCCAAATGCAGTAAATTAAATACTGCCTTTGTTTCCATGGACATAACTGGGATGGCATCTTCCTGCTGCTGCAGAACTTCGTGCTCAGTCCTGGTAGACCAATAAGCTCCGAACACAGCACCATGTTACAGTGGAGGTAAATTAAAAACAAAAACAACAGAAAAAATGAAAGGACACAAACAACTAAAGAATTCAGTATGAAGCAGAAGTACTCTGCTACTTAGAGGCCTTCTGCAGTACTCGGAGTTGATCCTAATCCAAGAATTATCACAGCCGTTACTGATGGCATCTCTGCCATTGACCCTTTTATCTCTATGTTCTGTATCAGAAGTAAAGCCAATCATTAAAGATGCTACAAGTAAGCAATGGAGACTTGCTTTGATGTTTCAATTACAGGAAAATGATGTGATGGGGTTGGGTAGAGAACACTGAGGAACATCTATTGTGAGAAAACTTCATACTTTTTTTTCCTAAAATACTTCTAAAAAACCCACAAATGTTTGACAAAAATGCAAATTTCATCCTTCAACACAAGGCATTTTCTTCTAAACATGTTATTGAGATGAAAAACCTTGTAGATAAACAAACACTTGGATCTCAGGTTTCTGAGATCATGTATTTTATTACTTCCTTTAAGTAAACAGCCTCCACAACTGACCTCCTGCATTCCTCCATCTTTCAGCTCAACTTCGAGGAACGAATGTTAGGATCACAATAGAAGATCAAGCACTGGTTGTGCTTCTGTACTTTAGAGAAATTAATGATCAGCAGAGAAGAGTTGTTAAAACACATCTGGGCCTCCTGGGTGGAAAAGTAATGCCTGTTTTAGGAAGACAAGGTGCAAAACATGATGACGGAGTTCAAGCCTAAAGCACGGAGTGGTTAAATCTGAAACCACACTTATCAATATAACTATGATTATCAAGACTGAGTGCACATGATTAAACAAAGTGGCTTTTTATACACTGTATGCTGACCCCCCTTCCTTTTAAGTCAGTAATATAACTCTTGATTGATGCTCCCCAATTCCCAGCCTGCTTCTTACTGTATTTTGGTTCCTACAGTATTCATTACTTTGAAATATTATTGCTATAAAACCAAAAGAAATGATGCAAATATTTCATCTTTCAGGAGTATCTCTTCAATATGCAAGAGCGCCCGGAAGACTGGGAGCCATTCACGGAGCAGTAAGTGCTCCTCTGGCACAGCAGATGATGATAGTGAAGCAGGATAATGAAGTCACCTGCAAACACGAAGATTTTCCACTCGTTTCCCCAAAGGGTTCTGTTTGATATTCTGCTCTCCATTAAAATTTGAGTTAACGATGTCTTTAACCCCTCTGGTCCTTTAACTCCGCTGCAATTCTCTTTGGAAATATCATGCAAGAGCTGACTGTCATTTTACAGATCCAGACAAAAGCTCCTTCGTTTTTAAACAAAGCTGTAACATTCTCAGGTCAGACCATTTACACCCAGTATCTCACCAAATAACTTCCAGGCCACTGAAAATGTTTAGATCTGGTCTCAGTTGTTGCACTGGAAACTTTCACCACTGTGCCTTAACTGATTGATTATTAGTCCAGTTCACATTTCTAACACTCAGATACAGGATGTAAATACTGAATACAAGTTATCTCAATGGGGAAAGCCATAACACTGGTAACTGCAAACACTTGGTGACGACGGACTGCCTCACTACCACTAAGATTCTCATTTAGTTATGAGGATCCTTCCCATGAATGCACACTGCAGTGCGGCTGCAGGACAAATAACTGCAATTACTCAACCACCACTGGCCAGTTGCTGCTCTGGGGAGCTCACCTCAGCACGTGAGCATTGCAGCTTTATCACTGCCTGCACACGCAGATGTTAAAGGATTTCCCATCAGAGCACTGGCTGAATACAGACAAGTATCTCACTTCCACTTCTGTGTTTCATATTTGCATTCTACCTTTGAACGTAACTTTTACTTTAAAAGCTCTGCTTTACAGCACTGTAAATTCATTCTAGTAAATAAATTTTAACTACATCTTTAAAACACGATGGCACAACTTCTCATGGCAGACAAACAAATCGTTTCAGAAACAGCAGCACTTCTATAGAGGCAGATGAATTTCAGCTATCTGCTACGGGGCTCTGCAAGAAGACAAAGCACACTGCAAAGGTACCCATGGGAACGAACACCCCATCCCATTTCCCATTACTCTGTGATATTTTTGCCTCCTTCATGCTACTACTTATATTTTTCTTCCCAAAAGATCCATTATACTTTCTTACGAGTGACCATTTTGTGAAGGAGGAACGGGGAAGGTGCAATTATGAGTAATGCTCAGTTAAATATTCATTGCTTCAATGACGTAATGTAATTTAATTAATGTGATAATAAAACTTGCAGCCAAATTTTTCACATAAATCTCAGCCCAGATCACATTTGGATCCATTCCTCCGTCCATAGGCAAGTGCAGGAGTTACATGGAGGAGACTGCAGAGCTCACCGAGGGGTGCACTGTGTGCAGAGTAATAAGCTCATGAGAAACTACAAGTGTGCAAAAACCAACGTAAAGATTAGTGAATATTGGGTGAAAAACCAACACAACTCACACCAGTTTGAATCACATTCGTGCTACAGAAGATTTAACAAACGCTACAAAATTCAGTGGTGCCAAGTGGAAGCCATCAGGATTACATGCATTGCCTCAAATGTTCTTGCAGGTTTGTTTAGATTACCTTATTGAGAAGTTACATACCCACACATTGTAAATACGTTTCATCACCAGGAAAACACCACGCTTTAACAGCTTGTGGAAATAAACTCAGCTATCACACACTGTTTCAGTGCACAGTTTATTGTGCACAGTAATTTTTATGCTAAAGTTCAGAGGCTCTTCCTTTTCTAGCACTTCAAACCTTACAACATAACTTTATTAATTAATCAGCCCAGGGTTTGCATTGTAAGAACAGTACTTAATGTTAGTCACCTGCGTTAAATGTTGCAGAACAGTTAAAATTTAAACAGGGATGAAGTATTACATTGCATCACCTATTTCCTTATGCTGCACCTAATGGACTACATGGAAATCTCAGCATTGAGCCAGGCTGGATGTGGCTCTGGGCAGCCTGATCTGGTGGCTGACGGCCCTGCACGCAGCAGAGGGTTGAACCAAGATGATCACTGTGTTCCTTTTCAACCCAGGCCGTTCTATGATTCTATGATGACTTTCAGTGAATCTCACATCCAGAAATTCAAATATTCTAGATATTGGAAAGCAAAGAACCATGAGTATAAATTAATCTGCCATGAACAATCAAATCTGCCTAGGCTTCAAAATAACAGAACATGTTGAACGAAAAACTGATTATGAAGATACCAAAAATTGCTATACATGGAGTGAAATATATGTATATATGTGAAATAACTATCAAAACAGCATTTATTTCAACTTCAGTTATACCCAAGAACACATACATTGCTATTTTAAATATCAACCCACAAATCAGAGGATACAGTAGAGATCATGGGATGATGCCTAGAGTAACTCTGTGTTGCTTTGCTACTCTTCTATGGCCTGGTCGTTACTGCAGCCAGGAGCAGGCAGCCCACCAGCTGCATGGCTGCCAAGAACGCCACTGCAAAGCACAGCCAGACTGCTGATCTGGATCAGACCTACTGGGTGATGGGCAAGGAGGGCACACACTCTCCATCTCAGGTGAGAAAACCAACCTCAGTGGCCAAAAGATGGAACTGCTGGTGCAGAAGGTGTCTGAACACAGCCCACTGACCTACGGCTTAGGAGCCTTTACCTAATTCCATGTCAAGGGCTCAGAAATAAAAAGCACCACTGAGAAAGACGCCCTCCACACAGAAGTTGCAAATAGAGCCATTCCGTGACTCAGAACAAAACCAGGCAGGTCGTCCTGCAAAAAACTTCTGTGTGCTAAATGTAAGGATGTTAAAAACATGTCACTGAGCTAAAGCAAAGCTTCCTGCACAGGGACCCAAATTGCACCTGGTTTTGTTTGTGGTGGAAATGGATCAGGTCTCCAAATAAACCTCTCAGCTCAGGACCCAGTAATGAATCACTCTGCAGGCAGCAAGGTTAGAACAGCTGATCACAGAGAAAGGTGAAATCATCACAGCTTTCACCCTCGATCGCACGCCCATTCCTTTCCCAACATGGCTTCCTGAGCCACTGGGAGCCACTTTGACACGCAAGGCTGAAAATACCACCTTGTCCTGACCTTCCATCTCCTTTGCCAGAGAGCAGGGAGGAGACCTGAGCTAAACATCAACTTGGTCACAATATCAGCCAGGATGAACCAAGTCCAATGGGCATTCACAAATCCTGAGGAGCCAAATCTCCTGAACAATCTAACCCGAAAGCAGGAACCAAAGAATGTCGCCCTCAACACATTTCATACTTAGCAGACCATTTGATTCCTGTTTCTACTCAATCACGGCCCGAAGTCATCACCAACATGTAGGAAAAGACAGGAACATTCCTGCAGCTAAAGCCACAGAAACAAAATGAAGATGAGCTAAGAAAAGACAACGATGAATGCGAGATGAAAAATGATGTGACTGACGAACAATCTCGGTACTAATTGAGGAAGAGAGATGGAAGTAATTGTGATATAAAAGTAAAGACCCCTGCAGTACATTCACACATATGTACGCTGCAGTTCTTCAGAACAGCCAGTCATAAGTGTCAGAATACAAGCAGCTGAGAGCCTTCAAGTTTTGCATCACTATTCCTGATTTCTCAGGTTACATAAATAAGACATCTCACGGTGCAGAGAATTTCCCAGTGCTAAAGGGAAAAGGTGCCCAAAGCGACCTTCTGCACAGCACAGGCCAGAGCTTGGGCTGGGCTCTGCCTGGTGGCCTTCAGGGGACTGCTGATGCACTGCAGGGCAACTGGTCAGGCTGTCCTTGCAGAGACATCTGCAGGTACAGCTTCTGCATCTTGATGCAGCAACAAATACAAATGTCTCTAAACTCCCCTTGCAGTTTTAACTGTACGCAGGGGGTTTTATTCTGCAGATGATTTTTAGCCAAGTAGAATTAAAAGAATACCAACTTACGGTGCTCTGAGCATACTGAGCAATTTCCTTGCGTACCACAGCACAGCCATACCCCAGAAAGCTGAACAGGCTAATTAGATCTCATTAATAACAGTCAGAGGGAACTCTTTGTGTCTTCAGCTCCACAGTGCTCTGGGAGGAGCTCGAGGTTCCAGCGTAATTAAGAACAAAATGAATGCAAGGTGAACCAGAGTGAGTCTTCATGGTTGTAAATGCTTTCTCCCCACCCACCACTTTGCACCGTGAAGACTCTATCCAGAATTTAACCCTGCTAGTCACGTATAAAATAGAAATCAAATCTGGATCTGCTAATTGGAAGTTGTCCATAGAATCACAGAATGGCCTGGGCTGTAAAGGACCACAGTGACCACCTCAGCTACGTGCTGAACTCTGCTCAGGATTACCCTGGGTGGCAGAAGGGGCAGCACTCTTTCATTCAGAGCTACAAGAAGTTCTGGCTGTATCACCTCCCCACAGGAGGAATGGCAAAAAATGGCCACCATTACCTCTAGCCAACAAGAACTGGGGCCATTTTTCAGTCAAGTTTGGCCCACTAAGCATGGCCACAAACTGCTCCTATAACAGGAAAGCCACGCAAAGCATTTTTGTGCACCTTCCCTCAGCAAGTACATCTACTTTAAAACAGCCTAATAGAGAGATGTGTGGTAGTAGTGCCTTAATAAAATACTGGCAATGTTTTAATATCGCATTGCCAAAGCAAGAAGTCTTCTGGAATGTGATTCATTAAACTCAGCCAGAGTTACTATTTAAAGAAAACAGGTCATCACGAAAGATGAAAACATTTGTAATCTCAGAGTGCAAGAAGCAGTTTACATCTTTATCATAAACTAGGAAAAAAGTGGAACAGCCTTTCAGAAATAGCAGTCTAAAGCAAAGCTTTTAAGCCTATATTTAGCTGTTCCTGGACACGTTCTCAGCTGATATAAATTCAGTTCCGTTGACTTCCACACACTTCACACAACCTGCGGTTCTGCAAATCAACTTCCTAAAGCAGCAGCTTGGAGATGGAAAGGATTCCAGCAGCATAAATGTTGCTAAAATGAATGGGACTAATGTTCTTAAGTCACAAGAATGATTTGTGTAATTCCATTTTCAGGATTAATGGAAATCACAATTATCAGATTTACAAATAACATTTAATGGCTGAAAAATCGGAATGGATTTTGCCACCTTTTAGATATCTGAATATCTTTCCGAGCCTTTTATTGGCTCAACGCCGCTGAGCTGAAACCAAAGAGACAAACGAGACCAGATCTGCAGCCTTCCAACATCAAAAGGACAAACGTTTGTACTTATCTTAAAGGCAAAGCAGAGCAATATTGAAATAGAGGACAAGAATAAAATAACTTTATCTGACAGCATTTCAAACAATGTTTTAAATTGCCAAAGATGCTCCTTAGTGATACATGCCATTTTCTGTACTAAAATGATATTTACAGAGAATTGCCAGTATTCAATACATGCGATGTTTAAACTACATTTTTTAATGTTGTTTTTTAATTTATTTTTTCAATTAAAAATGAAGTTTTTATTGGTAGATGCTTTTAATATGCAAACCTAACTTCTGTGAAATACCTGCAGTTATTTTCACTGTGTTGTCCCAAAGCAGAATCTCATCTACAGGACTTTATATTGCTTCACAAACAAGTTACTACGTGTTACTTCTATATCTGTTAAGACACTGCTTAGAAACCCTGATCCTCTGTGCTTCCTTATACAGTTTCACTGCATTTCAGGTACGATCAACATAAATACGGGTTAAAATGATTTCCATAGATATGTATTCATAGTCATGACAACAGGAACAGCACAGTGCTGACTGCAAAGCTGCAGCAGACACGTTATAGGTGCTCTATTGGATGGCTGGCTTCACAATTTCATTTGTGACTCAGACTAAAAAACGTAGCAGATGAGATTCCTCTGGTTTCCATTAGAAATACCTTACATGGAAAATTGTAGATAATAGTGACCTTCTGAGCTTTCAAGTTAGTGGAAGAAAACACAACAGCTGCCTTCGTCACAAAGGAATGTCAAGTACTGAGAGTAAAATATTGTGTAAAAAGGTCCATTTTTCATAGAAGTTTTGAGAACTGCTTTTGCAGATCTCATTTGATCCAAAGGGGCAGCTGAAACACCAAGATTCTAATTAGAACTTCAGCCATTCAGCAAAGTAAAACAAAACAGGATGATCAACTTTGTTGCCTACAGTAAATAAGCAAATAAGCCCATAGAAGCATTTCACAGTATTTTTGGCAGAAAACATCAGCCTCAGCTCTCACAAATAAGACCGCATGGCTAAAACACATCGCCAGTATTTCCACACTGTTATATTTCATTCTAGTCAGAACCTGAAACTGTGCAATCAAGCCTCAAAAGCTCAGCTTACATTTTGAGACTGAAAACACATGAACACAAAAAGGTTAATCTTAACAATGGGAAAGAGCCCTACCACCACCATCACCATCAGTTCAAACCACGGGGACTGAAACACACGCCGTCTGATTGAAGCCTGATTGAGATTCAGGCTCATAGGAATTATCTGCCAACCACGCAGACCTCTGCCCCCATCCATGCAGGAGTTCTCTTCCAAGCTGCCCACCCTGGCTGTGTGTGCAGAGACAAACACCAAATTATCCCGCATCAATTTCTGTCCCCTCAGTGTAAGTAACACGGCATTTTTAGAGCCTTCTTGTGCGGGAATGCATGCACACATCCTGCATGTATTCTCCTTCCTATTTATCCATTATACCTTTAGCTCTTCCCGATCCTTGCTTCATTTTGAACTTTTTCTAACGAGGCCTCATTTTTTAATACAATGTCACAAACACTTCATCTCTAGTGGAAATACTTTGACAAAGAACATCCAGCTTTGGCAGGGCTCTATTAGATGGATGACTCAGACATTTCACATCCTAACAAGAGACTCGTGGCTTTTTTCCTTCAACACAACCACTGGTTGAAGAACCCCCCACTTACACCATAATTCCTTATCAGTCCCTCAGTACGTGACCTTGCACGCTGCTTTATTTCATTTAATCCAGTTTTGATTTCTCAGAATTCCACAGTTTTTCCAATTCTCCCAAACTTCCTCAGAAGTTCCATTTTCTCCAGACATCAGCTGCTGAGGGTCCCCTCTCGGTAATGTCTGCATGGTACATTGCTTGCTAAAAGCAAGGTATTACAGAAAGGACATAAACAAACCCCAAACGAAGAGCTCTAACACCTACTGTCAAGAAAATCAAAGAAGAGATGAGAAGCCACAGCTTTGTGTGGGAACAGTGAGTCACACGGATGAGTACAAGAAACACAAGTATTTTCTCATCACTTACCAGCTCCTGCTGTTTCTCAGACACCGGTGACTCACCATTTACAAATGCAGTTTCTACAATTCTTCAATTTCACCCATTTCTACTGAAAGAAATTCCACAAAACTCTGAAAAGGTGTTTTCCTCATCTCAAACGGCTCTAAAAACAAGAACCATACCAACTACTTCCATTTACTCAAAGGCATTAAAAAAAATACGGGCAGATTGCCTGGCTGCTTTGTGTAAGCAACAGAACGGGTACAGTCTTCAGCTCTCTTCTGCAGTCAGGAAGCACCTTCGGCTCCCCCCAGGAATCCAAAAGGATATAAATGTCCCAAAGCATTGAGTCGAGGAGTAACACGTCTCCTGTACAATCATAAATGTTGGAAAAGATCCTCTAGATCAAGTCCAACCACCAACCCATCACCATCATGCCTGTTAAACAAGTCCCTAAGTGCCACCATCTACACTATGGTGTGTAGTCATCACTGATCACTCGAGTCATCACTGTTCTTGCATTGGGATTGCAGTGTGAATTGGTGCCTTGGCCAACACACTTGGACAAAGGAGTAATCAGCCAAGAGGGGTAACATCTACATCAGTGAGGAGAACTTAAATTACTTGCTGCATCTCACTGCCACTAGATTGTCTGAGGCCAACTACTATGACATACTTGAGTAACATTAGACATTGAACATAAACCAAAAAGGGAGAAAGAAAGAGAGAGAGAGGTATATATAAGCCCCTATGAAGTGCAGTGAATGTTTATGACTGCCCTTCAATAGACTACTGGCTAACTTAAAAGTTTTTGTTGCTACAAAACCATGTTCAGAAAGTTCCTCTCCAGCTCAGTAAATCCAGGTTGTAGTTTTGGCTGAAAAACTGAGGAAGCTTTACTTCAATCAGCACAAAAACTGCACTGCCCTGACACAACCAAGGAGAGAGGAACCATCTCTGAGCTTGGTTATGTGCCACTGCTCCTAAAACATCTGCCTAAAAACAAACAAACAACAAAAAAAAAAAAAGGTATTTCGACTTGGGGTAACATATCTATCTCATATAGGAAAAAAAGAACTGAAAAGTAATGGTAAAATAAGCAGGTGCCCATTGGTAGCACTTGGTTACAATCAATATTCTGGATTCACATTCATTTTGAACACAGAAGTCTGTGATTTTCAATCTTTCAGGTAGAATATCAGTCTCTGTTTGGGAGCTCTCCTCCTTAATGGAACATTTATTGAAACTAAACAGCCAGAAAATAGGCTCTGGGCCTCAAACTGCCATATCAATGAAGCAGTCCAGCCCTAAGCAGTGCAGATCAGCTCCTGCTGCATGACTGAGGGCTGACTCACCTAACACAGAGGTTGTTTCCTACCGCGTAGGCAGCACAGCCATGACTTCACCTCTCTGAATTTTCATTCAAATCATTTTCTATAACTTCCCAGAAGCAACTAATTGGTAGGAAGAGGCGTACTTTGTGTAACGATGCACATTAACATAAACAGAAGCACTCAGCATTTATCCAACAGTGGGAAAACATGGCAGGACTTCATGTCATTTACACAATAACCAAAGGACACGGCATACACTGGGCACTGGAGGGGCTGGGTTAACCCCACAGCTGGGGAGTCACTGCCAGCCCACTGAAGGGCTCTACTGGAGCGTCTACACTCAGAGTCCTCCATGTAGGGCAGCCCCATAATGCAACACAGGGGTCACAGTCCCAGCACAACATTTATTTGGTAAATGGTTTCCAAACACCAACACAGACACTGCTGGCCTGATAATTAACCACTAGGTACAAAAAGCCTCATTGTGCACTCATACAGGAAAACAGCACTTCAATTCGTACAGGTGAGACAAAGCCACGCAGGCTGGAGCTGCAATTAAGAGAGCGAAATGGAGAAACAGGTTACAGTGGTGTGAAAGCTGCTTGTCTGCACCAAGATGGGAGTGCTGGGACAGCTCTGCAAGCTGTCTGTCCCCAGACAGACTGCACAGAACAAACAACCTACGTGGGTAATGCTGAACAGCTGACAGACAAGCAGAATATGCCCTGCTGAGGAGCAGGAAGGAAAGGTGGAGGTGCTCACTGAGTGCACCCACCTTCCTTGTAGCTGGTATCCACATTCCCCACTGGCAGCATCTCCGGGATGAGGGGTGACAGCCTCACAGTGCAGGAAAGAAGGTTCTGTTGCCGTGTGCAATTGAACAGATTGAACACCAGGAGAAATATCTTTTCCTAAAGAGAGCAGCCAGGTGCTGGCACAGGCAGCCCAGGTTTGGCTGGAGGTGGATTCACTGTCTCTGGGGGTGTCCCAGAGCTGTGGGGACACGGCCCTGAGGTTGATGAGCAGTGGAAGCTCAGAGGGCTTTTCCAACCATCATGGCTTCCTTGCTCTATGATCCACTCTCCTCACTCTGGGTGCATCCACCTTCCTCAATTTGTGCTCAGGACAATTTATCGTTGGGGCAGATTTGCCATCTCAGTGTGCACACATCCAAATAAGGAAAACAGAACAGTACGGGTAGCTATAAAAGGGACAGAAAACATCTTCAGAAATGTCTGAAAAAAGGCATAAAAAGTAATAACACATCTTTATTCAAGCACCTCGGGAGCAGGAAACCTGCCAGAAGCCTCTGGAAAGGATATAAAAGGAATGCTCCAAAAGAAAGGTCACAGCAGAAAACCTAAATTAATTTGTATCCAGAGCCTGGGCTGGCTCCCGTGCTGCAGTGCTCACCCACAGAGTCACTGGAAGGTTTGTCTTCAGCAGAAGTCAGAATAAAGCAAATAAAAAGGAAGAACAAGAATCGCTGAGAAGAGATGGAACTCAGGGTATGAGCCCAGACTGTGTGTGTGTCACACGTGGTGCCTCAGTGCTGGGGATGGGCAGCCTGTAAGAAACGTCACAACAACCCCTGCATTGCTCCAGGATACACTGAGGAAGCCACGTGTCAGTGACTGCCATCTGCACCAGGCTAATTAACAGGAGCTCTTCTAACATGAAGGGATGCTTGAAGAAATATGACACACTGGGGGAATTCAGCACCATTTTCAGCATGACTCAGAAACTCTTGGAGTCTATCAAAAGAGCACGAGAGATCTGGGCAGTGAAGTCTACCAAAAGCACGTGTGGAGGTCCATCACTGGGAGTTCTTAACATAAGCACCTGTGTGAAGAGAGAGGGTCTTCACATGCATAGAGTGCAAGAAACAGGAATTTTATCTGAGTGGGAAGAGGAGCTGCCAACTGCACCCAGCTCTGGGTGCCTGCCACTGACTTTGTAAGTGACTTAAGAAAGGATGTTGGGCCTTTCCAGGAGGTGGCATCACTGCCACAAACAGACTGAGGGCAGGGCAAGCCCTTGGGGCACCTGCAGGACCCAAATCACCAACAGCAGCACACCAAGGGGCTCTTCTCCCTTGGCAGCCTCCTGCTTTCCCACGTCTTCAGACCCAGGCTGGACTACAGCGCTACCCTGTAGGAAAGAAGCTGGGAACTGCAGCCCTCCACTCTGAGAAATGGCTCCAGCACAGAATAATTAAACACTGAAGAGCAAGTTGCCTCATTCAGAACCCACTGAAGCTAGCAGAAATCTCTGCGCTGAACTTAATTGCTTCAGTTTGGGTGCAAAATGCCTGAAAGCATCAGTGGCAATTGGAAAGCCTCAACTTCAGCTTCACATACATATTCAGCAGGGTAACATTTACAGAGCAGAATGCTACAGAGCTACTGGGAGCTGCGCTCTATTAAGCATCGCCCTGAGCCATTACACAGTGATATTACATGTCATTACAGCAAGAAAAGACCACCTTTACCAAACAGAATAATACAGATTATCCTGGTTGGGTCTTTGAGCCATGGATAGCGCCTGCAGAGGTGGTTACATTGCTCAAACCTCAGAAACTCACAGATGCTCCAGAAATTTTAACAGGAATTGAAGTGGAAAAAAAACCAAACAGATTCTTTCCTGTTTTTGTTGCAAAAATTACTGCTTTGAAAAGGTATTAGAAAATATCTGCAATATTGGCCAGAGGTTTCCAGATATTTCTTAATGCCCCGAAGCTCCTGGAAGCAGGTAGCTTTAATAACCACGTAAGAGAGAAAAGAAATAATTGTTTTTAAAAAGCTGTTTTGTGCAGAGCTGTACAGTCAACATACAAACACTTTCAGCATTTAAGAAGTAGCAGTAAAACCTTCTGAAGAGAAAGTGCTGCTGATGGAGAACAGGAACACCCCACGCTGAGCTCCTGCACACCAGGAACACAACACTGCATTGATTTCCTATTGGAAAGTGCCATGGAATACACTGATATGGTTGGACTTGTCTTACATGGAGAAAAATTAGGCTAACAAACTCAACAGCCAACAGAGAGCTCTTGTTTCTTAATGCAAAGTATATAAGGTGGTGAGGCACTGGAACAGGTTGCCCAAGGAGGCTGTGGATGCCCCATCCCTGCAGGCATTCAAGGCCAGGCTGGATGTGGCTCTGGGCAGCCTGGGCTGCTGGTTGGTGACCCTGCACACAGCAGGGGGTTGGAAGGAGATGAGCATTGGGGTTCTTTTCAACCCAGGCCATTCTGTGATTAAAGAACACCACTCTGGAGATCCCTGCTCTGGTTAGGGAGCTTCCTTTCAAGCAGCAGTTATTAGCATTTACTCATCTGATGATTTTGTAACTAAATTTGAACGTTTGGCACTTGGTTACCATGGATACATTTTAAAACAACCTTGACTTGTTGACTGAGTGGCAAAAAATAGAGCTACAGTAAACACAAAACACATTTAATTGCTGTTTATGCCAAGTTGCTAAATGCTTCCCTTAGAAAGCCTTCATGCACGTACAGCTGACAGCACAGCACAGCGGACAGACTGCCATCTGCTTTTGGGTAACTTTTCATTCCACATGATTTAAGTTGCATTTAACATGGTAATAGCACTGAGCAGATTGTTGCCGTGCACAATTATAATCCAAACCCCATACTTGCCCAGGTGCTAGCGAAACCCTCGCTAGGGCCAAAAGGACCACCGTGACTCATCAAGAAAGGTGGCAAAATGGCGTTTATTAGGAGTAATCAATACCTTATATACCTTACTACTTCGTCTACGCCCCCTAGGGCACGTTTGAAATGCGCGCGCCCAAAGTACATCACTAGATAGGGGACGGAAGAGGCTGGTTTACTATCACCGTCACATCCCGAAAAAGCCCCGCTACCGCCTATATGCTTGTACTACAAGGTTCAGCCTCGTTAGCATCTACAACATCTCCCCGCCCCCCAAGACAACAATTTATCCCTTTTCAATGTGAACACTAAAATCCCAAGTATAATCTACTATAAATTTGATATTATTCTATATGTTCTATGCAATATACTTATACTATTGTACTCAGCTTAACTGAATTACTCATCTACTTAGTCAAATTTAACCTTAACAAAACTAAGATTGATCTTAATGCAATCCTTACGATTACTAATATATTACTCTTATCATAACTCTATTACTCTATTAATATATTACTCTTAATATAACTTACTCTATAAATTTATATAAACCTTAATATCTATTAATATATTACTCTTAATATAACTTACTCTCTATAAACTTTATATAAACCTTAAAAGCTTCATCCGATATAATGAGTAGTGCAAGTTACATTTGTGCAAAAGAAAACAATACCACAACTAAATGAAGTGTATATTAAGATAGTCCCTTTGATGTCTGGAACCATCCGAGAAACAGTTCTCATCCGTGATGTTTTCTATTCTTCTTCATTCTTCGTCATTCTTCTTTCCATTCTTCATCATTCTTGCATGATGCATCTTCTCTGTATGGTGAACAGTAGTCAAAGTCTTCTGTCCGTAGCCTCGATAGCATCCATCAGCTCATCAGCACACGGCAACATGCACCATCATTACATTAGCGTGTAATCGATATGTAGTGACTAGGAAACTAGAATCACGCTCTATAGGATAAGAAGAACACATCCTAAAAGATAAGTGAAGTTGCAAATACAGATAAGTGTGAATCTACTGTTGGCTGAGACCCGACAATTCTAGACTGAATCCAGAAGGTCCCCGCGCTTGTTGTTTGAGCGGTACTAATCACCGAGACCAACAGCAGCAAAACAGTCTCAGGTACCAGATTCGGCCTCCCCACCAACTGCTCCTGTAAGGAAAGAACTCTTATCCCACTTCCCATAGTCAGTCTTCACCAACCATTCTTGAGTAAAACGAGAAGTGAAGCAGGACCCATTGTCAGTCTCAACGTGACTGGGCAAACCGACCATAGCAACAGCGGTTGCCAAATGGTATCGGACTGCAGTCAAGCCAGACCTGACATGCTCAGTGGCCGTGATGACAGTAGAGGAGGTATTCACAGCAATAGCCAGCCATTGACGGGGAGACAAGCAAGGCTCCCAGATGACACCAGTTTGCCAGATCTGCAGTGACCCTAGGCCAAAGACAGGAGTGCTGGCAACTGTATCTGCTATTACATTACCTCTGATAAAAAGGCTTGGCACCTCAGAGTGACCATGCACATGTAAGGATGCAACAGGAGCCGTGTGAGAGGCCAAGGTCTCATCTAAAATTCCAGCAGCCTCTGAACTTGGGAAGTCCTCCCAGCCCCTGCGGGCCAACAGCTTGGCTGCAAAGATGGAGTCAGCAACAGTGTTAGAGGGTATCATTTGCCAGAGGTGCACTGCGACCGTCACAGCCATCACCTCAAGCATCTGCACACTGACCATTCGGTTTGTGAAGACAGCAGCCTGTGAACTACGGTTGGGATCCTGCCAAACCACCATCCTGAGATCAAGAGTCTCATGCTCTACCAACTGAGCTAGCTGGGCCATTTCAAGGCCTCGAGCAGTGTCCCACTGTGCAAGCGATCCTTCCATGCAGCTCTGTAAGATCTTTTGCCAAGCTGCAGCCATTTTGCTAGACGGATTTTGGGGTTCTTTTGGGTCGGATCCCTTTAGCTGACCATACAAGGGCTTCATCAATCGAGCAGGTATCCCCAAAGCACCCCGAACCCACTGGAGGGCTCCTACCAGTTTCTGCATATTCCATAGTTTCTTAACACATGGTTGAATATCAAAACCCACCAGCTGCATCATCTCAGGGCTAAACTTATATTCCAAGCACTCTGCTTTAATTCCCTCTTGCATGTCTATTCCATGCACAGGGTGAAAGGGATCATCTTGTTCAGCTGCCACAACCCTCCCAAGCTCAGTCATCCACCCCTCTTTCCAGAATGTATATTGCACCAGCTTGAGAATCACGTATGCGAGGCTTTCAATATCGTGAGGGAGCACAGGGCTATGCGCCGTTAAAGTCTCTAGTGTGTTTAAAGCCAGGGGCAAACGGAACTCGCGGCAGCAGCCGGCAGCCCGGTGCCGGAAGGTGGAGCGGCTCCGCGCCGGGGAATCGAGCCCCTGTCCCCTGCATGACTGGCAGGCAACAGGAGCCACAGCGAGCGAACAACTTGCAGCTGCAGGCTCTGTCGGTCCTGTCCCGTTGGCGCAGCGCAGCAGGAGTCGGGCCCGGGTCCGATCAGGCGGCCCTCGGACTGATCGCAGCAGCGAGCTCCCCCGCCGCCGCCAGCAGCCGTACCGCTGCCCCCTCCCGCGTGGAGGGCAGAGACGGGCCAGACCCAGCCGGCACCCTGCGCAGCCCCGCCCGCCCCGGCGGCAGCTCCTCTTCCCCCGCCGGCACCAGCGGGCAGCTCTGCAAGCCAACACAGAGGGGGCCGGCCCACCGGCCGAAACTTGCCCAATCCAAGCCTGCAGCCGCAGTCCCGCGGAGTCCCTTTGGACCTGGCTACTCCCCCCCCCGGGATAGCACCACGTTTGCGCTCCCCCCGGGTCTGGAACACGCCTACTTCTCCAACCACTCGAATTAGCCGCACGCCCGTTATTCCCCCCCCCGGGATAGCACCACGTTTGCACTCCCCCCGGGTCTGGAGCACGCCTACTTCCCCTACCACTCGAATTAACCGCGCGCCCGCACTCCCCACCCCCCAATGACAAAGGATATGGGGCTGAAGTGTCCACTTGGCGGTCGAGAGGGGGTGTGGTCGATTGGAATTCGCCATCTTTAACTTTTTCTTCTCCGCTTCTCCCGGACCCCGTCCCATCTCCCCGCCTCCTCCCCAGACGGCTCTCCTGGGTCCCACCGTCCTCAGCCGCTTTTCCCGGCCGCCCTCCCGGCTGCTCCGGCTCAAACACAAGCCCAACTAACAAACACGATTCAACAAGTTTCCCCTCCTCCCTGGCTGCTTTAAGAGCACCCAGGATTACGCCCCAGGTCACAAGCTCGGCAGCCGCCTGGGCTGTCGCTGCATGCTCTGCAAGCAGAACAGTGAGCGGATCCCATTTACGACAGTCAAGGATCTCGCGGGGGGATGAAAGTTCCCCGTCCCGTTCAAGATAAGTAAGTATTGCAGCAATCTCCTGCAAAGAAGGAGCAGTCTCGCCACAGTATTCTTTACAAAAAGAAAACAATACCTCACTGATAAATTCCATAATCGTCGTCCCGCCCCGTCCCGTCGTCCCCCCGGAACTCTTGCCGCAAATATAGCGCCCCCGATCGCAATCCACGAGTACCTGCGCTGCAAAAAGAGAAAAAAGAGACCCCTGCCCCCCCAGGCAATCTCTACAAAGACAAGAAAGCACGCTCGTCGTCCCCCCGAGGCGCTCCCTTGCGGGATGCAATGCCGTCACCTCACTACACCCCAGATTAAAAAACCCCCAGGCACACTCGTCGTCCCCCCGAGCAGCTGGAGGAGGAATGCACTGCCGTCCCCTCAGTACACTCCTATATAAAAAACAAACAAACAAAAAAAAATAAACCGAAAACACGCCTAATAAGAAAAATCCCCAAAAAGAAAACGAAAAGGCACACCGGAGTTTACGGCCTCACACAGGGGCACCATATGTTGCCGTGCACAATTATAATCCAAACCCCATACTTGCCCAGGTGCTAGCGAAACCCTCGCTAGGGCCAAAAGGACCACCGTGACTCATCAAGAAAGGTGGCAAAATGGCGTTTATTAGGAGTAATCAATACCTTATATACCTTACTACTTCGTCTACGCCCCCTAGGGCACGTTTGAAATGCGCGCGCCCAAAGTACATCACTAGATAGGGGACGGAAGAGGCTGGTTTACTATCACCGTCACATCCCGAAAAAGCCCCGCTACCGCCTATATGCTTGTACTACAAGGTTCAGCCTCGTTAGCATCTACAACAGCAGATGCTACATCCCATGGTCTGATGGTACACTTCCACATTAGTTAAGTGCAGAGGTACAACATTAAAACTAGGCATTCACCTTCCTTTTGATGGTTACTCCCATAGCAGAACCACCAAACAACTACCAATATCAGCAGGTTCCCCCTGCTCACAGTGCACCAAACAACTTGCAGGATAAGAAGGAAAGCTCTGCAGTACACATCCATAGACCTGCCCCATCTGCCTCAACTCCACGTTGTACAGCCCCTCTGGTTTATAGGACTGCAGGTATTTCCTGACTGAGGTGGTTCTGCTGCAGGCACAGATGTGTCACACCTGGACGCAGCCCAGCACTGCACTCAGATTGATTCTCTCTCCCCTCTCTCTGTACTTCATAATACAGCTGTGCCTCCCACCACCATTCCGAAGGACAGTGTGTGCACAAGCAGAAGCCCTTCTTTCCAGTCTCCCTCAGCAGAGCACAGCAGCTTCTGCAGCAGCAGAGCTGAGACCGACCGCCCACAAGGAACGTCTCCCTTGGTTACGGCGCTCAGAGCTTCCATCCTATCGGAGCCATCAGCGGGAAGTCACTGAGCTCAGCCACGGGCAGCTCAGTGCTGCTGCACCCAGCAGGGCTTCCAGACACTGCCAGGGATGGCACCTGGACAAGGTGTGCTGCCAAAGTAAAGGAGAGCCTTCTCATTTGTAAGGCTGGCACAACTTCTGCCCCGCTGCCATCAGCCTCAGCGCACACAGCCAGCAGACAGTAACGACCCCAGAGCCACCGCCCTGCTCTCATGGTGCATCAACAGGGACTGGAGGGGCTGCTTTGCTTCTCAAAAAGTGCAAACCGAATTCAAAGCAGAGGAAATGGGATGTTTGCACACACAGAAAGCGTTTTCCACTGGTATCAGAAATACTTCCTTTAACATAAAGCATGACTTTTCTCTTTGAAGGGTCATGCTGGGCCTTTAGGGAAGCACCCAAATGGAGCAGTGAAAACATTATGTCCCACACAGGGAAACTCCTGCATATCAGCTTTCAGTGCACACTGAGCAGAGTGCTCAATAACACACAAAGTAAAGTTTCACCAGCAGAGTCTACTACCACCATTGTAAGTCTGACTTACAATGGGGACACACAGCCTCCATTTGGAACAATTTCCAGAGCCGTGGATATTTCTCCATTGGTAAGGATCCTCGCACAGAAAAACACACAATGCTGGTCTGAATACAGAAGTGTATTTCTAGCTTTATGCAGTGGAACTCCCTACATCCAGCACAGGAAGCGTAGATATTTACTGCTGTGGTTGGCTAGTTTACAAGCACCCATCTTCCATTATAACAGTTGCTTTTTGCTAAAAATCATCAGTACGTCATCTTCAAACAGGAGAAAAAATAGATGTGAACAGAAATAACATCATCAGAATGCTACCAGTAAAATTATTTTGCACTGCAGGAAACGTCAGGTCAAAGAGAGTTACATAAATACTCATCACTTACTTTGGTAGAGTTTTCAAGTGATTTTCCCTTAACTCCAATATTCTCAATTTGACAAGCCTAGGAACACAAGAGAAAATAATTAGTTCATTCTATGAATGAGCTCAGAAGCCCACCGGAATGGCTTGAAGCTTCTCACTGCTATTAGACAAGTTTGTGTGCTACAAAACAAGACGTCCAGCAATTGTGGGATTGAACTTAACATTAAATGCAGGTAGGCATTTAGCCATCCAGGTATGGCCACATCAAGCTGTCTTCACTTTGGTTTTCTGCCTTTGACTTATGCTTATGTAACACGTTCTAGATCAGCTTCCGCTGCATTTCTTCGTACTTCCATCCTACCTCCTTTCTGCCCTGCTGTCTTTTAAACCTTCTCTCTTCCCCTTGCTTTTATATTCTTGCTTTTGTTGCTCCACCACACTCAGCCATTCCTTATCTTTCTTTCCGACTCAGACACGTTTTTCTCTCTTCACTCCTCAATAGGCATACGCCACAACGTTATTTTCTGCACTTGCCACAATTTAATAACACACTTGACCAAGGACAGGCCTCTTTTCTCCAATTCTTATATCTGCCCACCTTTTCCCTAAACCAGCAAAGTGCTTCACTTCATCACAGAATTCTTGCTGACATAAAATTCTCTCCAACAGTAATAATTCATCAAAATAGGGCTGAGGAGACAAAATCCGCACTTTCTGTTGTTGTTGTTTAAAAAAAATAAATAAATAAATTGCAGTTTTAAAATGGCCCTTAAAAACCCAAAGCGGGTTCATATGAAAGAGCAACGCACTTTGATGACTAATTCTTACCTTCCAAAGTTAGCTGGGAGAAACTCCAAAAAGGCATCATTCAGATAGAGCTGGGTCAAATTTAGAAGTTGTGTGAAGCCATCTGGCAGCCTACAAAACAGTTAAAAGCTTAATGCTCACACTGAAGTTGCTATGGAAATAATAACATTGTATATTTAGAAAGAGAAAGATGACTTTCTTTCTCACCCTTATTTCCTACCCAAATTATCAAGAATTTACCGAGCAACTTTTTGTGGATATTTTTGACTGCTCTCATCTTTTCCACATTGCTATAACTACATGAAATCCAACTCCTTGGCACATCCCAGTTGCATCAGCCTTTTCCCCCCTTTCAAGTTGAGGCCTCTAAACCAAAGGTGTGTTCCTCCTCCCGTGGACTCTCTGAGATACCGAAGTTTCGTTCTTTCATTTCCTCCACTCTTTTTCATATAACACAGGATTACAATGAAGACATTTGGTGACAACTACTGCAGCTTTTGGGCAGGAGTAAGGGTTTCTGAAGGCCCAGCCTGGAGATTATGGCACTGGAGGATGCAGCACAGCTTACTCCCAAACACATCCATTACCAACCCTTAGGCTGCACCACCCGCACTGCTACACCAACACACTCCTTATCACGTGGACACACGCCATGCTCCCACACAGAGCACAGATCTCTTCACACCCATCTTGGATTTCAAACAGTGGAAAAACAGTTTTTGTTAATTCTGTAAATAAAGCTGGCACTGGGCCTCCAGATTTTAGTCACCTTTGCACACATTCTCTGCACAAGCAGTAATACAAACACGAGGCTCCTGATACTCACTTAGATACCGGATTGACACTGGCTTCAATAATTGTTAAACATTTACAACACTTAATATTCTCTGGAAAGTCTTGAATTCCTGAAAAACATTGAAGGAAGTATTACACGCACATGAAAACTGTTCAACCTGATTTGATCCTAAATGAGATTGCTTCAGATCAGACAAGATCTAACAGTGATATACATACTTCAGTATTACAGTCCAGAAGGTACTTGAGCAATAAATGAATGGACCACAACATGCAATGCGGTTTGCAGTACAAATTCCATGTTGATACTTCAGGTCTCCTAGAGCTAGAGTGACACAACTTGTACTGATATTTGCATCTTTCATTTCTCTCCTGAGTGCCCACCCTTTTCTTTGCCTCATCTCTAGACTCATACTGATAACAATATATGCAATAAAACGTGGTCCTGCTCCTCTATTTGCAATGCTTACCAGTCACAACTTATCGTGGTGTTCTATGCTAGTAAAGCCTCTGTTTTATTTACTCACTTGATTTGGAGAGCAGTAAGTGAGGTGGATATCCACCCACACTTGTTAAAAGCATCAGGTAAGAAAACAGGGCGTAACATGGAGGAAAAAAAAAGTACATTTTCTAGAACGCAATTGGTGAGAATTTGGCCTTCCTTGTTGTTTGTTTACTCCTTCCAATTCTTTAAGATACTCATCCTTCTGATCTCTTACCATTTTTACTGATATCGAGTTCTCTGAGATTAACTAGGCTGGCAATGGTGGTTGGCAGACTGGAGAGGTCATTGTCTGGTATGCTCAGCTTGCGCAGCGCCTGGCAGTTGAACAGTTGCTGTAACATAAAAAGATACTTCAGGGCGTTTCAGGAAACATCAGTTTGGAATCACCTTCACAGCTAGAAACAACAAATATTACAGAACTATGGAAGGATTCAAACATGCAAAAGTATTTTGAAAGGCCGGGATTTGGGAAGTTGCTCTTCAGGACTGCTCAGCGCACCAACACAGCTCACATGCGGCACCCAGCCCTAGCACCAGACCCGAAGGGCCTCCTCAATGAGAAACCCCTCTCAGAACACTTTGTGTTGGCAGTTCTGCTCTGCGGGTCTCCTCTCATAAGGAATGCATTTGTTCACTTTCAGGACCTCTCCTCAAAGCACAGCATTTTGGACAGGACTGAAAAGGAAGGGGAGTATCACGCTCCAGTGTCTGCCTTTGTGATTTCCAGCCCATTGCTGCAGCCCATGGCAACATACAGCACGGAGGCCTGGCAGAGCTTCAGTGTGCATACAAACCATACCGTGCTGCTAGAGCTGCAAAATGGAACTCCCTCATAGTGGCCTACAGATCCTCATGGAGGATATACAGCTCTTCATGGCAGCCCTACAGCTCCTCACACTGCACTCATGTACCACCTCTGCTTCCCTCCCACTTGTGCTGGCAGTGCCAGGGTGTGAGGGACAACAGCGGGAGTTATCCTGCATGTCCCCACTTCCCCATGAGACAGTGAGGTGTTGCAGCCAAAAACTAAGAGCTCCTCATACCTATTATACCCACACACTAGATTTATCTTTATTGATGTCCCCCAGTACAAGTTAAAACAGGCTTTACTTTATAATTATTTATAGAAGACAGTTGCTGCGGGGAGTTTTCATCTCATCTGATCTTTTCTGTACACTGATTGCCAGGGATTCCACCTGCATCAAAATCAATTCTTTTTTTTATGGCATTGATTCATTTCACTCATGCAAATAGGGTCATATTTGTAGTGGCAGCCCATGACAAAGAGAGCAAAGGCAAGAAAAAGAAAGGCCTTGGCTAATGTTGGGGGGAAATAGAGACTAAGAATTGCAAAATGATACCATAAATCCTTAAAAGAAGAAAAAAGGAAATTAGGAATGAAAAACCTTGCCTAACGAAGACAGCAGAAAGAAACCCACATCATTATGTTGTTGAAAGTATAAGATAAAAACTCAAGAATGCAATAGGCAAAATGAGTTGGATGTATCAATTTAAAGCCACAAAGCGTACTGATTCCCAGAGAAACAGGTAACATCAGTATGCAAGGAGGTAATGGGATCTCTACCTGTGCTTTTCTTCTCGAGGCTGTAAAATATGGTCACAGTGCTCTGATGACAGTAAGCTTTAATAGACCACTGAGTCACCGCGGTACGTAATACTGGTAAGTAATAAAAATAGAGCACTGACGAAACTGATTTCTTTTTGGAAGCAGTTACTGGATTTCACATTCCCAGAGAAAGGAAAGTCCTGCTCGCGGGAGTTCGCAACAAGGAACACCAACCTCGTGTGAGGAAAGGCATTGCCTTGTGAAGGAAACGTGGCTTTTTGTCACCTACGGTTTGATTTCGGCAGAGGACAGAGCTCAACATGTGGCCAAAGCTATTTGGAGCAGAAAATTTGAGAAAGAAATTATTTGGACTGTTTCACTTACGGCAATGATTAATAAACTCCTCAGGCAAAGAGGTGTAGAGTGTATTAAAGAAGCCAACCAAGGATCCCATTTTTCTTCCCATAATTGCACAAGAGCAAGACTGTGTTAAATGATGCATTTACCCACACTCAACACTGATGATTTTTGCAGTACGCAGTACTTGCTTCAAGTTGTTACTTACGAACAAAGAGAAACGAAACACAAGGTGCAAAAAAATGGAGCCCTATTCATTTAAATTGCCTCTAGGTAAGTATTTATCTGCTGTTTCATTTCACAAATAACATGTATGAATAGATGGTACCACAACACAGTGCAGGGCTCAGCTCTGACTGATGCTATCACCTTCATTCGAGTTTCATTATTTCCTTTAACTCCCTTTCCCCTTGGCCCTCACCTTACATCCCAACGTATTGTACTCAGCACTGCCATTTCTCTAACTACCATAGTGATGCCAACTTTCAAGATGCCAAAGAAATATATCAAAAATCACTGGCTAATTGCAAAACTACACTTTTTTTTCAGTTTGATTTTTCAGTAGCACTATTAAAATATACAAGGTTAGGCATAAATTGTTATTAAAGCAGACACAGTCCTGAAAGTACTTGTGTTTATAGAGAAATGCTCCATGCTCAAACCATTGTATATTTATGGGGACAAAAAAATCCCTGCTTCTATGCTGTGCTTCCTAGAAGGAGGAGAGATAAGGCAGTTCTCTATATCATTTCTTAGTGACACTTGAAGATTGTAGCTGCCCTGCCTTATCATCTGTAAATAGCTTCTTGATTGAGTGAGTAATCTTCAGCAGTGAACCGTCATATCTGAATATGGGAACTCCGTGTAATGGAAAAAGTATGTTTTCTACATTGGGAAATGGGATTTATATAAAGTCTCTGTGCTGGGTAAGTCAGGAACATATTGGGAGATGATGAAAAATGGATTACAGTGGAACAATGTTTAATTAAAAGACTTGTAAGCATCTTTCATCATTGTTGAGAAAAATTCAATTAAGGAACGGATTACATTACTTCATGCTTCATTATGTAGCTAGCACCTATTATTAATTGTTTTTTCCACTACCTTGCCCTCCTTTGTTTCCAGAACATTCAAGTTATGCTAACTTTTAATTTCTTACAGTAAATATTAATCAACAGGAGACTAAAGCATCTGTAAAAGAAGTTTTGTGCAGGAAGGATCACTACAGTAACTTGATTGTAGGACCTCATTTACAGCTGTACAGATGTCACCCAGGTAGTGTTAGCCTCTTTCCCACAAGGATCAACAGCTCAGCCTTGCCCAGGCTACTCTTCTTAAAGCACTGCTACTGATGCTCCAAATGCAAGACCACCTGCCCCATGCAGCCATGTACTCCGGGTCTCTCAAAGCACCATGTCATATTTATCAGCCCATGAGCAAGCCATGTTCCCGGGTTGGAGCACACCTTCAATGCACGTTCAAGAACACAGCTTTGCCAACCGTAACACACAAAGAACAGAGATTACCTTGGGTAACTCTTCAATTTGATTGGCATCCAGATAAAGCTCCTCTAACGTGCGCTCGAAGTTGAAGACCTCCTTTGGCACCTGCTGTAGGCCGCAGTGCGAGTAATCCAGCACAGAAACGATCTCCTCCTCACCGCGAAAACAGCGGCAGGGCACCAAGCGGCCAATAATCTTCCTTTTGGTTGTCATCTCCAAGCAGGGCACTGAAAGAAATGGGAGAAACCACCTTTCTGAAACTATCACCATCCTTGGGCCTATTTCTTCAGAATCATTGTAAACATAGCAGCCCATTTAAGATAGATGTTTATCCAACGGGTATTAGTAATCTGCATTCTCCGTGTCTTAACCTGCTTTGTGACAAAGCACAACCAACTGGGCCTGCCAGAGCAATCACAAAAAGCAACCTCAACGTACTGTTTGTTCCCCTACATGGTGACAGAACAAAACATGCCAAGGCCATTCCCAGGTCTTGCTTTCTGTGACAATGGAACCAGCTACACAAACCTTGCAGGTAGGAAAGAGCACATTTTCCAGCTAAAGCGTGCTCTGTGCTTTTGCCACCTGCTCAGGTTGGGCTGTGAGACGGTGAAGCCAATCAGTCACAGCCATTTGGACTCCAGTTCTCCCTGACAATTTAGGGTATTCCACTCCCCTAAACCAACAGATTCCTTCAGCTCCCCACAATTACTGTTGGGGTGCTCTCATTGTCTTTTTGAGCACACAGACGAAGAAGAGAACATGTAAACCACCTGATAAGAAAATAACAGAAAACCATCAGTCTGTTTACCTGTCCTTCCAGCTCCTCTTGTATGATCTCAGGCTGTGGGAACTCAGATAAGGGACTCAGCAGAAATCCCATTAATTTTCCTGCAGCTCAATAAGTTACTGGGAAATTTCCCCTCTGCCTGTTTCCCGACTCCTAGACCAGACATCAGTTCTGCCCATCTTCCTCATGTCCACAATCCATCCACACACCCCAAACTCACGTGAGGAACAGTTCAAACAATGGTCTTTTAATATTTTTCAGCAAAATAAGATTTTAAACAACTGTTTCTGAAATGAGCAAACAGAAAGCAGATTTTATAGACGTCAAGCAATCAGCATCTCAAAGAGATACTGACATCGAGAAGTTATGCTAACCAGATTATAGAGAAATCAGGCTGTTCTGAAGTATATTACCATAAAGCCTACAAGAACAAGATCTTTGTTTCCTATTTCGTAAAGCACTTACAAAGTTTTGTAACATTTGTGGAAAGAATACACTTAATTAGTCCAAGTAAAGCAAAGCACATCAGGATCCTCTTTCACAGTGAAAAGGCAACCATATACTCATGCAAAATGTCAGTAGAGAAACACAGTGCGGTTCTGCAAAACATCTTCCAAAAACAGCACGAGTTATAGAATCCAGTGTCAATCTGTGCTTTCCTTTGCTCTCTCACCCATTAAAAGAAGCTTCCCAAACACAAGCAGCCCCTTGTCACATAGGTATAACTGAAGAGAAACAAGTCATTCCTGCCCCTGGACAGCTTGCCACACAGAGCCTAGAGGGTCTGCATATGAGTGAACATAGGCCATACATGGTGCTTCAGGTGTTATTGGTGTGAAATGCAACATGAAAAGAGGGAAAAGTATTTCCTTGGTCTGATAATGCCCTGCGTACATCTCTCCAGAACATTTAGTACCATTCGTGTCATTGACATCTGGGAGGAAAACAAACTCAAGCCTTCTATTGGCACTCAGCAATGCCAAGGAGACACATATACAAACGCTATCATAAAAGAAAAGCTGGTTTTCATATTCCTGAGGTGCTGAAAGGAACTCCATGGCAATGCCCCCAGCTGCCCATTGCCTCGTTCTGACTTAAGGGTAGAGCTTAAAGCAGAGAAAAAAGTAGTCTTGTAATTTAGCTTGAGCAGATGCCAACGTAGGAGGCATAACAAAGAAGCAATGAAAGCACTTTCATAAGCCTTTGCCCATTTCTGATTATCCACTCCCTCCAGAGCCTTCTTGCTCCCCAGCACACCCATGCAGTCAGCCCATTTGGTCACACGAAGTCTGTATTTCCCTTCCAGAAGCCATCCCATGAGCTCACATGAGAGCACAAGATCAGAACAGCTGATGGCTGTAAAAGCATTGGTCACCCTACAAGCTTTTCACAAGAAAAATGGGCTCAGCTTCCAAGATGCACTGCCTCTTTGTATTCAAGCAGAGGAAGCAACATTTGCAACTGCGTATTTCAGAGCATGACACAATACAAATAGATGCCCTTGGAATATCAAATTATTTGTAGCTTTTGAAGGTAATGAACAATTGAGCGGTGACATGTACTTCAAAAACTACCCGTAAATACATCCTTCCCATAGGCATTACAAAGCACTTAGCTTGGCATTATTCTCCTCCACTGTAGGCACATGCTTAAAACAAACCTCACATTCCATTTTAATAGAAAGCCAGAACAATAACAGCACGACGGAGCAGCTCAAAAAATGTACAAATAGTGACGCAGGGAGAGAATGGCACTAAAAATAGCAATTACAACAGCAAAAGCATTGTTAAAAATAGGGGGGTTTGCTTGTACAAAAGCAAACTCCATTGCCACAGCCCTTAAAACGCTCCATAATTTCTTATTCAATAAAAAATTGGTTTTAAAAATGAGAAAGCAAAATTGCAAGGGATAAACAAAAGTAATTTAATTACGCTGTCTTTCCCAAAGGCAGCGACAAGATACAGTTGTTATGATAACTAAAGTAAATTGTTGAGATCTGTTGGTTGTTATTTGGACCTGTCCCCTTCAGAAGCAAACAATAACACAGAATGCTGCTCGGATAGACCAGCAATCTCTACTTGAGAAAAGATGAGTGCAGAAGTAAAGAAGGCACCTGACCCTGAGCTAAGGTGTGCTGCTAAGAAGGACCAGCGTGAAGTAACCCCACTACAGGAAGCTCTCCTTACTCCACTTTCTGGCAGGATGGCCACAGGAAAGCACGGAGCTGAACATATTTCAGTGATAAGGGCTTTGCACGTATCCATAGCCTGCTCCTCTATTTACCCTCTGCAATTATAAGGGGAATGAGCAATCGTGCTGGAAAAGCCTGCTAGATGTCTCCTGGGGTTCGTGCAGTTCTTTGCAATCCATTCAGAAAGCACCAGTACGGAATTAAAGGACCTGTGATATGACTGAAAGAAGTAAAATTTCATGCCCTGTGGACTAATGGTAATTAAACCACTCATTAATTTCAGTGTTATTAATTCCTACCCTGGACTAATCCCAGTTTTGGTAATTACACTTTTCTTACCTACATTTTATTCCTTCAAAATTCTCATAAAGTCTTCATTTTGTTCTGAGTTCCTTGCTCTGAGAGGGCTGCTCCTTCAGATGGCTGGGGAGGAGGTGAGGGGAGCTCTTGGACTGCCAGCCAGGGGCTGTCATTGTGCTGCTGCCGCTCCTGCACGTTCCTTGGCACCCTAAGTGATAAGGTCTGCCTCCTTCCTGACAGGAGCACCCGTGCATGCTGCCCAGCCCCATTTAAAGCTGTGAAAGAAGCGTGCTTCTCTTTAGCACAGTATTAGAGGTCACTGCTGAGAGCAAGTTGGGTGCTATAAAGCAAGTACCACGCGCTAGAAAAGACTCCTGTGACATTCAGAAATCAAGAAAAGTCAGGGATGAGGCTGCCTGCTCCGGCTCACTCCATTTAGTGGAAGAGTACTAAATTGTCAACAGAATTCACAGCAAACCAGGAAGCCCTGACACATTTGTTCTGGGAGATGCTGGGAGCACATGGCCAGTTCCACATGCAGAAGCACTGGGAGGAAATGCAGGTCTTGGGAGCTGCTCTGTGATTCTGCTTAAGGAAATGTTTTGTCTTTGTAACCAATAATTAAACAGCTTCATTCATAGAATGGCCTGGGTTGTAAAGGATCGCAGTGACCATCCAGTTCCAATCCCCTGCTGTGTGCAGGTCACCAACCAGCAGCCCAGGCTGCCCAGAGCCACATCCAGCCTGGCCTTGAATGCCTGCAGGGATGGGGCATCCACAGCCTCCAAAGCGTGGTGTACAATCACTCACTCGTTCAGAGTAATAAAATGAAAAACAAACATTTTCCCCACAAAAGCTCAAAAATGTTCTGACCTCCGTCCTAAAGGCTTGTACAAATATATATCCTTCCTTGAATTAGGTTAAAGAAAGTATGGACAAAAGGCATAAACATAACTGCTACTTATCAGCTCCATGCAAACATCCCATTATCATTATCTACAGTTTATTCTCTTACAAAGCAAATCCCTAATCTCAGAAAAAACAGTAGTTTTATGAAAACAAATGGGATAAAAACCTAATCTCAGTTAATGCATCTTTCGTGCAGTAAAAACACAAATCCCTGTTACTCAACATCCAGGGGAGAAGTTCTCCTCACCTACCCAGAAGACAGAAGCAAATCGCTGTACGGTCACAGAGCTGCGACTGAGCGATGGAAAAGGAGAGCTGACAAATGTGAAGTGCCTGGGAAGAAGAGGCAGCAGGGTTCTCCATCTCAGGAGCTCTTCCCACTGCACTGGGTGCACGCAGCAGCGCACAGAGCCAGGTGGCTTTTTGCCCCTCAGAAAACAGCTCAAAATTTACTGGAGAAAAATGGGAAATAAAAAGTCATCTCTCTCTGAGAACATTTTACCTGATTGGTTTTACTGTGAAAGGTGCCAAGTGATGCCTTCTATGAGTTTTATTTCATCATTATCAGCATTAACAAAACCCAGAAGCTCTCACTTACTGGGGAAGCAATTTGGAGGAGCTATAAAAAATAGCTTCAAATTGCCTTTGGAAGCCAGTAGATTTCTTGTTCATTGAAGCAAAGAATTCCCAAGTTCAGCATTGGAAGATCGATTCTGAAGCCAGCTCCCCCAAGCCAGGGCTTGCAAACCTCCAGACATAAGAGGTCTCCCCACACCTGCACACAGCAGGCAGTGCGCTGCCACAGAGCCCCCACCACACAGACAGGGGCTCTGCAAGCCTTTGAAAGTCCCCATTAAGAATAAATAGTTTTAATGCACTGAAGGCAATTTTAATATGTAGAAGCCAACAACAGCTTGTCATCATTGTTTGCAAAAGCATCAAGAAGATACGTGAAAGAAGAGGCAGCTAAAGTGCAAAGAACTCCAGAATCACCCCTTACTGCACGAGTTTTTTCTTTCTCTCAATGCAGATTAATGATGAATTTGACTGCCAAGGAAGCTTTTGCTGCAATCCCCTGTGATCTATTCCTGACCCCAGGAGGTCTCAGTGCCACATGATCTCCAACCCGAGCCCAAATCCAAACAAAGCACAGGCAATGTGCACTGGTGGGCCCATGTTATCTGACATGGCATCAGCCTCCGGGTCACCTGCACTGCTGGCACTTCATTCAGAAAACTCTGCGAGAATCTGCACAGCCTGAGCAATGTGCTAGTGCCAAAGAACTGCTGAGACACCCTGCGAATACAGGGCAGAGAAGTGTGAATGAGAGCATTACAAGGCTGAAATTGGTGATAATGGTAACATTTGCCAGAGGGCTCCAAAAATATTAATTATATTCAAAGCTGCAGACAGTTTGCTTCACTGAGCTCTTTGTAATACATCCCAGATAAGTGATGATTTTTTGTTCCTTTTCTTTCCCTTATTATCAGCATAATCAACAACATTAATATGCTAATACGTTGGGTCTTTGCAGCGAGCTATGCTACCAAGCTCAGAAATCACAAACATTCCAACTCCTCCACCAGCCCCGAGCTCCATCACCCCCTCGAGCTTCCACAAGGCCAACAAGCCCAGCAGTGAGGAAGGCAGAGGGCAGCTCTGTGAGAGCCCCCCAGACCCATCCCACCTGGGCTCCCCAGCAGGACCCATCTCTAAGTTCATCTCAGGACCAGGCTGCAGACCGGGCTCCTCAGCTCCTCTTTCTTTGTCTGATCTCTTTTTAAACCACACCTTGCTGATGGTGGCATCGCTTTTTCTTCAAGTCCCATTGAACAGCTAGAAGCATTTGGTGTACTTTGTGATTCCAGAGCTGCCAAAGGCACAGAACACGCTCCTCCCCTGACCTCGGGGAGATGGAGTTGGACTCAACGATCCTTGAGGCTCCCTCCCAGCTTTGGATATTCTATTTCCCATTTTCCCACAGGTCAGAATTTCACGTGAGTTTCTTTGCAGGAATGGATTTGTTATCAGGACTACGAATCTGAAGTGGAACAAAGATGAGCATATGGTTGGAACTGAAGGAAGAAGAGCCCACCCTCACATTTCCTTCAGGCAAAAACCTTTTCCTCGCTAATATTCTCCTAACACTGAACAGCCATCCACTCTTATTTTCTCTCCGCTCCTTTAATTAAGTGCTCTGTGTAGGTGATTTACATGGTGTCCATTTTCAATCTGAATCATTAAAATAATTAGGGAACTTCAAAGCACTCCGAGTCCTCTTAATTTTCAGTACAACTTTTCATTTATAATAACAGCACTATGAATAATTTAGTTATCTTAAACACTGCAGAAAGATTATATCTGCACATACAAGCCGTGCCTCCTCCATCTGGCTTCTAGTGCTTAAATACACCACTCACCTTTCTGTTACGGGCACCCCTGTGGGCACATCTCCACTCCTAAGGCTTCGTCCATAACTTTGAGAAGAAACAGCTCAGTGAAAACAAAAACGTTTGGCTTTTTGTAGCTTATCCTGGAGTCTGTTCCCCCTCAAAACTGTTTTTTGCTTCACCTTATGGAAAACTGCAGTTTCGCTCTGTTTGTTTTTAGACCAGAACCAACAGAACTTCAATAATTGTGCGTTGATAGCAAATGCTGAAAATCAATAATTATGCTTTTAATTGCCAGAAATTACAATCAGCTTGATGGCCCATGGCACCGATCTCTATGGAGGAGAGAACCCAGCAAACAAAGATGAGATCTAGCCGGCCTTAGAAAACATGCTTTCTTGAATCTGGCCCATTTCCATTTAAGCTTAGATCTTTGGTGTGCTTCAGCTTTAATCTGAAGCAAAGCTTTAGTTGAAAGATGATCTGGGATGAAATTTAGTATGAGCTATGCTTTATTTCTTGCCTTGTGGAATAATACGTTTTGCTGCCCGTATGAAGGCCAGAACTGCAATCCAAAGGAACAGCATAGAAAACATGATTTACCTGCTAAATACATTAACTAAACAAATGACTATTCAAATATGAGCTGTATAACTTTCATTAAGTCTGGCTTTCTTCCTCATAGAGGAAAGGGATCGCACAGAATACCCAATTACTTCTCAGCAGTTTACATCCCAATCCGTCTGCATTATTCGTGACATATTAATCTGCTTAGCAGGAGCTTACTGCAGGAAAACGGCACGCATTTTGCTGAGCTGGCAGAATGAAAGTTCCAGAGATAATAACCTGCAACTGCAAACTGCAGTTAGAGAAAAAAGTTCTAATTAACGGGGACAGCTGTGGCTCACACTGAAAGCTGATCTCAGAGCCCGCACACAGGGCTGCTGGGCAGGGGCCTCTGCTCCTCCCTCAGCACATGGAGGTACCGCCACGTGCCAGCAGATACTGCTGACATCCAAGACAGGCTACGATGATTTTCTATATGTCGTAACATCTGTTTGTAGCGTATTTCCAAGTTCTACCAGCTTTCTCCACCACTGAATCTCCACCTTCTGTCCCTTACATTGCCGCTGCCCAGGAATGCTCCAGCATTTCCTTGTATTCTCACCAGGTTTGGTCTCACCCACAGCCTGTGACCTGGAGGACACAAATCACAGCTGAGCTCTGCACCACCATGAAACCTGCTTTTGCAACACCATGAAACCTGCTTTTTGCATCACCAGCCATGCTTTTGCCACCTACAGCCCATGCAATGCTGGCTTGGTCCCCACCATGCTCACCTTGTACAGGCGGCGTTTGGACTTCACCTCACCATCACTCAGTCTGCCTCCTTCCCTTTCCAGGTTCTGTTCTTTCTTCTAGAAACACGCTCTGTATTTTACATTAACAATTCCCCAGGCTTGTCCAGATCTTCGCCTTTCTGAGCCTTCTACTCCTCCAGCAGCAGTAAGGTCTCCCCTGCCCTGTTCTCCCCTTCTGATCTCAGTGTGCTTCTTGACACCCTCTTTCTCAGAAGTCCCCCTTCACCCTACTAATCTCAAGCACAGATCTGACCTCTGAACCCATCCTGGCCTGCACCTCCAGCTTCCCCTCCCAGTGTCCCACATGTCTCTATAAGCTTTACCCTACGATGCATAACCACCATTGCAACAATCACACTTCCTTTACTGCACGGTTATTCTCTTTTCTAGGAGTTCCTACTTCAATACTCAAATTCCCCAACTTAATTGCACAAACAAACTGGCTCCCCAGCACCATTCTAGCACTGCTCATTGCAACTGAAAGCTCCCCCTTCCTTAAGCTCTTCTCTCTGCACATCTTAAATTTCACCACGAAGAAAACAAAACAAACCTTTCATTGCCTATCAGTTCAAGTCCCATCCTTCTACCCTCCCTTGCAGTTGCAGATTCAGATTTTCTTGATTGCTCCCCATTTCCCTCCCCATACCCACTAATGCTGCACATCTGAGCTGTAATATGCTTGCGTGTATGTTCACAAATCGGATTACCAAGACTCAAAAGCTGCTGGACCAAAATGACAGCACAAATGAAATCTTAACGTAATTCTCACAAGTACCCAGGAAAATGGGTGACTTGAGTGTGAGAATACAATGTGTCATCCCCACAGACGTTCATCTCTGTCAATACCTCGCAGCCTACAAATACCAGCTACATCTCCTCTGGTTTCCAATGCACGTAGCTGCCACAGTTCTCTCCCGTGTATTTTTAGGCAGAATCAAGTAATTAAATCTGTGCTGTGCCCTCTCCCCTCAACACCAATTAGTCCCAGCACTACCCCAGAGCTGTGACGTAGTGAACAAAAATACCCTCAATTAAACACCTCCAGAACTCTGGGCGGTCTCTTGGACCACCTTCATAGTTTACAACACATTCATACTCAAAAAAAGCTGCTTGTTGCAGGAAGGATTGCACTACTTAACAACAGAGCTGTGGCTCCTCCAGGAGGGCTCACAGAAGTGTCTGCACAGAGCACCCTGCCCAGCCACACTCATCAGAACCTCACCTGGTTCAAATCCCGGGGCAAAAAGGAGACAGAAGTGGGGATCCTAAAGGAAGGTGTAACAAGAAGCACAGCAGGAAAAGAGCTGCAGGACAATGCAAAAAAGGTACAGGGCTCCTGGAAGGCATTAGTTAAGCCATGGCAAACATGCATACTATTTACTGATATTTCACAGGTTACTGAGCAGACAAAGAATGCTGAAGAAAGGCCACCACAAGTAGCTGGAATTAATCATTCCCTGTCAGTGTTTACTTCCTATTTGCTTTCACTTCCCCACAGAAGATGGTGGGTGGCAGATCCTCCCTTCCAACACACCAGGTTTTTACACTTAAATGCGTGTTGCAGATTTTTCCACTCATTGTTTAAGTACTTTGCAGCTCTCAGCTGCCCCACCATCCAGAGCCAAGTTCAGAGAAGCCCGCCAGCCACTCCAAACTCATCTCTCCTGTTATGTGGAGGGGGACTCATCCCCTGTAATGACCCTCAGCACAACAGAATCCCTCTCAGCTTAAAGCAGTCCCTCTTGAAATGCTGCCAGCAATACTCAGGTTCCTACTTTAGTCATCAGATCACCTGGAAATTCTGGTAGACCACGCAGCTGGGGTAAGGAGCAGTCCATAAAGAGCAATCGGGCACTGGGGTCACCATCACTGGGAGTGTTCCAGAGCCATGGGGACATGGCACTGAAGGATGTGGGCAGTGGGCATGGGGGTGGGCTTAGAGGTCTTTTCCAACCTCGATGGCTCTATGGTTCTGTGATTCTACGTTTAGGGTTATGCTGGAAAACAAAGAGATCTGTTTTGTTCCATCCTCCTGTAGTACAACCACTACACTCACTTCAGGCAGTAGGGCAGGCTGTGCTGTGAAAGGTTCCTGTGTAACCACAATAACGCTGTAAAACCAAACTGGAATATTCAGAGGCAGCTACAGGCTGTTAGCTTACATCCTATTCATTCAATCCCCAGCCTGTGTCTATTCTCTCTGCTCTTCCAACAGATGAGTCAACAGCGCTCAGCCATTTTTTGGTAATTTCTTCACAGAATGCCATCGCAGCCACTGCTGAATTAGAGATCCTTGCAAAGCCCACACGCTAGCACTATGCCAGGAGGCACGCCTGCTGGCACAACAAAGCTGCCATCTTGCCCCATCTTCAGCCAGGAGGAAGCCAGGCTCAGGAGCAATCAAGTCCCCCAGGCTCCCCTCCTGGGCAATGCCAGAGGGGACCCACCTTTGTGTGCAATGTATTTCACCCCAATGCGTGGGAATAACAACCCAGGCTGTTCAAAGCAGGGTACTGGGATAACCCTGCATTCCTAAGGGCTTCCATCAGCAGAGGGCTCTAGAACTACACTTGTTTAGGTACCGTTTTCCCTCCCATGATTAATCTGTCCCAGTTTTTTTTAGTCAATTAACATGCTGTTCTTATGCTACAAATGTTCTCTAAAAAAAAATTCTCACAGCTGAGCTGTCAAACTCTGAAATTCAGTACATTGGAATGTCAGGTTTTTACAAACTCCAGGACTTTGTTAAAGTATAATCAGGACTTTAATGCCCAATTACGCAATCTTAGCAACAACGATCCAAAGAGAATTTTATTGCTTTCACTGTAAACTGGGATCATCAACCAGAACTGTGCCAAATTGTTCCACTCAAAGACACACGGGCTTGATCCTTAATGGAAGGATTTATCAGATTTCATCTGAAATTGCATGTATGAATGTACCAACACTGCAAGATCCAAGTATCCGGGCACCTTCTATCCACTCAGCAACAGCAGGAGTCTGTTTTTCGCTTAGCATTTCCCACTATTTTGTCTGGTCGTAGCTCAGCTGCTAACTGCTCACTTACAAAACACAGGGTCCTCCCTGCCTCAGCTATGTTAGGTTAGCAGATGATCTCTGAGGACTAAGATACCCCCCCTGAGCAAGCACAAGGAATACTGGAAGTCCAAAGACATTTCTCACAGCCTGAAACAGGAGTTAAACCATGAACGAAGCGCTAAGCAAAATGCTGGCATCCACCCCCCTTCCAAAGTAAGCCTTAGCTGTATAAGAACAGCTATAGCCTCATGGCAGTAATTTATAAACAGACATAGAGTTCCCACTGTACAGTTTGCTCCGGTGACAGTAAGTCTAGAAAGGAGCAGAAACATGACCTACAGGTAAAGCATTGTAAGATAAAGAGAAGCAAAACATGGAATTTGTCATCCCCAATTGAATTAGCAACGCTAAGGTATTTTAATAGGCATGTCTCCAACTACCAAAATCATTCGGACAACCACAACCCGTGACAAGAAGTCCTCTGAAGCAGGTACTATGCTAATGCCAATCAAAACCAAAACGGTGTTCCCAGACCAGGCTGAACAACAGCTAAGCCATAAAGTTCATACCACTACTTGTAGGACTGTTAACGCACACACTCCTTTCCCACTTCCAGTCCCCATGTGGCTTACCTTCATGTGACTCACAGAAAGCAGCAGAAAGGGCTGCTGTGTGGACATGGATGCCCACATAGAAGAAATAACTCTACAAAGCATACACTGAACAGCACGTATCACAGACCTCAGTGCTGGCTGATCACCAACCAGCACCACACATACAGGAAAGAAACTGGAGATTATGCATTCACTAATTTACTAGATCCACTCTTTAACTCAGAGATGATTCTGCTAGGATCAATCAAGTACATTTTTTGTTGAGTCCCATAATGCCAAAATAAAAAATATTCATCGCCTCCACAGCCTAAAAAAGGGCAAAACCCCAAACCCACCTTCTTGAGACTTGGATTAAAAGAAACAAAGCAATTTTCATAATGGTCTGGGTATCTCCTTATATCTGTTGACTGGTATGTAAAGTTACCATCTAACTACTGCCACAAGATGTAGGGGAACACCAGAGTTGTTATTGCTTGTGGATTGAGTGACTATGCCCGTGAAGAACAGCATTTAAACATGATTGCTGTAAGGTCTTTCAATATACTCACTGTTTTCCAACTGTCAGCTGTACTGGGTACGACAGTTTCACACAGTGTTGTCATGCAAGAGAGGGACTTGCAGAAAACTCTTCTGCAGCAGACATCGCACAAGCCAGCAAAAAGCACCGAGGAGCACTTCCCAGGCTTCAGCTTCAGCGCCAGCTTCTCAGCCTCCCCAGAGGTTCACCAGCGTGATGGCATGTATCTGCAGACAGAAACCATGGAACAAGAGTATAACTCTGCTCAGATGGACAGGTGCTTGTTGCAAGAAGTACACTGAGCTGAAAAACGAGGACAGACACAAAGATGGTTGCAAGATCCAGATAGTGCCCATTATTTTAATGCAGGAGAAAGTAAGAGAATTTGGAGTAGGACACGAGTGCCTGGACACTCATGAACAATCAGCAGCAGTCAAGATGATTAGAGAGAAGACATGCAGGAACAGCTAATGGCAGTAGGGAACAGGAACAAAAGGTGAGCATGTGGCTGAGGGAAAGGACTGAATCAACACAGAAGAAAGAGCAAACTGTAAACTGCAAAGGGAAGCAATGATAGTTTATCTGACAAACCACAGCACTTTGATCTCAAAGCAAGTGCCACAGACCTTGCTGTCTCTATAGAGGTGAGTACAGTTTTGCTGGGTCAAGTGACATATGGATCAGGACTGCCCACAGTACAGTACTGTAAGTGTCACTGAACCGCATCAGAAACTGAACATGAACATCTGAATCTCAGCCTGAATGATGGGGAAAAAAAAACATTTGGAACAGCTTGGAATGTATCCCATTTCTCCCTCCCACCAAGGAAAACAGATGGTTCCGAAAGATGAACAACATCCCAACAGTCCATGCTACTGTTCCTGAAGAATAAAAACAGAGAGGCATTGGAGCCTAGGATGGGAAGGAGCGTCGCTGGCGCTCCACGACACCCCACTCTGGGTTAAAACATCTTTAATTTCTCACCCAGACTCCTCTATCCAATCTGCAGTCAACAGGTTTCTTCCTCCTGGTGAGTCCAAAACATCCTCCAAGAACTGAACTTGGTCTAAAATTCAGACAACTGCTAATAACTGGTTTAAAATCACCTGGAAGCTGTTTAAACCAACTCTCTCCTTTGCCAAAATGCTCTCTGTAGGTATGAACTTGGTAGAATAGATACAGGACGTGCAGAAGAAGCACCAGAAACTTAAAGACATTGAAAACATTCACCCTTGTGGAATCTCTTTCTGATATCTGTCTACCTAAGGTATAAATTAAATATTCTAAAACACCATTATTTAAATAGAATTTGCCTTTTGCCTTAATAAAAGCATAAATACAGCTAGAAAAAGTTTTGCCTGAAATGGCTTCTCTACCACCAAAACAAAGTCATATATACCATGGGTCTTTGAGCATCCTGGCCTAGCAGGAGGGGTCCCTGCCTAAAGCAGGGAGTTGGCACAGTCAGTGATGTTCTCTTCATGAAGTTACCCCACCTTTCCTGAACGTATTCAGACGTACCTTCTGCTCCGTTCTCAGCAAAACCACTTATGTTATGTTCACCAGAGGAGAGATGTTTGGATGAAAGCTGCTAAGTTAGCCCTATTGAAATAAAACTGAAAAACTCTCTGAACCTTCTAATTCAAGTCCTGCTCCTTTCTGCTCAAAGTAATCTCTAACACATTTAGCCTATCAAGTCAGACATGGAGCACTAATTAGTCCTCTTTCCAGGTTGAAGCAATGATAAACTTCAACAAGTCTTTCTCTTATTATCTCTCTCATATACTGACCACATCCAGATCTCAGCATTCAGTGTATCAAAGCACCAGTGCCAATTAAGTCCCTCATGTTACTTTAAATTGGCACGCGCAGATGAAAGAGCAAGTATAACTGTGTTCACTAAATTCTACCAAAGAGACATTTCTGTTTATACACCTGGGCTGATTTCTTTAACATATAAAATATTTGAAGGTCTTTTCTTAGCTAGAGATATCTATAAAACTAGCAGAAGTGACAGGAGAGCGTTTGCACCCATGACTTCAATTTGTGATAAAAATGGAGACAAGGAAACGGCATTCCTCACTCTGCATCCCAATGTTCAAACGCTGCAGAAAGTGACGTACCTGCCCTGCACTTCTGGGGGACACTCTGAGCTACCCACAAATGGAGACAGTCAAGAACTGTGGAGCTTCATCCCTGCCCCAAAAGGGATGCAACCTCATTGCATGGCGCAAGCAAAGAGACAAACCCAAATGACAGGGCTGGAGACAAGGTATCCCATGGGTACATCTCCTTCCATTAGCTGAAATCTACAGCCCAGTAGGTACCCGTCCACATCCTGGTGTCAGTCAAACAGTATGGGAGGTTTATAAATAACCAGAAAAGCCCCATGTGATTTACAATTTACTGTATAACTGAAAGGGATTTTGTGGAAAAAAAAACGTTACGAGAACAGTGTTATAACTAAACATGTAGATAATATTCTGTGTACCAATGGGTGACATCACCTCAATGAAGGCTGGGGAACATCCACCCTGAAGGGAGATCTCCTGTGCATGTCAGTGTCATGGTCTGCAGAGCTTGGAAGCTTCTGAGGGCCAGTTTGGAAGGTGCTGAACTCACTATTTGTGAACATTAATTTCTAACACACCAAATTACAACCAGGTGGTTTCATTTTGTCACTTTCTATGATAGAATAAAAGGCGTTACTGAGCAGACAAAGAGCCTGTCTTCTGGACCTAGAAGCTGATTACCATGGGTGTCAGTCTGATGGAGAAGGAAGCTCGTGCTGCTTCAGAGCAAGTTGTTGCTCAAAATTTCCTCAAGTTACTTTTTTTTCCTGACAGGGAATTTTCCTACAAAGAAGCCTCAGCTTACAGACACATCTGAAAATCAAAAGCTTGTCCATAGATCTTCTGAAATACAGTATAATGTGCCATAGCTCCCAGACCTCTCACAAAGAGAACAACCCCCAATACTGGGAGCCAGGAGTCAGACTCCGTGATCCCCTGATCCTCGTGGGCCCCTTCCAACTTGGGAAACTCCACAGTTTTAACTGTTCTCTACACACTGACAGCAGCTACATTTGAACCCGCAGTGCTGGGACCTTCTGAGCCTCTTGCATTTGTTCCCAAGTGGCTCATCTACATGCCAAGTGCACGTGTTCTGAGTGGAGCTGATCCTAGAAGGAAGGCACCATTCTGGCACCAAGTGACACTGAAGTTGACGATGTTAAACAAAGATAAGAGAGGAGGCAAACAGAGGATGTTCACTTCCTCCTCTTCTCCACTCCCAAAACATTCCATCAGTCAATAAAACATTTAAATCAGCCAAACTCCTCCGCCTAAGTGTACAGCATTGCCCTTTCCAAACAGAAATGTCAGACTCCGCAGTGACTAAAGATGACTCAGATCAAAATCTCAGCTCTTAACGCTCAGACGAAATCAAGGTTCGAATTTTGCACGTAAACAATTCCCTTCAGAAGTACATAAACATACTTCTGTACTTTTAAATCATGGGTGTCCAACCTGTTGCCTTACCTGGGCCATGTTAAATCAAGTGGAATTGTCTTGGGTTGCACACTAAAATAATGCTGTTAGCATGTAGAAACGACACACAGATTCCCAGTGTAAGGACACACAGGAACTCTCTCGTCTTCAAAGCACAAGTGACAAGTTGTACAAAATCCGAGCATTTCTTCCGTAAGGAAAAGAGAAGAATCAAAGACAAAGCTGCACACTGCTGATTTCTGGTTAAACACAATTGCTCTTTCACTCTTCTGATAGAACCAAAAGTAAGTCTGAAACTGATAATTCCAGCACTGCTGTTATGAATGTTGGGCACGTTACAGAAAACATTCAAATATCTGCATTCCTGTACAGAGACAAAAGTAATGCACACAACACTGCGCTCAAAAAGCTCAGAGGTAGCATTAATTAACAGCTCAGATGCCATTAAGCTTCATGACAGTCAGCACACAGAACATTAGATTTATCCCCATTTCAAACTTCTTGTTCAAGTTCTTGGAAGGCATTGTATGAGGTCAGTGTTGCAAAACGAATTTCCAGAGTTCCAACTTCAGAACCAAACCTTTGTGTAAAAAGGCCTTTAGTACATTCCATGTGACTTCCTGCTGCATCACTATGGCATGTCTTATCATTACCAGCCATGTAGAAAAAATGAAATACTCAGTGAACTAATTAGAGGAGCAGCTGTTTTCAACACCCATGTGTTAGACTGTGATAACATTTCTAGATGACTGAAAATAGCTGCTCCTCGACACACTCACAAGGTGTCCAATATTTCCTGATCCCAACCGCTGAGATGTTTCATAGTAACACAAACAGAAGAAATTTGGATCAAGAAAATGAGGCCAATTGTATCGATTTGTGCTGGATTGAAGTTGAAATAAAATGAAACAAAGACAATATTTTGACTTTTGTATATACAAACATCCATATGTTGTGTCAAATCATCTCAAATGACACCAAACGCTATTTTTGAACTTTTAGCGACAAGTAATTGAAACAGAAATTAAAGCATCTCAAAGCTTTGTTTAAATCAAGTTCCGGCATTTGGTGAATCGCGGAGGTGAAATGCTCGCACTTCAGAATTAGCTCCTCAGCTGCAGGTTCTGACAGCTCCAGGAATTCTCCTCTATCACATCTAACCCTGCTCTCCCGGTGAGGAGGGACAGAAGCACCGCTAATGGCCAGCAGCTCCAGTGGGTCTGATTAATTCCCTTTCACATGGTAGAAACACTCACTAAAGCTTCAGGAGATGGAGTTTGGGCCCATTGACCTAAAGGCAGGGCACTGACATCACTTATGCTTTTCCAGAAAGGCATATGAGTATTTTTAAACAGTCCTGACTGACAGCCTTTATAATCCTGAGTACCTGCACGTTCATTTCTGGGATGACAAACCCTTCTCCTAGCAAGACTCTCCCACATCTCCACAGCAGCAAAAATAAAGTAGCTGGAATCTACCTGATCTCCTTAGCAGGACTGAGAAATTCAGCACAACACAGCCAGGGATGAGGCCTTGAGTAAAGCTCTTCCTGCTTTACTTATTACTGCATCGTGAGGATGAACACCACAAATGGTTTGGTGATAATGGCACATTTGCTATGGATTTCCCAACAGTGCCCAGGCTGCTAGCAGTGCTAAAAACATGCCTCCTCATTACACATTTCTTTCTTGTGCATTTTTAGCCAAGGAAAATTAAATTCATCGCCAAACTGAAAGGAGGAAAAAGCTGACAGGCATTGGAACCAGTGAACAGCCATGGCTGGAGGGACCTCTGGGCCAAAGCCCTGCCAAGACCATGCCCTGCTGTTGGAGTAACTCCAACAATGAAACTTTAAAGCCTAGAGCCTCACAGTGAAAGAGCTTCCTTATGCTCAGGTGAGATTTCATTTGTTTCCATCAGTGTCTACACAATAAAAATGACTGAGCTCCCAGCTGGTCTAAATTGACACTGCTACATTTATTTATTGCAAATTTAGCTCTCCTTAGATAATGGCTCCACAATTTAACACCAGAAAGTTAACCAGTAGAAGCAAACAAAAATACATCCTCAGTAAAGTTTATACTAATCAAGTAGCATTATCAAAGCTGAGTAAGAGCACAGCTTTATTGAAGACCTCAGTTCCCATCCCACATAATTACAGTACAAGAGACTGTAGCAGGGAACCCCACGGCCCAGGGATGGGCTCTTTGTAGCCTTTTGGAGCTTGCAGTGTAACTTTTCCCATTTGTCTTTTCCAAGTTTTAAATGAGTTAATTGAAGTCAATCAAGATGTATTTGGTAACCATGCAAAAAGTAAACACAGATATACAGTTAAACGGTGAATAAACTGTAACATGATGAAAAGCACAGCAATGGCAGCACAGTAGCAAAGCCCTAAGTTGCAGCAAGTGAGAGCTTGCTCAAACGCAGCAGCTATGGACACAGAAACAAAAGATAGGATCCACTTACCCTTGGAAGGCCTCAGGTATGCAGGGATCTCCAGTGAGATGCCGTCACCTCCACTGCCAACCCTTAAATGAGGGCTGGGAAGGGGTAGATCCTGGCTCCAGCCCTTCCAGACATTCAGGTGCCCTGCATTGCATTGCATTGCATTGCTTTACATTGCACACACCTGAGCTCCCCTGGGTTGGCCCTGCCTTCCCACCAGGTGCTCCATCACTGCTTCAAGCCCTGACTTAGCATTTCTGCTACATATACTATTGCAGTTTGGCTTTGTTTTCAATTATAACACATACACAGTACATAACACATACTTCCAACAAACTGTGCACATCATATAATTTGTACCAAAGCTCCTACAAGCCAGAGCAGCTTGGCAGATGTTCTGATACCACAATGCCATTTGGATAAAGCACGGCTCTGTAGAGCCCTTCGTCCTGCCACAGAGCAGAGTATTTGTTTGGAGCAGCTTTGAACTCTATGCATACAATCACTGTTTTCACTGCTCCAGTCCTAGCAGTGTATTGATCACATTTTAGAAGGAAGAAGCAATATTAACAAAAAAGCTACTCTTACCAGAAAGAGGCAACAGAATCTATGGAGAGATTGCTCCAATAGTGCTGCCTGTTGCTCACTCTTCCTTTTTTGCTTATTCACTTCTGTTTGAGTGCCTGCCTTGCAAACAATCTCTTTTCCTTCTGCTCAAAATGCCATTAACAACAAAAATACAGCAACCCCTTCAGAAGCACCAATATTGTTATCGTTGTTTGAATAGATCTGAATTTTAACTAACTGCAACATAACCTTTTCAAGTAGATTTACAGCTTATTAAATGAGACAAAACCTTCAATTCCAAGCTGGAAACTATTCATTGATAAGATTCCACTGACACTCTGAAGCTGCTGCAGCACATTCCTGACTGTAAGACTCCTGGATTTCTGTCTCTGAAGGGAGCACACCCCAATATCCCAGCCCTCAGAGGATGATTGCAGTGGAGCGGGGACCTGCCCTCAGCTGCACTCGTGTACATCTGTACCAGCACCATTTGTTTCAGCAGATTTCAGCTGAAATAACTAAAAAGCAACGCTTGTTTTAAAATGAATCGGGGAGTGTTAAAGAACTTGCAATTTAGCTCCCTCCACACTATATTGTCAGTTAATCCATTCAAATGATTCTGCTTCCCCTTTTTGTTCAGGCATTGGGATGAAAATCTAGTGACTGCTGCTTGGCACCCTTTCAGAATCAGTCCATGCATGTGCATCCATTAAACAGCTCCAATTACAAGAACATTCATATTTATTGAGTAGAAACTGAGCATCCACTTACTAGTCACTCGTCGCTGCAGGCTTCTAGGTGGTGACCATTTTGATTCACAACAGTTTCTCATGTAGCGGGTTCCTTAAACAGGAAAAGAAAGAAACTTTAATTAAGTCTGGTCAAAGAGGGCCCAGTTTCAAGCAAGTAGGTCAGCACTTCCTTTGAGAACATTGCTTTGAATGAAGTCATTACAGCAGTGCTTATGCTCCAAGCTGCCTATCTTTTAATTTACACTTTCTACACTTAACGTAAGCCCAGCCTAACCAGTTAATTTCCAAATGCATGAAGTGAAATGAAAGTGACTGAGAAACGAAAGGAAGAAGGGCAAAGTCACGCCTCCAAACTGGGAGCTTCCAGCTGCCCATCAGCTCACACAGCCACAGCTCTTTGACGAAAGGTCGATCATCTCGTGAAATCAGACTTATCTCTACACAAGGCCTGCTCTGACATCTTGAAACTTACCATGGATCACAACGAATAGGAGTTATTACAAAGATATTTGACGCTGAAAGATAAACCGTACTGACATCCTTCTAGTAATGCAATAGAATAGTAAAATAACAAAAACCTGCTATAAACAAATGGGCCAATTAGATAACTTAGAATGAAACCACCCGAGTGAGTGAAGGGACCATGAGACATTCTGCACCTCGTGCAAAGTTCTTCAGAATTCCCTTTCAGGAACTCCAAACAGACTTTTCATCACTGTTTGATGTCAGTGCCAGCAGAATACAAAACAACTGCCAAACTTTGTGCCCCCCTTCCTCACTCAGCGCTGGGAGCAGATATGAAAGAAGCTGGTCAGAAGCTCAAGGCAAAAAAACAAACCTCTCTTAACCCAGGTCCCACCTTGAGCTCAGTAGAGTTTGGAAAAGCCCTCCAAGCTCCCCATGGCTGAGCCCAGCCCATGCCCACCGACCACATCCCTCAGTGCCACTTCCATACTTTTCTGATGCTGAAGAAAGAGGAAAGAAACACAGCCATGATGCTCATCTGAGTGATGGGCAAGAACTAAGAACTGGGCTGTAACAGTTGTGAAGGAGGAACTGCACATTCATCATACAAACATGTTCTTACAAGACAGTTGTTTTCCAAGTTATAAAAGTGTTTTAATAAACTAAAGAAGATCCAACTGAAACTTTTTAGAATGGAATATCGAAGTAACTTGTCATTTGAAGGTCCTATATCCTCTAACAAGCTCAAAGGTAAACGTCTGGGTTATATCAGAATGAAACGGCTCAACTGACCATTTCTCAAACAGTGATTCTGGAAGAAATTCTACAGCCTTTGTTCCAAAGAAAATTTCCTCTGGAACTGAATTTCCCCCCATTTGCCCAACTGCAATTTCCAGGCAAGCAAACCTCTGGGAAGGAGGCAGCCTGAGGCAGGCTGTGGCTCTAGCACGGCTCCCCAGAGAGCTGCAGGGTGCTCAGCTCCCTGCTTGGAGAAAGAGGAGGTGTCCTAAGCAGCCACAAACCAAGTCCCAACAACCTGATACTGTAAGTACAGATGGAAATTAGAGAAAAATACAGAAATCTCCCTATGAAATGGAGCTACTCGGTAAATAATGAAGCCTGTTCATTTGCAGACTGGCACAATTTAATCTCATCCCTTGGCAGCTGCATGGCACACAGATAGCCAGTACCAGCCACCCACATGCACAGCTAGGCGTGATCCGGGACAAGAAGATATCTCAGAGGGGAAGAAAAGGACACATCAGAAATGTTCTTATTCAGTATTTTTAGAATAAAGACGTTAAGGAAAGTACCAATATCTAAAAGCCTTGTATTAAGGACATTCTACCACAGAACACTGTTGCTTTGTACAGCACCCCTAGGGGAAAAATGTCTTCTAAAAGGCTTTTAAACAATATTTATAGGCCCAGTAACAATAATACTTGCAAGCCTTTGAAAACCAGCCTATTGCTCTTGGCTAGTCGCCTCCGTTATTTCCCCATTGTGTGCAGTACAATGGCCTTCTATCAGGTCCCCTGCAAAAAAACTATTTAAAAATAAGCTGGAAAATCATATACTTTGAAGCGAAGGAATGCCTAAAATAGGTTGGCCTTCCCACCTTTATTTCACTTGTTTTTCATGCATGTAATATGATCAGTCTCTAACTGTAGGATATTGTCACTATGGCCTAGGTTCTCTTGAAGCAGAAGCACTGTGACAAAGCAGTGTGTAAGGAAGCATGCTGCAGCTACCAAGCACTCTGGGGACCCATAGGCCAAGCAGTCATTAATTGCTTTTCACGAACGTGGCAAGAAAATTGTTCATTTCAGAGTCACTGCCAAAATTCTGCATTCTGCACAAGGTTCCCAAAGCATCAGAATGTTCTCAGCTATCACAGGAACATTAAACCATAGAATCACCATGGTTGGAAAAGACCTCGTGGTCGCGCAGTCCAGCCGGCCCCTGCCCACCAGGGATTCCCCACTAGGAATCACTAAGGATGGAAAAGAGCTCTGAGATCACCGAGCCCAACCACCAACCCAGCGCCACCAATACGAATCTATCAATAAGGAAGCTACTTTTCATCGACCTTCAGATGCTGCTCTGATAGTTACGAAGCAAAGAAAGAGACAAAAATAAAAAGGCTACAAATAAGCATGGAACGTATCAGTTAAGTGTCTGCCCAGCCCACATAACCAACCAACACAGCACGGATAAGCTGGGAGCATCTCAGCATCCTTCATACACGTACTGATGCTGTTCTGCCTATTAGCTCTCATTGATTTACAGCCCTTAAAATGAAAAGTGAACCAGGCTGTGAGACGTATTTCCCTGTGACACTGCGCCCTTCCCGGTCAGGATGTGATAAGGGCAGCTGCTGCCAGCACAAAGATTTTCAATGCACAACTTGTTTTATACCATAAAAACTTCTCTTATGGATTAAGTGATAAATGCAGATGGTTACCACTGGAGAGCATCATAAATTGAATCAGCTTTGTCAGCGTGGCAGGGCCTCATTCTTACATACTCAACTACTTACAACCTGTAAGTGGATTACTAATGATCATGAAAGACTTCTATCTACTTCTTGAAGCAGTTTGTTCACAACCTGTAAATCCCAGAGCAGTGGCACAATGCAGAGAGAACCGACCTTGTGACAACAGCCCTCCGATGCAGGAGACCTGTATTTATGCACATACTGCACTGACCTCAGGGCCATCCGTCACACATCTGCAGAAGAAAGTTTGAAGGGCTTCAGGAAGCAGCACTGCCCTTCTTCATCCTCTCACCGCTGTTTCAGGAACAGAACTTTCCCACGGACAGCCAATCTCCTTAGAGGAGAACAGTTCTTCCTGTAAGCACCAGGTGGGATGAAGGCTCTATTTTCAACGTTGCCCCTTTTCAAAAGGAGACAGAACGTTGTGTGTAATGCAACGCAATGGGCATCGAAACACAGCACGGCACTGCCAGCCTCTGCTGTCCTAGTAAACCAAATGCAAGCTGTTTGGGAGTCATTAACAAAATTAATATGTTACGCTTTCAGATATCGAAATGTGAGGAACTGAAGCAGAGCGTTACAATCTCAGACGATGACACAAACAACACAGTGTGAAGCACTACCAAACATTGCTATCTGGTACGCAAGAGAAAATATTTGTTTAATATACCTTGTAATATAAAAAAATAAAAGCAGCCAGATGCATCCGTATGGAGGATCCTAATGAGGACTCAAGCCTGAGAGAAAAATCTAGCTTAGCCCTTAATAAAGGCAGAAGCTGCTGCCTTCTAAAGAGCTGAAGAGCTTTCTTTCCTTCTGTCCCCAGATGTGATCCTGAGTTCCCAACAGGGAGCTCAGGGGCTCCAAGCCCTTCTGACCACTTGGCCTTACCTCGAGGTACTGAAATGCCTCCCAAGAGCCGCCTGAACCAGAACCTCCCGAGAGCCTGCAGAGCTGTCAGCCCACGGCTGGAGATGGACCTCAGAAACCTCCGGCACTATCTTGTCTTCCTGAGGTTAATTTATGGCAGTTAGCAGTGGGAAATCAGAGTAAGTAATATATCTGCATGTATATTTCATATACCAGATGAGTTCATTGCCAGCAAGCACAAACAAGCACAACATAGGCATAAAGGGAGGATGGGAAGCCAGTTCCTCCCCACAGCCCATTCACCGCTATGAGGAGCTCTGATCCTTGAGGAGCAACTGGGCTGGTACCTCCTGCATCACAAAAGCACAGAAGAAGTTCTTATTTTCCTGCTCTCACCCCCCTTGCTGTGCCATACTTCTGGTAGACTTTCTTATGCAATAAGAGCGTTTATTACCAAAAACAAAACAAACAAACAAACACAAAAACACAAAAACCAGAAAGGTAAAATTCCATAAAACTTGAAATCCTTTTCGATTAAGATAAATACCAGGTAATGGTGCACTGACTCACACACAAGCACCACCAAAGTCAGAGCAACCACAAGCGTTTGTAACAGCAGTGATCTAAAATGTCAGAGCATGATACTAAATACATTTTCACGCAAGCCTGAATTACAGCAGGACATGGCAACACCCATCATCTGCTGGAGTCACAGAAGGTGTTTTTGGAAAAAAGAATGTGACAAATGATCCACGCATGATTCTGGGCTGCATTCTGTCACCCATGACGCTGTAAATCAGCTGCAGAGCGAGCTCAATGGGCCCTTGCAGCCTTTCTTCTCTACAGGAAAATCCCCCAGGGCACATTTTCCTGTGGTCGAACACGTTCCATTTGTTCAGTTGGCTTCCAAGACGAGCTCTGCGGTGACAAAAAGGAATAAAGGCTTTCTCAAATGTAGGAGTCGCTGCCTTTAATGGAGGCTGAGCTTAGGACCACCGGTTGGGTGAACACGGCGATGCATTCAGACACTGGGGACGCTGCCAACAGCACAAGAAATTGCAGATATTGTTCACCCCAAGGCTGAAATGTATTTTAGAGGAAAATGAAGCTTCTCCCGCCGACTCAGTTGGCCACAGAAACTGCAGGGATTGTGTGGGATAAGTGAAATCCGGCTGTTCCATTGGTCACAACGCCTGGCTTCATCCACTGGATGTGTTTCTGCAACCTGAGACAATATGGTGAAGCTGCTTTTATCCAGACAGATCTTTCACAGGTGTCAGTTCAGCATCTGTCTTATGCGCAATCTTATGCACAAAACAATGCTGCTTCTGTTCAGGCAAAACTTTCACACCTTCGATGTCTTGTCATAGCATTGCTTGAAATTCATGGATGATGATTCAGCACAGATCAGTTTTATCGATACGTCCAGCTGATTGATATTGCCATGAGCTATCAAGAAACAAGAGAATCACGGAATCATAGAATATCTCAGTTTGGAAGGGACCCATAAGGGATGATCGAGTCCAGCTATGCTGCTCACAAGTCCCGGGGAGGGACGCAGCCCGTTGTCCCAGTCCTGGAATCACTCCCATTCACTCCAAATCCACACACATCTTTCACGAGCAGATCAGAAAATGGGGAGGTTAAACCAGTGATGTTTCCAGCAATTCAAGTCATCCAATTATGATTCCGAGAGCTTAAAAGCAGCTCATAATTTCTGCAGAAATAAAAGATGTCTCAGCTGGAACATGCCCATCAAATGCTAGACAGGTCTGTATGCCAGGGGATAAAACAAGGTCAGCTCTGCGGGTCAGTGATTTGCTTGGCTCCTTTCCTTCTGGATAGTTGGCAAAGTGTATTTGTTAAGGATTTTTCATTCTGTTATTTTTAAGGCAAACAAGTCATTTCAGACTCTACTGAGCAAGCAAATCGCTCTCTGGAAGGAAGCCTCTAAACTTTCCTTCTATTTCTGTGCAGAAAATACTGTTTTCACTTGGGAAAGGGTGATTAAATTTTTAATTACCCAACTTGCACATAAAAGTGTCTTTCCGTAGAGGTAAATGTGTGTTTTATAGACAGAGGTTAAAGCCCAGTTTGAAGATATGGCCCTTAGTGTCTATTCAGGAGCTACCAAGCTGCTAAGGACCTGGAGATGGGCACACACGGCGCTCAGATGTCCCAGCTGGGAGGTGTGGAGCAGCACTGAGGGGGGACCCAGGGAGAGCACAGCACTGAACACAGAACACCCAGAACACTAGCCAAAATACTAATGGGTTTATAAAACCACTGAGATGTGTAGGGGAAAAAAGTCAACCAAAAGCAAATAACGTAAGTAATGTTTGGTCCTCCAATGCTACAACTAAATAGTAACAATAATAACATTAATCATCATCACCAACAGTAGAAAATACAGAGATAATTACTACAAGCGAGAGCAGAAAAATAAATTTTAAGAGGTACGTTTAAATAGGTTATGGAATGATGCTGGAAGGTTTGTTTGTGGCACTGATGGGGCAAAAGAAGGTCGATGGAAGGTTAAGGAAGAGAAATCATGCCTGAGTCAGCACCGAAATGAACAGGGAGTACATGCAAATGTCTAATGAGAAAAGCAAATGACCAGGGGACACTGAATCCAAGAAGAAATGGGAGCAAATACTTCCTAAATGCATAAGACAATAAAAACAGATGGAAGGTCTTAAGAAACAACATACACATCTTTACTGCCAGGCAGTGAGATTCCTCCTATATGAAACTGGGCAAAGCTCTCCTGTGTTTCATTTCCCATCAGCTCACAGGGAGGAGGAGATGGCGGCAGCAGAACTTGACCTGAGAAGAGCTGGGAGTCATTCATGGAAAACATTGAAGGAAGAGTGAAAGGGAGTCAGGCAACAGGAAAAGTGGAACATTGCATTTCTCTTCATCAGTCAGGGGAGAAATCAGAAATGAAGGAAAAAGCTTCCTCCAAAGATGAGCAGCTAAGCACAAGTCTAAGATGAGAGAAAATTACTGCAGAAAGTGGAGATGGAGGAGATTCCATCCAGTTCTGATTCACTTCATGCAGAGGGTGGTGTCGCACTGGAACAGGTTGCCCAAGGAGGCTGTGGATGCCCCATCCCTGCAGGCATTCAAGGCCAGGCTGGATGTGGCTCTGGGCAGCCTGGGCTGCTGGTTGGTGACCCTGCACACAGCAGGGGGTTGGAACTGGATGAGCACTGTGAGCCTTTGCAACCCAGGCTGTTCTGTGATTCACATTGAAAGGACAGAGGAGAAATGATGAGGAAAAACTGCCTGTGTCTCTAGGAAAGGCTCTTCCTGTGGAAAATTAGAGGAATGAGAGAAAAGCGGATAAAGAGAAATTAATCAGCATTTTCTCTGCGTGAGAGATGGGAAAGGAAAGATGCGTGGATGAAAGGCACATCCAGGCTGCAGATCTGAGCAGTGGCTGAAGGCAGGGCATGGGAGTCAGGAACATATATTCCGTGATTATGGACAAAAAGATTTTTAAAGCCATTTTGCCACCTTTATGGCATCGTAACTTTCATCAGTAAATTTTAGAACGCATGAGAAATCACACAAAGTTACACTGGGATATTTCCTGAAAAGCAGATGATGTGGAAACGAAATCTTTTATCCGACAGACAATGATGTGAACGGATGACGGTGTAAAAACAAAGAAATGATGACTGGTTATTTTAAAGGGTAAGAGGTGCCCCAAATAAAGCTCCTGTGGAGACAGCGAGTACGTCAAAGTTAACCTGGAAAACCAAATGCTCCTATAATAAAGCAGCACTCGGCTGGCCTTGCTTTTCCAAACTTCTGCTAAAGAAATGAGGGTCAGCATCCCGCACTGTGGCACGGGTGAGACAGCCCAGAAGGCACACAGAGCTTCCCACCTGCTACTCCCAATTAACCAGGGAGATCCCGACACGACCAACAGCAGTGAGCCGCCACTTCACCTCCACGTGTCACACATCTTCCTCAGCCTTTGGGTTTGACTCTGGCAAGTTCTGCCCCAAAGCATTGCTAACACCCACAGCAACAAAAGTCCCTCATTATGTCACCTACCACGTTTTTCCTAGACGACTGAAGGGATCTGCACCATCAGTAGCATCAACACAGACACAGGCAGGCCTTGACACAGGGCACAGTACGAGCTTTTCAACATCTGTTCCCTTTCACAACGTTCCGATTACTAAGAGCACATCTGGGGAGTTGTTTTCCCATTTCTTTCATTGTAACACAAAATAAATCACAGTTCTGGTTGCTGCAGCACCATATAGAGGTAACTGTGTCGGCAGGGCATATCACACGGGAGCACACTTCAGCCTATGCTTTTTTTTTTTAATTAAAGAAAAAATGAACAGATCAAAAAAAGGAAGTAATAGGAAAACGAAAGGAACTGATGATTAAATGGGTTTGGAACCATAAATAAGTTCCTCTGAAGCTCATGGAAACATACCGGGAAGCTGCAGATAAACACTTGGCAGCCTGCTAGCAGGAATTCTGCCTACTCCGATATTTACTGTATTAACAGCAGAGCCACAAAGGGATCCTCAGGCTTTAGCAGCAGACAGAATACATAAGCCATGACTTCAGCCTTCAAGCTCAACTCAGAAATCCAAGAACTTAGTGGACTCTGGACACCCTCTGGTTCAGGAGGGCTGCAGACCACAACCCCTGCAGCACGCAGCTGAGGGCAGCAGTGGGGCAGGGGAGCAGCTGGCCTTGTTATTCTCTACCTTCATTAAAAAAACCTTCACAGTTGTATGTCTGTAGAAAACCAAAACAGCAAACGCCATCAAGGTGAAAGAAAGGGAGAATCGTAGAGCTCAGGCCATAACTAGAAAGTCACTCCTTTACTCATTTTTTCTGCTCTCCTGTTGTTACTGTTGTTTGCTAGAAAGCAACCAAGTGTTAACAGCTAAAGCACCTCTGCTGAGGGCAGCCTGCTCACTGCTCCCAGGCCAGCAGCTCTCTGTGATGCTCAGCCCAGGCCAGCAGCCACAAGCAGCACGCAGCAGGTCAGCACTCATCCCCGTGCCAATGGCTGGGGCTCCCGCTGGAATTCTGGGCTATCGCTCATGTTTTAGCCTGCTAATTTCACTTCATTAGCTCCCATTTCCAAAGTGCATGGATTTTTTTTCTGCCTTGTACAGATGTTCCTTCTGACACAGGCAGTATATCACTCCAAGATTAACAGCGCTCCATTGCTTCTGCTAGCAAGCCCTCCCATGTGCTATTGAAACCTTATGAAACCACCCATGTATCGAGCTAAAACTAACAGCTGAGGTTTAAAAAGCATAGAGAGGAATCTAAGAAAAAAGATATTTAATAAAATCTCCTTTTCTTGAGCGCTCAAAAGATGAAGGTGACTGGCCTGAACACGCTTAGGGTACATGAAATCACTTGATTCTGCAACTCGAGGTCCCCACCATGGGGAAGGGGCCAACTCAGCCTTCCAGCACATGGCCCAGGGCCTCCCTGCTTACAGCACCACTGTCCTCCTGATGCACCAGAGCCTCTTTCTCTCCTCAAACACAGCAAACTAGAACAAAAAACAGACACAGAAGCAGACACGTTCAGGCAGCCATATTCACACATTCAGATCATCCCTGTGGGAACCTGTGCTGGAAGCAAACCAAGCACAGATTTATTCCTCCAGTTTAGCCCATTCAGTTTTGATTCCAATATTTTCTGCACCAAAAATGCCAGCATCCCTCCCTGCTGGCTTCGCTCAAGAGTAAATGCAACGACTCCATGAGCGTCCCGCACAGAGCAGCCCCATGCTCACACACAGCACCTCCATCCCAAGGACACCACAGCTGCTGGGACTGCAGCCTTTATAGGATTGCACACCTGTGTATCTGAGCACACTCTGCTCAGAGGAGATGAGGAAAGGGATGGGAGCAGCCATCGCTGCATGGCTGCTTCACACTGCTGAGGAGCAGTTAAAGCACAAAGCTTTCCTCCAGCTGCCCACCCTGAGCCACCCCAAGAGCAGCGCAGACCCCTGGGGGTTTGATGTGTGACAGCTGCTATAGTCATGTCAGAAGGTCACAGATTGAGAAAATACAGTTAATTTGCGGTACAGAGCTGTCAGATCACATTTTTGCTGTGGAATGACTAAAATAATCTGTCCGTAGTTTCACTTCCACCAGAGGCTCTCCAGTAGGACACAGCTTTAGCAGAATAATCAGCCACCTAACTCTGTGATAGCACTGCTGTGCCTCAGCCGTGGGTTGCTCAGCAGGCCATCCTCACTGTGGGTTTCCAGCCTCACGGTGTGGATTCCATTCACTGAAACCACTTGAGCGGTGCCCACAGACACCCAGAACTACTCCACAGTACTGACAGACCAACCAAGGTGGCAGAGACCCCCTGATGGACCACCAGCACCGAGCCCAGGGCCCCTCCTGCAGAACGGGGAGCACTTGGCAAACAACCCCCATCACCCTCCCGCCCCCCTGCCATCAAGTTCTGATGTTAATGGATCTTAATCAAACCGCTGATTAACTGATTGTATGAATTTATATTTAGCTTTCATTTAATTAAAAAATGCAATAAAACTGACTTGTAATTCAGTGCACGCTACTCACCAACAGCCAGGGCCATCAATACGGCCAGAACACTGACACATCACATGGGGTCATTTAGGTTGGAAAAGCCCTCTAAGACCCCCCGGCCCACATCCCTCATTGCCACATCACCACAGCCCCGGGATGTGACCCCACCACCCCCTGCTGTCGGATGAGATCTTTGTGGTTGTACTGACATTCACGTATTGCTTATGTGTTATGTATTTGTTGCTTCCTGTTATGTTTATACATTAAGGGATTCATAGTTCTATACGAAGATTTAAAGCCCCGCTGTAACTGGAGAGACACCGGAGGAAACAACTCTCTCTCCCACAGGAGCACTGGCCAACCTTCTCCAGCTGCTAATAAAACAGAAGTGGTTTCTTTTTTTTTTCTGCATTCCAACTGACAGTCAAAAAAAAAGAAAAAAAAGGAGAAGAAAAGGATCAGGTTCTATGTTAAACATTGATGACCCGTTTTGTTTCCATCGCGGGCCGGCAAAAAGCAGCCATTCATTGTGTTTCAGAGCCCTCCATAACTCCGAGCACTTTGGGGCCGTGGATGTGCATGTGTATCTGTCACCAGCAATTTGCTCCGACCGATTGACGTTCTCCTCACACACATCATGAAGCACCGACTGGAAGTTCTGGGTCAGATCCAAAAGGAGAATTACTTCACCACTTGGATTTCTGCACTGTCTCAGATGCTTTCTAATGTTATTTCACATTCACGGCTGCCAGCAATCATTGGACGCAAGCTGGACCTGTAAAGGATGCTCCTGGTACCAAGCGGGGAGGACAGGGCATGAAGAGGAGACAGAGCAAGGGAGAGGTGACCTGCCGACGGCTGCCCATCCTCAGCCTGACTGTAGGACTTCTAGGAAAGCTCTCAGCCAGGCTGCTCGCCTTCAGCACGGTTCCTAGAGAGCTGCCCGCAGCCACAACGCTGCCGTACATCAGTGCCAGAGCACCAGGCAGCCCCGCAGAGTCGTGCCTCCATGCCAGCACTGCCTGGCACTGCAGAGCTGCACTGCCACGTTAGCACTGCCCGGCCCCACAGAGCTGCGTTGTCATGTTAGCACTGCCCAGCACTGCGCCCCAGGGAGCCGGCACAGGGCTGCCCCCACACACAGACCTGAGGCAGCTGCAAAGCATCCCAGCCACTGTGCAGCTCTGGGTTCCATTTCTGCTGCACACAGACAGTCCCACACTGTATTTCTTTAATACAGATGTGTTCGCTGTGAGTTGACTCGTGCTACCTGGTACCCGTACAGTGCAGACAAGGATGGCATGGGACTCCTGAGGTTTGTGGTTTACGCTCCACCTGGCAGAAGTGAAACAGACTGCAGCCCAGAAAGGAACACGGTGCAGTCAGAGCTGCTCTTGGGGAGGAACCAGCGCTCAGAGAAAGTGAGGGTGAAGAATCCTGCCCCTCTCCTTCCATTCTCCTCAAATTTAGGGGGTACTAAAAAGCTGAGAATAGAATCCGATTTTCAGGTGAATGCAATCACGTGGATATGGCACTTCTGTGTTTTTGTAAAACAAACAAAAAACAACTTTTGCAAGAGTTTGGAGTTGGGGCTCCCATCAGAGCACGCCAGGAAGGCCCCGACCGCCTCCCAGCACGGGCAGTGCCGGGCACAGAGATAGGATGGGAGCAGCCTGGGCTGGTTAACCAGAGTGCCGCTTTAAACTGACTTCACACCAACAGCTTGACTAACACTTAAACAAAGCTGAAGAGCAAAGCTTGAAACAGGGGATAAAAAGCCAATAGTAGTGCAGACAAAACACCCAGACAGATAACGTGTAGCCAAAATATTTATCATTGATCCGTCTGGTCAATCCCTGGGGATCTGAAAAGCAAAGGGCCAGCCCTAAACCCAGCTGCGTTGTCCTGAGGTTACTCTTCTCCTCAGGCACGGGAACAAGCAAAATTAAATCTTCCCTTTCTCTCTTACTTTGTTTCCTGTAGGAATCCCTTCCTTCTTAATCTCACAGAAATGCCAGCAATGAGCTCTCATTTGCAAGGATGATGGCAGGAACAGAAGAAATGCCTGAGAATGAGTTTCTTTCCTGCTCCCTTTGTTCTCAGCAGCTCAGTTACAAAATATAATGGTACAAAGGACACGTTTCCCTTTCCCTGCAGCTGCTCTGGGCTTACGCTTCTATCAGATTTCTTAATTAGCAGAGTTTGCTGTAGCTGGGACGGCGCTCTCGCTGCCCTCAGCACGGCGAGGCTCAGAGCACTGCAGAAACACGTGGTGAGAGCCTGGGCACAGGGCAGCGTGTTTCCAACGTCTCCTGCTTTGGGACGATAGGCAGATGGCAGCTCTGCACTTCAGAGCCGTTTCTGTGCAACGCGTTCCCCACTCTGGCAGTGTCAAACAGGAGCAGCTGCTGCAGGAGAGCAGCCCAACACTGCGTTATTCCAGTGGGCTAACCCAGAGCTTCAGCTTGACACCAATTTCCTTCTCAGTTTCACCAAACACTGAGGAAATGTGGAAAATGGTGCCCTGGGACCAAGGCACACCTCAGCGCAGCCCGGCAGGAGCTGCAGTGTACTTTCACAGGCATGGAGCCGCCGGGGGCATTTCTCTTCCCTTCTTAAAATAGTGCTTTCTTACCCAGCAGATGAAGGTGGCTGGTGGGGAGCGGCACAGCACGGCTCCCTGCAGAACTGCTCCCTGCCCAGGGTCAGCTCAGAGGGACTCACAGCCAAGCAGCCATCCCAGCGCTCACCGCCGCCACCCAGAACAAATGGAGAAGTAAAAGAAACTGATGGCTTATTGGAGCAAGGAATATATTGCTGCCTCTGCAGGCCAGTCTGCCATCGGCTTAACGAGAATTTATGGGAACCTGAGGGTTCATTTCAGAAAGACCTGTCAGGAAAGCACAGGCCATCCTTCTCCACGCGTTTCTACTCCTGTTCATAGTGCAGTGTCTTCAGAGGTTGTGCCTGCATGCTTCTGGAGCCTTGGACATCTGTCCTAATGCTCCAAACCGGCTGGTTACAGACACAACTGCAATAAGCTCTCATGCACCATCCGTCAGGTCCTTGGTGAGAATTAGAACGGACCGAGCAGCTGCTGAACCCAACGAGTAACAGGGAAAAAGGAGATAATCTGAGCAGCTACAGGCTGTCAGCCTGACACTGATCCTGCACGGCGTGATGGAATAAGCAATGGGCAACATTATTCATAAAGAATTACAGAGGCTTAACAAAGTAAGAGCCAGTACATGCGTGAATTAAAAACACTGCACCAAGTTAGCAAGGCAAATTTCTTCTGCTGGGATTACAGGTGTGGGGATAACAGTGCCAGTGGTAATGCAACGCAACCAGCAGGCGCTGGGTTTGCTGCCGGAAGGCCTTTGAAAGAGAGTTACAAAACCAGGACATTACAGCAAGTGGACTTGAAACTGACAACAGAAAGCTTTAGAACAGAAGCCCAGATGTCAGTGGAGAGACTGCACAGGAGTGAGGTCTGAATCCAAGTCCCAGACTTCGGCCTTTCGTTACTTCACCTCTTCTCCAATGACATAAGGCATGAAATCATTACGTGCAAGGGAATTAAAAATAGCTGAGCTGAAAATAACAAAGGGAGCAGGTGACTGTCCTTGGTTGGGCAACAAGGAACAAGTGAAGAGCACACGTTACACTGCGTCCAAGCACTGCCCTGTCCATGCACAAGCAGTACAAGCAGTGAGGACTGTGGCATAGAAAGTAGCGAGCTTCACCAGGCAGGGGTTACAGTAATCACAGTGCAATCATGTGGTACAGTGATCTCCTGCAGCCCTTGGGAAGTGTAAATAAGGCAACACTGTATTGGAATAGAGAGGTTCTATTAACTCCGGGCTTTGTGCCCACAATTAAAGAAAAGCGTGGAAAAAAAATAAATAAATGGATGAAGTTCAGGGAAGGGACAGGAGCCCAATCAAGCACCAGAAAGGAACCGTCCAGTAGGAAAGGCTGTTCATCTCATCAACAAGGAACCTTTGCAGACTCAGAGTTTGTATGCAATAAAAACAGATAAAAGGTGATCAATGGTAAAAGACTCTCCAGCGTTACAGACTGAAAGTGAAGTACACGACAGAAATGGGGGATTTAGGGATGGAAGCTGAGATCCCAGAGGTCTGTGGAACCCAAAGCGACCACTGAACGATCAGCATTTGCTCCCCGCCATGCTCAGAACAGCTCAGGTGTGTATCAGAGGCAATAAAGCTTCACAGAAGGGCTGCAGTCTGCACAGAGCTGCCCTCTTCTCTTAAGAGCAGCGAGGGAACTGCACAATGCAGCAAAGACAGCAGAGAAAGGAGAGGAGTCCCTGCTGCTGTGTGGGGCACTGTGCTGCAGTGCGATTCTGGGGCAGCCGACAGCAACATTTGTTTGGGGTTTTATAGTGTTTGGAATAAAAATAGATGATGAATCTCAGAATGAAGCCGTCAGCCCGCTCTGTCTGCACGCCCCGCAGCTGATAGATCTCCTGCAGGAGGCGGCTCTGGCCATCCAGGCTGTGCAGGGTTGATTAATGAGAGCCACGTCTCTGAGCGTGAGCTGCAACAGCGCTCTCACAAATTAGGATCAGATCCAAATCTCCATTCTGCTCGGCTCAGATCTCAGGGAAGCTCATTTCTTCCTAATAAAACTTCAAGAGGTTCAACGTCAAATGTGAGATGTTAGCAGAAGAAGAACCGCACAAAGGGCGGGGACTAAAGGAAGCCATCCAAGTGCAGCATGTCACACTGGATGCTGGGTAAGTCAATTAAAAGCAGGGAGAAACACTCAGATGTGCTGAACCGGGCCGTAGGTCTTTCATTAATCATGACTTCATGGCAGATAAGATGCATCCATTTGGCTCGAGAGGAAAGCGAACAGGAGCAGTGGAAGAATCCTGACTACCATCCCAGGGCTGAGCGTTGCTCCTGGAAGAGCTCCCCTTCGTCCTTTTGGTAAACTGCTACAATCAATAAAGCCTTGCAGAGACGATTACGGCGGCTGCAGATCACTTCTAAAGTTGTTTAAATGCTTTCCTTCAACAGATGGTTAAGTTCAGAAGAAGTCCATTATGGAGAACGCCGCAGGTACCTTTACTCCAACAGTAAATTATATCGGCCCACAAAATGACATTTAAAGCGTGCTTAAATATTAAATATTACACTGTTAATTTTGGTTCCCTTCCCCCCTCCCTCATCCGCTGAGTCCAAAGGCACCGAGTTCAGCTTTCACAAGAATCTCATCGGGGTAAAACGTCCCTTGAGTCAAATCTCCAAGATTAGAAACAATTACTTTTAATGGCAGAGAGCAGGAGAAGGGCAAAGCTGCTGCCCAGGGGAGCACCTGGCGAGGCGTGGAAAGCAGCGGCTCAGCTGGACAGCAGCTCCTGTCCCACCTGGTGCCATACATGGGGTGCTGCGTGCTGCTCCCCCCGCGGCTGGCAGGGCTGCTGGGGCACAGCTGTCATTTTCAGATGGAAGGGCTCGGAACAGGTAAAATCACCAACCTGAGCTCCAGTCGTACCCTTGCAACACCATCCACATAAAAGGACTAGCAAAACACTCATTCGGCCACTAAGCCCAACATAACATACCCTCAACTTACAACAGAGGTCATCCTGACCAAACCCAAAGGATCCAACTGCTGGATCCCAAATATTTTTAGATATCAGCGTCTTCTGCCGGCAATTTACATTAAAGGAAAACAAAAGGAAAACAAGAGGCACGTGGGTTGAGATTTCTAAGACGTCTAGTTGTTGTGTTTCAGCTTTGGAGTACGCACTGGTTGACACAAGAGCTGGACCGTGCTGCTGGAGAACCTCACTGCTTCCCCTGCACTGCCACTGCGAGAGCAGCAGCAGTCTGAGGCAAGTCATGCATGGAGAGCGTCAGGACAGAGAATGGCAGAACGCAGCCCTGAATTGCTCATCGAGAAATCAACGTGGCATTAAAAATACTGAAAAGATCCAGCCATCATCTATTAAAAAGTACTGGCAGAACTTCAAGGGTTTCCCACAGCTGTTAGGTTTTTCATGGCTCAAAGTGCTTTCCTGCTGCTGAAGGTAGGGAGAAAAAGTCAGCTGAATGGACACAGTGGCACAGACAAGGAGACAACCAACCCAGCACAGCTCCTTGCCACGAGAGCTGACAGCTCAGGCCAGCTCCTCATCACTGTTTTCTGCACGATCTGCTCATCAGAGACCCTGCCTGCCCAGAGCAGGGCTCCCATCCCCAGCACTAATGAGCCTCCAAGAGTCATCTCACAGCACCCTTCACACCCATATAGGGGAGCTCATGGCTCCTGCTTTTCCAGTCTGAATGATTTTATGATTCCATAAGCTACCCATCAGCTCTGCAGTAAGCCCCCAAGGCCCTGAAAGCCAGGCTCGGGTTGGACCAAGCACTGTCCCAGTGCAACGAGGCTGCAAATAGGAGCAGCATGAAACTGGGCTGCCTCTGAACTCTCACTGTGCCTGGAGGGGGCTGGCACAATCAGCCAGCGAGCAATATGGTTCATAATTGGTGTTAAAAGGGAAACCAGGAGGAAAGAGGTCACCTTATGCAGAAAGGCTTACAGCCACCAAGCCAGAACTGCTGTCTCACACCAAGGACCTGCACTTGTCACCCAAAGGGATGAGCAGCATTCATCTCCGTTAAGCTGTGCTGTAGAGCAGAGCCTTGTTTTCCAGGCAGATTTCCTCACCTCTTCAGACAGTGCTCTCTTTTCTCCCCTTCGCTCTCATTTTTGCTGAAGATTAACATAACCCAGCTGAACGTGGCTTAAGGAGACGCTATTTCCATCTCCACACACCACCGCCAAGCAACACTGGGTTGTACAGGCACTGAGCCTCAACTGATGCTTCCAAACCAAACTGTGGGGCAGAACCTGGAATATTATCAGGAGAAAGCAGGCATGACTACATGCAGAATAGTTTTTTGGAGCTGTTAAAGTATCTGTGAATGGCCTCGTGTTTTATGCTTCAATAACATCACCTCAGGTACAAACACAGGCTTTGGTAAAAAGCTGCATTTGTCTCTGTCCAGAATACAACTTCTGATAGAGCTGTGCTAAATAAGCAAGTGCTGGCAGCCTGATTCAAACCTCATGCAAGTCAATGCAGGTACCAGTGACCTCAGTGAACTTCTGGATTGGGTTCCAGTTTGTTGGTGATCCTGAAGGAATGAAGGGACTCATAATCCTCTGCGTTCCCCTCAGTGGTTGTAGGAGAATTAAACTATCTGGGACTTCCCTTACAGTGCCAAGATTTGAGGCATCACACACACTTGCACAAACAAGCCATCCCCCAGACAAACAGCAGTAATGAAATGAAAGGCATTATTTCTCTCCCATTAACATACTGCAGAGGGTGAGCAAAAACACAGCAGAGGAAGCAGCCATCGAAAGCCACTTAGAAATTCTGTACACAGAGTATCTCAGTGTCTGCTGGGGCTCCTCATTTACCCTGCCAGCTGCACCAGCCCAGGTATGTCAGACCGTGCCCTGTGTGCTGGGTCACTGCTGTGCCCACAAAGCAGCCCTAAGGGTTCATGCAGCATTCCTGGGCTGCCTGCAGGCTGCTGCAATCCCATGCACCTCTCTGTGCCGTGAATCAAGCAGCAGCTCCCAAGAAATAACTGGATTTACATTGCTGAAAGGGAAAAGTAAATGAGTGAGACAACAGGCCCTAGATGCAATGAATCCAGCAACACTCAGTACCACCAATAAAAGCAAGATTTATGCACCAGTTTGCCCATACAGAGGCTGCAGAAGCAATTCCAGCAACTTCGCTGAGCCTCTGTGTAATTCCATCAGTGCTGTGCTGTACGGACCACAGCATGAGCAGGCTTTCTATCCACAGCATTTTGCAGCCTGCACTGAGCCTTGCAATCTATGCCGTGGCAGACTCTTAAAATGATCACAAATAAATACAGCTTTTGCTCTTCTTGGTGACAAACGCAACATCGCAAGTACACAGGGTGCTAAAATATCACAGAGTTATAAAAGTGCCCCAGGACATCAATTACAAACCACTACTGACACTGTAAAGCCATCATGATGGTAAAATAAAAATGAAATGGGCAGGGATCTGCATCCACAAGAATCTGCAAGGGGAAAAGATGCAAAATAAAGCTGGGTTTGCCATGGGGCAGCAGCAGGAGGACAGCGTGGCTCCCATGCAGAGCAATGCAGGCCCTCTTAAGCGTGCTGACCTAACGCTGGGTTGCCATGGAAATCTGTCATTTGTCCTAGCACAGCATGGAAAAACAAGCAAGAAGAGCAAAAATCGGAGAGGCAAAATGTGGGAGAATGACCTTAAATTGTGCTTAGCTGCAGACTACCTTTGCTTTCAAAGTAGCTTCAATAACGAACCACACGCATCTCCAGAACAACATCATGATGAAGCCTGCTAATAAGCTTTTCTTCGCTCACTAAATAATAATAAGCATTCCTATTACATCCCTGGTTAAATAGTGTCATTAGGCCCCACTCCGTATTTTAATTCCACTCCAATTCCAAGTCCCTGTTTTAGCTAACTCCATTAGCTCAGGAGTAGCTCTTCCAGCAGGAACATTGGAAGCGTTGTAAAGATGGGCGTGTTGGAAGTGTGGGGTTATGCCCCTCACTGCCAGAAAGGCACCGAGTCCCAGAAAAGGCAGTGACTGTGTGAGGGGTCTGGAGCAGAGTCTCTGCCCAGAGGGTGGGCAGGTCACCATCCCTGGGGGTGTCCCAGAGCCATGGGGATGCGGCACTGAGGGATGTGGGCAGTGGACATGGTGTGGGTGGGCTGGGGGATCTTGGAGGGCTTTTCCAGCCTCAGTGACTCTATGACTGTGACACACACGGGTGGATGTCCTTCTCAGGCAGGTTCACTCATGTGCGCCCACCTTCACTCCCACACTGCTCTAATATCACGAGATCACTTTCATTCATATCTCTGGAGCTCTCCTGACTTCAGCTAAATGATGAACCACAGAACCACAGGGGTTGGAAGGAACCTCAAGAGATCATCGAGTCCAACCCCCCCAGGGGGACTGAGGATGAGAAACAAGCAGGATTTGACCTTCTCGGTAAATCCATAGGGCAAAACAAGCTCCATGATATCTTGGAGCCACATCTCGTGCATCTGGTCATAAGCTCCTTCCTAAAATGAATTAAATTAGCCTGTCTAATGGACATCAGAGAAAAAAGCTTAATGTGTTTTGATGCTGAGATGAGCTCCACGCAATTTATTAGGAAACAAGTAATCATACTAAATCACAGTTCTCATCTGAAAACAAGGGAAATTGCCCCAACATCCACAGCTTTCCCCAGCACATGGCTTCCAAGCACCCTCCTGGGACAGCACTGTGGGACACAGTGGACTCCTGCAGCCCCAAAGGCCCCTCCACCCCCAGCACCAGGGCACGGCACCTGCTGGCCCTCAGCTATGACCACACAGCAGAGGGAAGCATGAGAGGCAGAGCAAAGGAAAAAGAAAGCACAGAGCTCTCAGCTTCCTCATCCTTGTTCAAGGGACACGTTAACGTCAGTATACTGAGACAGCCAGACCCCTGCAGGGCTCTGTGCTCCTATGGAACACCTCATGTTGTAACCATTCTGCCCCAAGCCTGTCCCTCACCCACCCCTGTCCGAGGGCATGGGGCTCTCCCCACCCCGTTGCAGGAGGAGCTGCACACTTACACATCTCTGCCAAATGCACCTGGATTGAAAGGAGGGTGGGAGAAATCTCGAGCCTGATGGGATGGCCACCCCAAGATGGCTTCAAAATGGGAGAGCAGCAGACATGAGTACCACAGGCAGAAAACTGTTTCTTCCCACCTTGTCCTGACAGCCTCCAGAGGAGAACAGTTATCAGGGAGCAGTTATTACCCAGGAAATGTCTGCTGGGGACCCGACGTTTGCTGATGTGCGACCTTCTCCATGAGACAAAGAACCAAAGAGCAGGTCAGGAAAAGACCCGAGAAGATCTGCTTAGGCATCCGTGCTAGCTGGTCTGACTAAAAACGTCCTCCCTACCTCCAGCACTGCACTCCCTGTAAAAAAAGGATGCAGATAATGCAGAAATTGTGACCATGCAGCCTTCCAAAGAACCACACACACGAATGGATGCAGCCCCAGAAGACCCACCTGTGCTGCTTCATGTCTTGCCTGAAGTGACAAGGAACACCGATTCCCTGCTGCCTTGGAGGAGCTCAGCACTCAGCTCCCAGGTACCTTCGCTGCGCTGTTTGTTCCACGACCAGACTCCACGCAGCGCCTGCAGCCTGAGGGTGGGGGAGTGCACACACGGCCCTCAGTGCACACACGGCCCTCAGTGCACACACGGCCCTCAGTGCACACACACAGCCCTCAGTGCCAGCTGCCCACCCCATTCCCAGGTCCATCTGTTCCAGCACACTGCTGTCAGAGGGAACCAACACCCAGAGGGGCAAACGTAGTCCTGCCACTGCCACGTGCTGGAAGGTATTGAAACGCACAGCAGCTCCTCACTGCTCTGAGTCCTGCTTGCTGCTTGAAGGAGCTCAGGAATGGAAGATAATCACAGAGCAATCTCTACAATCAAATGTTTCTGGATACGTTCTATATTCTACACACATGTATGAGTTTACACACAAAAATCCACGCAGGCTGTGTGCTGGAGACAAGGGCCAAGCACAGCTTTTGCACTCAGTGCTGTGGCATCTTTCCTGCACCGTAACAAAAGGCAGCAGCAAGTCCCCTGCTGGAAGGCAGAGGGAGGAATGAAAGCTGAGAGGTGGCTCCTTGAGGTGATTTAACATTCAGACTTACCAGCTCATTAGAAAGACAACGATTCCTCTTTTCACTTTCTATCCGCCATGAACTTCCCTCTCAAAGGGCACTACACCTCGGCCGTGCATTTCTTACCAGGAACTAACTCGACCTATTCTCTAATCTGAGATTTCTATTAATACCAGCCATGCTTTTTTCATGCTGCTCACCCCATGCCGACAAAGTCGGAACATTCAGACTAACGGACCAGAAATATGCAGAATATTTCAGCCAGGACACACCGTATTTCTCTTCCAGGTTTCCCACACCTATTCTAGAGCTATAAAAAATGATCCCCTCATTGAAGTGAAAGGAAAGGACACACTAGATGAGGAACATGCTCAAAATAGGGCTAGGACAGGCAAGAGTATCACTTCCAAGTGAGAAGCAACTAAGTGGGTCACAGCAGAGGGAGGGAACAGCACAGATCTACCGGAGCCACAGGGCAGGGGTGAGCTCAGAGTTCACACAGAAGAAGGCGCAAGTCCTGCACAGCTCCAGCCCTGCTCACACCATTCCCCAGGTAAGGCAGCTCCAGGCAGAGCCAGGCTGGCAGCAGTGAGAAGAACAGCCACAGAAGAGCCCTTCTGCTAACAGACTATCGGCAATATTGAAAGTGGTCAAAACACAACAGCACAACAGCAACAGAACCTACCAAAACATCACCACAGAACGCAACAAAGAACCCCCAGGAGCATGCTAACTTGCCATACTCTGAACAAGGCATCAGCATTCCTAAAGACAGCGGTGGAGCAGAGCCAAGCCTGGCTCCAAGCAGTGCAATCCCATTTGGCTCCATGTGCTGCAGATTGGCCGTAAGTTCAGCAGCGCTTTGAGTTACCGCATGGCGCAGGCTGCACAGGCAGGGCAGGCTCTCACCTGTGCAGGAAGCCCTTTCTCTGCTGTGTGCAGTTAAAGTGAAGGGCTGGGGAGGGAGCAGGGTGGAAGCAAAGGAGAAATCCAAATATTTTCCCATCCTTCCATGGATAATTAATCAAGAAATACAGAGAGAGACTCTCCAAAACTAAGATGTCTCAGATGAGGGCTAAATGGGACACGACACTTTGCATTACACCTCTTTGTGCTAAGTCTGCCCACTCAAAAATAGCAGCAGTGACTGAGGAATGCCAGCAGCCCTTTGCTGCAGCGGGCACTTCCACTGCCTTAACTCCTAACTTGTCAAAGCTAACATAGCATTGCTATCATAAATGGAAATGATCATTCAGCAGCGGAGTGTTAATGACATGCCATCACCAAGAGTGCCTTTCCCCGGCAGGATGGAGGCTCACACACCAGTCAGCCCTGCAGAGTGCACAGAAATACCTGCTGTGGATGGGTTTCTGTGCATGGACTCATGAGCTGATGTGCTCGTGCAGGTAAGTGTCTCAGTGCTCGTTTCTTAGCATGCCTCTCACACACACTTCACAGGAGTCCCAAAATGTGGCTTTCCTAGGAAAAAAATAAAATCTCCAGTACTTTGAAAAATACTGCAGCAGCTTCTGCAGCCCTGGAATAATGAATAAAGGAAACCACATTTGAAGGCACTGAGGGAAATTCTTGCAAATATGTGCATGTTTGGAGAGGAGCTGGAAGGGGAATGGGAAAGGAAACGGGAGCTGCGCGTTGGACCTTGCTGCTGTCAGCTCCATGGCTCCTACCAGGGCAGCACACACAGTGAGCCCCTGCCTGGGTCAGGCCCACCTCACCTCGTGGCAGTCACTTTGTCCTCTAAGGAGAACACGAGCAAACGTTCTGCACTTGGTTCCCAAAGCACAATCCTGCTGGACCGCTCACCCCTATCAGTAGGTGGCTGCAAATACCGTGTATCTATTTGCTTGCACCTCACCTACATACTGTTACTGATATGTACCAGGGAAAAACAGTTGTTTGAAAACATCAGCATTGAGCTCCATCTCCAAATTGCCATTGCTCCTCCCAGTCAGAAAGCAGGAGATGGACCTGCCAGCTGTCACACCAAGAAGGTACCAGAAATCTCAGGTGATGGCATCCCCGACCCACTCGTCTTGACAGGTAAAGCCCACCTCAACGCCAAAACATTTGCTTGTGCAGCAAATCCAGTTTTACTCCAATTAAGCTCTGTCAAGAAACCGCTAAACCTTGGAATGTTGTTAGCATTGACCCTAACTACCTCCGTACTGCAACAACTGTGCACAGGATCTTGACTGTTCTGATCCACTAGACAACAAATGCATCCATCCACCCATCCATCCCCACGGCACGTCTGCAACACCCAGACTGAACTGACCTTTGGGAAGGGCTGGTCCCACAGGCTGTCCATAGGGTACTGTGACAACATGGAGCTGCAGACCCCCACAGATCCACGTGGGCCATGCCTTCCTTCTCACTCAGCCCCAGCAGCCAACAGGGGTGAAGCCAACTCTTCCTTCTCCCTATAGCCACAACCAGCACAAAGCCTTCACTTCAAAAAACATTCTGGGGGATGTTTCACCACCGGGTGGGAATGCAGAAAGCAAAGGTGAGCATTTTCCCCCCAAAGCCTCCTTGAAGATGGCTCCATTCTTCCACCTTCCTGAAGAACTCCTCATCCCTTCTTTCTCATCTTGAGTTTGTCACCATTCTGCCTGCAGCATCCATGCAGACCATCACATGGCGCTGGGTTGGCCCGCTGGTTTTACAGACACAAAGCAACAGACCCCAGCACACCGCAGACGCGCATCACCGTGCTGTCACACCAACATCCCAGCACCAGGAAGAGCACAGTGGGACACAGTGTCAGGTGAACACACGCTGCACCCCCCTGCCCTCAGGTCCTTCTTTATTGGGTCAGGAAGCACCAACCATCCTTAGCAAGACTTTCTGTGTGGGCTGCAAGACCACGGAGCAGGTTACACCACGAGATACAACGGACTGCGCCATCCCTGGGGGTGTTCAGAACCAAGCTGGATGGGGACCTGGGCAGCCCGATGCCCAAGGCATGTTGTTAGAACTGAATGATCTTTAAGGCCTGATCAGATCTAGGCCATTCTATGGTTCTATGGTGATACTTCAGCCAGGAAGGACGAGGCACTTGGTACCTTGAGATCACCATCAGCCCCAGCCAGCACAGCACTGAGGACAGAACTGCATTGCTGCTGCAGGAGAAGGCACTGATGGGCTTAGAAAAAATTCCCTCACCATATAAGGGCTGTGAACATTTTCCCACTTAAGACAACGTGTGGGATCATATTCACAGACACAGAAATATGTTCTGTTCCCTGACACCCACAAGTCCTAGAACACCAGGTTGAAGTGCTGGCAAGAATAAGAACCATTTGTTAAGCACGAAAAATGTCTCACATAATTAGAGAACTGCTGAAAGCCACCAATTTAGTGCTCAGGCTTCGAAATTTCAGAATTTTTATTGTAACAACAGCTCAGGCTTCAGTGTGCCAGGAGGTGGGGATGCCTGACACGCACCACGGATCAGCAGAGCTCATGGCCAAGGCAAAGCTAAGCTGAGGGCACCAAGACCTGGTCACCACGCAGAGCACACCTCCAGCACAGAGACACCAAGGGGAAGGTGCTGGGCTGCACCCTGTGTGTCTGGCCAAGAGTCCATGGGGATAGAGGGCAGCCCCTGGTGGTCCCACACAGAGATCAGCAATGGGAAGATGGCAGCCTGGTGCTGGGAACAAAACAGATGGTGTCAGAATGGGGCTTTTTATATTTGAGGACAAAGTGACATGGGAGGAGCAAGAAGGAGGGACTGAGAGATCCCAGGGATCCTGTAGCCTGCATGAAAAGGGAAGAGGAAGGAAGGAAGGAAGGAAAAAGGAAGAACCTGCAACCTATCGCTATTGACTGCTCTATTTATAGAGCATCCCATATCTCACCGGCAACCAACTTCAGCAATAAGGGCGGTACAGAAGGTTTCATGAGCACCTCTTTGCATCCCAAGCACATCACTGAAGGAGCAGCCAGGCAGTGCACCCAAATAACCTGCACCACTGCACCTCATCCAGATAACGCACAGTGCGCTTCTTTCTGCCCATCACCCCATCTCCTGTGCTGCTCAAGCAACAAATTCACATGCTTGGATTTCTCTGCACCAGTTCTCATTTCTATTTCTTCTCCCCCAGCAAAACATTTGGAAGAAAACAGCATTTCCCTCCACTAAGCCAGAGCTCCCACAGCTGAATATTGCTTTTGATCTGCTGCAAGGCAGGTATCTGCCCATGAAGATGCACAGCAGAACACGCAGGATTTATCTGCCAGCAACAAATCGCTGCAATCCCAGGGAAAAGAAAAAAATCAAATAAATAAAAGCAAGCTCTGACAAGAAGCTCACAGTTCTGAAGGACTTTTGCTGGGATTTGATGCAATCTGCCGCGCCGGCAAATTAAAGCCTACGGAAACCATGCTAAAATTAGAGAGAGCTGAGATGAAAACCAAAGACACACGGTGGCTCTTGCAAATCCTTAAATAGGGCTTGGTACAGCAGTTGGGTGCTCAGCTCACATCTCCCATGGCCACTGATGAAGCTGCACATGGGACAGTCCCCATTCCACTGCTGTTGCCGTGGATGGGGCCGACGCAGCCCTGCACCTTATTGCTGGGCGCTTCACCACCCCCTGCTGCTGCCCCACACATCTCTGGGGCCACCCCACACAGCTGCCATGCCCTCAACCTCCATCCTCTGGGTTTTTGGGGAAGCCCCCATGCTCTGCTGTGTGGTGCTGGTACGTCTGAGAACAGCGCAGCTCTGCACAGATACGAATACCTTGGGGGGTACTCATTGCTCATTAATCTGAAGCTTTGTGACTCTAACAGCATGAAATATTCCAGGGATAACCATAGAATCACTGAGGTTGGAAAAGCCCACAAAGATCCCCAGGCCCATTGCAGCCCATCCCCCAACACCACTGCCCACATCCCTCAGTGCCACATCCCCACAGGTCCGGAACAACCCTGGGGATGCGACCCCCCCATCCCTGGGCAGCTGTGCAGCACTGACTGCTCTCTGGAGAAGAGATTTCCCCATATATCCAAGCTGACCCCCTGGCACAGCACGAGGCCATCAGCTCTCATCCTATGATGGCCAACCTTCCATTCAGGCCCCACTAGGTAAGCAGCTACCACTGGTAACCATCTTTTTTTCAGTGGCTGAGGAGCATTTCTAAATTCCCATAGGACCAAGGGTCCAGGCCTTTGCCCAGGAGCTCTCACAGTCCCTCCTTGGGGCATCCACCTGCAATGCCGCACACACACACACAGAGCCAGCAGCCACACAGCAGCCCCAGCTGTGGCCATTTGGACACCTCTGCCCCAGGAGCTGCAGGAGCTTCATGCACAGCCGCTGCTCTTTGTAGAATTCATCAAATGAAAAGAAAGAAATAAGAAAAAAAGTCAAAAAAGCTTCTCTAAAAAGAAAAAAATACTGAAAACCAGCAGTACACATCAATCACCTGCACAGTGATCACGGGGACATCAAGCCAGAACGGCTCATCGAAACATTTCATTGCAGGACTACCGAATTAATGCTGCTTTTCAAGTACCAGCTATTGGAAAATGAGGAAAGCTTTGGTCACCGGGGCTGCATGAACAGACAAACGCGCGGCCAGCGGCCGATCGCCCCGCACAGCTCAGAGCCGAAGCAGCAGCAGCGCTCCACGAAGCAGGCCGTGCCTTCCAGCCCCGCTCCGGAGCGATGCGCCGGTTGCCATGGCGAGCATCCCTGCACGCCCCGAGCAGGGCGAAGGCGCCGGGAAGGGAAACGCTTCGTGCCTCCCCCAGCCCTAACGGCGGCTTTTACTCAGAGCACCCGAGGTTAAACCAAGGGTGCACGTGGCTGGGGTTTAGCCGAAATTCGCAGATGCGTGGAAGCAAAACCAAAGGGTTCGGACGGAGCCGGAGCGTTTTGAAATGCCCGGTCACCCATCATCTCGATTTCCCCACGATCGAGAACTTCCAGCAGCGCTTCCAGCACGGCCGTCACCCTTCCCCAGCACGGCATTCCCCCGGAGTACGCTGCGCCTGCAGCTGTGCGCCCGCAGGGTCCCCGAACCCTCCCGGGAGCGGTTCCGAGCTCGTTCCCGTTGTCCCGAGGTCCCCGCTGGAACTTCCAGCACCGCCATCCTCCCACCAACGGCGGGATTGTGCGGGAGGACGGACGGTCGCGTGCGAGCCACACGGGAATGGGAAACGCTTTCTGGAACGGTACCGAAAGGTGCCTCGGAGGCACCGCTGCGCCTCGCCACGTCCCCCCGACGCTTCAGGAGCGAGATGCAGCAGCTGCCAAGGGCACGGAATTTTCCAGGAGCCGTGCCAAGCTCGCTGCCGGCAGCTCGGGGGGATGGCTACGAAACCCGCACCGCAAAGCGATGGGGTCCGAGAAGCGGCGGGGCCGTGCCCACCGCCCACCGCTCCCCGCGGGACTCGGTCGCGCCCTCCCGTCCCCATCCCCTCCGCTCCTCGCCCCGATACTCACCGCCGCAGCCGGGAGCGCGCCTTCCACGCCGCGGTCCGGGGGCGCGGAGCCTGCGGGGGCGCCGCCGTGGGCTGCCCGCGCCCGGGGCTCGCCGCCCGCCGGCCCCGCCGCGCAGGATCCGCCTCCTCCGTGGGGCGGCGCCGGGCACAAAGGCGGCGGCGCTGGGGCGGGTCCCGGTGCGCGGCCGCGCTGCACTCCGCGGAGCGGCGCAAGGGGCGGAGCGGCTCCCGGCGGCGGGGGCGTTGCGCGGCCGCGCCCACCCCGCGGAGCGGCGATGCGGAGCGGAGACGTAGGTCGGCATCGCCCCGCCGGACCGAGCCGTGACGGGCTGCAACGGCGGGGGTGATGTCAAGACTCCGCGTGGGCGCCCTGCGGCGGGTCGGGGCCGTCCCCCGCCCCCGGGAGCAGCCGGGTCCCCGCGGGAGAGGGGGGACGACGTGCGGCTGTCGGAGCCGCGCGTCACTGCCGGCCCGCCGGGGTGGGTTGGAACGCTGCTCCGTCAGTCTGCAGCTCCTCAGGTGTTCAACAAGCAGTCCTTCGGACGCACTGAATTCTCCCAAGCAGAGGTGGCAACTGGTGCATCGCGCTGCAGCCACCTCTCCACATCCCATAAGAACCACAGAATCGTCACGGTAGGAAAAGAGCTCTAAGGTCCCCAAGCCCAATTCCAACCCATCCCACCACGCCCACTAACCACATCCCTCAGTGCCACATCCCCACTGCTCTGAACACCCCAGAGACAGCGACCCCAACAGCCCCTGGGCAGCTGTGCAGTGCTGGCTGCTCTTTGGAAGAAGAGATTTCCTCTAATATCCAACCTGAACACTCACTGGTACCGTGCTGGGCCAGGTGGGTGCTGCAGGGTTCCCTCCTGGGCAGCAAAGGATTTCCTCACTGTGTCCTCCCAGTACTGCTGCATTCCCTTGGTGTGTTCAGCAGGAGCTGGCTGAGGACCGCAGGGGTCATCCCAGCACCAAATGCCCCATGTCTGTGCCATGGGGACAACCCTTCAGAGGGGACAACCTGACACCCATGCTGCTCCGTTACCACCACGGTGGGATCTGATCTGGAAAAGCTGTGCCTGCCTGCACCTCTTGCTTTTAGCAGTGGGTGTGGAAAGGTTTGACTTCAGCAGGGATCTGGGAGGAGTCTCCACTGTTTGCATCTCCCCATCCAGCACTGCTGGCCAGAGGGCACCAGCTGGAGCCCTGCCTGCAGCACCCTGGAGCTGCCAGCCCCGAGCAGGAAGGTGGGATAAGGAATGTTTTATTCCTTCCATGGAAGTATATCAAAGAAGAGAAGCAGCCTTTGATGTTTCTTTTCATTCACATTCTGCCAAATGCAAGTGTTAAAACTGCATTCCTTCAGCAAATTTACCTAGAAATGGGTATGTGCTCCTTGTGCAGACCTGGGTTCACCAGTGTCACCACCGTGGGCTTAAGACCGATAACACTGAAATAAGATTATTACTTCTCATTTCTAAAGAGCCCGAAATATATAGAGAGGCAGCAGTTACTCATGACAAAACTCCTTCCATTTAATAAATGACAGCACTGCACAGCTTTGCAAACCTCCCCTGCAGAATTCCCAATCTACTTTTTCCCCCTGGTTTTGCCAAGTCCCCTTGAGCATCCTTTTCCACAATCCCACAATCATCAGTCTCCATTTCAGGGGGCTTTAATGCTAAGACTGAGAAGAGCAGGTGAGTTGTATGCCTCGGTGGTACAGATTGAAGCTGAATTTTAGGTAACCCTGCAAGCAAAGCAAGGCTGGCAGAGGCCGGTGGGCTATGGGACGGAGACTGTGGTGCTGCCAAGGTGGCAGGGACATGGCAGAGATTGGTTCCTGGCAAGGCACCAATAGCTGCTGCCACAGGAGCTGTCCTCAGCAGAGATTCTGGGGAGTCCCGGGGAGACAGCAGAGCTGGGAGCGTGGTGGGGCAGGAATGGCCCTGCCTGGCCCAGAGATGAGTGTGTCACTGCCACCATCACTGCCACCAACACCAAAGCTGCCACTGTCAGCACCACTGATCCCACCATTGCCATCATCACCACTGCCAACACTTCCATACTGCCACTGACATCACCTCTGCTACCACCACCACCATCCCCCCATCATGGCAGTGCACGAGAGCACCCGGCAGGCAGATGGTGCTTATCTGACAGCTTGAAGGAAAAGTCTCTGAGAGCTCTGAGGTCTCTTAGTCCTTGGAAAATAACACCGGGCAAAGTGACAGAGGAGTGAGGGGTGCCGAGGGGACAAGCTTTGGTTGGGTGTTGGGCTGGAGTGACACTGGGTGTCTGCACCCCTGTGCCATGCTGCAGGGATGACTTGCACAAAATAGGTCAAATTGCACCAAAATAGGCCAGTAAGAGAGCTGGACTGGCTGGACTAAAGGGACTCGTAAATGTCCCTTCTAAATCAAACAATTACATGATTTTATGAAAAACAAACAACCAAAAAAGTAGAAATCACATTGTAACAGGTAAGGCACAAAGCAAACTTGTGCTGCATGCAGGGTGAACGGGGCTGGGCTGGAGACGAGAAGCCCTGAGCTGTGCCCCACCCCCACACACATCCCGGTGCCGGTGTCCTGGCCGTGCCCATCTGCCCTGCTTTAATCCCACCTGGAGAGAGCTGAGCTCCACAGGTGGATCCAGTACAAAATCTCCAGCCATTTTCCCCAAACCTCATTGCAGCTCTCTCTCCAATCTGTCATTTCATCCAGTTTTGCCACAATTCATGCATGACCTTCCCTGCCAGAGCCACCCGTGTGAGGAGCAGATGAAGGACACTGCCAGCTCCGCTGCTAATGCAGGGAATGCAGCATGGCCGTGCCACTGAGGCTCCTACTCGCACACCATGTCCACAGGCACAGCTGAGGCCGCCACCTCCCCGCTGTGCCTCCATCGGGGCGCACATGGAGCCACAGAAGCAAGTCTGGCTCCCTCCTGTGCTGCAGCAGCTGCTTCCTGCAGCAGTGTGTGTCAGAGCATGCTGCAGGCACTGCAGCACCCGCACACGCTCATCACTTGTGCCCTGCTTCATGCCCTCTGGCCCCTCCAGACACTTGTACCCCAAATTAGGGATTAAAACCATGCTGCCCTGCTTTGATGCTGCCTTACTGGAGCCATTCTGCAGCAGCAGTGATGCTCACAGCAGTCACAAAGACACACAGAGTGGCTTTGCAGTTACCAGACCCCTCAGCCTTACTTTGGTATGTAACCAATCATTGATTTTTTGCACACATTTAATACCAGGAACCTCATCCCTTATACCATGAGATGCTCCCTTAAGTGAGGAGAATACACAAATACATTACAATTGCTAATACCACAGCAACAGGTGATGATGGCAAAGGTCTTTAGAGACTTGTTAGCAGAAACCCTGGCTCTTCAGCAGCCCTGGCTTCTTTCTGGCCCTGCACATTTATGTCCCTTAAAGATGTCAATGAGTTGCAAGTGAGAAAAGAAAGCAAAACGGTGCCACCCACTTGTGCCATTCCGCTGTGAGCTCTCAGAGATGGGGGCACAGCTTTGGCTGATTTCTCATCCATTTCTGCCCCGACTCAGCCCCTGTTCTGTGACCACGGGGCAGTCACAGCTCACCACCTGCACCTCGCAGTGTTTAATGCCTTGCTGCTGCAAGGCTGGAGATGGAGGGAACTTTCAGCACATTCTTTTTTTCTTCTTTTTTTTTTTTCCCTAATACCCTCTTACCATTTAAAAATAGAGCTGTTACTAAGCAATAGCAGTAAGTAGAAAGCAAAGCCTACCGAGGATCAGTTCTGTGAACAGGTATTTTTCCCACCCTAAGTACTGTAAACACTGTGGGCTGACAAATTATGAATCAGAGCTCCCCATTCCCACCACGAGCTGCCCCTGTTCCCATTATCCCCGTGGAACAATGGCAGCAGCCATCAGGAAATGGGGATTTTAGCTCTGGCTTTGAACACCTTGGTTTGCAGGTTCAGAAAAGAAGTGGGATGCTCTGCTTATGTGCCCTCAGCCAACTGTATTCCGGGCTGCACCAGAAGCAGAGTGGCCAGCACGGTGGGGGGGGGGGATCCAACACACTGCTCTGCACTCTGAGACCTCACTTGGAGCTCTGTGTCTTCAGTACAGGAGAGACACGGAGCTGCTGGAGCACACCCAAAGGACAAAAATGTTCCCAGGGATGGAACGCCTCTCCTATGGGTACAGCTGAGAGCTGGGGCTGTGCAGTTGGAGCAGAGGAGGTTCCAGAGAGAGCGGAGTGGCCTTTCAGTATCTAAAGGGGCTGTAAGAATGATCAGGACAGGCTCTTGAGCAGGTCTGTGTGACAGGACAAGGGGAAGTGGTGGGTGCCCTGTCCCAGCAGACACCCAAGGTCAGGGATGGGGCTCTGAGCAGCTGCTGGAGCTGGGGGTGTTCCTGTTCACTGTGGGTGAGTGGGACCAGATGGCCTTCAAAGGGCTCTTCCAATTCAAACGATTCTGTGTTTCAATGCTGACAGCCTTAGAAGGGATAAGCAGAGTACTGCAGAGACTCTGGGCTCAGAGCAGGTGGGAGCAGAGAATCACAGAATGATTGGGTTGGAAGGGACATTAAAGCCCATTTAGTTCCAGGCCCCTGCTTTGAGCGGGGTTGCCCCTTCACAAGATCAGAGCAGGATATTCACCATATCCAGGTTTAAACTGGGTGTAATCCAACCTCCCCACAAAAAACTCTCCCAGAGAGAATGTGCACACAACCCAGAGCCCAGCATCACTACCACGCCAAGTGCTCTCACTCTGTTTAATTGACATCTCCATGGCCAGTACCAGTGTGGGGGGTTGTGCTGCTGAAGGTCAGGATCAGGCCCACCTTGCAGCACTGGCTGTGTCCCCACAGAAGGGACAAGGCTGGACAACACCCCAAGACACAGTGCAGCAGGGGAAGAGTCAGGTGTCCCTTTGGTTGGTGTTTCAGCCTCTCCAGGAGGAGGCCGGGGCAACACCTGAGGAACAGTCAGCCACGGGAGGGGGCCTGGTGCCACCTCTTCCATTTGGCTGCTGCCTGGTGTCTCAACCAGTCCTGGGACTGGAACCAACTACAGCTCCAAAAAGGGGCTGAGAAGGAACCGTCCCTTTTCCTTTCCCCTGGATACTGCAATATCCAGGGCTAAGGGGAGCTGACGTGGCACCCTATGAGGTGCTGAGGAAGGTTCTGGCTCTGGAGCAGAACCCCTCCATTGGGATGGGATGGGGGACAGCATGGGCAGGGCTCGCTGTGCTCTTACAGTGCAGAAGAAGGAAGCATTGGGAGCTCACTGGGATGTCCAGGACCTAACAAACTGTTTACAGTTACATTATTTTCTTACAGCGGGAAAAACTTGTAAGACTCATTACTGCATGTACTAATTACTTCAGTTAAGTGTCAAAACTGCACAATTTAATGCTGTGTTTTCCTATATTAGAGACATTAATTGCCAGGAAACAGTATGCCGTGACTAATTTTTTTTTAATTTTTATTTTTATTTTTTTAAGAGAAATAAATATTAAGTATTTTTGCCATTAGGAGCTGAAACAGCACAACATATTCGAAGTCAATGTTTCCCTACTGAGCTGTGCAGCTTACAGCTTAGTGGCTGCACTGCTGCTACCAGCCCCTTATTGGCCCTGTGGATCACGGCACATGAGTTAGTGCAGCAATAACACACAGGGCCCGGCGGGGCGTGGGGCTGATGGAGAGCAAGACAAAGGCAAGAGAAGCCACTCACTTTGTTCTTTGGTGTAGTCTGCACATTCATAAAGTTACAGGATCACTGAGGGTGGAAGATCCCTGAGAGCCCCAAGCCCACCCCCATGCCATACATAGGGACACCCACTGCCCAGGTCCCTCTGTGCCAAATCCCCACCTCCAGGGACAGCCAGGATGCCTTTGACCCTCCTGCCTACCCAGGCACACCACCAGCTCGTGGTCAGCAGCTGCTGACTAATACTTCTAGATACTTTTCCATAGTTCCATCCACTTCTCCTAGCAGAACATTAAAATAAAGGTCATTTTTGTGCTCGGTCACTTTGGGGCTTCGCATATTCAAAACATCAGGGTGAATTTCCAAATAATGCAGGTAAAAAAGGATGAAAAGAAAATGAGGGTCTGTTCTGCAAAGCAGGCCCAGCTGTATGGAACTGTAAGGACAGGCAGCAAGGGCTGGCAGGCAGAACTGTGCAGTGAACAGCTGCAAAATAAACTATCACCCAGGGCTGCACCTCTTTGTAGCACTGGAGATTCAGGTTGCACTGAGAGATGGTTATCCCACACCAGCCCCCAGCTGTGCTAGGCCCCTCCCTGCACTCTCATGGGAGCATAGCAGTGCTTTTTTCACTGCTCATCACAAAGGTGGCATTGAATAATAGTTATATAGTGATTATAATAATATCATATCGGTAATAATGCAGTCATCGTACAATAGTCGTGGTATATGTAGTGATAAAGGTATGTACACAGCCAGGCCATGCTGCAGGGACAACCTGTGCAATGCTCAGCCCCAGAGCCCCTCAGCCACATCGCAAACAACATTTCCACCTCCCACTGTGCACTCTATGCTCACAGCCTGCCCCAGCCAGCAGCCTGGTGGAGAGACCAGGCAGGGGATGGAGCTCAGCCCCTGCTCTGCAGCTCCTGGTCCCAGTGCTCTGCCTGCGGGTCAGGGCTGGGTCTCACACCTGGGGATGAACTTCAGACAATGCAGAATATGGTACTTGTGTGCCAGCACCGAGCAGTGCTCTGCCCGGAGGGTCCCCATCCCACGACTGATGTGCAGCAACAGTTCCAGGCTGGCTGCTGCCAGCTCCCCCTGCTCACTTCCCCTCCTTACTCATTTCTCTTTTCTTTGTGCACTCTTTGCAAGTCAGACTGGAAAGGACAGTCAGACAAAGGTAAGAAAAAGTGAATATTTTAGTGTTATCTTATGCCTTGTCAGGCAGCAGGCTTGGACAGGACATACAGTGAGTTATGCCTGAAGATGGGGAACAACACCAGGGTGAAGGTTTCCTCCTTTGACAAGGACTGTCACTCTCCAGGCCAGCCCGGTTTGGGGGTCCTTGCTCAAATCCAATTGCCTGTTTTCTTCTGCCTTAATTTTCTTCTTCTGAATTAAGTGAACACTGCCTAAAAGCCTGGAGCAGTGATGAGCAGCGTACGCTCCCAGGGGGCTCTGCATTCTCCCAACCCAGCTATAGGAACAGCACTTCAGGACAAGGGCAGTGCCAGTAGAGATAGGGAATGCATGGAACCGAAAACAAGATCCAGAGGAACTGGGGAAACAGCTGTACTTTTCCCACGAAGTATCATGTGTGAGGGATGAAGCTTAAGCCCTGAACCCTCAACTGATCTATGGCAGCTGAGGCTGCTGCTCCATGTCCCAAGGACCAGGTTTATGACCGAGTACCTTCTCACAGCAGTCACTGATACAGAAAATGTCAGGAGAAAGAGAGGATGTCACCCAGCACAAGAACTGACACTTCCAATGAACCAAGACCTCACAGAGGAATTTCAATTCATGTAGAAAATGGAGCAATGAAAGAATTCAAAAGCCAGCCCAAAGCGCGAGCTGCTCCCAGAGCTCTGGACAATGCAGGTGGATCAGCTGCAGCCAGCCCTGCCCAGCAGCAGGTTGGGATCTCCCTCGCTTTCCCTGTGTGTCACTTTCCAATCCAGTGCTGAGGCCACCTCCTGTCACAGTGCCATGACACAGGGGGGCAGGGACGGCATCCTTCAGCTGGACCTTCCCATGGGAAAACCCAACAGTTGCCTGGGACAACAGAGCTGTGCTGTTGGGATATCCTAATGCTGCGTGGCACGGGGCTAAAAGGAAGCTTTTGGACTGAGGAAATCAATTGCTGGTTAGAGAGAAGCAAATTTCAGTATTTCCTAAAGGAATTGCAAGAGTTGTGATAACCTGGGAGATGAAACGCTCTGCTGCCAGGCAGGGATTCCAAGAAGCTGGGAACATACGAGTGAGCTGTGTGACGTGTTTTGACATCACAGCGCACATCACTCCAACACCCCAACAGCCCCAAGGCATCTCAGCATCACGGAGACACGGAATCACAGCATGCTGGGTTGGAAGGGACCTTAAAGCCCACTCAGTCCCAACTCTTGGCACAGGAACACCTCTCATAGCCCAGGGCCCCTCCAGGAGTGGGGCACCCACCCTGCTTTAAGCAGCAATTCCACCTCTGGGTAACAAATTATTCAGGAATTCTGTGCTTGATTTCTGAGTAACTTCACGGGCAGCAGCACAATGCTCAGTATATGCTTCAAAATCAAACATTCTTTTCGGTTTCATTATTTCTGCTGGACTTCTCTTCATGAGGCTTCTCCAGTTCCCTTCCCTCCAACGGGGGAGGCATTCCTGCATTATTCACAGTTAACCTTTCTCATCCACGATCTGGGACAGACACTGTGAAAAACTTGACTTAAAACATTTATTTTCTGCAGGAAAAAATAGCAAGTGAATATGAGAAGAGACCTCCACATGCATTAGCCGTTCCACATTTGCAGCCCAGAGCACTGGGAACAGGCAGCTCACGTGTGCCAGCCAGAGGCCCATTGGGGGGAGCCTCTTCCTCCCCCAGGGGTGCCCATGCCCAGCTCCTCGCCCATGATGAGCACCCTGCAGCAGCCCCAGCAGCTCTCCTCCCACAGCAGCACTAGGGTTGATGGGACAAACCTTCACTGAACCACGCCAGCAGGACAGGTTGCTGCTGGGCTGCCACCTGTGGCTGGAACCAGCCCATGGCAGTCATGCACACTTTGTGCTTTGATAGGAATGCAGTGCAAGATTCTACTCCGAGGGCTTTGTGAAGACCCCATGTGCAAGCAGAGCGAGCAGCAAGGCTTGGCCAGAACCAGTGCACACTGTTATGGCTTCAGATGAGCCAGGTGCAACAGCTAGCAAGGTGTGTTGCTGTACTGTCTCACTTTTTCCTTATAGCTGTGCTGCTGGTATCTGTAAGGTGAACCTTCATCTGCCACTTTGAGATGAACGGGGGCTTTCTTGTTACACCACCACAGAGATGCACTAACCAGGCACTTTCTGCTGCTCAGACCTGGATGAGCATCAGCACAGTGAATGTTCTCTTCACAGAGAAGTGAAACCAAGGTAGGATAATGGCAATGAAACATTAGATCATGTTGGGCTGCATTTATCGCATTAATATCTACTGTATCTAACACTGCAGAATACCCACACCGTCAGTGCACACAACCAGCACCAAAGAGCAGCTGTGAGGACAGCTCTGGGAGCTGCCAGCCCCCTCCCATCACATCTCATGTGGGATGCAACAGTGTGAGAGTGACCAAACCCACACAGTGCTGCTGGAGGAAGGCAGTGCCGGGCAGCACACAGTCACTCTCTGCTCTTTGCTTTTCTCCCCTTTGATCACAGCAAGGATTCTGAAGCACCATGCATCATCTTTTTTTAAGCAAGGCTCGCACCAGTTTCTTATATTTCTGAGCAAGAAAGGAAGGTTTTAAAAATATGCTGCTTAGGCAGATCTCAATCTGTTTGCTCCTGGCTTTGCTTCAGAGCCTCTGGGGAGGCAGATGCTTTAGCAAGCTCCGTGTCATTCACTGGGAAGCAACACAGCACAGGGCTGCAGGAGGAGCAGGGGCAGTGCTGCACCACCACCCCCCCCCCCCCCACCCCCCCCAAGCACCAGCATCTCCACCACTCAGACCACGGGAGAATCCCCAACGCTGCCAAGCAACCCCAAAATGAAGCCCTGAAAACACACGCAGCAAAGCTCCTGCATCACCTTCTGCCCTTCCACCCCAAGCACTACCGTGGCACGGCGCCTGTCCCCCCGCCAGCCCTTCTCCCAGCTTTGAGATGGTTTGGGGTGACAAGAAGGTCCCAGCCCCCAAAACACTATCTGCAAACATGCTACCAAAGCAGGACAAGGAGCCATCTGCTCCCCCCCCCCTCTCACATCCCCAGCTTTCACACACCTGGCTGAGAACCACAGCACACCAAGGGCACCGCAAAACTGCCCACCGAGGCCCCATCGCTGTCTTACCGCAGGCGGCAGCGCATCCCCGTGGCAGCAAAGCCCTGCTCGCCTCCAGCCTCAGTAGCAGCCCCTCGGTGCCACTCGGCCGGGCATCCCGGGGCAGCAGCCCGGCAAGGAGCGCGGAACGCTGCTGGAGCGCTGAGAAAGCCCGGTGCCGGCTCCTGCCTTCCGCCGGGAGCGCGCGGCAGATTCTAACATGAGGCAGCGCAGAGGAACGAGCAGCTGACAACACCCCCGAGAGCTCCAGTCTCTGTTAATTACCATTAGAAGGGTAAAATCAAGTAGATAGGGCTCATGCTTGATTTAAAATTAACACCAAAACGCAAAGAACAAAGGAAAGCGCTATCTCAGTTTGCTACGCGAGGCTATTTGCAGCATTTCCCGGATTTGCCGTGGTTTCATGCCAGCAGTGGTCCTGCTCCTGCTCCCCCCGCACTAGCTGATGGTTCTGCCATACCACGGGGCTTCCCAGCAGCATTTTGACCCCTCGGCAGCCCTGGATCTGTGGGGCTGGATGCTGGGGCTCCCCTCGGGCACCACATAGGGATCCAATCCAGTTGGGGACTGCGGTACCCTGAGTGTGGTAGTTGTGGGATGCAGGGTTTGTGCTCCATCCCCACAGCTGCAGCCACTGCATCTCCCTCACCCAAGTGGTGTGGGACAGACACAGAGCCACAGCAGGACAGACAGGCGGACACAAAGGGCTGATACACAAAGCCAAAATCTTGTGCCTGTGGCTCGCAGCGCCCTGTGTCCCCACAGCACCCACTGCCAAACACCTGCACCAGCTCCTGACCACCCCTGCTCCTCACCTGCAGGGCCACAGCAACACGAGCCCCTCTGCCCCACAACCCCCTGCCCTGGGCAGTGTGACCATCACGGGACCAGAGCTGGGACCCTCACTGGCTGACACCAGCCTCAGTGCTGCGTGCCTCAGGGTTATGAGCACAGGGACGTGACAAAGGAAGGGATATTGCCCTCACCTCCACCTACATTTGTCTGCAAGTTTGAAAAGCTCTAAGCATTCCCAACTGGCAGTTAATTTGTTATTTTTATGTGCAAGCTTGGCACATCTCCCCTGAGACTCCCACCAACCAGAGGCTGCTCATGCTCAGGACTCAGAGCTTCAGCTGCTGAAGGTAACACCACAAAGCCCAGCTGCCACTTACCGGGCATTGATGCAAAGCAGCTGTGAGCTTGGATTCAAGGTGCAGCAAGAGCACTCCTGGGAAGCATCACAGCCAGAGACACCATTATGCCTTCAAACCTCCTGCCCCCCAGGCACTACAGCGCTGACCCCATGGCATCCCAAGAGCATTTTTACATCTTCAGAGCCAAATATGTGAAGGGTTTCTTGATTTCAGTGGGATAATTTTGCGTGTGTGAACATTGAAATAAATGTGTGTAAACATGAAGTGTATCAAACCTATTTTGGAGAAGTTTTTCACATTCAATCACATGTGCTGGTTTTATTTCTCAAGGCTTCAGGTGCCGCTCCAAATTCAGAAGGATGCTAATGGGGCATGGAACCTTGAAAAGGAGCCTCTCCGTGCTTCTTTCCAAGCTGCTGAGCTCAGCAGTGAGACTTTGCTGCCCCATGGAAGAGAAAGGCATGGGGCAGCACGGCCTCAGCCCCTCTGCACAGCAGTGACACCCGAGGTTGGCAAGGGAATGGGGTAAGAAGCCAGCATTGCTGCAAGTCAGCCACCTCACGCTGCCCTAAATATAAGCCCTGGGATCATCCGGCATGCTGAGCAGGCTTTGCTTCCTCCTCACACTTAGTCATACCATTCCTTCACTGGCATCAGCTTTGCAGGGAGCATGCCGGAGCCGCTGCCTGGCGGTGCCGCTGCTCGGAGGCGTGCAGCGCTGCTCGGTTGCCATGGCACGGCTCCTCCTGGCTTGCTGGATGCAGAGCGAGGTGTTTGCTGCTCCTCCTGCCCACGCCTCCACGCATCGCGGGACCGGAGCGCTGCAGCCGGGAGAGAGCAGCCACCGCATGTCCCCAACGCCAGCCCCACGTGTCTGACTTTGTCCTGACCTCAGTGAAGTTTGTGCTGGATGTTGCAAAGCACAACCTGTCCCCTCCGCCTTTCTGCACGGGCATCAGATTTTAACATATGTGTGGCAAGTGCAGTAACCATGTCCCTTACCTGTGCATTCCTAACTGTCATCGTTTGCCACCTATCAATCCAAATTTGGTACTTGCTCTACAAAACTGACACCCCAGCGATGGCTCTGGAGTTGGATCCTGCCATAAATCATAATTAATTACTCACAGAGAGGTTGCACACTTAAACAAAATAATGGCCTGGGAAAGGCTGTGCTGCAAGGTGGATTTACAGCGTGCATCTGCTGCAGAGCTGGGAGACATTGCCAGGGCAGAAAAGCCAGGACTGTGGCACATTCATTTTTGATAGGGATAAATTCCACAGATCAATTTAACATTAATACGGAGCTTGCTATGAATAAACATTTCATTAAAACAAAACTCAGTTTTTCATGGGAGCACATCTATTCACTTTTCTGCTAGTCTGCCCTACCAGAAGCACAGGATGCCATTCACCAGTGAGCAGCAGGCCTGAACTAAAGTCCCCACAGAGCCCATTCCTGTTGCTGTCCCATGCTGGGCCCCAGAGGCACCGACTGCCTCTGCCCATTGCCACACTCACACATGGGCTCCAGCAGGGAACAGGGGGGCAGTGGAAGGGGAAGGAGGTGAAGCTTATTAATTTCATGCGCTGTGACTTAAAACTCTAACTCACCAAATGAAAGAGGTCACACGCTGGGGCAGTGCTGCTCCCCATGGGTTTCAGTTCAGAGGTACAACCACAGCAACCATTTACACAGTACCACAACTCTGAGCTGGAAGCAAGCAGCAAGTGCTTGGCCATCTCTGCACCTCCTCCCCAGCCCATGTGCATGGGCACCTCCTCGGGCTGCAGATTTTGTCCACCCCATGTCCCTATTACTGTTAGGCATGAGGGGTTGGGTGTAGGAGACAGTCCTGCTGCAGCCCACTGGACTGGGCACCAACTCGCACACAGAGTCATCCCCAGGGATGCTGACCCCACCACATGGCCGGTGCCAATGCACCACCACTGCGCTACTCTGCACTGCTGCAACATTTTGGAGCTGTTTATTGGTGGCAGCTCTTGCTGCTGAATTCCCTGTTCTCACAGAGCACTGATCACCTGTGAAATGCCAGTGGACAGACCGGGCACTGCTCGCATCTTCCAGGCAGTGCCCACAGCTGTGCAGGTATTCAGTAGCTGCCCTGAAGTTCCAAAGCACAGCTTGTCTGCTGGTTTTACACTTGCACAAAGAGGTGCCTGGTGGGCACAGCTCCCCGGCCACGTTACTAAACATCCTGAAAATCCTTTGGGAGAGCATTAATAGAAGCCAAACTTTGCTTTGTTGCAGCATCCCGCACTGCACTTTATCAACTGCTTTCTTTTTGCTTTTTTCTTTTCTTTTTTACTTAATTGCAATTCCCAGCACAGCACCAGGACTCCTAAATGTCACAGTATTTCTCTCACATCAGCCTTCACCATCAATCTCCGCTGCTCCTCTCCTCCTGTCTCCCCTTCCATCTCTGGCCCAGGTTGCCCTGCTGCCACATGCCCCGGAGATGCTCTGTATCTTCCTCCACTCCCCCATGGCAGCACTTGGGAGCATCTTCCAGCACTGCCCACCTGCACTGGGTAGGGAGGGAGGAGAGGGAAGGATTTTGCAAGGATGCTGCAGAACAGCATCTGTGAGGAATAGAGCACATGGAGCACATGGAGCACATGGAGCACATAGAGCACATGGAGCGCTGAGCCAAAGCAGCACTCTTGCCTCTGGAATTCTGTACCAGAGCAGGTCTTGGTTTCACTGTCACACAGCTGCCGCTTATACCAGGGATACATGCAGTGCTAAATGGGATGCTATGACCTACATTTTATGTATATTATGTCTCCGGTGCTGATAATGAGAGGAGAAACCTTGATATATTATCACTTACGAGGCAGTATATTTCCCTGCCTCCATCTTTAGGATGTTATATGGCATTTCCAAACCAAGCTGTATTTTCTTTAATTTATGTGAAATGCTGAACCTTCTGCAAATATTGCCATTTAAAAAACTACCAAGCAGCACTCTTTGATGGATTTTTTTTTTCTTCAGTTTGGAAGTGCTCATGAATTTGCAAACAGGAACGCAAATTGGAAACCCAGCCACAGAGCCACACTGCCCACAGCACGGCTGCTCCAGCCCAGCACTGGAGCTGGGATGTCTCGACTCTGCTCTGGAAGCCCTGTGCTCATCCTGCCTGTCCATCTGCTCACCTGACAGAGCCCACATCCGCCCCAGCGCTACACAGTAAGAAGCCCCTTGAAGTGAGGTATGACTCTGGTTAACACCAGACCATGCAGCTTCTCCCAGAGAGTGCTCAGCACTGCACAGCTGCCCGGGGGGGCTGGGCCAGCAACCCTGGGGTGTTCAGAGCTGTGGGGATGTGGCACTGAGGGATGAGGGCAGTGGGCATGGGAGATGGGCTGGAGTGGGTGTGGGGATCTTGGAGGGCTTTCCCACCCTCAGTGGTACTGTGATTCTGTGAGTCTAACCAGAACTCAGAGCTGTGCTAGCTTGGGCCTTTTTACTTCTTCATTTGTGGGACCACCAGCAAGAGCTGGTTGTTGCTATTTTACACAGCACAGGCCTAAGAATAAAACAGCAATACATTCATTCCAGAATGCACGATCATTCCAAAGACAACACTACAACAGCCGAAGGGCAGGAGACCAAAAGAGGCTTGCAGGAAAACAAGTTTCAGAATCAATGCTGAGAGCCCTTAAAGGGTCCCTAAGCAGGTGCCTTTATGGACTGAGTAAATCACACACCTCAGGATTAAGAAAAATAAGGAATTTTATGCAGTAATCACTGAATTCTGCACGTGGAAAGGCAGGAGTGGGCCAAGCAGCAACCCAGTCCCAGCACTACTGCTGATCAGCAGAGCCAGGACACACACAGGAGCACCAGCACTGCCTGCTCCATCCATCACACAGAGCTCAGGGCAGCACGCATCTCCCCTGCCCACCCAGCTGCTGCTGGCCCCTGCATTACCAGCCCTCTACCTGCATGGCCAACCAGTTCCTTTACGAGCAAATTTCCCCCTTTCGTTTTTTTTAAAGAAAGCATTTATCCAAATCCATGTCATTATGATCTCTTTAAACGATTCTCAAGTCTTCCTTTTTTTCTCCAATTATTCATGGCCTGCTTAAACCAACTCACTGCTCCTTGAGGTGCTTTGCTATTAGAGACAGGAGGCCAAGATGTCTCAACAGAATTAGGGGTTTTGTTTGTTACTTATCCAGACTTAATTAAAGTGCAGAACAGGTGTAAGGGTGACATCAAAATAAGTGGAGGGTTGTGTCTGCTCTTTCCTTTGCTTCTTATTTCCCCCAACCCCTTTAGGACCCTGAAGTGACGCAGAAATGTTCAGCGGTTGCTAAATCTTCCCAGCTTGTTCTTACTTCATATTCTTGAAGGTGCTAAACATCAATGAGGAGTATTTCTCCAAGGCTCCTCTCCATCATGGGCTCAACCCCAGAGCAAGAGAAGGAAAGAAGATCTGGGTCAGGCCCTGTAAGCACTGCGCTCACTCAATCGGAGCACAGAAATCAGCATCGCGGTACAGCGCACCCAATTCGCCCCTAATGAAAGCAGGCGGGGTTTCAGGAAAATTGAGCATCAGATACATAACCCGTACGCCATCAACCCATGAAAGAAACATAGGACTCCAAGCCTCACTCAGCTTAATTGAACCAATTCAAGCAGCAAACACAGCTGAGCTCATCTTTTTCCATTTCACAGACGAGCCCAGACTGGGCAAAGAATCCACATTTTCTGCACAGATTCCCCTGTGGACCCGCAGTCCCACAGCAGCCCCAGGGCTGGGCCACCACCCTGCCCACAGCCAGCTGCTTAATTCATCCTTCATGGATACACTCGTTTCTGAATGCAGAAAGTCTTGGAGAATTCTAAATCCTACGGATTAACTGCCTGCAGCCTCTTTCCTCCTCCTCTCCGTGATGTTTTCAGCAACATCAGGCCCCCTGGAGGCACTGCCCCCAGTTGTGCCACACCACTGACCCATCCCAGCACCCAGCTGTTAGCAGAGTGCGTTCTTTCCGCTGCCCAAAGTGGGTTTTGGAGCTGGGCTGGTGTTTGCGTGCCAGGGGCTGCTCCCACCACAGAGCTGGGGCTGACTGGTGTCTCAGGGCTGAAACAACAAACAGGTTGCAGCAGGAGTGAAGCCACTTACTGCGATCTCATTTCTTATCAGCTTGCAACATCACAAAATTACCCCTGAGCCAACGGAGGATCAGACCAGTCCTATTGAATAAATGAAAAGCAACATCTGAGACCCTTCTGAGCAGAGCCTGCAAAGTCAACGCGCAATTAACCCTAAGCTGAGCCAGGCAGACATTGAACCCAATCAAGTCCAAGCGCTTTGGCTGTGATGTCGATGCCTGCACTGCTGCCAGGCTCTGCCCTGAGCTCTCAGCTTCCCCTGCTTTCAGGAGGCCGGGTGTCCATGCTGCAGTTAAGCCTCTTGTTCCTGCCTCGTCCTGCAGCGGGATGCTCTGCACCTACAGACCATGCTGTGCTGTTCCTTGCTCTCATGCTTTCAGTATTTCCTATCTGTTCCTAGTGGACTCTCCTGGTGTTTACCATCATGGGGAGAGACAGAAGAAGTGAAGGAAGCAATTTTCACTTCCTAATGACTTTTCCCCACCATGGACACAAGCCTCCACTCCTTTGAAGACCACAGGCCAAATTATCAGTTGTCATAAGATCACAAACCTCTACTGACATCAGAGACGTTGCAGCAATTCACACTGGCTGGAAATATGCCTGGAAACCTTTGCAGCTAATTCAGTTCAAAGCAAGTGAGAAGTGGCAGATGCAGCAGAGCAGATTTCTCTGTGCCCTTTAACAAACTTGGTCACCAACTCATGAACCAACACCAACTTCAGAAAACCATCTCCAGTGGTGCCAAGGATGTGTAAGTATCAAAGCCACAAACAGAAATACAGCAAAGATGCAATAAAACCTGAGAGGGATTTGGTTGGATCTCTTTCATTTATGATGCAGTAACTGCTGGAGGACATGGTTAACAAACATCGGGCTGCTGCCCTAATTCATGGAATCATAAAACCACAGAACTATTCAGTCTGGAAAAGCCCTCCAAGATCCCACCCTGTGCCCACTGCCCACGTCCCTCAGTGTCACATCCCCATGGCTCTGGATCACCCCCAGGGATGGTGACCCTCCCACTTCCCTGAATTACAGGGCTTTGTTGTGCTGGGTCCATCATGGTTTAATGGGGGCTTATCCACTTTGGGGGGGAATTTTGTAATGACTGCAATGCATGTCCTCCCTCCCAGTCCTGTGCTCTGCTTATTGCACCTGGCCAAGAGTAACTTCTAAGATGGCTTAGAAAATCTGTACCCTCACACAGGCATCTAGGAAAGCTCCTGGTGATCTTTTTTGCTCCATAGCAGGGAGATGAGAAAAGGAGGATAAGGGGAGCACAAGGTTCTCTCTCCTTCTGCTCCCAGACCCAGAGGTCCTGGGTGATGGAGCTGCAGCCACCAAGTGCTCGAGTGCGTGCTGCCAGAATAAAGGCAAAGTTCCTTCACTCTGTTTTTCTGAGTCACAATCAATAAGTCTATTATTATCCAGCCAAGGGGAAAGCAGACAAATCAGCCTTAGAAACACTGACGTCTGTGCTTCAAAACAAGGGAACTGCCAATTTGACCCCATGGAAATATTGATGCCTGAAAAAAGAAAAGAGCACGTATTTATTCTGTCTCATTTTGTCAAAGCGCAATTAGTGGGAGATGATGGCACTAGGCTGGGCAGGGAAGGCTGGCAGATCTCCTGCACCAACTCAGCAATCTCCAGCCCACTGCCCGGCAGCCAGCAGCACTCAGCCTCTGCAGGGGGGAAATGAAGCGCTGCCGTGCTGTCGCTGTGGCTTTGGCCTTGTCTAATACCTTAATCTGCTTTTCTGGAGCCCAGCTCCTAGTGTTTAATTAAGGCTCCACCCGGTGCCCTGATTTCCTCTGCCTGTGCTTAGTGGTGCCTCCCTGCAGCCTCCCCACTGGGCTCAGCCAACAGAGCGACTTGTGGCATCGCCGTGTCTCTGTGCGGGGCAGGCAGGAAGAAGGAAGAGCTGGAAAGACCCATTGGTAGCACAGCAAGAGAGCAGCAGACCATGCAGAGCCATGTGTGCACTCAGAGCACCCAGCACCTCCCGCCCCACTGCTAACACTTTCTGAGTGCCCCTTCCAGGGCTGCGCGTGAGGCCTTTGGGCTGTATTAGCAACAATGAAAAACCAACAGCTGGAGTTCTTTTTAAATTCCAGAGTATACAGCCCCTCCATAGAACAAATGAAGTATTTGATGACAAATTCACCAATTAAGTGGGAGCAACTCAATTGATTTCAGTGGAGTTTCACCGACTCAATCCTGCTAATTCTATTAAGCAGGCCTTACGTGACATCTATACAGATGTATTTCTGCCTCCCTCCCCTGTCTGAATACAGAAGCAGCCCCAAGAAGCCCATGGATCATTTTGGGTAGAAAACACTGCCAGCTTCACCCCCTAAGCAAACCTGGCAGCCTGCAAATGTGGCCACATGTTGGGGGTTTGGCAGCCAGTCTTCAGAAAGATCACTGAACAATAGAACCGCACCAACTTTGAGCTCACACTCTAAAAATAAAGGGAAAAAGGAGAACGCAGCTACTGCATTTTAAAGCAGACCTCATTTCTAAATGCCTGCACAAGAGCTGGGAGAGGCCGGATGCACCTCCAGCACACACAGCTGCTCCTGGGCACGGCCCCACCTCAGCTGATGGATGCTTTCTGTCTGTCCTGCCATCTGCTCTCCAGCTTCCCAGGTACCGCTCTGTCCTCTCTGCTACCTGTTGTTTTCCTGCAGGCACCCTGCAAGTTCTGGTTCCTGACCCGCAGTCTGCCTGGCTGGACCCCAGAACCCCAGCTGCCTTTTCACAATGAACTCCACAGTAGATTAAAAGGACCTTCTACTCACTTGCACTAAGGCTTTTCAACTTCATTATGTGGAAACCAAAACATGCAGGTTTCACTTGAAATCAACTGGAATGTACGAGACTGCAGCAAAAAGCATTACAGATCCATCTTAAAAACTGCATTATTCCTAAAAACCACATTGAGGTATCTCTAAACACATCGATAACCTAAACTACAGCACATGCCTTAAATCCCTCATCCCCAGCTGGGCAATGGGCACCACATGGCAGGTCACTCCCACCCACTGAGACCAGAATGGGTGTGTGAAATGCAAAGGGGTTCCCACAAACTGGAGCTACTGCTTTAGGCAAAAACAGACCTTCTCTCCTCCTGGAAGCTGGATGTAAGGCACGTCACAGCTGGGTGCTGCTGCCAGCTCATGGCTGTGCTCACAGTGGCTCCTCCGGGCACCTTCAGCAAGGATGCTGGAAGGGCAAACATCAAGGTAAAATAAAACTAATAAGTAAATAAATTACAACCTGGTGTGCGCAGGGGTGAGCATCCCGCTGCCTCCATCTGCAGCATTTCAAGTAGTTGCTCTTATTTCCATGCATACAGCTGCAGCGTGTGCAGAGGGACAGCAGCATGTCCCAAAACAAGCTCAACAGAACCAAACCCTGGGCATCAATTCATTCAGCAAATGCAATTCTGGAGCCTCCAAGTATCTTGAAATGGAGCGCAGTGAATTATTAGCAATACTGCTAATCGCTTCAACTGGGGATTTAATTCTGTGCAGAGCAGACACAATTGCATTTTCACCGCACAGCTCCGGCAGCTCTTGTTACCAGCTTCTGTTTGGAAACAGTTTCCAGCTCTGGAAACAGTTTTCAGCAGGGCAGGGCACCACAAACACTAAGGAGAGGAAACGTGATTCAGGAACTGAAATAGATGCAGAAACTGGGACTGGTGAGGTGCAAGCAATGGTAACTTAGTTTAAAAGAGGGGACTCCGGCCATGAGAGCCATTGGGAAAGGAGGCAGATGAGCAGCTCTGAACTGAGTGCTGACCCTGAGCTGCAGCAATGGTGTGGCCAGGAGCAAAGTCCCCCCAGCCCCAAAACTACCCAACAGGGCTGCAGCCCCACTCAGCACAGAATTCTCACCGGATGGTGGCAACTCCAGCAGTTTGACTGAAAACCAGCAGGATTTGCTCATCAGCAAATGCTCATTTGCAATGGCAGTGAGGGATGCGGGAGCATGCAAAGTCACGCAGCACCTTCGGGACACAGCTGCCTTTGCAGCAACATATGCTCTGCTGCGTGGTATTCTATTAGCAAAATTAACCAACTCAAATCCACTTATGAGAAACACTGCAAATAACAACGCTTTGAAGAGGTGAGTTGGTTATAGAGAAGCCATTCTGAGTACACAGCATCACAGAAAACTTCACCACCACAGCAAAGCCTCCTGAAAACCCTGGAATCCTTGGAGGGAGAAAGTACTTTGGGGGAAAAAATGCTGGAAAATGAAGTTTTGGGTCCATATGAGGGGCAGGACAGGAATGCAACGGCTGGGCCTGAGATCCCAGACCTCCTAGCACACAGTGCAGGTGCTGCAGCTGGCAGCAAGCTCCCTGCTGGGCCATCCTGCCCTAAGAACCTGCAAATCCAGCTAGAAACACTCAAACAGCTCCCATGTGCCAGATGTGGAGGATGTTAAACACTGAACAACTTCCCTGTATGTTGGCCTCCTGACACACATCTTATCAGCAGACAGCATGCAGGAGTCTGCAAAACTCACAGCACTACTTGTGGTGCAGGTAGGCAGCTGCAGGGGAAAGCCTTGGGACCAAGGCCCACCGCAGCCTTTGAGTCACCCCAATCAGATTGCTGATGCTTTGTATTTTTGGGTACTGGTCAAATAGGTGCTACTTTGTGCCACTAACCATAGAGCACCAGCAGCAGCATGCAGGGACACACACACACACGCAGTGAGAAATGTGATGATGACACCAAAAATGATGATGCTAATGATGATGATTTTGTTGACAATGAGAGCCCACCAAGCAGCTTGCCAGCCCAGGTCTGTGCACAGCATGGACAAATTTCACCTAACTCCTGTTGCAGCAAGATGAGCCTTTCCTCTCCAGAGTGCCACCACTCGCATTAATTAAATCTGAAGAGTTTGTTAGGGAAATGGTAATTGCAATAACTTGCTTCGAGGACATGATGGAAAATAAAACATGCTTGCAGCAAAACCACTTATCTCCTTCCCAGGTAACCTTCAGAGCCACGTCAAGATTAGGAAAACATGTCTGAAACACCACCTTTCCAGGCAAAGCACTGTTCCTGTGTTTCACTTTCACTCCACTGTTCCCGACCAGCTCCCCTCCTTCCTCCTGAGTGCTGCCATGTGCTGTCATCATCACCAGCTTTCAGGCAGCCACACTCACTGGCAGCAAACCCAGCCCTCCTCCCCACAGTGCTGCTGTCATGCTGATGCCAGCCAGCTTGGGCTCATCTTGCTGATAAGAATTACGGGGGGTAAAAGCCTACAGAAGGCATAAATCAGCAGTGCAGAAGGATGGCTGGTTCCAGACCCTGTGTCAGCAGAGATCTCTTGCTGATGCACAGCCTCGCCCATTGAGCACATTTCCCAGTCTCACAACACCACAGCTGCAGTGAAGATGTTTATTTGCACTGCAGTGGCACTACAAACTTCAGGTCTGGGATCCAGTTACATCAAGCGCTTGCTGATCTAACAAGGCAGTGTGAAGGCAGGTGCAAGCCAGGGGTCTGCAGGTCTCCAGAACCGCCTCCAGCATCCTGCTCCTCACCCCACAGGGCCTTTATGGAGCTGCTGCTGCAGACAGACCCCACACCCAGACATGCTGTGCTCCCTTCCAGCTCTGCGGGTTCCCATGAGCCATTATTACTGGGGTGCAGAAGAGAATCCTCAAAAGTAACTGAGAAAAATCTCAAGCTTCTGACTGTTTTTAAACCTGCTTTTGTTTTGTGTGCTTCTGCTAAGAAATCCTTTCTCCATGTCAGCATGCTCTGCATCACTTGCTCTAGGAAAAGTCAGTGATTGCAGCTGTTGGAGAGCATGCTGAAGAGACATATTTTACAGTGAGAAGCACCATTGGAAGTGGGCAGCAGTATCAACAGCTTCTCCTCCTGTTGCTAAGGGTTAAGGACAAGGCAGGACCATTTCTGGACATGCTGACATCCCAACACATCTGCAAATGGAGATGTTATCCAACAAATAGCACAGCTTTCAGATCCTTATCTCCCATTTAGAGATGAGGATGTGGCATTGAACCACAACAAAGACCTTGGACAAGTCCAGGTAAATGACATCAGTCATGCTTCCTTTGTCCACCACTGCCATCACTCCATCGTAGAAGGCTCCAGATAGGTCAGGCAGATCTACGTCAGGTGTGAGGAAGAAATGGCACGGGGTGACCAGAGAGGCGGCGGTGCCCCATCCCTGCAGACACCCAAGGTCAGGGATGGGGCTCTGAGCACCTGGTGGAGCTAGGGTTATCCCTATTCATTGTGGGGAGTGGGACCAGACGGCCTTCAAAGGGCCCTTCCAACAATGCTATGATGCTACGATTCTAAAAGGCAGCAGGTGAGGCAGCTGGTTGTGGTAGGCAAGGACCACACAAGGACAGCGTGCTGGAGGTACTTTCCCCTGCACAACCTCCTGAAACATTGACTTTCCCTATTAAGAGCCACAACGCGCAGTGGTGAGGCTGCTCCCGGGAGGCTTTCAGCTATTCTGGGCTGAGCGGAAGGAACAGCGCTGTCAGAGCATGGAATGAGGGATAAAGGAGCTAAAAAGAGAACGGCGGTGACTTCACCCGCGTCTGCTGAACGTGTTAATGCTCATCTTACAGGAGGGTTTGTTTTCCTTTCGTGACGGTCATCAAGTCTGACTTTCAAAGTTAGTGCCTTGGAGAGATAAGTGTAAGAAGAATGAAATCAAATTCAACCTAATCAAATATCTGGAATTCAGGCAAATGGTATTTCAGCAAAGGCAGATGAAATCCATACTTATTGGGTTTCACAGGCTTCACACCTGCAGAAGTTTGAAACCCTTGGCACGCACGGACATCTGCTCGTGCAGCACCCAGCCAGCAGCACTGCTCACCCCCACCCTTCCACACTGTGTTCCCCTGGGGTGTAAGTTGCCAAAACTGGAGACAGTGGGTCAAGTAAATCCTTAACAAGAGGAATTTGGGATCAGAGTCTGTTCAGCTGAAAGGAAGAACAATTATTTGTTTTTCCACAACCTGAGGACCTGCTGCACGAAGCCCGCTCTGAACAACAAACACTCACATAGCCAATGCCCGTCCTTGTCAAAATAGCTTGTCAGCTGCTGGCTGTGGTGATGTCAGAGCCCTGAGATCCACAGGGACAGGTCCAGCAGCACTGCCACAGCCCCGGGCAGGATGCTGAGGCACCCACGCTGCAGAGAGACAGCAGCAGGCTGGGTCGGCGTCTTTCTTGCAGGCCAGGCTGTTGGCAGCATTTATAGCCTCATGTGGGAGGAACCCACTCCGGCAGCCTGCTCTGCTGCAGAGATGTCCCAGTGCTGCCCAGGAGCACGTAGCAGCCACTGGGCAACTTGGTGCCCTGGAACAGCCCCAAGCAACTCTCCTACTCACCTCAGGAGGGGTGAACCCCTTCCACACAGCTGCTTGCTCAGCAGCAGCTTCCAAGAGCCATCTCCTTCCTGTTGCACCCTGCTGACTTTCCCCTATTTTATGTAAATCAGACAAACAAAAGACTTCAGCTGAAGATGGTGGGTTTGCCACCACCAGGACAACCCTCCTTCCCTCAAGCCCTCGTGGTTACCTCTGTGCAGACAACATGCATCCAGCTTCTAATTCTTTGCAATTATTTTATGCTATTCAGGTAACTTGGTGATGTTCTACAGCACTTGTGACAAGATACAGTGCACACGTCAGTGGAATTCTGAGGCTCTTTGCATGATTTCTGGATATCAGTAAAGAGGAAAGTGGGTACAAGGGCATCTTTCCCTGCATTCTCCCTATCCAACCCCTCCCCAGTCAGGTGCACAGAGCTCTCCTTTGCATAAGGCTTGGGACAGATGACCAGGAAGGAGAATCATGGATGTGATACCTGATTTTTTCCCCGAGGATCCTTAAAAACAAACAAATAAACAACCCAAAACCAAATAAATGCTGCTCTTGTATGAAGATGAGCAGAACAAAACAGCAGGCAGCCTATAAGTCACAGAATGGAGGGACGGGGTATTTGCATCACCATAACACAAGGTAGATCAAAATTGGCATGTCATCAGAAATAAGGAAATGCAGACACTCTGGGCTGGTTTGCTATCAACATATTCTCATACTCCAGTGCAGTATCAGCAGGCAGACACTTTCCCAGATAAGTTATATTCCATTACAGATGGTGAAATCCAACTGAAGCAGGATGCAGACCACAACACACGACTCCTGCTTTGCAGGCTGGGACCTCATTTTCCTCTTCCTGTAATTACAAATAAATCCCCTCCTAAAAGGCTTCCAGCTCAGGGTTTGCTCTCCATTTTTAATCATCCTTCCAATCTTTCTGAGCACTGAGGAGCCTCCCTGGTGTAGGCTGACCGAGCTGCTCCTTGCACGGCATACACTCAGTGCTCAGAGGGCAGATGTGGCCCAGAGGTGGGAAATCAGGATTGGAACCAGATGATCTCTCGGGTCCCTTCTGACCCAAACCATGCTAGGATTCCATGAAGGCGGAGATATATGTGCACCTGCTGCACTAACAGACCAGCAGCGCAAGGCAAGAACAAGACAAGAGATGGCAGAGCCAAGGAACCTGCAACAGAGCATCAGTGCATAAATAGAACGGATGTTCCCCTTCTCCCCTCAAAAAGCCATTGAGACCCAGGACAGAAATGCTCCTGCTGCTGCTATAGCCCAGAGCAGGCTGTAGTGAGCAGCTGCTGAAGACAGTTTGGTGTGAGAGGCACCAATGCATCCAGAGTTCCCTCTAGGTACAAAGCAGGGAACTTTTTGATACACATCCAAGTGGGAGAGCGGCCAGAATCATAGTGGTCTTTTCCAACCTGAAGGATACTAAGACTATCAAGTCTAATTGTCAAATGACAACATGCTGCAAAGCCTTACTGGGGCAGCAGGAGCTGACAGAGACCTGCAGGGACAAAAAGGACACTCCATGGCAGGCACACAGGTGGCAGCTCAATCTCATGGGGCTCTGCCAGTCCCTGGACCTGCCCACTGCAAAGCAGATATCCCCTGCTCAAGGAGGGAAGCCACTTCTCAGGTTTACCCATAAAATCCCTAAGAGTTGCAAGCCAGATCTGCTTGGGTTACAGTACTGAGCCCAGCCTCACAGCCATTTAGCACTGATGCTTCACGACTACACAGATTTAGCAAAACATTTCCCAGGAGGCTGTCAGATCCTTTCTTCCTGGGGTTTGTGAAAACAAAACACAATTTGCTTATAAACATGTGATGCAATGGAATTACAAAACAGTCCGCTCGAGGGGTGGGAGATACTGCCTGATAGCTTCCATCCTAACGTAACCACAGCCACAACTCAGTGCCATGCTGCTCCACACAAAGGCAGCACACACACAGGGTTGTTGTCAGTGGCTCTGTGTCCAGGTGGGAGCTGGTGATGAGCAGGGTCCCTCAGGAGTCTGCCTTGGGACTGGTGCTCTTTAGCCTCTTTATCAGTGACATGGGAGGATCGAGCGTACCCTCAGCAGACTGCAGGTGATACCGAGCAGAATGGTGCAGTTGGTACAACAGAGGAAGGGATGCCACGCAGAGGGACCTTGACTAACTCAGAAGTTGTGCCCATGTAAACCTAATAAGATTCAACAAAGCCGAGTGCAAGGCGTGGTACCTGGGCCAGTACAATCCCAGCTATGTGCATAGAATGGGAAAAGAACTCCTTGAGAGCTGCCCCGTGGAGAAGGACCTGGGGGTCCTGGCAAACAAAAAGCCGGAGGCGAGCCAGCAGTGTGTGCTTGCAGCCTGGAAGGCCAACTGCATCCTGAGCATGGATCATTATTGCCAGCGAGTCAGAAACCCATGTACTTGTATTCTTATAAACCTGTAAGGGAATTAAAGGTCTTCGTGCAATGGGAGGAAATCTCAAATACAGACAGCACTTCCATCTGGTCTAAGGGACAAGAAGGGCCCAGGAGCTCCACTAAGGCAGCAGCTCTGAGTGCTCTCTGGATGGGCATAATCTGAAGGGGGCAATAAAACAATTTCTGGAATTATCATCTGCAACCTCTCAATGCCCCCTGCAAAAAAGCAGATGTCAGGACTTAGTTATGACACAATAATAATTATGCTGACAGCAGTCAGAGAACAGGGAGCGATTTTGACATCCAGAAAGCTTCTGAATGAAGTGCATTGTCTGAAAGCCATCAGCTCCAGCTATACTGAGCATGCAATATGTGGTTTCTATCAGCTCCTGAAAATGCTGGGAGATGATGTGCTGGCTGCTACAGGAACAGGCTGAGAGCTGGAGCTGCACAGCATGGAGAAGAGAAGGCTCTATGGAGATGTGAGAGATTTAGATTGGACATAAGGAAGAAGTTGTCTGTGATAAGAGGGGAGAAGCAGTGGCACAGGGTGCCCAGAGAGGTGGAGCTGCCCCATTCCTGCTGACACCCAGCTCATGGGACAGAGTCTGAGCTGTGGGTGTCCCCATTCATTGAGAGGGGGTGGGGCTGGATGGCCTTCAAAGGATCCTTCCAACTCAAACCATTCTATCATTCTACAATCCTGAGCCTGACAGTGGTAAAGACTTTATAGAGTCACTCAGCAGCTCAGCTGCAGGACCTCGCCCAGAGCAGGGCTTAAACCTTCAGCACACCTGGAGGAGCATGAAGGGAAAAAAAGCATCAAGCTTCCTCAGTTCAGATCATTTTTGTAATCATCAATGAAGGATTCCAACAAACAGTCACGAGTTTCCTCCCTGCCTGTTATTTCCCATGGAACTGGAAGAATATTGCCCCAGGTCCACGACTGCCTTTGGGTGCGTCTTTCAGCAGCAAAACATTTTCCTCCACAACTGATGATGGATCTGGAGGCGACCAACAGGCATGGGACAGGACAGCGTGGCAAAGCAACACGGCAACACTCCCCCAGCACCCAGAGGCTGATCCAAATGCGAGGCACTCCATTGGCACACAGCTCTGCACCCACACCAGCTCCCTGCCATGACATGCAAAGAGCACCACGAGCCAGCCCTGTCTGGGGCTCCTGGGGAAGGAGCACAGTGGTCACAGCAGCTGGGCAGCCAACAGCCAGCCTTGTCACATGTCACACACTGACACAGACAGAGTCGCTTTGCCACTTCAGATTAACAAAGTCATCAGCTCCTGTTAGCATGCCAAAGGGAATGTCTCATTTTAATTAGAGGTGGGACTGCTGCTGTTAAACTAAACAAGATGACTTCCTTCTTCCTGGAGATGCTTCACTGAAAGGAAGCCCTGGCTGCAGCACCCAGGGCACATCCCTGCTACCCCAGCACTGAGCTCAGCGCTTCTCTACATGTGCAACACTGACAGTTCGTCACTTGGCACATTTTATATCAACATCCAGGAGGAAATACACAAAATGCAGTGGAGAACATTGCACCTCCGTGCAGGTACACTGCATCAATAAGCCTGGTGCCACTGTCAGGCTTGATTAAAAAGCTTCTGGGAGAAAGGCTTTGATTACAGCTGCCTGTTCCCTTGCAGGTGTGGGGTGAGGGACCATAACACCCTCAGGCACCAGGCTGTGCCTCAGACCTTGCTTTTCTGTGCCCAACTGAGCAGCACTCTATCAGAGGATGGTGTTGAAAGCTTTTACAGGTGCTGCACTGCGAAGAGAAAGCAGAGAAAAATGACATTTTTCTACAGGGAAATGCACTGCAGCCTCCACAGGGAGTAGCTGCTGCTGTCACCCTCAGGTTCCTCAATGCCAATAGTGAAGGTTTTCAGTTTGTGGCAGCGAAAGAAATCTCCACCATGTACCACAGGGGAAAAAAGAATACGAGTGTCCCAGGTGCAGTGCTGCACCTGAAGGCAACGCATGGCAGCAACTCACTGTATTATTTTAAGCAAGACCAAGACCTGCTCGGTGCCACCCACTTAGCAAAGCTCAGGCTCCTGGGCGCTGCTTCCCAAAGCCTGCACAGTCAGCTTAAAAATCCTCCTGGGAAGAGGATTCCTAATTCACCTCAGCGACAGCCAAAGTGCTGGGTAAGAAACACAATACACAAGGAAGAAGTACCGCTGCTATTTGCCCCAGGGCTCGGCCTGAACAGAGCAGAGAACCTGGATCTCCGTGGTTCCCCAGCATCATTCCCAGCACACACACAGGGACTGGCTCGCAGGACTCAGGCTGTACCCAGCACTGCACCACTGGGACTCACCCCTTCCATGCAGCTTCAACCTCTGCTTCACCAGATCCATTTCTGTGTCACTGTTGTGCAGAGCCACGAGTTAGACTCAGTGATCCTTACAGATCCCTTCCAACTTAGAATATTCTATGATTCTAATGCAAGAGGGGAAAATATAGATGCTGCTTTTACATTATCAACACCCCAGTTCTGGACTGCTATGGAAAAAGATCTGAGTGGCTCTGCTAAAGCAGTGCTCCTTAACTCATAGCGCTCTCCTCTGATGCACTCTGATGATGAAGTGAGGCGATGTCTTTCTGATTCAGTGAAATAATTTAGTTTCACATCTCTGCAAAAAGCTGAGCCCAAACCCAGCCACTCCTCTGACCCTGCTGCAAACCCTACAAACCCACCACAAACCCCTGAGCCTCTGCTGCCCCCAAAGGTCCCAAGGCACGTTGTGCTGTCACCGCATCATCTCACTGCCTGCACACCCCGACTGCGGCTGCACACAGCCGAAATGTTCTGACCTGCTTTATCCTGGGGTCTCTCGACCTTCTGCTGGGTCACCCTCACTGGGGCACACGCAGTTCATTTTAGAAGGACTCTTTCCAGAGTTGTACTAAGCTGTTTTCATCCACTCTCTCTCTTGCCCATAAAGCAGGACTATTTCTGGCCACAAGCACTGTGAGACTGCCAAAAGCATTAATCTAAATCACCACCATACCTTCCAACTGAAAGCCACCATAAATATTTTGTTTATCTATACGTAATTATTCATTCATTTGATTTTGCAATTCAAAGCTCAGCAAACCTCTCCCCTTCTCTTCCCTGCAGCACCCAGACTTTGGCAATGGGAAGCGCCAAGGCTGGTGGGGCAACAGGCCAGAACACTACAGCAATGGGCACAGCACTTAGCTGCAGCTGAAATACTCAAGTTTGGACACCTAAAAAATAAAATAAAATAAAATAAAATAAAATAAAATAAAATAAAATAAAATAAAATAAAATAAAATAAAATAAAATAAAATAAAATAAAATAAAACAAAATAAAACAAAATAAAAATAAAAAAACAACAGAAAACAAGCACTTCTTTTTTCCCCTCTAGGAAACGTCCAGGGAAGCAGAGATTTTCCCTGTGCTAAGGCCCTTCTTGCAAGTTGAAGCCAGTATTTCCCCAGTAACTAGAGATGGGATGAAAGGTGATGGCCTCACGTTGTGCCAGGAGAGTCAGGTGGGGTGTTAGGAGGAATCTCTTCTCCAAGGAAGAGTCAGCACAGCTGCCAGGTGGTGGAGGGGGCACCGACCCTGGAGCTGCTCCACAGGGATGTGGCACCGAGGGACGTGGGCAGTGGGATCTGCAGAGCCAACACCACGCTGGTCATCTCCTGCCTTCACATGACAGCTGACTCTGACTTCTAGCATGGTACTGACTAGTGAATATAAGTGCAAATAAGAAACCTCCATTTTTCACAGCCAGGTTAAAATGCAGGAAATAAGATGCTGGAAGAAATACGCTTTGCCTTGCACAGCAGGCAGATAGGATGTAGAAATCACCGGGTGAATGATTACAGGACCCTGAGGTGTCACCTCTACTGCCACTTCATTGCTGCTGCCTCAGTTGGGTGCTGGTGTGAATTTCATGGACAGGAGCTGGACCTTTAGGCTTGCCCCATCTCCCATGACGCTCCTGGCTGGGTCCTTTCAGAGTGCAGCAACAGGCTCCCAGGTGCCAGAGTGGCACTTAAGGAACGTATGTGAAGCACACTGCCAGCCTGGCACTAATTACCATGCTCCGTGCTTAAATCATCAGCTTTTCTCACTTGGCTTTCAGTGCAAAATTATTGTTATTTTAATAGGAACAGAAAGTACTCAGCACATTTCTGCACAAATCCCAGCCTGAAAGTGGCACTGATGCTGGGGGACAGCACACCCCCACCAGCACCAGGGGCACCCAGAGCCCCTCCAGGGCTGGGATCTGTGAGGTTCATGACAGCAGTTGGGTTCCAAGAGCAGGAACCAGCACAGTTCTTCCCTGGACAACCCGATTACAAGGCATCTCCTCATCCCAGCAGCTCTGCTCCACAGCAGGCAATCAGCTTTCCTAATGAAAACAGCTCCTTATTTGCTCCAAAAGGTTAAAAATACTAGAACACAAATTTGGGGCGTCTCATGAATAAACCGCACTTTTTCCCCTCCAGTTCTTCAGTCTGTCTCCATAGTTACCAAGACTGGCTGGGCTGCCTGTGCCAGCTAATTGATTTCCAGGAGGAACTGATTAACAAAGCGAAGCAGTCGCCCCATTTTGCAGGGCAGCTCCTTGCAGCAGCCTGTGCCTTTTGGTTTGGCTGGCATGCAGGGGATGGGCTGCTGCTGGGACTCCATGATTCGAGAGCTCTTTTCCAACCTTAACAATTCTATGATGGTACAAATTCTCCCCAGAGCTGGGTCTGCAGCATGGGAGCTGCGGCACGGCACAAATCCACAGATGCAGCTGGGAGTGACAGGATAGATGTGCAGCCTTAACTGGAGATGGCAACTGCATTTTATCCGAGAATTATGCGCTGTAGGAAAAGCCTGGAGTGGTGCCAGGTGCTTTCCATTAAGCTGGCACACTCTCCTCTTGGAGCTGAACTGCATTCCTGGAAAGCAGACACCTGGGTGGCACAGTAGCCAGCAAGGAGGAAGCTGCTCACTCAAGTTGCTCACCAGGAGCTCAGGGATAGGTACGGAGGGACAGAGACGTGCCCATGGATTTATCCTTAGGTGCAAGCTAATGGATAACACCTCTGCTGGGCACCAGCCAGGAGCCAGAGATTGCACTGCAACACCACTACAGTGTTGGAAATGCGATTTTCTACCTTTGGTGATTGCTGCAACATACGTGTGTGCCAGCAGCAAAAGAAGCCTTTGGGGTAAGAACAACGACAAGCAAGAGCTGCCTGCTGTGCATGGGACGCAGCACAGCTCCTGCAGGCATCTCTTGTTTGTGATGGCTCCCTCCTTTGGTTTGTTTTTCCTGACACACCCTCAGTGGTTGGGCTCCCTGGAGCTGCACTCCCTGTTCCCAGCAGGACGGGGGCAGCAACCATGGCACAGCTCTCACCTGTGGCCAGGATCCTGGGAAGCAGTACACCAAGGCATGCTTCAACATGAAGGGCATGGGAACAGCCCACTCCCATAAGGCAAATAAGAAGCAATCTTAAGAGTGGCAAAGTACCAGCCCATGGCACTTCCAAGGATCTATTTTCCAGAACTCCACGCAGGGACTTTTTGCACAAGCACAGAATAAAATCCAACCCATGCAACACCAGGGCTGTGCTGATCCACAGCTCACTGCAGGAGCATGGTATCATGCCCATATTCTGCTGATCTCAGAAGAGGCCAACCCCAGGGCTCATTCATCTTCTGAGGACACTGTGAGTAACCAAAAGGAGCTGAAAGCACTCAGCAGGCAGAAGGCATCTCACAAGCACACACACATGCACCTACTACACAGACACTACTTGATGAAGCAATCCTTTCTCAGCCTCAAGCAGGAATGCCATAGCAAACACCCTGTATGGAGGTGAGCGGTGCTACTGGAGGCACTGGGTGTGCATGCACATCTAAGTGTGCAAGGTGACTACTGCCCACATGTTGGTGACTATCAACAGTGTTTGTTAAGGCGAGGGAAAATACAGTTACCTTTGGTTTCCTTCCCAGACTGCTTTAGTGTTACTGGGTAACATGATTCAGATCAGTCAGAATAAAAGATGAAGGAACCCTGTCTTGCTGCAGTGTGCACAGCTGAGAAGTGAGCAGCTAGCTTGAAGAAACAGACACAGCATTATTTATGACACATCCTCAGTGCTATTTCAGTGATTAAATAATTGGGAAGAGAGATTAAAAATCATTCTAAATGAGTTGAATTCTTAAACACTCTCTTCTCCTCTACCTAAGGGTAGCATGGCGACAGCCTTAGAAAGAGAAGAACATACACTGTGCCTGGCCTCATCCACAAGAGCAAGGGGGGTTCTTCCCCTCTCTGCTCTTTTGCTTGCTATTTCCACATTATATTTCATCTAGGGGCAGTAGCAGCCAAGTGACATGCTTGCACAGAGATCTATCAAATTGCCTCTGTCCATTGAGTCAAACAGGTAAAAAATCCCTGTGGGGGTGCCTTGACACAGCCCGTGCTATTTGCTAACGAATTTCCTCCTGCTTAGAGAAGACTTAGTGAACAAATTGCTTTAAATGGCTGCAATAGGGTAGCAGGGAATTTGTGGGGGATGAGAATAGGGAAGCAGCTATGAAAATAGAAATGTCAGACAGGCCAGAGCTAAAGGAAGGTAACAGTGCTGGCTCATAAATGAGACCATTGTGCTGCTGTAAAGCACGCTGCAGAGCATTAGGGCACCTTGGTCAAAACAGATGCTGCTTTGAGATTGAGAAACAGTGTTAAGCTTTCCTAAGTGTTTGTACTAGAGGTCAGTCTGACTACAGGACAAAGCTGGATGTGCTAGAGAAATTCCAGAGCACGTCTGAGTGATGGCCCTGCAGAGGTGCCCATGGTCAGTCTGGAGACAGCAGCGTAAATAGGATCACAGAATCACTGAGGTTGAAAAAGACCTCTAAGCTCCCCAAGCCCAGCCTTCCTGCCCCCACCTCATGCTCATCCCTCAGTGCCGCATCCCCACAGTTCTGGAACACCTCCAAGGATGGTGACCTTCCAGAGCAGGCATTTCCCCCAGCACCTGGCCTGCCCCTGCCCTGGGGCAGCACGAGGCCATCACCTTCCATCCTACCCCCTTCCCTGGGAGCAGTGGCTGACACCCCTCTCTTCTCCAGCCTCCTGTCAGGAGCCATAGGGAGTGATGAGTTCCCCCTGGGAATGAGTTCATTGCCCAGCTGCCCTCTTCACCACAAGAAGCACATTGACAGAAGAACATGGATTACAGAAAGATCTCTTTAAGTGAAAGTGCAATCAGTGCTACCGTGGGGCTGAGCACCAGGGGAGGGGCAGTGGAGGTAGGGGTGCATGGAGAAGGATGCTGTGGGGATGGGGTGCGCGGTGGGATGGCCAAAGAGGATGTTAGGTAGCTGTGCTCCAAGGAGCGAGGTTGGCAAAGACGCCTTCTAGAAAAAACTGAAACTATTTTCCATGCAAAACAATGAGTCCAAGGAAGCCTAATTCTTATTTCACAGAAGATAAACACTGCTATCACAGCACTGTGATTTATTATGCATACTTCAGATCCCAAGCATCCCTACACACAGGCAAATCTAATGCCTCGAACAGCATCGTTACTACAAGGTAAACCTATATTTGTGATGTGATAGCATCTGCTCGGCTATAGCTTTAAATTAAAAGGTTGGCATGGCAACAGATGCTCCCACGCTGCTGTGTCTGCCTCGTGCTGCCATTTTGCTCGGGATCCCTGGTGGGTTTAGGATTAACCGCCCACAGTATTTCACTTTGACTAACAAAGCTGGTTTGGACTGAAGCACCAAACAAACAGCTGACATCACACGGACCTTCTTGTCACCTGGCTTCTCTGCCACTTCAAACCCTGTCCTTCTGAATCCACTATTTTGGGTATGCCAGACTCCTCCTCCACGTGCTGCCAAGCATCATTCCCAGCACGTGGCCCTGGAGTCCCCACCTTTGAGGTGTTATGAAATATTTATTCCCCCAAAGAGTGATCAAACACTGGCAATGGCTGCCCGGGGGGAGGGGGGGGCAAGGATACCATGACATATTTCACAACGTAACTGCTCCAACTCCAGCAACGTACCAGCTGAGCAAGGGAAACCATCTCACGTAATCCTGTGTGTAGCCCCTGCCCAGCTCACTCCACATTTCCAAAGCAGAAGCTGTAATGAGATTTTTTTGTCAAAGCAAAAGAAATTCATTCTGAGGATGCCGGTTGTATCTCCTGGTTTCTCAGGAATGCTTTGTATGAATGGCAGCACTTCTCTCAGCTCAGCATCTTGGGTTCCAGTTCACTGCTTTTTCCTGAGAAAGCATGGGGCAGTTCCAGTCATTTCTGGGCATAACATACAAGTGGGGCACATCTGCCTCCTGAGGATGACCAGTCAACTTGTAAGCATAGATGGCATAAGCAGTCCTTAACAATTAATCTCTCTAATTAATCTGTAGTCCTTCCATAAATCAAAGGGCTTTTTTTCTTCCCCCAGCACAACCCTGGTTGTCAGCATAAAGGAGCCCAGGAGGGAGACACTGCCCAGGACCAAAAAGGAGGAAGGCAGAGGTTTAAAGAAAGATGAGATCAGCTCGTGGTCTGACCTGTTCCCGAGACATTTCCCAGCATGGTGGATCTGTTGACAGCCCTCCCAGCACCAGCACTTGCAGCCCAGCCCACCAAGTGCCACACAGATGCTGCACTGCTGGGCTTGGACTCCTTATCAAAAAGTCTTCCACAGTGAGATGTGGTATCAGCTGTGAACCAGCTGCGATGCTGGAAGTTATAGAGGAGCTGGGGCAGAAACAAAACCCCCAAATGCATCAATAAAACCAGGAAACAAAATCAACAACTGCATGGCTAATTAGGAAAATAAAACCCTCGTTTAAAACATATTGATGTCTTGTAAGGAGCAGAACGAGGGAAGAGATGTGCTGAACAGAAGACTGAATCACAGAGACTACCTACAGAAAGACAACACCTAAGTTCATTTTCCAGACATAGCACTGCTCAGAGCCCAGGCAATCTTCAAAGCACCACATAAGCACCAGTTCAGCTTCACACTTCATTCTTAGATTTAGCTTGTTTTAAAACCCTGCGTGCAGCACAGCTCATCCCAGAGCTCAGCCCCCTCGGGTTCTTTATCTCCCCGTAATTACCACTATATACGCATTTCACCCTCACTCAACCTGTGCTGGCAGACCCAGCTGTGCCAGGGGCTTTGGGCTCACCTCCTGCCTTCTACCAATGAGCCAAGAAGGACACAAAGGCTCAATCTCAGGCTGCAGTTGAAAGCCCTGAGTTCTTTCATTAAAAAGAAAGAGAGAAAGAAAAAGAAAGAAAGAAAAAAGAAGAGGAAATCTGAACCATTGAATCATTAAGGCTGGAAGACCAGCCCTACCCACATGCCCACACCTGTCAGTGCCACATCCCCACAGCTCTGGAACACCACCCGAGGGCTGCTGAACCCCCCACCCCACCCCAGGTAGGTAGTGCCGGTGCTGACCTCTCTTTAGAGATTTGTCCTAATATCCAATCTGAAAAAAGTCCTTTTTGCATGCAGCTGAGCATCCTAAGAAGAGTTCTTCAGCCTACAAACAACTGGGTGACACAGACCAGTACATCTCCCAACAGCAAGAGCCACCCCGAACAAATCACAGCTCTCACATCTGTAGCAGCTTTCAGGACCAGCAGGAGCCAACAGGATCTCCAGTGAGGAATCTCCACATCCCTGTAGATGCCATTGCAGTAAGTCATAGGATACAGGAGATCGTTTGCCATGGCTTAAATTCTGCATATTCTTTGGCTGAAAGCATTGCAGTCCCTGGGGCTGCTCAGCGGACACAGACCCCAGGGGCCAGCAGTGAGTTTGGCTGGAGCTCGGCAGCTCACTGACACAAACAGATGTACTGCTCCCCTAACTCAATCCGTGGCCATGCTCCTACATTTACCTACATGAAATTTCACTAGCTATAGAATCCAGCTCTCGCAGTGTAAACTTCAAGTTGGGTTTTGTTTTTTAAACCACAGAACCATTTGAGCTGGAAGGGTCCCTTCCAACACCACCATGCTGTGATTCCATGAAAAGCCTCAAAGGCATCAAGCAGTTCCGCTGTGAATCCTGTGTGTGCCTAAACTATTTTTCCCTTAATTGGATTCTTCTACTGTTCAGAGGACACCGGGGGACCATTAAGATCTCTGCTACAACGCAAGAAAACAAAGCTTGCAGCTCCACACTTACGTCTGAAAACTTCAAATGGAATGGTTTACAAAAGCCCAATTTACTAAACACAGCCCATGATGACGGGTTGGGTGTAGAGCCGTAAGTATTGTTGGTATTCTCATATCAAACCAGTTTCAGATGCTACAGAGCCCCGTGGAAATGCCATTGTCTGCCTGCACCCAAGCGACGGCTGCACTGCTTTTGTTCTGATGCACTCAGAGGGAAACCACAGAAACCCAACCTCAAGCACTAGCACAGCAAAACCACAGCCTGGAGGAGCAGCACACTGCCTTCACCTGGAGCACGAGCACACAGAGGGGAAATTCTTAAGCTGACTGCTACTCAAGCCTCATTTATTCTGTTTTTTTGCACAGGCCTCGCTTCATTGCTAAGCAACCCTGCTCCCAGCACTGCATGCTCACCTGCTGTACTCCAGCACCTCGGGGTCCCCCATTTTCTCCTCATTGCAGCATTCTGTGGAGCATGCTTAGGCCAAGAAAGATTAACATGCACTGAACGTGACCCTGCAGGCACAGAGCAAAATGTGAAGCAGCACACAGCGCTGCAGATCAGCCCAGGGCCCCCTGCACCCCAAGGAGGGCACAGAGCAGCCACCCCCTGGGCTGTGCTTCTTCCAGGGAGCTGAGCACTCCCACAGTGCCATAAGCAGTATTTAATGTGGGCGCCTTTCATCCCGTCTCTCTTTGCCGTCTTCTGAACCTGTTCTGAAATTGCCTTGAAACCAAACCCACAGCCACATTCAGGCCAGATGGCCCCACAATCTCCCCAAGCCAAGCGTTATGGCAAGTGTCTGGAGTGCCTTACAGCTGCAGCATCAAAAACTTGGCCTTTCCTTGTCAGCTTCTCACTCATTACACCCTAAGTTCATCCATAGGAAAATGGATAAAACCCACACACACTTCTAGTAGCATGCATTTCTCACACAACATACAAAAGGGGCTTCTGTCGATGAACACAGCAGGTCTCCCCTGTGTGCAGAAACCCATCCGAGACCACTCCAGCTCTTGCTATATGGCCTCTAGTCATGCCGAGAGTCCCATTACATTTCACTTATCTCTATATAAAATGATACATCATTTTGCTGCATGTTTTCTTCCAGTTGAATCTCACACTGAGGTTTGGTTCTTCATGGAACTCTCACATCTCATCAAAAAAAGCATTTTTCCCTCTGAAAAGAGGTTTTGCAGAAAGGCTCCACCTGACTCAGCAGGTCAGCTCCCCATGTGCATTCACAGTGCCGGCTGCTGACATTAGGGACAGAAATAAGTTCTTTACTGACTTTTATTCCCACAAACTTTGCAGCCTGTGCACAGTCAAGGCTGAAATGAGGTCTGCTGTCCCCCCACAGGTCACCACTCAGGGCCCACTGCTGAAATTCAGAGCTGCCACAAAGTTTATTACTGGCTGGAGCTGCTTCGGGGGGCTTGGACTGCATCTTCAGACACAGCAGTCGGGAAAACACCAGCCAAGCCTCACTCTGTGCTATCACAAAGCAATTCCTCAGTCCGGATTTGCACTTCAGAGCCACTCTCCTTATCAGCACTGCTAGTCCTTAGTGTTGCCCAACGCCTCCGCCAAGTGTAATTTCCCTCTTCTTTCCTCTTGGGTTCTTTCTTACTCATGCCAGGCATCAATAAGTACAATATTACTCCTGCTTCCTCTCTTAAATGCTAATAAAAACGTCACATCACTCTGGTAGTGGTATCAGTTCCCTTTAGTAGTGATGTGTCGGCACAGACGGGCTTCCCCACCTGGTCCTTGTTCAGAGGCCTCTGCAGTTATCACCCAGATCACAAAACACCCTCAGGGCTGGGCTGCAGCTCAGCAGTTTCCTCCAGGATTTGCAGCCTGGGCACCTGCAGCACAGCAGCTCACTTTGAAGTCACAGGATCACAGAACTTTGAGATGGAAGGACCCTCTGAAGGCCATCTGGTCCCACTCCCTCTCAACAAACAGGGACACCCTCAGCTCCATAGGTGCTCAGAACCCCATCCCTGACCTTGGGTGTCTGCAGGGATGGGGCACCACCACCTCTCTGGGCACCCCATGCCAGTGCCTCGCCTCCCTTAGTGTAAAGAACTTCTTCCTTACATCCCATCTAAACCTCCCCTCATTTAGTTTGAAACCATTTCCTCACATCCTGTCACAAGGGATCATTTCTGTGGCCCGGTGCAGCTCTGGTAGCACCATCCTTCCTTATGCTAAACAACACTTCTGTCTTATTCTTGCCTATACCCAGTGAGACGCAATCTATTTTGAGCTCCCACATACATATCCATTCAAGCAACAGCTCTGCAAATCAAAGCCCACTTCAAGTACAGCAAGCATTAACTGTAAAACACAGCGCTGATAGCTATACAATATTGCATCATTTTAGTAGAAAATCATCACTGAGTTAATTCAAAAGTGGGCTACGCATATCAAGGCCATATTTTATTAATAAATCAATTGAAGTTCAAAGTCAATTAAATAAGTTTTGTTCAGAATCGTTTTAGAAGCTGAAAATAACATAGGACCTCCCTCCCCTTGGTGAAAACAGCAGGTGGTTTCTCAGCACAATGGCAGGCGCAGAGCACACGCCTGTTTGGGGAGGCTCTTCTCTCACACTGCTTGGTGGCTGTCACCAAGGCAGACCTCAGTCCTTGCTGCACTCCAATGGCAATCGGTGTGCACTGCCTCATGGGCTGGGAAATGACTCAGGATTCAGCAGTCACCCTTAAAAAGAAACCAGTCCTACAGCAAATGCTACAGGTGACTCAGATTTAGCCATGTTCATAAGTAAGCATCTTCTTTCTACTGTTAATTAATGTTAAATATGTTAATAATGTTAATTACTATTAAAATTAAATTGGTTTGAGTTTCCCACAGCAATCCTGGGAAGAGCCCACGTGGTACCAGGCAGCAGCGTTTCAGTAACACTCACTTTTGGGGTTTCACCATTTTCCTTGGAATAACTGCTTGGAACAGCGAAGCCCATTAAAATTTGTGCTCTGGTTGACAGCAAAGACGACGCCACCATCCTTGGGTAATTACAGTTCAATTATTCTGTTTTGTTTTAATAAAAGAATGCCTTTTATTTCATAGTTCTTCTCTGACAAAACAAACTCACCCGTCTATCAGCCATGCCCACCCTGACACCACCCTCAGTGCCACCTCCAGGAGCACAGCCAGGGCTGTGCCTGCAGGAAGTGCAACCCCAGCACCCCAACCCACTGCCAGGGCTCCAACACACAGCTGTGGGCATGGAGCAGAGCAGCACACGTGGGACCTGGGGGGAAGCAGAGAGCAGCCCCTGCTGGGTGCATCTGCCCTGGCTGGGGCACTGCCCCTGCACCTATACCTGGCACTGGGGACACACCACAGCCCTGAGCTGAGGCCGGAGCTGTTGCTAGCCAGCTTGCCTGTGCTAAGGAATAACAGCTCAGCACATTGTGCATGAAGAAAGGTACACTTAATACCTTATGCTTAATGCCTGCTTCTTAAGAGAAAGGAAGCCAGCTCTCAGTTTTAAGGCCATAGAACAGTGCTGCAAATCTCCATTTGCACACACCTCTGGTAACACTGTCTGTGGGAAAATAAATATTGCTTGAATTAGCAGCACATCACATCAAGTCTAAAAAATCCAATTTCCCAACTCGCTGAAAATCCCCATCTGTAGGGATACGACCAGCAGCAGGCACCGTGCGGCACCATTCCCATCAAATCACAACAGTCTCACCACTAAAAGGAGGCTGTGCTTCACCTGCTCGTTCTCGCCCAGACACCCAGCTAAGCCCTCAGGATTTATTCCTTGCCTGATAAGCAGAAGCTATACCAAGTGTATAATCCAAAGCAACAGTGCCGTCCTTTACATTTAATCAGCCCAGTTGGGCTCTCCACAAGCCAGCCCTCAGGTCTCTACAGCTCATCCAGTTCCTGCAGCACAATGCACAGTGCCGTTCCGGACAAACGATGGAGCTCTTAATGGATGCTTAATATGTCAAAGGCACGTATTTTTAATTAACAACATATAGTTTGACATCACGGGTAATTCTCTACCCACACATCTGACTAATACACTGTCTCCAGACCAGCTGAAGAGATAAAACAACAATAATAAAAGCAGCTTTTATAAATCCAAGCACAAAAGAGCTTAGAACCAAAGCTGGACATAAGCACATATTATTGTCATTCCCTACAGTGGCTTTTCTCATCACTGAGGTGGCCTTTTCCCATCACATACTACAGAATAAAGAGATTTACAAAATCAAGAGCATCGGAGAGCTGTTAGGCAGGGAAATCTCAGACTTCCTGCTTATCTCAGTACCTTAGCAGCATGTGCACTGTATAAAATATGATGTTGACATTCTGCCAGTAAAGCTGTGAGAACTCAGCCATCGCTTTGTTTTCCCTCCTCACAGTTTCTGGGCTTTCTGAACAAGCATTTAAGGCAGTAAGTTAAGTAAGGATGATTCCTGCTGGAAACTGGAGCTGCACGGTTGTCCTCTCTCATTTGGGGGGTGCAAGAGCCATACTCAGAACTGATGTGTTGCAAGGTCAGCTGCGGTGGAGCTTGGGCCATCCTCTCTGAAAGTTCCTAGTGAGGGTTTGGTTTGCAGGGGTTCTCATTAAGGAGTTTATTCTTTGTGAGATGAGAGACAGATGTGGGTACCTGGCTGGGCTGTAGGGAGGATGGAGGCAGAAGCACCTCAAACAAGCACATGGTAGACAGAGGCTCACAGCAGGCTTGGACTCAGCTGGAAGGGAGCAAGAAAAGCAACGGAGGAGGTATCAGTCTTTACACTGAGAATGAAATTAAAAGGGACCTGATAATCTACTCACCTCAATTAAATCAAGGAAGTGAGCTGGGCCTGTGAACCAGCAAGTTTTCAGACTGTCAGGCTCATACCCATTTAACCCAAAAAATACAATCTGCATTGTGTTTATGCCATAATATACAGTGCTGAAATATGATGTTTCAGATAGCAATACAATACTGAAAAGGACATAAAAGTCAGAGGAACAATGGCTTACATGTGCAAGCAAAAATACACCCTAGGCCAGCAGGAAAGAGAAACACGTGGTCTTCAAATAATAAATCTTCATTATTCACATTCTTTTAAGTGTTATGAAGTGATCTTAAGCATTTAAGTAAGCCTCAAATGACCTATGAATACAGAATTAACGGACGTAATTAGAGGCAGCATGGTATGTTTATGGATGAGCTTGGGCAGAATGGAAGCAGTAAGGACAAAATCAAGCACAGAGATGTATGATGCACAAGGTCTGAGGAAGGACAGGAACATGACTGCCCCACCATCTCCCCCAGGCACTGTGGGAACCCTGCAAAGCATCCATTGCTGGAAGTGGTCATAGAACCACTAGAGTCAGAAAGGAACTCTAACATCACAAAGTCCTACCAATCATCAATGGGTAGCATTGATTACTTTGGCATTAGAATGAGCATTAGAGAGAACTGGACCTAAAAAACCGGATTACCTCCACTAAAATGCAATAGCACTGATAGTCCCTGCTAAAAACACACCAAGTCCCAGATACCTGAAGTAAGTAAGAGGAGAAAAGCCCCACTTTCCAGCGATATGCAAAGCAGGCTGCTGCTCTCTGCAAGCTGTAAGACAAGCGATGTTCTTCTGGTTTAATGGCCTGCAGAGCTCAACCAGAAGTGTGGTTACCTTCAGCAAGGTAATATAGGTCAGTTCCCACAGTCTCCACACCAAAACATTTGTAGAAACTTAAGGCAAAAAAAGCCCCAACAGAACTTCAGCACTCAGGCAGCAGGGAACATTTGGTTGTGACCCACAGCTCCTCCTTGATGAGGCAGAAAACTGAGATGGATGGAGTAAGGGAACAAAAGCAAAGGAGAAAAATAGCATGAAAGGGGCAGAACAGTTGAAATCCGGAGTATTTCAGCTAAACGACGGCAGCACATTAGGAGCAATCCTCCAGGCTCAGAGCTGTTTTCAGGAGCGCAGCCATAATCTACAAAGCCAAAGGATCCCTGGCTTTGCCTTGGCCCTGGGAGTGGATTAGTTGGGAAAAAAATGAAAACAAAAACACAAAGACCGCAGCTGAGTTCTCACGGCTAAGCCAGTGTACGCAGCATTGTATTTAAAGTCCTTTACGGATCAGTGACTTCCACACAGCAACCGTGTGTGCCATAATCCTCATCCGCACGGCCTCTCAGCTCTGCCTGGGGGAGGAGGAAGCTGCCTTGTCACAGACTGGCCTGTCTCTGGGCACTGAGGGCTAAGCAGCACTGAACTTCAGCAGGAACCAGGGGAAAAAGTGTTTGCTCTTCAGAGAAAGATGGCAAAATTAAAGTGTTCATAAAGAAAGCTGGAAGCCAGAAATGGAGGTCCGAAACCAAGAGACCTCATGACTTGGAGGTAGCTAGGAAACCAATCAGCATAGAGTGGCTGAGAGTGCTCAGAGGAAAGCTGAAACATCCAACATCCTACCATAAGATCTTCAATATTCCCATCACAGCCACCTCCCAGAAGGATGGATTGTTTTTCTTCAACAGGTTGGAAAAACATTGTTTTGACATAAAGAAGTCCAAGTAATGCTACAGCAGTTACATGCAATGGGACAGAGCAGTGCCCACAGCTGCAAATTTGGGCTCCCGAAACCATTTTCCCCAGGCAGGATGAAGCAAGAGCACAAACTAAAGCAGCCCCAGAAGATGGAAACCCAGAGCCCTTACTGATGACTGCGCTGTCACAAACACAGTTTGGAGTCCCATCAGGAGCGTACAAACAGCCGACATATTAACATACAGCAGAAGGTCTGACAAAGCTTTAAGGATGAAATACCTTATTAGAGAAAAAAGTACCCATACAGCAAAGAGCTGGTGATGAACGACTTCTGAAAAGTTTCACATCAATAAGCTTAAAGCCACAATTTTTCTGCAGTGCTGTCAGTCTCCCATCAGAGGAAGTCAACGAATATTGTATCCATCTTTTGGAAGCTTTTGCATTTGGGGCTTTGTTGTAGCAGTAAGACATGATGGGGAAAGCAGTTCTTGGTTGGATTATGTTTCTCACCCTAACAAGAAGTATTCTTACTAAAAAAGAGAAAATGGGAGCATTGTATTGATGCATTAACATTAATAATTACTCATTTTTATGTCATACTAGTGGGACAAAATGGATACATTGTCTAATGAGATTTTTCTTATGACCAAATTGAGCATTAAGGCAATCTGCAGAACAAAAGACTGGCTCACTTCTGTTCTGAAACATCTCACCTGATTTTACTCATTTTATTCTCCCACACATCAACACGGGCTGCAGCAGTTAACCACAGCTAGAAGAAACCAGCAGTGCCACAACCCACAGCACTGAGCAGCTGCAGTCAGGCAACAGACTTCAGTAAGTGCTGAGTGATGCTGTGGAGGATGCTGGAGAAGCAGCAGATTGCTGATCTGTCGTGGACAAAGTGAAAACCACAGATGGAAAATAACCCAGATCTCAGAAGCATCGTAGCTCTGGTTCTAGATCTGTTCATCCCACCACCCCGTTCCATCAGGCTGTTGTACCGGCTCCAAGAAGCTTTTTTGACAACTCCGAGTGCAGGACAAATCTCTGATACAGGAGCTGGTCATGAAACATTCCCAGCCCTCAGACTGCTCCAACCCTGGCCCCCATTTTCTTGCCTCCTCTTTCTCTTCTAGAGCTGTGCTCACCCACCTCAGGACTGCCCTGTGCTGGGCTCTGCCAGGGGGACCCAGCAAAAATGAGGCTCCGAGGGTTGAACTACAATTGTTAAGAGTTGATGTACTGAAAAAAAGAAAAGGAACTAATTTTAGCTGCTACCAATACGGACACTAACTTGGCTCAACATCAAAGTGGAAGTAAGTCTAAAAGTATCGTAAGGGACTGAACACCCAGGATGCATTATTCAGAACAACATGGCAAGAGCAGCACAATTCACATTAAACTGGAGCTGCCAAGTATTTAAAAAAACGCTTGTGTGAATTTGCTTGTGAATGGCCTGGAAAGGCTGCCTGCAATGGCTTTGCTGTATTTGCTCTTTGTTTTGTCTTTAAAATATTACGCGTGCCAATATTAGCCTATTTTCCCACAGATTTCTTGAAGATCCCAAGGACGTACTTTTAAGCCAAGCCTCCAGCAGAAGGGCTGGATTTTTAGCAAAACCTTCCTTGCTCTGAAATGTTAATTACCCACCAAAGCGGAAAATTTTAGGGGAAATAAAGCAAAAAGCAGAAATTCTCAGTACTTTCCTCTCAACCTTCCCCTTCTCAGCACAGTTCTCACCCCCCTTCTTGCCGCAGCTCCCTCCTTTATTCTTCCAGGGTTTTATTTCTACTTTTTAGATCAAACATCTCAGAAGTTTGAAATACCCCTGAGCCCCTGAAAGCCTTTTCCCAGCCACCACTGCCTGGTTTCTGACATGGTCTGGCTTATTAAGGGAGCCAGTAGAACCCCGTTTGCCAGGCATTTACAGGCTATAAAAAAGTTGCAGATTCTCCACAAATTGTCACTATAAATATCCACTCTCAAAGCACATTACTCACGTTGCAAATGTATCACCAGCTCTTGACAAACAGTATTACCAGACAAACTGTGAGCTTGTCCTTTTTATTACAAGGCAATTGATAACAAGCCAAGTTACCCAGCTAATCGTGCAGTCGCATCCGGAACTCATTGCGGGTCTTTCCCCTAACAGCTTTCCAGCCCTTCCTTTTAGCAATGACCTGAACAAAAACATCATGTTATGAAGAACAGATAAAGAGAAACCAAGGGCTTCTGATGGCCCTTTCATCACCTGCAGGTCTTCAAAACCCCAGTATGGCTCCTGCCTCCCCCCCAGAGCACTGAGCACAAAGCACACAGCTCCAAGCACCACAGGCTGAATTTGGGCATCAGGAGACCATAGTCATAGAATGGTTTGAGCTGGAAGGGACATTGAAAGACTATCTAGTCTCACCTCCCCGCAGTGAACGTGGATACCCAGAGCTCCATCATGTGCTCAGAGCCCCATCCAGTCTAACACTGAGTGTCTGCAGGGATGGAGGCAGCCCCCACCTCCCTGGACAGCCTATGCCTGCACCTTGCTACCATTATTACTGGGAGAAAAAAAAGCAACTAAACCACCCTTTTTCCTTATATCCATCTATGAGATGCACAGTGTAGAAATGCTGCACCACTCTTGAAATTTCTTAAGAAAAGCATTCTGAAAAGTTGGCACCTCAGGTCTGATTTATTTTCAAGAGCAGGTGGCATCTCCAGCACAGCCAGACTCTGTTAGCAAAGCTCATTGCACAGAATCATGGTCTGGTTGAGTCTGGAAGGGACCATGCAGCCCAACCTCCTTCCTGTGGAGTGTTCCGGCTTCACCTCACCCTGGCCATAGCAGACAGCTCATGCAGTGCTAGGAAATGCTTCAGCAGCAAGGAGCACAGGGCTGGCTGCAGGGCAACACATGGACAGCAGGAGCAGCGGTTTGGCTCAGCGGAGGCACAAATCTGCACCAAATCCACCCTGGACCTCACAGAACATCCCAAGTTGGAAAGGGCCCACAAGGATCATCAAGTCCAGCCACACACTGGATCATTCAAAACTCAAACTGTATTTCCATTAGTAACTTCTTGCAACAGACACTGCAGCCAGCCCCCTTTGTCACCTCCAAAGCATGCAGCAGGAGAATTAGTCTCTCCTTGGTGCACTGAACTCCCTTTCCTTTAGGGGCACACACCTTGAGAGCAGAGCCTTCCCTGCAACCAGCCAGTCCGAGCCCTGCAGCCACAGTATCTGCTTTGCTCACATGGCACTGCTTCCAAATCTGCGGTCCTAATCCCACAATAAATAGGCTTTATTTTTTTGCAAATAAACCCACTGCCAAGTAGTACACTATCTGGCACAGCTTTGTTTAACTGAACAATTTGCTAGGACCGAATTACTATCGCCTGTATTAAATGTTGAGATTATTGAACATGTGCTTGTTCTGAATTAATATTTTATCGCTGCCGGGCCCTGTGTGGGCTGGCTGTTCTCCTGGAGTGCTTTAGCACCATGGAAACGTTGGGAGATATTTTCTCTTAATTGCATGAATGGTTGACAGATAACAGTACAGCGCCGTGGAATTAAGCCCTGGTTGCTGATGAATTCTGATGAGCCGCTACGCCGCTCCTGTTGTTTTAGTTTTATTTTTAAACCTGGCAACATCTGTCCTTGTCCATGATGATTTCCGAGAGCTCCGGTATCAGTGTGTAGAGCATCTGTGTGACACGTGGGGTGTAATTAGCACGGCCACAACTCAGAGGGGAGCCCCTGAAACCTGAGAGGATTCCAGTTACGGAGGAGAAGGTCTCTCAAGTGAATACAAACCTCACAAATTGTTTCTTTTCCTTTTAATTTGTATGTTTACAGTATGGTTAATTCTCTAAATAATCCCTTGGTTCTACAGTAGTCAACAAAACACTGGTTAAGCACTATTACTCACAATTATTGACAATAAATACAGAGAGCTGGTTATAAATTGACTTTTTGTATTTCCTGCATTAGACTTGTTCAATAACTCGTAGGACAAAGCCCCAGAAATCACTGAGCATTGTTACACAATTAGGCAGCTCTACAGACTACTTTTTAAACTATAATCTGTGCTGCATGATTCACCACACCGTAATTGCTCAGGATGAATGTTACCTTAGAGAAAATATGTAATCTGCCTATATAAGCTTCGGACACACACCCTTCTTGCATCGCTTGCTCTCCTTTATAGGGTGCTGCTGAGGTATTCCGTGTGCGTTTACTCAGCATCACACAACGGTTTGCTGGATAGCACATTACAGAATAGTCCGCACTGCTACAAAAGACAACAACGTGGTGCAGATGAGATGAGGCGCAGTACCGACCCTAAGCACAGCAACAGCCTGTTGGGATGGCACAGTGATGACAGCACCGGTACCGGCAGCTGACGGCCCAGCTCTGTGTGCCTGCAGGTGGGCACAGGGTGCTCCCCAAGAACCTCCATTCACTCACAGCAGCGCTTTTACTGTAACCTGCAGTGGGTGGCTGGGCTGGATGCTCTCCAGAGGTCCCTTCCAGCCCCTACAGTCCTATGACTCTGTGATAATGAAGTCTGTGTGCTTCAGCCCTTTGCTGCTGAGCAGGGGGCCGGAGTTCAGCCTGCACTTAAGATTGGTTGGACAAGTCCATAGCACAAGCATTTGGGTTTGTCTTTCTTCTTCTAATTCAGTTAAATCTCGTGTGACCTCCAAATGATATCTCTTAAGAGAGATCAAACAACAAATTTAGCTACAGTTTTTGCCATTTTATAAGAGTGGAGTATTAAGCGTTACATGGCCAAAGTTGTGGCTGAGCACTACCCCCAACTAAGCACCCGTCTAAGTCCATGCTCTGGATACAGCCCGAATCCCAGTGCTGCATCACGGAGCCACCACTCCTCAAACATTTTCTTTATGCACTTTAAGCACAAACTTTTGAAATACTTTCGGAATTCTTTCCTGGCTTTAATGGGAGCACATCACACACAGAGAAACTGAACTTTGCTATAGGTGACAGACTGGCAGCCTGGAAGGGATCCACAGGTTTTAACCCACCCGGTGCACACAGCAGCGGGGAAGCAGAGCACAGGTGGCACAGGGCAGGTCTGAGAGCCAGGGATCACACTGTGCCATTGCCCACATGCTCCACTGCCTGTGAGAGCTCACAAGGAAGCAAGCTGTATTAAAGCCATTCAATTGCATTAAGAAAATACACCGTTAGAAACTTCTGGTAAAACCTTTAGTTGGAGATGTCTTAAATGAGATGGACCTGAGCCAAATTCCAGATTCCAAATGAGACATCTATGAAAAGTTGTAGAGCACCAGTTCTGTACTCAGATCTGGGTCTGATTTCATCACTGTGCCCTTTTTAAATATGCAGCGGTGGAGGCTAGAATTAACTGAGATCTTGGCTCCTGAGCTGTTCCAAATCCAGGTTGGAGCTATCTGCTCCGCGCCTATCTCTGCTGCCATCAAAGGATGGCATTTCACAAAGCCTGAAGGGGTGTATTTCCATGGAGCTTCACAATCACATACAGGTGAATCAGTCCTCTTTGCAAACACATCAGCTCTTTCATTCTTGGGAAAGAAGGACGAGCACAGCTTGGCTGCTGCCTGACCAAAGCTCTCCAACCCAAGAGGTGCACGTTGGTCCTCCCACACTCAGTTCCTGCCCACGTCCCTTTGAAAATACTGAGACAACAATTACGCTTGAGGAGTCTAAACTGAGTAAAGCTAGAGCTAAATGAGGCCACCATCACCCCAGAATACATCTGTTTATCTCAACAGCTGTTTAGACAATGAGACCATTATCTATGTTTTTAAACACACTCAACTACCTTTAAAAGGCTCATCTGTCAAGAATTTCATTTCCCATGAGTTATGGTACAAACAGAAGAGCAGCTTTTTTGTTGTTTTTTTAACTAATCAGCCAAGCAAACAAGTTCTATATGTAAACCTCAACCACTTCTCCTGTGCTTGCAGGGTTGTAGAGGTGGAAACATCCAGGAACTGCCACTTTCCAGTGGTTAAGTCTCCCCAGAAGATTAGTTTCCTATTTTCTTAAAACTTCATCTGCGAGAGCAGAGCTCCCCAATAAGGGCTTCAGAAGCTGAACTGCCCCAACGTGACACTTACAAGAAACATTCACAGTACTGCACTGAGCTCAGGAGCAGCCGTGAAGCAAAAACTTCACCACCACTTTGAAACTGAAGAAACAAGCGTGAGGGCTGCACACCTGCACCTTATCACCGAGCACAAGCCTGAATTCACTCTCTGTGTGGCTTTTAAAATGCAAGTCCCCAGAGGGAAGAAAACCCACTTTTCAAAAGCAGTGTTGAAACTGGAGCTAAGGCACTCTTGGGATAGAGAGATGACAGCTCCTGGGTGGGCCAAGGACATTATGTCCATCTGCCATAATCTCTATGGCACCATCTATTCTAAACAGGATGAAAGGTGTCCCTGTCAGACGGCTCTACTGCACATAAATGTTCATCTGAAACAGCTGAAAAGAAGCCAGGGCATGAATAGCACTGACTGACTGCACAGAGATGGGAACAACTGGATTTTGAAGGGCAGATGCATTTGAGGTGTGCCTGAGGAGAGAGGAGCCAGACTTCAGAACTGGACACAAAGGTCTGTGTCCTTTAGGACACACCATCAGACAGGGTCCAACGTGAAACAAAGCTACCAGAAGTTCTCAGCTCAATCACATTGGTTCCTTCATGAACCCAGCCGCACCTTTCAGCCTTCCTAGTTATAGTTATTCATGAGCTTCTTCCTAACCAAGCACTACAGAGAGGTTCGAGTCTTTCTTCTCAACTGCTCCAACAGCTGCCACCAAACCTGGACAAGTTCTGGAATTGCTTCAGGTTCAAATTCCCCTGCTCAGAAAACAGCCCAACAGTTCTTTTGGTCTATCAAGATCGACTCTGCTGAAATGAAAAGCTTATTTTTAGCCTTCTATTTAAACAAAATAACCTCCTGCTGCATGAAGGTCATCGTTAACACCGAGCTCTAACAATTTTAGACTTGTACCTTGTCTTTGAGTCAGAGAATATCTGTTTTCTTTAAAAAAAGTTGGCTAGAAATTGGATAGTTGTAATTTGCTATAAAGGATGCCAGTGACCTAGAAAAATAGTTAAGAGACTGACATTTTTGTCCATAGCTTACAAATCAGCTACAGAAATGCGAAGAAATGTTTAACTCTGTACAACTCAAATACAGCTCACTGTAGATTATACTGCAGTATTACTGTGAGTCTATTGCAGGTACGCAAGGGTTGTGTCAGCTGAATGCTCACGGTGTTCTGTCAGTGCACTGTACTGCCAGAGCTGCAAGTGGGGATAACAACATCCTTGACCTCAGTTACAAACGTGCCTTCTTTGTCAAATCATATTGAACTTAATGAAATAGAAGATACTGAAGTACCCACATCAAGCAGCACTATCAAATGCCCAATGCATTTAATCTTTACAGGAACCAGCTCATAAGCGATGTTCTGATCTGCGTATCATATGTAATTAAAACGCAAGTGTACGGCTTCTGAGGGTGGTGGGGCAACAGGGAGAAGACAACAAAAGCTTCAGCAGTGGCCCTATCTCACCCGGAGCAGCAGTACTTGTGAGTTAATTGAGAGAATGCTTAGCCAAGCCTCTCACCTCCTTGGTTCCCCATCCTCCTTTCATCACGTGGCCAATTTGCTCCTCTGTCTTCCACCCAGGATTTTTCTTCAAGTGTTGTTTCCAATCAAATCACGGTGATTTTCAAGTGGTTTCCCTCCTACTTGAAGATTTTCCTTTTTTTTCCTCCCCTGAATTAGTCCTCAAAGAAAAATGCTTGCACTGACAAGGTCTGTCTTCAGAACATTTTCCGCGCACACATCACCCACAGATTAGGAAGAACAGCAGAAATATGATCAAAATCACACACAAGGAGATGGAATAAAGTGTTTGCAGCAAAACAGAAACTTTGTGTTGTACCTCCACTTCTGCCAGCACTGCCAGCCCAGACAGCTACTGACATGGATGCTCCAGGGCTCCCTCCACATGGTCCAGGCCTGTCTAGCCTCTGCCAGGAGGCTCTGTAACCAGGGATGGGACAGGAGAGAAGCAAAGGCTTGTTCTGAGCCTTCTGCTTCCACTGCTTCATCCTCTTGTCCAAGGAAGCCCCTGCTTCCAAATAAGGCAGAGGACTAGTCTGAGTTTCACAGTGTCCACTGGAAAGGCAAATGTCACCCGGCCGTACCACTAAGCCACAGCACACAAGGAAAGTTCAGAGCAAGACCAACAAGAGACAAATGAAAGAGGGCCACATCACCTTTGTACTTTCTTCAGTGACTAGAATCAAGCTTACTTGAATTCCTACTTGAGTTCCTGCTTCAAATCCCCATCTGCAGGCAGCCAGCTGAGGACTGCTGGATGCCCACACCTTTTCAATTACTTTTCTCCACCACCTCACCAAGCTACTTCCCAGGCTTTCATATCCTTACACATCCATGCAGTGCTTGCTCAAGGAGACCTGGACCATATCAGCTGGCTCCAGGAGCTCGCACTCAGCACATCCTGCTGAGCAACAGCACACGAATCGCTGCCCCTGAACAAGTGGCTCCCAGGCTGACAAGCAAAGTACCTGCAGGATTCAGTTTGTGTTGTATTATGGGAATTAACACCTAAACCACGCTCCTACAAAGAAAAAAAAGCTGATAAAAACTAATATTTATTGACTCAAAGTGAATTGTCTGCAGGTTATTTGAACAAAGCTCACTTTTTTTTCCTAACAGAACAAAGCAGGCACAGAACACCAAATGCAATGAAAGTTATTAAATGCAAAGACTAGGAAGCTGCCAATAGCAGCCTTGCACCAGCACAACAGATCTGTCGTACAAAGCTGACACGTTACTGCTAAAAGCAGCGTGAGAACTGCCCGAACCCTTTACAGAAACAACGTGCTGTCATTAAGCTGCACGTAACAAATAAAGCAGCTCGCGCCTCGGCTGCTCCAAGGTACAACTTCTCAGGGTTAGAATAAAGCTCTACCACCACCACGTGGCAGAAACCAATCACGTCAAGAAAACGGTAAGGACGGGATCCCAGGAAAGCAAGGACTCGCTCCGTCTGCTTCGGAAGCAGTCAGACAACCGAGAGCAGGTTCCTGAACTCCCTGACAGGAGTAGAGGTTGCTATGGCTGGACTTCTGGTACTATCGCTCACTGCAGCGCAGGGCAGCGTACTCTGAACTCGGAGCTGCGGATCACTTGTCTGCTGTGACTTCCTAGAAGAGTCATCCCCAGCGCCTGTTGGATTTCTCAGCATTAACAGACACGGGAGTGGACATCACAGAAAGCATGCCTGCACCCTGAGACTCTTGGAGCCTCGGGGCTCAGCTCAGACTCTGATCCTACAGCTCAGCAGTCTCTGCTAGTATTGGCACATCCCAGCAGCAGCCAGGCACGGGGCTATCTTCAAGTTTCCCAGTCATCTCTGCAAAATCTGAACCATTTGAGGAGCCTTCAGACAATTCTGAATAAAAAGATCTGCTTGGTGTTTTCTTCATCCATTGCTCACTTTCTGTAAGCTGTTTGGATCTTCCAGGTCACTTTAGCAGTTCAAAAGACACCCGTATTTCAGATCAAGAATCGAAAACGCGCAGGCTCAGCCGGTAGATGCAGCACGACTAACACGAGCACTCGCCACCGTAACACCGCGTGCACACAAACGCCACTCGCTTCGCTGGAGAGTCCTGCAGACGCTACAGAAGAGTTCAGAAAATCTTAGCGTTATTTCTAGTGACAGAACCGCTCCTTCCCCGGCTCCTCCCGGCAGCTCCCTGCTGCTGCTGCCGTGCCTGCCAGCTGCCGGCCCCGGAGGAGCGCCTGCCCTTCAGAGGCTCGCGGAGAACGAGGAAGCTCCAGCAGCCGCTGAGCCGAACGGCTGACAGCACGCAGAGCATCTCGCCTGTTGCCTCCCGGCTGCTCCCGAGTGACGGCGAGATAGAAAATAGGAGCTTTACCGCCTCTAAGCTGAGCGTTTCCCCTTTGTCTCCGCCTCTCACCGACAGCCAGGAGGCGTGAACATGCACAGTAAGAGAACCGTACACACACCATCCCATCCTTTGGTCTTTTCAGTAACTGCCTCCCAAACTGCTGCACTAGGAAGCATCGTAACGTGTGCTTTGTATGGATGGTTACGAGCAAATGAGTGATTTAGTAACAAGTAAGTAGATGCTCCTAACATTGGGTTAATATCAATTATACCATCAGTGCAAAAATACTCCACAAAAAGTGCTCTTACTGGATAGAATCGGTGCTGTTTGTTATTCCGCATTGTAACACAATTGCCACACAAACAGGGCCCCAAACTCTAAGTACAGTATCCAACTGTCCCCCCCAGGTCCCAAGCAGAAGCAATTAACCACATGCCTTGAGCTGTTGGTGCTCTTGCTAATTAACATGCTACAGCACAGCTCCTCATTGCCATAGAGGCAGGCTGCAGCCCATGCCCAGCTCCATGCCCACCAGGACCCCCAGCTCTTCTCTGCAGAGCTCGCAGAGGCCCCAGCCCCGCACTGTGCTGACACACAGTCTGCCTCTTCCAGCACAGCACTCACACCTATTTCCTTCCCTTTACAGTGACTGATGATTCTCTGCTCATCCATATTCCCTCCCAGGAAAAAAAGATAAACCTAAGCAAGACATCTGCCTGGGTGGCTTTGCTCTGTTTCCATCAGAGGGGGTACTCAGAAAGCAAAAGGATGGCCAGCCTTCATGGCAGCTGATGGCTGATCTGCTGCACTGCTCATGTTTCATTTCACAGGGAATTTTCAAAGGATGGAACGACCAGCATCAGCAGGAACAGCAAAAGGTACTGGCACTTCCACAGAACAGCCAAGTTTCATAGGCTTCATTATTTCTTATTGTAGCAGTTCCATCAGTGATTTGAGAAATACTTTTCAGAGTAAAACAAATAACCGTTCAGATACAAAATCCAACATGACAGCCAGAAACACCCACCTTACCTTTGTACACCTGCTAGCAAGCTGTAGGCAGCACAGAGCAATAATGCTCTACAGGACAGAATGGTATCATTTATTCTTAGAACATACTTCAGCAGAATTACTTCACTAACAACCTGCTGCAGTACCCGGTAATACAGCAGCCCACATGCACAGCTGGCAGCATGAAAGAGAAGGATTTTGCACATGCAAAGCTATTGATTTCCCATATTACAGCAGAGATAGCTTGCTTCCAAGGTTCAGATCTCTCCTGCTTCCTCTGCCTATTTCTCCTTTCCAAGATTTCATCCTGCATTTTACTGCTGCAATAGCTGTAGCTCTCAGCAAGTCTTAGGAGGATTTTCAATAGTCTCGAGCCATCGAAACCTCACTATGAGAAACTGAACTGAAAAGCATCTGCTTGGTCCATTGGACATGTGATCATGTCAGGCAGGAGCAGCACATCTTGTATGAGCTGGGCCTTCCTGTGCTGTAATTATCCAACAAGTCTCCCACAGCCCCTCTACAGGAAAAGTAACCATCAGTGCAGGCAGCTCAAGATTCTGACCTCCATATTACTGTGAACAGCATTGTAAAGTACCTTTATATGCTTAAAGCAACTAAACTCAGCTTTCCAAAAGCACAAAGGACTGCCAGGTGCCAGACTCATCAAAACGATCATTGTGATTGAAAGCCAACATTTCAGGCAGACATCCACCTCCGTGGCAGTGCAAGCTCTACGTGTTTCACACCTGTGCTTCCAGTTGAAAAGTTCCACAGATTGCATTTCGATCAGTGCTCATCTGCTGGGAACAGCTTTCCCAGAGCAGGTGCCTCTCAGCTGATGCTCCACATACATTGCTAAAACTGGGAAACTTTACTTTCCTGAGCACAGTCTACATCCCTCCCAGCAGAAATCTCAGCCCCAGGCAGCTGCTGCAGTGACAGAGCAGAGGGACTGCTGCAGAGCACCAGCCAGCCACCACAAGAACAGCACACATTCTCACTCTAATTGAGAAGTTATGCTAAGACCAAGTTGTAATACATAAAAAAACACCTAAAGAGCAGCAGGAATCCAAAGGCAGACAGATAAGGATGAAGTTCTAGGAAGTTGTTACAATTAGAAAAGTCAACACAGTGGAAGGGCGATACTGGAGTGTTGTAGCAAAAGGACAAACATGATTAAAACAGTGTCACAAAGGAAAAGGAAAAGCACTCACCTGTCTTTGAAGATCTGGGTTCACAGGATAAACTCCACCAAGAAAGGATCTCCAACCAGAGATCCTTCCCCGGGGCAGTCAGCCCTTAAATGAGGTCTAATAAGAGAGGTGCAGGCAGGCTCACCCCTTCCCATCCCGCAGCTGAACACAGCTGTGCTCCAGCACTGACCGCTCCTTTCCCCAGGTGCTCAATCAGTGGTTCAGGCTGGGACTGAACAGTTCCCACCCACAAGCAAATTCTGATAATGAAACAATGTAGAACAGCTTTTATCCCTGGAAAAGTGTATTTAATTCATCTTTTCAAAGCAGATACTCACAGAGGAGTTAGATTCCAAAGTACCTTTAGGAGCTATGTAGCAAACCATAAGCACTGCACGCACCAATAAGAAAAACAGGCAAAATCCAGCTCTTCTGCCCCAGATGGCTGAGAATTTCAAACCCTCTCCATGCATCTCAGTCCTTCTGAAAAACTGGGTTTGTGGATTGCATAAACCAAAGGGCTTTTGAGAGAAGCATCAACACTAAAATACTTTTTTACATTTGAATGTTGCAAAGGAAAAGCAAACACCACAGGGTAGAAAAATCGACAAATGTGCATGTTAGATTGAAATGCCTGCAGCCACACCAAGCCATGATTACTCTCATCCCAGCTGAGAAGCCCAATGGGAACATGAGTGCATGCCTGACTTGCAGCCAGGCATCAGGTGCACAAAGCACAGAGCCCTGTGGGGATGGACCGTGCTCTTCAGCCGGAGCCAGCCACCAGCACCTCAGGGAGCTCCAGCTGGAGATGCCACCATCCACTTACAGACGTTTCTCTGTAATTCCTGGTCCCTGTACAGTCTACATGTGCTTGCTCTGGAAGGACTGTGCAGGGCTGCAGTAGGCAACTGATACTTAGTTACTTCTGTGCTTCAGCAAGGTGGGCTGGACCCTTCACCGAGCACACAGCCTGCAGAGCAAAGCAAGCAAGCAGCTCCTCCTGTGGCACTGAGCTAGGAAGAAGCACACCCAGCTGACCCCTTCACCAAACCACACCTAGCAGCCACCATTTCATTAAGTCTGCAGCCCAATGACTAGGGAGGGAAAAAAAGCACAAGAATTTATGAATATATCATGATCCAGTATAGAAAGAACCTTTGGCAGGATAATAAATGATATATGAAAGGCAAAGCAAAAGGGTTCTAATTTAGGATTACTTCAAAAAACACCCCAGGCCTTAAACCATCTGTATTCATTGCTTGAATCTAGAACGTTTCATACTTTTGCTTGCAAAGACTCTATTTACAACTAGACCTTCAGATGCACACAGTATCAGCACTTAATCATCTCGAGCATAATAGCTGAAATAGATAGCAATGTGTCATTTCATACATGGCATCTTTGAAGCCTATTAAAAATAAAACAGGTTTCCACTAAAGTTGCAGCCTTCTCCTAAGATGGTTGCAAGCACCAGGTTGTTAATTATAGATTAAACATTCCTACCAGCCTTTGAAATGGTACTTGGAACTAACCCCAATAAGCTGAGCTCTGAGCCCAGCGGGGCTGAAAACCCAGGGATCACATAACTTCATATGCACTTTGTTTGCACACATTTAGTGCACCATAATGGATCTCTTGCAAAAAGGCTCCCAGCACACATCGCCCTACAGTGGGACAGCATTTGTTATACGACTATTTGTAGCACTGATGCTTACATTCTGTTAAGCTCAGCTCTCCCATCCGCTTGAAAGATCTTTCAGTCTTTTAGAACAGTTAATGTTAATATTAATAAGAAAATGCTCCTTGATTGTTGTTTCAGCTCCAAAAATGCTCCAAGAGTGTTTTGTTAACAATTTCATTTGAGCAGCATTAAGAAGAGTTTACATTTAAGTTATAACATGAAGGAAACTCCTACAAGATCAGAGGCTGTATCACCAAAACAAACATCACTGCAGGCTACATGACTCCTCTTTATGGCTCCTATAGAACATCACTGTAGGTAACCACTACAGAACAGCTGCTTAAAGCACATCCAGGAGGAACAGCACCCAGACAAGGAAAGGAACTGAGCAATGCTTATCCTACCTGGTCCAAGGGAAGGTACAGCCTTGGTGCTTAATGTCAGGATGGCTGCTGCAATGACCTCAGCACCTGCCAGCAGGAACCAAACATGAGAGCAGCTGTTAAGCTCTGTGGTCTTTATTACTTACTTCTGCTAACCGATACACCTGGGAGTGACCCCACCCTCATCAGAGAGAACGGCTGCGGCTGGGACCCAAATTGTGGCACAGAGGACAAGTGAGCAACTTGAAGAGCATTCATCTTTCAAGCCTCAAACACCTTACTGCTTTTTGTTCCATTTCACTCAGTACGAGGCAGGTCTATTTCGCATGCTGTAAGCATAGAAACTGTCCCCTTAAGCTCAAAACTTGAACGTCTGAAACTCGACATGCATGAAAACCCAGAACCAAGGAGCAGAAGTTATTCTGGCCACCCCCTCCCAGCCTCCAGCAGAGCAGGAGCAGCCCCTCAGGCTTCCTTTCCTTGTCCCACTCTTCTGAGCCCCACGTACAGCAGCCGATTCTGGCAGATCAAGGTTGTACTTCTCACCTTTTTTTAACCCGGGAATTTAACTGCAGTTGAAAGAAGAACATTCATAGATAACATGGGAGGCCCTCAGCATTCTTAGCACTGCGCTATGTGGATACATCCATCTCAAGGGCTTTTATGCTCAGCACGTAGCAGAGCAGCTAATACAGCACTGACTGTGCAGGGAGTCAGGTAATGAATAACACAAAGGAAAATCACCCAGAACAGTGATTCAGTTTAGTCTGGAGTAACTGAGTATTGTCTTTGTCATTCAGCACATCGGATGAGTGAGTAGAAAAGAGGAATAGAAGTGAATGAAGGCATGGGACAAATTGCATGGAGAAAAAGTTCAGTCTGGCTTACTTTGCATGGCTCACAGTGACCAAGCAGCAGTGACAAAAGTGGGGGAGGCAGCAAATGCTTTGGAGAGATCAGATCTCTTCTGCATGTCCCTCCAGACACAGAAAAGGCTTTAGTTCAATTGAGTGGGTTGAAAACGCACTTTTTTTCCCATACAACGTAACCGCATTGTGTAACACCTCGCTTCGGGAACAAATAACTCAAGGCTGTTGTGAGAGGAGCAGACAGTGACACGTGAGGAGCTTTTCAGCACATCTGAAAGCCGCTGTTATCACCTGCGGTCTCCGCCACCTGCTCCTTTATGCCTTAAAATCACCTTCCATTCGAACCCAAGGGCGGGGACGTTAATTCAGCTGCACTAAACATCAGCGGACCCATAGCGGGAGTTTAATTAGCTCCGTTCCCGTTTAAAACCAGCAAAACGAAGCCTTAGAGCGCGCGATCGGGGCAGCGCTCAGCCTCGTGCCGGTCGGTGCTCGGGTTATTGCACTCGCTGCTGCGCCCCACGGAGCAGCCGCTGCCCGCACCGCCCCGCAGGGCAGCGCCTCCAATCTCCGCCTCGCGGTGCAGCCGACCCGCTCTGGGCACGCGCCCGCCCCGCTCGCCCAATCAGCGGCGGCGCAGCAAATTCAAACCGTGCGGCGGTTGTGCCGCTCCGTGCGGGCGCCCCCGGCTGAGCGATGGAGCAGCGGCCGGCGGCGCCTGTTCCGTACCGCGCCACGCAGCTGGTGAGCACGGCGGGACGGGGGGGGGGCGGCCGGGATCCCGAGCTCCGGCCCGACCGTGCGCCCGATGGGCCGCCTCGTGGCCGGTGGGGGGGCGACGCGCTCGGGCTGGTTTGCGGCATCGCGGCTGTCGGAGGGCGCTGTGCTGCAGGCCGGCCCCGCAGTCCCAGGCCGGCACGCTGCGGGCGCTCCGAGCAACATCCCTCCGCTCGGCCGGCTGCAGGGACGGGCCCTCACCGCCCCCAGCAAACAGAGCCTTCAGTCTGACCTAAATCTGCCCTTTTCTACATTAAAACCCGCTCCCCGTCCTATCACAGCAGCCCCTGCTTCGGGGCCCGCCCCCTTCTTCCTTCCAGCCGCTCTTCGGATGCCGAGCGCTGCCATCACGTCTCTATTAAGCGATTCATTGGGAGCGTTCATATTTGCTAGCTCCTTAGCCTGATTTTGCTCCTACGATCATTCCCACCGCTTTGTTTTATGCTGTTCACTGTCACCAGCTTTAACCTTCTGCCCCTCGTGGCTCTGTGTCCCCGCAGTGGAATGAGATCACCAGGTACTTCCGAGCCGGGATGCCGCTCAGGTCGCACCGGCAGCACTTGAAGAAGCACGGCAGCTGCTTCACCGCCTCCGAAGCTGCGGATTGGCTGCATGAAGTGCTGAGGAGCAACAGTAACTTTGGGCCCGAAGTGAGCAGGCAGCAGACTGTGCAGCTGCTAAGGAAGTTCCTCAAGAACCACATCATTGAAGATATCAAAGGACGCTGGGGGTCGGAAAGCTTAGAAGACAACGGTGCGCTCTACAGGTACTGACATGGAAACCAGTGAAGTAGGCTTTATAAAATGGTCATCAATGTTCAATGAGTAATTTTAATTCCCCGAGTCTCCTCTGAATCTTATCACACCCTGCTGGTAAGGGATGGCTTCAGGTGAATGACTGCTGCTTTTCTTTGTGTTCCAAACGCCTTTAAAGCCTTTCCTATTAATTCCAGGTTTCCTTCGACCTCTCCAGTTAAACCTCTGCCGGCTTCATGTCGCCAAAGCGGGACCTTAGAAACCTCTAGAGATCGACTTCTAAAGCTGCCACATTTATCACGGAGAACTCCGAGAAAGCAGGAAGCGCTGACACCTCTGGTATAACACGTTTCTTACCCAGTCTTAGTTACCACCTATTGCCTTTGTCGTTTAAAACAAAGCAAAAACCCCACGCTGCCTTGTAGCAGCCGTCCTTAGGGATGCAGTTGTGTCTCATTCCCACGCAGGAATAAGCTGGTAGGTTCTGGACAGCAGAATAGAACGTTAGCATAGGTTTGATAGAAAGGTTCGGTTCTGGCTTGCAATGAACTGTTCTGATTCTGCCTGCTATTTTTCTTGCACGTACAGAAGGGTTGTATGGAACAATCAATAGATATTCGAGCAGAATTCCGACATGTAAAATAGGCAGGAATGTAAGGTATGTAAAATAGACACGACTGTAACCCAGCTCTGGGAATGCTGGAAGGTGATGAGCAGCGCAGTGCATCCTCAATGGAACCGGAGGGGTTTTATTTCATTCAGGGGGGCTGAGGCACACAGTGCTGAGTGTTCTGCTCTCTTTGACAGAAGATTGGACATATTTGGCTGTTTTTCAGCTTAGTGTGTGCTCGTACTTTGTGGTCCTTCAGACGGACTCTTTGCTGACTAATAGACCTAAATTTGATGGCTTTCTGTCCTTTAAATTACTGTCTCCTGAAGGGCTTGCATTAGGTCCTCATGCACAGCGCTGAGTTTGGCAGAGTGCACATGCATTTCAGTGCTGACATGTTAAGGTTATTCGCTGAGTTGTCCTTTGGGATGTAAGGTGCTTCACAAAGACGATGTTTGTTTCTCTTAGAGGCTTCTTTTCTTTCAGTATAACGTGCCTAAACCGCTCACTTTCAGGAAAATGTGGAGAAAACAAAGCTGGATAAAGCAGCAGAAAACGAAGAGGCTGCACTGCACGGGAAGGAAGCAAGCCAGGAATATGTGCAAGAAACATGGAGAAATATCATCCTGATACAGTAAGTAAGGAAGTGCAAGAAGTGCCTTCCCTTCCTGTGTGTGTGCAATCCCTCTAGAACAGCCCAGTGAAGGTTTTGACTTGCAAAATCTTTGGAACTTACTGAGAATGAAGGCGAATATTTTTGCTGTTATTTATATATGTTATATGTTATTTATATATGCTTCCCAATGTACTTTCTAACCTTTTCTTTTGTACTTAAGAAACTCATTGCTTATGTTGAGCTATATTTTAGCCCAACAGCTGTTCTTTCTCCTCCCCATCTGTTGTTTTTGGGTGCCTGTCTCAAGAACAAGCGTGCCCTCAAACTCTTCTTCCTTAAGAGAGTTTCATAGTACTGCAGATCAGCTTACCAAGCAGCTCATGTTGGAACGGATGCTAAGATCTTGATGGGGGGGTTTGTGATTTTAATAACAGACTTCTTAAACAGCTTTTGTTTTCTTCCTCTCTACAGTTTGCAAACCATCTTAGGCCTCCCATCCTTGGAAGAAGTTCTGCAGCCAACGCAGATAGTTCCCGAGCACGTCATGTACAACATGACACACACGAGCAAACACGGTGTTGTTATTTTGCAGAACAAAGCAGGTAAGATTTTCCAAGCTTTGCTTCAAGTTTCTGTGTTGCGTAATTACAACAGAGGTAGTAACTGATGTGATAGATTTCATAGTGATGCTTCCTAAATTAGAATACACTCCAGTGTGCTTGTCTAGAAGGTTTTGTAGGTGTGTTACATTAATTTGTAAGTACAAATGCATAGTAATATTTCGAATTAGTTCTGCATCGGACCTGCTATGTTTACTGTGTTTAAAACCTGCCTGTTATTGTTTGTATTAAGTCTTGAGTAATCTGTGTAACTTATGCCCTTATTTATTGTAGAAGACCTCCCTCACTGGGTGCTGTCAGCGATGAAGTGCCTCGCATACTGTAAGTCATGGGAGAGCTTTTAAGTTCCAGAAACTTACTGTGAGAGCTGAAAGTGAAATGCTCCGGCATGTTAAGATCGATTGCGGATTTCAACTTCCAACTCTGCTGAGGATCAGCATTGTTTAGTTCAGAGATAAAGGAAAACGTTCAGCATTTCTGACTGTGTTGATGAGGAAGGTATAAAGGGCGTAAATGAGTTTTCACTTACTGTAGTGGGGCAGAACAGCCTGTTGAAAGGGAGCAGAACTCCTCAGTGGATACTAATGATACGGCACTGAACTAAACAGATTACATGTATATTGCTCACGTGGTTCCGCTCTTGTGAAACAGTTATTCCTACAGGAACAAACAATTCTATCCAAAAAAACAGTGCAGATCAATACTGAATTTCCTTTCTCCACCTCTTTTTAGGGCCCAGAAATAATGACATGAGCCAGCCGACTTACAGTGGCTTTGAACGGGATGTCTTCAGGACGGTTGCTGATTATTTTGTCAGTCTCCCTGAACCATTGCTTACTTTTGAATACTATGAGCTTTTTGTTAATATTTTGGGTATGTATGAATTTAGAAATAACAGGGTGAGCCATAAGGTTATATTGACTGGGGGGAAGAACAGATCTGTAACTCAAAGTGAACCATGACCCCATTCATCTGAATGGCAGCTTGAATCTGAGGCGTGTCTTCAATTCTGTCAGTGTTCCATCATTAATTGAATTGCAGTTGTATCTCATTCTGTGCAAATGACCATCTGAGATAACCCTCTAAATGTTCAGTAACCATAGTTTGAAAACACGTGCTCATCTTTGTCCCTCATTTTTGCAGCCTGTTGGCATTCTTTATTCTTGCATGTTGGTTGCAGTTGATTGCTTGGGGATTGAGCTCGTTTTTGTCCTTATTTTACTAACGACTTATTGCCTTACTTGTTGTCCTCTTTTCAGTTGGCAACTGCATTTCTTTCTGAACTTGTTTGCTTTCATACCACTAGCATCTTAATTTATATTTCATTTTCTGATAGTTATGTGTGGCTTCATCACAGTTCCAAATATATGCAGTGGAAAACATTCTGTCCGACATGAGACCTGTGACCCACAGCCTTCAAAAACTCTTCACTTGAACTCTTTCAAGTCAACTGAATGTCTTCTTCTAAGCCTACTTCGCAAGGAGCCAAAGGGAAAAAAGGAGGAATATGAAGCTTCCTGGAAGCCTTCAGAAGAGTTAGCTGCTCAGACACAACGTGCAGAGAAATTGCAGCAGTGTAAGCTGACAAGTAAACAAGGCAGTGCTGACAATCTCATAGGAGGAAGTTGTCAGAATCTTTCAGGTTCCAGGAATGAACAAGATCTATCTCTAAAATTTAAGACAAGATGTTACTCTTTGGAAAGAATTGGAAGCACTGCCTCAGGAGCACATAATAGAGGAGAATCGGATTCCAACAGGACGACTAATGTCTTAAGCACAAGAAGTGAGAAACAACAGCTCCCATCTGTGTCTAAGGCTGATTCTGTATTGGAGTTTGGTTTTGAAAACACATGCCAAAAACAAACTGATGGCTCAAAGAGAGCATCTGCCCCAGTTCTTCAGGACAGTGAGCTGTTCAAAGAAAACCTTAAATCAGAGCAAATATGCAGGTCTCAGAGTTTACTTGGGAGCAGGAACTCCAGAAGTTGCACTAGCATCAATGTCCCAGTTGCTGAAATCACAGTAAAGCCAAGGTCTCAGCTCTGTGGGCAAGGAAGGCCAGATACCTCGGTGGCTACTTCAGAGGGCACCAGGACTGAGGTTTCTGCTATCAGCATCAGTAAGAGACTCTGCAGAAGTACCATAGAGCTCTCAGAATGCTCTTTCACTCACTCTTATATGTTGACTGGCACGCAAAGTAAGATGGCTTTACAAAGCATGTTGTATTGGCTTATTTTGTTGACTAACCTCTGCTTCCTTACTTTCTTCAATGGTTTGTTTGTTATTTTTTTAATATCTCTATAACAAAAGGGCCTCAAAGAGTTGTGAAGTTGTAGCATTTAGAAGTATTTTCATAGCTCTGTTAACAAATAGTAGTGTTACCTTTGGCTTCTCAAATTGGATGTCAGAACCTTCCTATTCAGGTAAGTAATGATGCTGCTGACCTCGACACCACCGGGAGGAGAACTTGCACAGACCTGCCTTTGAGAGATGCCTTTTTATGATCTTTGAGACGTGCTTTCTGGGGATGCTCTCAGAAATAGCATTAGGGTATTCTCTCCATTGTACTATGGCCTTAACTGCACAAGCAGTTTATAACAGTGAATTGGGGACCCCCACACACACACACACAAAATAATATAACCTTGATCTCCAGCGTTACAGCTGATTGATTGCTATGGAAATGAAATACGGATGATGAAACAAACACATACTGTCTTCATTGGAGGAGGGGGGGAGCTATTTTACTGAATAAAACTCTGGTTAGTTGTTCAAGTCTTAATGACAACTGTATTACAATCAACTTGTAGATCTCCTTCAGCCTCACCTGGAGAGGATTGCTGTTGAGGCACTACAGATCTGCTGTTTGCTGCTTCCCCCAGCAAACCGCAGGAAGATTCAGCTCCTGATGCGCATGATTGCTCGGATCAGCGAGAACGTCGATATGCCACGGCTGCACGACGCCATGGGCACGCGTTCCTTGGTAGGACAATTGTGGCTGCTGGGCTGGGTGTCTGCCTTACAGAAATAGTGCTGGAGGAACACTGAGGGTACTGGCAGTGATCAGGACTGAAGTGTCACTGGGTTACTGTAATTAAATAGTGATTGATGGACAGATCTTTGATCCCCAAAACATTGACAAAAATCTAACTTGAGGCGAGCGTTTCCTTGTCTCCACACTAATATGTTGCAAATACTGACGTTGCTTTTGCTTACTGTGGGAGAAGGAAGAAACAACTTGTCAGTTTCTCAATTGTTTGGTGTGATTTCTCAACCCGCTGCCACTTCAGATTAAAAAGTGTTGGCAGCAGTGTTGGTGGATGACCTTTCTTGTGCTGAATACTGGTGTAATTGAAGTCATGACAAAATCCATCCCAGAGAAAAAGGCATTCTAGCCAGCTTATAGGCTAGCTTCTAGTCTGCAAGTAAGCTTATCTGGAGCAATGCAAATAGTCGGTAATGACTGTACCAAGTAAGATTAGGCAACATTTCTGCATATGCTAAGTAAGATCCTGAAAGGTGGAAATAAGAAAACTAAAAATGTTTTTAAAAGCCTTTTCAAACCAATTGTTAATATGCATTACATCTTGAACACCTTCAGAGTCAGCCTAACCTCCTGCCATCCCAGTGGCTCGAGACAACTAAGAGAACAGGTACAGTTTTCTATTGGGGGGAGGGCTTATTACCATCCTTAAAGTATATTTTTAACAGATATTACTGCAAGACTCGTACTCTTCTGTGCTGAACAAAGATTTGTTTCTTTTTTCCTTATCTGAAATAATGTTTTCTTCCTCCCCTCAACTGTGCTTACTAACGATCTGCTCCATACTTGTAGATGATACAGACCTTTTCTCGATGCGTGTTGTGCTGTGCAGAAGAAGTAGATCTTGATGAGCTACTTTCTACACGATTAGTTTCATTTCTAATGGACCACCAACAGGAGATATTTAAAGTCCCAACTTACCTGCAGGTTGCAGTGCAAGATCACATAGAATACATGAAGATGGCTCAGGTTGGTGGCACAACAGAAGTTAAAGTGCCTTTGCTGACTGCAGAGTGTGTTACTATATGGGTTGGATGAGAGCTGCAAATAAAGCCACAGTATAATAAATGCAAACCTGTATTAAGCTGTTGGTGCAATCATAGACATCAGCTGCTTTATAACCCCTTGCAACTTGTGATGCGGCTGTAAGTTAATATACTTGGATGTTAAATATGGGGGCTTCTTAGCAAAGCAGGACATCATTTGACTTTAGATGACTCTTTGATTTTTATTGCAGTGCAAATATCCAGGGGAAGAAATTTGTGCCATACTTCCCACCTATTCGTACTGTGAACAAATAACCCCCCAGGAGTTTGAAGAACAAAAGGTTTCTACCTCTCACGCTGCTGTGGCAGAGCTGTTAGAGAACATTATCAAAGATAAGAACTTGTCTGTGAAAGAGAAGAAGAAAAAGTTAAAACAGGTGAGGAACTTATTGGCTACTAAAGCAATTCTGAAAACACTTTGTGTGAGAAGAGCTCAGAAATGAGACACCATTATCAGAGCATGAGCAGACTACAAAGAAAACGTGCCTTGTAGGACAGGCGTTAAGATTGCTGTTTAGTGGGTTTGGGACTTGTATGGCATGATTCTATTTTAAGAACAATATCTAAAATAGCATTTGATACCGTCTAGCAACAGTGATGTTCAGTGATTCAAAACAGCAGGAAACTTTAAGATGCTCTCTATTAAGTAAGGTGTTGTACCGACTACACCAATTGTCATTAAAATGACATAAATGGGTATAATATTAAGAGGAGACAAAAATAGCGGCTTTTTTTCTTCCTTTAAAAGGCCAAACTCAATCTGTTCACAACATTCTTTGCTGTGGAATTAGCTTTGTTTTGTAACATGTATATTGCTCAGGATTATCTGGCGTTTCTGCGGCCTACTAACACGTTGCCTAATACTAAAGCCAAAGTGCAGCAATTCTGGCAGGATTTAATACTGGAGTTTTTTCCTTTTTATGAAAACCTTTGGCAAGTGTTTCTGAGCAATTGAACACTATTGTACTTGTCCTGGAATCTCTTAAGCAAGTCTTGTGACTCCAATTTGAAAAAGCAGCTTTTCAAAGCAAGCATGTTTGTTCCGATGCCCCCTTCCACCAGCCTCTGCAACACTGACTTCATACGTGTACTGGGAGCTTCGTTCTTCCAGGACTGAACTTCAGAAGCCCGGCCTGTTGTTTGAGTTCATGGTAACCTCCTGCATGGAAAGAAAAGTAGTTAATTACAGTTGGTTTAAAGCTAAACTTCGGAGTAAGCAAGCAGTGAGAAGTGATGTACGGCAGCACTTAGAGCAGGTGAAGCAGGAAGGAAGGAAAGAAACTAAAATAGTCCAATAGTAAAACCTGAAGTATATCCTTTCATTTTTGTGAGCTGCCACCAAAAGCCAGAAGCAGCTTACGCTGAAAGGGCCTTGTATTAGCAGGGTTTGTGTCAAATAAGCTCTAAGATAGCTGTATTGTGGTCATGCTGGCTGTGCTGGGACAGTGAGCAGTGTGATAAGTCTCAGCTCTTTGCAGTGATTATACAGCTTTGATGCCTTCAACTAGGAAAAGCCAAATGTGTGCCGCTTCTGAGGAGTTACATCCAGCTTCCATCAACATCCAAATCACAAATGCTGTCATAACTTTTAGCAAGCTGTAAATTCTACCCAAGACTCCTAATCAACCCTTAAAAGAAAGGATACAACCAAAGTATCTCTGAGTTTCTGTCCCTCCCTGTGATCCACGCTCATGTCCCACAGCTGCCTTGCATGTCTTTCTGTTGCTTTCTTTGTTTTTGTGGAGCCTGATGTGATGTTTTCCTGTGTATTTTCTAGTTCCAGAAGGAATATCCTTTGATATACCAGAACAGATTTCCAACCACAGAAAACGAAGCAGTGCTGTTTGAGAACAAACCTACCATCAAACAACCAATGCTCAGCCTGAGGAAACCCAAATTTCACAGCCTGAGATATTAAAGTCAGCTGCACATTTCCATAGTGAGTGCGTCCGAGTGGCCGACCAAGGGCTGCTGGGAATGGGAATGTGCAGGGACTGTGTGTGTGGGAGGAGCGATGTTTACGTGAACACTATGCTGAGAAGTGCCAAAAGAACTTTTCTCTTTGAGAGTTACTCTAAATATTTATTCCTTTCCTAGAAGTTATTCAACTGTTTACAAATCAATCGATACGTCGCGCTCAGCAAGATACGTGTGAAAGTGAAGCTACTAATTGCCAAAAAGTTATGTATGGTTCTCATATGGAGAACTAAAGATGTGCGTATTATAATGGTGTTAGTGTTTATTCAGGAACTGGTGCCATGGCCTCCAGTCTGTGTGCATTCCTCACTGTTTGCTTGGTGTGAAAAGTGCCTTGTTTTGCTTGAAGACAAACATTTTGAGAAAGCAAAGTTGAGTTTGGAACTAAATTAAAACTTGTTTTTATTTCTAAGGGGGCCAGAAATCCACCAGCAAGGAATGATCTGGTCCTTAAAATACTTTTCCTCTCCTCTGAAACACTTCTTCTTTTAAAAATATTTATTTATATTAAAAGTGTTCTGTCTATTCCTGATGTTTTCCTGGAGTGCTTATTCTGGGTGCAATGATGGACTTCTCAGACAGCGCTGGATAGTGGGACAGTGGGCAGGATCCCAATAGGCTGAGTTTCCTTTTGTTGTTTCCAGAATTAAGCAGTGGATCTGTGTTGGTGTCTCTGTGAGAGCAGCTACAAGTGTTCTCATAAATGAGGTTCTAACCTAACACATATAAATACACACACACGCACTTTGGTACTGTTATTCATAAGGCTCTTAGCTGAGGTTTGTCACTTCTACGCGGTACATCATTATTAGGTGGTTTTGTCCTTTAGGGATGAACACTTTGTAGATGGCAAAGCAGGGAATGCTCAGTTCCAGCCAATCTTAGCACCACTTCAATGTCCTGTGGGTACCCGGGTGCTTGCATAGCAGCTGATGGGTGTCAGTGGTTTGTAATGCCTGTGGACAGCTGCTGAGCATCCCACGCCTGCCTCAACTTGCTTCTGCTCCTTGGACTGTTAAGCGTTTCATAGATGCGTTAGTTAGTTAGTTGTGTTCTAATTAAGCAACTTGCCAGGCTCACATTTCTTAGGATTTGCCTTTCAACAGCTTGCCCTTGTTATTCAGTCCTTGATCCACGTTATTTAATGTTGTTCAGTTATTTAATGTTCCCTTCTGAGGTTTTAACAGACTTGAATACACAGAAACTGACCAGCAGATGGAAGCAGAATTTTAACATAGCCACCGTTTGGTCTAAGTGAGCTTTGAACCACGGCTAGCTTTGCATATCTGTAACTCTGCCTGGGAGTGGCTCATCAGGCCTGAAATCACAACCGGCTGTAAGCTATCAGTGCGGTGTAACAGGGTTATCTGTTGCATGGAGTGTGGCTTTGGTCTAAGATCAGTGACGGCAGGAAAGATCTGTGGTTGTTTTGCACTCACGTAGGAAGAAAAGTTTCAGTGCGACTGTACTGGCACACAGTGCTAAGGAGGGCTCAGTGCTGCCAGCTGAGCAGTGCTTTGGTTCAGCTTTGTTCCCCTTTGCTCTGGGAGGGGAGGTCGGTGTGAGCAAAGGGCCTAAGGCTGCTTCTCACGTTCCACTCTGCTCTTGCAAAAGCCCACGAGCTCGTGTACACACTGTGGCTTTTTAACTTGTTTTCACGCAAGAATTAAACTCATATAAACATGTTTAGTCTGCTTTTTTTAAAGCCTTAATTTGGTTTGAGTGTTGTGGCTCACTTGGAGATTTATTTCAAAACATGTTAAGCTGAAATGCCACTTCCAACACTGCTCAGATCTCATTGATGACTTGGGTTGGATATGAGGAGCTGCTGTTTCTCCAAAGAGCGCTCAGCACTGCACAGCTGCATGGGGGTCACCATCCAGGGGGTGCTCAGAGCCGTGGGGATGCGGCACGGAGGGACGTGGGGGGTGGGCTGGGGAGCTTGGAGGGCTCTTCCAACCTGACAGATTGTGTGGTTCTAGGAGATGGGAGACAGGCGGTGGCTGGTGATGCTGGGCAGTGACACCTGTCCCTGCCATCACTGGTGTCACTGCACAGGATGGGGATGCAGTGACTGTAGCGCAGAGCTGAGGTGAAGTGCAGCTCCAGTTCCTCTGTTTTGTTTTGTTTTTCTTTGTAATCTCTTCTGCTCGGGAAGAATTTAGGGCTCAGAAAAAAACCCTGAAAGCTGCTTTTTGTGTGAACAGCGAGACAAAGCCTCGCAAGGCATCGGGAGGATTTCAGCCTGAAAGCCGCCTCTGTTCCAGCGCTGAGCCCATTGGCTGCATGCAGCTCCTGTCACTCCTTCCTGCACTCCCATAAAAACCCGCATGCGGCTCCAGGGGCCTCAAATCCTGCACCGAGACGATGTACAGCCAGTGAGTGCTGCTGGGGCTCTTCTCTACATGGGGTGGGGGGGGTTGCTCCTTGGGGCGGTGAGGTTGGGATGGTGCGGGGTTGTGGGGCACCAAGGCAGTGGTCCCTGTGATAGAGGCAAGGACCACGTGCCATGCAATTGCGTGCTTTGCTATAGATAGGAATTGGAGCTTAGCAAATCATTCTCAGCTGCGTACTGCAAAACGCTTTGCTTAACGATGTAAAAATTATTCAAGGCTTGGGAGGAAAGGTGGGTGTTTGTTACTGAAAGGCGTCCTGCTTCCTGATGTGACAGATGTTCTCGGTTTATCCTCTGTGCCCATCATGTACCACTTGTTGGGAATGAGGTATCTTCTGTCCTGCTGCTGGTTCCCCTTCTGTACCCCCAAGACTTCCTGATTCTCCCTGCTCACCTCATTGGTTTTGCAAGCCCTGCATTGTCCTCCCCGCACCACCTGGAAGCTGCCAACGTAGGTCTGGTGTCCCTTGCAGGGTGGAGCATCCCGCGGGAGGTTACAAGAAGCTCTTTGAGACAGTGGAGGAGCTGTCCTCACCCGTCACCGCCCACGTCACAGGTCTGTGCCCTCACTGCCTCCTTTCCTATGAGCCCCACACTGTTCTCCAGAGCACTGGGGCCACAGAACCCAGGTCTGGGGGGTTGCAGGTCCTGGGACACAAAATTAAATGATATCGAGGAAGTTCACATGTTTGGGACATGGCTGAGTTGATGTACTGGGAGCAGAGGAAGGACAGAGAACTGCTTGGAACTAGTGTTCCAAGGATCCTTGTCCTATGGCTCTGTAGAGTAAGAAGAAACCATAGTCCTAAAGGTTCATAAAGAACTTCTCTCTGGGGCAGAGGAGGCTCAGGGAGACCTCACTGCTTCCCACAGCTCCTGGCAGGAGGTTGGGATGAGGGGAGGGGAGTCGGCATCTGCTGCCATGGAACAGCGATGGGATGAGAGGTGACGGCCTCACGCTGTGCCAGGGCAGGGCAGGCTGGGTGCTGGGGGACATCTCTGCTCCAAAGAGCGCTCAGCACTGCACAGCTGCACAGGGGTGGGCTCACATCCCTGGGGGCGTTCAGAGCTGTGGGGATGAGGCACTGAGGTGGGCAGTATTTGGGCTTAGGGATCTTGGAGGGCTTTTCCAACATGAATGATTCTGATTCCAAAAGCATCCGTCAACTTGTCTTTAGATAATAACTCCTATAACAGAATAAACACAGGATAAAAAAATAGAAGATGAAATGTTTTGATGATGCTGCTGCATCTCCTGCAGGCAGGATCCCCACCTGGCTCAGAGGCAGCCTCCTGCGATGCGGGCCTGGCCTCTTTGAGGTCGGGGCAGAGCCATTCTACCACCTCTTCGATGGCCAGGCACTGCTGCACAAGTTCGACTTCAAGGAGGGACACGTCACCTACCACCGCAGGTAGCAGCCAAGGACTGCTGCTCTCTGGGGTCCGTGTTCATTGGAGGAGCTCCAGCAGGGAGCTCTCCCAAAGCAGGGCATTGGGGCAGGCTGCCAGAGAAGTGGGGGTGTCCCATCCCCAGAGGTGCCACGGCCAGTCTGGATGGGGGCTTGAGCAGCCCATGGCACCGGGTTGGAACCAGACAGGATGGAAGGTCCCTCAAACCCAGCCATTCTACAGTTCTGTGAACAACAGCACACTCAGCAAATAACATCACTTCTCCTACAGTCCAGAAACCTTCTGATGGCAGCAGGGGCTGCCTGCAGCTGCTGCAGTGACAACATGCTCCTGGGGGCTGCAGCTGCCCGCCATGCCCGGGGCTCCAGCACTTCACATGCTGCAACACAGCCCTGGTCGCTGCTGGGGGCTGGACTGAGCTCTCAGGAGCCTCACCACAAAAAATATTTGTGTTTATTTTAATTGCATTGCTTGTTGCCTTGGTGTGACTGTGTGTAATGTGCCTCACTCCCTCAGGTTCGTCAGGACAGATGCTTATGTGCGAGCCATGACAGAGAAAAGGATCGTGATAACTGAATTTGGTACCTATGCCTACCCAGACCCATGCAAGAACATTTTCTCCAGGTATCGAGGCCCTGCCAAGCACTGCAGCTTCATGCCACGGGGCCTCTGCTGACCTCACTGCCTTCCTCCACGCAGGTTTTTCTCCTACTTTAAAGGGGTGGAGGTCACCGATAATGCCCTCGTTAATGTCTACCCTGTTGGCGAGGATTACTACGCCTGTACAGAGACCAACTTTATAACCAAAATTAACCCAGACACTCTAGAGACAATCAAGCAGGTAGGTTTTGGTACTCAGCTCCTAACACATGGCAGCCTCACCTCCTTTCCCACATTGCTCACCCTCATCACAGACAGACAACTCCCAGGGCTGCCCACACTGCCCACACCTCCCCGCTCCCCATCCCCAGGTGGATCTCTGCAAGTACGTCTCCGTCAATGGGGCCACAGCCCACCCCCACGTGGAGAACGATGGCACCGTTTACAACATTGGCAATTGCTTTGGGAAAAACTTCTCGCTGGCCTACAACATCATACGGATCCCTCCACTCCAGGCAGGTCAGTTCAACACACCTCCAAATGAGCTCATGAAAATCTTGTTCTATAAACTACTACTCATTCCTCAGATGTGTTTTGTCATCAGAGTTCTTTGTTTGGCTTTCCTTCTTTTGTTCAGCTGTAGAAATGTTATCTTCTAAACAAGTATTTACGTGGTTCTAGACTATGAGTGTCCAACCTTTTGGCTTGCATGGGCCAAGCTGAGCCAAGAGGAACTGCCTTGGGCCACATACAAACCATAATATAGTTAATGTGTATAAATAACAAAACCTTTTTTTCTATTAAAGCATTAAAAAAAAGAGGGCACCAAAACCATAAAACTATCAAGTTGGACATTCATGCTCTAGATCACAATCTTGCTTAGTGCTAGAGGCAGAGGCCTTGCTGGGCAGGCACTGCTAACGCAGCAGCATGTGGCTGGAAGCTCCCCATAACCACGCGGCTGTCCTTTGCAGACAAGGAGGACCCAATGAACAAGTCAGAGGTGGTGGTGCAGTTCCCTTGCAGTGACAGATTTAAGCCCTCCTACGTGCACAGGTAACTCCTGCCAAGCTCAGCTGACTGACTGCACACCCACTGAGCTCTGGTTCCTTGTAGCATGCAGCACATGTGTATGTTCCCACAGTTTTGGTCTGACTGCAAACTACATCGTATTTGTCGAAACCCCAGTGAAGATCAACCTCCTCAAGTTCCTCTCCTCCTGGAGCCTCTGGGGAGCCAACTACATGGACTGCTTTGAGTCCAATGAGACCATGGGGGTAAGGCATTGGGTCACATGGGGCCTGTGCCCAGCACACCATGCCCACTCACCAGTGAGACTGGCCTCCTGCTTGCCTTTCAGGTGTGGCTTCATGTGGCAGAGAAAAAGAAAGGGCGGCTCCTCAATATCAAGTACCGGACCTCAGCCTTCAACCTCTTCCATCACATCAACACCTTCGAGGATAACGGGTTCCTCATTGTCGACCTCTGCACATGGAAGGGGTGGGTGCCAACACTGCCTTCATAGAACCACTCCTCTGAGACCCACATACCCACTGATGTGGTCCCTCAGTACCACATTGCCACAGTTCTGGAACACCCCCAGGGATGGGGACCTGCCCACTCCCTGGGCTGTGTGTGCCAATGCTTCCATGTCAAGGCCCCACACCAAGATGGAAACACGTCCCCAAGCTGGTCTGGCCCTGCAGCTCCCAGTGGAGCAGAGCAGGGCTCATGTCACTTAATTGAATTCTAGGGGAAAAAAATAGCTGGTTTGGAACTCGTTCCTGGCAATGACTTCTTTGCTGCTTCTGATCCCATTTCTGTGCAGATTTGAGTTTGTTTACAACTACCTCTACTTAGCCAACCTCCGAGCAAACTGGGATGAAGTAAAGAAGCAGGCAGAGAAGGCCCCGCAGCCCGAAGCCCGCAGATACGTGCTGCCCCTCCACATCGACAAGGTACCGCAGGCAGCCCAGCACTGCTGGTTTAATCCTTAAAGCACTGGTCAGCCTGGTGCAGAGCTGTGCAATTCCCTGCTCCCCCTGTTGTGGTCCTCCTCGCTGGATGAGTCTACCTGAGCTGTACTCCATCTTGCTCTGCTGCTCAAGCAAACCATGCAGCCCACTCTCAGAAATGTGTTTCTCCATTTGTCTTGGGCGTTGTTCTTTGTCCCAGGCCGACACAGGCAAGAACTTGGTCACCCTGCCCTACACAACAGCCACCGCGACGCTGCGCAGCGATGAGACTATCTGGCTGGAGCCAGAAGTGATTTTCTCAGGGCCACGCCATGGTAAGACGACAACTCTGAGCCACAGAGGCAGCACGAGCACCATCAGCCATCCATTCCTGCTAACTCTCATGCATACATACCTATTTTTGCAGCCTTTGAATTTCCACAGATCAATTACAAGAAATATGGTGGGAAACCCTACACATACACATACGGGCTTGGACTGAACCACTTTGTTCCAGACAGGGTAACTATCAGCGAAGGCACATCTTTCTGATGAGCTTTTGCTTAAGGGCAAGTAAAGGCATTTTTGAGATGTGGTTTTATTTTCTCCACTTAGCTTTGCAAGCTGAATGTTAAAACAAAGGAGACCTGGGTGTGGCAGGAGCCAGATTCATACCCATCAGAGCCAATCTTCGTTTCCCATCCAGATGCTCTGGAGGAAGATGATGGTAATTAATCATTTTTCGCTTGTTAATTGGAGTTGTTTGCAGTTTGTGTCCACTGGCCCCAGGCGTGACCTATTTCCATGGTGCACCAGGGACATGCAGGAGCCAGAAGGCCTGCAGAGGCCGCTCCTGGGTGAGATGTGCCCTGTTCTAACACTGCTGGTGAGTTTCTGAGAACACAGGAAAAAATCTGTAGGTTCAGATCATCTGTTCTCATTTCCCAGCCTTTTTCCATCAGGAACTACACTACTTAAAGAATTCCAGATGGCCAAGCTTTGTGAAATTAAACCTGTCTCAAGCCAAGTATGTTTTTATTTGTAAACCCCTCCTCCCTGTGTAGGAGGGGGGCGAATTCAGGTTTTGGCTGTGGAGGACACAGAATTGCACTCATGCCAAGCACTGCACGCATTTATTCACATATTGCCAGCGCTGTACCTATTTTTGAAGCTGGCAGCACTAGGCTTAAAGGGCATCTACTCATTCCCTGAATTCCTCATCCCTGAGCAGGAACATGTGAAGCTAGGAGAGCCCCTGGCAGTACTGAGTGCCTGTTTTTGTCACTTCCCAGGGGTGGTGCTGAGCATTGTGATCAGCCCCGGCTCAGGGCCAAAGCCTGCCTACCTCCTGATCCTGAATGCCAAGGACATGAGTGAAGTGGCGAGGGCTGAAGTGGAGGTGAACATCCCTGTGACTTTCCATGGACTCTTCAAAAGAGCTTGACTGCTGCCTACAGCACGCCACGTTAGGCTTCTCCCAGCTCCAAAAAGATGCTGTCTTCATTTACAAGCACACAGAAAGTGACACTGAAGGAATTTAGGTCATTTGTTTGTGAGTACTTAGTTCACAGAACTATACAATGGCTTAGGTTGGAAGGGGCCTTCCAGCCCTTCCAGGTCCAAACCCCTGCCATGGGCTTCCCAATGCTGTGTCCATGGCCTTGGCCCTATTTAAGACTGAGAATTTCAGTTTTGTTCCTTATTTCTCAAAACACTTACCCAGGTGTTTCTCAAACGTATTCTGTGGCCTAATTTCAAGATGTACAACACAATAAACAATACCATTTCTTTTACAAGATTAATTTTTGCAGATGCAACAGAGAGAAAGATGCATGAAACAGCACAGTGTAACCTCAGTCCCTGTATGTGTGGTAACATTATGTAGAATGTGCTATTGCGTGCTTTGAGAAGAGGTAATTTTTATCCTATGGGGGTGTTTTGGATTGAACTCACCTCCTGCTCACTGCACTGGTATCCTCAGAGCAAGCTGAGGGGAGCCCTTCCACGGTGCTCTGGCAATCTGACTTTGCTGGCAGCATTCTCTGCTTTGCTAAAGCTTACGCTCATTACTCTTGTCTAGTTTGCAGCCATGTGTCTTCTCTTTCCCATCTCTTTTCTCAAAGCGCTGTTTGAGTTCTGCATATTCTTAATATGAAAGAAAATAAAATAAATAATCAAGCAATTGTTACAGCTTAAAGTGAATCTGTTTTGTTAGAGCGCTACAGAATCACAACTGAATCCTTTCTCTCCACAAAATGACCATGTAGCAGCAACAGACTGTTTCAAAATACAAGCTTATTGTAAACAGACTTGAAATCCAGGACTGTTTGTTTGCAGTGGTTCAACATTTTTATTCACAGTATCAAAGAATTAGAAAATCATTTACATTAAAGCTTTCCAGCGTAAGGTGCTAACTTCAAAGGGTGATTACTTGAGAAGGGCTGCAGTTACATTCTCATCACAGGAGACTCGTAAGGAGGCAGCGCCTGGTACTTCTGCTGCTCTATAATCTGCAAGCACTGTGCAATTACCTGATTAAAAAGAACCACAAACAATATAAGCAATGAGCCTCTGCAACAAAAGGGCAGCGAGGGTTACTGGGTAAGCAGTCATTCAATAATGCATTTGTTCTTATTTCTGCTAAACATACAGCTGCAGGCAGCAGAAACAGAAGTCAATGACTTCTCAAGAATGGCTCCTCGAGACCCAGTGGTTGGGTGTGAGCTCACGCACTAGAAAACACTTCTCAGGGCTCTCCCATTATCAAAGTCCCTGTACATGCTCCAGAAGATATTTAACATTATTTAACATGTGGAGCACCATAACTATGTGCCCTCGTTAGAAGTATTAATTGATATCAGGATATATTTGTGATTGTTTAGTCTAAAAATAACAAACAAAAAAGCCTTCAGAAATGCAAACTCTACACACTGCTAACAAACAACACGGCGCTGCAAAGCAGCACTGGTGGCTTTTAGAGAGAATGCCACCGAGAAAAGTGAGCGAACCAGAGGTGCACACACTCATCATGAGACCTGAAGATTAAAACATATCATAGAACATACACTGGAGGAAAACAAAGCCACCTACCTTTCTGGTATTCTGGGGGAGAATTACACCATCATCCCAGAGTCTGGCAGAAGAGTAAAACGCACTGCTCTCTTCCTCTAGCCTGGAAAAGAAAGAGCACCAAACATGCTTAGAAGCAGCGAAGTTTAACAATAAAAGCACCAGGCTGGTAAAACAAAGTTAATGATAGAAAAGGCATATGTTTCAATTCAAAGTGAATGTGCTGTTCTAGTGTTAAAATCCACTGGGATCCAGCAAATACATAGCAGATCTGATCCCTCTGCAGTTCAAAGATGATCCTCTGCATTCAGACGATCACTGTTGGCTAATTTATAGCACTGACTTGACATCATGTTTTGTGGTTTCAGGATTTTCTAAGCAAATATTTTGCATTTCTATGAGAAGATCCTAAGAGCAGACATGGAATTATACACAATTCTAAAATAGCTGTCATCAAATTCAAGTTTGTTTCAGCCATTTGTGTTGCACTGGCCTGAAATACGAGCACAATTAGGTATAAATGTCAGCACAACTGCAGGGTTTTCCTGCTTGATGTCCTTACTTCTGTTTCAAATGTTTCAGCTCGGATTCATCCGTACAATCACTGCCCCCAGCTTGTGGGACTATGGACAAACGTCTTGAATCCACAAGAGCAACTCTTGCATTAGGCCACAAGAACAGAAAGTTTGGACTGAACGATCTCCCACACTGCAAAAGTAAAACAAAACAAAACAATACAGTAGAAATTCACTGAATTTAAACACCAAACAAAAAAGGGGGGGCTACAATGTCACTATCAAGCTTGAGACAAAATGTAACAGCTAAGTTTGTAAACCAATAGTGATGCAGATTCTTTCCCATTGCAGCTACAGCTTCTCTATCAGTACAGATCACAGAATCCTAGAATCCTTCGTGCTGGGAGGGACCTCTGAAGGCCATCAAGTCCAACAGCCCTGCAGTGCGCAGGGACACCACAGCCAGGTCAGGCTGCCCAGGGCCTGATCCAGCCTCGCTTTGAAAGTCTCCATGGATGGAGCATCACCACAAGGCAACCTGCTCCAGTGCCTCACGCCCTCACGGTAAAAGATTTTTTCCTTATATCTAACCTCAATCTCCCCGCTTCAGCCTGAAGCCATTTCCATTTGTCCTGTTGCCACAGACCCCACCAAAGAGTCCGTCCCCTTCTTTCCTGTTGCTCCCTTTAGATACTGACAGGCCGCCATCAGGTCACCTCGCAGCCTTCTCTTTTCCAGATCCCCTGCAGAAGTAACCACCACAGTCCCACTGCATTCACTATGGGTATTCATTATTTCACCGTGCCTAATCCAAAGTGAGCAAAGAGACCAGTGCACCTCCTAGCGGCACAAGTAGCACACGTAGCAACACTACTGAATCTGTTGTAGACCACTGAAAACAAACGTGTGCTGAGCAAACAGCAGCTCTGAACCCTCAGTAGTGACATTTCCAGACAATCTGATTCTCGGAACCCACCCCAGGTTCACTGCAGATCAAATCTGCTGTAATCACACCCTGTGATGTGGTTCTTAACTAAAGTTAGTTAGGATCACAAATCAAGTCAGATGTCTGCACAGCAGCTAACCATGCTAAAGAAATGAAAGCGCCGTGAATGCTGTGCAAAGCCTTGAGTCCATTACCAACCCCCCTGATTCCTGTGCCCCCTTACCATGGCATAACTTTCACTCCCAAAACAGCCACCAATCACTATGGTTATTTTGGGAACAGCTGCGCAGGCGACAGCAGCCATCATGGAGGCCTGGGCTTTCAACCTGCTGGCCTGAGCCTCTGCCTGAAATGAAAAGAAACAGTTTAGTTCCGCGCTCTGTTAGATTCCTTCCACTTCCACCAAACATGCAGCCTACTCCTAAAGCAATTCTTTCTTTACAATTCTGTATGATCATTTCTTCCAAAGCAGCAAGGTGGGATCAATGAACTAACCACCACGGCCCACGATGCTACTTATTTTACAGTGTACATCAGCAGAACATTATAACCAGTGTGCAGAAACCTGCGGTACAGTGCAACTCTGGGTCTCCCGGGCATCAGCAGAGCTCAGATACAACAGAATTGCAGCAGGTTTTGCCTTAAGTGCTGGTGACAGCTGGGGGAATGGAGCTGCAAAAGCCTCAACACAGGCTCTGCAAGGAGCCTTCCAAAGCCCAGGACACAACATACTGTACTTCAATGCCTTCACTTTAGAAAAGGGCAATATTTATTTCCTGTGGATCACAGCGGCAGCAGAAGAACCAACAGGCTGCATCTCAAAGGGAAAAGCACCACGAATTCTGAATGTTACAGCCCGCATTACCAGCTGGATTACCTGCATACAGGCCTGCCTAAAATCAAAACCAGGTGGGAACGCAAAGGGGAGATTTAAGAAAGTTAATTATGAAGCTTCTTGATTTAACCATCAAAAGCAGACTGGAAATTAGCTTTCCTAGTAATTAATGGCTTTCAAAATGTGTGTTAGTCAAAACGAGAGCCAGGTATTGCCTGAACTGAGCAGGGCAGATGAACACGCCGTACCTGTGAGATGCTTGTTGGCTCTGCTGCTTGTGGAGCTGTGTTTTGGAAAAAGAGGATGGGAATGGCGCGGTGACTGCACAGCTGCACAAAATGGCTGCCCTTGAGAGCAGCAGCATGAGAAAGCTCCCCGTTGTTAGCCACTACTCCCACCAAGTGCCTACAAAACAGACACATCAATGTTCTCCCCAGAAATGAAGAAAAGGCAGCACGCAGCATCCTGCTGAGGGATGGAAACGTAAATGGATGGCGTGGATCTGCCCTTCTGCAGAAATCCAGACTAAAAGGATGCAATTACATGCATCGTCCCACTCATGGAACCTCCTCCCCCTAATAAATGAGACATTTTATAGCACTCCCTGTGTATAAAGCACAGAAGTATTAACACAGATTAACACTCAGAAGAAGGCAGTTGAGGGCACAGGTGCAACAGTTCACACTGCAGGATAACAAACAAGGTGTCAGGATCCTGGGTGCTCTGTTTCCTCTAACATACAACACAACAGTCAAGCCAAAAAGTTCATTTTTTCACCAAAAAAAACCTCTCTAGAGTACATTTTAATATATATATATATATGTATATATGTATGTATGTATGTATGTATGTATGCTTTCTGGAAGTATTTATCAATTCCTCACTGATTCACAACTCTGTAAATATTGATATGGGAATATTGCAGATCCTGATAGTGGTACAAAAGCTATTGAGACATACACGCCCATGCACAGTGATGGTGAATCTTACAGCCTTACCCTTCCACGTGGCCAAATCCCGTTACTAATGTTGTTCCATACTCAGCCTTGAACTCCTGGAACCTGCTTCCATCCAGCAGGCGGCTCAGAACCTGCAAAGAAATACACAATCTTGCCTATAGAAAGCTAGGCAAAAACAGACAAGTCCTGGTGAAAGATATGCTCTGTTCAAACAGTGAGGAGACCTCTATTACACGAGCAGTCAAACTAAATGATCACAGCAGTCCTTTTATGTCTTATGCTCCAATAAATACTCAACATGCACAAAGCATCAAATCTGTGTTTTTGATTGACTACCAACCATATCTCCTGAGACACAGCTCAACCCCACAGTTATTTCAAAGTTACAGAAGACAGCTGCTCCTGTGCATAGAAGCCTTATGAAAAAAGCAGCACATACAGTTTGTGTGCCTAAGAGCACCCAGCAGCACCCAACTCACACTTTTTTTTGAACACAGGTTTAAGAGCTGCTAGTCAAAGCGACGCTGCTGATTACATCCAATCCCCTTAACTCCAGGAACTTCCCTCCGGTAAAGGTAGAGAGCTCACATCCTCAGAGAGACCAAACCTCACCTAGAACCACACAACAACAATACTGCTGTGCAGTTCTCCAGTCTCTGCAGAGACATCTGGCCCAACCTCAAACAAATCTAGCTTGAATTTCTTTGTTTTTGCATTTTTCAATAGGCATTTGATTTACAACATAGAGCCTAGACCCCTCAAAGAAAACAACAGGTTGATGAGAGGAAGCAGGACACAAGCCCCTTTTCTAAAGGGATGCATGTTCTAAAGCAGCCAACACAGTACATGACACACTGGTGTAAAAGCATCTCCAACAGCGCGCAGAAGCAGATGGGGATCAGCTGGTGTGATCCATAATTATCCTATCTCTAGCAGGCTTTCTGTTTAAATATTTTCAGCAGCTCTACAGAATCAGTGCCATTCTGTTTTGCTGCAGACTCAGGACTGGTTGGCAACTGATCAGGCAACCGTATGGAATTTCTCAGGTACTTCATGATTTCCCTATGGGGGAAGTGCACCTTATTGCCTATCAGTCTGCAGATAACAGATAAAGCAGACCAACAGAACGAAGGAACACAGGATCTGCCAGCTTACCAATTTTACAGGAAGAGTACAGCTATAATCTCGTGGTGCCAGCCCCAAGAGCTCATCAGAGCTATAGAGAGGATGGTCATGCTCCACGAGCTCTTCTGGCACCGGCTCATAATTCAGCGTTGAGATAATATTTCGAACACACTCGTAGGCTTCCTTTTCTGAAGATGCAAAATGGTCACTGCAGCCACTGACTCTAACAGAGAAAGCAACATTCATTAGTAGTAATGAAATGTGAATTCTGAGAGAAAACTAAAGGAAAAACCCTCATCTCTACCGAGAATATTTGACATCTCTGACAACATCACACGTTTTTGCTCCCATATGAGTGAGCTCATAACATTAAAGTCAGTGGGATTTCTGTGCAAACCAACCCAAAAATCAAATGATTCCTGCACATACATCTGAACATCACTAACTTCTGTAATAATTCACCTGTCATTTCTAACAGTTCTTTCACTGCACGTTTTCCCTGAGAACCACAGCACCTGCAGTCACTGGAGACAGCTTCAGTCACATTAGTTTAGGACAGAATGGCACCTTCCTTATGGCTAAGTGTGCTCAGCTCTCCACAATTTCTATGAACTATTTTGCATACCTAGAGTGCAAAGCAGCTCCTCCGAGGTCCTCTGGAGACACATATTCTCCAGTAGCAGCTCTCACCAGAGGTGGGCCAGCAAGGAACAGCGTTCCAATTTTATCTACAATCACAGTTTCTTCTGCCATGGTTGGGACATAGGCACCTCCAGCAACGCAGGAGCCACACACCACTGCCACCTGAGGGATACAGAACCAAACCCAGACCAACATGCTAAAGAGCAGAATGGAAAGGCAAAGTCATTACTTTTACTTCAGAAACGTTCAAGAGACTAAACCACAGTCTGCAGAGCCATGAACTAAAGACACAAATACCAGCATGAATGAGGCTGTTCTTGGCAACACAGAGCTCAATGTTTGCCCTGAAACCACCTGATGATTTGATGCTTTCCATGCAAATCAGTCAGTAAGCACTCAGCAGATTCTTCATGCAGAAGTCTTCTGTGATGTGAGATACTATTTGCATCACTCTGCCCCACAAACGGAAAAGGTGAGCTTTCAAAAATGCACTGTGTGTTTTAGAGCTGCTCCTAGAAGCCATTATAAAAGAGAATTTTACTACACATACTTGCATTCAAAATGACACCATACCTGAGGGATCTTCATAGCAGATAAGATCGCTTCATTGTAGAAAACTCTTCCACCATGCAACTTGTCAGGGAACAGCTCTGACTGACATGAGAGAGAAGAGACACAGTGAGTTGCAGCATCAGCTACAAAAGCTAACGCTTCGTCTTCGTTCATTCACAAAAGCACTGTGACAATTCTGAGAAGGTCACCTCTAACAATCACACCAGAAAGTTTCACATACAGCATCCTCTGCTGCATTTGTTGTCCTTACACGATGTGCAGCTCCACAAAAATACCTGTGGCCACTGTGTTTCAAAAGCACAGGAAAGTTTCTTGTGTTTTCTGAATCCAATTGATTTCACACAACCTCCAGTTGTAACCATGGGGAAGGGTAAGCTCACGTTCACACTTAAGCTGTAAAACAACTTCAGGAGAGTCTCCCTTTTTACATAGTTTTTGGTTTCGTTTCATTTGCTTTTGGTCTGGAGAAAGAACAACCAGTCTCTGTGATAATGTGACCTCCGTGAATGGGAAAGGAAACTGTTCAAACCTGCCACTATAGCACGAATGTTAAAAACTATTTTCAGAGGCCATAGAAGTTTGTACTCCTGGGCTTGGATTTTCAGACAAAACTCACCACAGTGCAAGTCAGCCCACCAAGGAAACACAACATAAATGTGAGATTTCTACAGAATCAACATGAAGAAGTGGGCATATTCCCTTGGAGAGCGGTTCTGGCATTACCTGTAGCGGTAGGAATGCTCCCCCACTGTCAACAAGGTACACGGACACCAGCCTGTTCTGCATGGCTATTTCCTGGGCTCTCAGCTGTTTCTTCACTCCAATTGGATAAATAGTTCCTCCTTTTACAGTTGCATCATTTGCGACAAAGACGCACCAAATCCCACAGATCTTTCCAATTCCTACAGGAGGAAACACAGAAACACAGACTCTCCGAGATACCATAAACGAAACAAGGAGGCCAAATTATAAGTAGGGCATTCTTTTGTTTACATTGTTTCACTAAGCTGCAAACTAAGTTGCAAAGCCCACACATAGAAGTCTATGACTCTTCTCTAGAAAAAGAAACTGAGATGACACACATACACACAACAAACAAACATCTAAATTGCACAAGACAGAACTTGAAATACAGCTTCCACCTGGTGACAATATGAGAGAAATTATAACCACTTTGACTTCCAGCTGTTGGACTGGGTTAAGACGGAGGGGAATTAAAGATGACTGATATAAAACTGAACAACATCAGCCTGTGGCTGAAGACAGACAGGATTTTGCAATCCATTCTTCTAGTCGCTTTTTAAACTGGAACTGCTGCTCAAAGAGCACTGAATTTGAGCAATGCTATGATCTGCAAAACATTACAAAATAAAAGCCATGGGGGCTGTGCCAGGCAGTCCCTTGGTCACCTTCCATTGCACAGCCATCAGTGTGTGACATCATTCTAAAGCTTTTAGACAATTTTTCAGCCCTATCACACAGACTACAACCATCACACACTGCCTGCAGCCACTGACAACACATTCAGACATCACCTCTCTAATCATTTGGGTTCCAAACCCTCCTCCTTTCCAGGCTGCATCTCCAGCACAGCCTGATCCAAACAATACCCTCAAGCCGTGCACATCTTGAGATCGAATACAAAACATACTTAAAGACACGAACAGTTAAGCAAACGAACTTCATGAATTTCCCGTTACATTCTCTAGCAATTACCAGTGAGGCACCCAGCAGCAGGGACATCACCATATGGCATATTGAGGCCTGCAAGGGGAGACAGCTCGAGGAAAGCCTCATCATCAAGAAGCAGCTTCAGGCGCTCCCGAACAAACAGCTTCTTGTTCCTCTGAGTGTGACGCAGGATGGCATTCTCTCCCCCTCCTTTACTGACCACCTGTAGCAACTCTGAGTATCTGATTTGAGAAGAAAGTTTCGGTTAATGAAACCTTCCCTTACAGGTTAACCTTCCACAGTTTTTGCCTAGTACTTCCATGCATTGCACAGACTTCACCCCAGTGACACAGGAACGAAGATGAACTCGCACAACTTGATAATGACAGTGAAGAACCAGCTAACAGACCACACTATTCAAAGGCATGTGTTTTCTTGCAAAGCATAACAAAAAGCAGAGATATGTTATTTCGAGCAAGTATTTCAGTTTCATTTTTCAGAAGTCACCTGTCCAAGCCCAGCAACAACCCACCCCCAAAGTGCAATAGATACAATAAATATTCTATTTGGAGTATCACTATGATCACCAAATAGAGAAACTCATTACCGTTCATTAGTAGGCAGCATGAACTACAGATAATGAATGGAATAAAGCTGGAAACAAACATTGTACCTCAAATAACTTTGGCCTGCAACAAACCGAGTTGTGTATTTTAAGTAAAACTTTCTTTTTCACCAAGATGCATCATCTGTAAATAAAAATACCTCTTGCCATAACTATTTACAGACCACTCTGTGTATGACTCCAGTGCCTTACTATGGGCTCCTGCACACTGCAGAGCTTGAAAAACCTCAGGAAACTACAAAAAAAGGGTGGTAAGGGTTTTTAACAAGGTTGCAAACGCCACCACAGGAGGGCACAGTGTGTTTTCCAGAGCTGTGCTTCCAGCTCATGCAACATCCCTGTGAACAAAGGCCTTTGAATTCTGCCACCAGATCTGTAAGAATACATATTTTCCTGTTTTGTTAGCAAATCGTAATTCTTTAAAGGCCTGAGTCATCATTTCTCTGCTTTCACTCCAAATCAGCTGTGAAACGTGTCTGTGAAGGCCCAGAAAGATAATTCTCGGCAATACGTGCAGAACAATGCCAGGGGATAACACTGAGATACAACCTGAACCCAGGCTGGGGCATTGCAGCCAAAGGAAACTGCCCAGGAAGCAGCAGAAAGGAAAACAGGTTGTTTGTAGCTTAAGATTTTAATTAGCAATCGAGGTTAAAAGCTCCTCAAAGCACCCGCACGTAACTCCCCCATCACCTCACAGCCATCGACGCACTAAAAACATCACCGAAACTATTATTACCTTTTAATAACAGCTTCACTGTTCCTGAGATTCTCCTCGAACACGTGTCGGTGCACAGCCAGGATGCGTCCATCCAGCAGCGGGTATGTCTGAGCACACCGGCTGTGCCTTGATTTGCTCCTTGCTAAGCAGCTGGGCAGTGCACCGTGCGTCCCATTCTGTGCTATCTGTGCCAACTGCTTATCGCTGCTGAAGCCCATACACATTCTTCTGAAGGCATGAGTCAAGGGTGGGAGGCTGGGCAGCAGTAATGACACCGGGTGAGGGGAGGGCTTGCAAATGGAGCACAAGGCAACGTTGTTCCACATGACCCTGGGAACCACAGAGGAATGACAGAGCGTTTGCTTCCAGCACTACCATTCACGTTCCACACACACACAAAAGCCAAAAAATAAGAAGCGTAAATAAACGTTGTGCCGACCCGGACAGGCATGAAACCACAAATGTCTGAATTCCCGCTGTAACTCTCTGCACACAACAGAGACCTCAACCTTCGTTCTAAACCGGCATCACCCCTCGGGCAGGCAGGGCTGGCGCTGCCACGAGGGCCGGCAAGAACCGCACCGCGGCCTTCCGCCCTGCCGGGGGACGCAGCCAGCAGCGGGCAGGCCCCGCACGCCCGGCCCGGCGGCCTCGTGGTGATACCGGAGCCCGAGGCTGAGCGTGCCCTGCCCGCCCCGCGCCGTGCGGAGCCCTGCGCCGCCCCTGCCGGCTGTGGAGCGGCCCAGGCCCGGCACAACCGCCGCCTCCTCCCCGCCCTCCCGCTCCGTCCCCGTGTCCCACCGAGCCTTACTGGCAGCCAACGCCGCGCCGACCGCTCGGGGCCCGCCCCGGGGGTGGCTCCGCTGCCCGCACAGCCGCCTCTTCCCTCTGAGGCCTCTGCCCCGCGCCGGGCCCGCCTCCATCCGTAGGCCTCGCGGCGCCCGAGGGCTCCTCCCGGCCCGCCGCCTCAGCCCGCGGCCCTGCTCGGCCCCGGCTCCCCCTGCGGCCCTGCCCCGCGTTCCCCCTCGGTCCCTCACGGCCCCGCACGGTGCCTGCCGCCCTCCAAGAAGGCCCGGCTCAAACTACGGGAGCGCTCGGCTCATTTCATCTCCCAGCGCAAACGCTGCAACAGGCGCAGCACAGCACGTTGCTGCACGTGTACACACACACACCGCACCTATCGGTCACACACACACCGCACCTATCGGGTGCTTCAACCTGCACAAAGCAGCCTCAACAGTAACACGCTGCAGCCTCACTCGCCACTGAGTGCATGTCAGAGCTGCGCGGCCAGCAGCATGCCGCCCCGTGCAGCACCGCGCTGCAGGCTGGTCTGCTCACTCCATGTCCGGGTGCTGCTCCCAGCCGAGCCGTGCCAGCACTTCCCCATGCACTGACACTGAGATGGACACAGGAACCGGCTCCCCCTCCCGTGCCCCGCTGTCCCTGCGCAGCGACAGTCACGTTCCATCCTCAGTCCTGCCGTAACCTGCAGCTTGCAGCTCACCGCTGTCAGCAGCCTTGTTAACATGCACTGCCAGAGCTCCTCCACCACCCTTGTTAATTAGGCTCCACAGAGGTAATTAAGCAGTGACTAATACAGCAGCGAACGCAGTATCCAGCATAAGCGTGAGAGAGATTCTTTAGGTAGATACAGTGGATATGCTGTTAAAAAGTCTTGATGATTAATAACCAAGACTCGATGCACTACAATACTTTAAGACATTTTTTCCCCCCCTTTTATGCACAAAACAGGTAGTTTTGATGGTTTCAATGTTCTTTCCCTTTGAGATGAGAATGGGGTTGCTGGAAGCAGCATCCCGCTGCCTGTGAGGCTGCAGCTCAGCAGGAGGGGCTCCGGGGGCTCCATCTGGTGGGGTGTCCTCTGCAGCCTGGAATGACTGCATGGGGCTGCCAGGGGCTGTGGGGGGCTGCAGGCACTCGTGTGCACTGCCCAGCAAGAAAGGTGGTGCCTGAACTGGGGATGCAGATCTGCCCTTTGCAATTCTCATTAATTTTACTTGTGGACCAGTCAGCATGAGGTGAGCAGTGGATGTATTTACTGACGCTCATGGAATCACAGTCATTCAGGTAGGATCCCCAGCCCACCCCCCTGTTCCCACTGCCCACATCCCTCAGTGCACATCCCCACGGCTCTGAACACCCCCAGGGATGCTGAGCCCCCACTCTCTGGGCAGCTGTGCCAATGAAACCAGTGTATGAATAATCCTGCTCGGGCAGTATGCTGCAAGCACTGCTGCAGACACAGAGGGGTTCCTGGCACGGCCCATGAAGGACAGCAGCAGCCCATTATACTGATACATTATACTGATATACAGTCTGATATGGGGCATTCCTTGTTCAGGACAGCCAGGATCACCCATCCCAAGCACCCACCTACACCGGCATTTCCTACTAAACCCTGCCCCTCAGTGCCATGTCTAAACGGTTCTTGAGCACAAGATTTGATTATTCCACTTCATTCAGCTTCTACTTCTGAGGTGCAGCCTCCACTGATTTGAGCACCTCAAAGAGAGCTGAAGGTGGGAGGCAGAAGGCACTCGGCAGCTTTCTGTGGGCTCTTTGCATGTCCCGGGGCACCTGATGTGAACACTCTTTGTGGAGGAAAGTGGTGACAGAAATGTGTGCAAAGCAGGAAACAGACCGGAGGTCAGAGCTGCTGGGATGTGTGCATGGCAGCGATGGTGCTCAGCTTTCTGAAGAAGGGAGTGCTGCTGGAATGCAACAAAATGCTCAAATCTGTATTTAACATGAGATTTGGGGCTCTTTTTTTCTTAAGTTGACCCATACATGATTTCCCTGGATACTTTCAGCACTCTGCTCTGTGAATGCATTAGAGGGACTACTATTCAGTAATAATCATCTTGCTCCTTATTTCATTTTCCATAGCTGTTTGTGAGATCCTTTATCTCTGAAATGCCAGCAGTTCCACCTCACGTCATCTTACTTTGGGGTTCCCATTTTTGTAAGAATACCCTTTGCAGCTGTAATGAGTTATCATGTGGTACGGATTTCCCAGCAGCTGTGTGCCCAGTCAGAAGATGCTGCATGTAACACAGGTTGCTTTACTCGGATACGGAAGGGAACTAAACATTCTGACACAGGCTGAACACTGCTTGATAAAGCAAACGTTTCTCTTTGTCGCGTTTCAGCCTTGCCGTGTGTTTGAGTGTAAGTTTATCAGGAAGGTTCAGCACCGGTCACTCTGTCTTTGTAGTGGGAGTCAGTCTGGTGTGATGGCAAATCCTGTGATGAGATGCTAATTTATCTCTGGTTGTCCTCACGTGGTTAATGGACACCGAAGGTAAGTGGAGTGAGGTGGTTAAAATAGCTGTTCTGGATGGGTGCAGCCTTGTGCAAGCGTTTGTAGTCCTTACTTTAAGCGCTTATTTTAGAGACTTCAGTGTGCTGAGAATTCAGAATGTATAGAGCAGCATTTAGGAGCAATGTTCGCCTGGTTGCCTGCTTTAACATGAACTGCAGCTGTGCCAAGGAAGGAACGTGCCATTTGAAGAACACTAAAGCTCTGAGTGAAGTTTTTACTCCACTTTATTTAGAAACTTGCTGGAGTGCACCGGATGCCGGGGGAAACCAGAACACACTTCTTAGATTGTCAGACCAAAGGCAGGAAGGTTCCCACAGGGCCCTGCTCCTGATGCAGCTTCTGTTTCTTATTTAGGTTTCGTTCCTTAATACTGAAAAGCTTGTCGTGGCATTCTGACAGCTGCGGCCTGGAAATTTGTCTAAATTAAAGCGGGTCTTGTTTATTTACCTCAAACTACCGACAGACTTAGGGCAGACCCGCAGCATTTTTTAGGGGTTGCGTAATCCTGAAATAGGTCCAGTTGATTCCAACAAATAGGACTAAAAGTCGTTCTCTTTGGCCACTCAACATATTCGTATGTATACAAGTGGGGCGTCTGAGGAGCTGTAGGTATGCTGGGTGTAGTGTCTGGAGCTGATAGGAGATGTGATGGGCCTCAGTTCTGATGCTGGAAAGGAAGCGAGAGCATGAATTAAATGAACTGAAGGTAGAGAAGTTAGGAGACAGCTCCTCAGGCAGGGCATGCCGTCCCTCTGCTTCCACAGGACACCTCAGGTGGATGTGTGGCTGCTCCCATCCTATGTAGCTTATTGTTCTTGGTCCTTTAAAGCCCACATCTGCTGTTACTGGGATGTCCTGTAGCAGTGTTAACTCTGTTGGAGAAGGAAGATAGCAGATTTGGCAAATGGGGGGGTTGTCTCTTGCCACAGAGACCTTATAAAACCATGAATAGTAGCATAATAATCATCATTATGGAAATGATCACATGGGAATGGCCAGCAGTGTGCACACCTGCCATGCTGCTGGGAGATGGGAGACTCTGATTTGCCTCATTCTAATAAATGCAGAGAACTGAAGGAGTAGAACAGCGTGTACAACTCCCAGCTGCAGGGTCTGTCTGTCCGGAGCTGCACCAACACAAGCTGGTGAGGAAAGGATTCTGCTCTGAAGCTCCAGGTAGCTGATGTGACAGCCAAACCAGGGGAAAAGCACATGCCAATGGCAGAGCTGGCAAAACATTTTCATCTAAAATCATGGGATGGCTCCTTCACTTTGCGAAGGTCTACCTCTTTTCCCGTTCTAATGGTGGAACCAGAGGTCCTCTAAAGTCATCTGAAAGCTCTGTCTTGTTTGGAGCTGTCAGATCCAAGCAGCTGGGTTTCTCGCTGGACGTTTATTCTAGGAAACTGCTGATGGATTTACTATGCCATGAGTGTTTGCTGCTGAGTGGTGACACCAAAGCCTCAGACCATGTTGGATGTTTACCATCCCCTGAAGGCGGTTTGTAAGGCTGTAATGGCTGGTAATTGGTGACTGGATGTGGTCAGGGGAGTCAGATCAACATGCAGAGGAAGAAGATGAATCATGAAGTAAATCCGGTACTGATGCTGTAGGAACGGCCGAGGTACAATGTGTCTGTGGCAGCTGTGACATACCTCCTTAGTGACTTCTTTGACTCGTGTGACCCCATGGTTCGGGTTGCAGCCAGCTCATCTCTGTGCTCCCGAGATCGGTCTGCACGTTATCTCTGCATTTCCCCATTCCTTGAGCACTCCCAGCTGGGTGAGTCGCAGTGCGCTCTGCAGATCACAGCACAGCTGCACAGTGTGTGCAGTTTCTCCCTGTGCCCGTAGCCTGCAGAGAGCAGAACAGCAGAGCGGTTTCCCTGCCCATTACATCACTTCAGTGCTGCATGCTGGTTATTTGCTCTCTATATCACTACCCCCCAGGAGGTCCAAAGAAATCAGCAAATCTCCCCCAGCAGAGCCACGAATACCTCTTGCAATTCATTCAGGCGCAGCGGGGAGGCCGGGGATTAATCCGAGGGGGAATGCTGTGAATTCCAGCACACTCTTTCTTCCCCTGGCACAGCTGGTGGCGGGGATCCTGCCACATGAAAGCCGCGCTGTCACTATCCATCATCGTTACTCGGGCGGCCGCATTCCAGGGCATGAATTGGCCTCATTTGGTAACTCTGGTGCTGTTTCCTTCTGCCAGATGATACGCAGGAGGAATCCAAATTGGAGTACACCTCGACGTTCCAGTTCTCAACCTATTTTTAGGGGTTTCCAGGTTCCCTAAGACTCAATGATGGCTGCGTTTCTTAAGGCTGGAGCGCAGCATTGCGGGGACTGGAGGTGGGGCGGTTTGTTCACAGCCCATCTGCTCAGCGCCGTGGAGGTATTCTCTTTCAGCTCTTAAATTCCCTAAGTGAGGTTCCTGTGATGTAACAGGAAAGCTATTCTTAAGGAGCTTTTTATGGGCAATTGTTTTCTATAGGATGTCATTGTTTGGCTACAACTTATTGTCGTAGTTCTTAGTAGCAGTAAAATACCAATGGATAGAGCTGGATTTTCCCTTTTCTTTCTTCATAGAATCCCACTATATATATTAATCCTTTTCTTCAGCCCCACAGCCTTGCCCACTGTTACCGACTGTGCTGCTGTCACGCACAGAAGACACTGGGTGGAACCCGTGCTGCTAGGAGATGGTTATTGTGGCATAATTGTCACGAAAGTGCTCTGCTGAAATCCAACAGTGAACAGTCCTCAGGAAGGAGCACAGAACAGCGGGAGAACAGGCGATGCCCAGCAGCCTCCCTGCTATGGCTCCCAACTGGGCTCTGCAGCAGTGCTGCCTCTGATCCTTCCATGGTTCAGGCACAGCAGTGCACAAGGATCTCCTGCTGTGCTGCCCACATCAGAGCTGTGCTGGACCAGCAGCAGCATCTCATGGACAGTAGTGCTGTTCCATGGGGAGCAGTGAGGCAGAGGGCAACTGGGAAACATCGCTGCCAAGCAGAAATATGATGACAAGGAGGCTGTGGATGCCCCATCCCTGCAGGCATTCAAGGCCAGGCTGGATATGGCTCTGGGCAGCCTGAGCTGCTGGTTGGTGACCCTGCACACAGTAGGGGGTTGGAACTGGATGAGCACTGTGGACCTTTTTCTTTGATTATGTGACTCTATGAAAACCAATATGCAGTCCTTTACAGAGATGAGAAGTGATTTATTTTCAATATATAATTGATTACAGATTCTTTGTTTGGTATTTGTAATCCTGCAACTGTGTACATTCTTTACTCGAGTTGAGAAGTCCATATCAGCACCTGTCTTGGCAGAACAGAGCATTTCTTAAAGCACTGTGAATCACTCATAAGAACTCCTTGAGTGTTAACCATGTACGTACTGCATTGTTGGCAAATGTTTTGTCCAGATATACTTTGAACTACTGATTGCATTTGCCTGTGGCTTTTTTGGAACCAAAGGCAACCAAGCACAGTGTGAAATCCAAGCATTTCAGGCCAGTGCTGGTGTTTTGTTTTGCACAATTCAATATCCATTAGAAACACCGATTTGGGTTCAGTGTTACGCCACAAATAGGGAAAATGAATTCTCCTTCAGATGCTTCACTATGGCTGTACTCTACTGGTTATGGGCAGGTCTTCTGTGCTGGAGAGCAGGATCTTCTGATTGCCATTTTCTGTCAGGACCAGGAATTCAGGTGTAAGATGAGGTTATGCCAGGGCAGGGGCAGGCTGGGGGCTGGGGGAAATTCCTTCCCCAGAGAGTGTTCAGAGGCATGCAGCTGCCCACAGGTGGGGGTCTCCATCCCTGGGGTGGGGTTGGTGGTCTTGGAGGTCAGTTCCAGCCTCACTGCTTCTATGGTGCTCTGCCTTTGTACTGCTGCTGGCTCATCAGTGCAGCAGCTGGTGGGATCTCACAGTGGATGTGGGCTGGCTGCATCCTGTCGAACACAGCTGAGAGCCCTGCAGAGCTCCAGCTGTGTGTGCCTATCCATGCGCCCTCCTGCTGGAACTTCCCTGCCCTCAGGCCTCTGACCTTTGGGTGCAATGAACTCTTCACTATTCAGTGGCTTTTCTTGCTTGTCTGTGATTTTCTGGATACATTTCTCTCACACACTCGTATCAAAACCTGTTTCAGTGACAGTTCTCCTTTCTGCTGCGATGCCTGCTGTGCTGCCAGTCGTCCTGCTGGAGGTGGAGCAGCACCACTGAGGCTCTCCTGGAGCTCCTCGGTGCTCCCTGCCAAAGAGAAACGGTGGTTAATCATTCCTGGTGTTTTCAGAACACCTGATTCTGACAGGGAAAGCAACTTGTGTGCCTTAACTGTGATTAACTGTGATCAACACTTTCCTCCCCTTGATCTGAGTCACACCGCCTTATTTTATCCTCGTTCTTTGAAATAACTCTCTGAAAGGTTAATCTTAGTTTAGCAATTGGGGCTTTTGGAATTAGGTGGGAATGACCTCGATCCAAACGATCAGCTGCGATAACGTGTCGTGTCATGTCAGGAGGGAAAAACAACTCCCCGCTCATCTCCTTCCCCCTGCCGTCCCTGCGGGGGCCGCCGCGGGTCTGTGCGTGGCTTTGGGAGCAGCAGCCGATGCTCCACACCCCGAGCTGGGGGTAACGGCTTCCTGCAGGTACCGACCGGCAGTGCGTGCGAACGCCCCCAAGAGTCTGGAAGGAACGGAGGAGCGGTGAGTCAGAAGTGAGTCATGGAGCCTCCCCGGATCTATCCCGGGACAGGGACGGCGTGCGCCGCTCCTTCATCTGCTCTGTCTCGAAAGGACAGGCCAGCAGCCCCGACTATAATTGTGGAAAAATAAATGTTAGCGGCAGCCACCCCTTGGCAGCAGCAGAGCGTTCTGCTTTGTAAGATCTTCCCTGTGCCTCACCACTATTATTCTGATAAGAAACAAGGGGAAAGCGCGGGGCGGGATGTGGGCCTGTGGGTTTTGCTGGCAGGGGGTGTGCAGTCACCCCGCTGTCACCCTGGGCATGAGCTCTGGGAGCCGTGCTCCTTTCTCCTCCTGTCTGACTGCCCAGAGCTCTGGCACAGGGCTTGGGGTGCGCTGTGTGCCACCATCTCCCAGCCGGCCCCATGCCGTGCAGCATTCTGTGGCCATCACACAGCAGCAGCACCCCCAGGATGCACGGCTGGAGGAAGGAGCGGTGCCTCCCCTCGAGGTACCAGCTGGTCAGCTCACACCTCCCACAACTTCACCCTGAACTTCCCACCATGTGCCACGCTGGAACAGTCGGCTGGTTGGTGACAAGGGAGCAGGCTGTCAGAGCCACAGGCTGGGGCACAGTGAGAATCTGGGCTGCTGATGCCAATGGGTCAGGAGAGTTTTCTTCCCTCCCTAGTGGCCCCCTCTTGGCTTGTTCTGCGTATTTCCTTGTTTAAGTTCCATGAATAGTATCAGAGTATCATAGAATCCTTAGAGTCAAAAGGGCCCTTTGAAGGCCTTCTGGTCCCACTCCTTGCAACAAACAGGGATTCCCACAGCTCCATCAGGTGCTCAGAGCCCCATCCAGCCCAGCTTTGGGTGTCTGCAGGGATGGGCACCACTGCCTCTCTGATCATTCTATGTCCTCAGCACCCTTACTGTATTTCCCTATATTCAGCCTAAATCTCCCCTCTATAAGTCTGAAACCTTTTACCCTCATTCTATCACCACAGACCCTGCTGAAGAACCTTTCCCCTTTCTTCAAGCTCCTCTTTAGATACTAAAATATGTCTCACATTCATTAAATTTCAGGGATTTTGGCAGGGCTCCTTCAGAGCAGCAGTTCAGTTTTAAAGAAGATTAATATCTACTGTAAAAATTCCACTTCATCCTCATCTTTGGCTGAGATAGGAGTTGATAGCAGTGTCAGAAGTGAAAGCCTTCAGTCCCTAAGTGGTCGAAAACATCAGAAATCACAGAATAGAAGGGTTGGAGGAGACCTCAAGAGATCATTGAGCCCAGCCCCCTGCTAGAGCAGCTCCCTATAGCACATCACCTGCATTTCTTTGGCATTTCTATTCTCCTATTTCTTTGCACACATAAAATGATGGCATATAGTGGTGTGGTGGGCTAAAAGGCAGCACTAAGCTGGATGTGAGCAGAGCCGATGAGCTCACCACAGCAGGCATGCTGACCCACACGGCATCAGCAAAGCACACACACCTGGATGGGAGGGCAAGCTTCAGGAGAGGCAGCGCTGCCTAAGAAGGATCCCATTTCTGCCACGTTCCCAGCTCGGTGTCAGATGGAGTGAACCCAGAATATGCTGCCACACCTATAAAAGCAGGAAGACTTTCAGATCGTGATGCACGTCCCATGAGACCAGTGTCCACCATCTGTGTGAGGCTCCCGTTGCAGAGTGCTGTGCCATGGGACTGCGTCCTGCGCTCCCATCCTTCTGCAAAGTTCCTGCTGGGTTTCCTTTCCAACACAGCAGAAGTGAAGTCACTGAACTCGGCGAGGAGCAGCAGCACGGAAGCTCCCAGTCCGTGTATTGCACAGCAGTGTCCTTCGCTCGCTCAAAGGAAATGACCTTTAACTCCACTTTTGCCTTATGAGGCAATTTTCATTCCAAGAGCACTTGCGTTCATGCAGCTGTAAATCAGCAGACTAGAAACAGGGGAAACTGCCTGCGTACGTGTTGCACAAAGTGTGCGGGCAGCGCAGCGATAACAGCTGCGGAGCTCCGGGACGCCGCGTCAGGTCCGGGTCCGCCTGCCGTGCTGCCCCCTGCTGCCCGCACAGCCCGGCCGCCACAACCCGCTGCGGGCTCCGGGCACGACGAGGGCTGGTGGGCAACGGGAGGATGGGGAGAGGTGGGGGTTTGCTCTGGGAACAGCGATGGGACGAGAGGTGACGGCCTCACGCTGTGCCAGGGCAGGGCAGGCTGGGTGCTGGGGGACATCTCTGCTGCAAAGAGCGCTCAGCACTGCACAGCTGCACAGGGGTGGGCTCACATCCCTGGGGGCGTTCAGAGCTGTGGGGATGAGGCACTGCGGGATGAGGGCAGTGGGGGCGGGGTGGGCTTTTCCAACCTGAATGATTCTATGGTTCTGTGGTTCCACACCACGACTGCAGCAGCACCAGAGGAGGAACTTAGGCTATGAAAGCTCTTGGCACAGGCTTTGGGAGGGGAGCAGCAGTTCTCATTCCATCCTTCCCCTCCCCAGCATCGGCCAGCAGAGACCCCGGAGGCGGCCAGGTCCCGGGGGAGGACGAGCAGCGCTGCGGCTGAGCGCTGAGCTGACGGCGCCTCCTGGGAAGCGGAGCTGCGGATCTGCCAGGAGCTGCCCGGTTAGGAAAGCACACCGAGATGGGCGAGCGGCTCTGTGGACCGGGACGTGCGGGTGGTTCCGCAGCCGGGGCCGCTCGGGACGGGCGCTGCCCTGGAGCGGGGAGGCAGCCCTGCGGCTCTTGCTCGAGTCGCTCTGCGATGCTGTTTGCGTCGCTGTGCTGCGACTTAGGTTAGAAGTACTAAAACATCACGGCTCGTCCTCCCCTTCTTTGTTCGTAACGCGGATGGATTCCTCGCTCAGCTCACCCCACAAAACGCTCCTACAGGAATTGGCGCAGCTGAACCAGATGGGAAAGCAGAACAGCTGCAAAAACACACCTACACCCCCATCCCGACACAAAGATCATCCTGCGGCCGGATCAGCTCCTCGGCCGTCCCACGCGCAGCCGAAGGAGAAGCTGCACACCGACAGGGCAAAGAGGGAGCCGCGCTCCCACAGCTCGGCCACTGAATGCGGCACAGCCCGGGGCTACACCTGGCTGCAGTTTTCTCTCCCCCTCGATGTTTGATTTCTTCCTTTCTCTGCAGCGACCTTTACGGCTCGGTGTGGCTGCAGGGTGCTTTGCCGATGGGAACAAGGACGTGTGAGCACGGCTGGGAGCGGAGGGGCTGCCTGAGCCGAAGCCGCCGCCGGCAAGAGCGCTTTTGGACTCAGGGGGAAGCGGGCAGGTACGGTGCTTTCTTTCTCCCTACTCAGCACAAAGCATAAACATTTCAGCAGCGGCCTCTTTAGCTCTTAGTTTCCAGCACTTGATGTGAAGTTGCTGTGTTCCGGACCCACGGACCCCCGCCCACCCCCAGCCAGGCAGCGATTCCCTCTTCCACGCCACTTTCTGTGCTCAGCCTTCCCCTGGCGTTTCTGGAGCTTAGCAGGAGGCAAATGCACAGCAGGTAACAGCTAAAGAGCGGAAGTTGTTCTGATTACAAATAAATAAAGAAGAAGATGATGAAGAAGGGGAAAAAAGAGAAAAAAGAGGAACATAAGAGGTCAATATTACAAAGTATCTGAGTCATCACGTCTTGCAGCTGGAGCAGAGAGCTCCAGGAATGCCGACAGACAGCCCTGGCTGCTCTGTGTGCTGCACTGTAACGCAGCGTGGCCTTACAGCTGACCTGGCGGAGGGTGGGGGGGGGAGTTGCAGCAGTCCCAAACCTGAGCTGTACCCTTACAGCTGACCTGTTGGGTTTGCAGCATTCCCAACACCGACGCTGCCATTCTGCTGCTTGATGTCTGGGAGCAGGATGCAGAGCAGAGCTTGGGCTGGCTGGTAATTCACAGTGCTGTTTGTGGATGTGAACCACTCCATGATGACTGGAGACCACAGAGCTGTATTTTTTTTCCTTGTCAGCTCTGTCTTTCATCACCTGTTTTAGAGTCTGGGTAAAATAAGGATAGTGAGATCCTGCCCTGAAAATTCCTTTGGCCCTTTTTCCTATAGACACAGCAAATGTTCTCTTTCTTAGCCGAGCTGAATGCTGCTGGAGCAGTTGGTGGCACAGACCACAGTTTATGGCTTCAGGTACAAGGCAGTTCAGTGCCTTGAGACACAGAGCTGATTAAGGGTGTGTTAATTGTGCCAACAAGGCAGGTAGTGCTGCTGGCTGCCCTGTGCCAGGCTCCCCTCATCACAGGATGCAGCTCTGTGCTCACCTGCCAGCTCCAGCTGCAGCATGTGGTGCTGGTGTGGAGGGAAGCAGATGAGAGGTGCTGCCAGGCCCTGGGGGGCTGCAGAGCAGGTGGGAATGTGGAGCAGATGTGTGTCTGTGGGGCAGTGCTGCAGGAGCACAGACAGCAGTGCTGCTGCAGCCATCTCTGCCCATCTCTGTGCAGAGCCTGTGCCTGGCATTGCATGGAAAGTGAAATGAGAAAGAGAACTGCTTTTCTTTCTAAGCATTTCCCTGTGTAACAGACACACACTTGTATTTTAAGGGAACAAAAACCCTCTCTTACTCAAAGTCCGTCCCTCGTCTGGAGCAGCTTGCCTTGATTACATCGTACCAAATTACTCATCTTGGATATATGATTCTCTTTCTTTTCTCTGCCAAGAGCAAAAATATGAGATTATTTGGCAAGAGGAATGTGTATCTAAAATGTCAAATTACAGCTCATAACTATTACGGGATGGTTCTGGCGATGGCCCTTTGTGGTGGTTCCAAAACAGATGTCTCTTTCTAGGAGATCTCCAGAACCAGCCCTTGCTTTGTCTTTGCTTTCAGATGGTGCTTTGAGAGCGTCTCACCAGCACACAGCTGGCTGAATATCCTGCTGTCGTTTCACTTCCCAACTTCTCAGGGCTTCCACGTCTCCCCTTTGTGTGAGCTGATAGGTCTGTGTGCACAGAATGCATCAGTCAGATGCTGGGAGTCAGCGTGTTTGTTTTCCCAATAAGTGACACAGGTGGGCCCCATCACTTGCTTAGCAGAGGAACAGAGCAGTAAAGCTAACCCACGTTTGTCCCCATTTTCAGCCTGCGTTACAGAGCTGTTACCACCCACAGTTTGATTCGTTCCAGTGGATCTCTCCTGATTCCATCTTGCTCATTAACAAATGCCATCAGCTTCTACTGATGCTGAACCAGACCGTGATCCTTGGTGCTGTATCTCCAAAGCAGGCACTGCAGCACGTCCCCATTTGGTCACATTTGTTTGCTTCTCATTGGGCTAGGAAAGCTGGCTTCAGTTTTAACTGTGTTGTGTCTGCTAATTTGGTCTGCACATCTGAATGGAACAGATTGGACGTATGGGAACGTAAGGGTTTAACAGGGAAATGGTGAGAGGAGGTTGCAAAAACCTCTGCAGTGTGTTCCTTGTGTTCTGGTGGAAGTGATGGCAGCATGAAGACTTGAGTCAGAACAACTGTGTGGTTCAGCTGGTAGAAGGAACTGGATAACATTAAGCTTATTGCCCTGTAATAACAGACTGAGCATCACTCCGCAATTCTCAGGTGTCCACATCTAGTACAGAAACAACATTCCTTGCTTGCTTTTGAGGAGGACACAAGCCTGGGAAAGGCCCCCCTGGCCTGACAGCACAGCTGCAGCCCTTCTGACACCTGCCTGCCCTGCACCTGGGCAGCCACCTCCTCAGGGCTGCTGCTGACCTGACCCTGCTTTGGTCGCACATCAGTGATGCCCATTGCTGGGCAGAAAAGAAACACGGGCACCTACACAGGGAAATGCCAGGCTGCAGTAGTTGTGAAGGAAGGTGAAACATGCAGTCTCACCATGCTCACTGCCCATGTCCCTCAGCACCACATCCCCACGGTTCTTAAGGTGTCAATACAGTAGATGATAAGAAAATAAACCAGATCTGACGGGGGCTGTCTGATCTGTGCACTGGTAGACCAAGTGGGAAGAGGAGTGCACAAAGCATGCACATCTGGCCTGCAGAAGTTTTGCTGTGGGCTTGATCCTCTGTAACCCAGTAGAGGTGGCAATGTGGAGATGGGGGAGCTCAGGGGTGTTTTGAATCAGAGGAACCTTGGGAGCCTCTGCATCATTACTCAGGCAGACAGAAGGGTTTGAGCAGAGCCATGCTTGCTGCCAGAAGAGCTCAAGGTCAGGGGGAGGTTTGGAAGGAGGAACTTGGAAAGGCAGTGGCGGGCGGGTGCTGGATCTGCCCCAGCCTTGCTCACAGGTCCTGCAGCAGCAGCTCTGCTGGTTGGAATCGTGGTCAAAAGAGCTGGCTTGGCAGGCACAGAAAAATGCTGAAAATCTGGGCTCTCCACAGTTTTGCTTGTGATGGGTTGTGCCTTCCCACCACGTGGCAACTGCAAGGACTAGGAATGCAATTTAAAAATGCGGCTTAAACGACCTTTAATAAAATATCAATTATTTTAATGCGCTGTTATTGGATCCCCCTTCAGGATGCCACAAGTCTGCACTTTGGGCCTGACGAGCTCAGATGTGTTCTCTGCCCAATGATGAGCTCCATTTTGTCAGCTCTGCAGACTGGAAACCTCACCGTCCCCGCTGGAGCTCCATCCTGATGCATTTCAGGCACTGCGTGATGCTCTCAGAGCATGCTGGAGGAAGGCATCAGGAGAGCGATCTGGGATGCTGCCCTCTGAGCAGTTCCCAAGTCCTGGTCCACACCCATGAGTGGGTTCACACCCACGGCTCTGCTTGCACAGCTGCTCGTGGGGACAGGAGGGCTGCTGAGGGCATGGAGGGCAGAGCTGCTGAGCAGCAAGAGCTGTGGTGGGGATGCTGCCAGTGCCCAGCGCTGCCCATGCAGTGCCCTACATCTGTCCTCAAGCAGCTGTTGTTGCTTGCAGGTTGTAACCATGGTGGGGAGGTGATTCCTTTCCTAAGGTTGTGTTCTGTTCTGTGCTGTGTCGGTATCAGAGCAGCTGCACCAGGAGCCCGTGCCCAGTGCTCATGTACAGGAATTAATTAACCAGCAGCATTCCTCCCACTCAGCTGACACAAGGCAGCCAGCAGGGAGTGCAGCACGGCTGCCATGGCACAGCTGCCCCAGGTGTGTAAACCTGGGGTGTGGAATCATTGCAGTTGGAAAAGCCCTCGATCCACCTCCAGCCCACCCTCCTGCCCAGTGCCCATGTCCCTCAGTGCCACAACCCCACGGCTCCAAACACCCCAGGGATGTGACCCCACTGCTGGTCACCCTGTGCTGGTGTTCTTTGCAAGAAGAGATTTCCCCTAATGTCCCAGCTGACCCTCCCTGGCGCTGTGAGACCATCACCTCTCACTGTTCCTGAGACGCTGATTCCTGTTCCTTCAGGCGGGTGCACACTTGGCACAGACCTACCCCGTGGGCTGGGAATCCTGCTGGATATTTATAGCCCAGGCAGGGCTTGGGATGGGGTGGTGCACGGCTGTTGGTTTGCCCCGATCCCCGAGCAGCGGGCAGTTGCAGGCCATGGATCTCTGCCAGCTCGTTGGTATGAGCCCTCCCTACCAGCACTTCCTTTTTAGATGGGTGCTGCATTACCAGCCATAGGATAGGGTTTTCTTACAAAGATAACGTTTCCCTTCCCATCCGTGAACTGGAAATAACACAAAACGCCCTTTTCCCATTCTTTGGGAACGTTCTATGCTACCACTGTGTCTGTCTGAGGCCAAGAACACACAGCACCACAGGAGCAGGGGTGAGCAGTGAGAAGCAAAGCCGTTGCCTTGGCCAGTACCCCCTGACAGCCTTTGGTCTCAGAAGCAATGATCCCATCGCCTTCACAGCGGCACAAAGCATGTGAGCATTAAGAGCTATTCTTAAACAGTGAGGTCATAGCTGTAACGTAAAAGTACAGCCAAAACAAAGCTGAAATGGTTGAACTTGTGGTGTTTGAGGAGATCAAACCGTGTTATGGGATGCCTGAACTGATTCCTGATGCCCACACCCGATGGGATCATTAGCCACATGGAGGGAGGGAAGAGTTGCTTAGCTCTGCAAGTCAGGGAGAGGTGGCAGAAGTAGAAACCAATCTGATGGCATTTGGTGGTCCAAGGTGAATGTTGGGAGCCAGAGCCACAGTGCTGGGAAACCAGCATAGCATGGGGGATGGCTTCTGCTGTCCTTCTCCATTGGATTTTGGGTTTGGCAGCATCACATCCCATGACACCACCCAAAGTGCTGCACTGTTGTTGGCCTCCAGCAATGCATCTGTGCTGTGGCAGGGCAGTGGTCAGGCATGGGCTGCTGCAGCCTTTCCTTTTGAGGCAGAGCTTGCACTCTGCTTCTCTACCATGCTGCGCCATGACCAGAAGTGTTTGCCGTCACTGTGCCCTGCCTCTCATGATGCACAGAGCTGCTGTGGTGCTGGGCAGTGTGGGGTAAGCACCCAGAGGTCTGCTCCCACATGTGCCCACAGTGCTGGGAGCTCAGGGTTGGGTGGATGGCAGCTGCATTGCACAGCCAGCACTGCACCTTTCCTGGCCGTGGGGGTCGTTGGGTTGGGTTTGTTTCTTTTGCACGCGTTTCTGTTATCCTTTATTTCTTGTTATTGACTACTTGTTTCAGGTTATTATTTGTTCCACCCCCTAAATGTGGGACCTGTCCTTCACTTTATGTGGAGGCGCGGCACTGAGGCACACGGTCAGTGGACACGGCAGGACGGGTTGGGGATCTCAGAGCTTCTCCAGCCTGAATGGCTCCGTGATTCCTGCCCATTTCTTGTCAGTGATTGCATCCCTTTGTGGCATGCTTGTCCTGGAGGAGTGTTTCCAGCAGCCGTCCTACACAGAGCCACAGCACCGCTTTGGAAATAACCTGCAAGGACCATCCTGGCTCCACGCGGGACCACCCAAAACCCAAACGCTCCGTCCGAGGCGATGTTCTGCATCCGAGCTCTGACAGCAGCGTGGCGCAGACCCTTGCGGTGCCCCATCGGTAGCTGCGAGGCACCAGCGCTGCAAAGCAGATGACGGCAGTGGGAACGAGCTCGTTCTTATGGGGCGCGCACGGGGATGCGCCCCGGGGCCGGCGCACCCCCAGAGCCCGCGGCGGGAGCGGCGCGGGGCCGGGCCGGGCGGGGCGGCGGTGCGGGGCCGGGGAGGGGCGGGGGGGCGGCGCCACGTGATGCGCTTCCCCGCTCCTTAAAGCCGCCCGCCGCGCCCGCCCCGCCACAATCACGGCCGCTCGGCCCCGCCGGCAATCAGTGCCGCGCCCGGCCCGGCCCCGCCGCCACCATGGCCGGGGCCATCATCGAGAACATGAGCACCCGCAAGCTGTGCATCGTCGGCGGCATCCTGCTGGTGTTCCAAGTCATCGCCTTTCTGGTGGGAGGTCTGATCGGTGAGTGCCGCCGGGCCAAACTTTCTCCCCCCGCCGCGGTGCCGGTGCTCGTTCCGGTGTCAGCGCCGCGCCTCCATGAGCTCATTAGCGCGGCTTTGTCGTTAAGCAAACATTGCTCCGCGGGCCCCTTTGTGCTGCCGGGCTGCCGTGCGGGGCTGACGGGCAGAGAAAAGTTTGCCCGGCCTGCTCGCGGCGTGCGCCTGGAGAAAGGCGGGGAGCCGTCAGCATGGCGACCGGTGCCGCGGGGCCCTGGAGCCGAACGCGCGGCCGCTTCTCTTCGGGCTTTTTTTTCCCTCTAATCTTTATTGTTGTTTTTTTTTTCCATCCCCTCCCCTCGTTTTTTTTTTTCCTTTCTGGTTTTTGGTTTCAGTTGTTCATTCTGCTCCCCCTCTTTCCTTACCGCCTCCCCATCTCCGGGCTGCGGGAGGAGGGAGCCCTTCCTGCCTGCGGCAGCGCTCGCCAGGCGGAAAGCGATGCTAACAGTAATAAGGAAAGCGGGGGATCGGGGGGGCCGCCCGTCCCGGGGCTGAGCACCGAACCCGGAGCGCGGCGGCGGCGTCGGATAGAGCTGCGGAATGGAGGGAGAAAGATGGAGGAGGGCGGGCCGGGGGCAGTCCCGGGGCTGGCGGTGGTACTCGAAAGCAGAGCGGGCGGGGATGGCTCCGGGCGGCCGCGCAGAGCACACACCGTCCCCCCCCACCCCCAGCCCCCCCGATGTTCGTCCCGGGTTCGTCCCAGCACTGCGGCCCGCAGGGTCGGGCAGCCCGGCCGTGTCCCGTGGCCGCCTCTGTGCGCTCCGCGGCTGCCACGCGTCGCCCTTTTTGCTGAGGGGATCGCGAGTGCAACGCTCTTGCAGCGATCTTTATTTCAGGGGAGCTGAGTAGCGGCAGCCGGCGTTCCGAGGGCAGCTCCATTGTTCTGCTGGTGCCCCGCGCTCCTGTCCCTGTGCAGTGCGGCTCTGGAGGAGCTGGAGAAATTCTGCTAAGTGTAATTAGCAAAACTTTGCTTTCATCCTCCTCTCGCTCCATCACAAAGCAGCCCCTGGCAACATCGGGCTAGAACTCGACATTTCTGCTCCTGTGGGCCAGAACCTGCTCTGAACAACACCAGGATCGGGTCTTCTGCCCTTTGCTTCAGAAGGAACTGGTTCAGATGCAGGTTACTGAACCCAATGCTGATTCATTGGACACGCACGGCTCCTTGGCCCGTGTTGTGCAGAGAAGCTGTGCTCCGTGTTCATAGGGGTGTCTTTGTTTTGCAGCAGAGCTCTCCATGCTCTTAAAGCATGAGCTGTGTGTACAGAACAAACCTATTGAAAGCTCTGCTTCTGGCTTCATCTGGGGGCAGGTGTGATAAACAGATGTGTTTGTGTTTAGGGTTGCATGGGCTGAACAGACCGCTTCCTTTCATCTCGAGATCTCTATGAAGCTGAACAGAGCTTGGATCTGTACATACACCATAAATGCCTCTCTCATTAGGGCCCAGCCCAGTGCTGGGCTCTGGAAGCTGCAGGCAGTGTGGCAGTGACTCAGGGCTCAATGCCTTTTTCAGACCTAGGGTGACTTTGTGTTGATCATACAGGGCACCTTCTGCCGGCTGGTGGGTCCTAGGGGTTGTTATGGGCAGACCTTCTATCGCTGCAAAACCCCACTGTGAGTCTTTGGGCAGGTAGAAGTGTGTTAATGCGGCACCCAGGCTGGGTCTGTGGCCGTTCTGCAAAGTGCCCTCCAGGATGGTGCTGGGGCAGCTGCTGGCAGCCTCGGGGCTGGGCTGTGAGTAATGCCGCTCCTGTAGCGCATGGGGGGGATGAGAGCTGAGGTGCCACTGAAATAGTGACCTGGTCTGGTTTGATCCAGCACGCCAAACAGACAACAAGAATCCGCTTATTTTAGTTTGTTCAGGTCTAGACAAACCAAAATATGTCCACAACGGGAGTGCAGCTACAAAGCGAGCCCGGCCGTTCCTCTAGCAGGGAGTCAGGTCATGTTTCAAAACAATGACTAAGTGCTCTATTTTAACAGATTATTTTGCAAGTAGAAAATACACAAATGCAACACATCGGTACCTGATACAGCCAGGAAGCTTCGTTCCTCTGGAGCTCTGCTTTCTGCCGGTCCTCGATGGAGTTTGTGAACAGCAAACTATTTATGCATGCCTTATGAAACCCCAGCATATTTCTGTTGGCATTTCTGTTCAGATGCAGAACTTCAATCAATCAGCATCCCCGGGGGTTTTTGCTTAGAAATGTGCACTGGCAAAACATGAGATGAAGGCAAACAGGAGTCATTGCTCACAGTTGCTCCTGCGGCATCTGGGAGCTCAGCATGAGAAGTGCCGGAAGGGGTGATTTCATGGGGCTGTTTCTTTGCTGCTCCCCGTGGAAGAAGCTGCCCCCAAAGCCCTCCTTGGGCAGCTGCTCCGTAGCCCGCTTGGAGGCGGTTCCTTCCAGCACTGCAGATTGCATCGGGATGGTCAGGGTTACCTCCTTCCTGTTCCAGAGCTGGCTTTGTGTACCAGCACTCAGTAGTGGATGCAGCAGTCCTACAGCTGGCCATACGTTCTGCAAACGTAACTGGCTGGAGAGGGGAAGGCGTTTATTTCCTCGCTGGGATGAGGGGATGCATTTGGGAGCAAGCGGCTCGGCTGCTTCCTTCTCTTGCTTTAAGAATGAGGGGAGGGGGGGAGGAAAGCAGAGTTGTTTTGACTGGAGCCAATAAAACTGCTGCTCGTGTGTCTTGCCCGAAGAGATAATGAGTCATGAGTGCAAATGGCTGAGCAGCTATCAACAATCCGGGCTCATTATCTACGTGTCGGCTTTGGCTCCCGAGCACTGAGTTTCCAGGATTTATTTTCCTTTCCTGGGATTTCATTACCTTCCCTGGGCTGAGGTGGGGGGAGGAGGCAGCAGGGCCCACCCCAGGGCTGCCATGGCAGGGAGCTGGAGGGTATAAACAGGACGGCTGCTTGCGAGGGTGGGCAGTGACAGGACAAGGGGGAATGGTTTTAAACTGAAACGGAGAGGTTTAGGTTGGATCTTAGGAGGAAGTTTTTCACCCCGAGGGTGGTGACGCACTGGCACAGGTTGCCCAAGGAGGCTGTGGATGCCCCATCCCTGCAGGCATTCAAGGCCAGGCTGGATGTGGCTCTGGGCAGCCTGGGCTGCTGGTTGGTGACCCTGCACACAGCAGGGGATTGGAGCTGGATGACCATTGTGGGCCTTTGCAACCCAGGACATTCTATGATTCTGTGGCAGCCCCCAGGCCCAGCTCAGCCCCCCGGCCCAGCACTGCACCATGGCCATGAATGCCAATGCCGTGCCCTGTGCAGTGCATTCCCAGCGCTGCAGTCTTGGCAGAGCTCTGGGAGCGGTGGAGAGCAGCCGTGAAAGGTCATTGTTGCCCAATTCCTCTTTGTAAGAGCTGCAACTGTAGCAGAATGGGCAAACGTGCCTGGAACCGGCAGCTCCCAGGCCGAGGGCTGTGCTGGGGGTGTGGAGGAGCGGCCGTCGGGGCTGGAAATCCTTCGGGGTAATTTTTTCTTTCTTTTTTTCCTTTCCCCACTCCCCTCACAGTTGCATCACGTTAAACTAAAGCTCTCTGGGCAGAGCTGTGTCCGAGATATGCTGCCCCTCGCAGCTTATATGCAGCGGAAGCTGCTCCTTGCACCTCTGTTTGGTGCTGCCTGGGCTCGGCTTTATCAGACGGCGGGCAGACTGCCCTGCAGGGATAACCGCTCAGCGGGGTGTCTGCTCTGCAGCAGGTAATAGCCCCGGCCTTTGTAGTGGAGGCGTCAGTCCTGTATGGTGCCTGGGAAGGGGGAAGGGGTGTGCACGGCACCTCTGTGCCAGCTCCAGCCCCGAGGTGTCCCCGAGGCGACTGTGTGTCTGACACCGCCGGCTCTCGTGGCATCTGGGCGGCTGCAGCTCCGTGAGAATCAGCTCATGGCTCCTCCTGCTCCAAAGGGGCTCTGCTGCACCCGCGGCTTCTTACCTGTGGGAAGTGCAGAAATCCTGGATGTGGGGCGCAGATGTGGGTTTGCTCGGGCAGGTTCATTCCTACAGCCCAGGAGTAAGAGATGCGCTGGGGAAGGCAGAGCCAGTGGCACCCAGCTGCAGGGCTGCACCGGCACCACTGCTGTAACTTTGCTTAGTTGTAGAGATCCAGTGGGTGATTTCAATAGACAGCGGCTCTGTATGCGAGATCTGCCTTCCATCTCAAGAAAAAATGACTTCTATGTAGGCTTGTAGAAACAGGAACCGGTGTTAGACCAGAGGAAAGGAAGGGTTTCTGCAGTGCTCGGTCATTAACGCTGGGTCGGTAGCAGCAAGGTTAGCAAGGAGGGAGGTGGAAAACCTTTGTGCTGTAATAAACACGAACTTATAAGTAAATATAACGTTATTCAGGTTCTCGCCGCTCTAGCTGGAAAACCTCCTTCTGTTGGATGATAAATTAGCTTGTTTATTCCTATCCTGCTGTTGGTTAGTGTAATGAAGCAGAAGCCCATTGTGTGTGCTCATTGGGTAGTGATGGCTCTGCACAGAAGGGGGTAATTGAGTAGAAAAGCAGAATGCTCCCGGTGCATGGGAGAAGTTAACACCGCATGAGGTCAGTGGGATTCAAGCTTTAATCAATGTAGACACAATGCAATTGAGATTTTGTAAAGGGCTTGTTTATGGTGCGAGAGCGAGGGTCAGTAGTTAATTGGAAGTGCTGTAGGTGTTCTAGATGAGAAGGTGCAAAATATATATCCAAGAGGGAAGAATGTGCGTGGGAGAAGAGGATGCTGCTGTGGTGCGTGGGCTGAGCGCCCTGTGTGCAGGGTTAGGGAGGAAGGAAAGATTTGCTTGAGAATCCATTGCGTTCATCTGTAACAGGCTGGCTGAGGAAGCGTAGCTCTGTAACGTGAAGCTTTGATAAGGGCATTTTTATACAAAAGCCAGAACGGAGGGTAGGATTTTGTCATTAATTAATTGTGCCTGTGTTGGCTGGGGAATGGACACCTGCCTCTTCAAACAGCCGAGCTGGGATGGCTGTCTGTGAACTGAAACTTCTGCAAAATGAATGGAAAAGATCGGTTTGTTTCACTCAATCTGCCCCTGGGCCCAGCAGTGAGAGGCACCTGCAGCCCACGTGCCCCTATCCCAGCTGGGGACATGGCTGCCACTGCTCCCCTGGGTCTGTGGGGTGGGATGCTCCGTTCCTGCAGAGCTCAGCCCAGCAGTGTGGGGGTGGAAGCAGCAGGCAGGGCTGGATGCAGGGCTGGTGAGCCGAGAGGTCCCAGCTGTGCAATGGGTGCTCCCTCCTGCTCTGTGTAGTCTATGGGAAGTGGAAGAATTTTGATTCCACTTGAGATGGAGGAGAAAAACCCTCAGTGTTTGGCAGTGGGATGGCTGCCAGCGCTGATAGAACGCTGTGCTGGATCAGCTCACAGGATCTCTGGCTTCTCTGACCAGTCAGGAGATGTGAAGTTTGCTGAGATGCCTCCTTCAGCTCCTCTCCTTTGAAGCTTTTGTGTAACCTTGCCATCTTCTGAGTCCCAGATGAATCACAGCTCATGATTCAACACAAGGCTGAGCAGTTTGGGATCATTCAAAAGCTGAATTTGGCTTCTGATTTCCTGTGTCCTTTTTAGTGGCTGCTTTGTCCTGCGGACAGAGTTACGCCAGCTTGAGCATACAAATGTTCTGGTAGACAATGGCCTGGAAGGTTCCTCAGCACCCGTGGAGTGGCCCCAGCCCTCAGACCAGGGATGTCCTCGGGGCTCCCACGGGTCCCAGCAGCCCCACAGGGCGGAGGCTGCCTCCTGCCTTGCGGCTGGGGAAGGGCCTGACTCCTCATCCCAGCCGGCACAGCAGGAGCACGGCTGGGGCTTATCTGCTGCCCCGGCACTCTTTGTGGGCAGGCATATACATCACACAGTACGTCAGACAGAGCCACCCCACCTCGCAGCCCACGGACTGAGCGGCTGAAGGCAGCCTGCTTGGCACCGCTGCTGGCTGCAGTCCCTTGATGCTCGCTTTGTTTTGCATAGCACTTTGTAATGCTGTTAGTTGACTTGGCTGCAGTTTCCCGAAGTGTTTTTTTTCCACTCCATTCGACACTTGCTTGAATTTAATGGGAATGGAGCCAGACAAGTAACCCAAGCCAAGCGCCGACGTTTGTTTGGTGTGTTGCTCCCGACAAGAAGAATGTACAGGAATTGTCTCTTGCTCCTCAGAGCTGTAACTTTGGCAGGGGGATGCTCATATAAGCATGCCAGGACTTTAAAATTGTAATCAGCCTGTGATGAAAACGTGTATTTATGGCTGTAATGAGCTGCATCAAAGCGGGACACATGAGCCTTCCCTGCAGAAGTAACTGTATCTCTTAATTCAGAAATGCCTACTTCTAAATCACACAGATCTTACCACGTTGAGAGGCTCTGAGAGGGCTTGGCCTGACTATCTGCCTTCTTTCTCAGCAGCATTCTTCATACTCGCTCACAGCTGCAGTTTTAGGCTCTGCATTGAGCCATGTTGGGAGGACACTGTGCAGTACGAGTTCTGTGCTTAATGCACTGCTGATCCATCCCACTGTTGGTGTGGTTGCAGACCATCCTCAGCTTCCCTGGCTCCCTTCTTCCCTGCAGGTGCTGACATCTAATTGCCTGTTGCTCTGTGTTCACCTCCTGCTTTAATTCACAGAGCAGGACTGTTTCAGAGCTCCTCATTTTTCATCGGAGCGCTCTTACATTGCTGAATCTGCTCTTAACTTTCTAACTTCTCCCCATTTTCCTTCATAAAAGGATAGAACAGGTTTGGTCAGCCTCAGAAGTCTGAAGAAATAAATAAAACTCTTTAACAGCTCAAGTAGATTTAACCTGTTCCGTCTGCCTTCCAAAGCCTGTGAACTTGGGAGAAGCTTAATGAGAGCATGCCTTGATGCTTCATGAATAATACTTTGGGAAATAAGACAGCTCTGTTTCAATGGCAGCAGAATGCTCTGCGTGTTGTGCACACTTGTGCTGCTGCTGTGACCGTGGGCTGTGAGGAGCAGAACAGTCACTGAGCTCTATGACTGCTGGCACCTCCAGGTCGCGTTGGCTGCAGTCAGAGCTCACCAGTTCTGCAGTACATGCAGTAGCACTGAAATGCTGCCTTACCAAAGGGTGACAGAAGCAAGGCTGAACTGCCTTCACAGGAAGGCTCTGAGGGGCACAACTGTGTGAGGAAATGCATTCCAGGGTTTAAAAGCCTTTTCTTTGGGAGATGTGGAGGTGTCTGTGCTGACACTCAGTGGTGGAGGGCTGGCTGAAGGCTGATTGCATTTCTCTTCTTCTTTTATCCCTGTTTGCGCTCTGCATGTCCAACCATTTCCTCCTGGATGTAAAGCCAGAACAGGCTGATTGCCTGTGGCTTAGCTGTCTGAGGTGGGGTGTTGGGCATCTCCCTGACACAAGGTGGATGGGTGCCTGCTGAGCACCCTGCTGGTGGGGCAGGGCAGCTCTTTAGCTTTAGCTAATTTCTGATGTGATCCCATTATATCTGCAGACGTAACAAGGTTAACTAACTGCAGGATCAAGGAGCTGTGAAGCAGAATCACTTGATGCGTTTGTTTTGAGTTGCCTTCAAATAGTTGAAAAGGGAGCTGCATGTTTTGGTGGAGAAACCACTGCACAGGATGCTTAAAGACTCTAAAAGCACAATTCTTTCCCTTGCAGCTCCCAGCCCCACTACAGCTGTTCCTTACATGTCGGTGAAGTGCATCGATGTAAGGAAAAACCACCACAAGACCAAGTGGCTGATGCCCTGGGGACCCAACCACTGTGAGAAGCTCAAGGACTTTGATGAGGCCATCAGCAGGCAGATCGAGGCCAATGACATCGTCTTTGCTGTGCACATCCCTCTCCCCAGCAAGGAGATGAGCCCCTGGTTCCAGTTCATGCTCTTCATCATGCAGCTGGACATCGCCTTCAAGATGGACAATGACCTGAGTAAGTTGCACCCTGCCTATTATTACTTACTGTGCATGTTTCCCAGCATCAGTTTCGTGTTGCCTGTGTGTGGTACCATGTGCTAATTGCTGAGCACCCAAATGCAGGGAGATGATGCAGAAAGGCAGGAGTTAGCAGTGAAATGGTACAGTGCGGGCCATTCCATAACTCAGGTGCTCAGAGCCCCATCCATGGTCTTGGGTATCTCCAGGGATGGGGCAACCACAGCTCTGGGCAGCAGTGCTGGGCCCTCACTGCTTCTGAGGGAAGAACTTTCCTGTGATATCTACTGCAATCCTCTCCCCTTCTTTTAGTTTAAAACCATTCTCCCTTACCCCGTTGCTCTCAGACTGTGTAAAACTAAGGCCTGCCCTGGTTTAAATCCAATAGTTTGCTTTCATAGCATGCACTCTGGGGGGGTTTTGCAGTACTCCCAGGTAGTTCAAGTTGTGTGGTGCCCAGCACTAGCTTGCAGTACATCAAGGCCCTCTGGGGGCAATTTTTGCCTCTGGTCATATAGAATCACTGAGGTTGGAAAAGACCTCTGAGACCATCCACTCCAACCATCCACCTACCACCAGTATTTCCCACTAAACCACGGCCCTCTGTACAACTTCAAAGTGTTTTGTGAACACAAAACAGGTTCTGGCAGGTGCTGAGATTCGTTGGTGCTTGGGTTGCATTTGAGAAATGTGGATGCAAAATAAGTTAGCTCACCTTGAAGCTACAGTGGCCCAAACGAAATGGCCAAACCATTCAGGTATGGGAAGAAGCGACTTAGTGGGATTTACCCTGTGCCTGGGAGGAGGTGAACTGCACACACACACAGAACAAACCTACTGCAGGGAGGCGAGGAGCAGCTCGGGCAGCCTGCTCTGCCCCCTACCAAATGGCAGCTGTAGGTGTGTCTGCGTGTTCTGAAGCTGTGGAAAATCCCTCTCTTAACAAGTGCAGCCTGACAGCAAACAAACAGTTTGCCTCTCAGACTGGTCTAAACTGGGGCCTTGGCGGCTGTTTGGCTGGAGCAGCCATGTAGCTTATGGGCACTAAGTTAAAAATGGGGCTTTCTAAAGCGCGCATGTACTCTTAACCCTATAATCATCTCTAACATATGGAGAAGCTTTGTGCCTTCCTCACTTCCCAGGCTTCAGCAAGCTGCTGTACAGAGCCAGGTGTACAGAGCCATCACACAGAGCCATCACACAGAGCCATTGCTGTTCTGAGGCTGGAAGCACTGAGCTGGAATAAGCACCTGGCCGAGCACCTGGGGCAGGCTCTTAAAATGCTTAACGAGCTTTTGACAGGCATTTCTCCTGCAATTGCAGAGCCTTTCCTTCCTCTCCTTACTCCAGCTGCTCAGTCACCAACTCCTTCAAGGCTGGGAACTGAGGTTAAAAGCAGAACAGCTTGTCTGGTTAGTAAAAGCCAAGTCTTGGGGACGGGCTGCCCCACTCCCCAGCACTGGGGGCTCACTTGGAGCTGCTGGTGCTCCCAGGTTGTCAGAAGTGTTTGGAGAGAGGCATGCCAATGCTCTGCATTGTGTGAGCTTATTGGCATGTCCTGAAGGTTTCCTTTCATTGGCTGAGGAAAGCTTAGAAATGCTGCTTTCCTCCCCTTTTTGTCAAGCTGAAGTTAGATGCAAATGAAGTGTGAAGTCTACAAAAGGAGCGGATAACGCTTGCTAAGTTGTGTTGTAACAGATTTTAAAAGGAAAAAAACAAAAAGCAAGGAACTTCTTAACCTAAAATAATTGAATGTGTCTGGATCTTGCTGCCAACTTCGCTTCAAGAGTTTCATTTAACGTACAATTGGAACTGGTTCTGAAGAGCAGGTGGGCTCACCTTCACCTCTTGTTTCCCAGTGACACAGAACGTGCCCCTGTGCACATGGGAGATTCATTTCTCACTCATTTTCCGACCTGCACTGCCACAGATTTGGGTCATCTGCTTTAATGGGGAGCACCAGCCCTGCTCAGAGCCGGGGGTTGGCTAAGGACACCCGCGTTTATCAGAGGGCAAACAGGACGGTATGGAGGATCTTCTATGAGTTTTATGTCTCCAGAAAAACGTTTATGTCTCTTTTTATACCCAGTGAGTTTAAAATGTTAATAAGTGAAAGACTCCTGGCTGCCCTGCTTTAGAAAGAAGTTGTGCACAGCTGCGTGCTCCCGTTCCAATCTGTGTGATTGGGGCCTCTGCTCGGCTTTGTAATTTTAGAGTTAGTGAAGTGTGGAAGCATAATGCAAATGATTGTAAAGCTTCTCCTGTTTGCTTACATGAGCTTCTGCCCAGATAGCAGATTAGCATGCAGCTGGCACACAGCTGTGTCCCAAACGACTTCTGTATTTTTAGACTATTGTAATGGCAGGGAGGATGCCCTGAGTGAATACTGTGCTAGAGTGGATCCTGGAGGAGTTCTTGGGTACTGAACAGTCAGCAGTAACATGCACCAAAACTCTGGCTGTGCTGAGAGCACGGGAGGCACAAAGCAGCCCCATGCCTGTGTATGGAACCAGTCACATTGGAAAAGACCTCAAAGATGCCCAGCCCACACCCCCCACGTCCCTCAGTGCCACATCTCCACGGCTCCAGTATACCCCAGGGACAGTGATTCCCCTCAGCCCTGGGCAGCTGTGCAGTGCTGAGCATTCATGGAAGAGTTGTTTGCTAACAGTCCTGCGATTGGGGTGTCAGATCTCTGGGCTGGGAGCCCCAGCAGGATGGCATCTTCTCATAGTTGGCCATCCCTGGAACGCACAGGTAGCAAGACCAAGCAAGCACATCATGAAATGAACACAGACAAGCTTGGTAGGTGTATTCAGATCAACCTGTGATACTAGAGAGGCTGGCACAGTGCTGCCAACACCAGAGCTGGTTTGCTGGGCTGCAGATGACCCAGGCAGTATCTCCATGCCCTGCGCTGGCCAGGATTGCTGAGGCTTTGCTCTACACCAGGCCTGACTTGCACAGCTCTGGCTTCTGGTGCCAGATAAGGCAGATTTCTGTCTGCATATTCATACCTTTTGTTTCGGGAATTTCTGGAGGATCTTGTTTGGCATGCATGGAGGAACCAGGCCATGACTTCCCTTGAATGCCTGCATCTGAAAGGCGGAGCGAAGGTTCCTGCCAGCCGGTCCTCCTCCTTCCTTGTGCGGTCCTTCCCCTCCTGCTGTGCCTCAGCCTTGAATTATTAAAGCGCTGCACTCTGTCCCTGCTTCTCTGAGCCTCTTCTCAGCCTGAATTCACTTTTTTTTTTTTCCCCTAAAAAAATAACAAATGATTTGCTTATCTATTGGGAAGGCCGTAGTGCTCACCCCATAATGCTCACCTCTGTACCGCTGACCAGAGATCTCTTGGGATGTGGCTGTTCCCATGCTTTCTGGTCTCAGAACTGTCCCATATGGGTTTGTGTGATGGGGAAGAAGGTGCCAGAGGTGCGTGGAGGTGGATGCCTCCATGGAAGAGTGGAGTACAGCAGCAGGGGCTCTTCCTTATTCACTTACAGCCAAACAGCAAGTCATTGTCCTTGGTTGTTCCTGTACAGAGACATATGTACCCTGCATTGACCACCTTGAAGGGTCTTTACACCAAACTCTAATCTCAGGGGAGATGTTACCCCCATGTAGAGAACGATGGAGATTCAGGCATGGATGATAATTCATTACTTTGCAAACACACTGGTATATATTTTCTGCTGTCTGGTTTTCATCCTCGATGGCAGCAGCAACGCTTGGATTACAGAGATGAAATAACGAAAGCTGTTTTTGTTGGATCTAGTCCCAAGCATTCCGGTTGGTTTTATGGCTTCTGAAATGGAGTTTGCAGTTCTTTTTAATTGGGCCAAATTCAACCTTATGTTCCCATTTATCTGTTTTCACTGGTCTTCTAAATAGCGGATCTGAGATGGCAAATGCATGTTTCATGGAAACCTAACCAGTGCCTGTGGGAAGGAGCTCGATATCAGTCAAGATGGTGCAGATCACATGTGTGCAAAGAAATGCTCAGAAAAATCTAGTTGCATCCACATTAAGGCATAACAGAACCACCTCCAAGCGCTGTATAAATAGCAAGCTGAAACCGCCGATCCCATCCACGCCCCTTCCCATCATTTTGGATGAGTATGCCACCACGTCGTCCCCACACAGATGTGACTGAAAAAGATGACAGATATAAAAGACGTGCATATCCCATGCACAAAGTTCCTTGTGGACATGAAAGGGTCCCCTGCAGTATTATGAAGGCCAGGTTTGTTTGGAGCAGCAGAGCGTTCCAGGCGTGCTGCTGCATCTGTCCAGGGACCTGCAAGTGTGAGCAATTAGCAGCAGTGAGAGCGCGGGCAGGTTGCAGCAAGAGCAGTGTCTGGGCCCTGGCACAGCGAGCAGCAGTGCACGTGAAGCCCCAGCAGCTCTCTGAGGGGCTGCTGATGGATGGAAGCAGGCTAGGTTGTAGCACACACGTGCTGCAGAAGGCATGCTTCTTTCAGAGCCTTCCCTTGGAGCCATGCCTGGTAAAGAGGAGGATTTTACATCTGGTGGAGCTGGTACAGGCTTGCCTTGGGCTTTTAAGCTGTTTGTGTTGCTGCTTGGCAGACTTCAGCTGTAATTCTTTCAGTTTCGTGAGCTGACTTGCTTGGAGTCCCTCAGAAAGTGTTCTAGCCCCATTTCCTCCTTGCAGCAAGATCCTGGCAAGAGCATTTTTAAAGGCAGGTATGCCACATATTCCCCTTATTCTTCCTAGAAGGAGGTCCAGAAAAGACATGAAACCCAGGAACCCTCCCCTCCTAATTCATTGTTTGCCCCTGTAGTTTTCCCTCCAGGTGCGGGGCAGGATGAACGTGCTGTGTGGATGTACCTGATGTTTCAGCTCTGTGTGTGTTTGATGTGCAGGCTGGTGCCTCTGTGCAAGCAGAAAGCAGTCAGTGCTGGGCTGGGGGGACCTCAAAGTCCTGATGTAGAAAGGCTTCATTTACATGGTACGTGCAGGAGTCATTTAGGATCTCCTTGGCAGAAACACCTGTGTTAAGGAACGAATTGCAGGCCTTCTTATTTAAGGTGTTGGGCCTTAATGTTTATGGCAGGTGATCTACATCCAGCAGAAACCCAGTGCTACGTTGATGGATGACTATCACATCTGAATGAACAAAGTGTACCATTAGTTGCACAGTTTTTCCTTTATACGGTTCATCTAACCACGTACAGCACATACAGTTGTATGCTTCATCTTATTTTGTGAGCAAATGCTGCTTCAGTGCCAACTGGAAGTAAACGCAGTGATGCATTCTGCCACATCCTGATGTGGAAGGAGCTGTTGTGTACCCCTGTGCTACCTGCAGCAGCAATGTGGGCCAGCTCGTCCTCCTATCCCCCTGCCAGCCTGCAGCGAAGGCTGCTGGTGGCTGTCTGGCTGCCTGTGTGTCTCTGCAACCATCTGGATCCCAGACTATTGCTCCTAATGCTGCATGAATAAGTAATGCTCTTCACCCACAACCATAGCACAGCTATGTCATGGTATGTCAGCAAGATGCTGGAGCTTCATGACTGGTAAAAATCAGGTTCTTTCTCTTCTACCATAAAGGAGAGAAATATTTTGGTCATTTGAACTGTGCCGTTTGGAATGCAAAAGGTGTGTGCCTCTCGTAGGTCCTTTCAACGTGCAGAGGCTCTCCTACCTTTGTGGTGTTCTGTACCACTCCTAAGAATCTCCATGTTTCCTCTCTCTTGCAGAAGAAAATGCAGAAATTACCCTGGATGTGTCCTTAGCGTATCGTGATGACATGTTTAATGATTGGCAAGAAATAGCACATGCAATAGAGATCAGGAAGCTGAAATGCACCTTTGGCTCCCCAAAAGTAAGGTGTTCCGGTGGTGCTGGAGGTGGGGAGGTGTGGGATTGCAGTGGGAATTGTTCTCTTCCTTTTCTTTCTGGTGTTTCTTAGGATTGTTCACCTGTAGCTTTCAAGCTTGCCGCCTTCTCTTGGCTCTAAGGCTTTAAAAATGGAATGAGCTCCACATGCAGTCTGGTTCTGTTTGGTGGTATAAGAGATGAAGTCGGACAGTAGGTAAGGGAGGTGTGAGGTCAGTGCATAGATCCAGCTACAGGCAGAGTCGGAGGCTTTGGGGCCTGTGTACCCCACACCGCTCTAAAGCTTTCAGACCTTTCTGCCTTGTGCTTCCGTGATGCACAAAACCTTGTTATTCAGAGGGGGCAAAGAAACATCCTGCAGCACTCACAGAGTGCCGCAGGGTGGGAGCCGCTTAAAATAACTCCTTAATGCCTCAAGCTACAAAGCTTACGCATAACAGCCACAAAGCTTATGAGTAAGGAGCACAACTGGCAGTGAGAACAGAGCCTTCTGTTTGAATCCCTATTTCTTTTCATGCTGCAGACTGCGATTCCCGTACTCAAATCAGTCTGGTGTCTTCAGCATGCTTTTTGCAGCCCTGTGCCTTGTTCTCCTGTCTCATAGTCCCCCTCAGAAGATCACCTCTACCCTCCCGTAACCCCCGTACTGTTCCATAGAGCCGTACATGCACAGTAAATATGTGTAAGGTATGGAGGAGAATACTGCTGGTAAAACAGGACTTCAGACACTCCAAATTTAAACATGGTGGGAGAGGTTGCAGATTAGTTTTGGCTCAAGCTGTATTTGCTGCTGGAGGGACTTTAGGTCCCAGAGCAATCTTTCATCTTGAAAGGCTGCACTTACTTGAAGCAGGGCTTAGGAGTCTGAGACGTGAACCTATTTGAGTTTAAATGCTATCGACTCAATGACCCAAAAAAACAAAAAATTAAAGGAGAAAGGTCCCCAGGCTGCTGTGTCCCCAGGCTGCTGTGTCCCCAGGCCTTAGGATAAGATGGGGAGGAGCAGGTGATGTCAGTGCCGGTGATGCTCCCAGCTGAGTTCACTGCTGGGGCTCATGTGGCCGCGCGCTGTGCAGGACGCAGCTGACTGTGCTCCTACCATCCTTTCTTTAGACTCTGGAGTCTGAGGGCCGTCACTACGACTGCGACTTCCTTCCCTTCATGGAGATCGGCAGCGTGGCTCACAAGTACTACCTCATCAACATCCGCCTGCCCGTGAACGAGAGGAAGGGCATTAATGTGGGCATCGGGGAAATCAAGGACATCCGCCTGGTGGTGAGCCTCGTCCCGCCGCCGCGCTCAGCCAGCTGCTGGTGGTGGCTGCAGACGGCGGTGGGAGGACTTGTGTCTGGAGCACTGCATTAATTTGGCCTCTGCTTTTCCCACCCGCGGTGACTGAGCTTCATGGGGATCTTGTTACTTGTCTGGGAGCAGCTCTGTCCGCTTTTTTCCACGCTGTGTCAGAAGTGCCTCTCTGACCGCTTTCTGCCTCATGGTGGAAGCTGTGGCTTTTGGCTTTTGTTTCCAGGACTTCTGAGGCCTCCTCAGATGGTCTGGGTGCTAAGCAGGCTAAGCTCCCTTCCTGCCTTGGCCGGACCATGTCTTTCAAAGGCTGCTTGCATCTACGTGTGCTTGCATGATAAACTCGTGTCTCTCCCGCCGGCTCCTGTAAGCAGAAGCACAGTCATGATGTCAAAACTCGCGTCACATCGCACTTTGTTTCTCCTCAGGGAATCCACCAAAACGGAGGCTTCACGAAAGTGTGGTTTGCCATGAAGACGTTCCTCACCCCCAGCATTCTGATCATCATGGTCTGGTACTGGAGGCGGATCACGCTGATGACGCGCGCTCCTGTCCTGCTGGAGAAGTGAGTGAGGGCACCGTGCTGGGAAAGGTGGCCCTGAGGCAAAGGAGATCCGTGCCAAGCAGGTCCTGGCCGTGCCAGTCAGTGTGCCAGGCAGGGCAAACAGCTGGGAGTCAGGAACTGTCTCTTCTCCCTCCTGTCCACTCCCTCCACCAGTAGATACCCACCAGTAGATACCCGTAGCATCTCTTCTGTTACGGAAACCCCCCAGAAAAGGAATAGCTGCATTTCCCCCGGAGGAGCTGAGTCCTTCCTTGAAAATCTGCCACCTCTGCCCAAACAACGTGGGGTCTTTCTGTCACTTTTTGGGCACAACTCTGGCTTCCGTGGCTTTGCAAACTGCAAAGAGATGGTGTTTCTGTCTCTCCAGGGTCATCTTTGCTCTGGGAATTTCCATGACGTTCATTAACATCCCAGTGGAGTGGTTTTCCATTGGATTTGACTGGACGTGGATGTTGCTCTTTGGAGACATTCGACAAGGCATTTTCTACGCCATGCTGCTGTCGTTTTGGATCATCTTCTGCGGAGAGCACATGATGGTGGGTACCGCAGAACAGAAGGTGGTTTCCATGTCCCCCCCTTGTAGCAATACCAGAATCCTTTGGTGGGCATTGCAAACAGTGCTCTGGGGACTGGTTCCAGGTGAGAGGACTGCAGGCTAACTTGCTCTTTCTCGCTTCTCCTCCTCCCCATCCTTCAATTAGGACCAGAATGAGCGGAACCGCCTCTCGGGGTACTGGAAGCAGGTTGGACCCATAGCTGTTGGCTCCTTCTGCCTCTTCATCTTCGACATGTGTGAGAGGTAGGTGTCACAGCCCTCCAGCCATGTGCCCCAGGAGCCTTCCCTCAGCAGTGGGCAGAGGCTGGTGGCTGCCTTCAAGCACGCAGGTTCATGGTGCCTTGGACCTGTGTGGGTAGATGTGCAGCCCTGTTTTGTGAGAGGGGAGGAGACTCCTAGTGAAGATGCTGAGGTCTTTAGGCACCTCACAACTGCACATCTTGTCCTGTAGGGCCAGAAGGACATGCCTCCCACCTCTGTGTCCTTGTTCCCCACAGGGACAAGCAGCAGGGGCAGCTCTCTGTAGGCTGTAGAACAGATGAGGGGTTCTCTGTGAGCCTCTTGGCCAATATGACAGCTCTGTGTCTTTTCTCTGCAGGGGAGTGCAGCTGAAAAACCCCTTCTACAGCATCTGGACCACTGAGGTTGGCACAGAGCTGGCTGTATCCTTCTACCCGGTCTGGGCAGGTCTAGCACATGTTGTCGGTGGCTAAGGAAGGTGGACCTGCCCTGTGGGTGCTGCTGCCTGATACCTGCAGCCATAGGAGGCTGCCTTCTTCCTGGCTGGCCAGAGCCAGGGCACTGTGGGGTCCCATGGTGGACAAGGAAGCTGTGGTGGGAGGTTTGGTGCTGGATGCTGGGACCAGTGCTGTGCTCGGAGACATGGAGATCTGTGAGGCAGCACAGGGGTTCCAGGTCCTGGTGTTAACACAGACTTCCCACCAGGAGGTTAATAATGACCATCGGGATCATGTTAGAAGTGTATCACCCAAATGATATTTTCTCTTATTCCATGCCATTTTCTTTTGACTCTGCCGCTCAGATGGCCTTTATTATAGTCGCAGGAATCTGCTTGTGCCTCTATTTTCTCTTCCTGTGTTTTATGGTCTTCCAAGTGTTCAGAAACATCAGTGGGAAGCAGTCCAGCCTGCCAGCAATGAGCAAGGCCCGCCGCCTGCATTACGAGGTAGTCACTCCTTGCTGCACTGAGCTTTTGTTTTTAAAATGTCTTTTCACCTGAGGGCTCTGCTGAAACCTTCACTATCACTGCAGGCCAAAATCAGACGTATTCAGTTCATTTCCCCCCCCTTGTAGTCCCTGTGTGTTATTTCTGCCCTTGCTCTTTACCTGCCGCACAGCATGAGCAGCTCACTTCAGGCGCTTGAGCTGAGAGAGCCTGTTGTTTTCACGGCTGTGCACCCATCTATCACCAGCATCATTCTGTGCAGTATGGTCAGCTTTCAGCAGGTTGGTTATCACTCACCAGGAATGCATGTGAAATGCATGTGAAAACGGCACTCAAAAGAATGTGCACAAGACATTGAGCAGCTCTTCCATCTTTCCCTTTAGCAAGAGGCAGAGGATGTTGCCTTGTGCTATAGAGCTGTTGTGGCCGTGCTGTAAGTAGAACCGTCTGGCAAGCACAAGTCTGGTCTGGGAAAGTAAAGCTAATGGCCATTTGTTGTTACTTTATAGCCCAGTAATGATGCACACACGGAGATTGCCATCAAAATTCCAGAAGTTGTTTAAAAGACACAAATATTTTCAAAGTGAAAACTTAACTAGCAAAAACAAATCCAGTAGACGGCAGGATTCCCAGCTGAGAGCCTCAAATAGATCGTCTTAGTTTTTGCACTGCAGAAGAATGTATATTGTAATTCTGGCAAGCGCTCGGCACTGCTGCAGCTTCCTGCAAGCTCTGGGGTGGGAAGCAGCCCATGCAGACCCCTGCCATCACAGCCCAGCACCCTGTTGCCTTGCTAAGACCTGGATACTCTCTGCAGTCTTTGCTGAGCAGAAATCGGGAGCCCCCAGGTGGGCTGTCTGGTGGATGGAACCCGCAGCTCAGCCCGCCCTGCCTCCTCTCCCACGTTAACTCTTCATCAATCAGTCCCAAAAGCAGCTGTAATGGAAAGCAAGAGCTGTCGGGACACGCACGGCCCGCTCGGAGCATTGGGGAGGAATGCAGACGTGTGGGGAGCGGAGAATATTGGCTGTCGTGAACGTAGTGCAGAGGAGTGGGTGGAGGTTGTTTTGGTTTGGGGTTTCGTGGGTTGGACCCTTTTTTCCTTCTTTCTTTATTTCTTCCTTTTATTTTTTTATCCTCGTGTCCTTTACACGCTAAAAAACAAGGATGTGTTTTTGTGGATTCTGTTAATGTGACCGGTGACATTTCTCTCCAAACAGGGGCTGATCTTTAGGTTCAAGTTCCTGATGCTCATCACCCTGGCTTGTGCAGCTATGACAGTCATTTTCTTCATCGTGAGCCAGGTGAGTGGGACAAAACGCAGCTGCGCTGGGGAATATCACCCCCAGATTCTGCAGTGGCCAATGGAGTCACTTGAGGTTCAGAGAGACCAGGTGTGCGTCTTGGAGGCACGTTTGGTGATAAGTTGCTTGTTAAGAAATTGTGTTCCTGTATTTGAAGCCCTGCCATGGAATTGCTCCGGCTGAAACTCCCCCCAGCCTTTGGCTCGCAGGGCCCGTGTTTTTTGAAATATCAGCCATTTCTGAGAACTCAGCAAGAGCAAAAACGTTCTGTTCGCATTAAAAGCATCTGGTGGCTTTCTATACCCACAAAGAAAGGCCAGAATTCAGCCTTTCTGGGCTCTGACTTCACAACCCTGTTGTTTCTAGCAGGATATATACCTACTTATTCCGAGCTATGATGCAGTCTCTCTGTATGCATGAGCTTATATAGCTGTTTAAATATACTTTGATGGTTTACTTCAAGTAACAGTTCACTGTTAAGATTGCATCTGTTTCAAAGCTGCCATTTAAGGCTGTTCCTAAGCATAGACAGCTTGCAGCTTCAGGAGAGCAGTGGTGTACAGCTTTGCAAATCCAGTACAACAGAATTATCCCTGTAGGATTAAGTTCTCTCTCACTGCACTGCTTATGCTTTGGGGTACGTGGTGAGTCCCAGTGGAAAACACTGGGACTTTGCTCTTAGAAACCTGCCTGGGCTGAAGCAGTCTTCACCAATGCCAGCTGGTGGTTTGGTTCATCACTGAGCATCAGTGACCTTAGCTGTAACACAAAGACTCTTGTCCAGCAGCTCTTTTCAAGGTGAGCTTCTGCCTTCCCCTGAAGGCAAGGTCATGCTGCTGTGGCTTCTCTTTGGAGCAGAATGTCCTGTCATTTTCATATCAGGAGAAGGCATGCTGCTGTCTTGTGCCTTTTTCTTTAATGGAAAGACAGCATTTCAGTGTGAATGGTCTGTGTAATGTTAGTTTTGGTGATAGCTGGGTAAATCCTGACAAATCCCTGCGTGCTGGGGGCTGCTGCAGTCAGCCTGGGCCTCATAAGAGAGAAGCAGCAAGAAGGCACCCAGCAGACCAGCTCTTGGCATTATTCATGCTGCTTCCCCTTGCATAGAAGGCCTATTTATAGAAGGCTGGTGTTCTCAGATGTAAGTGGTTGTCTCTGAGGTACTGCCCTTTTTGTGGCGGCCTTTGCTGAACACATCAGCTGTGGCAGCCACATATTGCAGAATGTGAAGGATCGGATCACATTTAAGAATGATAAAGAAAGCCTGATGCAGTCCCATTGTAATCAGTGTTTTTTTCCTTGCAGACTGGGACCGAAGCAGAGAATTCATAGATACATGCCCTGCTATGTGTCTAGAGCCCCAGTCTCACGACACTGATGCTTTGCTCATTGCTTTTCTCCAAGCTGGAGCTGTAGTGGCCACATCTGCATTTTAGCAGGGTGAATGCAGAGCTCAGCTAACTCAGCTAACTGACTGCTTTCTCATGGGCAGGTGACAGAAGGCCACTGGAAGTGGGGGGACATCACAATACAGGTGAACAGCGCCTTCTTCACCGGCATCTACGGGATGTGGAACCTCTACGTCTTCGCACTCATGTTCCTGTATGCGCCGTCACACAAGAACTACGGGGAGGATCAGTCGAATGGTGAGTGGCTCTGAGGGGTCTGCTTGAAAACGCTTCATCAGGAGAAAGATGTGCAGTGGATGATGCCTTTTGTGCACCTTTATCGCCAAAGTTGCATGTTCAACACACTGAAATGTTGTGCAAATGACGACTTGTTCTTCAGAGCACTGTTGTGTTAGCAGACATCTTAATTATTGACTAGGTTGGATAGGTTTAAGTATTCAGCCATAGCTGTCTGAAACCTTGCAGGTTGGTTTGTTGTGCTCCTTGGTGTTGCCCAGCTGTAACCACATAGCTGCAAAATAAAGAGAACAGAAACTTGGGCAAGTGGAGAGTGGCAGTGCTCGTTTGCCTTTCAGTGACCTACAGCAGCACTGAGCTCTTCATCTGCCAACATGCTGGCGTTGTAATGGCCTCAGATAAAAGCATTCACACAAGCATGGAATGGCAAGGGTTGGAAGGGGCCTCTAAGATCACCTCGTTCCAACCCTGTGCCACACTGTAGAATAGCCCATGGCTCAGGTAACTCCCGAGAGCCCAGAGTGAGAACAGATCTTCTGCCCTGGAACTGCGCAGCGGCGCGTTGTGGGGACGCACATGTGGCATCGCTGTGTTTTGCAGGTGACCTGGGGGTGAGCAGCGGGGAGGAGCTCCAGCTCACCACCACCATCACCCACGTGGACGGCCCCACGGAGGTTTACAAGCTGGCTCGCAAGGAGGCTCAGGAGTGACACCGAGACGTCGGGTGCGGTGGCGGGCACAGGATGACGCAATGCCCTCCTGCAGGAGCCGTGTCTGACGTACCTTGCCTTGTGAGCACCACAGCTTGTGTGTTTGCACAGAGCAGCGACACCGAGCGGAACGTTTGTAAACTTTCATATGGTGTAGTTATTTCTGGGGGGAGGGCTGTGTATATTGTGTTACTCTCGAGCACATAAGTACCTGCTAGAAAAGCATTAATGTCGCAAAGTCACACATTCAGGTGTTAGGAGGTGGCAGACCTGACCTCGAGCAGTTCTTGTTGGGCAGCACGAAGCTGGTGCTGATGGCGACTTGGTGAGCGCTTCTGCTCTTCTCCTTGCGTGTGACTTCAAAAGGGGCTCAGGATGGCCTGGAGTTAATGCCTCGTTTTTCACAGAATCGTTAAGGTTGGAATAACTCCAAGACCATCAGATCCAAGCCCTGACCCACCCCCACACTGCCCAGTAAGAACAAGAGGCTGCCTTTTTCAGCCATCTACAATCACACTGAACCATGTGTGAGGTCTTCATTTCCCCCTGCAACTCCACAGCAATCCTCTGCCACTTGGATGAGGCACAGCTGGGGCGGGGGGTAGGCTGTGATGTTTTAAGTCCTAGAAGAACCTCCGTGCTCCATCACGAGCTTCACGGCTGTTTGTTACATACAGGGGAATGTGAAAGCCAGACTGCGGGAGCAGTGTGCGCTCCTGCCGCAGTCCTCACTGATGGGAGCTGTGGGTGGTGGTGGATGCCCCAGTCCAGGTGACGGCTCTCATGTGCTGCTGTGTCTGAATGACTGAAATCGCTGTAGCGCAGAAGTGCTGCCTGCTTCTTGCAGAAGTCCCTTCGGATGGGTTTGGGTACTTGAACTGGAACACTGACCGTTTTTGCTAAGTCTGTATCTTTGTAAGGCGGGTGCTGGTGCTCCTGGACTCCCAGTGCAAGTGCTGGGGCCTTCAGCACGGGTGGCAGAGAGCAGCTCGTGAGCCACGTGCTGAAGGAAACAAGCAGTCGGCAGAGCAAGCGGGGTGTATGGCAGCAGATCTGCCACGCAACGTGAGTTCCGTGTACGCACAGCCCCAGCTCCTGCATCCCCCTCGGCTGAGCGCTCGACTTTGCAACTTTAATGTTCTTCTTACGCTGGGTTCTTACGTGATATTTATGTTGTCCCCATAGCTGTGTTTCTTTTACGGCATAGTATAGCGTTGCATTTTTGTAAAGGCTCTTTACAAATGGGGCACTGCAGCTTTAAAACCAAATCTTGTGTCCAACACTAACAACTTGTTTACGGGGTGTGTGTACGTGTGAGCTGTGTGTGTGTCTCCGGTTTTCTTTCTTACTCCCTAAGCCCCACTCATACGGCTCAGAAATAGTCCCTGGATCTTACTGAAGTATATCCTTTGTTTGTTTAGGTTGAGTTCACTTTTTACAGAATGCTTTTAAGCAACCTGGAAAACGTGTAGATTTGTTAATTTAAATAAAATACACGGTATTGTGGTTTTTTTGCAGGCCTGGTCAATGGCTGCAGGGCTACAGCCTTCCCACTGGGGCTGCTCCTTGTGTTTGGTTCCCGCTGCAGGCAGCAGCTGTGCAGAGTGCTGCTGGGGAAACATTTGACCCTTCCAACCCAACAGTGTTATGATTCTGTGACTCACTTGAATGATTCTCTCGCATCGTTTTTCGGACGCTTTGGGCTGTGATGCCAATGGCTTTTTGTCCTGCAGCTCCCTGCTTTGGGAGCAGTCACGGGCAGCGCTGACTCTCCCTGGTTTCTGTAGGACTTGCCGAGTTCCTGTTGCAGAAGGTGCAGCCCTGGGGCTGGAGAGGATGCAGAGCGTGGGATAGGAGTAGGTCTGCACCACTGTTTGCTTTTTGTCCAGGCTCCACCACGGCCTCAAGGTTTGTGTGCCCACCTCCATTGCTGCTGCATTCCATATTCCAAGCGCCCACTGCTTGGGGCTGTTCCCCTGGAAGGCTCTGGGCATGGGGTAAAATCCCACCCCTTCTGGCAATGGCTGTGAGTGTGGATGCACAAGGTGCCTTTAGGTTTGCTCCAGGTGCCTCTAGTGGCACAAGCAGCACAGCCTTCCCGCAGGAGGCAAACTGCTCTCGGGATGGCCATGGAGCAAGTGGGGAATGCTGCATTGACTACATTACGTGGTTGCTGCCTTCAAGATGAGAAATAAAAGTTTCCCAGGGGTTACGCTTGGGAAACAATGGGAAATTGGATGAGAACAGATTGAGTTCAGGATCCCAACCACTACAGCAGGAGCTGCCCTGATAACAGCGAGTCACATTGCAGGGGAGCTCCCTGCTGAGGGCTGCTCGGAGGCTCAGGGAGGAGCTGAAGGGAGGGCGGTGCTTGCAGGCCCTGCTGGATTGCAAAAGAGCAAATTCATGTATTTTTCAATAAGCATCAAGCCTCCAGCACCCTCCCGCACTGCAGCTCCTTCCTGGCACTTGGCATTGGGCTCCAGCAGGGTCCTTTGCTGCCCTCTGCTGACAGCGTCGTGTTAATTGGGTTTAATTGGGGGGGCAGGGGTGGAATATGGGAGATTGGTGTATTTCTGGAAGTTCTTGTTTGCTGCAAGTGCTGCTGAGGTTCAGAGGTGTCCCCAGAGCCTCATCCTGTGCTGCTGGGCAGGAACACGAGCACTGGGAAAGCACAGGGAGGGCTCCTGAGGCATTACTGAGCCGCCTGGTGCATGGCAGCCACCCTGTTAGGGGAAGGAGCCAACCTGCTAGAGCTTTGTGCAAGCTGGGGGCTGCAAGACTTGTGAAGCCAGCGAGTGGCTTCGGGCTGAAGGTTGGTTTGTACTGAATTCCTGCAGCCCTGGGCCACCAGGGCAGTTCTTTGTGCTCAGCCTTTGCCATCTCCCTGAGGACTGAACGTGGGAACTTTGCTTTCTCTGCCTGCTGCCAACAGAATTACTTCTGGAAGGATTTTGCTCTGTGGTGTGTCAGGGGCTGCTTTGCTACTCAGCACCTGCCGTCATGCTCTGCAGGAGGTGACAGCTTCTTGAGTTTTCCCATTTCAGAGACTAACTGCAATAGGAAATCAACAGGAGCTTCAGATCCAGAGTTTTAAATGAAGTAAGAGGTTCTGCCTTGGCTGCAGTTGCTATCTCTTCCTGCCTCCCATCTGTGCCTGCTGTGAGGATTGCTCAGGGCAAGCCTTGCTGAGCCCCCACACCAGGAGTTTAAACACCATCCTCTCCACAGCCATTTCATGACCTCAAGTCAAGGAAACACCACCAGCGGGCATCAGTGTTCCCCTCTGCTCTCCCCGTCCTTGTTTGTTGTGCCCAAAGCCCCCCAGGGCTTCCAGGAGGAGGGCTTTCCTCCACGCACAGCCCAGGCTCACACAAGGGTGGGTGTTGTGGCTTCAGAACAGACAAGGCTCTGGAATGCTTTCTGCTGCAGGAAAGGGCTGGGATCCTCCTGGAGGTTTCCTGGTGCAGCTGCCCAGTGCCTCTCCCTGTGCCCTGCTTGCAGGAGGAGCTCTGGCAAACAGCTGGTTTCCATTTAGAATGGAAAATGTGGTCACTGTCAGAGCTGGGGAGCCCGGGCAGGGCCGGCTGATTGGGATCAGATGGGGAGCAGCAGCTGCCTCAAATCACACTGCCCTGAGAAAGGGCTGTTTGAAAAGGGCATGTCTGCCTCTGAGCAGCAGTGCTTATAGCTGAAGGAGTGAGTGAGCTAGGAAGTGCTAGTTAGTGTGTCTTTGTGGCTAATAAATACCTCATAAACACCAGGTACAGCGGTTGAGAAATCATCTCTGGAAAGTCCCTTTAATGATGGGATTTGGGTAAAGAGGATGTGTGAGGGCTGTGAGAGCAGAGCTAGGAACGGAGGGGGTGGGTGCTGGAGGGGCACTTTGTCTGTTGTTGAGATCTGTGGGCTGGGGACAGCGTGTCTGTCACTGGGAGCTGCAGTTGAGCTCCAGTGTTGAAAGCTGCAGTAAGAAGGGGAAATTTGGCAGTGGGCATACACGTCCCTTGGGTTAAAAGGCGCTCCAGTGACAGCCGTTGTGGTCTGGGCTTGACTTTGGGGGGTCCTTTGAAGATGCTCAGGTACCTGCAGCCAGCATCGCACCTAAGGAGAGCCACAGCCCTTAGATGTCCTCCATCTGCTGAGTGGGCACAGTGCAGACATGGCTGGGGGGAGCACAGGAAATCAGGGCTGGACTGACAGCACCTGACAGGCCTGTAAACAAGTATGTGCCTCAAGTCTTGTTCTCAGGAGTCTGATCAGAGCGAACCCCTACGAAGTGAGGGACCAGTGCTGCCCGTGTCTGTGGCTCCAGGTGCTTACCTTACCCTGCTGGCAGCACGGCTGCTTGCCTCCCACAGATGTTGTTTTTCACTGTACAGGGTTAAGTTTTCCCCGTGCTCTGCAGCTCCTGAGATTTCTGCAGTGATTAGAGCTATGTCTGTGTGTAATCAGGCTTTTCCTGCCTCTTGCTACCACATCTTTGTGCACACTGTGATACCGGTTTTGCTTTTGCTTTGCTTGCCTCTGTCCCTCAATCCAGCACTGATCACCTCCAGCACCTCCAGCTCCAAGTGGGAGAAGAGCAGACATGAATCCCGAGGAGCTCAGCTCCGCTCGTGACCAGCAGGTGGGAAGAGGCAGTTTATTTCTCCTTTCACACGTGAGCCTGAAGAACTGAATAATGCCATACACTTCTACAACACCCTTAAGCTGCACTTGTGTGAGGTCTGAAGATGAGCAGGTTCTGTCCTTCAGGTACTTCTGGGGAGCAGCAAGTACAGAGTGAACCTTTTCTGTGCTGTCAGCTGCTTTGCACAGGGCTGGAGCTACTCAGGCAGTTTTCCTACGGTCCCCTTGAATACTTTTTTCCCCCTCTTTATTTCATCCAAGTGTTGCTTGAAACTGCTGTTGAGCTGGTTTAGATAATGCTGCCTTGGGAGGAAACATCTGGACTTGAAGCTGCACATTTAAAGCAAACTCCTCTGCCACCAAAACTTCTGGCAGCCACTTCCAACAAGCGCAAGGGCAGAAGTGGACTTAGCTCTTACACCTTGTGTTGTGTGGGCTCTTGTTACCAAGAGACACGTATGATAAGCTTATCTGCAAGAAGTGTTTGAATGCTTACTTTCTTGATTTCTTTTTTGCATTGCACGCTACAGACGTGCTGCTTTGTGCGTGCATTAATGGAAGGCTGCAGCCTCAGCTGGGCTTTGGGGGGGTTGGCTGCTGTGAGCTGGATGGCTGAGAGCCATCGTTCTGGGGACTGGTGGTGCAGTTCAGCTAAATCCACCCGTGAGGTAATGCACACCTGTGAGGTCTGAGTTTGTTCAAAGCTTGGCTCAAATCTTATTCTTAATCCATGGGTTGTTTGTTTTTTTTCCTTTTTGTACTCTTAGAGTCGGTTTAGTTCTCAGAAATGCTGACAGCAACATTGCGGTTAATTGCTGAGGACCTGTTAAGCAACACTCGGATTAGGAGGTGTCAAATCAGAAGTGTTCAATGGGCAGAGAGAAGCCCTGCAAGCTTTTCCCTGCTGCTTTGCTGGAGGAAAAATGATTGTGACAGCGTGCCTCTTAGAGCTGCTGCATGGCTTCCTCCCGGCCATCCAGAAGCCTGAGTGCTGCTCAGTCAGTGGTGCTTGTTATTTCCACACAGCACTTGCTGTTGGCTTGGGGCTGCTTCCTTCCTGTGGCTGGACCTGGCCCGTGAATCAGTGCCAGGGGTGGAGAGTTGTGGACAGCCCTTCTGCAAGAGGAAAATGTGAGCAGCGTGGGAATGCCCACCTGCATGTGTATGGTGGCAACAAGCAGCCCGATTAGCACTGCATCCTACTTCCCCTTCCCAGAGCCAAGCAGGCACCCAAGTAATGTAGCAAACAGCTCTGCATAACAAGCAGTGTTGTTGTACATGTGTGGTCTGTCACTGCACGGTGCTTGGTGCGCTCCCTGAGACTAAAAGCACATCTCTGCCTTCTGCCATTGTCTGTGCTTTGTAGTGCGAGTCAACAAAGCATGCCTGAAGCAGCGAGGAGCTAATGAAACTGCTGAAGGCAGATGGAAGTGAGTGGCAGCATAACAACCTCCTGCTTAATGGGTGCTGCTGGGCTCTGGACTAGCACTGCTACACCCCATCTTCTAATGGTTTTACTTCTGAGGTTGCATCAAGTAATGAAGAGTGAGGAAAGGAGGGTAAAGCTGCAGGCATCAGCGCTGCACTATGGCCACTGCTCTCAGCCTGCTTTGTCCTGAGCCACGTGCTGTGCTTAGGTTGGATGTCGGGGAAGTTCTCAGTGCGGTGAGGTGCTGGAACAGCTGCCCAGAGAGGCTGTGGATGCCCCGTCCATCCCTGGAGGTGTTCAAGGCCAGCTCGGATGGGGTGCTGGGCAGGTATTAAATGGGGAGGTTGGTGGCCCTGCCTGTGGTGAGGGGTTTGGAGATTCGTGATCCTTGAGGTCCCTTCCAATCCAAGCCATTCTGTGATGGCTTCTCACCCTTTGCTGAGCCCTTTGGCTGCAGCAGGCCCTGGGGAGCAGCCCCAAGCAGCAGTGTGCTGGTACCAGCCTGTGCCATCTGTAACACACACAAGGAATTCATGCCGTTGTTCCAGGCTGCTCCTTCAGGCCAGGCAAATCTGCAGCTTTTTTTGTGAGCTGTTTTGCTCTTGGAACAGCAGCTTTTGCTCCAGAACAATCAGCAGGGAATGCTCATCCTCCACGAGCAGCTGTAGGTAGGGCCAGCCCCGCTGCTGGAGCACGTCTGTACCCGGCAGCTGTGAGGCTCCCCACAGCAGCAGCAGGAAATGCAGCAGCAGAGATCAGTGAGCACAGGCAGTGCTCGGGAGCCCCAGGCATTGTGTTAACATGCTGCCCGCGTTGCGCCGACTTTACAGTCCAGCCATGTTCCTCCAGCCCTGCCTTCAGCCTTATGGGGAGAGGGGAGGGGAAAACAGCTTCCTTTCCTTGAATGCCCACCAAAGTGTGCCTTGGGCAAAGATGTACACAGTATGACTGTGTCAGTGTGTGCTCAGAAACCCAGGGCTCAACTGAACCACACTGCATCACCTTATCTACAACTGCTCCTGTGTACACACTTCATAACGGATGAGGGGTAATGGACTTACGCTGCACCAGGGGAGGTTTGGATTGGGTATTAGGAGACACTCCTTCTCTGCCCCCCATCACTCTTCTTCCCTTTGGGTCTGTCTCCTTCAGTAGCCCGTTCAGCATCCACCAGCACAGCCAAGATGCTGATTCTTTTGCACATAAATTCAGGCTGTGCAAATGCACAGAGCTCTGTGCCAGAGCCCGGGGTGGAGCATGGGGAGGAAGGCTGCTGCTCAGTGCGATGGGCTGAGGGGCACGGTGGGACTGCTGGAACAGCAGCAACTGCCTTCCCTGGCTCTGTCAGCAGCAATGCCACAGCTGGTGTGACTCAGAGCCGGGGGCGGACAGGGAGCAAAGCCCAGTTTTGGCAGCAGCCTGCCTGGGAGGGTCTGTGCCCCCAGCTGCTCTGCACTGAGCTGCGGGGATCCCTGCGAACGTGCTCAGCCCACAGAGCAGCAGCGATGAGCTGTCCGGCTGCTGCCAGCATCATTTGGGCACATGGATGCATGCAGGCTTATGGAGGGGACCTCCAGCACGCTGCAGTGATGAGTGATGTCTGACCTGCAAATTGTATCAGGCCGTCTCCTGCACCTCCGCTTCTCCCTACACAGATGCCTGTCAGAACCCGATTGCTGCTCTGCTTGAGGGTAAGCCTGGCTCTGCTGCTGGCTGTGGGCATCTTTGTTATTTCTAAAGTACCTTTCTGTCAATACTGCTCCAGACTGCTCAGTGAACCAAAGCCGGGTGTCAGGGCTACGCCTTCCCCAAAGCAATCACAGGCACACAGCTCTGTGTTCCGGCTGGAGGGAAGCCCCGGCCTGCTCCTCCTGCCCTGTCCCAGTTCCTGCCAGAAGAAAGGCAGCGCCGTGTCCCCCTCCCTGCCAGGAGCAGTCCCTCTGGAGCTGAATCATTCCGAAGTGCACTCGCTGCTCCCCACACATCCTCCTGCCAACAGCCGTCCTGCTGATTGCTTTTAGGGAGCAACTGATGCAGCCACCGCTGTTTCTCTCGTTCAGCTCATTGAGCACTGCGTGTTCTGGGTATGATTATTTGCAAGAAAAGTGCCCTGGGGTGCTGGGAGCAGCGTCTGTGCTCCTCACCTGTGGCACCGGTTTGCAGCCCTTCCCCAGGTGTGGGCTCTGCTGGGTTCCCCTGTCCCACGGCTGGGGGGTTTGCTCCGGCCACATGCTACAAGCAGAGCTGGAGCACCTCTGCATTCACTGCTGGAACTGGCAAAAGCGTGGCCAAGACAGGAGGAGGAGCAGCTGTACGGGATGCACAGAAGAAATCTTGCTTTGCAACAGCGTGGCCAAAGCGTGTGCTGAGAGCAGATCTTCTGTTCTCCAGGTTTGTTATTGCAGCGTGTCCCTTGGCTGAACTCCGAACGTTGTTACACACAGAATAATAAGAGCTCAGTGGAGATAAATGATTGTGGTGGACAGGATTCCGCCCTGGGTGCTGCACCAAATCCCACAGGCATGGGCTTCTGCAAAAACCTCACATCCAAGGTGGTGGTTATGCACTTTGCTATGGTTTAAGGGCAGCAAAACAAAAGAATCAAATGAAAAAAGGAAGACTTTGCAGCAGCCAAGGCTGTAACACAGGTGTGATGTGTAACAAGCAAGCTGCAGCAGTTTGTGCTGGAAGAAAGCGGCTACAGACATGTGTGGAAGCAACATAGGGACAGAAGGACGAGGGGGTCAAGGCTGCTGCTGCCCCAACCTCACTGCAGCAGTGTGCTGCACAGCTGCCACTCAGCCCTCTGCAGTCACTGATGGGGGTATCCCCGACGGAGGCACTTTGTCCTTCCCTGCCTGCCCCAGCCGTACCTAAGGGACTAAATGCAGAACAGAGGCACGTTCTTGGAGCAGGGAGTGAGGGTATTTAACACTGTCTGGTCGCCCATTTAGGCTTCTGGTCCACCCTAACGTGAAGAACCAGTTTTATAGATCGGTCTTTGGAGGAGAAAGGAATAACTGTGCTTGTGCTGTTCTGAAGAACTCAGCCTGCTGCGCTCAGTCTGACGTGGGGGAGCAGTGAGGTGGCTCTGGCACAGGAGTGTCTCCTCGCGCTGCCTTTCCCTGCTTCTGGCTGGAAAGCAACACCTGAGCTTAACAGAAGGTGCACAGCTCAGATTTGCTGCGTGCTTTCCCGTGCGGCCCCGCTCCATCCAGCTGCTGCCCACCACCAGCACCTCCTCATCCCAGTTATCCCAACCTGCGCCCATAAGGGGGGGGAGCACCTCAAAGCCGCTCTGGTGTGGATCAGGAGGTCACCTCCGTGCTGAGTTCCCGCTGGCCCCATGCTGGCACAGTCACTATTTGTCGGGCAGTTGCACAAGGGGTTGCAAATAGCACAGAAATGCCTTTTTGTAAAGGAATAAGCAAATAAAAGGAAATGAATCTCATTCATCACTGCAAGAACGGCCGGGACAGCAAATCCTGTTGTTTATCAGAGGAATTACTCAGCCAGACCAGGAGCACCATTTTGCTGCTAAAGCCTCCCTTAGTCGTGCAGTCTCAGCGCCGTGGTTCTGGTGTTCCTCAAAGCCCACCGAACAGCCGCTCCGAGGAGGCCCTTCCATCTGCCTGAAGGTGGAAAGTGGGCCCTGTTTATTCCTCCTCTCGCTGAGCCAGCCCGGGTGGGACGGGGCCATGCACCCAGCAAGCACGGCAGCAATGGTTAATTAAGCCGACGAGCATCAATGAATTGCAGGAGCTCGTAGCCCACGAGAGGGCGTTGCTTCCTGGGAGCCGCTGGTGGAGATGGAGCAAAACTTCCTTTCGAAGTAGAGATTCCCAAAGTTCCGCTCCTTACCGCAGATCTCCTGCGTCATTTTCCCCTCCCCGGCTTTTTTACACCAAAATTCAAACGGCAGTCTTCAAAAGGCAGCTCACTCCGAACAAAAGCAGGCACTTCTACACTAACCTGGGGGGGGAAAAAAACCACCTTGTAAAGCTGGGTTTCTTGCTGTCGTCTGAAGTCTGAAAACCCGTGGTGATAATGAGAAGCAGTGCTAGGAATGGGTAGAAGGGGAGCACAGGGCACGTATGGAGCCTCAGATGTTTGCGTCCTCCTGAAACGTCACAGAGTTGTCCTGGCACAATCCCAGCCCTCAGCCAGAGCTCGCTGCAGGCTGCTGGGGCTGCTTGCAAACTGCAGGCAGCTCAGGGCCCGCAGCAGCACCCCCTGCAAGCTGCAGCAGGCCGGGATGCCGGACGAGCCCCGACAGCCGCCAGGCCTGCCGCGCTGCGCCACGCCGATGCAAATCCCATGCAAAGCAAATCCCATGCAAAGCTCCGCGCCGCCCCGGGACACACCGGGTGAGCCGGAGAGACCGGATCTGGTGGTGCAACCCTGCAATGGAGGAGCGCTGTGGGGCTGGGCTGCTGACGGCACGGTGGAGGAGCCAGGGAGGGGCGTCTGCAGATGAGCTTCCACTGGAGACCAGCGTGACCTGCTGTGGTTTGGGGGCACTGTCCAAACGCTCCCTCCCATCCTGCTCTCATCGACTGCGGACACTGCGTAAGTTTGTAACACTGAGCCTCACCTTGCTCAGTGCTTCTCCAACCAGGATTGCCTCCAGCATCCCGTACAAAACTATTCTGAAGTCTGAACTGAACCACAGAACCATCATCCCGGTTGGAGAAGCCTCCGAGCTCCCCAGCGCAGCCCAGCTCCCTCGGAGCCACATCCCACGGCTCCGAACCCGGCAGGGCTGTGAGCCCAGCCCCGGGCAGCCGTGCAGCGCCGAGCGCTCTTTAGACGAAGCCATTCCTGCCCACACCCAGCCTGGCCGTCCGCGGATACGACGGCAGTGCTGCCCCCAGGAGCATCGACCCCCCGACAGCGCCGCTGCAGGACAAAAAGGGGGAGGGGGGGAGGCGGTAGGAGAGCCCCGTTCTGACACGACAGCGCTCCTAACGCGCTCCTTCCGTGAGCCACGGGGCACCTCCGGGAGCCCGCAGCTCCGCAGGGCCGGGCCGGCAGGACGAGGCCTCCGGGGGCCGCCGGGCCGGGTCGGGGCCGGGCGGGGCGAGCGCGGGCGGAGGAGGGCGGAGCGCGGGGCGGTCGCCCCTGGAGACGGCAGCGGGCGGAGGACGGCGGCGGTGAGTGCGGGCCGGGGGCTGCGGGTCGGGCCGCGGTGGTCGCGGCGCTCGGGGCCGAGTTCGGAGCCGTTCGGCCGTTGTCGGGTCGGGTTCTTTTTGTGCCTTATTTCTCCCGGCTTTGCCCCGGGAGCGCCGTTCCGCGCCGCGGGGCTGCGGGGTGCGGCGGGACGGCCCGGGGGGCGGCGGCCTCAGCGCCGGGCTGTGCGGGCGGCGGGGCCTCCCCCGGCGGGCAGCTCGCCTCGGTAAGTTCGGAGCTCCGCCGAGCGGCGGCCGTTCGCTCTCGGCGGGGAGGAAAGAAAGAGCCGCTCCCGCCGGGCAGCGCCTCGCGGCCTGCGGGGGTGGTGCGGGGCGGCCCGGCACGTGGCGCTGCGGGGACGCGGCCTCGGCCCGGCGCGGTGCGGTACCGTGCGGTGCCCGGAACCGGAGCGCAACGCGGGGCGGAGGGAGCGAGGCCGTGGGAGGGCCCTGCGCTGGGGGCAGCGGCCCGAGGCGGGGTGAGCGCCTTCCGCACCCAGCACCCAGCGGGGCGCTCTGTCGGCCGGCGGCTCTACCGGCTGCCGGGCGGCCGTAAGTTGCTTGTATGCGACTGTCTTGGTCGGGAATTCGTTTAGAAGTAAAATGAGGTGAGTAAGTAATGGGCTGGCGGTAGGATGTTGTGCTGCTGCGGTACCACCGAGCGCGATTAAGGGATTAGGATGTAGTTAATGACTTCCCAATCCCGTATTTCAGCCTCGCGTTGGATGTATGGCGGTAATTTAGGCGATCTTTAATCGAGTGCCAAAGTGGCAAATGAATTCTAATGGGCAGCAGCTGGTGAGGCCGGAGTGGTGCCATGGAGCTGGCTTGTGTCGTGGCACAGCAACGGGACCACTCTTGTTAGTGAGAGGCGACCCTGCACATAGCAGGGGGTTGAAACGGGATGATCGTTGTGGTCCTTTTCAACCCAGGCCGTTCTGTGATTATCTGCTAGCAAAGCCTTGGTGTTGAGAGAGGCACTGAGGGCTCCAGCAGTGAAGGCCGCTGCTTGGAACCATCTCATTGTAGGTTAAAGCCAGTTGTGCTGTGTTTCAGATGCCTTGTTTCAGACACCTCCCTCTGTGGCTATGTAGGCAGCTTTACGTTCATGAGCACTGAAAGTGCATTTCTCAGGCTGCGTTCCTCGGGACGTTCAGAATATTTCAGCCCAGACCATGAGAAGCTGCTCTGTGCTGTGGGAGATGCGGGCACACCATAGCTCTGAGAACACTGAGCCCACCAGAGAGCTGCCCCACACCACAGCCGAGATAGGAATCAGTAGTAAAGCTTTCATTGGCTTTAATGAAAGCAGAAAGCAAGTTCCCCAAGGCTGGGAAGTAGTTGCAGACTTGCCATTTCTTGGGAAACTGAAGCTGCAGATGTTTGGTGGCTCTCGGGATTTGCTCCGAGTTAATCACTGCTGGGATCCTGCAGCTGCTTTCTGCATTTTGTCATGTTACACAATGAGACCCAGATTTTCCCAGACCTGAGCGTTCGTACTGTGCTCGGCACTGTGGTCCCCCTCTGAAAGCCCCTTGTTTCTGCTCTCCACAGTAAGCTGTGGAGGGCTGTGGAAGGGAGGGAGACGAGAAAGTCCTTGTGTCTCAAAGGGAAAGCTTTCACTCCATGTGCTGCTGATGGGAATGCTGCAAAGAGCAGAGGGAATGGCAGAAGCCCTCGGAGCTCCGGTAGAGCTCTCTCTCTTTTTTCCCTCTGTCCAGAGACTCCGAGAAATCCATCTTTTTAGCTTTGTTTCTTTGAATGTTCAGTAAAGCAGGCGGCGTGTTTATGTTCGGCTTCCTGTCTCCTCGTCAGCATCTTGGCATGTGATGGAGCTTGAGCGAGACTCGCAGCGCCTGGATGTGCTGAACGATGGAGGGCAGGCTGTGCGCCTGGGGCTGCTGGGGGCTGGGAGGTAGAGCGGCCTTTTCTCCTTGCTGGGATGAGAACTGAGCCATTCACACCTTCACAGTTCCAAAGCTGCTTTAGTGTGCGGGAACTGAGCTTTAAGTGTCCTGATATCAGAGTGGGGTGCTTGGGGAGTAGGTGCTGGTGTAGGATTGTGTATGGGGAAGAAATCAGTGGGGTTTGGTGCTTCAGGATGAGGAGAACAAAACATCTGGCAGTCAGAGCAGGATGGTGTGAGACAGTGGGATGGGATGGGATGGGATGGGATGGGATGGGATGGGATGCCACGCAGTGGGGTGGGCAGGGTGCGGATGAGGTGGGCTTTTGGTGCTGCCTTCCCTGGGCTTTCCTCCCTCCTGTGCCCCCAGATGGAGGTGGGCAGTGCTGCCACACTTGGTTCCTCCAGCAGCAGCAGCACCATTACGGAGTACAGGCTCTTTGGCTGTGAAAAAAGAAATCCTTTGGCCTGTGGTCATCCCAAAAACATCGCTACTTCCGTGCTTCATGTCCCAGCAAAGCTGCAAAGCTCCCATAGCATCATCACGCTTACATGTGATGTACATGTGCTGATGTACACATATGTAGATATACCATGGGTGTATTTGGCAGAAACAGGTATTTTAATTGTTTATCAATGCGAGCTTCAATTTAGAGGCAATCATAGCATAGGAAGTCTGTGTGCAGAAAAGCTCTTCCTGGGCTGTGTGTCCCTAATTGGACATGTTTGGATTTCTCTCCTGTTTCGTTAGCTCTTGCTGCTTATGTTTTCTCAACAGTTGGTGCAGCCTGCGGTTCTACGATATGTGATGGATCTGTGTATACCTTTTAAGTTAATAAAAGCGAAAAAGGTTCTCTGCAATGTCGTTAATCACTGCAGGGAATGGCCAGATGTGTTTCCAGAAGGAAATTTCCTTTCTGTTTTTAAAAATGAAACCGGGCAGATACAAAAGGCATTTACACTCCCTGCCATCTTACAGCGCTGTGCAGGGAGTTCTGTGCCGGGGTGGCTGGCTCGAGTTTGCATCAGGAAAGTGAAGCTCTGGGGAAGGGTGCTGTGCAGCAGTGCTGTCTCCCTGTGCTGCCATGGTGGGATGCTGCTGCCATGGTGGGATGCTGCTGCCATGGTGGGATGCTGCTGCCACTGCTATCCCTACAGGCTGAGAGGGGACACACAGAGCCAGTTCTTTGGGTATGAAACTTCTCCTGACCAGGACTGTGGTGCTGCTCGCATGCTGGCTTTATAAATAACTGTTATTTAATAGGAAATGAGGAGTCAGTTGGGACTGAGCTACCTGCTCCTCCTCTGCATTACAATAGAGCATCAGCTTCAGACCAGCGTGGTTTAGACAGGCCAGTGCATCGCAAGAGCGGGTACGATTGTGTTTGTGTGTAAATTCAGTTTCTTAGCAAGCTCGTAAAATCCTCGCTGGTATCTAGCAGCATGAGAATTAAACCTTAGAAGGAAGAAAAATGCACGTCCTGAAATGTCAGGCAGCAGTGCATGGCTTCACGTAAAAACCACAGCCTTTCTCTGCCCCGCTCCCCTGAGCAGCAGCGGGCTGTCCCTGCTAACAGGGCTGCATGGGAAGGCCTGGGGCAGAGCAGGGCAGTGTGAGGGGTGGGTCTGCAGCTGTGCAGTGCTGCTGCAGGCATCCAGGAGGCATTGGTTTCTGAGTCAGAGTAACGAAGCAGAGAATCTCCAGTTTAGTTTGTCAGGAGACATGTTTGTCTGTCAGCGCTGCAGCTGCTGAAGTGCAGCAGGGAGGCGAAGCCAAAGAAGTTGGGTGCTGGGGCTGAGCGGGCAGGTTGGTGGGCTGGTGGGCTGCCTGCAGCCTCTGAGCCTGCGTCGTGCTGCTGTGGAAGCCAGGAGCTTCACCCCCAGAGCAGCTCTGCTCCTGCAGGAGCCCTTCCAGAACTTCCTCCTTTCGGAGGAGCTTTTGGAATGGGAAGGAGACTCCTCCTCTCTCTTCACTCTTTATATCCCGGTCTGTGGCTGCTGCTGAACCCTGGGCCTGCCTGTGGCCATGTGGGTTCCCATCCTCCCACATCATGGGCCTGCCCTTCCTCCCAATAGGAGCTTTGTGTGGGCCCGAGTACCCAGGCCTTGTGGCTCCATAGCAGAAAGCAGCCCGTGATTTATGAGCCCTAATTATTTACAGGGTGCTTCCAGAGCTTGGTTTGTTCTCTGTCAGGAAGCAGAGGTGGGTAGATTAAAACTTTCCTTACTTTTCCCTAATGGTTTTCAGGGCTGTAGGAGCGGAGCTGGCCGTTGTGTAAGCAAGCAGAAGCTAGTTTTCATTAGCAACTGATTTTGCACGGTACGGCTGTCACAGGTATGTGCAGGAGGGTTGCATGCTGCTTGTTTGATTTCCTTGCTGTACGTGAGAAGCACAAGTTCAGAGCTGGGATAGCAGGGACCGCCTGCAGCTGGGCTGTCTCTGCTTTTACGTAACTCGTTCTACTCTGCTCAATACCAGCAGCTATTGAGATCTGGGTGCCATTTCCAGGGTGGGAAGCAGCAGATTTGTTGGCAGAGCCCATGTGCGTGTCCCTTCTCTGCGGGCCGCAGAGTGGCCGCTGCTGTGGCTGGCACCCTGAGGGCCTGCCTTGTGTCCCTGCAGCCTGGGGCTGGCAGCACCCAGCCACCCACTGCTCCATGCAGGGCTGTGGGCCAGGGCACCCTGCCACTGGCCAGCGGGGCTGGTTTCTCATCCAAAAAGTGTCAGCGGTGATCGTGGATCCTGCCGTGCTTTGGTTAATGAGTTATCCGTGTCCCAGCTGCTTCCTCGGCTTAGTGTGCCCAGTGTGTGTGGTCAGCGGTTTGCAGCGTACCTGGAAGGTGATGTCTGTGCAGAGATACAGAGGCATAGAACTTTGCACCGTAAATGATAGGAAAGGTTAACGCACCAAATACTAATGAGTATTAGATGAGTAACTGCTGTTTTTTATGACTTGTAGTGCACACCGCACACCCTAATGCACACCTCTGGCTGGGCACTGGCACGGGCTGCCCTGGGACTGGTGGGGTCTCCATCCCTGGGGGTGCTCCAGAGCCGTGGGATGTGGCACTGAAGGACGCGGTGGGGGTGAGCTGGGCTCGGGCTCAAAGCAGGGCTCTCCGGGTTGTTTCTCCTGCAGCTCAGCATGGCTGCTGGGGATGTAGTAGAGGCTCCAGGAGCACGGCTTTGCAGCGTGGCTTTGCAGCGTGCCCGGGACTTTGCTGTTTCCTTCCCAGAAAGGGAGGGGTGCGATTTGCCTGCAGCTGCAGTTGCAACACAGGTGACAGGCAGCTGCCCCTGGCTGTGTGTCATGCTGGGAGTCTGGGGGTGGGCAGAGGGGGAGGGTGCACGCCTGCTGCATGGAGGGCCCCCTGCGGTAAAAAGGGACTAGCTTTGGTTCTTGTATTTATTTGACATTAATACCAAACGAGCTTTGCTCCAGTGGTATGTTGATCTCATTCTATTTCTTCCTGTTCCATATCAAAATCTTGCAGTCATGTGTTGGTTCCTTGAATCACAGCATACTGGAAAGGAGAAGGGGGGTGCGGGGAGGCTGTGGGCTGGCTTCTGCTGGGGCTGGGGGGGGTGGGCAGCCAGAAGGCCAAGGCTGTGTCCTCAGGGGGTGAGCTGGGTGGATGGGGGTGGCCTGAGGCAGCATTCTGTGGAGCTGAGCTCAAACTGAAATAGTCTTTGTGATCAGGATTAAACCACAAGTCGTCACCCCTTTTTGCTTTGACTTTCTTGCACTGTGAGGTACTTACATTTTTATCTGACTTTGTTTCAGGGTCATTGCACAAATAAAAGCGAAGCAAGGCAGACGGGTTACAGGACTGCCTATGTAGGTGAGTTTCCAGCACTGGGGGCAGAAATGCTTTTTTCATTGTCTGACTGTGTCAGAGTGCAAAACCTTCTTCCTGTATTCTCCCTTTTCTTGAAGTAAATAATCTGGTTAATTCTTGTAACCATGCCTGCATAGTCGTAGAGCCAAACAGTCATTAGGGTTGGAAAAGCTCTTTCAGCTCCCTGAGCCCACCCCACGCCCACTGCCCCTGTCCCTCAGTGCCACATCCCCATGGCTCTGGGACACCCCCAGGGGCGACCCCCTTGTCCCTGGGCAGCCGTGCAGTGCTGAGCGCTCTTTGGAAAAGAGATTCTGCTGGTATCCAGTCTGATCCTCCTCTGACACAACACAAGGCCGTCACCTCTCATCCTATTGCTGAAGCTGACCCCACTTCACTACAACCTCCTTTCAGAGAGTTGCAGAGAGCAGGAAGGTCCCCCCCGAGCCTCCTCAGCTCTGCAGCCCTGCAGTGGCTCTGACCCAGGAAGCAGGGAGCTCTTAGCAGATCATCTCCTCCCAGCACTCACCGATTTTTATCTTTTTCAGACAGAAGAATTCGCTGAAGGCCACGGAACCTGAGGCCGGGCAGCATCTTGTGACTCCCAGTCTGGTGCTCTGATTGCTGACTGCTCCTGCTTTACATGCTGTAAGATCAACAGAGTTTGGTACAACCGGAGTCTTTCTATAGTTTGTGTCTTTTTCTGTTGTAAGCAAGCTGGGGAATGCTGTGTGGAGGAGCAGGTTCCTGCCTGGGAGAAGAGATACCCCAGCTTGGTAGGGCGTGCAGGTTGCCTTTGCTGACAATATCAGCCTAAAGGCTTTAAAACAACGCTGCTCAGATGTTTTTCAAAGTAACCTTGATGTACAAGTCAGCTTTCATGGCTTTCATTTATACTAAAGATAGAAAAAGTCCAGTCAGTAAAAACAGAGAGTAAAAGGAAAGCAGGTATTTCCGCTGTTCATTTCCCAGTGAGTAAATTGGGTTTGACAGAATCATGTGTTTGGAGGCTGACTTTGAAATGAAGCGTAGCTGTAGTGCAGGCTCAGCCAGCAGGGCTGTCCTGGTGCAACTGAGCTGGTGGTGAAGGAGCACATCCTTACCGGGGTACCCAGAAGGATAAATTGAGCTGGATTTATGTTGGGGATTTTCATGCATTTCAGAACGATGGGCTCATGAAGAGGCTGGCAGTGTGGGCTGTGGTTATGAAAGAACATTTTGAGATTTTATGGTTGAGAACAATCTCCAGTATAGTTCATGTGAAGGAGCAAGCACCAAAGCACTGCGTTCCCTGTTCCCTATTTTTTTCTTTCACCTTTTCTTCATATAAAACTGTCTTCCTTTCTTTTATGTAAACCCATTTGCTTCCAGTCTATATCGAACGTTTGCACTGCAACTGTAGGATGGCGTTCGGGCATTTCCCTGCTTGCCAGATCCCATTTCCGACCGTGTTTAGCCAAAGGAAGGCGCTCAGCTGCGTGCTCTCTCGCCAGGCATCTCACCCTGCCTTCCACTGGGTGTCAGTGCGGCCCCGTGCAGCGCTGTCTGTCCGTCCATGCAGCCGGGCCAGCTCAGGCTGCGCATGCTTCCTGCCTCTGCCCAGCAGGGTGGCCGGCTGGTGGAGGGGTGCCGGCTATCTCCTTATTCACACCCTTCTGATTAGCTTTACCCTTAGGAGAGCTAAGTCTCTATATGACAAATATCACCACGGTTAGCTTTTGTAGTGCTTACTTTGGAGGTTATTTCAGTGCCCAGCCGCAGTGTTTAATTCTTGGCATGCAGTCGCATTGCTTTGGGTTCTGCAAGTCGGAACAAACCCAGCGCGGAGCAGCCGTGACTTCCCACAGGAAAACCAACTGCAGCATTCAAGTCCCAGCCCGGCCTGCAGCTTCCTTGCTCCCACGCAGGTGCCTGGGCAAACCACACGTGCTGAAGGGCTCGCAGCACTCAGGGAGCCTGCAGAAACTGGTGAATCCTTGGCAGTGCATGGCAGGCAGCGGGGCATGCAGCAATGCACAGCAGCTATCTCAGGTGTCACAGAGGAATAAGCAAAATCGCTGCCCTCAGAGGTAGGAGCAAAGCCCTGCTGGTGGTACAGGGTCACTGCAAAAAGGTCTTGAGGGCAAGGCTGGGAAGGAGCAGGGAGCTGGTAGTGTGCTTGGGCTGGAGGGGCCTTTGTGGTCAGTGGTGACTTGCAAGAAGGAGCCAGCTTCAGGCTTTGTGAAATGCCTGGGGAGACTGCAGGACAGGGCACAGTTTCACTTGTAAACCTGCAGTGTTTGCTGTGGAATCACCAAAACCATAAACAGGATCGTACTGTGCTGCTTTGCAATTGTTCTTGGAGCAGAAGTGCTGCCTTTGGCCAAGCACTTGTGAGTGGCACCCCAGAGAAGGAGTGTGCCCACACCTGCTCCCAGACCTGTCTAATGGTTCTTCCATCCCAATGAGTATAAATGGAAAATGTTTCTGTGGCCGCTATCAGCCTCTTGCATGACTTTTGCTGCTGTAAAAGGAAGACATGCTGGAAGCTTGAATGTGCAGAGTAGCTTTAATGTCGGGTTCACACTGACCCCAGCTCCGGGCTGCTTTATTCATCTACAGTTTTGAGATATTCAGCTTAAAAGGTACTTTGTTTTGAAAGAAATACTAACAGGGCACCGGGCCGAACCCTTTTGCAGCTGCTGTAGCCTAGAGCTGCCTTCGCATAACGCATGAAGCACGAGCTGTGCAGCACGGAGCAGCTGTGCAGCACAGAGCTGCCATGCCCGGCCGAGCTCCAGCAGTGCTGCTTTAATTACATCTCACTCAGCAGGTGGCCCAGCACTCCTAGATCCAAAAGAGTAAAGAAGATAGATTGGTCTTTAATTATCCCAGCTGGAGCCCAGCTGCAGTGCCTGCCACGTACCTGCTGAGGCCGTTGTTCTGAGCGCCTGCTGTATTCTAACCTCCTTCCTTGCAGCCTGTGGAAAGAAGTAGGGCAAAGTCTTAAAAACAGGGTTGTTGTAGGGAATGGGGTCAGCTCTGCCTGGCTGTGGCTATTGCTGTTCCTATTTGATAAAAAACACGAGACTGTGATCTATATGAAATGTGCTCCGGGTGGTTCGTGTGTTTTTGTAGTTAAACCTTCCCATGGCCAAGTGTGTCCGGTGAGCATTCTCCTCTTCTAAAGATCACTATTTAAACAAACCAAAGTCCTCGGTTTTCCGTGGAAAAAGGTGTTTTCCCCAAAAGATGAGCTAAGCTTTCCCACTGCCCTGTGTGGTTTGCTCCACTCGTTTGTTGACTCTGCAGCTAATGCAGGAGCCTTGGCCCAGCGCGTGCTGCTGCGAGTGTCTGGAGAGGGCACGCAGCCTCCTCGTGCCTGCTGTTGTTTGCACCTTTCCTGTAATAATTCTTTCCACTGCTGACAAGCTTCAAACAGAAATGTGTTTTTTCACCGCTGAAAGGAAGGGTTGATGCGATGGAGGGGGAGCAGCGGGTGCTGCTGGGAGCTGCTGCCTGAGGCTGGTGAAACCCTCCTGCCGCGCTGGGCTTCCCCACAGCCCTGCTTGCTCCTTCCCCCTGCTGTGTGCCTGCAAGGATTTTCAGCATCTCTGTGCACCGAGCGCCTGGCCGTGCCCCTCTGGAGCAAGGCACAGACTGAGAAATGTGTTCCTGCAGCAGCTGATTTCACCCTTCCACAATGGAGGAGTGGAGAAGCAATAAAACCCAGAGCAAGGGTAGGGACGATGGATGGACGGGGCACAAGGCGACCACGAGCGCACGGCAGCGCGTGCCATGGTGCTTGCTTGGAGGTGGGTCGTGCCTGCTGGAGGCCAGGAGCCCTGCTTGGTTCTTGCAGTGGAAGCTGCTGCGCCCTTCTGCTCCTGAGGGCTCTTTTGCTGAGGGGAAAATCAGGGCTGTGTGGTGTGCTGGAGGCTGGAAGCAAAGAGGATCTCATCCCGATGGCAGAGTAAATGCTGTGCTTTGGTGAGCCCTGTGCAGAGGGAGGGCTGCAGGGAAACCTTCCCCAGCGGGTGTGGAGCACGGGCACGGGAGCTCGCTTCTTTTATTAGAGCAGCCATAGCCGGAAAAAATAAACCTCGTCTGTTTTCAGACATAGCTGTGCATGTTTGCAGAGCACTTCTGTGGAAATGCGTTGGTCTCGGGTCGGATTGCTGGGAAAGGTTGTTGATGGGACTGATAATTTGGTCTCTTTTTAGCTTGTGAGTCAGGCGGCGGGGAGCTGCACCGTGGCTTCAGCATGGCAGGTTTCCCTCATCCCTGACTCTGGTCTTGCCAGGCCCTTGTTCTGCACGGCCACTTGTGGGCACTTTGGGGACCGTGGGCTGTCACCTCGTGCATGTCCTTGAAGCAGCAAGCACAGCGAGTCCTCAGCCGTGCTCCTGTCTGGGTGCTGCCACAGGGCTGCAAGAGATCACACTGCTAACGTCTCGTGTCCTTGCTTGGGTGCTGTGCAGAGCGGCCTGTGCTGCCCTGCCGTGCAATCTGTTATATGTAACTTCAGGCAAATGCGCCCTACAGGAGATCACCCAGTTTGAGATGTTTGCAGCAGCTTATTTATCAGGGTAGTTGCCAGGAACTCGGAGGGAACAGAGTGTTGGGAGATGACCTACTTGTATACGAAGCTCTCTGCAGAAGAGATTTGGTAATCTTAGGAGGACCATTAAAGTAATGCTGCTTCTGTTTGTTTGGAGATGAGGAAACGTGACGATTTAATTTTCTAATGTCATGTTTTTGTTTTTTAGGGATCTGATTTGTTAACAAAGCGAGGCAGTTGGGAAAATAAGCCCTGCAACTTCCCTAACGAGGTCACTCCTTGAGCCAGGACAGGGGGTCTGGAGAGGTTCCACTCACTCCAGTGGCAAAAGGGGTCATGGCCATGGGAAGCAAAGGCAGAGCAAAGCCAGCCTGCCCCCGCTGCAGCAAAACGAGGGGGGAACATTCTATATTGTAATTCCACAGTAACTGGTTTCAATTCTTTTTGTCTTTAAAAAATGAAATACTAAAATCAGGGCAGTCGGTGCATGTCGGCCTGTCTTACTCGGCAGGGATGCCACCATCACTTGGGGACAAAATCAAGGTCTGGTTGGTTTGTTTGCTATTTCTTTCCACTCCGTAGTTTGTCAGTAGAAGAAATGAAACCTGTGGAGCCTGGGATCAGCGTTAGGGCTGCGGTTGTAGCCGATCAGTGCTCCGTCTGTATCTGTATGAAGCAGCACCTCTCTGTTCCAAAACGACGCTGTTACCGTGTTGACTTTGCAGTGTGCCAGCAGAGCTCCTTATCAGCGCAGCAGGTGTGCTGCTTATCAGATCCAGCAGCGTGAGCGAGAGGCCCTGCTGGAAGCCTCTTTTTTTGCTAAAATGTGAGTGTTGGGCAGCGGGCAGCTCTGAGCCACGGCCATCCTCTGCATGGTCATTCTGCAGCAGAAAAGCTGGGCCACCAGCTGGCCCGCACGCTGCACATCTTTGCTAGCCTGAACTAAAAGAACACAGCTTTGGAACAGAGGAAAAAAAGCCGATGAGAGCTGACACGTTTCCAGTGGAGCCGCACGTCGGTGCGATGGAGCTCTCATGCTGCTGCACATCCCAACCTGGCAGTGCTGGAACCACGTGGAGCGGTTGCTCACTCTTGGGTCTGCCTGGTGGAGGTGCAGTGATACTGGTGTGCATGGGCTGGTTTAACCTGTTGTGCGATCCCGTACTCATGGGCCATCCCTGACAGATCCTGAAGGGCTGTTTTGACACGTTTGGTGTTGTGGGAGGCAGGGAGGGCTGGGTGGGGGCAGCGCTCTGCTCCTGCACCGTGCTTTCATCCTGGTCAGAATGGAACTTCCAAAAGCAGAAGGGTCTTCTGGTTTCATACCATGTTCTTTGCAGAGCAGCCAACAGTCTCAGATTTGTTACCTGTTCTTTGCAGTGCTCTCTCTTTCCTAGCAATACAGCAAATGATCTCAATACAAACTTTGCAAACAGATGGTGACTATTTCCAGACAAATGTGTTTATGTCCGTCAGCTTTCCCATTTCTCTTGAGTAATTTGCAGGTTGAATCACCAACCACGCCATCAAAATGCATGTTAATATTTGAGTGACGCCAGTATTAGTGATGCAGGACGCTGTGGGGTACTGCATCTCTGTGATTAACAGCAGCTTCTCTGCAGGATGGTGCTACGTGCAGCCTATCCGAATCAGTGACAGGATTTGTCGTGCTGTTCGTGCATGGCGTTCTGGACACCCATGCATCCCTCCTGATAACTGCAGCACATGCGCTTGGTTGCAGAGCTGCTCCGGGAGCGCCGTGCCCGCCCTGCTGCCCAAGCTGACTCATTGCCCGGCTCTGCCACCTGCTGCCTCCCTGCGTGCCTTGGGTTCAGGCTGGAACAGGCTTGCAGCGCTGCAGGGCGAGTTGCTGTCGTGCAGAGCACTCTGCCTTCCCTCCTCCCCCAGCGGTGTGGTCTGTAGCTTCGTGCAATTACTGCAACTTTGCAGACACCCAGAGCAACTTCAACCCCACTGCAAGGGATGCAGCCTCCCCCAGGAGCCACCGTCCCACACCTTTGGGAGTTTTGCTTGGGATCTGGCAGTGAGGGCAGCAGACACAGGTAGGGCTGCACAGCCCAGCTGCTGCCTCCCCTCCCTGCAGTCACCAGGGTGTTCTCTGCTCCAGTTTCAGGAGCTTTGTTGCAGTTTTTGTCCTGCTAACTGCACGCAGGAAGCTGGGATGGAAGCGTTTAGAGGAGTGTGTGTGGTTTGTGCTGCACATGCAGCAACTGAAAGCCCTGCATGCTGCCGAGCACTGCTTAGTGCTGTGATCTTTGCACCGGCACAAGTTTAAAGACTCTGAACTCGGAGAACTTCCACATTTACCCTGGAATGGGTCACTTGGAGCACATGCAGCGTTTGAACCAGTTCTGTCTCATGCCTGTCTCCTCCCAGCCACACACCTGCAAAGCAGGCTGGGGAGCCCAGGAGCTGCCTGCTCGGTGGCCACGTGGCTCTGTGCACATCAGAGAGATTCATGAGTATGTTTTCAATACCTCTTCCAGGAAGTAAGTTTCTAATGCTGCCCAGTACCCATTATTAGATCCCTCCTACCTGCGTGCGAGCAGGAGGCATTGCTTGCCCATTTGCAGTAACAAGCTGCTGGCCGGGACGGCCTTCCGCGTCTTGCTGCTGCCTGCCCAGCAAAGCTGTTTCTCAGCTGCTGGATGCTGCGTGCAGCCCCAGCCTGTGCTCACTGGGCTCGGGGGGTTCAGCAGGGAGAACAGCAGCTCTGTCTGCTTGTGACTCACCGCAGGGGGTTTCGAGGAGCAGCAGCACTCAGCTGCAAGTGGCCAAGCACGAAATACCTGTTAGGACGGCCCTCGCAGTGTTCCTCACCGGTAGATCATAAGATGCTTAAGAAAAAGTTAATCACCTTAGCCTTGTTAATAATTTAAAGATGTTTGTAATGGATATGGGGTTGAAATTGTATTTTCTCCAAGTCAGCCGATGTTGTCCCAGCTGGGCTGCGGGCTCATTTTTTGCACATAAGCCATTTCTCATGTGCTCAGCGATGCCCCGGGCTGTGTGCTGCCTGCCAGGGCTGCTGGTGCAGGTTGCAGCCCCTCCTGCTTCGGAGCTTGCCTGAGTTGGGTAGGAAGGGGCTCACTGAACTTCACTGAGCCGGCACCTCCTGCGGGACCTCTGGGCTTTTTGCTGTAATTGAAGTCCCCAGCCCATAGGCCTGTCAGGGTGGTAAGCAGGAGCATTGCTGCACGGTGCAGTGAGTTGTCGGTAGGGGAAAGTGCTGGAAGGTGTTGGTGTGGAGGTTGCTGGGTGCAGGTGGCATCGCATCTTCGTTGGCATAAAGCGCTGCTGTTGGTGGCAAGCTGGGTATTAAGGCAGCAGAGCTCTGCAGGGACAGGAAGTTTGGCAATGTGGGCTGTGCCAAACCAGGGGCTCGGTGCACAGAATTGCTGCTCTCAGCACACAGAGCGGTGGGAGGAAAAACAGCACGGCTGCCCCGGCCAGCGTGTGAGTAAGAGAGGCCTGCGAGGAGAGGCTGCGTGCGGCCCCAGAAAGGTCACATTCAGCTGCCTTCGACTCGAGCCCCTGCAGTGCTGTAAATGATTTAAGCGCAGCGCCGCGGAGCCAGTTATTCTGGAGGATCCTTGTAAAACAAACAGTGGAGTCTGTGCGTTGCTGGAGCTCGCGTGCTGCTGCACAGACGGGTCTGACGAGGCAGCGCTGCCTGAAAGCAGCTCTGAGCTGCTGGCTGCCCACTCACGGCTGCATTTATGGGGGGCTCCGCGATACTTTTTGGCCAGCACCGGTCACCAGCGCTGCCCAACATGCTGTCCCATCCCTGCGTGCGGCGCTGGGTGCAGGAGGGGTCGCACCACCCCCATCGAGCTCCTCCATCGCAGACGTCTCTGTGGCCCAGCCTGGCCGGGCTCAAGCTGTGCAGGGCTGGCAGCTGTGAGCAGTGACAGCAGCAGCATCCTCCTGCCCTGCTGGAGAGCAGCCAAACCCGCCCGCAGCGGGGTCCCTGCTTTCCCTCCTTACCCGGAGCAGCCAAGTCCTGGGGCTGTGCTTCTTTTTTTCCTGCTCCGCCTCCATATATGGCCATATGGGAGCAGACAGCAGCTGGGAGCATTTCTGTGAACTTTGGCTGTTGTTTTTTTTCTTTCCCTGGGATGTTGTAAAGCTGCCGGGCTGGGGGCCGACAGAAGCGCTGCGTTGCGCCGGAGCTCAGTGCGGTTTCTCTGAGGGTGTTTGGTGCCGCTCAGCCCAGAGCCCCGTGGTGTAAAATAAGGAAAATAGGGAAAATAAGAACGTTTCCTGCAGCTTGTGGCGTCTTTGCAGGGAAGCAGCACGACCTGCTGGGCCTCCTTAGGAAAAATAACCCGTTGTTTTTCCCAACAGAGCGTCGGCGGCTCACTGAAAATGTCGGGTAAAACAGCCAGCACCACCAACAACATAGCTCAGGCCCGGAGGACTGTCCAGCAGCTGAGAATAGAAGCCTCGATAGAAAGAATAAAGGTGAGAGCGCTGCCTTCCCCAGCCCCTCTTTTCCTCCTGTTTTCCCCAGCCAGGACACGTGCAAAGGGGACGCAGTTCAGGTTCTCCCCCATCCTGGTGTTTACATTTCAGCCTGGAAAACCCGCATTAATAGTAACTCATTCTGAGCTGTCCCGAAGAAGCTGTGGGTGCCCCATCCCCGGAGGTGCCAGCAGTGCAAACTCAGAAACACACACGGCAAGGTACCCTTTCTTGGTGCAGGGTTATGCAAGGAGAAGCCGTATTTAGTGTTCTAGAAAGCGTTAAGTCATCTGAGGACACTTCTGTTTATTGTCCCCAGCTTTATAGACAATAAGTCCCTTATTACGAACCTGCTGCACGATTTTGAGCCCTTCCTGTTTGTTTTTGGTCTTCTGCAGCAGCCCTGTACGAGCAGAGCCATCCTATTGCCTCGTGTCACAAACCAGTGCCAGGGCAGCTGGAGGAGCTCCCCTCTGTGGATAGGGCTGGCCCCAAGGCGAGGCACAGGGCTCTGTCTCTTGCAGGAAAGAGGGTGTGAGCCTGCGAGGAGCTGGCAGCCCTGCTTCCCTCCCTTCCCGCCAGGTCACATCCGTTCCTGTTGCTGGTTATGGGGAAATAGTGGCCATCGCGTCTTCTGTTTTCTGCAGGTGTCAAAGGCATCGGCAGACCTAATGCTCTATTGCGAAGAACACGCCAAGAAAGATCCGTTGCTGATGGGCATTCCTGCTTCTGAAAACCCATTCAAGGACAAGAAGACGTGCATTTTGTTGTAGGGGCACAGCGGTGCCTCCGCAGCTCCCTGGGGCAGGGCAAGCTGCAGGCACACGTGTAGGCAAACAACCTGTAAGGTACCCGGTATTCACTGTCCTCTTCTCACGTGTAGAAACGATCTCTTAGGCTTTCTAAAGCATTTCTTCTGCTCCCAGTCTCCGGTAGGAAGCGAGATTTCACACTCCATCACTTCTCCCTTGGCCAGAGGAGTGGGGTCCCACTGCAGAGCCGGGGCTCCGATTGCGCTCCTGCTGTGCCCCCACACACACAAACCAAAGCTGCCCGGCTTTGCTGCAGAACAAAGCTGGGCTAAGAGTTGGAATCCCCATTGTTAAACATCGGTGGTGTCACGCTTGTTGAAACCACGTGTGTACGCAGAGCAGGGCCTCCCTCTGCAGCGTTCAGGTGTGCATTTGTGCACGTTCACACTTGGAAGTGCATTACCAAGCAACAGCTACCTTGAGAAATGATGGTAGTGACTGCTGGAGAGCTCCAGGCTCATGCTGGCGCCCTCGGTGCGCCCGTTGCTCTTGGCAGGGTTTTGGTCATGTAAAACCCAGTGGGTCGAGGGTCAGGTAGCCGACAGTTTATTTCCTGGCCTTCGAGAGGAGCTGAGAAAGCAGCTTTCTGTTTTAATTCTGGTTTTCTCATCTCTCTCATCAACAATCCGTGTTGGTATTGAAAAGACGGGAGTTGTCAGAGGAATCTGAAGCGCCAGGCTCATAGCTGGTGTCCTTGTGGTGGACTTTGCGGAGTGGTTCTGCCTCGTGCCATATGTGCAGGCGCTCAGCATTTGGCTCTGTCCTAAATCCCTGCTTCTTCCAGGGGAAAAAAAGGCCAAAGTGCACCCAGGTAGTGGTTGTGCAGGTGTAGCGGGGGGCCTTTCCGTTGAGGAAGTCGTTTGATATGTATACACCATAAAAACAAGTCCTTGCGTGTGTGTACATGGATCTGTGTGTAAAAACCCCGATAGAGTATTTGCACAGACGCTGCGTACCAACAGCAGACTTCAGGGGACCCGCAATGATTCCTCCTTTCTCTGTAGCTGTGGGCCAGGGCCGGAGCTGTGAGCGGCCATCGCTGCGCCTTCCTGTAAGGCTGCTTACAGGGCTTATTAACCACTTGTAATTAACTGTCCCACGTCGCCTATATGTCATTTCTATATTAAATTATATACGCACTGTTGATAATATATTGAGAAATGATATATTTGTTTAACGAGGCTCTTTAACAAACAGCTCAGAAATGCGAACGCGAGGCTGGCAGTCGGAACGCTGTCCTTCTTACTCTGTGCTTACGCTCAAACGAGTTTTATAACCGGACTATTTTTCTAGCGACGATTTCCAAGCCATGATGCAGATCCACACTTATTTCGGCTTTTTTTTTTACTACGGTTGAGTCTCATTTTGTAACACATCTTGTCAGACACAGCCGGTGGGGCGGCTGCAGTCCAAATGTTGCTCCTTCCAGGAGCCATCAGCGCCGCTCGGAGCTCCGCGCCCCAACAGAGGCAACCTGTGGTTCTGGATCCGCGGCTGCTCTGGTTGATCGAGCTCTTTTCCAACCAGAAGGGTTCTGTGCTTTGGTGGCTGTGCAGAGCCGGGGTCACGTCTGGCTTTGTCCGTGTGCTGTTTGTGAGCCGGTACCGACACGAGGTCTGGTAGTGCTGCTCCTGGAGGCCGGAGCTCTGCCGCCCCTCGTCCTTCCCCCTGCGGCGCCGTCCCCACCCAGCACACAGGGTGCTTACCTTTGTACTTTCTAATAAAGAAGTCCTGGCACGGAGCTCCTGGCTGCTCGCTTTCTGCTCGCGTGGAACCTCCGGGTGCTCCCCCCGCTGCCGTGGGGCTGCGTGTGCCGTGGGGTGAGGGGAAATCCTTTCCTTCAGGCCTTCTCACCGCCGCGTGCACTTCTCTGCGCACTGAGAGCCTTTCCCCACAGTGTCACGCAGTGTTGACATCCTCGGAGCACCGGGGCGAAGGTTCACATCAGCATCTCCTTCGTGCCCGCTTATACTTCAGGGAGCAGGAGGGTTGTGTGCAGGCACGGCGCGCCTTTGTGTGACCCAAAGCACTGCACCAGTTCTCCGGGGGTGTTTCTCAGCTCAGACAGCAGCTGAGAGTGGCGGTGGGAGCAGCTGGCTGCTTCTGGCACCGTCAGAGCTTTGCAGGTCACCTCAGCACTGCTGCATGCAGAGTGTGTGTGGGGGGGGCTCCAGCAGTGATGTTTCTATGTGCACCTTTGCTCTTCTGCTAAGTGTGCCCCCACCTGAGCCCTCTTTTTGCCCAGCACTGTGCATTGGGTCCCATTGAGACCCATGTGCATTGGGTCTCCCTTCCCCTCCATCCTTGGTGTGCAGCTCTGCTTTTCTGCACGCATGATTTTGCTGCTGCTGCTGCCTGATTCAAAGGGGAACAAAAAGTTTGGGTGTAGTGCAGAGCCTTGGTAAAGCCCTGGGTCTGCTGGGGGAGGAAGGGGAGGTTTTTGTATTATTTTCCCCTTTCGTTTTGCTGGTTTGCTTTGCCAACACTGGCTGTACTCGGACTTGTTGTTCTCGTCTCAACATACTTTGGGTTTGAGTCAAAGGTCCCGTGTTGGGTCGCAGCCCGGGAAGGGGGGCAGTTCCCAAGCAAAAGGCCTTTAGCTTTACACGTGTGTATCAGTACAGACATGGAGATAGATGGGGTGCTGCGGGCGGCCCTCGCTGTGAGCTGGGCTTGGGGGAGCCAGGCCTGAAGCAGGCTGTGCTGCAGCCCCCGGGTGAGCAGCAGCCTGTGGGGCCCAACATGGGACAAAAGAAGCGAGCTGCGCTGGCACGTGTTTGGGGTCAGCTGCGCTCGGGCTTTGCTGGGTCTGTGACATCTGCGCTCCCAAAGCACCGTGAGCCAGAATAAGGCATTTTGAATGCAAAGGGAGGAGGCAGCACGGGATCAGCGCCGGGGCCGCGTTCGCTTTAGAAATGCTGACGCCGGCTGCAGGCTGTAATCACAAAGCTAAAAATACCACCTTTGGGAAGCTCCCGCGTTGGGCAGCCCCGGGCCGGGCTGCAGCGGGGATGCAGAAATCGGGGGCACGGAGCGGGCGATGCTCACAGCTCCCCACAGCAGGGCAGGGCCTGGGGGAGGGGGGCTGCTCTTTGGGGGCTGCTCTTTGGGAGCAGGGGAGGGATTGCTGCCCGCTTTGTGTGCGGCAACAACAACACGCGCAGCTGCTCGTGGGCCATGCTGCTCCCCCCTGCCCGGCTCCGAGAGGCACAGGGAGCAAAGCCGGGGAGGGAGGGAGGGAAGGGGGGAAAAAGGCAGCAGGGCTGCAAAGGGAGCGTTGGGAAAGGGGATCCCGCACAAAGCGGTGGGGCTTCCCGACTCGGGAGAAGCCCCGGGCCTGTTAGTGCAGCTGAAACGCTTCCTCGTGTTTGAACTACGCTGCAAAGCGGCGGCGCTCGAGAAAAATAAATCGCATTTCCTGCAGCACGGCAGCTGCTGTTCCATTTGCTGGGCTGGGAGGGGCCGGGAGGGAGCCCAGGTGCCATTACAGGAGCGGAGGAGCAACAGGAGCTGAGGCCGGGGACTGTGCAGAGCAAAGCGGAGCAAAGCAGAGCAAAGCACAACCCGGCAGCCAGGAGCAGAGTCACAACTTTATTGCAAAAAACAAACCCCAAGAAAAACCAAACTCAAAACCCCCCAAAGCTCCGTCCCATTGCCAACCATTACATCACAGGGGCTGCTTTCAGCAGCGCCTAAAGGACGTGCGGCTGTGGACCGAGTGCTCGAGGGTAGTCCGGCTCTCAGACCTCAGAGTATAAATAACTATTATTATTATTATTTTTCCCCGTCGATATCATAAAATAACTTATTATTATATATCTTAGCATTAAAAACCTTGAGAATCGCCATCCCGAAACGAAAAAAAAAAACCAATACGAGAGGATGGTTTGCCAAGCGTCCCCGTTTAAACCTGTTTGGAGCTTCTTCTAAGAAGATTTCAACCAGAAACTGTCAAGTCGCACTTAGAAAAGGAAAAGCAGCCCAAGGAAAAGGGCGCTCGGCATCGCTGCATCCCCAATCCGGGGATGGGGGTTGGCTCTTCCAGCTCCTTTATAAGGGTGTGTGTCGAAGGGGGGAAAGGGTTGGAGGTTGATCGATTCCTGAGCGCTGTGTTTTGGTGCTGGGTTTGGGACGCGGTCACCGTTCGGGGAGGTTGATGACCGGCACCCACTGATCCATATAGCGACTCTCCCTGCAGAAGCACATCAGCTGACTCAGCGCTGGATCCTTCCATTGGGAGGAGTGGGGATTCTGATGGGGGGAAAAATGCTGGTTTGAGCGAGAAATTCACTTAAATAACAGCATTTTTTGGTCCCGGGGAGGTTCCCCGAGGCCGAGACGTCGGCGGACGCCGACGTCTCGGCCTCGGGGAACCTCCCCGGGACATTGGCATTGAGTCATCAGCAATGGACTCACCGTGACCAAAACGCAATGGAGATCAGTGGGTGGTTCAGGACCGCCGTCGGGAAGCAACAACTGGGCTAAACGAGCCGGATTGCTGACCCGTAGGATATTGATGTCGTTCTCGCAGCAGAAAGCTTGGATTAAAGTGAAGTGGATTTGTAAAGCAGCGTCTCCTTCTTCTTCCTCATCGGCGGCCAGAAGGCACAAAACCACGTTGTCGGGGTCGCTGATGGGGGGGGAAACAGCGGAGTCAGCATTGAGGGAACCGGAGGGGGGCTGAGGGAACCGGAATGGGGCTGAGGGTCGGGTGGGGGACGCGGAGAGCGGTTCACTCACACGTTGAGCAGCTTGGCCGCCTCGTAGACACCCAGGGTGAGGCTCCGCTGGCTCAGCGCCTTGCTCAGCACCTCCTCCAGCGCGTCCCCCGCCTGCTCCATCCTGCACACGCACACGGCCGGTCAGCACCGTGTTCGCCGTCCCCTCCCTCACAAGTTGTTCGCATCCCCCCGTTCCCCGTTCCGTACCTGCCGGCGGTGCGCTGGTCGCCAGGCAGCTCCTCCAAAGTCATAGTGCGGCCGCTCGGAATGGGAGCGCTGCCACTGCCCGGCCCGGCCCGGCCCCGCTCCCGTTCCGGCCGCTCCGCTCCGCTCCCTTCTCGCCGCCGCCTCTGCGGGACAAAGGCGCCCCCACCGTCGTTATCCGGCCCGCTCCCAGCCAACCCGCTCTGCCTACATTTGCATACTCGCGTTCTATTGGTTCATGCAAATGAGCCCTGGGCTTCTCACCGCCCGGCGCCGAAGTCCGCCACCGGGCAGCGCTGCCACGGGAACCGGCGGGGCGGCGGCCGCTGATTGGCTAATGGGGAGACGAGAAGGCGTGGCTTGGGGGAGAGGGGAGTGGTCTGCGAGACGGGGGCGTGGCCTGGAGAGTGTGGGCGTGGCCTGGAGAGGGGGCGTGGCCTGGAGAAGGGGCGTGGCCTCCCGCCGCTCGTTTCCCCGCGCGGTGCTGCCCCGCGTGGCCGTGCGGTGCGCGGGGTCAGCGATCGGTGCTGGCGCTGAGTCACGGCGCGGGGACGGGAGAACTTCGCTCCCGGGTGGGAGGGAGCGGCCCGGGCAGCGCTCGCGGCCACGTGCGTGGGGCCATAAGTCGCGAGCGGGGAGCTTCCTCGTGGGCCTTCCTCGTGCTCGGGTCCCGGTGCGCTCCGTGGGGCCGCACTGAGGGGTGGGCGGCGCGCCGCTTCGTGGGCGGCTCCGGGCAGCCCGACCCGGGGACACGGCCCGGCCACGGGGGCCTCAGGTGGGCGGCAGATGGTGCGGCCCGGCACAACAGGTGGGCGCATTGTGCGCGGCTCCAATTAACTTCGCCTCATTAGCGGCCGGATCGGCAGTGCCAGCGCAGGGGATGGGATGGGATGGGATTAGAGCTGGAGCCGCTCTGAGCTCCGATCACCTGGGCGTGCCGGCGGGGCTGCCTTACTGCATTACTGCATTACTGCCCTACTGCGCCCTGCTCTCCAAATCGGGCTCTTTTGCTGCCAGCTCCTCGTTGCTCACCTCCACATTCAATCCCTGCTCCAGCATCCTCCTGCCCTGGGTACCACAACCCCAACGTGCCCCACAGCCCTCCACATCTGCCCAGCTGCACGGCCGGTGGTTGCTCCCTGCAAAGCAAGCAGCAGCTGCTGCCCCTTTATTTTCCTGCGCTGCAGCTCCCTGCGGGGATCAGTGAGTCCGACAGGGATCCCCTATGCCTCCCCTGCTCCAGGACGAGCACGCAGCTCCCAGCATCCCTCGCCCCCACCCAGCGCTGGCAGCACGGCTCCAGGCTCAGCCCCCGGGCCGGAGGGAAATGAGAGGGAGCAGAACAAGCAGAAGAATGCAGCAGTGCGAGCTGCGTCCTGCCTGCCTCAGCCAGCAACAATGTCCTGGGGGGGCACGGAGAGCTGTGGGGGTGTGAGCATCCACAAAGCATCCACGGAGCATCCGCAGAGCTGCACGGGAGGAATCCATGCACTCTGAACCCCTTGTCACCGTTTTTCCCTTCTTTTCAGGCCCTGGGTCCAGCTGTGGGCTCTGATTTTCAGTGCCAGCCATGCATTGGGTCCGTCCCAGCAGGGTGATGGGACAGAGGTAGGTCTGGGGAGCTACTGCTCATGTGATGTTTATAGAGATTCCTTTATATATAGAAATTATATATACACAGAGTATTTACACAATCATAGAATCGTAGCATGGCTTGGGCTGGAATGGACCTTAAAGATCATCCAGTTCCAACTGCCAGTAACTATATACGATCCATGGCATCACGTTGTGAAGGAGGGGGAATACAGAAGAATGTGAATACATCGATATTCCCAACCCAGCTCCTCATTCTACATGTTGTCTCTGCTTCTCAGAGCAGTCGGAGGAAGGCAGCCAGGGCTGCATGGGATGCTCTGCAGGGTCGTATCAGATTCCAGCAGCGGGCCGGGGCTGTGCTGCGCTGCTGGGACAGGGCTGGGGGCGAACAGGAGCAGGGGATGGGACAGGAACACGGGCGGGGTGATCAGGAGCACGAGGAAACCTCGGGAGCTGAACGCGCACCAACAGCCGCAGGCTTTGCTTGTGCCGCACCGGTCGGGCAGCCCGTGCAGCTCATTAGCAGAGAGCCGGGGCAGCTCCTCCGCCTGTAATCACCCTAATGAGCAGTTGCCATGCTGTCTGCAGCAGGGTGATGCCGTGACCTGCTTTCAGGCCGTTTGATCTCGCCTGCCCGCGTTCCCCCGCCGGCTGCTGCTGCCTGTGCGCTCCAGCACACGTGGTCTGAGCGCGCCCGGTGCCAGCACGTTCAGCACGCCGAGGCGCTCTGCAGCCCCAGCATCACCCAGGGGCACAGCTGGCAACGCTGCGCCCTGAATGCACGGAGCCTGGCTGCAGGGCCGGCCTCGGAACGTGGGTCTGACAGTGGGGAAAAGGAGCAAAGCCCCTGAAAGTCTCAGGGAGCGACACCGAGCCAGAGCTGATCCAGCCGGAAAGTCATGGCATGGGCTGCAGCACAGTGAATGAGTTCAAAGGAGACATGTTTGCTCTTTTGCAGCCGGCTGGGCCGCAGATACAGCTCCAAGGGTGTGGTGGCACAGAGCAGCACCGCTGGCAGCACTGCATGCGCTTCACTCGTCCTGGCTTCCACAGCACTGCTGCTGTGAGGGGAAAATACCTTATTTCTTCTCCTCCTTCCATGTGCTGAGGACAGAGCACAGCAGAGCCCACTGAGGGTGGCTGGATGCAGTTTGGTTAAGGGCAGAGCTCAGGACCAACCCTTTGCTTCCTGAGGCTGCCTCTGTCAGCTGGAAATACCGGCTGTCCCAGGGCCGGGAAGGAGCAGCACTCACCTTGTGAGTCGCTTGGGATGCAGGGGAAGAAGGAACAGGCAGGGCTCAATTAGTCCGTGTTACCTGAAGTTCTGCGGCTGCACGCTTTGCTTCACTTCTCTGTTGCACATCTCCACGTGCAGAGCGGTGCTGAGCTTTTTTGCTTCCCGATGCTTTGCCTTGTGAGGAAGCAGTGCTGTTGTTCACCTGTTTACAGCCCTCCTGCTAACGGCACTGCTGGGTTTCCTGCTCTGGAAAACCCATGCTGAAATGAGAGGGCACACAGGAGCCCTGCAGGACGTCAGCACTGCTCCAGGACTCGAGCCCACGCACCAGGAGCGCTCAGTGCAAAGAGCTCAGCACAAAGCACGCTGTGTTCTGGTTGCTGCTGCATTCCCTGCATCTAATTGCAGCCGTGAGCACTGCTCTTAGTGCCGCCTCCATGCAGCACATCGGGAATCCAGCGAGAATGGCTGCCAGGGAGCTGAGCAGAAAGTTGCTGAAGCTGCTTTGCAGCATGCCATGAGGTGACGCACGGAGCTTCTCTTGCTGCTCCGAAGCCATGGCTGTACTTTGTTCAGAGCACTCACGTTCTCCATGCAAGAAGTCAGTGTGGCCTCAAAGAGCACCCGAGCAGTCGCCGTCTGGTGGGTCTGTCCTGTGTTGTGGCAGGGAGGTGGCACACATGGGGAGAGGACCAGCACTGTGCACTCATAGGGGCTCTTTAGTTCAAAGTCAGAAAAAATACAGCTGAGGAGCGGAGTGAGGGCCCACCCCAACCCCGACCCCTGTGCCTCGAGCCGGCTGCGTTTCCTCTTCTTGCTTAATGAGCCGACAGCTGCTGGCAATGCTCAGAAATAGCAGAGCAGCGCAATGCAGGCATGTGGAGAGCGGCTGTGGTGGGCAGCAGGAGGGCGGACATTTCAGCCCCATGGAGCAACAGCATAGAGCACGGGGCAACAGCATAGAGCACGGAGTAACAGCACAGGGCATGGAGTAACAGCATAGAGCACGGGGCAACAGCAAAGAGCACAGAGTAACAGCATAGAGCACGGAGCTCCCGGCTGCAGGGGCGATGCACAGCTGTGGGGTACAGCCGGGCCGGGCTGCAGAGGAGCTGCACGATGGATGTCCTGAGAGCTGCGTGTGATGCTGGGTGTGATCCGTGGCCGTCACAAGGCGTCCTCCAGCAGCGCTGCCCCCACTGCACGCGGCTGCTGGGGGCTCAGCTGCAAATACGTGACTAAAGTGACTTTCTGAAGCAATGGCTGGACGCGGCCGCACGGCGGGCGTTAGAAAGATGCTCGCCGAGGCCTGAGGACTATTGGGCTGTTCGGCTGTTCCGCTATTGGGCTGTTCGGCTATTGGGCCGTTCCTCCCGACAGCCGGAGCCGCACGCGGATCCGTCGGTCGCTGCGTGTGGAGCCGGGTTAGTTTTCGCGCCCAGCGTCGCCCCGCACGCCGCGCTCCCGCCCCCGCCGCAGTCATGGCGGCCCGCGCCCCGCCCCGCCCAGCGGCCCGGCACAATGGCGGCGCGGGGCACGCCGGGAGCTGTAGTTCGCCGCCCACGCGCGCGCGGCGTTGGGCGCGGGCCGCCTCCGAGTCCCGGCGCGCCCCGCGCGGGGTGAGGTGCCCGGATGTGCCCGGATGTGCCCGGCGCCGGAAGAGAAGCGGGTCTGTTCTCGGCCGGCCATCTTGTGCGGCAACGAGCAGGGCGCGGGGGGGGCCCGGCAGCATCGGAGCAGGATCCCGCCGACGGGGGCCCATCATGCCCGGACACCTGCAGGAGGGCTTCGGCTGCGTCGTCACCAACCGCTTCGACCAGCTTTTCGATGACGAGTCCGACCCCTTCGAGGTGCTGCGGGCGGCCGAGAGTCGGCGGAAAGAGAGCGGCGGCGGCGGCGGGGCCCAGGGGGGCGGCGGGGCCCGAGGCGGCCCGGCGGGGGCGCAGAGCAACAGCTCGGGCGGTGCCGGCGGCGGAGGTCCGGGCCAGGCGGGCTCGGGCGGCGGAGCGGGCAGCGCGGCCAAGCAGCTGCGCAGGGAGTCCCAGAAGGAGCGCAAGAACCCGCTGCCGCCCTTCGCCGCCTCCGCCGGGGGAGAGCGCCGGGAGGAGGGCGGCGGGCAGCCCGGAGCGCCGCTGCGGAAGGAGGGTGAGCGGCGGAGCGGCCCGCGGCGGTGCACAAAGGCGGCGGGAAGCGGCGGGCTCGGCCGGGAGGGAGGGAGGAGAGCGGGGCGGGAGGAGAACGGGCGGCGAACGACGGACGGAGCCGGGAGCGGCCCCCGGACCGCGGCGCGCACGTGGCGGGAGCGGGGCCGCGTGGCGCGGGGGGGCGGCCCGGAGAGCAGCGCGGAACCGCACGTGGCCGCGGCCCCAAAATGGAGGAGCGCGTGGGGCGCCCCGCGTGTCCCGGCGGGTGGATTGGTGCGGGCGAGGGAAGGGCCCGGGAGTCCTTCGGTACCGCGGCGAGCTGGTAACTCGTGAGCCACTTCGGCACGGGCAGGTAGCGGTGGGACGAGGGGGAATGGGTTCCGGCTGGAAGGGGGCAGGTTTAGTGCAGATGTGCGGGGGAAGTTCGTTCCCCGGAGGCAGCGAGGCCCAGGCACGGCTGTCTATAGAGCTGCTCTCCTCATCCCGGAGGTGCGCGAAGCCACCGGTGGGTCGTGAGCAGCCGGAGCCGGTGGGGGCACTCAGCACTGGGGTGGGGGCCCTGCTGGGACCCTGGCGTTCTGCGATGGGAGCAGCAGGAATTGGGGTGACCCCCACACGGGCTCCGGGCAGTCGGGGCTGCAGGTGTGTGTCGCACTGTGAGCAGAAGTCACTTCACTCGTTGTGCAGCAGCGAGAACTGAGTCAGTGGGAACAACGCGCACTTGGTTAATAACTCGCATCCTCCGTCATGTCTGTGCCAGCCCGGAGCCATCTCAGCAGCAGGACGCGGGGCACTCCGGCTGTTGGGAACGCACACGGGCTTAACAAATAAGCTGTGACAGAGGGGTCGGTGTGGCAGAGGGCTGTGTGACAAGCAGGGGCTTTGTGCTTGCAGGTGGCCACGCAGCACTCCGTGCAGGGGCTTGGGTTACACTGGGCTTTAAGAGAGAAATGAATATGTGATACTAGAAGGTGCGCCTGGTGGATGGTGAGAGAACACTGAGCACAGCTGGGAGCTGCTGCAGCGCTCTGCATGTGGATGGTTTGTGTTTCCCAGTGTGATGCCAGGGATTGTTTTCCTGGAGAGGAGTGTGGTACTTTGTCCTGAATGGTCGTTCCTGGAGTCGGTGTCCCCCGTGGGTGTGGGTCAGGTGTGGGCTGGCAATGGGAGCCCATGCAGTGACGTGTGGCAGGGTGCTGTGCCAGCACACGGGGCCTGGGGTCCTTGGATGGCTCAGGAATGGTCGCCTCTCGGTTCTCAAGTTGACTTTCAAGAGTGAGCAGTGCTTTGTTGTGACAAGGAGTTTGTTGTGGGTTATTATAGCAATGAAACAGACGTCCTGGCCTGCTGCTGCGGCAGTGCTCTGCAAGGTGCAGGTGTTTGATGTGTTACTGGTTGTGGGTTCTGCAGTACTATGGGATAGTGCTGTGCCTTGTCAGGTCGACTCCTGGGAGCCCCATACTGAGCACAAGGTGCTGTGCTTGACATTGGATCGTACATTGCAGCCCTGCTGTGGGCCTCAGCATGGCATGGCCGGCTCTGCTGTGCCTCTACAAACATGTGGCTCTGCTGGGAATGAGTAGGGGCTGAGGGTGCTGTGCTTCTGCAGGGAGCCTTACTGAGCAAGCAGTTGTCATGCCCAACGTGTGCGCTCAGCACCGCGTGTCAGGTAAGGAGGCATTGTTAGTCTGGGCGTGTTGGCGTGGATGTCATTACAGCTGTAACTTCTGGGCCCCACCCGGGTGCAGCACTGCTTGTTGGGCAGGATCTGCTGTCTTTGGGAATATTCAAAACTGGCTCTTTTTTCTTGTTGTTCTAAATGGCAGCCCTGGGGATGGCGGTTTGCTGAGGGCTTTGTTCCCTGCGTGATGAGAGATGGTGTGTGTGACAGCACCCGAAGGAGTTTGTGCGGGTCTTCCTAAAAAGTAGTAAAGATGGTCTGGAAAGTACTTAAGACCCTTCAGATGTCGTAGTGAGGAGGGCAGTATGGGGAGTGAGTGCTATTCCGGCCAGTTTCTGAAGGTGTGGAAATGGAGACAGGAGCGCCGTCCATTGCAGCAGTGCAGCTCTGGGGCTTTGAGCAGCACGCTGCTGCCTGAGCCTTTGTCCGCCAGCACGCGGGGCTGTGAGCAGCAGCACGTCCAGTCATTCCGAGGCACTGAGCTGTGCCTGCTGTGCTGCCTGCTTAGTGGGGTGTGTGGGTGCTACAGGGCTGGGGGTGCAGCCCCCTGAGCAGCGCAGCCCCCTGAGCAGCGCAGCCCCCTGAGCAGCGCAGCCCCCTGAGCAGCGCAGCCCCCTGAGCAGCGCAGCCCCCTGAGCAGCACAGCCCCCTGAGCAGCACAGCCCCGGGAGCTCCCTCTGTTTAAATGCTTGCAGGCAAGAGCGCAGTAGGATGAAACAGGGTTGCTGTTGTGGGAGCTTGGTTCTGGGGAAGCTGCTGGCCTTGTTTTGGTGCATATCAAATAGAAAGCACGTGTTCTACCTGGAAAGTGCCCTTTGGAGAAAGAACACAAAACTTGCTTATCTTGATCCTTCTTTGAAAGCTGGATCGTTTGAACAGGGTTCTGTGGTGGTTGTGCGCTCTGACAGGTCTTGTTTCCCACAGTACTGTAAGAGCATATGCTTGGACAAAATGCAGTTTGATTGAAATGCTGCATTCAAACGTCAATTGGAGTCAAATGCTCCTTATAAAGGTATCATTTCTAAGACTGCGTGGTCACAGGGTTAAAAGAAAAGCCTGAATTCAGGCTCGTGTTCATCTTTGTTTGACAGTGCTGCCAGCAGTATCTGTCCTGGTGCAGCTCTGCATTCCGTTGGTGTGTTTTGCTCCTGTTGCAGGGATAAGGCGCATTGGCAGGAGGCCTGATCAGCAGCAGCAGCAGCAGGGTGAAGGCAAACCCATTGACAGGAGACCTGAGAGACGACCTCCCCGTGAGCGCCGATTTGATAAACCTGCCGATGAGAAGGGCGAAGGAGGAGAATTCTCTGTTGATAAGTAAGAACGCGCCTTGCATGATATTGGACGTGGTGGTATTCTGGAGCAGAGCTGTCCTTTCTTCTGCTACTAAGCTTAAAAGCCAAGCAAAAACTGTTAGCATCAGAATTAAAATGACTAAATTCCATTTGTTGGTCGAAAGAGGCACCTGTGTCAGCACAGAGTACTTTCCCGTTGTGTGATTTCACTTACAAACATGGCTCAGGTTTTTAGCCATGTCCCATAATGTGAACAGTTGTGTTGCTTTGACAAAAAGCACGGTGTAAATCAGTAAGATCCTTGGTATATTTCTGAACATCCACAACACAGAGGTCAGAGGAGGAACTGAAGCGTAGCTCCTGCCTGCAGGATGAGATCCGTTTGCTGTTACAGCTGTTGCTTCACTTGTACAGTTAACCTCAAGCCAATGCGGGTTTGTCTGTGGAGCTGTTTACGCTTCCTTGGCTCCAGTGGCTTCAGGTGTGGACGTAGTGAAGCCAGCTCATGGCTAAAGGGAACCAAGTGTCACATTGGGTCCAGAATTCAAGAGTTTTGAAAACAGTTCTCCAGTGTTAGCATTTGAATGATTGGTGTTGAAATGCTTTTGAAAGTAAGGTGGCTGAGAGGGAGGATCAGTGAGTGACGTAGTGCAACAGAGAGGCTAAATTGGGGAATGGTGGGTTGGAGATGCAAACAAAGCATTTGTTTAGTTCCTGAAATGTGGAGAGCAGCATTACGTATGGTTTTCCTCCAGTTCAGCACTGAAATTAGACTGTACCTAGCTAGAATTAGTTCACTTGGAAGGGAGAGACCTACAAAGATCCTCAAATCCAGGTGTGTGGCTGCAGGGGTAGCCAAAAGTAGAAGAACATTAATTAGGGCGTTATTCTGGTGCGCTGACAGGAGCGGGAGCTAAGAGCCTTGCTCAGAAGCCTGCTCCAGGGTTTGACCACCTTTGTGGTCAAGAGATTTTTCCTGAAAACCTGTAGTGCCAACAGAACGAGTAATAATCAAAGGGAAAGCAAACCTAATTCTCATAATAAGAGCTTGAAAGCCGTGTTGTAAGCTCGGCGTGGGGGGAGTACTGAAGTGCAACCTTTTCTTGTAGACCCATCCTGGACCGACCGATGCGTGGCCGTGGTGGACTTGGAAGAGGCCGCGGCCGTGGCCGTGGGATGGGCAGAGGAGATGGGTTTGACTCTCGTGGCAAACGTGAATTTGACAGACATAGTGGCAGCGATAGATCGTAAGTCTTTACCTTTTCCCAGAGCTTCCCTAGCTGTTCTTTATTATTAATATACGTCTCAAAATGTCTTTGAATTTCTGTATCTGGACACTATAATGTTAACTCAGTTTTGTTAGTTCTGTTTCACATTCACATTTCAGCGGCCTAAAGCACGAGGACAAGCGAGGTGGCAGTGGATCACACAACTGGGGAACCGTCAAAGACGAGCTCACGTTAGTAATCACTGATTGCTCTGAGATCTATCAGAATGTTAAATCCCAACTCACAGCTTGCAAAATGCAAAGATTCGGGGCCCTTTTTTCCTTTAGGTTTTGGGAGTTTGTGGTGCGCTATGAAAGAAGCCAATGACTGCAGAATGTAGTGAGTTATGGATAGATGGGATGGCTTCCATTTCTAAAACAGGAATTCTGGGGAAGTTGAAAACAGGGAACCGTTTTGTGCTGTTCTTTGAACAGTCCTTATTGTACTAAAAATTAAAGCAGCAGATTTAACGTTGATCAGACTAAGCAGGCTTTTTTTCCCAAGTATTACATTGAATGTGGTGTTTTTAATATCCAGATGTTTTCTGTCTCAAGCTTTGATGGGAGGCATTCAGAGTGGGTGTGATCAGTGCTGGGGAAGAACAGGGGAAGAAGGAAAGCTCAGAGTTTTGAAAGGCAGGGGGAGCCCCTATTCTTAGTGAAGCAGTTCCTTTTAAAGAACAGTAAGCTGTGTAAACGTGCTATAGAACTTAGGCGTTCGTTTAGCATAGTTTGAAATAGGCATGAACTTAAACAGCAAACAAACAAAGCCCAACTGTAATTACAGTGAATTGGATCAGTCTGCTGTAACTGAGGAGACGCCAGAGGGAGAGGAACATCCGCCTGCTGATTCTGAAAACAAGTGAGTGTGTCCCCTTCTGTTGTGTTCTCTGGTTGCCTCAAAGATATCACCGCTTTACTTTTACTCCCTGATAGTTCTGTTTTGCCACATTCGCTTTATGTGTCCTTCAGCAAATACAAGATCAGTCATGATGCTGCTGAAAAGCTCTTTAAAACTTGACATCTAGAAGTTATCTTCAAACTATTTGTTAGTGTATTGCAAGCTCTTAGGTCGCTTTCAGATTTAGTTATTAATAACCCGTTGTAGTGTGTAATCTCAGGATTACAACAGTAAGTACCAAATCCAAAAGCAACCATGCTCATAACTACCCAGAACAACCAGGGGACGGAATGTTCTGCCAATGGGAGGCACTGATTTTCTCAGAACTGCTGAGGCTGTGGCTGGCCTTTAGAAGAAGGGCTTTCTCTCACTCTTTCCATCTTTTGTGCATGTGTGTAGTTCACAAAGAAGTCAACTCCATTGCTTCTGTTTTCTCTTGGACACTGTTAAGGGGAAAAAAAAAGCAACTAGTGAATGGAGTAATTCCTGCAACTGTTACTTGAAGTTGATTTAGATATGGGTTTATATGGAAATACAGTGTTTTAATGAGTGCGTGTGCTCTGATGGATTAAAAAGAGAATGGCAAACAATAGAAAACATTTCTTTTAAATGCTGGTTTGCCAAAGATTTCTAATGTTTACACCCTGCAGCTTCATTTCCTTGCTAGTAGCTTTGGTTACTGGTGAAGCAGTGACTGAGTGGAGAGTAAGACAGGGATATGCTTTAACTACTTGCCAAGTGCCATCATTCCTGCAGGGTTGTAGATGCTCGTGGTTAAGGTTGCCTTGTGAATGGGAAGAACCCGAGCAGTTTTAAGGGCTCAGAGCTGCAACAGTGGTCAGCAAATGCTCATGGTGGAGGGAAGAAAGAGTGCTGCAGATATTTCTGCCCACATTAAGGAGGTTGAGACCAGGTCATCTTTGGAGTCCATTTCAATCCACAGCATTCTATGACTCAGTGAGATTTTCTGAGTGTGCAGTATTGCCTGGCTCTTTATTAGCAGTGGTGTCTGCTGCTTGTGCTACTGATCTGCACAAGGGTGGGTCAGTATCTGCAGCATTCTGCAGGCTCTGTGAGCGGTTTCCTTCTGGAAATCTTCAGAAGATGTATTCTGCTTTGAGCATACAAATCTTCTGTTGCAGTCCATCTTTCCAGGGAAGCACCCTTACATGGCTTTGCTTCCAGGTTGGCTGTTTTGGATCTCTAAATTACTTTCGGTGGAGCTGTAGGATGCTTTACAGAATAAGGAGAATGCCAGAGAATGCCAGGAGAATACCTTTGCAATGAGCAGTAAGCATGGCTCTGCAGGTGTCACATGGAAAGTCATTCTCTTCTGCGTTGAGTAAAATGAAACACGCTAATTTTGACATAAAGCCTCTGCATTATTACATCAACTCATGGCTACAGGGAAGATCCTTTCTCTTGAGTTGATGCTTTCATGATGTTTTTGCTGCATGTACGTGGCACTACTTTGCTATAATGTCATAGTAGCTCATAAATCAAATAGAGTTGCATAAGAATGCAACACCAGAGAATGACTGGAGGATTGACTGCCTGAGTAGCTGGAACATGATCTGTTACTGAACATGGTGGTGGTGCATTTTACTTAAAAATAGCTCTTTGGCAGAAGCCAGGGGTGCCAGAACCTTACAATGAGGTGATGCATCTCCCAAGGAACCGCATTTTTATGCAGCTGTTTTTTTCAAGTTAGCCAAAAGTGGAAATTGTTTCTGGTTACCTGGAATACTAATAGCTGTTCTTAATCAAGTAAAAGAAGCAGACTGCAAATCAACAACAACAACAGACTCTCGAGGATTACGGTAAGAGCAAGTGCCATCTCACTGCCCAACTGGGCACATGGGGAGGCAGGTCTCTTGGAGGAGGGGAGAACAGCTCCAAACGAGTCTTGTGGAAAAACAGGCTTTAATATTTGCAAGGCCAGTTGTCACTAATACTGAGAATAGACAGCAAGGATCAATGTTAATTTTAAAATATTGCTGTGGTCACCATTTATGTTTTAAAGGGTGTTTGGCTGCGATCTTTAGCACTTTTCATTTAGCTAAAGGAGGTAAATTTTCATGTGTGCTTTTTGAGTGTTGAAGTTGAGTTTTGAGTACGAAAATCTGAAACAAAATAATAGCATTACTATGTGTGTGTATATATAATGTTTATTATAACCTGGTGTAGAGCTGTTTTTGAATTCACTGCTTATAGGGATTAAGTTCTAAATCATGATCGTAAGTAATATCCATGAATTTACTACAGGGAAAATGAGGTTGAAGAAGTTAAGGAGGAAGGTCCTAAGGAAATGACCCTGGACGAATGGAAAGCTATTCAAAGTAAGGATCGTGCAAAGGTTGAGTTCAACATCCGTAAACCAAATGAGGGTGCTGATGGGCAATGGAAAAAAGGATTTGTTCTTCACAAGTCAAAGAGCGAGGAGGTAAAGTGATTTTTGCTATTTGCTAGTGTCCAGATTGTATAGGTTTTTCTAACGATATGCACCTCTTGGAGTGTGAGCTCTATTCTTTGACAAGCTGACCTTTCTATCAAAGTTTGTTAAAGCGAGAATAACTTCTCTTACAGACAGCTGCAATGCAGTAGTGTTAGTTGCTGTTCTTCCTCTGGTTAGTTTTCACAATTGTTCTGTATTTTTAAGCTGACATACACTGTGCTATAACCTGACCACTGAGAGAGAAGACTGGAATACTGACTGCAGCTGGGAGGAGCTTTGTAAGGGCTGTCTCTTGGTGGGACCATCAACGTTTTTTTTCCAATTTTTAATAGGAGTTTCTCATATCACTGTGTTGGTCTTGGCTCTGCATACTGGTTGTGCTTGCTAAATTCTGTGTAGCACTGAAGAAAGGTGGGTCATGCCTACTCCAGGTTGGAAGTTTTAGCTTAGGTAACCTGTAGTTCTGTAGGCTCACCCAGCCTAGTGCCTCTGATGTTTTCTAGAGAACAGGTGAAATGTGCTCATATGTGTCAGTGATTCAGCACTGCTCTGTAGAATCACTTGAGAATTGTAATTCCTCAAATACTTTGTAGTAAGGACCAGCTTCTTTTAAAGAGTGAGTGTAGCAAAGAGAAACACATTGTCCCACTTACAGAGGAGAGCAGTGCAGGGAGCTCTAAGGCTGGGCCCTAGCAGCTGGATTCAGTTTCAGAAACTGACAGGACCTTTAAGTCTTTGGTTTTAACACTGTTAATCAGTGGCCTTCAGCCCTGTGCAGCAGATGGTTCTGACTCCTTTTGAGGCAGTGAAGTAGTATGCAACATGCTGTTTGATCTTCTAATGTGTGTTTCTGCTTTTCACACCTTGTCATTTCTCTCTTGTAAGATGGGACATGCCATACAGCTGGGGGAACGCTGTTCATCACTTACCATGAGAACTCCATTTCTAATCCATTGAATTTGGAATGAACTTGTGACACAATCATGCTGTTTATGTTTCTGGCCGTGTAAAGTAGATTGATTCTTTTTATTTTCCTACTCTGCTACTTTTTCCAGCTTGCATAGGAAGCAGAATTTGAGTTAGACAAAGTTGCGGTGTGTTAGAGAAGTAAAGTACAAGAGATGTGCCAAGCAAGACTTGCAGATGCAGCACACCTGTAGTCATTGAGCATGTCAGGACATCCTCTTCCCCCTCTCCAGTCTCCGAATCTGTTACAAGGTATCAGTGGTAGATGGAATTTTTTCCCACAGACAAATCTGAAGGTATGATAGTGTGAATGGGTGGTTGTGCTCCTGAGTAATGAGCTGGAAAGCTCCTAGCTCTTATTTTCCTTCTGAAAAGTGAAGCAAGAGTTTATTCTACTTTTTAAACGTTCTTTTTGGCATCAGAATTTTCTCGTGGAGCTGCTGCTGAGAGCAGATTGCTCTTTCTGAGCTGTGTTTGACTGATTTCTCTTGAAATAAACAAAGGATACTTCTGACACTAGTGCCTGAGGTGACCATTCCTGCTGTGTGAGCACAGAAATGAGATACCAACAAAACCGCTGTTAACGGTCTTCTAAACCTGTCCAGCAAATGTCTTGCTTTGTTCTTTTAACTGTTTGCTGATCTCTTGGGAAACTGTTTTTCTTTTCCTAAGTGTTACAGCAGGATTGTTTTTAAAACACAAGTGTTGGGTAAGCTTTCCCTGCAGTTCCTTTGTGGACAGGTGGAATAACTAGGAGCTGTGAACACAGCTACTCACCACCTGCTGTTCTTGCTGTCTCTGTCTTGTTGGACATCCTTCTGAGTCATGAGGTTGGCAGAAGGCTTCTGTGCTGGGCAATGAGAGTGTTGGTCTGTGGAAGTGACTCGGTTATGGGTAAATTCTGGGTTTCAGCCCCACATCTTCCTAACCCTGAATAATGGCAGTGTGTACCTGCAGATTTTTCTGAGACATTGAAGTGTCACAAGGGCCACATTATCAGCACTCCTAGAGGTGTCCTAGGAAACTGGTAAAGGACCTGTTGTTACTCATCTGCCTTAGCTCCTTCACAAGGCTCTCCTCCACATGTTCTTCATTGAAGACTGAAGTGACTGACTGTATCGCAGGTCTTTTCCACGTGCTGTACAATGAACTCTTCGTACTGTCTCAGATTCTTGCTGGCTTAATATGAAATCCACATGTATTGGCAGCCCTTGTCTGATGAGAGTCTTTCCAGAAGGCTGGGTTGTGCCATAAGAGATCCTTTTCCTTCTCTGCAGCTGGCTTAGTAATTGAGTACTTCAAGTTCTACTGAACAAATAACAGGAAGTTTAGTTGTGAAGAAATGTTAAAATTTGTTCCAGTTGTTCAAAACAACTCCTGGAGAGATTCATCCACCAGTGAATGAGTTCCTGCTCAACATATCTGTTGTGCTGTGCCTCTACCTTCATCGCTTCCTTAGAGAAGAGATCACAATGGAAGACTGAGAAGCAAGTATCAGAACACAGTCAGTCATCTTTGCAAAGTGTGTAGGAATCGCTCAGTTTCTGCACAGCCTGAATTCCTTTTTTCATTAGGGATGATTAATTGAAGCCACCCTCAACCTGCGCCATCTGTCTGTGCAGGTCTGTGTGCCCACTGTAGTGAGGTGCAGGAGATTGGTTTGCAAGTGGAGTTCCCAACAGCTCGTTAAACAACTTCTTATTCCCAACCTGAGATTCCTCTTTGCCTTCCAGTATAAATCCATCCTCTGCTCTTTCTGGATGCTTGCACAACTTCTGCTCTCATCCTTTTGCTGCTTCGTGTGCTCGGTGCCATCTGTATCCAGCAAGTTCATGTGACCTTATTACGTGTTGTTTCTATATGTAGTTGAGTCTCATTTCTTCCTTTTGTTTTCTCCCTTTGTTCCTTTTGTCACTTTGGTGTGGACACGCAACTTTCATCAGACAAAGGCGATGACAGAAATGCAGGGGAGTCTGCTGGAGTCAAATGAGGTACTGATCCTTTCTATCTAACTGGTGATACGTGCTTTAGATTGGAGCCCCTTCTGAAATGAAGGGCTTTCACATAAAGAAACAGCAAACATAGAGAATATGGAGCTTTTCTGTCCATGCCTGTTGTCTCACTGCACAGTGTAGGGCTCTCCATAATTAGTGCCTTTTTTCCTTCTTGATCGTCCCATAAACACTTCCATCACAAGTCTCTTATTTTCTGTTGCAGTTTTTCCATATCTTGCTGTCTGCTTTGGCTCACTTCCCATTAGTGACTTGTTCTTAAAGCTTTGGACAGCCTTTCCCAAGACCCACAAGTGCAGCAGTGCCTTCAAGCAGCTATCTGTTAGATCAGAGCACTATCGAGAGTTGCCAGTACATACAAATGAAGTGCTTCCAAAGATGATTCAGAACAGTCTGTGTGGTATGTCTTCTACTACCTAAGCTCAAGAGGAGAATGTGCCAAGTCTTCTATTGGTGTTTTAAATTAGCTAGAGTTATTTTGGGTAAAGAAATCCTCAGGTTACACACAGAACTTGCTACTCACTGGCTTTAGTAGTTAAACCAAGGTTCAGTTGGGAAAAATGTAGTATTTTGGTAGACTGTAGGGTTCCTTTTTTAAGCAGTAGCAGTACAGGGAAGGAGATGCACAGAACTACTGCTTCTGCCTCTCAGAGGAGTCACTTGACTGCCAGCAAGTTGGAAATAACATCCCAGTACCCTGCAGTGATTGAGACAGTAGGTGAGACACCATCAATAGGAAACGAATCAAAACCACAATGAGAGGCACTGCCTGCTATTTGAATCACTGGTGGACTTCTGCTTTAGTATTGTCATTCTGCCTGTGCTGTCAGGTAGGGACGTGGAATGACTCTTGTCCAAAAAGTATCTGCTGAAGCCAGCTTCAGGAGTGTAGCGAAGAGATCTGAGGGCTGAGAGTGCGGTTCAGATCAGCAGAACCAGGAGTCTCTTAGGGAGCAGCTGCTGCACAGAGCACATCCCAGTGAAGTATGTTTGGAGTAAACCAGCATGGAGCAATACTTCTCACTGTGCCTAATTAAGCTGCTGGTGCTGTGAAGGCCACGCATCCAGCTGGGCTTGGAAGGGATCATTAGGGTGGGGAGGGGGGGGAGAGCTCTTGGTGGCTCTGTACATTCCGGTGCTTGTGATTGACTCGAGGCATCCCCAAAAGCAACTTTCTGCCCTTTGACTTCAGCCCTCTGTGTATCCATTGGCTGTCCTGTGAAGGATCCACAACAGGTAATTAAGAGGTGTTGCACTTAATTGCACAGTACGTTGCCTTTGAAAGTCAGAAAGTCAGTATATTGTGTAACTATACCACAAGAAAAGTAACTTACGGTCAGAGTGCCTAAGCTTGCATGTGGCACCTACATGTTAGGCAAGAGAGCAAACAGCCTGAAGTTGGGTGTTAAGAGAGTTGTGGATTGTCACGTTTCCAAAGTACGATGGCTGGGCTTTTAAGAGACAGTACTGGTCTGATCCACTGTGGTTAATTCTACATTCTGCATGTCATCTTAGGAGCCAAAAATGGGCTGCTTGTATAAAAAGTTAATTGTGCTGAGTAGGGGAAACAAAAACACCTGTTGCTCGTTGTGTTTGGTGTATAATGACTTGAAATACTTGGCCTGCTCTGCATGGTAGGACACAGGGTGTGAAGTCTTGAGTGCACCAGCAAGCTGTGAGGGGTTGTTTGGTCATGGCGATGCTGGTAGGGGTCCTTCCTCAGTGGAATTTGAGAGGTGGGTTCTCTATTTTAGTCTTAATTGTGTTAATTGTAACTGTGTTACTTACCTCAGTTACATTCTATCTGAACTGTGCTTTTGCCTCTTCCACTGTTTGCTGTGGCTGAATACCAAGGTGGGGTTCTTTTGGTTTCCAGTGCTTGAAGTGCTTAACACGAAGCGAAGCAAATGAGGACATGTCAAGCACTCATGGAGCAAAATAGAGATGGCTTATTGCGTGCATATTGCACAAGACTTGAATGAATAGAACCTTAAGGTTCCTCAGGTATGAAACGGGAGGAAGCAAAATGCTGGAAAACAGAGTTCTGTATTGGAATGGCTGGGGCCCAGGTAAGCTGAGCCTTGTTAGTGTGACAGAACGCCAGAGCTTCCCTGAATTGTCTTGGACATACGAGATAAATTCCAGCACACGAATGAAGTTAAGGCAGTGAGTGTTTGCTGTCCTCTGCGTGGTGTCTGTGCTCTGCAGAAGTGGTGCAGTGGATGCACAGCGGTTCCTGCTGTATTTCTTACCATGCTCAGGGTGTGTGTTTGGAGGTGAGCTCAGGTGCCATGTTGCTAAGAGTGCAACTGCAGATGAAAACCCTTCCATGGTGATCTGATTACTCAGGTGAAAACTGTTCATTTCAGGCTCATGCTGAGGACTCGGTAATGGATCATCACTTCCGTAAGCCTGCCAATGACATCACATCCCAGCTGGAGATCAACTTTGGAGACCTTGGCCGCCCCGGACGCGGTGGCCGAGGGGGCCGGGGTGGCCGAGGACGTGGAGGCAGGGCCAGCCGTGGGGGCAGGACTGACAAGGTGAGCAGCCAGAGCTCACGGCTGTGGGGCAGCTGAGCTTGTGGCACCCACACTTTCCCTTCTGTACACTCTTGTTCTGGGGGGAATTGTTCAGAACGCAAGCACCATTTAAAGCCAGGTGAAATGTCTTTTCTTGCAGGTTTGCTTTAAAATTAGGTTACTGTTAGGACAAAAGGATGAGTGTTCAGCAGTGTTCTAACTAGGCACAGAACCAGGAAGTAGGTTACTATTGGAGAAAAAAAACAACAAAAACCAGTTCTTTTCAGCTTCATTTAGGCCTGAAAAATGACTCTTTGGACAGATCTGAGGACAGAATATCTGCACTGTTACCTCTGGGAAGGAAAGAAAACAAGTGTTTTGCTGCATGCTTTGTCTTCAGTTTGAGGGATTTGGGGGGGAATGATATGGAAATAAAACATGTTTTCTTTCTTAATGTGCAGAAATTTTTTTCCACCTGTAGTACCAAAGCCCCAAGGAAATAATTGGAAAAGCATTGCTTGGGCCAGAAGCGTGAAGCTGAAGTACAGTTGTGTAGCTGTAGCGAAGTTTGATTTAATACAGATCACCTTTTTGCTATAAACATGCGCTCAGGTTGCTAGAAGATGAGTTTGGGCTGTAGTGTGACTTTTGTCATGTAAACCAGTCTGGCTCGTTCTTTCCTTTGTGCGATGCCGACTTTTCACTGCATTTTTGTAAATGCTTAGATTTGTTAGTTGAAAAATTCCTTCCTGGCAGCGATGTAAGAAAAATTATAAGGAATTGATATAACATTATGGTGGATTTTGCTCTGAGTCACTTCACTAATAGGACATCTAGAAGAATGCTGCCACGAGGTGGTGAAGTACTTTGAGATTTGCTGCTTGTTTGATGCTGACTTTCTGTTTCCTTCCAGTTGGTGAAGGAGTTTGATGTGATCCACACGCCCAACCAGGTGGGTGATCTCTGCAGCCTCTGCCTTCCCAAGGTGGGGAGCTCCCCTCCCTCCTGCAGCACGCTGCCCATCCTGCCTGCCCACCTGCGCTGTGCCTCAGCAGCTGCAGATGTTCAGGCTGCGTGCAGAAGGCCCTGTTACTATTCCTCAACTCTGGGTTGTGGCACAGATGTTGCTGCAGCTCTTATTGGAATGGCTTTAAGTTTCACCTCCTCCTTGATGCATGTAGATGTTTGCAGGAACTTCCATGGTTCCTGTGTAGAAATTCTTTCTGCTCTTCTTCCCCACCACATTTCTCATGCAGAAAGTGAAGGTTACTCTCAAGTCCCTCCTTTTTGCATTTCACTGCAGTGCCTTTTTAGGCACGATAGAGAGCCTTTTGGGGAAAAAAGTACTGTGTGAGGACTGAGGAGCCTTTTTGCTGATGCATCTGGGTTCTTAGGGATAGATTGACACAATGACTTTTTTTAATCAACAGCCAGTTTGTGAACAGGGGAAGTTAAATGTGTGAGGGTTGAACTGTGCTCTGGACAGTTAACGCTGTTTTGTAATGCTTCAGTCATTCCCTGGTTGAGAGTTGGTGGTTATGTGCTGCTGCAACAGTGGCAGCCACATGGAGTGCACCCATTAGGAATGGAAAGAAGCTGTAAGCTTCTGCTCTAGGCATGTGAAGGTCTGGTCTGCTTAATGCCTCTGGTGCCTTCGCAGGTAGTGTGTTAATGTAAGGAGTCATTGAGGAAGCTGCCTAGACCCTGGGGTTGGAGGGGGACAGCAAAAACTTACTGTCTGTCATGGGGGAAGATAAGAAGTTACTTTTGTAGTAGTTCTTTTTCCAGTTTTTCCACTTATTATGGGGTCCTTTTTGCTCTTCACTGAACTGCTGAAGTCTGCTGTACTTCTTGCCTCTTGAAAACCAGAGTAGAACGTACCAAGTGGGGTTCAGCATAGCTTATAGAAGGGAGGTGAGGGTTGCACTGTGTGCCCAGCTGCTGGGGTGGCACCCAGGTTCCCCGCACAGGGAAGGGCTTGGCCTGCTGGCCGAGGGATGGCTGTGGGAGGGCTGGGTGCTGCTGGGGGTGATAACTTTCTGCTGTTTCTCTTTCAGTCGAGTGCTTCTGCTCCTGATGTAGATGACCCAGAGGCTTTCCCAGCTCTGTCCTAAACTGGATGTCATAAGCCAACCCTGCCCTCGTCCTCTCCGAGGCTTGCATGCTTAAGGATCCTAAACAACTAAGAAATACAAAAAAAAAAAAAAAAAAAAAAAGAGGAGACTGTCATTCATACCATTCACACCTAAAGACTGAATTTTATCTGTTTCGAAAATGAACTTCTCTCGCTACACAGAAGCAACAATATGGTAGTCAGTTTTGTATTTAGAAATGTAATGGTAGCAGGGATGTTTTCATAATTTTTTCAGAGATTATGCATTCTTCATGGATACTTTTTTGTATTGCTGCTTGAAAATATGCGTTTCCAAACTTGAAATATAGGTGTGAACAGTGTGTACCAGTTAAAAGCTTTCACTTCATTTGTGGGTTTATTTTTGAATTCAGGATTTTAGAGATTTCTCCCCTCCCTGTGAGCTGGATTGGAATCCTTGCACACAGCTCGTGTTCCCTTGGCTCCTGCTTAGCAGGTTTTTATCGGCCCGTGCTCTTTTGGAATATGTGGCGTTTTGATTTGGCAGACTGAGCGCTGTCTGAGATACCAACTGCTGCAGTGACTTTCGCTTTTGATGCTTAATTTCAGACTTGGAAGAGCGGTCATTTTTCATCTGCTTGGTAGTTTGTTTACACTAAAGCTTTATACAGGATTGATAGCAGGTACTTGAGAAATCCTCCAGGCACGTTGGGTTCTGGTTCTGTAGCCGCATATCCAGCAGTGATGTGTGGATCATCGGTCTGAGCAGGTTTTAAAATCAGTGTGACGCCTTTCATTCACCCTTCTTACCTTTTTATTCCCTCCTTCAACAGAACAAGAAGCTTTGATGGCAAAAAGGAAAAAAAAAACAAAGAAAAAGCTTCTAAATTCCCCCTGCTTTTCCTTTTGGGGTTGCCCTGCAGCTGAGCCATCTCTCCTCTTGTGCAGAGCCGGGGGGGAGGTGGCAGCTGCAGCTCTGGTGCTGCTCTGGGGCTGTGGCACAGTGCTCCAGGACTGGGATCCCATGTGCACGCAGCACAGCACCGACAGCCCTGCTGAAAGAGGCAGCTCTGGCAGGAGGGCTGGGGGCACTGCAGGCTGCGTGCGATGCAGGAAGGTACAGAACAGAACCCGGCGCTTCACCTTTAGGCTGAATTCCGTTCTGTATCTGGGTGCTGTTCGGGGCTGGGCTGCTGGCTGACAAATGAATGTTCTTCAGAGAGCGATTGTAAGAAATCCTTCAGACCCCTGTAGTAACTTGTAGGTTTAATTTAACCCCCTCCGACAGGGACCTTACCACTTCAGTACCCAAAAGCAGTTTGAAGAATGACGAATAAGGAGGGTTTCGTAGGGTTTTTATCTGCAGCATTTAGTAGGAGACTAGAAGCAGGATTCTCATTTTATTTAATGTTTTACACTTTGGACAGCTTAAAACATTTGTAGTTTCGTAACTAGGTAGATAGGAAACAAATGGTAATGCCCTATTTTTTTAAAAGCTGTACAGGACAGGCGAAAAGTACCGGAGACCTTTGACTATGTAATACCGAACTCCATAACTGTGGCGTTGGCTGGCTTGATTTCCCTGAACTATTTTCTACAGACGTGTTTGTTGTAAACCACTGTTAATACCATCCTGTCAGACTTCCTAGTGTTCTCACCTGCCAGTTCAAAGCACCAGGCTGGGAGCAGGAGGCAGGTTTTCAGCTGGTGGATGGCGATGGCGCTTGGTTCATTTCTCCTGACTAAGCAGACAGGCAGGTGCTCGGTGCAGGGGCTGCGCTCCTAACAGCACTGAGTGTTTCTCTTCCAGCTCCCACTCTGAGTCGGTAGAACGTGCTGCAGTTTCAGTTTTGGGACGCCTTGAGTTAATACAACTCATTGCCTTGACACGCAGAAACACTTACAGAAAAGCTTCCTCTGTAACAAAAGCTTTCCCCACCTCCAGACTGTACCTGCTGTCACTCTGCTTTTTTCCAGATGCCTTCTGGGCTGTCCAGTTGGTCATTTGGGGCCAGGCTGGCCAGAAGCTTTCCCTTCTGCTTTAGAGACTAGAGCAGTTCCTGGAACGGCACATCACATACAGTGCTCGAGACAGCTTGTAAAATGGGTCTGTCTGCTGTTTGATAGATGTAAATTTACCTCTTGCAGTCCATTCGTGTCAAGAACTAAAACTGTGAACATATATCTTTAATATCGGTGGGTGTTAACTGAAATAAAGGTTTATTTTCATGCTCTTTTAAAAATGTCATGGGGAACCCACGGAGGTGAAGCCACTGAGATCAGTGTCTCACCTGGGTTCTGCCCCAGGTGGTCCAGATCTCCCTGCGGTGATGGTGCCACTTCCATTGCTGGGATCAGACTGGGAGAACGGCTCCCTCTGAGTTGAGCAGCTCCTTTCTGCCACGTGAGTTTGCTCTGTGCTGATTCCTGTCCTTTTGCTTGCCACTTTGGCTGTCACACCAAATCCAGAGCACTAAAGCTGAGCAATTTGTCAACTGGTGGCCAGCAGGAAAACAAAAAAGCTTTAGAGGGAGAAAAGCACGTGGTGCAAATTGGCTCATGAATGAAATGATGGCGAGGTCTGAGCATGAAAGTTCATCTTACGGATTGATGCTGGGAGGAAGTGAGTCTGATAGTAAATGCAAGCAATAGCTGTATGGGGATGGGCACGGTTCTAGAGGAAAATGACAGCAGAAGGTGTGAGTGTACGGTGCTGTCTGCAGGGGAAGAGCTGAGACCACTCCTAACTGTAACGGTGTTGCCCATTGAGATTGGTTTGCGTAGCCTCACCTCTTGTTTTAATAAATGCAGGACATATGCCTGAAGCTGACACTTGCAGCATTTGCTAACCCGCTTCTTTTCTGCCTTCCTCACGAGGACCTGTGCTCTGCTCTGCTGTTCCAGGCTCTCCATATGCTCAGGCTGGGGCTGAGTGCCCTGGCACTATTGGCGTATTGCGTTCGGTGCCGTGTTGGGGAGCTTGCAGCTGATGGGGAAAGCCGATGGCATGGCTTCATCTGAGAAGGCTGCAGGGCAGGACAGCTCAGGCTCAGTCCCTGCTGCTGGTAATGCTTGTCTCCAACTGGACTGCATCTTCCAGGGAGCTCTGTGTGGGAGTGGGCTACTGGAAGAACAATAAGAACATGAACCCTGGCATTCAATTAGTGATTAATGTGAGGATCAGCTGGCTGCGTGTCAGGGTCAGTGCTCTGGATCGAGTGAGTGGCAAAATAGTGGTTTTGAAGAGCAAAGGTTTCCTTCAATTATAGAGATGTGTTGTGCTTTTGTGCAGCTGTGTTGAGATAGCGATCTGCTGTGATGGGCAAGGGCTTCCTGCAAGGGCTGCTGCCTGATAGTGTGTGGAGAGTGTGGCAGTGCTGCTCTGCTGCTGTGTGACCCATGTAGGAGCAGTGTGCTCCCGGCTGGCACAGGGGCAGCCTTCCCAGGTGGGGGATGTCTGGGCACCAGGCTGGGACCAGAACTTGAAACGAGCTGCCAGACCCCGAAAGTGTAATTGCGGGGCTGGTAACTTGTAAATGAATGACAAAACCCTGCGTGCTTCACCTGGAGCTGAGTGTGGGAGTGGCCTCGTGCAGAGGTGGCTGGATGCGCTTTGTTGCCTTGGTTCCCTTTTGTATGTGGTTCCCTTGCCCACCTTGCACATTGTTTCCACAGGTGCAATACCTGATAGCAAAGAATGAGGAGGATGTGGAGTACTGAATCTGCTCTCCCTTTCTGCTGAGCTGCTGGTAAAGCTGCCTTCCACTCACGGGTGGTACGGTTGGTACCTCTGGTGTCTGTGCGGCTGTTGGGCTGTGCCCCTGTGAGCTGCTTGGGCGCTGCAAGAGCGAGCTGGGCCGTGCTGGTGCTCAGGTATGGACAGATAGATGTGAGCTGAGGCCGCTTCATTCTGCAGGCAGGAGTTCAGCATAACCGTGTGAAGAGCAATCTGTGGATCCCACTGAGCGGGCGTCTTGGCCTTGGCTCTGAGTTGTAGCACTGAGTTAGAGGTGAGGAAATGGGATTCCTATTGTGTTGCACAGAGAACAAGCAGAAGTGATGCTTCTGTTTTCTGAAGAAGCAGCAGCTGAAGGTCTGGCTCTGTGAGGTGTGTGACGGGCTGCAGGGCTGGGTGGCACAGCCGTGGTGCATGCATGCAGCTGTTGTGTTCAGTGATGGATGGCAGTGCACGTCTGCTGGGTTGGGATGAAGGTGCCAAGTGGGACAGCTGCTCTGCAGGTTGCTTCTGGGCAGCTGCTGAAAGCCCTTCTTCATATGGAAGTGCATCTTCTGCTGTGCTGTGAGTGTAGCCATGGGCAGCCGAGCCCAGAGCTCCAGGCCAGCAGGGAGGCAGCAGTGAGCTACGAGCAGGTTCCAGAGAAGAAATACTGTTCTGAAACAGCTCAGGACTGGCCCTCTGATCGTTCCGTGGTGCAGGCTGCACTGCAGGAGCTGCTGTGAAATTTCCTTGCATCTGATTTGCAAGTCTGCGTGTCAGCAAATCCTGTTCTGGGAGCCCTATGGAAACAGTGGGTGGGAGAGGGAGAGGTGTGCGTCTGGTGGTGCTGTGGTGGGGCAGACCTGGGGGCTGTCCTGACAAGGATGTGTGTGCTGCTCCTGGACAAGAGGCCTGGCTATGAGCGTCTGGTGCTACCTCTGGAAGTCACTTCAGTGCACAACACCTGCCGTGAGCATGGTGAGCCCGTGTCACATGGTTGGACAGCGAGGGTAAGTATTCCCATCCACAGAGCACTGCTGAGGTGATGGATGGGAAGGATGGGCTTTGCCACAGCCCTGGTGTGAGAGCAGTCCCTTGCCATGTCTGCAAAGGCGCTTGGCTGCATCCTGCTGCAGGTGAGCATAGCAGTGGGTGCTGGAGTGGTGCTGAGCAGCAGCACACAGTGAGCACCTGCAGGCCAAGCAAACGCTGCCAGGAACACTTCAGAAGCAGTGTTTGCCTTAGGGGAGCCCTGAAGCAGCACGAGGTTGCTGGCGGGCAGCATGCTGGTGTTCGTGCAGCCTGCCCCATTTGCTTGTACCTGCAGTGTTACTCCTTGGGCTCTCCCAGCAGCGCCCTTTGCTTTGGGAAGCTCTGTGGGCAGGAGTTGTGTTCAGCCTTTCCGTATTGCTCGGTTTCTTATCATCAAGCTGCTTCCCAGGGGAGCAGTGCTGGAGTGCACGGCCTCACTGACACAATACAGGTGCTGGGTGCAAGCACTGCCTCTCTGGGTGCTGCTGCTGCAGTGCACAGGTAGAGAACCCCTTGCTCTTAAAGGTGGTAATAATCATTTATGGGCACCAAATTAGAAGGCAGTGCGCTCAGGTGTTGAGAAAAACAGCCGTATTGTGCCAGATCTCTGTGATCACAGCAGTTCATGGACCTCCTGAGGAGGAAACCAGCAAGTAGGGATCGCCCAAATGCAGCACTCGGCTTTACTTTCAAGTGAAACGCAGTGGGAGAAGATGTTTGCAGGGCTGCTAGGGGTCATCTGTGGCTCTTTTAGTAGAGGTGCACTGTGTGTCATACAAGGCCTTTGTCCCGAGTTTATGCTGCTGCTTAACAGCTCGTTCAACCTGCCGGCTGTGGATGGGAGGAGCCAAAGCGTTCTGCTCCAGGTGAGCTCACCCCTGCACTGCCTCCTCTCCAGCTCTGTCATCTGAGGTGCTTTGCTGTGTGCTGGCTGCAGCCTAGAGCTTGAGCTTGACCAGAGAGAACAACACCAAACAAATGTCAGGTTTCCAACATCCTATTTATAAATAACGCACGTAGTAAACAAAGTCATTACATGTGTAACACGAACTTCCAGCCTGTAATTAGAATACTTCAATAAATGATTACAATTCTCAGCAGCCCATCTGACTTACTGTGTGCACGTGGTGCCTGCTTCTCTCTGGTGAGGGTTCCTTCTGTGCTGAGCCCTGAAGGCAGGCCCGCTCTGACTGGTTTTGCAGCAGGGCTGGAAAGCTCAATCGAGTGAGGGATCCTTCAGTGCCCACATGGGGCTGTAGCACTGTTGTCTCTGGGGCTGAAAGACGTGCCTGTGTTGGGGCAGCAGTGAGGAACGCTGTCTGCTGTGCACTGTGCACATGAGGTTTGCAAGAGATTCTCAGATGCTGCATTTCTGACCTGTGTGCAGCTGGAGCGCAGTGCAGCCATTGCCTGGCCAGCTGCTCAGCTCTGACCTTACTGAAATGCCTCCCTGATGTTCCTGGGCAAGCATTGTGTTGGATGACTTATAGCTTGTCTGGTGTAGCCCAAAGCAGCCTTGTGTTCAGGTGGCAGGGTGGGCACCTGAGGCAGCTCTGGCTCTGCAGGCAGCCTGAGGAGTGAAGCCTGCTGAGCCCCAGCAACATGGACTTTTGTCTTGAGTTCTACCTCAGCGTGCTCTGTGGGTGAGGAGCTGCTGCACTGTACAGTAAGGCAGGGCTTAGAACCTGGGAAAGCCTGTGAGCTGGGCTGTGTTACCCGGAGGTGTGATGTGCGAGTTGCTGTCCTGGCTGCAATGAAACACGTATTGCAATGCTTGGCTAAAGTGCAAACGTTCAGGCCGGGCTGCTGTGCCACCCTGACAGCCTACCTTGTGAAAGAGCTGCTGCTCAGCCTCACCGTGTCCAAATTAAGTTTCCCTCTGCAGGGAAATTCTGGTGTCAGAAAAGTTGTTGGGAAGACAGAGATGGGATTGCACAAAAGGTCGGGGTCTCCTTCCGTAGTGTCTGTGACAGGTGCTGAGATGGCTGAGGGCAGGTAAGCTGTAGCCCTGTCAGTCACTGGATTAGCAATGTACTCGCAAACAGTTTGTGTTTGCTCTGTCACTTCCAGCACCATCTTCTGGTACAGGTCGGGAAGCTGATGCTCGTAACTGCCACCATCTGTGCTGCTGGGTAGAGGCCTGTACTCTGAGTCCTGCTTCTCAAAGCTGCTTTCCAGTTGCCAGTCGTGATTTCTGCTGGGGGTGATGCTGCTGAAGATGAGCCTGTCCTGGAAAGCCTGGCAGCCTGTCTTTGTGAAGCTTTCCTCCACCTCTGTTGTTTCAGGCTCTTCAAAACTGCTGGCGTTGTGCACGAGCAGACTGGAAGGTACGCTCAGCTCACCCTGCTGGGGGCACAGTACAGCAGCGCTCATTAATCCTGCACTCACTGCATTGTGCCCTCCCAGCCGCCCCCAAAATGCGGGCATTCCCACACAGCAGCTGGCACTGCTAAGTGGGAGGTCAGTCTGCACTGCTCTGTGGTTACTGGGCGATACACACCACGTGTAACACAGAGCAGAGCTGCTTCCGTGCCAGAAAGTGCAGAGTTTGCTCTGTTAGGGGGCTGACTAATTTGCATGGCTCTGACTGCTTTATCTGCTGAAGATGATGGGGTTAGAAGAAAACAAAAGGTCTGATTTACCTTCATAGACCGGTCGTTCTTAGCCCATGTAGCATTAGCTGGATCCGGAATGGCTTTGCTGTACCACCGAGGTACAGTGGCAGAAAAGAGCAAGAGGAATCTGTGGGTGGGACGAGTGAAGTTAAAAGCACAAAAGCCAATCCCTGCAGGTTCTGCTGAGCTGGAATGTGCTGTTTGTGCATGCAGTCACTGCAGGATTCTGTGTGATGAGGCTGCCTTCCTATAGAAGAGCAGGAGCTCAGGCTGGGTGGGGCTGGCAGAGCCTGCCGGGCTTTTTGAGGACGCAGCAATGTTGGCTGACTGGACGGCACAGCTTTGGGTTCCCACTTTTCCAAGTTCCTCTGGCCAGAACATCACCTTATGACTGTATGCTATTGCCCTCCCCACTGCTCTGCAGCCTTTAGTGTGTTCTTTTTTGGCTGTTCCAGGTGCTGATGTTTCCCAGGTGCTGAGCCAGGAGTGAGGTAACACTGAGCAAGTACTGACTTAGCAAAATCCCATGCAGCACAGCATCGTCCTGCAGCCAGCCCTGGTTAGGTGTGTATGACTAAGAGCAGAGCGTGCTCGGCATGGCCAGGAGCTCAGGCCTGGAAAATCCAGTTGGAGATGTGGGATGTGTTTGTGTTGCTTTAAAGAAAAAGGGCTGCTTGTCACAGGGTCTGGCTTCCCTCTCAGGACGTGCCTGAGGTCCATAGCAGCCCGGCTGCAGTGGAAGCAGGCCTTAGGATCTCAGTTACAAACTCATGACGTGAACTATAGCTACCTTCTGAGCACAAAGTGTTGTTCTGAATGCTCACATTACCCAAAGCCTTTGTTCAAAACAATCCTCCCTGTTCCCCACGTTATGTGCCCTCTAGCAGAATGCCCATGTGTTACTGCAATGCAATGGGTCGGCCCACTCACAGTTTTCTCGCAGGACGCAGGGAGCAAAGGCAGGCTGAGAGTATGAAGAAGCTGCAGGTGAGCACAATAATCCAGTCCATGGCACCTGGAACACAGAACAGGCATTTTAACCTCGTTTTAATGAAGAAAAACGTATTCTGGTTCACACTGGGCAGCACTCATAGCTTGCACTTGTAGAGAACACCGGGAGCTTTTTGGTGTTAATTGGGGGAGCTGAAATTTGGGCGTTTGAGGTCAACAGTACTTTATAGTGCTGGAATGCATTACAGCTGTCTCTAGAGACAGGCAGTCCGTATGGAAACACGTGATTGCTGATCTTCTGGTACTGAACCTCCCATGGATGCAGGGCACAGATTTGTTTTTGCAGCCCCTGGGCAGCACAGAAATGGGGAGCACACTCGGTCACAGCGCAGTGCTCGGTAGGTCCCTGTCCCCATCAGGCTCCTTACTTTCCAAGCAGACCAGCTCGCTGTTTCCCCAGGGACTTTCCCCAGCGTCCGTCAGTGCTGTCATCCACAGGGCGTAGCACTCCCCACGCTGTAGGTCTGTGATGTGGAACGGATGTCGGGATGCTGTATTATAAATGGCTAAAAGGGAAAGAGGGAAAAGCAAATAAAAGCCCTAGCATGTGCTCTGGCTGCGTTTAGCTCTATGAAGAGCTGTGTTTGCAGGAGTTCTCTCTTGCTGTAAGTAACCTTGTCCACGTCACTGAGTCCTTGGGAGGGCTGTAGGAGAGCTCAGGCCGTTGGGGTTGCTCTGAGGCCTGTCCTCTTGCACAGAGCAGAAGCGATGCTGCTCAGCATTGGCTGTCCTGCCCTTTGACTATTTGGTACGTTAGTGTCTAAATCTAAAGTGAGCTTTGCATGGTGGGACTCTGAAACATGCACTAAAAGCTGCCCTGCAGCTCCTGAATAAGAGAAGGAAAAGCATTTCTTGTCTTGGGTGGAAGCATGGAGTTACACACATGGAGTTACACACATGGAGTTACACACATGGAGTTACACACATGGAGTTACACACACAGAGTCAAAGGCCGTGCCTGGGGAAGGCATCCAAGTGCAGGAATGCGGTGTGTGTTACCTGCTGTGTGTCTCAACGTGCTGACTGCGTGTGCTGAGTGCAGCTTTTAGTCAGTGCCATTTATACCCTGCTGATAATTACAGGGCTGCGGCTCGTGAGAATAACAAGAAGGGAAAAAACAACAACGGGGAGGAGAATTTTGTTCATTCAGAATAACTGAGAATGGTCTAACTTCATATGTGAGTATAAATATGCAGCCTTGTTCATGGGCAGCCGTAGCAGAGAACTGAATGTGCATCTTGCTGCTGGCTGAGCTGCCTGGGCTCCTTTTGAAGCCTCCTTCACCACCAATCCCCCCTCAATAAGCAGCACTTGCACATCACGTCGTTTATCACCAGATACCCACCTACATCAGGATCCACAGCACTGGCCTTTCTCTGCAGGTATATCTTGTACCCCGTGATGCAGCCCATTTGCTGGTGGGGAGGGATTTCTTCCCATGACACCAAGATGCTGTCAGCCCGTGGCTTTGCGTTCACCTGTGGCCCAGCTGCTGGTGCTACAGAGCGTAACAGAAGAGCTGACTTTGAATGCTGAGCGTTTTGAGTTGGCTTCAAATGATCTGGAAGAGGAATTCTGCCGTTTACCTTTTTCTCTCGAGTATCCCCTCGCTGATGTCGCTTGCCCAGCTCTGTCCTGATACAGCGCAAACACACTGATGTGGTAGCACACCTCGTCCTCTATGTGCTCTAAATGCAGGAACAGAAACAATTACCCCGCTGGAATATTTACAGTTATGGCTAAAATACTCACCTGCTCGGCTCCCGTGTCAGCAATGAATGTTTCCCTTTCTCAAAGCAGAGTACAAAGTAACGGCGTGAATGTGCTGTTTTCTCCTGCTTGCTTGAGAGCGGGGATTTAACACCCTGGGAGGCACAGCACCAAGCCAAGGTGGGAAGGGCTAACTGGAGTAACCCCAGCGCCCTCATTGTAACTTTGAAGCTATCTCGTATGAAGGCTATTGCTGCTGTTTGGATCAGTGACCAACAACTGCAGGCGCTCATGGCCAGGCTTTCACAGGTAAAATAGTACTTTGACAACATCCTGCTTGTCCGTGGTGCTCACCTGGTATCACTACAGACAGGTTGGATGGGACAAGCCTTATCCAGCTTGGATGGGGCTCCAGGCTGCTCTTCCTATGGGTGCTTATCCATTCCACAACGTACCCACTGATGGATGCAGTGGATTTAATGGGAGGTTCCCAGCTGACCAAGATGCTGTTATTTCCCATCGCCATAACAGAGACGTTCTGAGGAGAGGGTAAATCTGCCATGGGAGAAAGAACAGCCAAATAGAAACCACACCACCGGCACAGATTTGCCTCGGCCTTAAGGTGACGGTGAGTTTCATACCTGGTTTTTACCACGTTTCACCCCTTGCCATCACCCTCCCTTCAGTTCTACCCTCCCTCATACAAAACAAATAGAGTCCATTGCTTTTCTTTTTCGTTCATAGCTGGATGTTTGCTGTGTCAGGTGCCCGGACGGCTTGCACAGTCAGCAGAAGGGGTTAAAGTTATGGCACTGCTGATTCAGGGCAACTTGGCTCAACATGAAACCACGCTGCTGCCTTTGACTTGTAAGTGGATCTGAACTGCAGTCACTGAGGATCCCTGGGGATCCGCGCAGATCAGGAGCACAAAGTGGCAGAGTCTGAATGCTTTTATGGTGCGTATGTATACCTTGGGTGCCCGGGTTAGTCAGGATGGAAGCAGGAGGTGAGCTTCCCCTCGAGTTGTCAGCAGTGACTGTTATCTTGTAGCCCATCTTTGGAGTGACTCTGGTGTAGCTGGTTTGTGTGGTCACGTTTGTTTCCATTGCTTTGGGCTCCCCGTGGCTTAGTGCTTCGAAGGTCACCGTGTAATGCAGGATTTTTCCTCTCGCCTCCGACTGCTGCAAAGCCTGCAAAGAAAATGAGGTTGTTACACTTTTAGTTGAGGGAAAAGCCTGGAAGAGAGGTGGGGGAAAAGCCAAGGGCACTGAGTGTATTGCAGAGAACTCTGGTGGTGCCAAAGTGGTGTTTGAAACCTGCTCAGGGAAGGAGGCACAGGTTTGGCTTCCTGGACCCGCTGTGTTCAGACAGGCAGCTGTGCCAGGTTTGCTGGACGGATGCATGTCACACAGCTGCGGTCTCAGCTTTCCACGTGGGGGTTTAAGTGCAGGAAAACAAAAGGCCCTTCTTCAGCCACTGACAGTGACTGGCTCAGCCAGACCATTTGGCCACCAGGAACCAAACAGTCTGTCTGCTTAGAACTGCACCTTCCCTCATGAGAGGGATTTCTGTTCCACCTACAGACCCTCCTGAGGAGCACACACGCATCCTCGTCTGCCTGCACTTTGCCCATTCACTGTGAGATCCCAATGAGCTGCAGGGCCTTTTCCCCATGAGGCAGCAAACGGAGGGGAAGCCTCATTTCAGAACCTCCTGTGAAGGCGGTTGGGACACTTGTTACTTCCTGGCACGAATGAATCATGTTCTTCCTCCTTTCCAAGAAAGATTAAATCCAAAGTCAGGTTTCAGTGCCTCCCAGGAGCTGGTGATCATCATTAAAAGGTCAGGCAAATCACCGGCCTTGCTACCCTCTGTGCTGCCACCAGTCTGCCACCATCAGCCCTTTAATATACAGGACATGGCAGAAGGTATTTTATTCATCTCTTTTTGTTCTCATCATAGTAAAGAAATTACTTACGGTGTCAGCATAACTGGCTGGACAGTAGTGAACACCAGCTAAAGTTCTTTGGTACCAAATGATTGGTTTTTACTTTCTCCTCTCCTAAAAGTGGAAAGAAAGCTGGCTCCCCAGCAACTTGGTGCTTGCATGGAGATGTTTCCCATTGCATACATTCAGTTCAGTTGCTAAATGGAGTTCCCTGCTGCCAGCTGCAGCTCTCAGAGAGAGAGCTCGCAATCTCTCCCTCACTAAATCTATTACCTTCTTCTACGTAGTGTTAGATGTCTTCATATTTGACTGCTGGTTTTGCTTGTTTTAAAGCAAAGTAGTAACTGAAGTGAATTAGTTCCCTAATGGTAGTGACCAGTGTAGACTTTAAGACCCTAGAAGTCCGCAGCTGGGCCAATTACCGAAATAACACCAAGAGGGTGAGTGGTAAAATGGCGATTTCTTAAAGCAAACACACGCTTATATAACCTATGCCCTTCGTGTACGCCTCTCTTGTACACGTCATCGATCCTTCCAGAAATTAGGGAGGGCCTGTCGCGTGACAGCCCGATATCCCCGTATTTCGCCTAATACAACAGACCAGAGCATATGTTTTACCTGAGATTCCTTCTGCAGGTTGCGTATCTGTTTCTTATCTATTTTTCCTGTGCAGTTCCAGTCTAGTGACTGCCTAAAAATGAACTTAATTTCACTGCAGCGGAGCCTGTGCTGATAGGGCAAGGAGAAACGGTTCCAAACTTAAAGAGGGGAGGTTTAGGTTGGATATGGGGAAATGGTTTTAGGTTGAAGGAGGATGACTTAGGTTGGATGTCAGGAGGAAGTTCTTTACTCTGAGAGTGGTGAGGTGCTGGAACAGCTGCCCAGAGAGGCTGTGGATGCCCTGTCCATCCCTGGAGGTGTTCAAGGCCAGCTCGGATGGGGCTCTGGGCAGCCTGGGCTGGTATTCAGTGTGGAGGTTGGTGGCCCTGTCTGCAGTGGGGGATTAGAACTTGATCCTCAGGGTCCCTTCCAACTCAAGCCATTCTATGGTTTTATGATAAGGAAAAAGTCGTTTTCTTATAGGGCTTCATTCCCCAGCTTTCTGAAAGCTCTGCCCATTCAGTATGAAAATACTTGCTCTGAGCTCATCCAGTTTCAGACCTACAGTTGTATCATTAGCCAACTATTCTGTGTGTGACTTGCCCATCGCGTATTTCACACCTGTACAGAGACATGGTTTCTTTCTGCTGCTGCTGTATGACTCAGCTCCTCTATCTCTCCCATTCTGCATCGCCCTGTTCTTCATCTCAGAGCAGAAACTCCTCTAAAGGCAGTTCACAGTCAAAGGCACACGCATGAAGCAGATACCTGCTGATCATATGGGGCACAGCATCCCCCTTTCCTCCAATAATCTGTGCTCTGGCAGCATGCAATGAAGTAGAAAATGAGGAAAGTCAGGGGTAGTAGAGCTGTTCTGGGTTATTACAGACCTGTGGACAAAGCACTGCTGTGCCCTGCTTTAAACACACAACATGGGGCTCCCCGTCCGAAGCTGCTGATTATTTCTGTGTCCACTAAGCTTTCCTTCAACAACTTACCTTCCAAAAAAGAGAAATGTTCTGCATTTGAGAGTCCACATCCTGCTTTTTGTACCAGACATCTAAGAGCCCGGTAGGCACTGGTGGAGAGAGAAAAGAAACAGAATCAATGATGGTATTTTGAAGCAAACAAGACATCAAATAGGCTACAGAAGTCATAATCCCGAAACAACTCCTATTTAAGAATTAGAACCTCAGAAATCATGTAAGTGCTGTAGTCCTAGAAGTGCTATTTTGTACTTGAAGCTTGTATTTGCTATTACAGATAGAGTTCGGCTGCAGGGATGACTGCCCAGATGCCTGTAGTCACAAAGGACAAACCACCTCGATAGGAGGAGTTATGGTCTGCCTGGGACATCCAAGAAAGCCCATAAACCAAAGGGGCAGCATTAGCTCTCATCTTTGCATGGAAGCTGAGGTGAATTAAGGTCCAAGGAAGATGCTTCCTAGAAACCCTTGGAGTTTGAAATGGTACTCACTGAATTCTGAGCTAATTAACAACATGCTCCAACAATTCAGATTCGGATTAAGAGATACGAAGAAAGCCAGTGTGACAAAGCTTGGCTCCCCCAGGTCCTTGAGCACAGTCAGCTCATCAAAATCAAATAATACGTGTTTCTTATACCCTAAGCAGCAGGCAACTGATGTGCAGCCCTACTTAGGTGGGCTGAGACTGTCTGCTGTTACCTAAATGCAAAGACAGAAAATCTCCTCAGTCCCAGCAATGTTAAGAACCGTTTGTCCTGCCTCCACTGCAAACAGTGACTGGGATGGAAAGAAAAAAGGAAGAGAACAACAGAAAACAAAGAAGCCATGGGAGCCACAGAAGAAATGCAACCAGGATGGCACTGACTGTGAGCAAGGGGCAAGTTCAAAGCAGGGGAAACAAAAGCAAACTGCATCTGTTGAACAGCAGCCCAGATTTTAAGGTTCTTTTCAAACCACACAAAAATAGGTGGAAAAGAAAGGCTTGCTTTGCTAAAGTGCTTGCAGAAAGCAACTTCTGTGGCCTGGAGAAACATGGTGGGGGGGGGGGGAAAGCAGCTTTGTAAGTCTAGAAGGCATAGTCCTGAATTCAGTGAAGGCCAAACTAGTGTGAAAACTTCAGCTACTTTGAAGGAGAGCAACAGTTGTGAACACATTGCTCATCGTCTGCAGCATCACCTCACTGACTGATGGCAGAAATATTCCCTGAGCTGTTGAGGAGAGGCAGCCAGTCATCAAATGCAGCGCTGGTTGGGGAAGAGGGGTGATGACCACAGACACCATAGCAACGCCGGGTGCATTGAGAAGGCAAAGAAAACTGTTGAGAGGAAGGTGGGGGAGGGAAGGAAAAGTTCACACCTCTTGCATCAATCAATGCTTCTTACAGAAACTGTTGCTGGCAGAAGTGGTAAATAGCGTGAGTAATAACTGCGGGAGCCTGGAGCTCTTATAGGAATCCACGAAAAGAGAGCAATGAAAGCCAACGGTGAGAGGAAAGGAGGTGATGCCAAAGAAGCCAATGCATCTGCACTGGGATTCTCCTGGAGAAGCTTTCTCCTTTCACACAGGAGTTGGGCATGCAGGTGGGGACCCTGCATCTAACTGAAGGCTTCTGGTATTAGAATTGCTATAAAAGAGGAGAACTGAGCTCGTGTCTGTGCTGCAGCCCCTGGACTCTGCTGTGCTGTTCCATGAGCAGAAACGCCGTGTTCTCATCTTCTCATTCACTGTGAAATGCGTGGCCAAGTTGTCACCCGTTAAGGCTATAGAGATCTCCAGTGACTGCACTGTTAGAGGACAGACCTATTTGGCAGTTCTCTGAGCAAAATATTTTCCTTACTCAGAGGAAGATGGATCAGCAAATTTAAGCTGCTTTGTTACAACCTGCAACTGAACTGAGCCAGGAGATGCAATTTCCTGGGCTCATCCATCCAGCTCAGCTCCTCAGCAAACTGTCCCGCAGGCTCAAGGACCCAGCATGTGTTTCTCAGATGTGATGTTCCTCAGCCACCGAGTGGCCCCATCAGCCTTCAGTACAGGACTGCTGCAGTAATTCTGTTCAGTGCTTTGATATAAACCAACACAAAACGTTTTCCTTTTCCCGGCTAAGCAGCACAGATTTCTCTGGCTTTTCCAGACGTGCAGCAGCGTTCCCTGTTGGTTTTGTTTCTGGATTTACAGATTTGAACCAGGAGCAAAAACCAAACAGTGTTTTGAATTCACACAGAGGTGGTGACGCACTGGAACATGTTGCCCAAGGAGGCTGTGGATGCCCCATCCCTGCAGGCATTCAAGGCCAGGCTGGATGTGGCTCTGGGCAGCCTGGGCTGCTGGTTGGTGACCCTGCACACAGCAGGGGGTTGGAGCTGGATGAGCACTGTGGGCCTTTGCAACCCAGGCCATTCTGTGGTTGTGATTTCATTAGCTGAAGTTTACATTTCTGTGTAAACTTTAGACATAGGCTTAGCATAACAAATCATATTACCTGCTTCTGGAGTCCGGATCTGGAATGTACTCCAGTTACTCCACAGTCCCCTCTCAGGATGAATTTTACAGCTCACTTGAAATTCATACTCTGTATGAGGCTCCAGACCATGAAGACTGCAATTTTCACTATTTAAACTTCTAACCTTCAGTGAAGATAAAGGACACACAACGTTAAACTCACGGGGAAATTGGGTTAATGATACGTTCATACATTTTACTCAACTTAAAGCAGTTTCAGCCCTTAAAATATGAGCTCAGGATTCCAGGCAGCATTAAAGGAGGCAGAAGCATTTGGAAAATGTACACCTATACCCTTGAGCTACAGTGAGCAGAAATGACCACGTTTTAGTGGTGTGTGTGCCAAACGTCAGCTCTGATTTGCTGTGCACTGTGCCTGACATGTGGGGAACTGTGCACGCATGCAGGGCTTTTTGTGTTTATATTTTCATGGTAAGTGTTCCACCTTCATTCAGTTTCAGGGCAGCAATGGAGGCTTTGAGGAGCAGGCAATAGTTTTTCTTAAATAAGATGCTACAGAGCAGACCGGAGAGAGAAATACCATTACAGGAGCGCCCAAGGATCACACTAAACTTATCCTCCAACACAGGATTACCGTGTTCCAGGTGGAACTGCTCAGTGGCCGGTATCTCACTCTGCAGTGCTGCCCTTGGCCTTCACTGTGCCAAAACAACGAGCAGTTTGTTGCTGAACGTTCACATTCCACTAAAAAGTTTGGAGGACGTGGTTGCACTGGCAGCAAAAACAGAAAGAAAACAAAGAAACAGCACTCAGATATGCATCACAGCTAATAATGGAGGGTTAGGTGAATAGAACGGGTGCTTGAGATGGACGGATACTTTCCCCGACAGGTTCAAACAACAAAGATAGAGTGCTCAGTTTGCACTTCCTCTCAATAGCCAGTGCTGACTGCAAGAAGGTAAGTAAGGCATTTACCTATGTCTATGAGCATGAATTTAAGTGGCTGTGAAAAAGCACTTCCTAGTTTGTTGGAGGCGACAACCACAAGTCTGTAAGTAGATTCAAAGTTCAACTTTGTGCTCAGAACCAGCAAACCAAACTTATTACTCAGGCTTTCTTCTGAGAAACATAAGGTGTCAGTCCCATCCGATAGCCTAGAATAGAAGGAAAGCTCTTGGTCAGTACCTTTCCGTACACCGTGGAAGACAAATCCACTTGTTCCTTGCTCAGAGCTTGCTGCAGGGGTCTGCAGTCTGTTTCAGGGGAAGCTCAGCAAAACCAGAGCGAGCAACAAGGCTGTTGGTCCTTTAAGAGGAAGCAAAAATGACACAGCTTGGAAAAGTTTTCTCTCCATCTCCTCAGCTGAACTGTGAGGCACCGTGAGAAGCTCAGAACTGAGGCTTCCTGGTGCTGGCATTGCTAATCACATCATCTGTACGTAGAGAAGATCCACGATGGGAAAACAGCAGGTTTTAAGCAGCCCGTTTCAGACTGCTTCTACTATTAAACTTCCCTTTGCAATAAGGAGCCATGTCTTGGCACGTTCTCTTAATGTGCTTAACCCAGGAGTCATTGAACCACTGCAGCACAGCGCACATGGCTGTAGGCAGGAAGGGTTGGTTCTGTGATCGTGGCAGCCTTGCACTGACTTATTCAGAAAGCAGCTCTTGTGTGAGTTAACAAAGAGCAAATCTGTAACAAACAACATAAAACCAACACAAAAACCCCTCTAGGATGTGACTGTAGGCTTTAAGGAACCTACTTCCCTGTGTTACCTACTGTATCACGTATGTGGTGTTCATGTGCGTAAACCTTCCTTTATCCCAGGTGCAGGTGAGGTTGCCATCTGTCCCATACTGGATACATGACACATTTTTTGGCTGATCTGGAGGATCTTAAGCAGATATTCTGATCAGTTTCTTCCTTAAAGATGCTGAGAGCAGCAAGCTGGCAACATGCAAATGTTGCCACTACATCTAAAGCAGCGCGAGAGGTTTGTCAGAGGTGAGAGACAGTGGGTGCAGAGAGAGACAAGCACACGGAGCCCTGCAGATGCCCACATCCACGCGGGGGGCTGGGAATCAGGGTGTGAAAGGCCTCTGTAGTGTTTGTTACACAGCTGCAGGCAGCAGCATTTCAGATATAAAAGCAATACAACGTCGCACCTTTTCTAGAGGAGGCCACCCCCTGTGAGCTCCCAACCTCTGCTTCAGAGGCACCCCAGAACATTAGAAAGAGTGAGGAATAATGAAACTCTCCTTACTTCCAGACTCTATATCAATTCCACAAATGAGCTTTTTCTTGTATTCACAATCTATTTTGCAAGTAAACATGTGTTTGCCATATGCACTGACTGGAAATGTGCTGCTTACTGAAGTGCCGTAATTGCTAATCAGTTCAGAACCGTTAAAGAAAAGAGCTGTCTTGCACTGCTGGCTGTACTTCAGTTGTTTGAGCTGGCATGAGAGGGTAACGTTGGTTCCAGGCTGGACGTGAGCAGCAGTGCTAGCAGCCATGTTTCCCTTCTCGCATATCTCTGTGACACCGTGGGCAGGTTTGCTGGCAGACACGTTTCCTTCACTGCACGCTTCTGCAATGGAATGGGAAGACAAACCTTTAAAGGGACCCGCTGCTGCTGCGTGGCTCATAAAACACGCTCATTGAGGGAAGGCTGTGGTGCCAAATGTATCACGTAAGGATTCTTGCCTCTGCACTGTAACTCACGGCGTATTGCTGTGAATCTTCATTGACTAGATTAAGTGGGGATCAGAAACCAAAGACGAACCACCAGCCATCACACCAAAAGGCACAGCCCAGGGCAAAGTCTGCTCATCAGAACTGCTGTTTTTCACTGCTGCTTAATGAACATTGCCATGAAGGAATGGGAAGACGCCCAGTGGTAGCGGCTCATAAGCTCATCAATGAGCTCATAAGGAAAGTACAGCAAAAGCCTAACTAAGCATCAAACTTTGCTCTCTCTAATAAGAAAGATGTTTGCTGGTGTGTCTGAAAGAAAACACTAATCGCCCAGTGCTTCTTTTAACTGATGAGTGCTATATACATAAAAATCATCTTACCTGCTGTGAAGTACGGCAGCAAACAGACTGTGACGGGTACGACCCACGCAGTTTGCATTTTGCTCCCTACAGAGAAATGCTCACCTTCTACCTACAAAGTGGGGAAAAAATCATTTTAGGATACTGGCACTATTTCCTAACTCCAGAAAATCCCAAACCCTCCCTTCATCAGCTCCTTCTAATTAACTCTCCTTGCTAACATTGCTGGATTGTGGCTGTGATCCTAAGCAGCAGCTGAAGGTGCCATTGGCTCTCCCTGCAGACTGGCACGCAGCTGAGAGGGCTGTTAGAATCACAGCTCCTTTACGTTATGCTTCAAGGAGAGACATGCTTCCATACTTCCTCCTTTCCCTCCCAAAGATGCTCTGCAAACCCAGAACCAGAAACCTTGCTGCAAAAGACAACCAGAGCAGACCCTCAGTGCCCCCTGTGCAAAGGACAAAGGTTTCTCTCGTTCATTTCTGCTTTCATACCTCCTGCACATCTGCAATTTTACAGTGAACAACTTCAACTCCTTGCAGCTGTGTGACAGCTCAGATGGAGCAGAACCTGAAGCAGAAAGGATGCACCATACCAAGGAAGTCTGAACAATCAGTAAATAGAAGCAGCAGCTCTCAAGCCTCTCGGTTTTCTTCTCAAGGAATAAGACGTGCTGTTTCTCCCCAGGATGCCTTTTTACTTGCCACATTCCAGCAGCTCTCATTGTCCTCAAGTCCTGCACCTATTTTCCAGCATGAGCTCCCCAATGTGCTCTTGCCACCTGGGCAGCCTGTGGAGGTGCCAGGTATCCCAGTGCACGCAGCTCAGGCAGCCTGCATGCCCAGCCTGCTGTCTGCCCACTGGTGCTGCCTGCCCAGGCTTTCTGATGCTGCTGAGACCAACCAGCCTCTTCACATGGGTGTCACCCCAGCCTGTTCACCTCCCATCTGCCTTCTGGGGAATGGAGATGAAGAAAGAAATGGAGAAGGGAAGGGTAAGAGACAGGATGGAAACACCTGGGGCTTCCCAAAGCCCCAACGCTGGTACTTTCCTCACCTTTTGCAGGTGGGTTCCTCTCACCTCTCCAGCGGCAAACTGCTGTGGTGCGCATTCGGATGGGGCAGCCTGCAGCTGTGAGAGCACCAAGGAGATGGAGTTACAGGCACATCAATGAACAGCGAGGAGAGACCGAGCAGGTCCGCTGTGCAGGGAAACCCTGCTGAGAATCCAGAGCCAGATCTGACGTCCACACTGCAGATCAGAGGATGCAGCACTCCTCTTACAAAGGATGCGGGTGCTGTTGTACTGTCCCACTGACCTGAGCCAAGCCTTTCTATGGGTTCATATAAACATTTCTTTTAAATCCTCGGGTTCTTCGGATGGAAATGTTTTGCTGCAGCACTTCAGCTTCACACCAACACGTTGACGGCAGCCAAGTCTGTAGGTGATTCGTAAGTGCCAGGATGAGCAATCGCACCGCGGCAGCTCTTCAGATAAACGCTCTGCCTTCCAATAAACTGAAATTGCCACTTTGACTGGGCAAACATCCTTCAGGCTTCGCTGCCAGCAAAACTGCGCCCCAAACGCCTGAGTCAAAACCAGCAGCTCCTCGCGCACCCCTCGTATAGCAGCGGGTGGCCGTGGAAGCGCCCACCTCCCGCCCGCCGCTCCTTACCGGCACAACGAGGAGCTCGCAGCGCTGTTGCGTTACACCCTGCAGTAAAAACGGGCTTTTGGAGGCTGCAGGTTGCACAGTGCGGGCAGCGCCGCGGTCAGGAGTTGCGTTTATAGGGAAGCTGACAGCCAGCAGCGAAACGGCGCCCGGCTGAGGTCACAGTCCGTTAAAGGAGCCCCGCCGTCCCCGCTCGGCTCTTGGAGCATCGCTCCCTGCTCAGCGCCGCTCGGCTCCGCGCATCCCACACGTGCGGGCGGCTCTACCGGCCCCGCTGCCGCCCGCCCCGCCCCGCGCTGCCCCCGGCCGTGCTGCCCCCCCCCCCGGGGAGGAATCGAGCAGCAGCTGCGGAACCCCACAGCCGTAGCGCAGGACCGGAGCCCTGAGCAACCCGCCCCTTCCCAGAGCGGGCTCCCTGCAGCCGCAGTACAGGAAAACGGGGCTGGAATCTTATTTCTTACGTTGTTAATGGCTACTGCCCTACCTGAAAGTGTTCCTAACGAAGGAGGCCCCTTGTTACTGCTCTTCCTTCTCTTGGCTGGACGTGACTGACCGTCGCTTGCTTAAAGACTGACTTTTGCTGTGCTGGATGTTGAGCAGAGTGAGGGTCTGTAGGACCACAGCCGTGTGTGAGCCTCCAGGCTGCGGTGCCCCCTCCCGAATCACACCATAATATTCACACATTTTTATAGAGAGAAGGAAATGCTGACAAAGCTCACCATCTACCCCATGCCCTGTGTGTGTCTGTGCCCTGCGAGGCTCCAAATACCACCAGTTTCCTTTTATATGTCTGCCTTATTTCCCCTCTGCCTTCTTTTGGTTCATGCTACATTTACACCCTCCAAGCACACGCCGTAAAACCAGGGTTGGTGTATTTTGAAATAAGACTCCAATAGAAGTTCATACGGCATCGTATCTCTTACCCTTCATCAAGGCCTCATCCTTTGCTCCACCTCGCTGGGTGCCTCTAGTTTCCATTTCCAGAAGGTATGGCAGCAGCAGCCACACGCCGCGCTCAGCTGGCAGTAGCAAGGCTGAGGCAGCATCTTACTGGTGGGTGATGCAATGAAGGAAGGTGCCCCTCAGGTGGCTCAAGCCATCAGAACTCTGTGTCACCATGGCAGGAAACTGAACTGAGAAGCACCAGTCCACTGCCCAGCATGAAATGCAGCTGCTTTCTCTGTTCTTTCAGCAGCAAACTCTGCTTGTTCATACAGTTCTTTCCCTCTGAGTTGTGTTCAGAGTGCACGTTTCCAAGAGCTGTCATGGGGCAGTCTTTAAGGTGCCAGGTGCTGTGTAAACCCTCAGCTTTTCTATGAGGCTCTAATGCAGATTGTTCCGTAGAATCACAGAATCATTAAGGATTTGCTAAGTATTATTTCAACTGTTAATGGATTCCAGCATCTGACTGGAAGTGCTTTGCTGTCGGTTTTGAAGGTCTTCATGTGCTGGGCTTTCCTTCAAGGCAAGGAAACAAAGCTGAGCCCAAAGTAACTCTGTGTCATCACTCACAACTCTGAGTGAAGGCAGGATCCTGCACGAGCATTCACCAGAAGCTTAACCTGGTGCTTGACTGCAAAAGTAAGAGCGGAAGGGCACGGCCCCAGCTGCAAATGGAGGTACCATGTGCTGAGCTCAGCTCCGTACCAACCTGCCTGCACTGCCAGGGCTTCTTGGGACTGAAGGTGATCTCAAGGGAAGTTCAGAGTCATCAGTTCTCTGAGCTGAGGTGGTGTCTGCAGTTCTGAAATGCAGCTTGGGAAAGCACCATCGGTGGCTGACATAAGGTGATGCTCGGCGGTGATGGTGACCACGGGCTGTGGGGTATTTGTAGCAAAGCAGAGAGGGCTGCAGCAGAAGAGGCCAAAGGAAAAGGTTCTAACACGGCACTATGGATGGTTGCGGTGCCATCTCTTATGGGTCAGGCAAAGCTGTGCCTTCTGAGATCCACAGCTGCCAGGGTGAGCAGCAGTGCTGCTCTTCCTCTAAGTCGGTTCTCAAGGGTGAAGTTTGTATGGTCAAAATGAGAATGTGCCAAAGCTGAGCTGTGTGTGCAAGACATAAGGCAACCTGTTGAGTGCAAGCTCACTTGTAGGGGGAGAATTACAAACTGGGTTGTTGCAGATATTTACTGCCTGAAACAAATGATGGTGATTAGAGAAACAGGGGGAGGGCTCCTCACACAGGTGGGATATGAGTCACAGCTCTGGTGCTGCCAAGCTTCCAGAGATATAAATCTGAAAGGAAGCACCACTGGGAAGTAAGTAATGTGTTGAGGTCAAGGTGTTGTGTGCTTCAACTTGCTCTCATAATCCAGTGAATGCTGGAAATAGAAAGTGTGAGAAAAGAATATGGATTTTCCTGAGTATAGTGGGGGAGATTGGAGGGGGTGGGGGGGAGGGAACCAGATATAAATGATGCAATGAAACTTGAATGTATGTTGTTGGAAATTTGTGCTCAAGTGCTGGAAGGGAAAGATGAAATAATTTGTCTGGGATTGACTTACATGTAAAAGGAGACTTGCAAAGCAAAGAGATGCAAAACAGAGAGCTGGGAAGGGCTTACTCAGCTGGAGCCTATGATGGGTTTGTAAGGGAAAAAAGCCTATCTTTTTAGACAATTAGTTCCAAATATTGAAAAGCATCCTTTTCCCCAGGTATTTGAATGAGAACCAGAGGAAGTTAGAGCTGCTGATGGAAGAAGACTGGAGCTGGGTCGGGGTACAGATGAGTGCTTGTGTTAGTTATTGCCAGAGAACACAGCATTCAAAGACAAAAGTGAAATCAGCAGGCGCAGCCATTGTGCTCTCTGGTTATGTCAAGCTGTAGATCTGGAAATAACCTTGAGGAAGGGTAATTGAGAATAAAAGGTACTGAGTCATCAGCAGTGAAATGATAAGTGAGGAGCAACAGCTTGCTGCAAGTTAATTACTGAGTGCTCCAAAAGTCATCAGAGACAACAGGAGTCGACCCCCCAGATCTGTGAGTGCCATCAGTCACTAAAGGTAAATAGTTCCTTTTTTCCATGTATTGGTTTCATATAATGGTTGGCTTTCTTGCATGTGCTTCTGCACATCCGAATGGTGCAGGAGGCAACACCAAGGCAGCTGTAATGCTTGAGGAGCACAATCACTGGTGTTGTAATTATGATTAGTGCAATGGTTTGAGCTCATTACAGGTTAGGAGCAGCACTCTCCTTTTCTCCACGTTTCTGCAAGTTGTGTCCCTCCTTTCCTTTTCTCTTTAGGCCTCTTGGTCAGCTTTGCTCAATGGCCTCTCAGTTCCCTCATTAGCAATAGGTTTCCCCGCCCTTTTGTTTAAATGCTTTTCTCCAGCCAACCATTTCCAGACGTTTCTTCCATGGCACCACTCAGTGCCCTGCCCTCCAGTTTCTTTCAGCAATCTCTTTTCTGGCTACACCTCCAGTCTGTGCAGTTCCCACCCTGGTGATGGAGGCCACTGTGCTGGTGATAGTTGGGTGACTCAGAGCAGGGAAGCTGGAAAGCAATCCAGCTTACTGTGCAAGATCACGACTCATGTCCCAGTAGAAGAGGCAACCCTAAATGTGGTTGAGGAGACCCATGTCAAACCATGGCTGAAGGATGCGCTGCCCTGCGTTCGGTCCATTCATTCCACCTGCCTTTCTGGCCACCATATCTTCATTGAGCTTCAGCTGCTCACGTCAGGTTTTGCCAGCTGTGCAAGAGTAACACTGAAGCAGCTGCAGCAGCAGTATGTTGGGTGATGATGGCTTGTGTGTCTGTTTCTTCAGTGCTTCAGGTAGTCTGTGTGCTGGCTTTACAACTGTTGTTCACTCCAGCAAGCCTGCATTTGCCTTTACCTGGCAGAATGAAGTTGGTTGCTTAGTTTTTCAAGTACAATTACTCTGCCTCCTTGAAACCAAGCAAAGTGTGGCTGCATTCACTCTGAGAGTACGAGTGCAATGGGGCAATTCTAGAGAACCCTATGGAGGATGCAGTGTCACACTGCATCTGCTATGAAGTTGAGAATGACGAGGTTTTGTCTTTATTGTTTCCAATATTCTTGTGGCAAGATTAATTCCCTTCTCTTAAGGAAAGACTTGGCTGCTTTGGTAAAAATCAGTCTTGAAATCTCTGCTGATAAATCACTTCTATAATGTCCAATGCTTGCTTTGATCTTTTATCTTAGTTCTGCTCCCATTGTTTTATAAGTATCATTTCTGAAGGATTTGACTTTGTGTAGCTAACATGCACTGAAGCCATTGAAGATGTAAAACCACAGCCTCGCTTCTCACATCCTCTTCTATGAAATTCAAGGTTAGTTTCAGTCTCTGCTTCTGTGCTCAGTCCTCCCACCCTCCAAAAACCTCCTTTTCCCTCTTAAAGAATGGATCCTCTTGGAGGTTAACAGTGATGAGATGCTCTGAACAGAATGTTTTTAACTGAATATTCCTACAGATGTTGAATGGCCATTTTTACCTGCTGGCATTTTTCAGCTGCCTCATTCAGAATGATTTTGCTGATTGAGGCATTTGTTCCTAGTTCTGTGTGCAGGTCCTGATCACAACCTGGGCTTTGGTCTTCTGTCCTTGCATCCAGAAACCACCAGGTTACAGCTGTTATTTAGCTCTGTGAACCTTTAGCTTCAGTTTACAATCCCATTCTAGTCTCTGCAGCATATCTGTAGCTGAATCTCTTACAATTTACAGACAGATGTTTGTAAATCTTTCAGCACGGAGCAGCCAAGCAAATGCACATGCAGAATAGATGAGCAGCATAAGATTACTCACTGAACCCCTATCTTCATATTCTTGTACTATTCCAGCTACTAGATGCCATGCAGTGTTTGGACTCCAGATACTGAGGCCTTATTAGAAATAGTAATTATTGCTGCCCAGGCTTTGTGGGATGGAAGCTGAGGCAAAGTAACTTGCTGAAGGTCACACAGTGGCCAAGCTGAGGCCAGCAGTCATCTCCTTTGTGCTTCAGTCACAGACAGTGCTCTGCTCTCCAGGAGCATGTATGGCATGGTGGCTCTGCAGCAGCATAAGTAATTAAAAGTTGTAACTAGTTCTGCATATTTAATGTGTTACTTGCTATACATTTTATTTGAAGCATACTTTCTGAGGGGTGGCAGTGTGCAATGAGTCCCAGAGGGGCAATGCTGCTGCCTGAGTTGTGCTGCCAGTAATTCTTCCATCTGAATTTACACTGGTAGAAGTTCACACTTGATACACCCTATACTGACATGATGGGCTGGAGATAAGAGCTCGCAGTGAATGGTTTTGCTGTGGTCAGAGCCTGTTCAAGCTTTGAAAAGGCTGCTTTTCATTTTCAGATTCCTTTTTCATTTGTTCTCTTTTGCCATCTATGTGAAAAGACCCTTTCCACTGAGGTTGGTTTGAACAGCAGTGAGAAACAGCACCATGGTACGTCTGTGTGTCATGAACTACAGTGCCTTGAAAGGTAATTACTTTACATTTGAGTGGCAACCAATGTGGATTGCACAAGTAACATTTCCATCACTGAGCTCTTTCAGAGGATGGTGACGCACTGGAACAGGTTGCCCAAGGAGGCTGTGGATGCCCCATCCCTGCAGGCATTCAAGGCCAGGCTGGATGTGGCTCTGGGCAGCCTGGGCTGCTGGTTGGTGACCCTGCACACAGCAGGGGGTTGGCACTGGATGATCATTGTGGGCCTTTGCAACTCAAGCCATTCTATGCAGTCTCACACAGACCAGTGATAGTTATGTGAGATTGGTGCTTGTTGGTGTGCACTGTCTGTGTGTAGGGACACTGGTTGGCATGTGCTTCCTTTGTGTGCCTCCAAAGTGCTCAGAGCCCACGTTACATTTCTGGTGAAGAACCCATGCAACTCACTGCCAAACTGGTAAATAACCTGCGGAACTCACTGGCACGCAATGCAGCTGCCAACAACATAAGTGAGCTTCGAAAAAGGTTTCAAAAACACGAATAGCGAGAACTAGAGGAAGAGGTGAATTTGAGATGCTAAAATAAGTGCGTTAAGAACATCACTGTTATTTGATTACAAATGCTGAGCCATCCATATATTGAAGGTTTCCCGTTACAAGGATCTCGGTGTTGTGCTTGCACGACAGCTACTTCAATTCCTGGCACTCAGGATGCTGGGTTTTACCACTAAGTACTGCACTTAGTGGAAAGAAGGCCCGGCTTGATGAAAAGACCGTTGTAAGGTCAAAGCAGGCAGAGACAAAGAGCGGAGCAAAGAGCAAATCTAACAAGTCAAACGTGAAGCTCAGGTCACAACGTGGCTACTGACAAAATGAGGGCTGTCCTCATGGCCCAAAGCACTCACTGCTAGAGGCAGGCACTGCAGGCATCTGTTCAGACCTAATCCACCACCTACGTGGGTTAAAAGGGAGAGGTGAAGCAGTACTGTATATATTTTTTTGCCCTTCTCCTTCCATTTTCTCCTGGTAACCTGCCTGTATTTTCTGGTTGCACCATTCTCCCATGTAAAGACACAAAGCCTTCAGCCCCAGTGGAACTGAGGGCAGCTCTGCTGCTAATGTGTCTGTGGTGACAGAGGTGTGAAGGTTTTGGCCCCAAACCCTGGTGTGTTCAGCAGGGAAGGAGCTGACGTCCTCCTGACCATGGAAACACTCACAGGCATCTCTCCTAGTGTGACAGCTTTCAGCCAGCAACCTGCAAGGTAAGACCACGCTTTCAGTCCTGGTGTTTGAAAGGATGAGCATCTCCACGCAGCATCAACACCCCGCGGGTTGTGGTAGCTCAGGTAACACAGGCAGCTCGAGTCTCAGGATGTGGACATTGAAAAAAAAAAATACCTTCCACACCTCACATTCTGGCTGCTGGTTGTGTGTGGCTGTTCTCTTACAATTTCCTTCCTGCACAGGCAGCAATCACTAATTTTAGACTAGCTTACATGTGAGAGTGACATTTCAGGCTTGGAAACGGTCTTGCTACTTACTTCTTCAGAGCAGAGCTATCCCACCTTCCCAGGTGACGTGCTGCCCTGTGAATGGGAGTGACAGATGGCAGAGCTCTATTGCTAGGAGGAAACAACCACAGCACACAACTGTTCTGGCTTAAAGGTGCCCAGCACTACGTGACAAAACTGATGGATTTGTGCAACAGCTGTTGGAGGGAAGCACACATTGCCTAGCAACGCTCACAAGGAAAATGACCATCTCTAGGTTTTACTGCCAACACTCATCAAGTGGGTAACAGTAGACAACTAATTTCATATAGGATAGCATTTATCTTAGCTTTGTGGATCTTATACAAACATACTGAGTCTATAACATACTATGACTGTCTTACGGCCTTTGGTTTGGTAATGCACAGGCAGGTGATCTTTTTTCCTTCTTTTTGTTTGCCATTTTGTTAATGTCAGCCTTACAAAATAAACCCGTGTGCGTTCCCAGCTCCATTACCCAGAGCTGTGTGAGATGCAGATACCTCAGTGAGTGGAAATGGGTCATACTGGATGTGGCTCTGGGGCTCCTTTGTGCTACGTATTGTTTGCAGTGCCCCGGGTCCCACTCTCAGCAGCACAGAGGAGGCTTCAGGGCCTCTCCTTTCTCCACCCTGAGCCCCATGCAGTGCTGGCCGCATGGCACTAACTCCTGCCCACCCTGAGCATGCAGCTCTGCCATGTCCTGATGCAGCTCCAACATAAAAGCTGTCTTTGCTGTGACAAGAGGTAGGAGAGAAGGACCAGTAGAGCAAACCTGAGGGAGAGCATTGCTGACGGAATGCTCAGCTATTCTACAGGGCACAGTAAACTTCTTTCATTCCTTCAGAGCATTTCAAGTGTTTCCTTAGCAGGTCGGGGTGATCAGTCAAAGAAGTGGCAATAATCCAACCTCTCACATTCCCAGAGTGTTTCTGCTTTCTGGAGCATCTTGCAAAGCTACCTCTGACATCCTGCGTGAACTTATAGCTGCTTTCAAGACCACTCCGCAGGACGGAGACTCTGCCATGTTCTGCTTCTTATGGAGCAGCAAAGCCAAACCACAGACAAACTGACACGAGGTGATAAATCCTTCATCCAAAATGAAGACTCTGCCCGGTGATAAACGTAGACAGAGATCTTCAATCGACTGGCAGACCAAGATGATGAAGGTTTGTTCTTATGTATTTCTTATTGAATGGAAAGGAAAATGAAGTCAGGCTATTCTGTCAAGCAGAAAAGGTTTCGTATGGTATCCATGGCTGCTCATGATGTGTAAATTGTCCTCATTGTACTGTCTCTTCATTATGGGTGATCTCCAGCTATTTCACACAGTTCAGCCATAATACCATAGGGATGGTTCTATCATCTTGCAGGCAATCAGCTCCAGCTATTACATGTTCTGTATATTTAACAGCAGTGTGCCTTAGGCTAATTGAAGCTGAATGCATCCGTAAGAATCACCTGCTTTACATTTCAGTTCCTACAGGAATCCAAGCTCATATTTTTGTGTTTGTAAAGGTAAAACTGAAGCGATGTTTTACTGGCCAAAAGCGTTCCATGCCTCCAAAGCTATCTGCAGTCAGTTAAGGGGAGAGTTTTGGGTTTGGAGTTTTGTTCCAGCTCTGATGTTTGACATCTCAAAGGCAGATACGTGTCAGGATCGCATTGCCACAGGTCTGTGGGCTGAAATCACAGTTGTTCTTCAAACAATCTTCCCATGCTCTGCGGAAAGCAGCTCTGTACAGCCACAGATCCTCCATTCATTGCCCTTAAGCAAGAAACCAGCTCATCCGGAACCAAGGTTTGTTCCTGAACTCCTTCACTGTACAGTGATTTTTCCCACTGACTTTCCAAAAGGGCATTTTGTTCCTCCTGGGCGGAGCTGAACGCGCGGTTTTGCCCACTTCTGTCGTTGTTTAGAACCAGATTGATCTTGTCCAGCAGGCAGACCTGGGGCCCTTCGGCATCCCACAGGGAGCTGAAAGGGCTGCTGTAGTCTCTGAAGAAAATATTTGTCTCTGGTTCTGGAGCCGCTGTGTAGGGCTGCATTAGGCCGATGTTGGCAGCTACGTATCCTAGTGTGTTTGCATCAGAGATTTGGGGTTTGTAGTCACTGACTTGCTCTGTAGCCGTGTTACAGGGAGCTGCTGAGCTCTCTGGGTGCTCCACATTCTCAAGGACCACCTTGCTGGGTTCCTTTTTGATGTCCACCTTGTGTTTCTCGTGCCCTGGCAGCTCCTTTATCTCTGTAATTGTGGGATCACTGTTATCCGGGAACGGCTCGCTGAAAATGCTGCTTGTGGATTCACCCTTTTCCTAGAAAAAAAGGATGACTGTACTAACAAACAGGCAGATGTTACCAACAGGACTGATATCGTGGGAGGATCACAAGGGGGAAATGGGACAGTGACTTCTTGGCCTTCATCTCAGCATCCTTTCCTCCTCTAATCCCCTCCACAAAGCAGACTACAGTGAGATGTGGGGAGCAGACAGAAGAGCTGTGCATGTCTCCATGCTTACATGGGCACCTCGAGGTCAGCACAATTCAGTTCTACTGTACGAAGTTCATAGTGAGACAAGGTTTAAAGATTAAGCTAAGCTGGGCTCCTGCGCACAGTGCAAGTGAGAGGAAAAGGATTCTCTGAGTTCTGCATCCCTTAGGGCTGAACCCTTTCCTTGTCTGTATTTCTCACACCTACAGAATGACTTTCAATCTAAGTAGATGTAAGTGGAAAAAAAAAAAGCCAGGATGCAGTGGTGCAATTACCTGGAAGGACTTTATCACCTTGCTGTTCTCCATGTGGGGGAAATCTTCAAGCAGCCATTTTGGCAAAAGCAGTGCCACTGCTGCCTTCATTCTTCATCAGACAAGAGAGAAAAGAAGAGTTAGTCCACTTCATTAGTCGCTCACTTGTTCATTCTGGATGAAATTGGCCCCAGGACGATGGGGGAATTCTAAGTGCATTGATCACTCATGGCGTTTGTGGAGGGCTTGGAAGCATTAGGTTTACAAAACCCTGTCCAGGTAAGTTTTCCCATTTGAAGTCTGTCTCTCCAGCTCTCTGTGCTGCTGCTCTGGGTTCCATTTGTGGCAGAGGTGGAGGCTACTCAGCATAATAGTGATAGGACAAGGGGGAATGGTTTGAAACTGAGCCAGGGGAGGTTTAGGTTGGAGCTTAGGAGGAAGTTTTTTTGCACAGAGGGTGGTGACGCACTGAACAGGTTGCCCAAGGAGGCTGTGGATGCCCCATCCCTGCAGGCATTCAAGGCCAGGCTGGATGTGGCTCTGGGCAGCCTGGGCTGCTGGTTGGTGACCTGCACACAGCAGGGGGTTGGAGCTGGATGAGCACTGTGGGCCTTTGCAACCCGGGCCAGTCAGTGATTCTATGCTAAGGTCACACTGTGTGATGATCCCCAACCTCTGCCAGTCTCAGTGCAGATATGAGGGGCAGCCAACAGACCCTGCAAGGGACAGCGTTCTGTCCTCATTGAAAAGTAACAAAAGCAAATTCTAGTATAAAACTGACATAACAAGGGCTGTGTTTTTCCTTTGTCTTCTTTCACTCCCCCTAGATACGTGTAACAACAATCTACCATGTGTCCCTAAGCTTAGCTTCAGTGGGGGAATGGGTTCTGCTCTTCCAGTTGTTCTCTCCCATGCTGTGGAATTCACAGATACCCTTTTGTGCACCAATGGGATCAATGGGTGGAGCTGCCTTTGGGGAGAGCAGAGCATGGAGAAAAGGTTTGGTCTCAGTAGTTAACGGCAAAATATACCAGAAGAAAAGCATGAGTTGGAAATAAGGGGGAAAAAAAATGTGACAAAAGTGATACCTTTTTCGAGCTGGTTTTTTAAACATCAGGATCACCAGAAGCACCGATAACATGACCACAGTGATGGCCATTCCCAGGGGAAACCCTATGTCAGCATCTGGAACAAAAATGGGTAAAGAGGGGAAAAAAATCATTCGGGCAGCTTAAAGGCGGCGTTCTGTGCCGAGATTCCTCCCTTGTGAACAGCTGTGCATCGCAGTCACACTAATCACAACTGCTTGCATTCCCATTGCTGTCCCTACAGGTTTTTCTGATGGTCTGCAGGAAGAGCACCACGCGTTTAAAGCTGGAGGCTGTGAACTGCCGGGCTGAGCACTGAGGGCCCTTTGCTGTGCAGATGGGAGCTGGAGGCAAGTAATTCTAAGAAGTGTGGTCACCGTGTGTAACCATTTCCCACGCAGAGGTACCTTCCAGAAAAGCTCAAGTGAATTTTTCAGTTCACATCGGTTTTTGTTTTTGTTTTAAATACTGAAACAGATCACAGCACAGCCTTTACCAGAACACATGCGACGCGCAGCTGCAGTCAGAAAAAGAGATAGGAAATGCTTATAGTTAAAATCCGAGTCTTTGGCTCAGATTGGATGGGCAGAAGTCCATCGCTGTTATGTGACTGTATCTGTTAACACTCTTTCTTGACAGGCTGGATGTGGCTCTGGGCAGCCTGGGCTGCTGGTTGGTGACCCTGCACATAGCAGGGGGCTGGAACCACATGAGCACTGTGGGCCTTTCCCACCCAGGCTATTCTGTGATTCTATGATCTTTTATTTTCCTTGTTTTCTAAGCTCCAGTTTCCTGGAATGTACATTTTATTGAACATCTCACAAGAAAACAAAGCCTACATTGGAGGATGATGCACGTTCTGCTCACCCCCAGCAGTATGGAAGCCTTTCTCACTCTGTGGCTTACTTTTGCTTTTCCAGCTCTGACCTCTCCAAAGCATGTGGAGTTTTCTCTTCCCCTTTCCTGTATCTCCAGATGCCACACTTACTGCTCTGGCCAAAACCTCTTTCTGTTCAGGCAGAAGCTTTTGCTTATCAAGGCTGAAATACTCTGCTCTTACCATGCAAAGCCTCCTGGTAGATGATGCCCAACATCTGCTCCTCTGAAGAAACTGCAGCAGAGAGAGGAAAAAAAAGGTCCATCACTTCATTTAGAGAAGTACAGTGGGTGAAGCAGGAGTTATTGTTTATTCTATCCGTATTGCTTGGACAAAATGGCTTCCAGAAATGCCCTGCCTCTCTGCAGGAACCACAGGCTGAGTGTGCTTAGGCTGAGGACTGGCACTGATAAGGACACAGCTAACATCCTCCTCTGCAGTCACACTGCTTAGAGCTGAGCAGGACAATTCAGAATAGCCAGCAGCACGTAATGAGCTCATAGGCTGCTTGAGTCCACCCAGTGATTTCCACAAGTTACTGGTCTGTGAGTTTGGACTGATTTGGATGAAAAGGAGTGAAAACCACTCGGAATTCCCAGCACTTGAATGAACTGCTGTGTGGTGCTCAATGCACTGAGCTTGTCTAGGCCTGGCAAAGCCACGCAGGCATGGAGGAGAAACGCCCCCATCTCAGTTCTGCTTTGCACCAGCTCCATAAGGACCAACAGAAACCCAGAGGGGAAGCCTTCACTGCTTTGTAAAGCTATTTGCGTGGTCCTCCTTCCAAACTGCTCTGCCTACACAGGACTGTACCAGAGAGGTATGCAGCGATGTCAGCCCCGGTGTCAAACTGTATTTCATGTCACCACGTTGGCACTGGGCTTTGACCTGAGCTGACCCAGCTAATGCTGCAGCTGCTTCAGCAAAGCTGTCACACAATTCACTAGCAAAAATCAGGGGCAAAAAAATAATGGGAAAGGTTTAATTTTGTAGGTTTGAGACATTGCAAGTCACTTTTCCTAGCAAGTAGTTCAGTTCCCCTACACAGAGGGTGCTTAGAGGGTGAGCCCACTCAGCTCTGCATTACAAAGCAGCCCTTGATTGTATGGAATTGTGGAAGGAAAGTGCCTGAGCCAATAACTCAGCAGCTCTGGAATGAAGCACTTGTGGAGGGATGGTGTCACACTGGCACATTTAGCTGTGGAACAGCTCAGAGGGTGCTGGGGGGGATCTTCTGCACTCAGCTTTGGGCTGTGCATGGCTTGTCCTGGCTTAGGAGAGGGTCATCAGGGTGTCCAGCTCCTGAGGGCAGCCACAGCCTACAAATGCTGCTGGAGATGAGGAACAGATTGTCCTTACTGTCTCTTTCAATTGGCCCGTGCCCTATTTAATTTTAAATACTTTCCAGAACTGAAGCCTGCCTACATCCAGCTCCAGCTGTGGTAGGACTGGCTGCACCTTGGCCACTTCTCTATCAAAGCTGGGTTTGTTTTGTCTTTAACAGCTGCCAAATAGGGAAAGCAGCAACCTCCTCTTTTCTGTCCCACAGAAGGAGAACTCCACTGGTGTATTTTGTAGAGTAAGATGCCATGCTCAGGTGCACTGTTAAAGATCTGTCCAGGACAGCAAAGAGCATCAGCTAGAAAAGGCTGGTTAAAGGGTGTGTTAAAGCCTCTGGTGTGTCCTGCAGCCAGAAGATTTCCTTCTGGATTTCTCTCTTGTTTCTAAAGCTACAAAACTGGCAGACTGTGAGAATTACCACCAAGCTGAACTTTGCAGCTCCACCGCAGCAGGCAGCAACTTCTATACACTGAGCTTACCATGGCCAGAACTTGGCTTGCTCGCTCCATTTGGGTAGACTGCATACACCGACACGTTGACGTGGCTTCCTGCTGCTGCGTCCTCTGGAAAGAAGCAATGGTTGCCTTTCAGGTGTATTTCTAAGCTGCTATTAAAGCTGTGGATTTGCTCAAGGGCTTCTGATAGAGCAGTGAAAGGAGGTGTGGGGTTTACACATGACGGAGCAAAGGCCTGGCTAGGAGGTACCCCAAAGCCAACGAGCACCAGAATGAAGGTGGGAACCAGGAGACAGGTGGGACAGGTCTGAGACTCTCAGGCTGCCCACTGCAGGGGCCGTGAGCTCTGGCCATTGCAGGGAAAGGAGCTGAGCTGAAGTTACAGCCTCATTACATCGAGTGTTTTGCCCTTTCTCTATATAGATGCACATCTGTATTTCTGTGCTTGCACAAGCTCCAAAGATTACCCCACTTTCACTCCCCACCACCTCTCTCATCTCTTCCTTCTCTTCCCTTGTGGCCCTCATGTGTGGGCCAAATGCCACTGGGTGCCCCCAGGTCTTCCATCACTTCACTCTCAAATGCTTCCATGCTCCAAAATCAAGTGAGCGGGGGCTCAATTCCAAATGAAATATTGATGTTTACATCATGCAAATCTATATCCAACAGCAAAAGGGACTCTTGGATCTCTTACCTTGGATGTAGGTGTGGGTGTCCTGGCTTGGGACTTTCTTCCAAAAGAACTCTTCCTCACGGCTGTACGGAGCTGTACAAACCCACTCCACTATGAACCAGAGTGGGGGGGTCCTGCTGTGCCTGGGGGGCTGCCAGGCCACAGAGATGGTGCTTTGGTTCTCACGCTGCACATCCACAGCCAGGGGTGGTGGGAAGGCTGCAAAGAGAGAGGGGTGGCATGGGGGCATGCAGTGAGATTGGAGGGCCACCGTGCTGGGCAGAGCCCTCCTTGGGGGAGTAAGGGCTGAGGGGGGAAGGATGTCCTTGGAAGCGGTGACTTAATATCTCCATCTACCTCTGTCTGCCTGTCTCCATATCTGACACTGAGACATACACACGTATGCCTCATCAAAGCACGTGTTCAGTTTTGTCCTGTCTGAAACGCTTTACCTGACGTATTTACAGGAAATGTGTACCATTCTGATCAGTGGGAGATCAGAGAATGTTTTCCACCTTATTTCTACTGCAAAGCATCTGTTTAGTCACACTTGCTATTTGTCCTTCATTTGAATGGGACTTTCCCCTCCCATTGCTCACAAAAAAAAGAGACATTTGCAAAAACAGGAAAGTGTAGCCGTGGGGAAAACCACGCTGTGTGGCACAGGGAGCCGAAGCCACTTTCCTCCCTCTGTGCTTGGCAGACCAGCTGCCGGCCGGGACACTCTCCGGCAGAAGAGCTATTCCTGGAGCTGTGCGCACGGCCGGCGCCCCGCCAGCAGGACAAGCTTATTTTTAAACTCATCTCTGCATCTTTCGGAGGCGAAGCGCCGAGCTGCGCTGCTGGGGCGTCTCCAAGGGACCGTGGCCTTGTCTGGAGGACACCGCGTTCCCTCTGCAGACGGGCTCTGCTCTCGCTCTAAACCCACGTGCGCGCACGATAACGTTTCTCCCCTCGCCATCAGATGGAAGCCGCGCTCCGCTCAGGCCGAAGCCGGCGAGCTCGAGGTCCCACCTTCCGGGCTGGGGTCCCGGCGGAGCGTCAGGCGGGCGGGGCTGGAAGCCCCCCGGGCGTTGTAGGCGGTGACGTGGAGGTCGCGCAGCGCTGGAGGCAGGAGGAGGCTGCAGGCGGTGCTCGATGTGTTGCAGACGGGACGCGAGGCTCCAGCCCACACCGCGTAGCCCAGGATGGGCGCGCGGGCATCGCGGGGCGGCTGCGGGGGGCGAGAGATGGAGCAGGGATGGGGGGGATGCGGTGGGGATGCGGCCCCCGTGGGTCCCCGCCCTCTGATCCCGTCGTCACCCTCGTTCGTTCGCTGCTGCGAGCGAGGCGTTGCTTGCTACTGCCCCTTAGTGTTTGGAGCTATCGTGCTAAAAGAGAACGAGAACCGCCCCGAAAGGGCCTTACCTTGATCAAGACTGTCACCTCGTGGCTGCCGTTGGGAAACTGCCGGCCCAGCCGCCGCCATACGTCGGGTGCCGCCGCGGGGGCTGCGGGACACAGCCGGTACGTGCCCTGAGATGCCCGCGGCGGAGCATCGCCTACGTGCCCCTCCCTGGAGGCCCGGAGCCCCGGGCCGAGCTGTGCCACACCGAAGTGACGGTGTGTGGGGTAAGGATACGGCCAGACCGAGAGTGCTGCTTTTAGGGCGAGTGCTACCCTCAGCTCCTTGCTCTGCTGCTGCCGGCCAGAACATCTCAGCTGGCTTCACCCAGTCCCATTCTGGTGCTGACAGCCCAGCTTCAAAGGGGCTGCCCTGAAGGGGCTGGTGCACCGATCGTAGCATTGTAGAATTGAGTTGGAAGGGACCTTTAAAAGCCATCTGGTCCCACCCCTTGCAGTGAACAGGGACACCCCCAGCTCCACCAGGTGCTCAGAGCCCCATCCCTGACCTTGGGTGTCTGCAGGAATGGGGCACCACTGCCTCTCCAGGCATCCTGTGCCACTGCCTCACCACCCTTAGCATAAAGAACTTCTTCCTTACATCCCATCTAAATCTCCCCTCTTCTAGTTTGAAACCATCTCCTCTTGTCCTATTAACAGCACATCCTACTGAAGAATCTGTCCCCTTCTTCACAATTTGCTGGAGGAAAGCAAGCTAAGCTACCAAAGACTGATAAACGCATCAAATCCCCCCCAATCCTAAACCCTCACCCTCCCCCCCTTTATTTTCAATGTCTGCACAGCTCAGCACTTCTGCAGCACCCTCAAGACCCAGACAAGCCACCACGCAGCACAGCGTGGCCCTGCAATGCTTTAACACCACTTACCAGCCTCAGGTGTGCTGTAGGTGAAGGGGGGGCCCCAAGCACTCCAGGGGCTGCCTGCAGCGCTGAGCCGGCACCGAGCCTGGAACACATAGCGGGTTGCACTCTGAAGCTGGTGTCCACGCTGCGCTGCACTGTCCCATGCTGTCACCTGCAGGGCAAACAGGCAATGGGGCCACCACACTCACCAGGGGATGCTCAGCCCTCTGAGCTCGTGGTGCTGCTAAACCCACAGTGCAGCCCAGCCTGGGGGTCTGCTGCTGAGGGGAAAGCAGCCAGAAAGTGTGAGCAGGGTGCCCACGCTTGGCACAATGGTTGGGCTTTTCCATGTTCCCCTGTGCCACTTCGCAGCGCTTGTAGTGGGCACACTGGGAATGAGCTTAGACGTCTTTTCCAGCCTTAACGGTTCTGTGATTCTTTGATTCATATGCATTAAGGTCAGGGGAAAGACAACTGAGCCCATTTAACCCAGCACACTGCACAGCTCTGTGCTGGCGGCACCAGGCCAGTGCCCCGTTTTGGCAGCTCTGCTGAGCTGGGATTGGGGGTCAGCTGTCTGCCAGCCCCAGGGAGGGCTCCCAAAAGGACCTTGTGCACTTTGCTCAAGTTGTGTCTGTGTCGATGAGGAGGAAACCCATTGAGTGGATGTTTGCTGAGCACCCCTGGTGGCTTTTATCCACCTTGTTTGTGCAGAGCTAGATAAGATTTACAAATATTACTTTCTGCTTAAAAAGCAGAGATAACGCTGCTGGAAGGGCTGTTCTACCCACCCTGCTCCCCGGGGACCCCAACCCATAGCTCTATCATGGGACCTTTGGGGCTCAGCGTTATCTCACATGCCACTCCGCAGCACCCACAGCCTTGTGCCGCTCCTCGCAGCGCACGTCCTGCAGCTCCGTCTGCTGTCGCCAATGGATGGTGGTGGTGGGAGGTGACCCCGCCGTCGTCTCCGCGCCCTCGGCCAGGGGCATGGCGGGCACCACTGTGAGGGGAGCAGCAGCCATCAGCCAGGGATCACAGCACTGTGTGGCTGCAGCGTGCTGGAGGGGCTCACGGTTGCAGCCCCAGCACAGGGCACAGTGTGTGTGTGCTGCAGGCATACCGAGCTGCTGCAGGTTGAGGTGCTGAGGGGCTGAGTGTGCCATGCCCAGTGCATTGCTGGCCTGCACCCACGCCAGGTAGCGACTGCTGCCATTCAGTGCACTCAAGGGCACCGGTGAGCCCGTGGGGAACACATCCTCCTGCGCCGTCTGTGTGCTGTGGGGCAGAAAGCAGCCGTGCTCAGAGCCCTGCGTGGAGCACAGTCATCTCCAGAGCTGCACTATTTCACTCTTCAAGTGAACTAGAAAATCATTCCCTTCGGTTCCTGGCTGTGGCATTCGTGTTTTTGCTGTGGGAAAGGAGCTCCCACAGCTCACCCAGCCTACAGAGTTCAGAGTTTGCACCCCAGGAGCTCCTCTGGTAGTTAATCAGAAAACCCACACAGACTGCACGTAATTGAATAGCAGAGTTGGGCTGATTATGAAAGCCCAGCAGCCTCACACTATGGGGGCTTGGCGTCATATGTGGCACAGCACGTGTAGGGCGAGGGCAGGAAGGCCACTGGTGTCCCAGTCCTTATTCCTGGTGGCATTTTTGTTTAGGTGCTTGGGCACCATTAGGTTCATGCTGGGAACTGGGTTGCTGGCAAGGAGGCTGTGGATGCCCCATCCCTGCAGGCAATCAAGGCCAGGCTGGATGTGGCTCTGGGCAGCCTGGGCTGCTGGTTGGTGACCCTGCACACAGCAGGGGGTTGGAGCTGGATGAGCACTGTGGGCCTTTGCAACCCAGCCCATTCTATGATTCTACAATCTGGTTCCCCAGTGCCTGTGGGCCCCTACCTGCGCAGGTGGAGGCTGTAGTTGGTGTGCAGCAGTGTCGGCTGCCCGGCGTCCCACGTGCATGCCAGGCTCCCTGAGTGCTCAGGGATGGCACAGCTCAGATTGGCAGGGGGATCTGGGGGGTCTGCAGACATGCAGCATCAGCATCCCGCCTTCAGCCCCACCGCTCCCCCACCACCCGTAACCCCGCGGCGATACTCACAGCCGGCCCAGAGCTCCGTCCCACAGACCACCTTTTTCCAGTTGCTGTCAGAGCAGCGGGCGAGGCAGGTGATGATGCTGAAGGGCAGGCGGAAACCACGCAGCTGCAGCTGGGCCGCGCTGCTGTTGAGAGGGCGTGGGGGACCCTCGGGGGCTGTGAGGTTGAGCAGGATGGAGAGGCTCACCCGCGGGCAGGTCAGTGCCGAGACACAGGTGATGGAGACGTTGGAACCCATTGGCACCACTGAGCCCGGCTCGATCCTGACGTGCCCCAGGCACCTGATTTGGGCAGCACCTGCACAACGCTCACAGCTTCAGTGCAGCCCCCCAAGTGCAGGGTAAACCCCGTGCAAGCAGCCGGTGACTCATTGCTCAGCTCGGAAGCAGCCTCACCGATTTTACCTTTTGCTCTAATGCTTAAATGACTGCAGGGAAATAACGCATAGGCTGAGAGCTCTGATCCCTGAGATTACAGCGGCGCGCTGACTCGCGCTATCAGATTGGGGCTCTGCAGCAGCACTGATAAAGCTCATGCTCAAATGACATCAGCTTGATTTGGCTTTCCTGGAAAAGGCACAGCTATGCCATGACGTGCTGCGCCATGCCATGCTGAATGGCCGCTTACCTCTGCCCAGGATGCAGAGCAGGATATGGAGCACCAAAGCCTCTCCGCCTCCCGCCAGGGCCTGGGCTGTGGCTGCTGCCTGCATGGGGCATAGCCTGGGGAGGAGAGAAGGCATCAGTGCTGCAAGAAACCCAGCCTGGCGTGCTGGGGGGAGCCGGGGACGCTCGGGAGCCAAACCCCACAGCAAAGGACAGAGATCTGATGGAGCGATGGCTGCACAGCTGGGATGGAGACCAAAATTCCATTGAAACTCAAGGAAAAATAATTTTGCCATAAAGGCGGCAGAGCTCGTGGAGTCTCCATCCCTGGAAACAGCCAAACCCACACGGGATGGGAAACCCACACGCCATGGGATGGGAACACCAAACTCTCCTGACGTCCCCAACACACCGTGCTCCAGATGCTGCCCCTCACACCCAGCAGGGGCTTTCCCACCTCTCCAAGCACACGAGCTCGTGGCCACATCCCCAGTCTCTCCTGAATTCCCTGCACTCCCTTCACCCTCCTTCCCACCTGGATCACATCTCCCATCCCTCTGCACCCGCTGGCTCTGGAGGAACCCCATTGCAGGGCACTGATGAAGGGATGCTTTGGGGAACGGGGCACACAATCCACTATGAAAGCTTCAAAAGAGCATTCTCCACCCCAAGCTTCGAAAGCTTCAAACCAGCACAATCCATCCCCCACGCGGCCTCCCAACCCCAGCTAACACCTTTGCACTTCTCCTCCTGTTACCTTCGGGATGGATGCGCTGACCTCATTTGCTTCAAGCACAGTGAGAGCGTTCATAAGGAGCAGCCAGGCGCCGAGCCGACCCAGGGAGGGGCTCTGAAGGCCTCCCAGCTGCCCGCACACCTCCTGCAAGTTGGAGCAAATTAAAAGAAACAACACTCTATGAAGAGCTCTGAATAAATAATAAATGCTCACAGCAGCCGGTTACAGCGTGAAGCCACAGCTCTGCTCCTCGGGGCATTTCTTACGCTCACGTTTTCAGTCCAATTTACTGCACTTGCAAACTCCAAAGCCAGAAGGAACGAGAGCGCGGTCTCATCTCCAGATACGTCTCTTTGATCCCATCTCTGTTACAAATCCCCCAGCGCCCTGTTGCTGAATAGATGAAAAGCAAAGAGCAAAGCAGAAAGAAGCTGTCCCAGCCCTGAAAGCCTGCAGATGGTTACCGGGGTCAGGAGCATTCGGGAGCCCAGTGCCGACATCAGGAGTGGGGCTGCTGCCCCAAGGCAATGGGATGGGGACCCATCGCAGCCCCACTGCTGGTCACAGCGAGCAGCAGCAGCGACTGCCGGCAGCACTGACCTACATTGCATGCTGAGAAAGCACAGTTTCCACTTTGAGTCAGTCCATGGGAAAACCCAGCATCCCTTAAAGCAACAGGCTCACGTGTGTTTGCTTCTTGGCCTCCTGCAGGATGATGTTTTCCTGGCAAACCCCGTGGTTTTGTTACTGGTGTCACCCCGTGCTCTGTAACAGACACCTTGTGCTGCCATCCCCATCAGCGTGAGGGCCACTGAGCCCCAGATTTCACCGAGGAACTGTTTTAAGTTCTGTGACTAAACCCCAAACCCTTAATGAGACGGCCCATAGGAGGGGGCTGTGCGTGCCCATTCCTCTGCTGTTTCCCAGTGCTCAGGGCTGGAAAACCCAGGGGGAGCAGGGCCGGGGCTGCTGGTACCGCCGTCCCTGTTTGCCCCAGTTTGTCCCCTCCACCCCCACCCCGTCAGCAGAAGGGTTAACCTCAGTGACAGTGTTAACCTCTTTAGAGGCTGCAACCACAGGAAATACCACACAGCTCGGCTCACCCTGCAGCACGAGTGAAGGTTGTGGCAGATCGTTTCCCACCGGCAGGGCAGCCCTCAGCCCGGCTCTGGCGGATCCGTGCAGTGGTGCTGGGAGCTGAAAGGCAGCTGTGGGCAAAGCTCTGCCTGCTGCAGTGCCAAGCAAACGGCTGCGGCTGCCTTTGGACACGGAACGAGCTCGTGGGGCTGCAGAGGGGATCTGGGCTTGTTACCGATGTGTTTAATGCAACATGGAAGGAAAAACTGTATCACCCAATGACATTTTCAGGGGCTCTTGCCTTCCTTTGGAATGAAATCTCACTTCTTTCCCTTCCCTGTACTAACAAACCAGACACTCCATCCTCCCCTCTGGGCAGCCCGCAGCTCTGTGCTCTCCCACCCCATCCCCTCTGCCCTTCAATCCGGGGCTCTTCATCTCTTGCTTTATCTGCCCTACAGCCTGAGTTCCAGAGGTGGAAATAACCCTGCAGTGTTTTGCTGCCGCAGAGGGAGTTCTGATGGCACAGCACAGCATAGCATGGCACAGCATGGCATGGCACAGTGTGCTGCAGCACAGCACCGTATGGCACCGTATGGCACCGCGTGGCACTGCACGCTCCTCCACCCTGCTGCCTCCAGCTGCACCCTGCTGCCCGTTTCTCCCATCCCCTTCCCATCCACACTCCCATCCTGATGCCTTTACTCCGGCTTCATTCCCTCCCTCCAGTGCCAGACATTCCGGTCTCAGTGCTGGGCATCACCCAGGCAGAGCCCCCAGGTTTGCTCAGGAGGGGAAATAGGGCTGCGGGAAGGAGGTACCCACAAACAGCCGCTTTTGGGGCGGGATTTCCCCGAACGAAGCAGCCGGGCCGGGTGGTCGGGGGGGTGTTGGCAGGTACGGCGATGGGCGGAGCACGTTCACTGCTTTGTCTCTGCACGGAACGGCAGCCCCGCGCTCTGCTGCTCTACCATAACCTACTTTTAGTTTTATTTCCCTTCCAGGCCGCCTCATTGCGGTTTCCCCCCCCGAGTCCCACAGCCCGGCAGGCAGCGAGGGGGCCCCGAGCGGCGCAGCCCCGGGGAAAGCCCCAAAGCGGGTTCCTGCCTTTCAGCAGGGAGGGAGCAGCACGGGGAGCGTGCACTGCCCCCACGTGCACTGCCCCCCCCCGTGCATTGCCCCCCACGCACCGCCGCCCTCCCCTCGCGTCCCCCCGCGCATCCCACGCCCCGCCTCCCGCCCTTCCGGCTCCCACGCCGCCCTCAGGCCCCGCCCCCTCCCGGTAGCCCCGCCCCCCGCCCCGTAGCCCCGCCCCCGCAGCCATGTCGTCGCAGTTGGCGCGCAGACGCCCGGCGGTCGGGGCCGAGGGGGGAGCCCCCGCGGGAGCCCCCGCGCGCGGCGATGCGGAGCGGGGCATGGCGGCGCCCGGCCTGTCGCTGTGCCTCAAGCTGCTGGCCGCGGCCTTCTACGGCCTCAGCTCCTTCCTCATCGTCGTGGTCAACAAGAGCGTGCTCACCACCTACGGGTACGGCCTGCGGGACCGCGAGGGGGGGAGGGGGGCGGGCGGCGTTACGGCCCGCGTGGCGCTCGGTTCCCCCCCCCCGGGGCTCCGTCGCTCCGTCGCTCCCTCCGCCGCTGACCGGCGCTGTGTGCCCGCAGGTTCCCGTCGTCGCTGTGCGTGGGGCTGGGCCAGGTGAGTGAGTGCGGCGCCCCCTCCCCGCCCGGTGCGCGGTGCCCCCCTGACGCCGCCCCGCTCTCTCTCAGATGCTGGCCACGGTGGCGGTGCTGCGTGCGGGAAAAGCGCTGCGGCTGCTCAAGTTCCCCGACCTGGACCGGAACGTCCCGCGCCGGGTGAGCGGACCCCGCGTGTCGCTGCGTGCGGCGTCTCGGTTGGAACGGAGCGTGCAGCGCTCTGAGCCACGGCTGTGCCTTTTGCAGACCTTCCCTCTACCGCTGCTGTACTTCGGGAACCAGATCACGGGGCTCTTCAGCACCAAGAAGCTGAAGTAAGGACGGGGGGGGGATGGGGATGGGATGGGATGGGGTTGGGGTTGGGGATGGGATGGGGTTGGGGTGCTGCCGGGTGCCCCTGTGGGGTGAGGAGATGGAGGGGCGTTCTGGACACCTCACCCTGCTGAGCCTTCCCCACAGCCTGCCCATGTTCACCGTGCTGCGGAGGTTCTCCATCCTCTTCACCATGTTTGCCGAAGGAGTTCTGCTCAAGTGAGTTGTGCTGGGGCTGGAGGGTTGTGCTCTGCTCTCTGGGCTTGGGGTCGTGGCTCTGAGCTGGGACAGAGGAGAGCGTGGGTGGGAGCAGGAACCTGGCGTGGCTGTGTGTGCAGCAGCCCATTCCCAGCTCTGCTGCCCGTTCCCAGTGTGCCTACAGGGCTGGCACATGGTGGGCTCCCATACTGTGCCCTGCTTACAGCAGCATGCTTTCATGTGAGCTGTGCACAGCCAGTGGATGGAGGCACGGTGCCCATCCTGCTGCTGTGTCCCCAAAGGTGCTGGGGTTGGAGACACCCAGAGCAACACCCACCACGGACCCCTTGGTGCCATGGGCAGGGATGCGGAGCTCCCTGAATGCTTGCACTGCATCACCACTGCTGCCAGCTGCTTCCCATCCCGCTATGGGGGCTCCGTGTGCCTGTGGCTGAGGGCTGCCCTCTTTCCCCTCCTCAGGAAGAAGTTCTCCTGGGCCGTGCAGATGACGGTGTTTGCGATGATCATCGGCGCCTTCGTGGCCGCCAGGTGAGCTCCCCGTTCCCCCACAAGTCGCAGCCCCAGAGCAGCCAGCAGAGCAGCCACCCCTCAGTGAAGTGCAGCGCTTGGAGGCCTTGCGCTGTGCAGTCCCATCCGTGCACTGTGAGCCATTCACGGCATGGAGACAGCTGGGGCTCTTCTCTCCTTGGAAGGAGCCGCCAAGCTTCTCCTGGCACACACAGCGCTGTGTCCCGGCGCAGAGGCGAGCGGGGACCTTTTCCCCTCCAGACGTGCAGTGCAGGAGGAAGGAATGTTTTCCAGACTCCGGTCCCTCTCGGCATGATTAACTTTTCCTGACAGCTCACCCACAAGCAGGAGCTGGGCTGGCTCTGCCGGGCGCTGTGCTCAGTGCGCTCAGAGCTCTCACTGTATTTTCCATCCCCAGCGCTGACTTGGCGTTCGACCTGGAAGGATATATTTTTATCCTCATTAACGATGCCTTAACAGCTGCAAACGGTGCCTACGTGAAGCAGAAGCTGGATTCCAAGGTAGGCTGCCCCTCCTTGTGCTGCTCAGTGGCAGCCCGTGGCCTCGCCACCTCTGCTGTGCCCACAGTCCCACTCAGTGCCACCGTGTCCCTTGCTCAGATGCTGTTGGCTCTCCTGGTCCCAGAAGCCTCCCTGTGGTGCCCTGCTTTTGGGAGGGGGGATGAGGGGCTCGTGGGCAGCACGCTGCCTCGCATGCAGCCCCTCAGGCAGACCTGGAAGATCACAGAGCGGTGTCTGGCTCATGCAGGGCGCTGTGATTCCTGGAGCCCCATTCAGCTCCCAGCACCCAGCCCTCAGCAGTGACATGAATGAGGGTTTGTTCCTGCCTGGAGCCTGCTTACACACAGCTGTTTCCTATTTCCAGGAGCTGGGGAAATACGGCCTGCTCTACTACAATGCACTGTTCATGATCCTCCCCACCCTGACCATTGCCTACTTCACTGGAGATGCGCAGAAGGTAGGAGCCCTGCCCCGGGAGCACAGCCTGTCGTGGCTGAGCGTTGCCTGGAGGAGCACGTTACTGCTCTCATGCACTACTCTGCAGCTCAGCCTTCTTGCACAGGGCAGCAAACACCCCAGGTGTGAGGCCGTGGGGTAGCTCCCTATCCCCAGTGTGCACACAGTGCCACGTGGCAGCACAGAAGGCCCTGGGGCACAGAGGGGAAACTGCCCGCTAGAAAGTAACTGCGGTGCTTGGCTTAACGCGCACAGATCAGATCTGCTGCGTCTGGGCATTTCTGTAATGCTGGAGGAATGGGGAAGTGTGAGAGCAATGAGTGAAACCAACTATTACTTAAAACAAAGAAGTTGAGCGTTATTAGTCTGAATGGGTTTCTGCAGCCGTCGGTCACTGCAGCCGAGCACACCTTGGGTTGCTTTGGAGCAGTGCTGTTGTCCCTGCATGGTGTGCTCTGCTGCAGCCCCATGTGCCCATGCTGTTGTACTCCTGCACTAATTAGTGTCCACCTGGGGGGGCTTCATGGCTCCCCAGTAGGAGCTCAGTGCCTGCCGCTCAGCTAACGGTTAGCATGGAGCACTAAGCGGGGCTGTAGCTGGGAATAAAGCACTCCTTTATGGCCGGGGCACTGTGCAGCCTCTGTTCAGCTGCACACAATCTCCTCTTACTGCTTTTTTTCCCCCCCCCGAATAAACTTCTTTCCCCCGGCTGCGCTCCTGGCGCCGGGCGCACAAAGCTGCGCTGTTGGGGACCGTGCAGCCGTGCACGCTGCAGCTGGGGTGTGGAGGTGCTCGGGGCTGCTGGGTGCCCGCGCAGCCTCCTGCCCTGTTGCTGCACGTGGAGATGGGCTGCGGGCCTTCAGCAGCAGCAGCTTAACAGCTTTGTGCCCTGCAGGAAGGAGAAATGCGCGTGCTGACGGCTGTGAGCAGCTTTGTGCTGGTAATTAAGGAATCTCAGCAGCCACCAGGATTAAAAACAAAGCCTGTAGGGCAGAGGCAGCCCCTGAAGTGGGCAAAGCTCCTGTGGAGCACGGGAGGAGGCAGGGCCAAGCTGGGGGCAAGGCACCGCATGCTGTCACAGGGCACTGCGGTGCTTAGGGGACATGATCACTCCATCCCTTTGTAGGGGCTGCTTTCAGCCCTGCTGTGAAGGGAAGTGATGGAGGGCACCCAGCTGTGCCGTGTGGTGCTCTGGCCTGGTGGGGGAGCTGGCATGGGGCTGGGGTGTATGAGGGAAATGATGCATTCCTGAGCGTCCCACAACACTCGTGTTAAATCTCTGTGTGAACTCGCACCCAATGGGATGAAGGCTGCTGTGCTCTACGAGCCCGTGTCAGGGATTTGGCTCTTGTCTTGCTGCTGTGTTCTGAGCCTCTGTTTCTTGCAGGCGATGGAGTACCAGGGCTGGGCAGACATGCTGTTCATCGTGCAGTTCACGCTATCCTGCGTGATGGGGTAAGGCTATGGGGCTGGGGTGGTGGGTTAGGGTTAGGTGACGGGGCTGTGGGGGCACCTCCATCCCTCCACTACTGCGTTCTGGTGGTCTGGGTCATTCTGGGTTGGGAAGAGGACTCTCTGGTCCTGCTATCTTTTGGCAGTGCTGGCCCTGTGGTAGATGAACGTTGTTCCTGTGGTGGATGGGAGTTGATTGGCTGTGGGTTGGGGTTTGGGCTGGGAGTTGAGCTGTGGTGCATCCCATGGTCTGACAGCAGCCGTTCCTCCCGCAGGTTTATTTTGATGTACTCCACAGTTCTTTGCACTCAGTATAATTCTGCTCTTACAACTACAATAGTTGGCTGCATTAAGGTAAGCGGCGGTTCCGCTCTCGGGGCGAGCGTTGCAGTAATTAGTGCAGTAATTATTGCTCGTCGCACGCATTAAGCAGCCGCTGGTGCGTGGGCTGGCGGAGCGCTGGGGCTGTGCCCGGTGGTGCTGTGCTTTCCAGTGCCACGTGGCTGCTGCCCTGTGAGCGTGTGGCTGGGAAGCTGAACTTCCTCCACTGTCAGCCCATAGCAGTCCCTGCTGCGTGCTGCTGCTCTTCCAAGAAGCCCCTGGGGAAGGGGAGCTGGGGGGGAGTGGTGCTCAGCAGCACCGGGAGCTGAGCGCTGTTGTTGTGCAGGGCTCACGCTGTGCTCGGGCTGCTGCTGGGGCTTTGCACAGTTGTTGCTGCGTGGTGCTGACTTGGCTCGGCCTGGGCAAATGAAGTGCAGAACACCCAGAAATAACCGGGAGCTTCTGGGTCACCTCGTCCCGTGGTGGAACAAACTGGCTGCAAAAATAGATGATGATGGGTGCTCCCGTGTTGTTATTCTGGGTTTGCTGCCCTGTGTGAGCTGCCCAGCCAGTGGGGCTGGCCCTGCAATGGGGAATCTGCAGCCCTGCCACCCCTATGGGCACCTGGGGCTGCTCAGCACCAGAATCCAAGCCCCCATTGAGCTCTGTCTCCCAGCGGCCCTAAATTGGCCACCTGTAATCCAGGGTTACCAGCACTTGTGTATTTCAGGCCTCCCTGCACTGCTGTAAGAACTGCAGCGCCTGCTTGCCGTGTGAGAGCTCACCTTCTTGTTTCTTTGCAGAATATTTTAATAACCTATATTGGGATGTTTTTTGGAGGAGACTATATTTTTACATGGATGAACTTCATTGGTCTAAATATCAGGTAAGGCCGTGGAGATTGTAAACTGGAAGAGGGGGAAGCTTTAGGCTGGATGTTAGGAAGAAATTGTTGGCTGTGAGGCGGTGAGATGGAGCAGCTGCCCAAGGCCAGGCTGGATGGGGCTGTGAGCAGCCTGGTCTAGAGTCTGGAGCAGGGGCTGGAGCCAAAGGATCTCAGAGGTCCCTTCCAACCTGATTCTGTGATTCTTTAGTGTGTCTTTTTGTGCTGCTCTGGGCAGGAGCAGCAGCTGGTGTGTGCAGGGCCTGGGGCAGAGCATGGCTGTGGGGCTGCCGTGTGCTTCAGCTGCTGCTGCTTTAGGAAAGCAGAAAGAACACTGAAGAATAAAAAGGGGGAACACAGGTGGGACGTCAGTGCTGAAAACACAGAGGAAAGCTGCTTCCTTCCCGGAGCAGAAAGGCTTTTTGTGTTGCTCTGCTGGCGAGGCAGTGCTGCTGGCGCACGTCGTGGTGTTGGTTCCTTCTGATGCAGCTGCTGTGCAGGGTGCTGCTGCCCTGTGCTCCTGCACCGACCTGAGGTGCACAAGCACACCCTGAATGTTGGCTTCACTGTTGCATGTCTGAATTGTGTAATTAAGATAGCAGGAGAAAGAGTTTTTACTTTGCATGGTGGCTTGGTGCAGCTTTTGGAACAGTCTTTCTGCCCCAGGGTGTGTTTCTGTAATGGGGAACATCTCTGCCTGCTGTCCAGCAGGGATGCATTAAACAAACCAGGAGACACGTGCTGTGGTTGTTTTGCAGTATTGCAGGAAGCCTGGTGTATTCCTACATCACCTTCACCGAGGAGCAGCTCAGCAAGCAGGCCGAGGCGGGCAGCAAGATGGATATTAAGGGCAAAAGCTCCGTGTGAGCGCGGATGTGACCTGCTGAATGCACGCTGTGCTGAGCCCAGCGCTGGCAGAACGCGGCGAGGAGTCGGGGTGTCTGCTGCAGAGTAACGGTGATGCTCTTTGATTTGCACAATCCAGATTGCTGCCTTCAAAAAATTACGGGAACGGTGAATGACTGCACACGTAAGCATTAAGATGATTAAGTCTGATTGACTGTGAGGGATTCCTGGCTGCTAAATGACACCGAGGTTTGGCTTGTGATGGTGGTGCAAGGGATTGAACTGCACAGGACTCCTCGGCACCTGAAGTTGCTCAGCACAGAGGTGGTGGCTGTGCCAGGCCTGCAGGCTGTCCTGGTAGGGCAGAGGTTGGTGGCTTGCAATGCTGGCTGTCACCTTGTGCTGTTGCAGAACAGAGCAGGGTTTCAATGCACTGAGCAGCGGGGACTGACTTCACAAGCTTGTCTTACACAGCACTTCTTGGTGTCTCCTTCGAGCGTCTTTTTGTTTTTTAAACAGAAATTCTTTGTAATTCTGGAAGAATTCAGGAGAACCAGGTGAGGTTTTTGTACCCTTTGTTTCTGGACGACCAGCATCGGAGCAGCCGTGTGCTTCATGGGGCCTCCTCCTCCCTGGGGCCGATGCTGTGTGTGGCTGCACAAAGCCTGGCCGTGCTGCTGGCGCCTGTGCTGCCCTGCTGTCCCCTGGCTGGGACAGGCCAAGAGCAGCTCCAGAGCAGAGCCCTGCTGGATGAAGGCTCAGGCTGTGCAGCAGCTGCAGAGCTTTGCTTTCAGGAGGGCGATGGGGATGCAGCTCAGGGCAGGACTGAGTGCTGGGGCAGAGCGCAGTCCCTGCCCATCTCACTCCTCCGCCCGCCTTTGTAACGCTGCTGTACTGAGCTGTTTGCAGCCAGGATGTCCGTTCTGGTGAGAGCTTCTTGTTTGTTGTCAGATCTGCTGGTTAGATTGATTCTCCACACAGCCGAGATCGTTTTTAAAGGCTTATTTTGTTTGTAAATGTGCACACTTGGGGCCGGGTCCGGCTGGTGTTGCATACACTGGGAAAGCAGAGTTCCTACCACAGTATTTTCTATGCTCTTAATCTACTAAACTTTTTTCTATACAGAATCTATTTACAGAATGACCAATTTAGTGACTAAAGGGTGTGACCTTATTTGAATGTACGGCGTAGGGCAGGAACAATAGGGGAGAAATAAAAGGATTTTATGTGCCTCAATATTTTTGTACTGGCTTCCAATAAAGCGATGAACGTCCAGCTGCCCTGTGTGTGCTCTGTGGGCTGTGCAGGTTGTTCCACAGCAGGAGGAGCAGCTCTCCTATGGGGAAAGGTAGAACTGGGCTGGTTTAGCTTGGAGATGGGAAGGCTGCAGGGAGCCCTCATTGTGGCCTTGCAGTACTTGAAGGGAGTGTATAAACAGGAGGGGGAACGGCTGTTTGTGAGGGTGGGCAGTGATAGGACAAGGGAGAATGGTTTTAAAGTGAGACAGGGCAGGTTTAGGTTGGATCTTAGGAGGAAGTTTTTCCCCCAGAGGGTGGTGACGCACTGGAACAGGTTGCCCAAGGAGGCTGTGGATGCCCCATCCCTGCAGGCATTCAAGGCCAGGCTGGATGTGGCTCTGGGCAGCCTGGGCTGCTGGTTGGTGACACTGCACACAGCAGGGGGTTGGAGCTGGATGAGCACTGTGGGCCTTTGCAACCCAGGCCGTTCTGTGGTTCAGTGATAAGCCACGTCCCAGCGTGCAGCAGGAAGGCTGTGCCCATCACTGGCTCCTGTTGTGGTGGCACCGCGCAGGAATTGGGGATGCAGACGGTATGTTTACAAAAATACTTTAATAAGCTTTCTCAGAATTGCAGACAGGGAACAGGGTTAAGACGAGGGAAGTACTAACAGTGCAAAATTACTATGCTGTGTGACAAAACGGATCAAAGTACTGGTGAAGTCTGCGTGGCTGCGTCCTTTGTGACACCATTTCCACCCTTCAGGTGCCCACGGAGCTCTGCTCACTTGGGGTGGCTGCAGCTCAGGCTGCGGTGCTGCGTGGAGCCCCGGCCTGCATGGCACGCTGTGCTCTGTGCTCCGTCCCATGCAGCTTGGAACCGAGTCCAACCCCGCGTGGGCTCCACTCATACCGAGTGCTTCCTCAACAAAACCAGTTGCTAAATGTCTAAGATGAATTAAAATCGCCTTAGTAGTGCAATGACTTATCAAGTGATAGTGGCTGCGGGTTGAAGAACAAAGTGTTGCATATAAAACACCAGCATGAACAAAACGTAAAGGATAATTAAATACTCTTAAAGTCTAGCTGAGCATTACGTACTTGTTGATTATGGAATGTCTCTTCTATTATCACCAGGAAAAGGTAAGGAAAAACAAAGCAACGTTCCTGAAAATATACACGGTGCTGCATTTCACACACAAGCCTGAGACCAGTTACGTACTTAGAAACTTTCCTATAAATTTATGGAAGTATTTCCAACTCGTGAAGAAAAATGTGTAACAATAACATAGAAAATAGGGCTGCAGGAGGAAAGATGAGTCCGCAACCACCCAAAGCCCATCTCCATGGGAAGGCTGCGGCACTTTGGGTTTCTGTTACTGAAGGAGATTGCCGAGCCAACAGCAGCCCTGTTGGAAGCCAAGCCCTGCAGTGGGCCATGCAGGAGCCATCGGCACCTGTGTGCCTGCAGAGCTGCCGCCTAATTCCACGTGGTGTCTGCTCCACAGCAGGGCAGCTGGCAGCGCTGTGCCGCCTGGTGTTGGCAGAGCTGGGCTGCACCCACACACAGCCCCTCCCTCACCGCCATCCATCAGGAGCACAGCCCTGTGTGGGGGCTTTTCCAGCCGCGGGGCCACCCGTTTAAAGCTGGTATGGTGAAGATTCATAAACTAAAAGATCCTTTTGGTGAAAACAAGTGCAGGAGGAGACAAGATTCTGCATTATACAAACAAACAAACACTTCTTCCTATCTTGAACACAGCAGGATGTGTAGCTGCGGCTTAAAAGTAACCAACCCCAAACGTGAGGTTTTTCTTCCTTTGTTTTAAGAGAAACAAAGGCTGATATTAAGGATGTTTCTGTGTCATGGATGTAAACCTACAGCAACAACCTTAAGCTGGGGCCAGCAGGAAGGTGAGCATCACATCCTGCCACGTGCAGTGATTGAGCTCTTAGCAGCGGAGCAATGTGTGCCCACTCCCCCCTCCAGCAGGTGATGTGCTTCATGCTGCACAGTTGCACATGTACGGTGCCATGCATTTATACGTGGCCATGCAGCTCTGAAACATCCATCCCTGCGAGGCCCTCAGTGCTCAGAGGTGCCACCACCGGCACCGTCTCACCCATCCCCTTCTCTCCTCAGTGACGTGGAGGTGAAACACGCTGCAGTAACTCCATTAATCATCTCATCGCTGCTCTCAGCGACGGCACAAACTGCAGCGTGTGACACAAAATTCATCTCAGCTCCAAACAAAAGGAGAAAATAACACATAAGGAAAGCAAAAGAACTCGTGCAAGGCGAGCGTCGTGCCTAACAAATCCTCGGCATTGCCATAAAACAGGTAAGAAAAGCCACGTTTCTAAAATCAAATGACTGGGAACCATCCTTGATGTTGGTGACTTTCCTGCTTCAGAGCAGACAACGCCCCGGTGCTGCCCGAGAAGCGTTTCTTTTCTGGGTCACTTGGTTTGGTTTGGCTGCTTTTTGTTTTTTTGTGGTGTTTTTTTTCTTCCTTTTTCTTAGAAAAGACCTCAGCAAAATAAAACGAAGCTGACATCAGACTCAGGATATCAATTCTCTCATAAAAGTTTACCAACTGTACAAGCTAAGAAAATTATACAAGCTTTTGATTTAAGAAAGGACAGTTTGAGCAAGACGTTACGTACTGTAAAAATCTTTCAAAGGCTACAAAGGAATCTGGAAAAATACAGAACGTATTTCTTTAGCCCAGATAAGAATATGGAAAGACATCATTGATGTCAACAATTTTACATAGACAAACCTGACCTGGTTTAGTTACCTTTTAAAACTTCTCTATATAAAAATAGTTGTGCTCGGAACTTTCAGGATTGGCGCGGGTTCCTCAGCAGCCGGGTGACACGGGCTTCTCTCTGCAAGGAGTCCCTGTGCCTACTCTGCGCTCCTCTTGGGATGTGGGATTCGTTTTCACTTCCCCCAGTGATCAGAAATCGTAACCAGCCCCTGCTTTGTTCTCCCGTGCAGTGCTCAGATCTGTGCTCACGGCGGATCTCCTGCTGGCTGCGAGCACTTTTACAGAAGATCACTGATTTGTTTCTCAAATGCTCCTAAATGCCTCCGTGTTCCCAGAGCTGCAGCTGGCACCTCAGGAACAGAATATTCTGCTGCTGCTTTTCAGCACCGACGCAGCCAAAGAAGCAGATCTGCGGAGCCGACCAGAAGCTAGTAGAAAAATCTCAGCAGTGTTTTATGGATCTGGATTCTGCAAGGCAACCCATCAACCCTGAAAATTTTAGACACCCAAGATTTACTCCAAGGAATAAAATCAGCTCCTGTTATTCAGTCATCCAACGTTTCCAGCTCTTCCAGCTTCCCATGGGAGTTTGCTTCTTGGAAGAACTCTGAAGAACCAGGGCTCTCTTTACCATTGCTATTAATTCTTCTTCTTTTTAGAGGTCTTTCATTTTTTTCTTCAAAATCATTTTCACTTCTTGAAGTTGAATGAGCAACTTTGGGGTCAAGCGAAAGATTTTCAGTTTCATACCCATTTGTATCCAGATCTGTGTGAGGGGTTTTCTTGCCACCAGTAGGTCCGTTGACATGCAGTCCTTCTGGTTTTGCTTCATCCTTACTTGGTATCTCTCCTGGCCCATTAGCAGACAGCCCTGTGGCAGAGACACACCATAAGAACAGAAGCAGCAGCAGCAGAATAAACACGCAGAACAATAAAGCAGAAGCCCACCAAACAGAGAAGTCAATCCTGGCTTCATGTCCTCAGTCCTTAGGAGCAACAGCAGCCAAGGCCATGTCCCGGAAGCTGGGTACCCCCACTACAGCTGCAGGTGAACTGTCCTCATCTATGTACGTACTGGAGCTTCCAGTCTTCCAGTCTGGTTCAGCCCCAACCTCCTCCCTCTTCTTGCAACAGCTTTTACCCCACATCCTTCAGAATGCCTGACCCTCACTTTTAAGGCTCTTCTCCCTGATAAGCGATGATGCCCAGGCTCTTTTCCCACTCCCACATCCCCTTTGCTGCCCTATACCTAACTGTGTTCATGGGACAAGCACTGTGCTTTGAATCTCCTGCATGGAACTCCTTCCCAGGGCAGCACTGATCACTTATCCCCAGTGTGTGAGCTCTGCAGCTCTGCTGTGGGCTCTCACCATTCTGGTTGCTGCTGCTGGTGGTGCTGTCCTCTCGCTCAGACTGGCTGGTGCTGCTGTTGGAGGCTGTAGGCGGAGGGGACGGAGCTCTGCTGGAGGCTGCACTTTCACTTTCATCTAGGAGGCGGTCCATGTAATCTCTACGGAAGACAGAAAGCAAGTTCAGCACGTACAATAAAGTTCACTGCGTTGGGTGTGTGAGCAACAAGGAAGGAAGGAAGGCAACCTTCCCTAATGGGATAATCAGAGAATGTACTGCAGTTTCACTTTGGTAGTCCAACACACAGCTCTGCTATGTTTACAGAAACAGTCATATTAACAAGCAGGAAGAATAGATAGCTGTAAGAAAGCTGGGGGAATGCATAGTGAAAAAAGCCCTCTGACAGGGTATGGTTTTGGCCAAACAATATATTTTAAAAATCCCATCTGAAATGTGTGACTAATGCCTTCATGCAAAACATGTATTTAAAGCAAAATGACTGTTTAAAAGGATTCTCTCATGAGAATGTGGATGCCCCATCCCTGCAGGCATTCAAGGCCAGGCTGGATGTGGCTCTGGGCAGCCTGGGCTGCTGGCTGGCGACCCTGCACACAGCAGGGGATTGGAACTGGACGAGCACTGTGAGCCTTCTCAACCCAGGCATTCTATGATTCTGTGATTCTTATTTGCAGAAATGTTACATTTGTGAAACACTGAACTGAAAAATACTCCATGAAAGAGCTGTTCAATGCAAACTGCTGGCCTAATTCCCAGCAAATATATTTTGGGAATTACATGATACACACTGGTATGCTTTTCTTTGGCTTTTTTCCCACTGCAACCTGGGACTGTGGCGTCACCAGTCTGTCCCTCCATTTCAGAGTCAGAGCAGTATAAAAGAACAATTGTGATCCAGCATGTAATAATGCACATCTTACGTTACGCCGGGATGAAGATTGTATTTCTTCTTTCCAAATCTCGTCTGTTGTGCAAAGAAATCATAGCGCTCTGACTTCTTCCACATGTAATAAAATGCTACGCACTCACCAACTGATCTTGTTCGTACCTAGGAAAGAGGTGCTGTGAGCATTCTGATCACCCCATGTACCAAAAGAGAAAACAAGAACTACATTTAAAATCAGCACGTACCTTATTTGCCTGAATAACATGAAAATCCTTGCCATAGACTTTCAGCCCTTGTTCAAAGTTCCTACATTCTTCTTCTGTCCAAACAGATAATTCTTCTAAAGCAAGGAAATGTGATAATGAAAACACTTAACATAAAAGCATATGGTCAGTAACAGAAAACTTAAGTGACAGAAAAGACGTGTGGCATTCAAGTCTATTACACCATCTCCAAACTAATGAGAACCACCTCCAGAAATCTGGTTTACCACTCCAAAAAGGAAGATTCTCCCTTGCAGGTGGGAGCTGGGAAATGCTGGCTGGCTGAAGTGCCGTGTTGGCAGGGCCATTACCAGCCAGCAGCTCTGCCAGCTGGGGACAGTGAGCAGTCAGGGGAAGAAGGGCTCAGACGGCTGCTGCCAGCACAGCACCCAGGACTGCAGGGAGCACAGCACATAGGAGTGCATTGTCTACAGACCTGGGACAGTTCCTGCTACTTGGAAGAAGCTGTTGCTGTGATGAGTATAAAGACCAATAATAAAACAGCAAATGCTTCAGTCTCCAAGACTGAGGCCTTCTTAGTGGCATACCTTTTCAATAAAAGGCATAGACACCCATTCTCCTCCAGCTAGAACTATGAATTATGAGATTTTATACATGTTTGTTCCATTGACTTTAATGATTGCAGAGCTTTAAGAACAAAGAATGCTAAAAAAATGCATGGCATAGTTGCTAAGTCAGTTTAAATTTTAACTCGTTATTAATACGACAAATACAAATACCAAGCTTAATTAACAGCTAATTTACTTGCTCTCTTTTGAGATGTACTTGCTTATACTGCAGCTGTTAATTTCTTTCTCTCAGAGAACCCAAAGAGGTTCACTGAAGGCTGCACTTGAATGAACACTGCTAAGCCATGCTTGCATGCAGTCACACTGTAACAGAACACCTGTGTGTGCAGGACCCACTCAGCAAGAGGAGAGGTAACGCTGTAAGAGCTCAAGCAGTGTGTGTGCTCACCTCTGGCTGCCTTCACATTAAACCTCAGTCTTCGTAAAGATTCCTCAGTATCAAAATTGCACTTAACCAGTTCATACAACGCCTGCAAAGACAAAAAGACATACATTTAGTATTCTAAATAACACTGACTTCATGCTGTGCCACAGAAACATCCTTCATAAATCATTAAGACTTATTTCAAAAAAGGTGAAAAACGAACAGTTTGAAGGGCTGCATTACAATTTAAGACAGCACTTCCTGGTTAAATTTCCACAGCTCTTACTATGCAACCAAGCATAAACTCAAGTGAAGTATTTCAACACTTTCACCCACTGCACACAGAATTGCAAATTTCCAAAATTGAAAGAACTCACACATAATTTCTTACACACAAAACTACATGCTGATGCCTAAAGCAAGGTTAAGTCAAAGTTAGCAGTTCAGAATTTGTCGAGAGGAAAAACCCCATCATATTTCTACTTCCAAAAGGAATAAATAAGCTGTTTCAAGCCCAATTTTAATTGTTGGGATTATAATAAAATAAAGGCATAATTCATTCTGTAATACTAAACTACATATGCCACCTCTCACTACATACCTGCTCGTTGTCCTTAATATGCGATCCCTCAGGAATGGCATCCAGGCCCTTCTCATCACCTGTGCGCCGTGATGCCTCATTTAGGAACTCAATCACTTTATCTTCTGGCAAGACATCGGGATTCCACAACAGCTGGTCATCGTTCTCATATACTGCAGGAAGCAGAGGAAAAAGAGAAGCAAGCTGAAACAGCAATATGGAAGTTTATTCTCTCCTGTAAAGCTAGCACTGATGGAACCTTGGAGCACCAGCATCAATCCATACCACAGGGCAGGTGAAAGACCAGCTCACAAACATGATCCTGTGGGTAACACACTACTCCTTACCCTGTCTTTCAATCTCTGCTCTGGATTCTGGGACTCATACATGAAACTCCACAAATTCCACCAGTGCGTCCTCCTGACAGATGCTACTTAATCACAAGGCAGCAGAACTAGAACCCAGAACTCCCCACTCTACACTTCTTCTATTTAAGCATCACAGTTTTGCTGATGGCAGCAAGCGAAACTATTTCAGAAGAGAAACAAAGCTTTCTGAAAGCACATCTTTGAATTCTGTTGGTTGAAATTCTCTAATAGCAGCTGTTGGTCCTCCAGGCCCAGCCCAGAGCCATTAACTTCATGCAGCACACTGGGCTCGCCCTTTCTCACAAGAGCCCAAAAAGCAACATGGTTCATCTTCAGAGCTAGTACTTTTGTGCACTTGTTTGGGGGGGGTAGGAGGGGGGGATCCAAAAGGACTAGACTTCTTAAAGAACAAGAAAGATGAAGGGATGTGTGCATGAAATTATTCAACATATAGTCCCAGATATTTATTTTTCAACTCTTTAACGACATTGCATTCATATTCCAGTTGGAATCCTGGCAAAAAGATTTAAAACACAGAAAAGGAAAAGAAGTGGCAACAGACAACAAACCCCACTGGTACACGGAACTACAACAACCCCAGAACACTGGTGAAAATTTAACTTTCCTCCTCAACAGTTTTAGCCCATGGTCTGGGTTCTGCATCCTGCACAGAACTGTGCACAAGGCTATGAGAAACTGCTCTACATAGGTTAGTGCAGCGCATAAAACAGCTCTTTTTTTTATTGCTGGAGGCCAGAAGCCATTCAGGGCTGAGTAAACATGCAAGAGAGCAGGTGACCGATCCATAAAGCATAATTTGCCACATCCCTGGTAAATACATAACTCCAACTCTATTTTTAGACAGTAGCAGCAAAGCATGCAAGAAGCAACTTCCTCACAGCTAAAAAGTTGCGCTTAATGTATTTGTATTTTCTAAATTACCATTTTCCCTTTTTCACAGAAGCTCCTGACTTCTCACTTGGTTTTAAGCTACATTCTTTTCAGTTTCTCTGGCTACCAAGCCCAGAGCTGTGTCAGCACCACTGTTGGCCTGTTTCTGGCCAAGACCAGGAGGGACCACGTTTCCATTTTCTGTTGGGACCAGGCTGCAGTACAGCTACAGCAACCTGGCACCTAGCGCAAGACAACTGACACCATTCAAGTATGTACTCAGGTCCTGAGGCTGCACTGTTTTCTGCTGGTTAGTTTAAAACTAACATATAAAAGATGCAGTCTCAAACCAACCTGCAGCGTGAACAAATTCTTGGTAATGGGTTGAGTGAGCAGGGAAATTCCTGCTTTTAAGCTCAAGCTGGGTTTATGTGTGTATGCCTTTCCTTGCTTCATTGTATTAACAGCATACTGCTCTGCTTGTAAGAGGAAAAGAGCTCCTGGAAAACACTCAAGTAGTAGAACAAGAAGTTCTTTAATGCTGATTGAAGAGTTGTAAGATGTGAAAACAAAGCTGCTGGCACCATTTCACCTCTGTGACAGGTTAATCCAGCACCATCATTTCTTTACTATCCATTTCACATAAACAGAACAAACCACGTGAAGAGGTTAACATAACCGGTATGAAAAGTTTGGCTCAACTACCAGGTTAGAATGCAAGGACTCAATAGGACAGCAATATCACCTTTCTTTTACCCTTCCAAGTCTCAAGCTCTGGTGTTGAAGTACACGATGAGCTACAGCTTGGGATGATGGTTCTATTCTTCATTTGAAAGAGCTGTTATATTCCACAAGACACGTGATGTGAGTCCAACATATCCGTCATTGTTTCCCACTAGAAAATGAACTGACACACAGTAGCAACAGTGCTGAGGCTCACCTTTTTCATTCTCTTTGTATCTGCATATGCCAGCCGGAATTTCAGCTTGAAACATAGAGCCCACCATGATTTCCTGTTTTGAAATAACAGACACCAAAAGTTAAGCAACCCCAGCCTTGCAGTTTTTTGTTAGCAAGTGAAAATATGTCTTTATCATCCTTTCTCTCTTAAAGCTTTCATCGCTCAAAATCTAAAACAATTGTAAATAAGCATTATAGAAAAAATGCACTTTCTGGGGAGGTCTTTAACATTATTGCTACAAAAACACATTTGTTGAGGAAAAAAAGGGAGAAGAGTTATGAGAGCTATAGATCAAAGTTACTCGGTAGCAGCTCAGCTCATTATTCACAGAACACTGAGTTTGATAACCGACCTTAATATTTACCTTTTTCCAGTCTTCTGAGGGAATATAATCTTCATCTTCTTCAGACTCCTCTTCTATTTCACTGTCTAGGAGAAATGAGCCAACATGTACACAGAGCCATGCTGGGGCAGTGCTGGGGCTGCAGCCAGCCACTGGGAGTGCCGTGGGGTGAGGGGTGGACGCAGGCAGTGCTGCAGCCCCACTTTGCCTCCCTGCCACCTTATCTCTTGCTGCAGAAGCATGGAAGGCAGGCTGGCTGGCACTGCTTAATGCTCCAGCAGTGACTGCCTTAAAAACAACCCACCCAATGTTTGTGTTTAGAACGGCTTGAGATACACAGCAGGCTATGAAAAGTGAAGACTCAAGCGGATGCATCCATCAGTTTTAGTCCTTCCTAATAAAACTCTGTTTTCCCACACTCAGCTGTGAAGCAGTTGAAACAATCCACATTTACAACACACAGTTACATCCTTAAAGTATTCTTGCTTGCACACTCAGCATCCACACGTGGATTTCAACCCCATTTCGATAAGCTCACCACTTTGTTGCTGCCACTCTCTCTCCCTTACAGCAGCTGCCACTGAATTTAAGGTAAAGTATAGCACAACACACAAGAAATTCACAAGTGTGCTTCTGTGAGCCTCACTGGGATTTAGTAGGCTTGGATGTACTGCTCAGAGTACAGTAGTGCTTCAAACAGATTTCTTAGGATAAGGGCTGACAACAATTTTAGGCCCTATGATAAGGGGTAGGTGCCATTCACAACGCAACAAAAAGCAACCACACCCCGATTCATGTATAGCAAGTGGGAGCATCAGCACTAAAATGATTTACACATTGAGTTATATTTTATACACAGCTGAAAGCTGTAAAAACTCCAAAGCTAGTGCAATACGTGTGTGTTATCCTAAAGTCTAAAAATAAGAGCTCATTTAAGATATTTGCAACCCTCTGCACAGCTACATGCTGAGGTTCCTTAAAATAATGCAGTCCTGAGTGAGAGCGGGCAGCCAGAGCTCCAACATGAAGGTAATACCACACAGAACAGGCAGGTGCTGCTGATCCCCTGCTGAATGCTGCCATCACACAGCATAGCAGCACACAGACTATGGATTCCACAGAGAAGTATTTGTTAGATCACATTCCTCACTGTATAAATCAGTCTCCAAAGCCATTTCCTGCACCTGGACTCTGCATGCAAGGATCTCTTCCTGAAGGGCACACCTGCATAAGCCAGTATGTGGGTGTCATGGAACAAAAGTTGATATGCTGTTTGAGGTGTTGTTTCAAAACATTTTTCCACAAATTAATCCTTTAAGAAGAGAGTATCTGCTCTTACAGAGAACGCCTCCTCTGGGAAGAAGCTGTAGTGTTTGGCTAACAGCAGGAATTTCTGGTTGCCCACTGTGTGTAATGGTAATCAAAACCAGAGCTCAGAGAACAAACACGCGTCCACAGGTATCTGGATGCACACTTCAGAAACAGAATACTAGTTAACTAACAAAGCTGTCTGTAAGCAAAGGCCGATCATTTGAGGCAGCTGTGCTTAGTGCTAAGCTGTACATACTTGTATCGAAATATTTACATCGACGAGGGCGAATCAACTCCTGTGGATCCTGAGAAGCAACTGATGGTGCTGGGTCGTCATTAGATGACTGTGTCTCATCTTCCTGACCTGATGAATCCTTTATGGTTTCCTCCTGAAATATAAAGGAGCAATGAGGAGAGATCAGAAACACCATTTGGGCAATATGTTTTCCAAAATGGTCAACATATCAAACCAAATGCCCGTTATCTATCTGACTTAAGTGGCTGTTGTACTGGGTGTGGTCTGTCCACACCAAGCCATAACAAACACGTAAGCATATCATGTTCTTCATTGACCACAACTTTAAGCAGATCAGATTTAGCACTCAGATTCTAACACACAGATCAGAAACACGAAGCACAGCTGAATACCAGCAATAGCTTTAAAACGAGTCAAGCAAAACCTTGCAGTTTTCATTTCATTTCACTTTATGTTTTACTTCAGTCTTCAAAGCCCTTCCTTGCGATCTGTCAGTATAAAGAGCAATACAAAGATACTTTTCTCAATCAAATAGAAACTGTACGTTCCACAAAATGTCAACAGTATGGTTCTACCCAACAGGAATCAGTCAGCTCGACACGCTGTGTGTTTGTACATTGAGCTGCCAAAAGGTCAAAAACAAGAACCAGTTTCTTTATTAGAAAAGAAGTCACAACAACAATGGCAATTATTATAATTAGTGAAAATTAAGGTGATAATGGTTAGAAAATGCATTGGATTTCTGTGGTGTGTATTGTCTGGATTGTGTCTGGGTTTTGTGACTGTTGTAAGCACTCCTACTTGCTAGCTCTGACACAAGCATAGGGCACCACACATGTTTACGTGTACCTTTAACTGCATCACAATGTAATCACATGTGCAGCTTAAAGCAGCTTAAAAATAGAAAACAGCTAAGTGCAGTACAGCTAAATAAGCTGTAGAAAGATGTGCACTCACAGAGAAAGCCTGAATGATTTATAAAACGATTCCACCCCCACAGATGTATTTTACTGCCTCTCTGCTAAAAGCATGCGAGTAATTCTACAGCACTCATTCTTGCAGCCCAAGGCACAACACCCTGACAGGCTGGCCAGCTCTCTTTGTGCCCAACCCTCCTTACCACCTTTGTTCCAACCCTACCCAAGTTGGGGCAGAGCAACTCAATAGACTGGCTGTCCAAATGCAGGCACAGGGCTGCAATCAGGCCGGGCTGTTGGCTGGGCTCTGCTTACCCTACCCAGCTCACTGCTGCACCAATGTGTTCTCTTCTGCAGCATTCTGCAGAGTGTCCCCCTGCAGGGGGACAGACATCACTCCTCTCACTGCTGGCATCTTAGCAATGACAGACACAGGGAAGTCACACACTTTAGAGAAAAGATGGGTGGTACCTTAAACCAACTGGTAACAAAACTGGAGAGCTACAGAGGAGGCTGGGAGAGCATAGAAGATGGCAGTTTTGTCAGGAAGTAATTAAGAAGCAAAGGCATAAGAAGGAAGTGGGACTTTGGGAACACTGCTGTGCACAATGAAATCAAAATGCCTTTGTGTCTTACTTTGCATATTCCTGGTATAAAGTTTCTCCCCATTTCTAGCTTCTTGAAGTCCTCCTAATGCAATACAACTATCTAATTTTCTTCTGTTTGAACTATTCAGCCTGTACAAACAGCAGTCTTTTACAGCACTTTTGGAATCGAGCATGTCATTCCTCACCTTTCTGTCTCATTCCAGACATTCTGAAATGGGTAAGATATCAAAGAAGAAAATGTATTCATTTTAAATCCAGATTAGGTAATTCAACTTCCATTAATGCCTGTGGTTTTTTTTGTTACTGACAGTACAAAGGTTTCCGTATTTTAATGGTATTCAGGAAGCAACTCTGAGCAGCGCCAGTAACAGAGAAGCTATAGCTGTGCCCGTGACAAGATGGGATTATTACAAATACACATGACAGATGTAAGTAGAAAAGACCCTTCTATAATCAGATAATTTGTTTTAAGAGCACACAGGACAGGATTCTAAAGACTCTAAGTTCAAAACTTTACATTCTGTGAAGGTATTTGAAGCATTAGATTTAATTAACAATTTAAATGCAAGCAGGATAATTACTGCCGGGCTGAAAAAAAATATAATTTAAAAAGCTGAAGCTAGAAGACTTGAATTAAAAGATGCATCAGTGAGCATTGGAGGTTACTGCAACTCCACACTGCACTGCTCAGTTTCAGTAGATGAGCTTTCATCTCGAAACAAACATTCAGCCACATCTACAAAGGGACTTTCGGGCATTTAAAATTCCAGTTTTTAAACCAGACAGTATTTCTGAAGGACAACACAGTCCCTTCTGACGTGATGCTGTATGTATACACGCACTCTAATTTGCCTCAGCAGGAGTCTGGCATGATACAGATTAAATGCAGAGCAATTAAGAGAAATATAGAAGGGTAATTAAAAATAACAGTTAGACTTCAGTACACAGAGCATCTGCAATCAGCTGTATGATGACTTACTTCCGCTGTGATCTGGCACTTTGAATGCTTGTCTACTACAGAACAGCTGTATGAAAATCAGTTGTAAACTGGCGTGAACACTTACTTTGTTTTCACCACTGCAGCCACTGTTGTCATCGTTATCAACATCATCATCATCTTCTCCCTCCTCCTCTTCCTCATCCTCATCTTCATCATCATCTTCTTCTTGGAGAGGAATGGTGCCATCATAGCCATAAAGGCTAAGCAGCTCCTGGATTGGCATATCGCTTTCCTGACAAACATCCAAACAAAGTCAGAGATTTAACCATAATACTTTGCGTTCCACATCTGCTCTACAGCTTAAATTTGAGCTTTTTAAACATAACGCAACAAAAACAGATAACTGATGACCAGGTATACTAAGAATAGCTTCTCTAAAATGAACAGACATTCAGAAGTTTTGGCTCCTAGAAAAAACGTGTGGCCTTTATTTTATCTCCTAATCCTTAATAAACTTACAGTGGAACTCTTGCATCACAGACTCTTAGCGGGGCCACAAAGTTCATTAAAATGGCACCAGGGGGCTGTATGCCCCATTAAAAGGCACCAGGGAGTTGTACGTCCCATTGCCCTTCTTGGTGTTTGCCTACTATTTGTGTACAGCACTGTCACATTGGCTGTTACATCTGGTTATCCAGCTATGATCCTGGGATGAATCCATGCCTATGAAATGACAAGGCACACATTTATCATGGGACCAAAATATGGGTGTCACCCATTTCAGCAGAAGATTGCCACTGGCTCCTAGGAGGAGTCTGATGCCTCACAAGACACGCAACAGGATGCCTGCATGCGCTGTGTGCTCTGGCAAACATGCAGCCTGCAGCCCGCTCTGTGCCCAGCTCTAAGATGACCTTGAGACAGAGCGTGGCAGAGATTCACAGAATGCCTTGGGTTGGAAGGGACCCCAAGGGTCATCGAGTTCCAATGCCCTGCCACCAACCTCCAGATCTGCTACTAGATCAGGCTGCCCAGGGCCCCATCCAACATGGCCTTGAAAACCTCCAAGATTATCTGAATGGACCATTCTGGCAGTCAAGTATGACCTGTGGTCTACACATCACAAATTTTTCAGTACACATACAGAGCAAACTGGAGTATAAATTAATATAAATATTCCATTGGCTGCCAAAAAACTGCTAAAAAAATGTGCAGTATTTTGTGCTTATTTATTAAAAACAAAACAGAGAAAATGTGAGTCAGCAGAACTTGCAGTGCAGGGCTTGAACGCAGAGTTCAACCTTTGTTTGGGGAATCACACCGTGGGGACAGTGCCACACAGTCCTACAACCCTGGATTACACAAAACAACACCAAAAAATGCACCTCACCATCTCTGTATCTCTCCCCAAAGGAGAAATACAAATTGAAATTGAGGGGTTGGATGGGGGTAATGGATGACGTTATCTTCAGGGTCAGGTGGCATCCAGGCAAAGACAGCACCACTCACAGATACATACATATTTCCTCATCTAAAACCAAAAAGTATTTAATGCTGCTGTCTACAAAAGCAAACATACCTGGGAAGCAAACCTACTGATTTTAAAAAATCAGTTCATTTACAAATCTTTACATGTAGAATTTTGGCCTGTTCTGAAGAGACTCTTCAGAAGATACAGACAGGCCTCAAGTTTAGTGGCTCCCAAACTGTTATTGATTGCATCCATTTTATTAACACAAAATATTAATTGCCAGGTCCGCAAATTAGTTACTTCAATACTGTCAGTGCCTCGGGATCCTGCCCTTAGGGCAGGGTATGGCATCCCTGGAGGATTTTCTAAGAGCATTTTAAAATCACCTTTCTCATGAGATCAAATCCCTTGTTCATCATTCAGAGGTGCGTACGGCTGCTCCAAACGCCGCTTCTCAGGATGTAATGCAAGCCCTGGCTGATGATCAGATTTTTAGTTATCTGCTGGCCTCACACTCCTGCCACTGAACTCCTCTCCTAAGGGCTTAATTTATCGACACATCAGTTCCTTTTACAAAAGGCAAGCGTGGTTAGTACTGCCATGTAAAAACAGCAGTAACACAGGGGTTACCTGCACTCCTTGTCTATGTATTTTGTGTTACCTTAAACCACTAAGCCTTTCAGCCACTTACAGGCCCAGTCTTCAGTTCAACTATACAAGCATGTGGCACCTCATCTCCTCATTCTCCCTCTTAATTTCTTGTATTTAATGCAGTGAACTCTCAGAAGTGGGGAATTCCTGTTTTACACATGTGGACAACATGACAGGACTGTGATCATAATCAAAACCTTACAGTACAGCTGTCAGAGAAACCCAAACTAATGTCCTCCAGTGCATTTTTGAGAGCAAAACTTTCATGAGGTGCTCCTTATCACCCTTCTGTTAGAGGAAAGTCATGCTGTATTTGGAACCTTTTTCCTAGGTAGAGCCTTGAAATAGTCCTTGACAGTTCAAAAAGCTCTGAGTGCCAGCAGCTCTCAAAGATTCAACACTTTTGGTACCACAGCTGTGAGTTCTGTGTAGTTTCGGGACACTGCAGAAACAGAAGTTAAAAAAAAGTAACATGGATGATCAATGGCACCAAAATTTCTCATGTGGAAGATGTTTAGTAACAAGAAATGCGTTATAAATCATACATCTGGAGTAGAGGTAAGTGAGGAGGAGACAGAGATCTGCATCATGAGGAGGGGCACAGAGAAGAGTAACAGAAACAACTACGTTCTTCTAAATGAAGAGCTCAGGGGCAACCACTGAAACAAACACAAAACACACCTGATAAAAACCAAACATATATCTTGCACCAAATGAACCGTGCAACCCTGCCACATGCCTCACGGACACTGAGTTTACAGAGGTTAAAAATCAAATGGACAAATCCATGGAAAGGGAAAAAAAAACCAAAGCAGGGAGACAGCATCTGTTCCCTACGTGCCTGAGCTGTACCCTGCCAGAGGCTGGAAGAGTATTTGGGAGAAACACTGCGTGCCTCCACATATGGGTATCTTGCTGAAAGAGACCAGGATGCTGCTATACAACACTAAGGAAACCCAGGAGCCCTCCTGAGAAGTGCGAGCCAGAGGGGAAGTAGGAAAGCACCTCTCTGCAGCATGCTGGGGCCTGGCTGTGCACTGTTCCACTGTTGCCAGGACAGTGCAAGCAGGACTCTGGTCAGATCTGCTATGGCTGTTCCTAGGGACAAAGCAGGATTACGGAGCTTCCAACAATCAGTAGAAATGATTCTCAGAGGAATGTGCAGTTTCTGGGACTCAGGAGTTTAACCAGTGAGGCGCTTCTGTACAACTGGACTGCCATCTCATCTCTGAAGGAGCTGAGCAAGGAAATCTGGCACATTCACAGCCTGGGGAAATCTGAAGTAATACATGTAAGTTTCTGGGGAAAAGACAGGATAGCACTTGTCTTGCCAGTACTGTTGAGATTTAGGCTGTCTATCATCCGCATCTAAGAAAAGGCATGAATGAAGAATGAAAAGAGGACAAGAAAGGAGAGAGAAACAAGCCTTGATGTGTAGCCTGCCCATCCCACAAGCAGAAACCCAGCGTAATCCTGCTGTAATGAAAGCATCTGAAAGGCAGTAAGAGCTCTACCTACAACAAAACCACAAAGGACTGACATTCCTGTGCCAGCCTGGGAAGATGTCCTCCAGAGAAGAGCAGCACAGGAGGCTCAGTTACAACGCCAGTCACTGTCCTGTCACAGACACGTGCAGCATCCAAAAGCCTGCAGTACCCACAGGCAGGACATGAGGGAATGCTCTGATTGCTGACGCACACTTACAAACAAAGCAGTGTGCTGTGGTGGTAGGATTACACAGCCAGATGTTGGCTCCTCACAAATTATGAGGAAGAACACACATTTTGAACTTCAAAAGAATATGATACTCGTGGAGCTCCACTTCTCACTCAGTCTAAATATTTAATTCATGTGCAATTTATTTATCTTTATGCTTACTGTTTAATATCAAATGTGGAATCACCAGAAAGAAATCATCATTTACCTCCAAAACGCAGATTAAACATACTCTATTAATTTAATGCCATACTGGTAAGATCACTTATGCTAAACAGGATTTGTACATCAAGCAGGCATTTAAAAACCATTAATGATCTATTCCAGAAGCCTTTTCAGCCAGGGAGGTCACAGACAGTATCTACATTACTTTGCATTGATAATGAACCTGGTTTGCAGTTTAAGAACATGATTCTTGGCTGAGAAGTAATTTAAAGCAGTACATAAGTGACAGCATAACCTCAAAACGCCAAGTAAATCTCACACGCAATTATTTCTTAAGACACATATTTTACAATGAGTTTATCACTGCTATCAGTATGCGGGAGTTCCAAGCTGAGCTCTGCTGACAACTTTTTGCATTGAGCAAATCAGTTTATTTACATCTCTGTTTTCTCCACCTTAAAAACAGAAGGTACTCCTATCTTCCCCACTGTAGGAGTAGATGATTGGAGGTTTGTATAGAAGGGTAAAAGGAATGTGAAATTACCAGATCTTTTAAAATCAAAATCTACATGCACTTATCAAGTGCAAACGTTCGAGCAAACAGCACGACTGGAAGACACAAGTTTAGGCGGAGCGCACTTTGCCTCCTATTAGCTCTAAAAGGCAAACCACATCCCAGCACATTTATGCAAAAAGAAACTAAGCAAGCCCAGCATTATGCATTATTGATATTTATGTAGCAGATCCCTTTTCCCAACTTTTGGGAACTGCGTATTTAGCTCAGCCCCTTTTCCCCCTCTATGTTATTTGAATATTAGTGTTTTAGGGGCAGTTTGTTTTGTTTTAATCCCAAATATGAGGGAAAAAAAACCCTGCACGTGTTTTGTTTAAGACTGTGGGCTGTGGTTATGTTTTATGACTACTTAATGCTACCTACCCTGTTAAGATCCTCTATTTCAGAATTGAAGTTTCTTTCTCCTTCCATCATTTCCTCCTCTTCTAATGTCCGTTCATCATCAAAGTCATGCACCAGCATATCAGCTGATGGATCAAATTCATGGTCATCAGATGTTGCTGAACCTCCTGATGGGAAACATTTTAAATAATTAATTTTTTTTAGTTAGAGTTTAGTTTTGTGGTTTTTTTTTAATATATTTTTATTTTGGTGACGCTTGGATACTCAAATTCAGTTGAGAAATGAAAATAGCTTCAAAATCCCTCACCCATTTATCTGGGGAAAGCCAGCAGCACTGCTCAGAGGGCAGTGGGAGCCATCCTTTGGGTGCTCGTGGAAGAAAGACTGCGCAGAGCACTGAGCAGCCACCTCCTGCCCTGCGGCAGTTCTGCACGTCGGGTCCCTACATAAACATCTGTAAAATGTTCTGGGTTTGAAGATTTATTTCCTACATAATCATAAATCTCTTTGCACCGGGAGTTCTACTGGGAGCTGTCACACTCCAAATATAAATGCAGGACAGTTGTTTCCTTGGTACCTTGCAAGCTTTCCTGTTTACAGCTACAAAGACAATCTGACGACTCTTCCAAATTGTAAACCTAAAATAAGCTTCACAATTATATGGTTCCTATTTCTAATGCCAAACTCTTAGATACTTTTCCCCATGTGTTTTTCTTTTCAGTTCTGTGCAGAACAACACGGTTACGTTTTGTGACAATGAAAAATGAATGAATGAATGGTTTGGCAGATGCAGCATTCAGTGTAATTCAGCAATACCTGAGCTCTCATTCTAGCCCTGCTCACATTTTTCCATTGTCTCCATGAACTTATATTCCATTTTGCAAAGCTCAAAAATGGTACCACCGCTATGGGCACAAGAGGGAGGGCTAGGGCTAGCTCTGCTTTGTACTTGGAGGTGTGCAAGTGATCAGTGGCTTCTCCAAAAGAAGAAAGAGCTCCAGAGACAACAGCAGTCCAGCTAAAATCATTACTGGAAAGCTTTTCCACCAGAAGGATGCCCAGATCCTCTGAAATAAATATCACTAACAAGAGTAGTACCAAGCTATAAAAAAACAGAGATTCGTAGTTTATGTTTCAGCTGATTACCAAATACCAGGAACTCTGGGACACCAAAATATCAGAAAATAACCAGTTTTAAAAGCAGAAGGCACGAAACTCCTCGTTTTTTGCAACCCTAGTGGGAAAAAAATACTGCATTTCTTGCTGCTTTGTGTATAAAACCATACAGCAATGGTGTTATCTGATGACTGAGAGCACACAGGGCCTTTGACTCCATGCTTACTCTGAACTCATCAGACCACAGCCTTAGGTTACAACTGGAAAAGACCCCAAGGGAGAATTTTGAAGTATAGCCTCTTCCCCCACAAGTCTAGGAAATGTCAGAAGGACACTGAGGAAATTCTTACCTGGACTTGAAGACTCGAGAGAAGGCTAAAAAAAAAAAAAAAAAAGAAAACACAGGAAATTATTTTTTCTATAATGAATATGTAAGAACTTAAGTTACAAGGTGAGATTTGAGCAGCCCCACTCTGATCTGTCCCCGTCTACTCAACCCCCTTTTCCACAGCCCAGCCCTGCATACAACAGATTACAGTGCCAGTGGAAACACGATTTATAACAAATTACCTTTCACTTTTGAAAAGGTAAACAATCAATGGTTTTTCATGTTTGAAACTGCACATTAGGGAACACAAGACTCTTCTTTCCATTGCAACTAAATGCACACTTTGAAAAGGTAAGCACAAGCCACACTGCAAATTCCTCGTAGTACAAACAGAAAAAAAGCAATTTAATCTCTAACACAACTGGGAGGAAAAAACAGCAGCAATTGCACTGCAAGCCTGCCTTTCCTCCCAACTATGACTGTACCAAACTGATGCAAATCATGGACTACAAAACAAGCACAAGTTCTGAAACACCGAAAAACACTTTCACAACAACCTTCGTGTACAGCCATCCTTAGGCTCCCTACATTTATCACCAGAACAAACATCACTCTGCCACAAAATCCTGCTGTCTCCTGCTTATACCTTTGCCAATTCTTACCCTCCCGAGCTCAGATTTGCATGTCAGACGTGCAAACCTCGTTTGGTTTGAAAATGCAAGCAAGTGGCTCAGGAACACACCGACTGGAGAGGTTTTGCAAAGCCAGAAAGACTGACTTCTGATTCCAGCAAGCCACAGTACCGCCTTCTCCACTGCCTTTTGAAAACTGAAATTCTGCTTGGGATCAAGGACGTTGTTATTATCTTACATAATGCACAATGCTGTCTTCAGGGAAAACTGCCTGCATTTGGCCAAGAAATAATGTGGAATACTTTGATTTGTGCATTCATGGTACATACTTATACATATACCTAATTCTGTATCTGGACTTCAGCCCTGCTAAAAGTGCAACAAGATTATCTTAGAAAAATATCCAGTGCATGACGTGACATAGGCTGAGCTGCCACTGGGTACCAAAAGCAGCCCACAATGACCAGCTCCTCTCTGGTATGTGCTGCATGCTGCCTCTCTGGTAAGATGCACGCCTGGAGGATGGCAGAACAACACAAAGTGCTGCCCCAAAACCAACCACCTGAACCCTAAGCTGCCCTGAGACAAGGGCAGGAAAGCAGGAAAGCAGAAGTGACCTGGAAATATAAGAAAGGAAAAAGCCTATCTTGTGACTTATGAAGAAACATTATTCCAGAAGTGCCCCTCGCAGAGCAGAGAGTTGGATTTAGCCTTCTAGAAAGCCCTTACAGAAACTACTCGAAGGGATAAACCATGTTACTTAGTAAATAATAAATTCTGCAAATGGCATCTGAAAACCGTTCTTTCTGCCTGGCTATTAGCATGAGTCATTCTTACAGTAGAAGTCTCTTACACAAGCTAACAATCCTGAAGACAAAATAAAACCTGTGTTCAACATTCAAGCCGTATTTATTAATGGCCAGTATCCTTCTTACCTAGTACTTGCCTTTGGCTAAGGAGAAATCATGCTCTGCTTTCCCCCACAGCTGGCTGCTGATCAGCTCTCCATAGGGCTCTCAGCTGGGAAAGGGTGTGGGTACTTGTAGGGGGCTAGCAGCAGAGCAGGGCTCCCAAGGAAGTACAGCACTCACTAACTGTGAGTTTGGGATGGCAGAAGTCCAAGCAAACAGACCACAGTATGGTGAAGTGGCTCAAGCACTGCCCTGAAGGGCAAGAGCCCCAGCTACACTACTAGGCTTTTGGCTTTTAGAACTTGCCACCATCCCAAAGGACCTGCATGATATACCTACGAGTGCAGGTGCGTACATATTTACATGACTTGTATGTACATTTTATATACCTCTATGTATGTATATATAAGAAGTAGACTCAATCATGAGAAGAGAGAGCTCAGGGGAATCCTACCCATGTGCACAGACACATGACAGGTGGACATGCAGAAGTCAAAAACAGCCTCATCCCAGCAGCACCCAATGGCAGGACAAGTGTCAATGGGCACAAGTTGAAATACAGTAAAAAGATCTTTTCCCTATCTTTCAAGTGTGATGACACGTGGGCACACATTGCCCAAGAGGCTGTGCGGCCTGCATCCTGGAGATGCACATACCCTGTCCAAGTACAGCCCTGGGCATCCAGCTCTTGCAGATCTGCCTTTGCCTCGCCTGTCTCCAGCAGCGCCTGCCTGCCTTCACAGCCCTGCAGCTAAAAATGCTCCAATATGTATTGCAATGGGCCTTACTGTAATGAAATCCTTTTGTGATGAGAGTGGATGTGAAACCACAGCAAGACAAAAAGGCATCTAATAGAAGCCAAGCCAGCTTTCAAAGTTCCACTTTCTGAAATAGCATGGTGGTAGCTCAGGAAAGCCACCAGCCCTTCCCAGCAGGCTGAAATACCTCCAATGCAATCACCTCCTGCACAGCTCCCAAAGCATTGCTCAAACACTGCAATGCCTCTGGAGCTCAGAAAAACCCCATGCCTTTTCAGCAACTCCAAAACATATATCCAGTGCAACCCTAGTTTGAAAATATGAACATCAAAATAGAAAACCTGCTAAAGTCTAATGAACATCATTAACGAACATCACATTCACTTCAGGCTACCTTGCAAGATGGACACATCCCTGGGAAGGTTCTAGTTCATTTCTGCTATAAACTTCATAGGTGAATTTTAGGAGAACAGCCTCTGGGTCTCTATTCCTTTCTGCTAAGCTTTGCCTACCAGATTTACTCAGTATGTCCCAGTTTGTGGATTATCATCTCTGCATTTCATACATTCTGCTGTGAGCGATGCACTGTCTATCATTTCCTGCCTTCTATTTCCAGCTAGATGCAGTTTCATGTTACATCTCTTTTATATTATTGGCCAGCTGCTGCCAAAAGTAGTAGTCTGACCTCTTCCCACCACTCCATGTGCCTCTGCCACTTGTGTCATCAGGTCCAGCAATCAGAAAGCTGCAGCACGTGCTGCTTCAGCAAACCAATCTCAGAGAAAAATAGTGCTGGTTTTCCAACCTATTTGCAAGCCAAATTCTCACTGTGGGCCTCTGCAATTGTGGACATGCTGGAAAGCTGGAAGCTAAGCTCCAGGAGGAGAAGGGTGGGCGGCAGGAGACCATGAGTGCCCCTTTCCATCTGTTATCGCTAACCTAAGGTGAAAGAGCATCCTCTGATTAAAGAGCTGTTCCAAGACTACGACTGCAATTCTTGACTGCTCAGCCCTTATTTCCTTGCCTCCAAGCAATCGTGACTGCAGCCAGGGCACAACAGATGGCTTTGAGGGCATTTGCTTATGAAAATTTCCTGGCAGTAGTTAAAGATCATACAGCTGCATTGGTATCATTGCATCCCAAGTCCTAAACTACGATATGTCAACATAGCAGCAATTCCTGTGTAAAAAGGATAGCACTGTATGCTTCGGTGGCTTTTCTGTTTCTGTTGCAGCAATTTAGAGAGAAGCACAAAGCACTTTTTTGCCTCAAGGGCACTCACAGAAACAAAGAACTGCTACTTTAAAAAAGATAACAGGCCAGTAGAGAAAAACGATGGGATTCTGACAATATATGGGTGACGCACAGACTATTCTATGCTTAGAGCCTCCAAAAAGGGTAACAGCAAACGTACCGTGGGTTCAATGAATGAAGAAATATTCATGGCGAGTCCTGCTGCATGGTCACAGCATAGCTAAGCACATTTGTTCATGCTCCAGCTGAGCCACTTGAAGGTAACACTAATTCTGAGATATGAAGAAAACATACCGCACGGTAAAGGTAAAAGACAAGATGTTAAACAAAACATCAAGCTTGAGTGGCACTACAAGAATCTGTCCCTGTTTTTTATTGCATGTGTATTTTTAGGAATCTGAGCAAAGATGTGGACTAGGTGCTTTCAGAGGGTGAATAACACTTGCAGAAACAACTGAGCCAAAAAAATCACATCAAATACATTTGTCAGTGTATGGCTATAATAAATGGATGTGAAGTTGGCCGGTCTCTTGCAGACATCTTTGGATTGGCAAGCAATGAACCCAAGAGAGGTACCATAGATAAAATATGCCCCGTGGATCTACAGCTTGTTACTCTGACAACAAAAATTCGCTGGGCTTTGGGATGTCTGTGTTGCTATGATTTGTGATAGAAGTTAAGTGGCAGAAATAAAACTGAACTGACACCACGGTAGATTAATTCAGTGCAGAAAGGTGTTTGCATTTTTGGTTTTGCACAGCTTATTTTTAAACCCACTACTTCAGAAGTCACAGCATTGGTTGGATTCCACTTCTGCACACTAGCAGAGCTCTTCGTGCCTCATTCCATGGCTTCATAGTTGCTTGGACTGGAACGCGATGCTCCAAAAGCAAAAGCTGTTGAAATAATGCACTGAATCTTCTCTTTACATTTCTCCTACTGCTACGAAGGAGCGCCTGAAGAGAACTGAAAGGACTCTACACACTTTCACTTCTACCTGCAGTACTGCTGTTGTAATTAACACCTTCCATGCTGCTTAATAATTGGTATATAATGAAACATCTTAAAACTCAGTATCTAGTCCCTTCCAGGCAATGGCAAATATATGCTCCATTCAAATTTACTCAGTTATGTTTAAGAGCTCTCTAAACGTTAACTAAAATACTTAAAAGCTAAAATTAAATTTACATTGATGGGAATAAACATGACAAATTATCAAGTAGATACCCAAGTCTTTTCAACCATACGACAGGGAAATACTGAAGCTAATTTGTGGGTTACAGTGGATTGCTTTAACTACATCTAAGGTACTGGAAACTTCCCTATCAACTGGGAACTAAACCTTAAAACATAGCAGTGCTCCCTGTTACATAACACAAGAAATGAAGCATGAGCAGCTGGTGGAGAGTACACAAAATTACTCAGTAGACATGTATGTGCCTTCAACATCACTAAAGCTACATTTCCCTAAGCAGACTAATTAAAAGTAAATTGCTAATCTAAAATGAGTAATAGGCACTCCATTCTTAACATAACCGGCGTTTATTCTCTGAACACAGGTTAACAGTTACACGAATACAATTTAGAGACTGCACAGAAAACTGAAGTTCTGAATACTCGTGGTTTAGACAGCAACTTGGTGGTACATCTTACTGTTCTAATTACCTCACAACATCAGCTGCAAAGCCTGTGAGACCCACGCAGAAGCTGTGAGGTCTTACCAGCCGACATGGCAGCCATGTGAAGAGCTCCCAGGAAGCTAATCCAAGCGATGGGCTGGAGGAAATGACAGATTAAAACGGCAAAGAACAGCCCTTTCTCAAGGGGCAGAAATCTCAGTGGAAGGCTTACAGCTCCATCCTGTCCCTTCTCTATCTGTGCATCAAAGGAACCTGTGCATGCACAAGTGGTTTGTCTTGTTTTCACCTCAGGAATAAAACAATGATGTACTGAACAGAAGGACAAACACCCAACCCTGCTGCCCCCATTTAATGGTTTTACATGTAAATACTTCTACAGCTAAAACCATAATGATATCCAAGCCCTTCTGCACATGAAATGGAAGCCTTTATACACACGAGGAATTTGTTTTGTTTTTCATTTGGCTGTGAAATGACAAAGTTCTTGCATTGCCAGAACAGAAGATGAATTGCAGTGTTTCAGTTCAGACTGCATACAGGTACCCCTGCACTGGAACTACCTTAGCAAAGGTCCCCTGACCTGGCTGCTCCCTTCCGAGTCTTGGCTCCATTTAGAGGCAATAAAGATGACCTTTCCTTCAAGACCAGCCAAGCACTGGATCCAGTTTGTTTCTGTTTATTGGCACCTCATTAAAAAAACATCAAAAAACGCACAGTTTTTCCTGGAGAAACAGAACATTATAAACATGAGCGATATTTCTTAAACAGAAAGATAATTCAGCTGCACTGCTAACAAAAGAGAGCTGTTACTTAACAAAAAAATACGAGTTTTTAAAGCAGTGATTGAAGAGAAACACAGAAGGCTGAAAGGTGTCAGCTGACGATGCTCCCTGAGGCGACAGAGCTTCCTCCAGCCAGCGATCTGCTTCACCCTTCTGTCAAATGTTATCACACCACAGCAGAAGGAAAGCAAAGATGCAACCGGAGTGAATCTGTACTAACGGGCAGGCTCCAGAGCTATGCCATTGTGCTTCCCTTCCTATCACAGCTGCCCACAGCAAGAGGAAGCAGCACCTTAGATGTGCACCTTGAGACTGCCGGGGCACCGCTGATCACCCCAAGATCTCCCAGAGGAGGCTAACCGTGCTGCCTGGCAGCCTGAGCACCCACAGACCTCTGTGAGATTTTCCTATATTTTTCATGACTGAGCCAAATGGAGAGCACAAGCTTTAGAGGGTAGTGAAAGCAGGTCCCATCTGATGGCCCACCACTGTGCTGCTGCTGGATCAGCTGCTGAGCTTGCATACAAAAGCCCTATGCTTGCAGTGAGGTGGGGGCTTTAAGGCTATAGCACAACAGCAGGCGGAGGGAGCTGCAGCCAGAGGGAACAACAGGACATCAGGCACACTGCAACTCCAGCAGGAGATCTTCCCTCCTCAGGGAGTATTACAAAGCATGAGCACAGCAGTTGCTCCGAACACCGTCCCCATCTTATCTAAAGCACACATTTTCTATTGGTCCTAACAATTTATTACTCACGTCCATTACGAACTACAGCAGCAGCCTCAACTTGTTGCAATACCCTGAAATTTCTCACCATGAGAAACTGGATGCCCACGGAGCCATCACATCCTGCAGTAGCATTTCAGAGAAACCAGATACCACCACAGGCCAAGCTCCGCAAGAAAACAATTCTGTGCACAATTTGTGACAAGAATGGATTAACATTTAAATCCGAATGCAGACTGGGGCTACCGGCCAGGAAAAAGCACAAAATGAAACCAAACTATTCAACAATTCCACCATTTACCTAAAATCCCTACACTGCATTAGAAAGAACTCGTGCAGGAAACCCACAAGCAGCAGTATTCTATCATACATGTGCTAAAATCCACTAAATTCTTCCCTTATGACAGGAATAAAAACACCACTTTTCCAGTTCTAGAAATGAAGAACACTAAATGCTATTGTTTTCTCTTCAATAGGGATGCCGGAATGGAACCCTTAGATCTACATTGGGTTCAGAGACCTCTGAGTTACCCTGCCAAAACTGCTCCAAAGGAAGACACACAAACAGCATCAGTCTCATCTACACACCTAATGGGAGGGAACAGAAGTGCTGCTCACTGGGATGGACTGATGCGAATCACCAATTTCAATCGGCAGCAAACCTCACTTTAAGCTGTTTTGACCTTATTTTGTATCCAAGCATCACCCAAAAGCTCTGTCCCAACTGCCAGAACACCTCAGCTTGGAATCACATCAGCAATCACGCTAACTTTATTGCTGCTTCCCCCAGGGGAGGCTATACCCACTTACCCATATTATTTTAAAGCAATAGCATGGCATAATAAAAATCGAAAGCTTAAGGACATGAAAAAAAATGTTATTAGAAATGGTTATTAGAACCCATATTTCTTAAGCACCATTTTTGCTCTTGTTTCAAGATGCATAGGAAAACCAGAGTTCTGATTCACAAAGAAGTTTAAAACCCTTCAGCTTAAAAAAGTACAGCAACCAGGAGAAAAACCTTGCCAGATATTACAGATTTAAAGGGGGTTATTTAAGAACTTACACACAACATTAATAAGCTGATTTTCTGACCAAAAGCAACCAAACTTCCAGAAATACAAACAAAACTGAAGTGCATTCAAAGAAGTCACTGGGTCTCAGTTCAACTGTCCACTGATTTCGGAAGAGAGCTGGTCCTGCTCCTCTCCCATACAGGCTCCTGCTTCTTCCCATCGTTGGCTGAGACCATTGGAAGCCCATTCAAGCTGTTAACCTCCCAGAAACAGGAAAGTTTAAGCTCTTTATTCCAGCAGTCAGCAAGCAGAATCATCTCACTGCAGGGCAAGGAATACCATGAGAAGGTGCAAAGGATGCCAATAGGACTGCATCTTCCAGCACAAGCGAGCATCCTGAACTGCTCAAGACAAGCACACTGCCCAAGGGGAAGCTGAACCAACCTCACAGCTTGGCACTTTTGGAAGGAGGAAGACACTGCTCCCTTGCTGATGCCCACATCAGGTTCTGCCACCCCAGCTCCAATGGCCTCTGATCTCTGCATTAGCTGATGCCACCAGCTGCCCTGCAGGAAGCATTTCATTCCTCCTCAGCTACAAGTTGTGCCAGTTCACAGCACAGGTCAGAGAGCACGCGGTCTATGCAGAAGCAGCAGGAAGGCAGAGCCACCCCTTTCTGACAGCTGCTTGACTGCCCAGCTGCTGTCCAGCCTCTCCCAAACAAAGCTGTGCCAGTCTGGTTCAGGGATTTGCACCCTCACCTTGCCCAGCCCATCCCTGATCAAACACAAGCATCCTCTTTCCTGTGCAGGCCTGGTGCTTCTCTTCCTTGTCAGTGATTAGGGGGATAAAAGCAAACCAAAAATGCCTCAAACCAAGAAAGCCCTCTGCATTTACCCCCAATTGTGCCTGTAGCAACCTGACTTGTGCAAGCCATTACAGAGCAAAACAACAAAAAAGCAGGAGCTCAGCACTTCTGGAAATCATAGCAGGTATTTAGCTTTGTCACTTGCCATCAGAGAGCTTGACCCCATCTCCTGGAGTTTTTGCAACCAGAAAGTCTCATTCTCACATTTTATTCAAGCATTATAATGGCTAAACAAATGACAACAAAGAAGCATTCTTTCAACTACTAATCACTCTTTTAAGTCAGAATCTTCTCTCCTCTCAATAGACATTAAAATTCTTATATTAGGGAAAAAAAATACATCTCAGCGTTCACTCCACCACAAGGACTAAATAAGCTGCTTAAAGCACAGCTCTGTAATATACACAAAGCCTGAGCTGATCTTAAGTTAGAGATGCTTTCTTTCTGACTATGCCTTGAACAATCTTTAATATGTTGGAGCATTAGCACTCAAGCCCACCACACGAGCATGCTTTGAAGTGGAACAAAACCCTAAAATGGGTTATTAATACCAAATCTAAACCCTGTATAAGCTACATTCAAACTATTTTTTCTCCCTCTGTTCTGTCCTGCATTCAAATCAATACATTTCTACTAAAGCGAAACTGCATTTTTTGTTAATTTAGTTTCACTTTCTGCACTCACTGACTCACTAAGCAGGCTCAGAGCTCCTGTCTGAAGAACTTCCCTGTCAATTTCAAGAAGCTCCATCCTTATTACTGTTATCGTGCAGCTCCTCCAGGCACAGCACTGCCGTGCTAAGGAGACTTCATCCCACCCCGTACAGAAGTCCAGCTGCACTAGGAGCCATCACACAGTGCACTGCTCCTAGCTTGAATCACAGAGATTTTTTTTATTCCTCATTTCAACTGGTTTCCACATCTAGAAGGCAGTGCAGGCATAGAGCTGCTTGCACAAACAGTCCAGTGCATGCAAACAAATGTCAGCCAAGTCTGCGTTGCTGCTGCTGCCTCTGAGCTTGTCCCACAGGTGGATCGAGGCTTCCAGAGCCTCTTTGTGCTGCTCCTGCCTCGTACCCAGAGATAAAGCAGCCCCGATGCAATACAAAACTCTTCAGAGCTTTTTCTTTTAAGGGAGAAAAAATACATCCTCTTCCTTTCTTAGTAAAATACCACAGACAACAAGTAACAAAAGCCTTTCCCTTTGGAACAATATCCATAAAGTGGAAAAAAACAATGTCTGCCTGCCCTCCATACCCCATGGCTTTATTGCTCTCCGCAGCACGCATCCCCTACAACTCTCAGCCCCGTTCCTGCTGCAACGTCAATAGAAGTACGTGACTGTACCAAATAGGAAGTAGTGCAGCTCTGACTGTGGCTCCCAGCAACATGGCGAGCCTCGGCTCTCCCAGAACGGAGCTCTGGGGGTATTTCACAATAACACTGTGCTAAATGAACAAAACTTATCAGCAGATGGCAAAACTTGCGACCAAACCACTGAACTGTGAGTCTCCCCAATCCCTGCCTCTGGCTTCATGGAGCGGGAGTTTAACAGCCACATTGTCTCAGGGCTCAGACAGCAGATTCTCTGCCTCTCAAGATGCAGAAGAGAAACAATTCTATTACCTTGTAAAGACAGCTTACACTGTTACATTTAGTAACAATAGCAAGAGGTAATGCTACATTATAGCTGAAAAAATACAACCAAATAAGAACTCACTTAACGTCCAGAAATTTCAAGGGAACAAGGAGGAACCCTCACCTACAGGACATTTTAACACAGATTCCACTCCCCCACAAGCACAGCTGGAAGAAATGCCCATCGTGGGAAGGACCAGTTTATAGCACACCTTCTAAGGAAGCATTTCTAATCTGTTTGTCGACACTATTCGAGCAGCAAATTACCTTGAAATTGAGATCTCGGGATAATTCGAAGGAAACTTGACAGAACATCAGCTCAGCGATCCTAACTCACCTCCTGGGACACGGAAGGGCTGCTCTTCCCAATCCCACCACGATGGACACATCAGTCACCCCACACAGACCCCGCAAAGGGCTCAGGAAGCCTTTTGCCATTCCCTGCACTTCCCCCACAGCCCTCCTTTCTCCTCCAGAGAAAGATCCCCCCTCGAAAGGGGCAACAGCCCCCCCCCTTTGTGCTGCCGTCTCCAAAACGATCATTAACGAAAACAAATGCCCCTTCCATCCCTTCCACCCTCCAGTAACGGTGCTACACGCGATGTCCAGGAGAAAAGATTTTCTGTGCTCTGGGACGGGCGGGGACCCCCCTCGCCGCGCTGCTCCGCACCCCCCCCACCCCCACCCTCGGCCCGGCTCCGACCCCCCCCCCTCCCCGGGACAGCCTAACGCGGGCGGTGCCCGCTTCCCGGGGCGGCCGGCGCCGCTCGTTCCCAGCTCCCCCCTCCCCGCCACCGAGGCGAGCCAGGCCCCGCGGGGCTCTGCTGCGATCGCCGGGCTCGGTGCGTCGCGGCCTGCTCCCGGCCCCACAAGTAACTTGCGGGACGCTCCGCCCGGCCGCGGCCCCGCGCAACAAGTTCCCGGACCGGCCCCCGCCCCTCCGCCGCCTTGCTCTCACCTCCGCCATGTTCGCTGCGCGGGAGGGAGGGCGGGGAGCGGGCCGGGGAGGGGTCACATCGCCGCCGCGGCGGAGGAGGAAGCGGCGGCGGAGGGTCGCGGGCTGCGCGGCGGCGGGGAGCGGCGGGAGGGCGGGGCGAGGGCGGGGCCGGGCGGCGCGCCGCGCGCTACGTCACCGCGCACGGGCCGCGGAGGGGAGGGGCCGGGGGAGGCGGGGGGCGGAACCGCACGCGCGCGCTCAGCTCAACCGTCAATCACGGCGCCGGCCCCGCCCCCGCCCTCCAGGCCCCGCCCCCTCGGCCCGTCCCGGCAGCGCCGCGCCCTCACGGCCGGGAGCGCCGCGGCGGAGCGGGGCGAAAAGGAGCCGGGTGGGTCCTCCCCGACACCGCGCGGTGCCGCCCACACGGCCCGGCTGTCGCTCCGTACCGAGCGAACCGCGCTCCCGTCGGCGTTACTCACGTTGGGGCGCGGAAGGCGTCGTCCCACCGCGGTCCTGGGCAGCAGCGCTGTGCTCCTGCGTGAGGGGAAACAAAACACAGAACGCGCCCGTTCCTGACGCTGCCGCCCCTCGGTCCGTCCCCGTGCGCGGGTGCAGCTCAGCCCCGTAGGGCCGCAAAAGGGCGCAAGGCTGCGGGTACGAACCCGGCGTCACGGCCGCTGACAGCAGCGGGGCTGCCGCATCGTGGCTCGGCACTTCGGGATCGGCCCCGCGGGGCGGCGCTCCGAGCAGCAGCGCGTGCGGCTCCGCCGACCGAAAGCCCCGCGGAGCCCGGGACCGCGTCCCGCCGCAGGGGCGGAGGGAGCCGCCGGGCCGCCGAGAAGCTTCGTGCTTCGGTGACAAAGCGGGGACCGGCGCTGCCGCGGCCCTGCCGGCGGGGAGGAGCCCCGGGGCGGGCAGGGGGCGGCCCGTAGGCCCAGCCCCGCCGGGCGCGGAGCGAACCCTGGGGACGGGCGGGCCGCGGCGCGGCTCTCTCTCCTCAGGCCGGGCGGGCGCCAGGAGAGCGGGAGAGAGGGGACCTATCGGCGGCGCCGTCCTTGGCAGCCAATCGTCTCGCCGCGTCTTTGGGGCGCGTTGCCGTGGTTACCGCGCGACGCGCTGCCCCCCGCCGAGCAGCGGCGCCATGCAGGGCCCGGGCGGAGCGCGGAGCTTGTCGGTGTGAGTGCGCGGCCGCGGCGCAGCCGGAGCAGCGGCGGAGGCTCGTTCGGGCGGTGTCGGGACGGGTCTGCGCTGCTCCTCGGTTCCCGTTCGGTATCTCAGCTCCAGGCAGCGCCGTAACGCCTATGACATGTTTGCTCTACCGTAGTTGCCCCCGGCCCTGTCCACCTTACTACTCAGAAAGGCTCCTGGGAGCCAAGCGGAGATCCGAGGGGATGACATGATTTAGTGCTGCACTCCTGTTACTGTACCGCCCTGAAGGGCTGGAAGGGAAATAACGAGTAGCGAGTTTTGCCCGTCCCATTCACCTGATTGTACGCTGTGATTTGAAACCGCCTTCTGGTTTCAGGTTGAGGCAAACAACGAGGACCACCTTCGGCAGCAGAAAGCAGCTGAGCTTCGATGGCAGAAGCCACAGCAGAGCAGCGCTGAGCAGCCACGGCCACACAGCTGGGCTGAAGGCAGCCCAGGAGCACAGGCAGCACCGTGTGAGGGTGAGAGGCTGCAGTGGGGGGTTCGTGTGGAGTCTAAAGGCTGTGGGGAAAGAAGGGGGAGAGAGAAGGGGAAAAGAAAGGCACGGCTGAACTGGAGAGCTGTGGGGGAAGAAAAAGATCCAAGAGTTAAGTCCACTCTGAAATGACGACCACAGAAGCATCTGGGTTGGACAGCGCCTTTAAAGACCACCTGGTCCCACTTCTCTGCCATGAACAGGGACACCCACAGCTCAAGCATCGGTGTCCAAAACCGATCTGCAAGAATAAAAACAAAAGCGGTTAAGCACACTTGTTTCTCCATGCCTTAAAAACCCACAGGCTAACACAGTTTACCTTGGTTTGCTATTTTTTGTTAAGTTATTATTAGTAGGTTTTTCTTTCTGTTTTTTGGGGGGTGAGCAGCTGTCTTGAAAGCCTTCTAGAAGTCAGTAAGATAAGCCAACCACACCTTCCACTTGAGTTAGGAAGAACGCAGTCTTAAAGCTAGTTATTTGAATAAAAAGACCAGGTGTCCAGGCACAGTATAATGTTCTTTTTCACAAGTCAGTATGTGTTCATTTGAAGGTAAGCAATTTAAAGTCACAGTGCTCCTAATTTAAGAATGACTTGCTTTCAAATCTAAATGAGATGTTGGCTGTAGCATTTGTACGCCTTTACCTGAAAAGGGTAAAGGCTTGGAGAATCAGCCCTATGAGGAGAGACTAAGGAAGCTGGGGCTGTTTAGCCTGAGGAAGAGGAGGCTGAGGGGAGACCTTATTGCTGTCTTCCAGTACCTGAAAGGTTCTTACAGTGAGAGTGGGGCAGGTCTATTCTCACTACTGACTTGTGACAGGACGAGGGGAAATGGCCTCAAGTTGCGCCAGGGCAAGTTTAGGTTGGATATTAGAAAGAACTTCTTTACAGAAAGGGTGGTTAGGGACTGGAATGGGCTCCCCAAGGAGGTGGTTGAATCGCCATCCCTGGATGTGTTTAAGAGCCGCTTGGATGTGGTACTCAGGGATATGATTTAGCAGAGGTTTGTTGTTGTGGTATTGTTTTGTGGTTGTTTTTTAAGAGATAGGCTACTGGTTAGGCTGCGGTTGGACTTGATGATCTTCAAGGTCTTTTCCAACCTGAGTAATTCTATGATTCTATGATTCTATGAAAAACAGAAGATTCTCATAACGTTATCTAAGAGTTCTGTTTAAAGACCAAACGGAATGTCTTAGAGTGAAATGATCTTTTGAGCAGCATCATACAAAAAAAGAAGCATTGCTGTTACTCTAGTTGCTTTTACTGCACTGCTAATTCGATATAAATTGTTATGGTCAATAGGCACTCTTTGTAGTCATAGGATAAAAAAGTCAGGAAAGACAATAGATGGATGTAGATTTTTGCAGATAGTTTGCATCGTTTCCATAAAGACAGCTCCAAGGAAGAGCCAAGCACAGGTAACAGTCTTTTCAAGGCTGAGTCCTAAAGGGAAAGTGGGAATCAGTTTCTCTTTGTCAAGGAGGGTGAATACATCTGTGTCCTGCCTAGATCGGGGTCTTCTTTTTGTACAAGATGAAATGTTGCATGTGTCATGACTGCCGTTTGCTTTGAGAAGACAGTGACATTGCTATTGTTATTTAAATATTTATTCAGGTTTTTGATGACGAAGGAAAGGATGTGACACCCCATCCGCTCTTCCATCCAGATGCAAAAACTGCTGCATCCAAACAAAGCAAGTTCCTGGTATTGAGCGATTACTTGGGGGCCACAGGATCAGTTTTTCTCCCTGTACATCAGTCATCAGGAGGGGATGATAGCTTCGTAGCCCCAGACTCAAGGTTAGTTCATTAGTTGTTGGCTCCTAATTTGTATCTCTCATACATCTGTCCTGTAGCAGTCACACATCTTCTCTGCAGAGGGAACAAGAGATGGGATAATGATACAGTGCTAATACTGTGTTGCTAAAACACACACGTTTACCTGTCATAGTCATCTGTTGAAATCTGAGGCATAGTAACAAACAGAGCAGGTGGAATTTATCATTGCTTGTGACTGAGACTGATTCTGTGCAAGAAGCATTTGCTGAAATGCTAATACACGCAGTTGAAAGTACTCTGCACCACATGTTGCTGTAATATTTCTCACTGCGTTCAAATTCTCCTTCCTAATGCACAGTTTTCTGTGTTAACACTGCAGAATGGACCGTTTTTAGAGATGCTCACAGTACAAAAGTGCAGACCTCCACTCTACAGGTTTTGTAAGGGTTAGGACTGCAAACACAGTTAGATTAGAACCTATACACAAGTATGTGACAAAGCACTATCTCAAAAATAAAGGAGGTTGCGTTCCAGTTCCCTCAGTAAGAACATAAAGCTGAGAAGGAGTATTTGCAGCTCCTCACCATACTGCCATAGCTGTCTCAAATGCTCTGCTTTCCTCACACTTATCTTTTCAAAAATTGCAATTTGGCAACATGTGTTTGGCTGTGGGTATAGAAAAGTGCTCTGGAAACATAAGGGCTGGTTTCACTGACAACTTACACATCTTTTTTACTCTATTTTGCCTGTCAGTGGTACTTCTGAAGCAGCAACAACCCTGTTTCAAAACCCTGATTTTGTCAGTTTGGATATTCAAAATATTGCTAGCATAATCAGAGTTCTCTCTTCTAAATTAACTTAAAGTTACCTCTGTGTACACATATGCATCTATTTGAAACTCTCGAGTTACAGCTGCTGAACTACATGTTTCATTACTTATTGGAGCCAGACATTCAGTACGGCGGGAATCAAAAAGGTTTATCTTCCAGGTGAGGTAATTTATGTGAAAGAAGGTAAAAAAACAATTTGTTTAAAAATGAAAAGCAGTGAATGGCATTGCTTTATCAGATGACGTGTGCACATTCACTTTAAGGGAGAGAAGGTGCTATGTATTTTGTCACACAGACTAAAAAGATAAGTCAATCAGCACTGGAAAAATCCCACAAGTTAAACAAAAACAAGTATTATTTAGTCTTTCCTTTGGCAAAGTTAATGCCATTGCAATTTCTGAGCAACAGAATGCTCTTTGAAAACACTTTTTGTTGTGCTCCCTATGGTGGCTTATGGTGAGGGATACTCCTAGAGTCAGGGCTATTGAGCAGGGGCCAATATACACAAAAATGGCTTAAAAAATAGATGGTAAATTAAAAAAGACATTCTGTTTGGAGATGGGCTCCTGTTTAAAAGACAGAATGAAGTGGTTTTACCTTAGGATTAAATACAACTCTAAAAAATGTCACATCAAACGCCCCTTGTATAATTGCTCACACTTAGCTTTTGAGGAAATCTGCTTTAGAAAACACCCAACTCTACATCAGTCTTGAGTTTTGCTTCTGGTTATTATCACGACCATCCCCTCTGTAAACATTATGTTTTCGAGTTTTGTGTGCATTTCAAAGATGTTACATGTAAAGCCCCAAAGGATCTTAATTCCAGTGGAGAACTGTGCTCTCTGTATGTATGTGTTATCTCCCAGCAGGTAACCATCACGTCACATTATTATATGCTAAGAATGAATCCAAGAGCCCAACAGCCTCTTTTCCATCAGCTATTTAATGCCTCAGGATATGCTGTTGGATGAATTCTTCCTTTTTAAGTCTTTTTCCATCCTTTTCATTATTTTCTTTGCAAAGCCTTCTATGACTTCTTTCACAAGGCCAGCATTCCTGTACATGCTCTCACAAAGCCCTCTGTGGTTTATCCTAAAAACAACGCCGCTGTTTTTGTAGCACTTTGTGTCTGGACTCTCACATACCATTTCAGCTTATTTCTTTGTTACTGAAGGATGTGCGGAGGCAGCGGAGTTTCTAAATCAACAGAGTCCATGCTAGGTGGAATAGCAGAACCTGGCTCCCAGCAAGATACTGCTGTTAGCTTACCTGGTAAGGAATATACACTGTATAATTATAGATCTAAACTGTTCTTTGGAGCACTGAGGCTTGTGAGACACCCAGGGCCTCACAGGTTTTGGCTCCTGCTTATTATGATACCTGCAGAATTAATTTGCCGCCTTCTGAAGTGAGAGGAGAAAATGTCTTGCTTGTTAACCTCCTGTAACATGTCAGATGTACAGGTGAGGCAAGAGGAGATAAAAGAACAACTGACAGAAGAAGACTTAGACAAGAGAGTGGATATTTATCTCACAGAGACAGAAACTCTCTGCATGTTGGACTTGCCACCTATTGTGATGTCTGTAGAATCAGAAGATGCCACAAGAGTTCTGTATGTATACTTGCAATTGCATACATGCATATATTATGCTCAGCAAACCTAATTTATCCTGACTGCAGAGACCCAAACAGGCAGCGTTTGTTGTTCTGAATGTTCCAGTTTGCCACTCATTTTTGTCTGAATCCATACTGGGCTGCATGGGGACAGACAGTGACTCCTCCTGAGTGCAGCAAACTGCTGGTAGATTAAGGCCTGGTATAATCCAATATCTGCTGTCAGGATATTAAGACTCAGAAAACAGAAAAACCCCACTGTTCACACTGACCAGTCCAAAAAATTCCTTTTTGCCTTTTGTATGCACTGCCCTTCATTTCTAATTGATGAGAGTCACATATTTCTGAACCAGATTCCACCAAAGACCAAAAGTAGTTGGAGTGAGGATTTTTACTAAAGCCCCCCTCTGCTTTTCTGTTCTAGAACAGCACCACAAGGTGAGAAGCAGCTGCTGAAAGATGATATGTGGAATGAAACAAAATCTCTAAGCACACACACACACACAAACCCCAAGCAATAAACATATGACATGGAGCATAGTTTTCTCATCAACTTGTGGTTACATAATTTGAGAAGCTGAATGCAAATATTCTTCAGAAAGTCAATATCCACTTATTTTCTTTTCAAGGGAGCGTAATAAGATTTATGCTGACATTTGCAAAAACAGACCTGGTAACGATCGCTTTGTAGAGAAAATGATGCAAACCATTAATGGAGCTGCAAAGAACAAGAAAGTACAGTGTGACAAAATCATCATGGAAGATAAAGGTAAACTCTGACCATATAGGAACTAAATAGGAAAGGGTATTAAAGAAAAGCAGCCTCCCATTTACAACACAGTTTCCTTACCAGATGGGTTTTATGACACTTTGTTTATACTATGCTCTTGAAATATAAAAGGATACGGTTTCCCTTTTTTCTCTCCTAAGTTTTCGGTGACACTAGTTTCTATTTCTACTTGTCGAAATGCAAAGAGAATCTTTGTTCCAACACTTAAAATCCTGAGGAAAGCAGAAAGTTGTGGAAGCCTCAGAGTAAAACACAACTTTACAAAATAGTTTACAAGCTCAAGGCTCTGAGACTATTGTAGAGGAATATCAAAGTTTTGGATACGGGCACTGAGATTTGCCTCACTATGGATATGTTTATATGGGAGGCCAAAGAAAACTATGGGGAATGCTATTCTAAACATCTCTGTGTTCTTTACTAGAAAATTAGTGGAAAAGAAGACAATATATCAAAAGGAAAAGTAAAATATTTTCTGGTCTGAAAATGTATCTTCCCCTTTTGTGTGCCTTCAGCACTAGCAGGGCTCATTCCAGCCCATGTTTGAAGAGCCAGTCACACACAGACAAGGTTGCTGTCTGAGGCTCAGTTTTGGAGCCCCTCTGCTAAACAGTTGGTTGTATGGCATAAAAAGTATACCTTTGCTCAGCTGCAGCTACAGATAACAGCATACAGACACAAGAGGCTTACATAATATGGCGTAACTCATTTCTAGGGATAGTGGTCACTTCTTGGGACTTCTACAACTCTTATAACGCATCACAAGTAGAACCTACCTCAGAAGCAGAAGGCAGCAGAGCCCCAGCTGAGAAGTGGAGCACCTCTAGTATGACTGAAGAGCAGGATACACCTGCAGCTGCTGAGAGAGGTAACATTGTTCTGGGAGGTTTATATTTCTTCAGCTTTTTCATCCTTCTGAACAGTGCATAGCATATGTTTTCATAACTGATCTTCAGCAAGGACAGAAAGACACAAAATTTGATGATACCAATTACTTGGAAGGCATAAATCGTGTAAAGCATCCAGACATATCTCATCATATTGAATATTTGAACAACAAAAGTAAATAAATAAAGCAAGAAAAAGATAATAGTGGAAGTATTGTTTTGATGATGATAGATTTTTCTCTGCTTTTTTTCTGGGGGGGGGAGGAAGAGACACCTCATCCCTTCCACTTTTATGTGCATAATAGTATCATGTTAAAACCATATTTTCTGATCTTACCTGTTGTCAGGCAGCATAACTTCTACGAGCATTTTGGAAAGTGCTGGTCTTGCCAGAGCCCACGAGGAGGAGAAATGCCACATGGAGGCTACGTTAAGATCAGAAAACTTTCAGCAGGATTTATTTTTCATGGAGAGGATTCTGATGGAGAATATTTTTCAACCCAAACTTGCAGCTTATCGACAGTTTCCTGTCCTTATAGGTTAGTTTCTTACCAGCAACCCCATTTTCATCACAGGGCTTTGTATGCTATTGAGAATCTCTCATTGAAAGTCTTCACAGATGACCAGCCATTTAAGAAACAGACAAAAGAGTTTATGAGACATTAGCCTGGATGGGGCAGCTTTATATTCTCTGTAACAAATCACAGAATTATAGGGGTTGGAAGGGACCTCTAGAGATCATCGAGTCCAACCGACTCTAAATGTCCCTACAATACTTGGAGGAAGAACTGAATTCATGAATTCTGAGCTGGCTCATTTCCCTTATTGCAGCAAACTGAGACCTTCTCAAAATATCAGTCAGGATTATTTCCTGGCAGCTAAGATACAGATTAATTCAGCCTGATAGGTGTCTATCAAAGTGTGGTCACTGAAGTCTGTAGCAGGCATTACCTAGGCCCAAGAGCTAAGTAGTACTGTACCTTTTACAGGAGTTCCAATATACATATATCATCTATCTGAAGAAATCAGACTGCCATTACTGTTTCATATCTTTCCATGGTATAGAGAGTTGTGAAAGAACTTGAAATGCCTTGAACATAACTGCAACCTTCTCTGTCACTACTGCCACCTTAGCTACTATTTTAGTAGTAAAGGTGTCTTAATTCCTCAGTTCTTCCATTTATTTATTTATTTTCCTTCTGAAATATATTTGCTGAAAGTGCAGATTTTTCTACTGTTGTGACCAACTGGAGTTAACTAAATGAAGTGTTACTACTCAGATTCTACTCTATTTATGCATTTTAGATCCTGTTGTCACATCAGGGGCTGACAACACATTAGGTGCTATACAGGAAGCTGAGCAGGAAGAACATGACAAGGAGAAGATGGATAAGAAAGAGCAGAAGGAAACACTTAGTGACCCCTCAATTCTATCTGAGCTAGATAAAACCTCAGAAGAAATGGTACCTCCCAGTTTGAAACAACTGTGGTCCTATAGGTGTGGTTTAACTCACCAGCACAACGTGAGCAGCATGGCTTGGAGCAAAGTAAACCTGGTGAGCTAACAAATAACTTCTTCTAAGCTGTCTGGAAAATGTCTACATAATTTTCAGTGTAAATGAACTCCCGGGGTTTTTTAAGATACACTTTTGCACACATCCCCAGCCAGCTTGGTTGTGTTTGCATCACAACGCTTGTATTCCATCCTTGCTGCCTTATTCCTCAGGCTGGACAGCTGCACTAGGCTTCTGCTACAATTGTATCCCATCAGCTTTAATCAGTCCTCCATACATCACAGGTGGTCGCCTGACCAACAGCATTGAGAGAATAAACCTTGTCTGAATGGGAAGCTGAAATTGAAACTTTTCCAACAGAGTTCTTTTAGGGCCACAACAAAAATAATGTGCAGAAGGAAGGTAAAAAGCAGGGAATGATGAGAAACATAAATCCACTATGATTGCTCCATGGGAAGAAAGAGAAAATAATGACCATGTCATAAGGTTAATAGAACATCTAAGGGTCTGGTGTAGAGTTGGATGCCCTTATGTACTGCAGTCTTAAAATTTTAGAGCAAACAAATACCTGCTTTTTAAGTGTTAGCTTCACCAACTGGTTGTTTCACATAGGAGAAAAAAATACTTGAATGGAGCTGAAGTCTTGGTGCAGTTTCTTTACTCTTCCTTATGGGAAGGAGTGAATTAAATGTATCAGTCCCTATTATCAACAGATGAAAGTTAAGAGTTTGAGGCAACCATTGAAGCTGGTTCTACAACTAACAGTGGGAAAGAGGAGTGTAACTGCTGTGACATGTCCTACTAAAGGCTGCACATTTAAGGTCATAGAACGCTGTATATTCATCTTTAGCAAGGGACATTTTTTAAATGGCCTTAGGGAGGTGAAAGGGTGGCAAACAATTGATAGTGACTATCAACACTCTTTTCATTCAACCAGTTTCCAGTTCTCTAGAAATTCTGTTCTTGTGTTAGGTTCTGCTTGCATAGAACACAAGCATGTTTCCAAGCTTTGCACTTGGACCACTGTTAGAAGAAAGCTTCCTTTTAAAAATATAAAACTGAACATGAAGTTAAACTATAATCTGCCTGTTAATCTGTGGTTTTAGGATCTTTTAGCTGTTGGTTATGGAGCATTTGATTTTAAAGAACAGAAGGAAGGCTTGGCATGCTGCTGGTCACTGAAGAACCCAATGGTAACAGAAGCATTGATTTTGTCTCCTTACTTCTCTGCTTTTATCTGCTGTGCTGTTTCTGCTTCATTCATTTCCCCCTAAATAAAAATGAAATAAAAATAAACCCCCAAAAACAAAAGACCAAAACCAAAGAACTGGCAAATAAAGTTGAATTTGGGAGCCCAAACCACACCATTCTGGAAAAACAGTTTTGACTGCAGTACCCAGCTGTGTGCCTGTAGGATGGGGTGAATCTAATTACTTCTTTGTTTTTCTAAACCCATACACCATTTGTTCAGTGCTTGTAATTTCTGATTACAGTGCATCTGTATTTTAAACTTAAAGATTATCTTTTCCAATCAATTTTCTGTTGTATAATGAAATCCTACATCAAAGAATGAAACATTTATTGCTGTCCTGAAATGCTTACAGTGAAGGAATAAGAGCTGGTGCACACACTGAAGCACAGCTCCTTGCAAACCAGCACTTCACTGTCTCCCTTTTCAGGAGCTCCGGGACTTAAAGGGTTTAAAGTTACAATGGAGCAGAATCAGTTCTTTGGCAAGATGGAAAAACAACGTGAAAATTGTGTTTTACATTTTACTTAAAGCAATTAAATTGCACCTTCAACTAAATTACTGTAATTAGCAAGGCACTCGCCTTCCGATTGCAAGACAGGAAACAATTGGAGGAACTTTCTAAAACACCACTATACTCCTATCACTGACTCTTAGTGAACCTGATTTTTAGTTAGTTGGTTTGGAAAAGGCTCATCTAACTTTACAGTGCCATATTGCTGCATAGTCCTCATTTCCACCCCCCCCCCCCCCAACTTTATCAGTTGCAGCAAGAGATAATAAACAGAATCACTCAGAACATAGCCAATTTCTGTGCAGAGGCACCCACTCTGGCCACCAGCACTTGGGTTTTCAGTACTACCTACCAGTTCAGTATCCCATATTGAGAAGTTTAATGTAAATGAAGAAACTAACTAAAAATGTTCTTGTGTTTCTCTACTGGTCAGTGGCCAGAGCGTTCTTTCCAATGTGAGCATGGTGTTACTACACTGGATTTTTCTATGGCAATCCCGAACCTTTTAGCAGTTGGGATGTACAGTGGTATCATTGTGGTCTACAACGTACAGAGTTCTGACTCCACTACAGTTTTCCACAGTGGGTAAGGTTACAATATGCTGCCACCTCCCACCTCGGTCATGTCTTACCTTCTCAGCTGTGAATATTCATCATTTGTTTTTTGCTGTGTGATGAATACAGGTTGCCCAAGGAGGCTGTGGATGCCCCATCCCTGCAGGCATTCAAGGCCAGGCTGGATGTGGCTCTGGGCAGCCTGGGCTGCTGGTTGGTGACCCTGCACACAGCAGGGGGTTGGAACTGGATGAGCACTGTGGGCCTTTGCAACCCAGACCATTCTGTGATCCTATGATAACAGCACTCAGTAAAGGCTTGTGAATACTCACAGATGTTGCACCATTTTTCATTTCCAACTTTTTTCATTATCATCATCATAGTATCATAGTATCATAGTATTGTGCGAGTTGGAAGGGACCTTAGAGATCATCGAGTCCAACTCCCGGGATTCGAGCCCTCTGTGTAGCAGAGCGGCACTTCTACCCCCTGCTCCACAGGGGGGATTCGAACCCGGGCCCCCTGGTGTTGCAGACGGGAATTCTACCGCTGCGCCACCGGGGCACACATTATTTTCTAGTTCTGGCTAGAAATCCCTTTATAAACACTCAGAACTGAATATAAAACATGTTTGGTAAAATAAATATGTCCCAGTGTAAACAGAACATTAGGAGATATGTGCATTTCTATGTTTTTATGAAAAGCTGAATAGCATTTGTCATAATACTTATCATGCAATACAAAGCAGGGAATCAGTACTTTTTTAGAAGTGTTGTCTTGACTTTGTTGATATGTGGTTTATCTTTGCATTTCTTTTTACCCCAGGGAATGTTCTGCTAAACATACAGGTCCTGTATGGCAGCTGAAGTGGGTGCAGTGGGACATAGGCACAACAGAAGGTATCAAGAGGGAGAGATTAATCTCTATCTCAGCAGATGGCCGAATAACCCAGTGGCTTATACAGGAGGGACTAGGTGCCATTGGTAAGCATTTCCCCTGCACAGAGCTAATACCTGAAGTGACTATTACTTCTTTGATTTCACGTGGTGATCTTTATACATAGTTATCATATACAAAACATTTAAGAGCTGTAAGCATCTGATGGTGCTATGAATAACTCATATCTGTCTGACAAAACCTCTTGCTAATTGCACAGACCTGATGAAAATAAAGCGAACAAGAAGCAAGAAGAAAAACTTACCAGGTGAGAAAGAAAGGGAAAGTGAAACTCCAATATCCCAGTGGGCAGCTGGGATGTGCTTCGACTTCCATCCGAAGGTAAGCTCACAAAGCCCATCCTGGCTGAAGAGCTATTCAGATAACCACGAAGCACAGGTCAGAGCCTCCTTTGGAGTTGCCTTAACATGCACTAGTCCGGGATTTGGCACTGCTATTTAAAGGCAACATAGTTTTGAAACAAATTGCTTTTTAACTAGTAACAATTTGTTCCAAAAGGGGCGATATGGAAATAAAGGAACTCATTCCTGTATGTGAATATTGTTCCAGCCACATGACTCACATTTGCTTTGGGCCAGATCCTGCAGAAGCTTTCCTCTATGTTGGTCAAACCTGGTAGAATCTGGCTGCTGAACATTTCCTGAGTCTAGGACCCTGCTGTCTCTGCCTCTCCTAATAATCCAGATGATTTCTTTTAATTGCCCAACACGCATCTGAAGAATTCATGCCTTCATCCCTGTGAGTCACGGAAAGTACAAGATTTTCAGGAATCACTAATTGCAGCCTCTGTTCTGCACAGATGGAGAACACACACACGTACTAAATCTGATCCTGGAACTGCTGGACCCACTGTGGATCCATCTCTGCAACACACTCACAGGCAGCCCAAAGCACAGCACCTGAGCTCTCCAGAGTACCAGCAATGGCCACACTCACACGGTCCTTTACATACGTTCATAGAAGCGAGAGGCAGGTTAACCCAACTTAGGTTGTTTGACCTTTATTTCAGGACACTTACCTTTATCTTGCTGGAACAGAAGAGGGTCTTATTCACAAGTGTTCTCGTTCATGCAACAAGCAGTTTCTAAAGACATACAGAGGACATAAGGTGAGAGATGCACAGAAAAACTAATGACAGCAGAAACAGCATTCAATTAACTTCACCAGTTTAATGGTTTCTTTTATTTCCTAAACAAAAGAAACCTCAACTTCTTAAATTAGAAATGAGTTCCCATAGCAAAAAGCATCATCTACTTACAGGATTACTTTCTACATTAGAAGCATTTTATTTTTTAAGTAATGTATCAAAGCTTCTAGTATAAACTGTTTTAAAGCTTTAGTTCCAGCATTATTTAAAGAGAACAATCACTAATCTGATTGTCCTGGAAATCAGAGTTAAATAGCTTTATATCTGGGGGGTGGGATGAGAGGGAGGTGACAGAACTTCTATAGCACAGCATCTCCCTTTTCTGCAAGCCTGTGCTCCATCCAAGAAGCTGTCCTTTCAGCATCAGCTCAGGAAGGGTCAGTCAGCTGAATGCTTTCTTCCTCTCCTGCTATAAGGTGGAATGATACAAAGACGGTAACAGATATTCAAAAGGCTATTTATAAGGAAAACTCACCCAAACGGATACCTTCGCTGGGAAATGCTGAGGCAACCTCCACCAGGGAACAATCTCTAAGAGATGCTGCCTTAGTGGTGGTCAGCCCTTAAATGAGGTCTAGAGGTGGAGTCGAGCTCCACCCCTTCAGGGAGCACAGCTACATTACTCTCACCTGTGCTCCCACAGCTGACCCGACACCTCGGCTGATTAGTCAGAGGTTCAGGCTGTGATTACCAATTTCCCATACACCTGCCTTACCATATTGGCTGCATTCTAATTTCCTATGGGTATCTGTAAAACAATGCTGGTTTTGCTGCTAAGGTCGGAGGACAGTGAGGGATTTCCATGGAAGGTCAGTGAGAAGGGAGCACAGTTAAAATCCATCTCATGAGGCTGTAGCTCTGGACTAACACCAAGCTCTGTTTTATTTCTTCCCAAACACCAAGGGCCCTGTGTACAAAGTCACCTGGAACCCATTCGCCACTGACATGTTCCTGAGCTGCTCTGCGGACTGGAGCGTTATTTTATGGCACCAGAACTCACAGATGCCCATTTTAACTTTCACTTCCACCACTACTGTTGTTCATGACATCATGTGGTCTCCAAAATCAACCTTCATATTTGCAGCAGCTAGTGAAAGCAAAGTAGAAATCTGGGACCTTAGCGTCAGCATGTAAGTACTTAACTTTCTCAAAGGTTCTGAAATACTGCATTTATGAGCACAGAGGCTAAACAGTTTGCTTAGTCAGTGTTGTCATCAGATCATACAACTCCATGTCATTTGCTTACTTAACTACTGATACAAGTATTACATTTTCCAATGCTCTTTGTTAACCCACGGCCTGGTACTACTGCCAGTATGGACTGTTTATTAATAACAAATGCATAAAGAAGGCAGTGGAGCAGGAAGCCCGCTGAGCCTCATGGCAGCACAAAGCAACTTAGTCACATTATGCAAATATTAAAGCACACCCCCAACATCAGGCAATAGGACAGATCTTAGGCAACGAGGTTAGTTCCAGCTGGGATATTTGTTCTGATAGAAAAACAATGCACTGCCTCATTTATTGCTTTTGGAGTTAATCTAGAGAACAAAATGCAAAGTATGTGACATTTTCAAGCCTGTATTACACCCAGGCCATAAGCAATAGCATGCTCCAGGCAAATGCAGTTTTACCTGTATCATCGCTCACACATGCACTGGCTTGCAGCTTGGATCCTGCGATCACTCGCTTTGCCAACCCAGAAGCAAAGTTCACATCTATACTCTTTGCTAAGAACACCGACTGCCTTCTGGTGGGAGACAGCAGAGGAGAAGTCAGTGTGTTTGAGCTGCAGAACCTGGCTGCTTCCAGCTGCACTGAGGTACGAATCCCTGGGAAGAGGCAGCGGTGCTCAGAGCCTGCACATCTGGTGCTGCTCCAGCGGTGGGGCTGCTCTTACAGAACTCAGTTGAAAATCTGGCTAGGAGGCATCATCGGGTACAAGTAGGTGATCAGATTAAAAACTGACACCATTTCTGTTCCTCTGTATGCCACACTGATAGAAACTTCACGAACCAGAAGGAACAGGTAAGTTAACTCCAAACTTCAGGTTTCAGCTGACTGCACACTCAGAGGCTCCCCACATCAGCAGCTGGGAGGGCACAAGGCCAGGGTGGGAGGCACAGCCCCAATATACACAAGGGCAGGGAACCAGCAGGATGCCATTCCCTGGTGGTGAGGTAGGAGCAACGTGCCCCCTCCTGGCCACCAACACGGTAGCCTCAGCTCAGCCGTGTCAGCAAACCCACCAGTGTTGTGGCCCCGTATTACCCTCACTGCTTTGGAAGCCACTACTAATCCTCTTGAGTTGCCATCTGGGACAGGAGAGGAAAAAGTAAAAGGTATTTCTCTCCATTTCACTGCATTTCAACCAGGTTCTTTTCCTGTCCTACCACCACAAAACACTGTCAGCAACAGTACTGAAGCTGACTGAAGTCAGCTGTGATCCCCCTGTGTGTGCTTTTACACCCACCAATCAATGGCAAGCATAAATCAGTGCTAATTTACACCAAGGCCCCACTGGGCCTTCCTCACACGGTCCACTGCACAGAACTGTGATGCCATCCTGGGTAGTGGAAAAACAGGTCGATCCCTCCCGCAGGATCTATCTGTGCATGAGCTGGAAGCCCAGATGAGGATCTGGAGCCTAATGAGCTTGGTCCTTTCAGCTTTGGCTTTCTGGATTTGCACTCCCAGTTTGCAAAACGGGGCCTGTACTTCTTAAAATCACTTCTGAATTTCTATTTCTCACCTCTTGTTTTACAGGTTGATGCCTTTCGTGATGTAATCGGTCCCACTCTATTCCCAGTGGCTAAATGATAGCACTTCTCACCTGCCCAACAGTAGGAAAGATTTTTTCTAGCATTATCATGAGCCATTCAGTGCTTTTAATTTGCGGACTGGTTAGAAATATCTTCTAAATGCCCCGTGTTTTCCACAGGAAGCCCCCCTTGTTGGATGGTCAGTCTGTTACACCAGTGCACAGATGAGGCCATAGGAAGGCCCCATTAAAGGCTTTTCTCCTTGGGTTACTCAAAACCAACCAACCAACCAAAACCAACCCCAAACCAGAAGTGCCCCAAATCCCCTCCTGCATAGGCCACTCTACCAGGAACCAGAACGTGCCCTAAATCCATCTTAAGTCCTGCAACATCATCCATATCTCCCCCTGGGAAACTGTACAGCAAATGAATGTACTTCTCATCAGGTCCTTCTTGTCTGCCCTCCCATAAACTGCATCTGAGTGTGAGAGCTGAGCTTTGGCATTGAGTGCTCCCATGACCTGCAGATTGCCCCAGCCGGGAACAACTAGGGACCAGCTTTTTCAACCTGACAAATGTGAATCACCTCACAGTCGAAACGGACTTCTGCAGCTCTAAAAGGCACATCTCTGCTTTGGGAGACCTCTCTGCTAAAGACACGGGAAGGGTGAGCACATAACCTGCAGCTCCTCATGTCCCCCATCACAGGAGCTCTGTGCAGTGCTCAGCCCATCAGCAGGCAGTGGCTGCTCCTGGAAGCACTACGTAGCTAGGATTATATTTTATATGCTCAGAACATCCAGACTTTCTCATTAGCCTCACAATAAACGCCCCACGTTTAAACACATCACTGAAGTTACAGATCATTTGGGATGCATTACCACGCGCTTCCCTCCGCATCCTGTGCATTTTACAACCAACATCCAAGCTTACCCGGGGCATAAAACGAATCTGTGCATTTCAAAGGAAGACATGCATTAAGGTGAATCACACGTTAATCATTAGTACAAAGCTGATCAAATCACGCCGGGTATTTTTCACTGCTGGTTATGACTGTTTACTGATGCTACTGGTAAAAAATGAGCTTTCAAGGCTGTAGCACTCCATAACTCGCCCTGCACATCGTGTAAACTAATTAACTGCAACATTATGGGGCTGGAAAAACACTCGTGGTGCTAGGAAGTGCTAAGGATCATTTATTTGGTTCTTAAATACGGAATTTCTGACCTCCTAATTACCCAGTTTTCTCTTTGAGGTATTTTATTGCGGAATTTTTTTATCAGAGTTTACAGCAACAGTAGCCAACAACATCCAGCCGGGGATGGGCCGCTCCGACAGCACAACTGCTCCACTGACCTCTAGTCCCAGAGCTGCTCCACTCTGGCTTTCAGCTATTTAGCAGTAGGAAAAGGCCGGCAGGATGCTGATCCTCAGCTGTTCTGTGCTTTGCCCAGAGCCATCGGCCCCTTCTCCATGTCTTTTGAGCGAGGCCCTCTGTCCACAGACAGCTGCAAAGCAAATAGCTATGGGTGCCTGGTGTGGAACAACTACGGCATCTCTACAGCTTGCTCACTGTGCTCAATGCCCCACGTGCTCAGCACACAATGCCCTTCTGCTCAGCTCTCTGCCTGCACAGCACAGGGGCTGCCTGGCCATCAGCCTGCTCTGAAGCACAATGCACAGCTACCAGCAGCACAAGGGGATGCTCAGCAGGAGCACGAAGCAGGGGAGATGGAGGGGTGTGCAACTGAGGGTGCCCATGGAAGGAATCCATTCCCATTTTTGTTTGGGATCATGGACAGAGCAAGGCCCCACGGCACACACGGTGCTAACAGGCACAGCTGGGCAACGGGCTGCAAGGGAATTGCATGGAGGTGAAACCCATTACCTACAGAACACGTAATAAACACTTTTGCTGCACGTATGCATTAACAGCACTGATGTAAGCCCATTTCCTATAAACATGTTATGTTACAAGTATTCCTACTGTAAAGCAGTTATACGGTCCTAAGATGCCTTTAACACCCAAACAAACCCCCGAGGCACATCAGACATCACCACAAACACAATTGGTTCTGGCAAACATGAGGTCACCCCACAGCGAGTTGCTGCCCAGTGGAGCGGATGGGCCTCCCCTATAAATGGGAGCTTCTCACAGCATTCCCCACCTCAGCCCCACACATCACTCCTTCGCTGCCCTTCCAGCCCCACAGCCCAGGATGAGGAACACGCTGCTGGCTCTGGCTGCACTCTGCCTGCTGGCCGTGCTGCACAGCACTGCAGGGGAGGGCAATGCTGTGAAGCTCTGTGGGAGAGACTTCGTCAGAGCCATCGTCTTCACCTGCGGCGGCTCTCGGTGGAAGAGGGATCTGGCTAATTACCAGTACCTGTTTGGTAAGTACTAATTAACGCATTGCCCATCACCCTGCTATCTGCTAATGTGGCTTATCCCAGTGCTGGGTGTGCCTGACCGTGCTGGGGCTCAGGAGGAGAAACCAGCTGCAGGTGTTGTCCTGGGAGGTGCATCCCAAGCTCGGCAGCACAGCCTTCACCCTGAGACAGCACAGCTTCACATAGTGAATATGTGATCTGTGTTCCCTCGCGGCTTGCTTTCTTTGCTCCACCTGCTGTTTTGCTAAATGGAAAAGGTATGGATCCAGGTGCTGCAAGTCATTGCCAGGAACTGTCAGCCAGGTCCAAGGTTATGGCAGGACCCCCCTGTGCTATGAGATGTACATGTCAGACAGGAGCCCTGCTGCAGTTAGCACGTGTTCCACTTCATCTCGAGGAGCATGTCCCTGTTCCCCACCCAAACCCAGAAACTATATGAACAACTGGAGATATGAGGACTAAGAACATAGAATGTGAGACACGAACCCTGCAATAACCTCCCCACGCTGTGGTGCACTCAGGCATTGTACACACTGCTGGAGATCTGTACCCTGATTACAATGACTAGAGAAAAAAGCAGACAGATGAGGAGCAGGGGCTTCCCACATTGTCCATGCAATAACATCTGCCTGCTTGGACAGTGCTGTTGTAGCAGCAGCTTTCAATAGGAAAAGCATTGCCATCTGCAGTGTGCTACCAGGGGGCAGAAAGCTCTGCTCTAGATGGAGCCAGACAGCCCCCCCAGCTGGGTGAGCTCCGGGGGTTTGTGCCCAGGTGTGCAGTGGTGTTTTGAATGCACGCCTTTGGAAGCATCCCATAAGTGAACAGCCCTGAGTTCGGGTGCTGGATTTGTTAGCACATGCGTGTTTCAGGAAAGCACGGGCTGTTCTACTTCCATCCTCTGACTTCTAACTCTCGGCTTCTAATTCCACGCAGCAGAGAGCAGCGAGAGCTCCCTGCCCTCGGCCCAGGAGAGCGGCGGCTCCGCAGAGCTCTTCCCGTTCGCAGCGGCGGGGCTGGAGGCTGCTGCTGAGCAGAGCCAGGAGGGCAGAGCCCAGGAGGAGCGCGACGTGCAGCGCAGCAGGAAGGTGGCTGTGCTCAAGAAACGCGAGGTGGCCAAACTGCTCACCACGTCCTGCTGCAGCGTCGGCTGCAGCGAGAGGGACATCAGCCTGCTGTGCTAACGCGGCGCTGCTGGGGAGGTTTGCGGCCGTTGTTTGAAGGCATTAAAGCAATCATGACGCAAAGCACGGTTCTTTCAGCTGCGTTCTTTAGTTGCACCTTTATTCTTTCAGCTACGCGGAGGGGCAAAGGCTGAGTGTTAGGAGCTGCAGCGACAGCTCAGGTGGGTTTGTTGGGATTCTCCAAAGTATTACAGTGTTTTAGCACTGCCAGTTTAGAAGCGAGCACAAACGTCTCCTCCCATCTAACTCCTGTCTTTGCACATAAGGAGCCATAACACAGCAAGTTACAACAGATCCAAGAGCAGCTTTTGGGGCTGGGTGTCATCTGTGAGACGGGGGTAGAAACCAGCATCTTCAGGTACCACAGTGAGAACAGCACTGAGCATGTGGTGCCCTGCAGGGCAGCTCAGCATGGGGCTGCTGCAGCAGGCAGCACAGTGAGCCCCGGCCGCCCTCAAAACATGCAGGAGGAGCCGTGATTTATTTCCCATATACCCAACATCCTGCCCAGTGGACAGGGCATAAAAGGGGCCAGACGTGTGGGATGGAGATACTCCAAACATGATCCATGTAAGGGCATTTACCGCTTGATGTGGTAAATGATGGGACAGTCAGCCATCTCCTGCACGGCCACACAGCGGGACCCTGTGTGAGCAGGGCAGTGATTGCATGGGGCCGGGGCTGAGCTGCCCCATCGTGTGTGTTGGTTCCACATGCATTTGTTCTGCCTTCTAAAAGATCAGCCCGTGGTTTCTTGGAGGATCACGTGCTCACAGCAAATTCAAGGAGACAAAGTGAGATGGATACCTGGTACTGAAAGCAGCTAAAGGTGTAAAATGGCATCCTACAGAAAAGCACTAAGCAGGGACAGCCCTGGGGGATGCAGTGATGGCTCAGGGGAGCCACGCTTCTAAGCAGGTGAATGTTGCCTTGGTCCTTCACTGCTGCACTCAGCAACAGGAGCACCTGGACTGAAATCCATCTCTCCTGCTGCTAGAAGCAGTGACCTCGCTATTCAAAATAGACAGCATAGACATTTGCGAGAGCAAACAGTGAGGAGTTTTTGAAGACATAGGATGAAAAGGTATCCGTGGCAGGATCCCACAGGCACCTGCTGCCGATCTGCATGCCCTGCCCGTTCAGCTGCCCAATGTGTGTCACCACAACGATCTTGTACCTCGGCAACACCAGGTCCTTCACCCGAGCTTTGATCACCTGCAGGAGAGAGGTGAGCTGAGACTCACCCGGCACTGCTCAGCCCTTGTGACAGTCCTGGTGACAATCATAGAACTGTTTGACTTGGAAGGGACCCTTACAGGCCATCTGGTCTCACCCCCTGCCATGAGCAGGGAAACCCCCCGCTCCACCAGGTGCCCAGAGCCCCATCCCTGACCTTGGGTGTCTGCAGGGCTGGGGCACCGCCGCCTCTCTGGGCCCACTGCAGCACTTCAAACTCTCTGTGTTTTAAACCCCAAAGCAGTGAGTGCACGAGAACCAACACTTCCATTGTTAAGAGCAGGCACAGCTCTCTGCTTCACTCCAGGAACACAAGTGCAGGCATTATGCAAGAAGCCACTGCAGGTGGGCACCATGCTCTTGAAGAGATCAGTTCCCCGTGGGCACTCACACTGGCAGGCACCTCTGCTTGCCCCGTGCTGCCGAGCTCCAGGGCCAAACCAGCTGTAAGGCTGAAGGCTCAGGGCAGGAGCACAGAACAACAGAACCCCAGCACGGCTGGGCTGGAAGCAACCACAAAGCCTCACTGTGGGCTGGGTGAGTCCCCCAGCACCAGCTGCCCAGGGCCCACCCACAGTCACGGATGGGGCACCCGCAGCTCTGGGCAGTGCTGGGGCCTCACTGCCTCTGGGTGAAGAACTTCCCTGACATCCTTCCTTCGTCCCGCACGGCTCAGGGCCAGCAGCGCCTTCATCCCGCACGGAGCTCACACACGTGGCACCGTGCGGCCGCGAAGCGGTGACCTCCTGCCCCGCTCCACCAACACAGGCAGCAAACCGCCGCACAGCCGTGCCCGGGGGACGCCGGCCTCCCAGCAGGACAGCAGCCCCACGGCTCAGCGCACCTCGCTGACGGTCGCGGCCATCTCCCGGCACAGCCCCGGCTCGTAGCGCCGCTCCCGCAGGCAGCCCTCCAGCACGGCCTTCAGGATGGCGTCCACCGCCGCCACCGGGAACCGCTTGGGGGGACCTGGAGGGAGGGGACAGTGAGCCGCGACGCCTCCCGCGCCCTCCCCGCACCGCTGTCCCCTACCCGCAGCGGGATGGCCGCCGGCCCCGCCGCGCTGCTCGGCCCGGGAGGCGCTGGGCCGACGGGAGGAGAGCGGCGATCCGCCCGCAACGCGCCGCATCCCGGCAGCCGCGGAGGGGACGCGGAGGGCAGCGCCGCCCAGAGACCGCCGGCAGCCGCAGCCCGCCCCTCCGGCCCCCGCTCCTCCCTCCCCCCGCGGGTCCCCATCAGTCCCTGCAGCCGCGTCGGTCGGGTCTTCGTGTTCCGCACGGGGCCCTGGTGGATCCCCGGTGCCTACAAGGGTCTTCGCAGCCGTTGCATGTGTTTGCAGCCGTGGGCCTCGCGTGTTCCCACAGCCCCCGGGTTTCTCCATTGTCCCTATGTGTCCCCACAAGCACTGCATGCGCCCATTGCCGCCGTGTATCCCCACAGCCCATCAGACGACCTTCAGCCCCCGTGGGTCGCTTGGAATCGATGATCTCGGTGGTCTTTCCCAGCCTCAATGATTCGATGTCCCCGTGTTCCACGCAGCTCCCCACATCTCTCTGTGTACCGACCCCATCCCTGAGCTGGGTTGCGGTGTGTGGCCCCAGCAGCAATGCCATCTGGGACACAGAGAAGTGGAACCCTGTGATCCACCATCCCCCCCGGGATTCCCCTGCCCATGGCAGCAAAACACACACAGATAAAGCCGTGTTTTCTGGGTTCTGTTTATTTCCAACGGGGAAAAATAAAATCACATTTAAATTGCAACTGAAGGGGGTGTTTCGTGTGGCTCTCATGTATAGGGTTAATAAACTTTGTTCTGAGGCGGGGGTTTATTTGTTGCAATATTATGCGTGGTAAATAATTGCATATTTGAGATTTGGTGGGATGGATGAAGGGGAGGATGGAGGAAAGACATTTATAAAAAACATTATGTACAAAAATGATATCCACGTCTCCGTATCCTAATCTATAAGGCAAGTAACAGTTAAAATATGTTGTCTCATGATTATCTTCCACAAGTCAATACAACACATTCATATTACCAGTGGTCAAATACAAAGCTTTGCTGCCGTGGTCTGTGGGCACCAAACCTGTACGGCTCTCATCGCTTTCCTCTGAGGACATTGGGGGAGCAGCAAAGTCTTCGTCACAGACTGAAGCGGTACCTCGGCCGTCGTAGACTAAGGGTATAACAGATCCCATTGCACGTCGAGGCAAAAAAAGGCCAGCCGTTCATTAACTTATTTAACTTAAATCTGAAAAATAGAGCTGTGTTTCTTCATCCACAAATATTTATAAACATTTTGTACACGAGGGATTTCGTATAACGATAGAGCTTCTGTCGGGCCGTGCCCTGGGGATCCCAATTGGTGGCTGGGGGTCCCTCTGAGCTCAGCAGCCCCACGCCCCCCTCTGCCCTGGTGCCATTCCCATCCCAAATCACTGCTCTCTTTTGGATGCACGCACACTACCAAAGCACCTGAGCACCTTCATCAGCCACAGAGCGCTCCGGGTGGAGCTGGAGCTGGGAGGAAGGGGTGGGTGGGTTTCGGATCTGCCTGTGTGGGTTATGGACAGAATTCTAGCATGGCATTTCCACACTGACTTCCTGCATGTCAGCAGAGAGAAGTCTAACAGAGCAATAAGGCAGTCCAAGCGCCTGCTAAAGCTGCCAGAGCCCAGCTGTTCCTACAGGGCTTTGTCTCTCTGTGCAATGAAATAGGGATGAGAACAACTGCAGCCAGAGGAGTCCTCAGCCCTACAAGGATCGCCTTCCTTCTCAGTTTGTGAAAGGAAAGAAGGAAAGAATAACTGTGGTGATGAAATGAAGTCTTTAAGACAGTCGTTTCTTGTAGGGCAGGTACAATGTAGTGGTGTTCGTAGATAGATAGAATCATTTGAGCTGGAAGGGACCCTCAAAGGCCATCTGGTCTCACTCCCCGCAGTGAACAGGGACACCCACAGCCCCGTGGGGTCTCAGAGCCCCATCCCTGACCTTGGCTGTCTCCTTGAAAGCCATCAATTTTGGTCACGGTGTGCTTCCAAATGAAGGTTTGTAAAGAAGCAGAGCTAAGGGATGAACGCACAGCAGCCCTGCAGCAGAACCGGGGAGCAGCATTCAGTGGGGAAGCAACAGCAAAGAACGAACCCAAACCCCATGCAGGGCATTGGCAACACCACCATGCGAAGGTCCTGACCCACAGCGCTGCTTCGGGTCCCAGCAGTGAGTGGCACCAGCAGGAAGGGAGCTGGGCTGAGCTGGGGAGCTTTGGGTTATTTGGTTTCCATCTTTTTTCCTTAAAAAGCATTTAAAATCCCGATGCTAATGTAAACACCTCATCTTTCAAATGAAATATAAAGTAAAGTATCTATGTTCTGGTCATATTTACACTATAAAATCCCTATTTTCGGGTCTATGGCATCGATGCCCTCTGGAAGCATGAGTTTATAACAATTGTTTATTTATAACACAGCATGAGCTGCTGGTGCAGAAACTGCAGATTGTGCCCTATGCCAGGAAGGGGTGGGTCACAGCGCTCATTTCCATCTCAGAGGGGAGCAAACAGCTGGGCAGGGCACAGAGCTCCAGCCAGGACTGCTGGCAGCTTTGCTTTCACATCTGCAAAGCTGCGTGGAGTTGGGTAACCGAGTCCTGCTTTCCTCCTGCACTCACACTTTGTACAAACAGGCCCACAGAGCGCCCATCCTGCAATGCGCATCCCGAACCAGGAGCCATCCCAGAGCTGAAACAGCTCCAGACATTCCCATTTTCCCTTAGGATGGGCACGGGTTGCTGTCTCCTCCTTTCCCCCCTCCGAAAGGAGCTCTGCACCTCTGCACAGCTCTTGAAGGTTTCCCCATCTCCACGAGGCCGCTGCTCCCAGTGCCAGTGCTTTGGGCAGGGTCAGGTCGGGCTGCCTTCACCTCTCAATAGTTGGGAATAGAGATATCACCTTTCCCTGCCTCATCGCTAAAAGGGAAGAGCACGGGGCTGCACACCTTTACAGCACCTCCTAAACCCGCGGGGCCTTCAGAAAGTGGAGGAAATGAATAGAAGAAGCGAGCAAAGGATGGTGGAAACGCAACCAAAAACCCGGAGCCTGCAATGGGAACGCATCCCCAAAAGCCACAGTGGCACTGCTGGGCAGAGCTGGGAGCTCCACCTGCATGGAAATACTGCTCTGCACTTCAAGCAGCCGAGCCTGAGGATGGAGAGCTTTATTCACCACCACGAGACACACTGTGGGCAGGAGGGGAGTGAAGGAGCTCCCTTGGTGAGGCACCCCCCAGCACGGCTTTCCGCACCGTATTTGAATCGTATATATTGACAAAATGTAATCTACCTCTGTAAGCGTTGTGCCATTCAACAGTACTACTATTAGATTTATATACCACGGTTTGAATTACATCCATTTCATGAATGGTAAAAGGCTAAAACTCAAGTGTCTAACTTCCAAAATACGGCCTTACTGGAATGAGTACCATTTACAAATACAATAATTACATTTTAAAACCATTAACAATGTTACATCTAGAAGTAAATACTGCAGGACTGGGCAAGACGGTGTTTTCTGAGGGGAAAAAAAAGCTGAAAGTCGTCGACACTTCCAACAGAAATGTCCCAAGTGCAGGATTTAGTTCGTTTTAAGCTGGAATTAAAACCCGTTCCACTCAACAGTAGTCCTTGCTTATTTTCCACGTTATTTTCCACGCGTTCCCTTCAGTTATCAGCCAAGTATTTACCTGGAAACGGGACCAGATATCAGCCAGCCTCCTCCACCCACCGCCTCCGGAGCCCCCCGTGTGTGGATCCCACGAAGGGAAAGCAGCCCCTGCGGGGGGCGTTTCGGGAGGGCTCGGCACCTACCTGCCGCGAACCTCTTCTTGATGAGCGAGAAGCGGTAGCCGGCGCCGACGAGCTCAATGTCACAGCTGGAGAGCGTGCTGCCCTCGCTGGTGAACTGCACCGCCAGGGGGGCTGGGGAGCTGGGACCCTCCGCCAGCTGGAAGCGGGCAAGCAGCGAGCCCACGCCTGCAGGAGAGCCCCCACCATCAGCCTTAGAGCCGATGCTGCGCCCACCCCCACCACTTCCACCCAATGCGTTTGTTTACACCCTTCCGCAGCCCAGCTCTGGCTGGCAAAGCAGTCCCGGTTGATGCCCTGCTTTTCCCAGGCCCTTTGCTCCCGATTCCAAATAGCATCCTCCCCCTGCAGGCACCCCCAGCTTGTGTGCGGACAAGAGGAACGGCCGACTCGTGCTCCGAGTCCCCGCTGCCCCATGCACACGTGTTTGCAGGATTACCTCCGTTTTCTGACTTCTGAGAGATATCAGGGATCTTCCACAATATCCTCTGCTGCTCCGCGTTCCTGCAAACACACCAGCAAGAGCATTTCTGTAGGAAGCAGGAGGCTGCTCGGACCCCATCCAAATGTTGCCAAAAGCTCAGGGCAGCCCACGCTTCAGAACTTCAGTTTTGGGAACATGGTTTTGGGTTGGACCCAAGCGAGAAAACATCACTTGGGGTTGTAGAGTTGGACTGCCCACCCCCATCTTGTGTAAGAGCCAGGGCTGGGTTGGGTGCTGGATTCAGCACACAGCAAGAGCGTGATCTGTCAGTGATCCCTACCAGACAGCGGGTGGGAGCACAGCCTGCAGCTTGGTTACTCCTCCATCCACAGGGACGAGGAACTGGACGTTGTTTAGAGCTACCGGTGTGGTCATTGCCTCTGTATTGTATTTGTAGTCGATGCGCAGGTCAGTGCTTGCAGGTTCACACCGCCAGCTCACTGCAAGGTTTAATGGAGTAGACTGAATACCCTGGGCAGATACCTTCCAAAATGACAGAAAAAACATTCAGTTCCTGTAGGGGTGAAGGGAGAAATCCCATTTTACAGACTCAGTCATTGCAATGTGTTTTAGAGGAGACAACGCCTCACATCCACATAGTAAGTTTGTGCTGGGCCCCCAGTTGAGTGCCGTACCGAGAGCCCCAGCACAGCACAACCCCACCTCCTCTGCACTATGGAAACCCCACCTCTTGCACATCATATCACCTACAGCACCGCACACGGTTTTGGCAGAATTCAACCTGGCAAAACACCATACCTGGTACTTGAGCATATCCACATTGTAATAGGTTGCTTGTGGTTTCTGCTCCGATACCTTCTTGAGGTGCGTCATCAGGTTTGGCATGTTGACCCAGAACTCCTTTGTGCTGGTGTCACTCTGCGTGCTGTCACTGCCAGCAGTTAATGTAGAACCACAAGATCACTCAGGTTGGAACAGATCTCCGAGATCCTTAACCCACCCCCAGCCCACCCCCCCATGCCCACAGCCCACGTCCCTCAGTGCCACGTCCCCACAGCTCTGAACACCCCCAGGGATGGCAACCCTCTACCCCTGTGCAGCTGAGCAGTGCTGAGCGCTCTTTGGAGAAGAGATTTCTCCTAGAACCCCCCCTGCCCCTCCCCTGGCACAGCACGAGGACTTCACCTCTCATCCAAAACCAAATTAACAGGGGGAGGGGGGACATTAACCCTTTCCCTAAGCCGCTCCTGCAGCAAAGCAGCGCTGGCAGGTGGTTTTGCAAGCAGCCTGCCCTTGCGGAGAGCTGCCTGGCCCAGGCTGGCAGCGTGGGTGTGAGTAGGGGCTCACCAGCAGAGGAGCTGGGGGTTTGGCAGGACGTGCTCCAGCCGGTTGTAGTTCAGCACACGGAAGGTGAGCACCGCCGGAGTGGGGTTGTTGGCAAAGTGTCGGGTAATGCCTGCCGGGAAGGACAGCACCATCTCCCCCGTGATCTTCACGATGCACCTGCAGCACCGAGCACAGAGACCCAGGGGGAGGAAATGGAGGGCTCAAAATGCAGCACAGAGTGGACAGAGTGGTGAAAGCTCCCCCCTTCCCACCGCAAACCCCCACTCCCATGCCCAGACCCCACGGCCAGCACCTACTTGCTGGGGTCGGCTCCCTTGAAGTATGCATTGACGGTCTCGGTGAAGGCAGCAGCGACGGGCAGGGTGTCCTGTGCCCCCATGGTGAGTGGGCTGGGGCCCCGTGACGACCCTACAACAGAGCAGAGCCTTTGCTAGTCAGCTGCAGGATGGGACCCTGCACCCACCCGGGGTGTTCCCTGCTAGAGCCCCAGCCCAGTATGAGGCTTTGTGGGTAAAGGGTGAAAAGAAGAGGTCCCCAAGGCTTTGGATCAGGACTGAAAACCATTTTGAAGTGATTATTTTCCCCTTAAAAGACAAGTAAGAAAAAGAGCAAAGGTGCCTCACCATGAGCACGGGGCACCAATCCCTACATGGGGATGGTTTGTGCAGATTTAGGCTTCTAGCCCCCAGCAGAGGGGCCAGGCAGTTTGGTGTCCCCTCTGAACTGAGCAGGATGCTCGTGTCCTCACCCTGCAGCTCAACACCGACTCAAAGGGGCTGTACAAGCCCTGCCCACAGGCTCTCCATGCACACATCTACATTTAATGCTGCTGCTTCCCTGCACAGCTCACGGGTGGCTCTGAGGGCTGCAAATCCACCAAGGCCTGCGTTATGTCATGGTTCAGGCTGTGAAGCAGCAGCAATCTGGCCAGATGCATGACTGCTTGCAGCCTTGCCATGGTGTACTGCAGCAAGAGGAAGACAGCAGCAGTGCAAGGGGCAGCCTGAAACCCTGGGGCATGCTGGAAACCCCCCAGCACTGAGGGCAGAGCAATTGAGAGCAACCAGCATGCAATCTGCTTGCTGGTGCCTCACCATCAGCCCCAGGCAAGCTCTACCCGAGGTACAACATGCCCAGTGCAGGTACCATGGGCTCTGAGCCTCTGGGGACCAGGAGATGTCCCCAGGAGGTGGCCACGAGAGGTGCTGTCTGCAAACCACTGCCCCACAGGCTCCAACATGCCATCTCCCAGATCCATTTTTCCACAATGCACAATTTTGCAATCTTGTACATCAAGCTCAATGCTAGGGTTATTTTGCCCAGAAAATACATAACAAGTGATGGCAAAGGGTGAAATGCACTGTTCAGGATGATTTTGCTTCCAGCATGCAAGCGCATGCAAGCTGCCAGCCCGAGCTGCTGCACGGGAAGGTAGCAGTGAGCAATGCCATGCAGCAGGCTGCTGCCAGCTCGTGCTGCCCTCCCAGCAAGCCCATCTCCCCACCGCCGTCCTGCCGCCGGTGCCCATGTTTTGCTGGCTGTGGTCCTGGCTGGTGGCTCAGCCTTGTGGCATTGCAGCTTTCCTGCAGTGGGATGCGGGTGTGGGATGTTGGGATTTGGATGGTCTCACGGGGAAAGCATTAATGTCAGAGACTACACCTTGAGTTCTGAGATACTTGTAACGGCAGAGCGTCAACATAGCTGCTCTCCCCCAGCAGCATTGGAGAGCCTTCCCAGGGCTGGGATTTTCCTTTAGGAACCCTAATGCCCAGCAGGGCATAACCAATGAACACAGCCACACATCTCCTCTTGGCCATACACCCCAAGAGACCCAGGAGGATGCATGGGCTGAGCCCAGATGGCGTTGCTGTGCCAGCAGTGCAGAGTGCACCCCAAGCCCTGCTGCAGCAAGATCTGTTGCAGAATCACCCGCACGGTGCTGGGTTCCCCAAAGGTTTCCTGCTGCCATCAGTAACCCCATAAACCTGGCTTAGTGCTGAACGTGCTCAGCCCTGGCCCCAGCACAGAGGAAGGACAAAAATCCTTTGGACGCAACCGGCACCCACAGCTCTCAACCCCCAACTTCTCCCTGCAAACCCTGGCAATATTCTAACAAACCCAGAGAGTAATCAGTAAATCTTCCACAACAAGCTTTGACTTAGAATCATAGGATCAAGGTTGGAAAAGGTTGGAAAAGGATCCATTGCTCCCTGGGCTGCCCGTCCCAGCGCCTGACCGCTCCATTTGAAGAAGGAAGACTGGTTTAAGTACATGCTACGGGACCAATGAGCTCCTGCTTCTGGAGTCATTTTTGGATACATTTCATTTTGGCCAAGGAAAGAGACAACGCAGGAGATCAGCATCCACCCAGCAGGGCTTCAGAGCCCACTGGGTTCATTTGCTGTTATCCACTGGGAGTGGGGCAGGTTTCCCATCACAGTGATGTCACACACAGGGGTGGTTTGCCTCTCTGTTGCCTGAATGATGGCGCAGAATAGAGGGGAAGGAGCGAAGCCGGCTGAGCACTGTCCAAGCATCACCAGTGCAGACAAATTACCCCACGGTACGCAAATACTCTGCCCAGAGCCAAAAAGAAACAACAGCAACAAAAGGAACCCCGACCAGAAGCGCTGCCACAGTGACCCCCAGAACTTCAGATCCAGCAGCAAAAAAAGATCAGATAACCATTACGAGCCCAAACCACACAAATCCCCCCGGGTCTTCACAGGGCTGTAAACCCAATCCAGTGAGGAGGAGGAGGGAGGACAGGAACCCAGCTCCGGGAAAAAGCAAGACTTAAGTGAGCACTGGGAGGAAGGGGCCAGCAGCTGCCCCGATGGAAAAGGAGAAGAAGCACTGCCCCTCAGCAGCACTGACCCCTGCCCAATGCTGCTGTGGCATCGCCCTCACCAAAAGCACTTTGCTCAAGGCTGTGCACACCCTGTCGTGGGACCAGGACCCATGGGAATGCAAGAGCCACGGGGATTCCAGAGCCATGTAGCCATGTCAGCTGCAGGATGCTCATTCCCTTGTGCTGGGTGGCGGGGCAAGAAAGCTCAAAGGTGGCAGAATCAATTTGATGGACAAAAAAAAGATAATAATAAATAAATAAAAGAATTGTGTGTGTTTCTAAGCATCTGGTTTTGCTCAGGACTTGCCTGCCAAAGCCCTGCCTTGCAGGCAGCAAGCAGGATAACTGTAGGGGATGGCTTTACCTGGCCGGGTCTCAGCGTGTGCAATGCCTGCGGTTTCCCAGGGGTGCCACAAGCCTGGAGTGACGGTCCTATTCCTGGCAGCACCGGTGCTTTTGGAGCAATTCCATGGCATTCAGCCCAGGTACTGAGATATTTCCTTTTTTTTTCTTTTTAAATCTTTTCTTTTTCTTTTTTAAAGTAAACCAACAGGGAAACAGCTCATTGACGAATGGCATCAACCCAACCAAAGCAGCCATAGCACCTGGCACAGCATTGGGCCGCAGCATTGGGGGAGCCCGGGGCAGCGAGTGAGCGGGGAGCGAGCGGCAGCTGAGCCTGCGCACTACTTACCTTCGAAAGTCAAATAAAACTTTCCTCTGTCAAACCAAACGAGGGAAGGCTGTTCATTCTCTGTATGGCCGGGAGGTGAAGCGGGATGGGGAAGGTTCAGGAGAGGGAGAGAGAAGGACACAGAGTGAGTCACAGAGCAGGACATCCATCTCGCTATGGGGCAGGGAGCGCAGCAAGCCAAGAGCGTGCGGGACGGGAGCGGGCTCTGAAACTCAAGGTTTGCTTGGAGAACAAAGCAGGAAGCAAAGCTATGGAAGCCCAATGGAAGGGAATCTCTGCCCATTTGGAAAGGATTTCTTTGGATTTTCTCCTGTTGCCTATGGATGGAGAGGATCGGGTGCCTCAGACTGTACCAACACTGCATCCCGTGGGGACATCATGATGGGCACGACCAGGGAAGCGTGTGCGGCCAGTCTGCAGCACGGCAATGTGAATCTCAGGGCACACAGCTCCAGGTGGACACACACACATGGAGCAGCAGGTGCCCGACTGGAACCGTCACCGGTCAGCTGCACTCACACCACCCCAAAACTGCTGGAGAAGGAGCAGCACCTGAAACCAGTGCTGCTGAAGTGATGGGCCTGGGGGAGAACGGCATCTGAGCTGCTGAACGAACCCTTTCCTTTGGAATGCGTGAGGTGATGGCGTGTGACCCCTCAGTGCCTTTTGTCACCAGGGCCACTTTCAGGCCAGATTTCCCCAAAGTGCAGACGTGGGCACTTTGTCACAGGGCAGCCTCTTCTGACCACGTGAACGGGAGAAACGCAAAAAGAGAGTAAGAATGAAAAACAACGAGAAAACAAATCCCAAGTGAAATCAAGCAGTGCAATCTATCAACAGAAACACAAGGAGAGGAATTTTAACGAGAAAAAATAATTGCACGCTCGCTGGCACAAACACAACAGCTTCTTTCTTTGTAGTAAGTGACCGCACATGCAACCAGGACGGAAGCACACCAGCACAGCATGAGGGACACGCAATAGAACCACCGCTCCCAGCACCCTTGGATGAGCTCTGATGGACGCTGCTGCTCTGGGAGCATCATGGTGGAAGTGGACATCCCCAGGCGCCATCAGATCATGCACTGAGAGCACTGCCTGCTCTGACGAGGGGCTGCAGCCCTTGGGGCAGGGGAAGCATCGCAGTGATGCCTGCCCCTGCCTGGAGCTTGGGACTGGGATGTACACAGTGAGCATTGCAAAACATCGTAAAGAAGTCATGAAATTATACGGGAAAGGGGAAAATGTATATGTAAAAGTGAGCACCTAGAGGAGATACTTCATGCTCATCCCAGGGGGAAATCCACACAAGGGCAGGGGCTGCTGGCAATGAGCACAGTCCAAACTTCTTAGCAACTCCTCCTGGCCCCCACCAGCCCCTTACCCAGTTGTGTCTTCCACCAAAGCCTCCGTCCCCTCATGCCCACTGGTAGGACGGCAGCCAGTGCACTAGGTGTGAGTTTGCAGCACCATGATGTGCTGAATAGATACATGGGGCTGAACAGACACATTCAAGACACCTCCAGCATGAAGTCCCAGAGGGATGGAGACGCGGGGGGAGGCAGTGCTGCCATTCCCAATGGCCTCATATTAGGAGATCCCATGGAGTGCCTCACACTGTTGCCAAGCACACACACACATAAACAAATTCGTGTTTTTTTTCAGATGTTTCTTTCTCTAACAATCTTCTCTAGCATCCAACCTGCTCCTGTCGAGAAGGTCCCAGCTGCTGCCAGCCTGTGGCACAGCAGTGCCATGGGACATCCCCACTGAGTGCACCGGCACATCATCAGAACAGGACAACCAACAGGAAAAGCCACGGAAAGAAAAGGAAGCAGGATGTGATCCTGGTCAAAATGGAGCTGCAGGGATGAGGGCGCAGGCAAAGTGACAGGGAAGGTGGCACAGGGGGAGGCAGCACCCCCAGAGCACAGACCTCAGAGCTGACAGCCAGACATGGAGTATCTGCAGGGTGCCCCCATGCCACATGGGCACCTGATGGGTTGAGCAAGAAACGTGTTTCTGAGGACATTTCCTCCAGAAGCAGCACCTTGTTATGACTGAAAATGTGTGAAGCAAAAGGGTTTGAAGAGCCTTTGCCGAGACCCCATTTCCCACTCCTACTTTAAGGGGAAATGCATATTTCAGACATTCAAAGTGATCAAACAGTTGTTGCTTCCCAGATCCCAGCATCTGGCTTCCAGCCTCCCTCCCTTCCAGGGTATGAGCACCCCAGCAAAGAGCTGCTTTTGACCAACCTTACAGACCACAAGCGTGTTCCATGTTGTTTTGCACTTGGTGATAAGCTCTGCCTTCCCCAAACACTTGTTGGGGAAAGCCTCCCTGACAACATCACCTTGATGACCCTCCACACCCAGCCCCCATCCTCTTTTGCATCTGAAAACCTGTTAAGATGAATGAGTATGAACCCAACGATCGAGCTAGCAAACCAAAAGGGGCTGAGGGCTCTCTCACAGCCGTTTAGAGGAAGGAAAGGTGAAAGAAAAAGCAGTGCTGTAGGATTTTTACCAACTGTGGGAGTGGTGGCTGCACTCAGGGAATTGGTGGAAGATATGGAAGAAGTACTTTCAGCACGGGCTAAAGGTGCTATCGGAGGAGGACTGGATGAGTGAATTGGAGGGCTAAAAGGCCTGGACTGGAGAAAAACATAAAATAACACAAGGTTAAAGAAAATATGCACTGAGCATTTGTATTAAACAAACAGAAGCTGTTGCTGAAGATGTCATTGTGGTGTACCCCACCTTCTGACCGCCTGGGACCCCTGTGGGGAGGGTTGCATTTCATGTAAGCAGTATCAGGCAGGTATGGTCTCGCTGCTCCTGTCCCCACTTCCTGTGCTGTTTCACATCCCAGCAGCCCATCCTTCATTCTGGTTGCCATATCCCTTTTCATACAGGAGCAATATTCCACCCTCTCTATACCCGCTAACCCCAGGCTGACCCAACCCTTGCACCTCCAGGATGCAGCTCGCTGCTGTTCTCCCACACGTGATTTGTTTCCGTGCACAAATAGCAAAAACAAAAACAAAACCTGCGAGCAGCCCCTGCAAATACAAGCATGCTGCACCTACCAGGTCTGCGACGGAGGGCTTGCCGGGGGGCAGCTTGGGCCGGGATGGGGGTCGTGGTGGTGGGGGTGGCGGGGTGCCGCAGGCAGCCAGTGGTGTGCCGGGCCGAGCTGGGGACGAGGAGCCTGCAACAGAGACGGGGAATCAGCAGCACGTCAGCACACAGATCCTGCTCCAGGAGCTGGTGAGGAGGGGACAGGGTGTTCCCACATCAGTTCCCCCATGATGGCTGTTCCAGAGCGGCAGCTTGGCACAGCAGAGTACCACGATTGCTGCAGTGCTCTCAGAGGTCACCCCAGTACCCAGAGTCTGGCAGATTTACCCAAGCAGGAGAAAGTGATGCACTGGGAACGAAATCTCCACCTGCAACAGCTTTTGTTGTGCCAAGAGCTGCAGGGAAGGGGCACTTCTTCCCCTCCATCCTGACAGTTCGTGTCAGCAAGAAAAGAAGTTTGAGTTCTTCTTCCTCAGAGTCCCACAAAACCACCTTGTGCCTCCATTTGTCTTGGCACAGCTCTCGCTGGGCGTCTGCAGATCCCAGGGCAGTGCACAGGGCCATTGTGGGGTCAGTCCCAGCCACGGGAAGAGGGGAGGCTGGGCAGGGTTGTGGCTTTGTCCCAATGAAGCAGAACAGGGATGGGAAGGGTAGAAAAGCAACCTTATCAGCTCTGCTGGGAGCGCTGCCAGCACTCTTGGAGAGCTTCCATGAAGAAGATGGCGATGCTTTCACGGCTCGTGTGGTCACTGGCAGCTGTGGCCGTGCTGGGAAAGCTGACGTTTTCACCTCCAAACAGAAACTTTGTCACTCAAGAGGAAACCCAGCAGATCTCTTTGTTCCATGGATAGACTTCCTCCCAGGGTAAGTTAGGTGATACCAGCACTGTGCAGTGGTCGCAGACAGCTGCTGCCCAATAGAAGTGGACCTGCAGCACAGCAACGGTGCCCTGATATCGTAGCACCCAACTACCCAGCATTGGTTACCAGCACCACGGGCTGCAGGAGCACACTCTGGTTTGGAGCAGCATGTTTTGCTTGAGCGGACAGTAAGACAATGCTTCTAGCTTGGTATTTCTCCTCTTAGAAGATAAACAGCTCATTGAGATTTTTGAATGAGAGCTCATAGTAAGAAAACACCAAAGCTAAGCCTATGGAACTTGGACCAATGTAACTGAGTGCTGAGATGAGATGTAGGTTTGTTTAAAGAACGTAAACCCCAGGCACTCATCCAAGCATCTCTGAAAACTGAGCTGTTCTTATTTAGAAGCCTAATTTGGGTGCCAAAGGTTGATTTATTCCCCCCCCCCCCCTTGTCACTGTCAAAGCCAAACCAGAATTATTCAGAGGTAATCCAGCAGCACTCAATGTCACATGATGGATCCACACATGTATCTGATCCAAAAGAATTGTCCTGCCACCAGCTGGCCAAAGCTCTTCCAGGTGTCAGGTCTGAGCCAGAGATGTTCATTCTTCCCCTCGTAAGGTCCCTCTGCAGCAAAAGTCATCAGCACTGCACCATGACCCAGCAGGAATCTGCTCGTACTCTGGGCCCTTGCCTAGCCATGGTGGAACCCAGACCCCCACGGGATGCCCATGTAGGAGCACATCAGGCCCCCCAGCACCCCGAAGGTGGACCAGGTCTGATTGACAGCAACCCAGACCTCAACACTGAGGAAGAGCACAGGAGCAGGAAGGGATGCAGACCGACATCCCACCGCTACCAGATGCAGCTTTATGAAGGTTTGTACTGTTTTTATGTGCACGTTTCAACATTTGGCATATTTACAGCTCACTTTCCCACCTCGGACTGGTCAGGACTAAGAGCCAGCAGTCTGCAAAGCATGCAGAAAGGAGACAGAAAGTAACTTAGGTAAGAGACGAGGATGCTCTGAATGAGGAGTCAGGCTGCAGACAGCTCCTTTCTCACACCAAGGGGAGTTTCTCCACCTGTCCCACCATCACATCCCCCAGCCTCAGCTCAGTGAGTGCAGCTCAGCCATCACAGTGGCAGGAAATAATTAATGAAGAAACTCAATGGTCCCACTGTGACCTCCTGGAGAAGCTCCAGCTGTGAGTGGTCCCACTGGGATAGGGGCTGCAACCCCCAGAGTCCCCATCCCACCCCCACCAACCCCCAGCACCTTATGAGAGCAGCACAATGAAGTTACAGTGCTGCCAGAAAGCCAAGCCACACTCACAGGGAAAGCAAAGCTGCATGGACACCCAAGCTCCTCCAACCACACATGGAGCAGAGGGGTCCTATCACCTCCCTCACACACCATGCAGTGTGGGATTGCCATTCAAGCAATTGGGACCAATTCCAACCCATTGCTCTTGATGTAAAGCTGGTAACAGCAGTGGGACAAAGGTCGATCCTGGATTAGGTCTCCATGCAGGACGGCAGCTGGTGAGGATGTTCCAGGGGTTGGGCTCAATGATTCTTACGGGTTTCTTCCAACTCAGGATATTCTATGAGTCTGTGAGCAGCACAAGTCCTGGTGCAGGGCCTCCCTTCTGCCCTTACACAACACAAGAAGGCTGCAGCTTCTCAAACTCAGAGCCCTGGTGTAAACTGACCTCTCCGAGCTTGCTTGCCCCAGCAGACACACATTTATAATTGAGCAGGTGAAGCCAGGCAGGCAGCACACATCAGACAAAGCTATCAGGTTTTGTCCCTCTGAAACACACGTTCTGAAAGCCATTTCTCAAAACCCAGCTGTGGTTGCCTGCTCCCAAAACCAAGGCAGGGCAGACTGGGACTGCATTCACCCACTCACCTGCTGAGATCACAGCAGCCCCACAGTGCTGGTGCGTGACAAGCAGGCTAAAAAAGCTGCACGATTATTAGGCAAGGAGATGATTTGCCTGGAGTGTTTGTGCCTCTGTTCACTTTGGAGCCTAGAGATGACACAGCTGCAGATCTAGCCTCCCTCTGCCCAGAGACATTGGGTGTACACGCAAAGCAAAGGCAGGGAAGGGTTGATGGAGCACTGAGCTTTGGGAAGGCAGGCTTTGGGAAGGCTTTCAGACCCATCCGACACCAGACACAGTGGGGAGCAGGGAGGAGGACTACACGGAGGCCAAGGGCAGGGGAAGCAGCGCGGGGCAGCAGGACGTACCGCTGGGGCTTCCTGCTCCGCTGCCGGCACCCGGCCCAGGGGATGACACGACCGTACGGTAGGTGGGCGGCGGAGGGGGCGGCGGGGTGGCTCTTTGTCCCGGCCCAAACTCCTTGGGTGAGGCGACCGCCGGCTCCGCGTTCTCCTCTTTCGCATAGGGCTGCTCCAAAGCCTTCTTCTGCAGCTCGTCCAGGCGCAGCGGGGAGGGCAGGGCGCGGGGCGGCTCAGCCCCTGGGCTGCCCGTCGCCACCGGGGGGGACGCTGCCGGCTCCCGGGGCCTCGGCACCGCTGTGGTGTTTTCCGGGGATGGATCGGAAAAATTGACCCACTTGTTTTCCGCGTGAGCAGCCACAGAGTTGGGGGATTGCACGGGGCCAAAAATGCTGTCCAAGTCATTGATGGATGGCGGTTTGTCACTTTTGGCCTCCGTGGCTGGCTGGTCACCTCCTGTGGTCAAAGCAGTGGGTTTAAGCTTAGCATTAAGTGGGCTGCGGTGGCGCGGGGCTTGGCGCCAGCCGCTTTCTAGAGGGATGCTGAAAGCACGTTGCCAAGCACGTGGCTTATCGGCTGCTGGGGGACGTCATTCGCAAAACACACTCGGTTGGAATACACACACTGCACAGGAGAGCATGCAGCCGCCTGGCCCCACGGGTTGCCTCATACAAGGCACTCCTTCCCACGCACCATTTACAGCTGGCACGCAGCCTTCATCATGTCACAGCTAAACAGCGTCATTATCATCACCAGGAATTATTAGTTAGCTATTAGACTCACACAGTAAGCACAGCAAACCGAAGCTCTCTTGCACTCTTCACTCGTATATATATTTATACACACAAATATAAATATATACATTAACACATGCTGGTTTGACACTCTCACTGGCAAAGGGCATGCAGCACAGGACAGCACACGGGGTGTATGTATCTGCAGCCAGCAGCAGATGAAGCTCTGGTGGCTCTCTGCTCGCTCTCTGAGCTGCCACCACCACCACACATGACTGACCATACCTGGCTGCACAGCTCCATCACACACCCCAGCACAGCACAGTGCCCACGCTCCTGTCCCAGCACAGTTTGCTGCTCTGCTCGCTGTTTGCAGCTCAGGGACATGGAGCAAAGCTGCATTTTGCATGAGTGCTGTGCAGGAGGATGCCTGACCTCACACAGCACAGCTTGGAGGACCAGGAGCTGCAACCCCTTTCTACAAGCAGCACTATCCTCTGAATGCTTACAAAGCACTGGATTCACCCCAGCAGCATGCCAGTGCCTCACTCAGCTTTCCTTCACTCATGGTGCAACACACTCCCTGCTCACAGCCTGGGAGGGCACGGCAGGCAGGAGCAGCCCAAGTTGCCAGTGCAGAGCAGCATTTAAGGCTGGCTTTATATTTCTCTCCTCAAAGTGACCGACACCAACAGCATGGGGAGCAGAGAGCAGCAACTGAGCCAGAGCAACGCCAGCTCAGGACCAGCAACGTCTTTGCAGCATTGCCCTGAATGCAATGTCTGCTGAAACAACACGGACGCAACACATGACACACAGGGGACAAATCCACATCTGAAATGCAGCAGCTGTATGGGATGACCCAGGGAGAGACAACCCCACAGGTCCGGATCCGGCCGCACAACATCACGTGCTAGGAGCTGAGTGCCTGGCCTTTACCTGGTGCCACCGTCAGGGGTGATGCAGTGCGGGGCGGCGTGGCCGGGACGTTCTTGGGCGGCAGTGGTGGTGGAGCTGCGAGGGAAAGAGAGGAGAGCATGAAATCATTTGGGTTGGAAAAGCCCTTTGAGCTCCCCATGCCCACCCACAGCCCACCTCCCTCAGTGCCACATCCTCACAGCTCTGGACAGCCCCAGGGATGAGGATGCCCACCACCCTCTGGGCAGCTGTGCAGTGCTGCACACTCTTTAGAAGAGATTTCTCCCAGTATCCAACATGACCCCCCCTCCCCCCCAACAGCCCCTTCACCCTTGGCTCAGTGTGCTATGAGGAAACCAATTCTATGCCCAGCTGAAGGCAAAGCACTCAAGGAAGGTGGCAGAAAATCTCTGTGAATGGTTTGCACTGCTTTCCTGTTGCCTCCTCTACACAGCACTGGGCTGCTCTCCCAGCACTATCTAGAGCCAGCAGCATCAGCAGAAGGTTTGGGATCACGTATGTAGACGTGTTTGTCTTCTGTCAACTTACTTCCGATTGGAAAAGGTCTCTGCAGCTTTGGGGACTCAGTGCTGTTGGGCTGGAAGGAACCCCAGATCTCAGGCTGGTCCAGAGGAGCTGGGAAAAGAGAGCAAATCAATAGACATGCAATGGAGATGATAAAGCCTTTTTCCTACAAATACCAGAAGGAGCAGTTAAGGTACATTCATCTGAAGCTCATAAGGAGAGGAAACCAAGCCCTGACAGCAACCCCCCACTAATTAAAGGCATTTATTTTCCCTGTAATGTTAGATAACTACAGGGCCGCCTGCTTTTTAAATAGGACGTGCAATTAGTTTGACACTCACGATGCTTGGCAAACAAAACAATGCCAATTTGTGTCTTTGGAGGCTTATTGCATTAAGTGAAACACTGAATTAATTACTGACATCCTCTGGAATTTTAGGATACGCAGAAAATAACCCAGGTATCAAACAAAGTGCATTTACACAGATGGGGAACAAAAACCCAACTCTGCTATAACTCATTGAAGCATCGCACACCGTTTCTCCTAGGCTATGTGTGCAGAGCCACACACAGGGACAGCTTTGCTCCAAGGTTTAAGCCGAGCTTTTCATTGCATTGGGGCTTGCACCCATCCCTCATACCATCCAGCTTCTGCTCCTCGAATGCTGACTCCAGTGGGGGCCCAAAGAGCGGTGCCAGCGCGGCCGGGTCCTCTGGGGGCTTCCTGCTGCAGGACAGAGGCACACAGCATTCACAGTGTGCAGCGAGAAGCTGTTCTTGAGCACAAACGTGTATTTGCTGGTGCAGGGAGCAGTGAAGTTTAGATTTATGGTGTGCATGAGATTGTGTGCTAAGGTGCTTCGAGTCACATCTGGATGATATAGCCATAGTGGAGAGCCCTACTGATGGACTCTATGGAGCCATGGGGCATTTATGCTGGGTGATGCCCAAGCAAGCTTTTGCAGATGTGTGCTGTGTGTGTGTGTGTGTGTGTGTGTATGTGTGTGTGTGTACACACATATCCCCTGTACTGACCTGCTGGGGTCCGGCGTGGGTGTGGAGCGTCGAGGCCGTGCAATCTCCTCACCTGTGCAAGGTCAGACAGAGCAGGGTTAGAGCTGTGCCCCCACCCCACATCTCCCCCCACATCCCATGCCAAGCCCACTAGTGAGGTGCAGGTAGAGAAAGGTCTGGGCTTAATTCAGCTACTGGTTCTGTAGTAAATGATTGTGCTTCTGCTACATGGCACCCCAGGGATGTCCATATGGCCTTCCTTAAGGGGACATTTGGGTGCCATCATTTCTGCCACAGCAAACCTACCCTCCCCCCCTTCCCTTTATTAAATAAATTGTAAAGGCCGCCACCACCAAGCTGTCTGCACTAATTACTTAGGACATACTTACTGGATAAATTCCTCTTAATCATCCCCTGGAATTACAAACACAGGAGGTCAGCGGGGTGTGCAGGGACACAGGCACATCGCAATCAGAACCCACAGCAGCAGCACAGCACACAGGGCAGAAACTGGCTGAGAGATGCCCACCCACACGTACGCACTAGGAAATCAGGTTTGCTCCCAGCACACAGGGAGCAGACAGAGCCTAGCAAGAGGATTTTGCATCCCATAAACCCATTTTCTGGCAGCCCCGGGTTCACAGTTGCCCTGGCACACAGCTGACAGCTGTCACTCCAACCCAGTGGGTGCCAATGGGAGGCATCCTCACCTTTGATGGATTGGGGACCAATCTAAGCCAAATAATGCATGGTCAGTGACCTAAAGCCCCACTCTTGCCACACCAACATGCAGCACCTGCATGCAGTACAAGCTCCCCATGCCCCCCTCCTGAGCACTGCAATATCACCACTTGCACAAACTCATGGCCAAAGGCAGCAAGGAAGGCAGCAAGGAAGGAGCTTACCGGGCTGCGCCGCTGTGGTCAGCGAGAAGGGAGAGAGAACAGACACCTGGTCAGAGAGGGATGCGTCAGCACCAATGTGGCACCATGCCTGGGTTAGCACCCCAGGGACAGGGAGCATCCCTGCTTGACAACTCAAGGTTGGGACCCTTGGGATGCTCCTCCCCCAGCTTTACAAGCAGCCCCATGCTGATGCTTGGCCATCTCTTTCTCTGCCTACAAGGAGGGCAGTGCCCATGCAGAGCTGTTCTCAGGGTGTTTTTGGGGTTCCTCTGTGCTGCAGTGCTGGTGGGCACAGACACCCAGAATCCAGGCACACAGCATGCCCCACACCTGCCCTCCTGATGCACTCTGGTATTTTGGCAACTGAACACCTTAGATCCTGATGCCCTGGGTCAGCTCCTGCAATGGAGCACAAGCAGAGGGGGAGCCTGGTACCCCCAAACAGAGAGCATTTTCCCAATTTGGGCTCAGAATGGCCTCACACCAAGTCCTTATGAGGGCAACACCACTGCTGCACACACCAGCACTGTGGCCACAAACCACAGATGCACTTTCCTGCCTTCCACTACATCCTGGTGCACAAGGACGTGCGTAGAACTTGCTCAGGGAAAGCTGTGCCCTTACACATCTCATCCAGCACCAGTCCCAGTCTTCCCACAGAGCACGTGGAATGCCCCATGTTGACTACACACATCTCAAGGAAGCACAACCAGCTCCTATCCACAGAATCACAGAACTGTTTGAGATGGAGGAGACCTTTGAAGGCCATCTGGTCCCACACCCCACAGTGAACAGGGACACCCTCAGCTCCATAGGCACTCAAAGCCCCATCCCTGACCTTGGGTATCTGGAGGAATGGGGCACCACCGCCTCCAAGTTAAACCCAAGGGTGAAAGACAGCAATGAAATCACTCCTTCCAGAGCTGTCTGATTTGTTATTTGCCTTTACATTCTAGTTCCAGAGACATGCAGAACAGGTGTCAGGAAAGCAGAGCACACGAGTCAAGGCTGTATTAAAAGTATGTAAGCAAAAAAAAAAGGATTTCTTACCGGACTTTTCCTCTAAAAGTATGCAGAAAAAAAACACAACAAAATAAAAAGAGAAAATCAGATATCTTCTGTAAGGGGCTGACACAGAACCGAAAGGATTGCATCTGTGAACAGAAGGCATCAGCTTCTCCCAGTGCCGTTCTGTGAGCTTAGTGACATTGCATTGATTTGGGAAGGAGAAATAAAATGAGGATTTTATTTCACCTTGGTTTCTATTTGAGTCTGATTCACACTTCAGATGAGGGCTGAGGATAAACCCTGAACAGCTTCAGCTGCAGAGACTCCATAGCCCACTCTGAAGCCTATCAAAAAAGCAAAACTCGCAGATCTGTTCCCAGCAGAACAGATTGGGATGCGATGACGATCTCAACAAGCCTTAGGAAAACCAGTGGGTAGCAGCATTCATACCAGGGAGCAGACATGGCTGCTCCTTTCAGACAACCCTGGGTGGGAAGCATCCTACAGCAGCACTATGGAGAGCCCCACAGACATTCCCCAGCTCAAATGTTGCTATCAGTCTCCATCACCACTCTCTATGGATCCAGGTGACAATGACCCAGAGTCAAGGTTCCTCACTCACACCCAAGGGAAGGGGCTCCCTGGGCCAAAGCAAGCAAATAGGAGAAGAGCTGAGGACATGGACAACTCACCACAGGGGATGGAGAAAGTGCAATGTTGCCTACGGATGCCTTCAGCTCATCCACCGTCGCCGCGCTCTTCAGGATGTCCTTAGCCTGCAGCGGTTTGATCTTGATGTTGTACTTCTTGTGGGCTTCTTCCTCCTCCTCAGACTCACTGGAGGAGTAGAAGTGCTTCCCTTTGGTGGGTGCAGTGCAGCTAAGGAAGCTTGCTTGGGGATCAGGAGCGCCCACCAGCTCAGCAATGGGTCAAAACCTCACATCTCACTGCAAAACGGGAACTGAGCATTTCTAAAGCACTCATCCCTGACCTCAACAGCAGGAGCAGCTGCAGGGACAAGCCCTCCTGCACTACCCATGGAGGTGGGTAAGAAGACTGCTCTGCTGCAGCCTAGCAAGGTCTGCATTGGTGCACGTCCATCCTTCCTCAGCTCTGATGGGGACAAAGCCCTCCATCAGCAGAAGGTGGAATCCTGTTTGTTCACTCAGCTTCCTACAGCTGTGAACAAGGATGCTATTAGCCCCAAGCTTGGCACACATGCAGAATGCACAGGCTGCATCCTAGTTTCCTCACCCCTTACAGGACACATTATGAATCTGTAGATCATAACAAAGTAGAGGGCATGAGATTGCCCAGGAGAGCCTGCTCAAGTCATAGCATGGATCAAAGACTCTTAAACATGCCCCCTGCTCCACTGCTACAGATAACACTCTCTGGGAGCTGGTTTGGGCTGCAGAGTAAGAGCTCCAAGGAGAATAAAAGGGGAAAATAAGAAAAACCCATGAAGTCAGTGGCCTTTCTGTGAACCCCAGTTCATCTTACAGATGGTTAGCCAAGAGGTCAAGTCCACAACAAAGGATATAGCCTGGCTCCTCAGGCCGGATGCTGTAACCCTCCTCATCAAGCTCTGGGGAGTTCTGCATGGGGCACAAAACAGGAAGGATCAACGCTGCTGCTGGGATTTTGTTGCTGTTGTTGTTACAATAGTTTTTTTTCCCCCCACACCCAATTGCAAGCCACATTTGTCTTCGGTTGGACCCAATGCCCTTGAAGCACAGATTAGTGCTCTCCTCACCTACAGAGTGAAGAGTGGTCCTTATAAGCTTGCCTTCTGGATCAGTTCTCCAATCATTGAGATTCCACATGGAATCATTAAGTTTGGAAAAGTACTCTGCAGTCATCCAGTCCACCCATCAGCACATCCCCCCATGCCCACTAAACCATGTCCCTAAGTAACCTTTCCTTTAAAAGAGAATACACATCAGAGAAGGATTAAGTTTCCTTGCACATCTGTAATAACGTCTCTGAAGTCACTATTTCTGCTGAGTATGCTTCTGCTTTGGAGCAGAGAGACAAGAGTGGGGCTGAGGGACGCGGTTCACAAAGGAGCACTGCCCATGGAAGGGGCAGAGCCCTCAGACACTTACGTATCTGTCCCAGTCGATCTCTGCATAAAATCCATTGGGGGCCCCATTCGTTTTCTTCTGTAACACATGGGAAAACAAGATTTCAACACTTAAAATGAAGGGGGAAAAAAGCGAACACGAATATATGCATGTGCATCTATGTGGTGAGACTCTACCACAACACAAGCCAAGCAAAGGGTCTTGGGGCTATCTTTAAACCAGCCCTTGGGTTTAAGCTCCCTTAAAGATGGCATTAAAGTTGGGGTTGTTATTCTCCATCACAAGCAGCCAGGCCACAGCCATTCAGGCTGCAAGCCGTGCTCCAGGCATCCATTGCTCACCAGAGCCACATCTGCATCGTGCCCATATTCCCTTAGTGGCCACAGAGCCTTGGAGTCAAGCATCTAAATGATGACCAAACCCTGCTATAAAGTTTTTTCTATAGTGGGCCTTGCCCAGAGCTAGTGAGGCTCAGGGAATCCCATCCTACGATCAGCACCCAACAGCATGTGCCAAGTCCTGTGTATCTGATGGAGAGCAAAGCAAGAATAGTCAAGTACAACACTGTCCTTCACTTCTAAGCTTGGGGTCATCATCAGATTGCTGTCATACAGAGGTGACTGCCACCAGCAATGCACTTTTCTTCCCAACAGCAATGGCACCAGCATGATCCAACAATTCTGTGGCCCAGGTATTGGCCTGACTCAACCTAACCCACATTTTCCTGCAGTCTAGATCTCTAAACAAGAACTACAGCCTACTCTCAGTAACTCATCTGTAGCTGTAACCAAGCACCATGTTCCTTACCGAGTTATTTTTTCCTTGCTCCTGTGTGCCCTCAGGTTTGCTATGGCAAGGTGGCTCATTGAGATGAGGGCTGAGAGGCTGGAATGGATTGGGGTTGGGCAGAAAGAGGGTTAATGCATCGGGCAGTTGGTTGGTTTTAAACAGAAGAACAAATGAAAGGAATCGGCAAACACTGTGGAGTCTCTATAGGGAGGGAAGGAGCCCCCCAGGAGGGCTATATTCAGCAGTCAGGTTGGCCCCAGCACTATCATCCTCACCATAATGTGGCTTTCTGCAAGAACGTGCTATAGGATGGAAACTGAAATCTCTCCATCCTCCACTGCCAGTTTCAAAATGCTCAGAGCTCTCATTAGGTATTAAAAAAAGAAATGGCTTTCCCGCTTCCTCCAGCTTACTGGAGCACTGCAAACCCTGCCTGTCCTACAAGGAAGCAAGCTGTCTGGAAAACCCACATCTCCAAGGGTTGGAGGTGACGTTTGGGTTTCCAGCTCAGAGATCCTGCCCCATCTGCACACAGTGCTACCATCAGCCATGCCCGAGGAGCTGTCAGCTGGGCTTTCACTCTCCAAAATTAGATTTGGCATTGCTCAACGCAGCAGTTTTATTCACTACAGAGTTTTGTGACATGCGGAAATCTATGTCATTGGATTTTCTGGGGTTTATTTGCTTTAACTGCTGAGCAGAGCCTTGATTAATGCACTACCTGAGCTGCAGACTTCTTAATCGCTAATTAACAGCCAGGAATGAATGGCAGAGGAATGCAGGTGAGCCCCAAGCCAAGGATCTTGGGCCAGATGTAGGAAACAAGACATGTCTCTGAAGGAGCAATGTGGCACCCCAGTGTCTGTATGATGCCACACTGCACAGTGGTGCCATGTGTCCCTGGCACTGGGCTGGGCACGCAGTGCTGCTGTCCTGCTGAATGTCTCCCTAGGGCTTATTTTAAGCCTTTAATGCCTGAATCCACACAGTCCCAGTCTGGGCTCAACATACTTGACAGTAAATTGGAAATCAAGCAGCTAAAGTGCTCCTTCCACAGCCTGGTTCTAGCGGGGCCATTTCTATCCCTAACCAAGAACAACAGCAGCATCTCGAGAACAGCTATCATTTTCATCTCATTTTAATACAGAAGTGAAACTGATATAAGAGACAGGTGTGTGGTGATTTGCCCTTAGCCCCACCCACAGAAAAGCTGCCCTGAGCCGATTGCGCTCAGCAGGAGCTGAGATCTCCAGGCACCTGAGCCACCCTGCAGGGTGCACAGCACCTGCTGGCTATTTTCACTGCATCCATTTTGTACAGAGTCCTGAACTATTATTATTATTTAAGCACCTTCATCTGGACTTGGAGACTTATTTTCTATGTTAAGAAGGAAGTGGTTCACAAAATAAGCACCCATGAAGGCCAACAAAGCTGCTAACGTGGAGCAGCGCTGAGCAGTACTTACGATGCCATCCCTGTCCGGTGACCCCCTGCAAGGAACAGAAAAGATACCTGGGTTAGCTCCAGCACAGCCCCACTTGAGGAAATGCAGAAGTGGTGCTTTGAATGCTCACACAGCAATTGGAGCTGTCACTACAGCATTGCCAGCAAAGCCAAATTGTTGGTGAGCTCCCCAGGAACTCTGCACAGCTGCGCTCTCCTGTTATAGGACAGCACATACAGCAGTACATCAAGTGCTCCTGTGCTGCAGAAGTTGGTAGGAGTAAGTATGTGAGCAATTCAGACACCATGCAGCAAGTGTCATCGCTTCAGCTTTGGGTGGGTGTTTTAAACAGGTGGAGCTGAAAGCTCCCCATCATCCCCACCTCTGGGGGCTTTGGCCCTGGGGCACAGCAAGTAGCTTCACAAGGCAGCACAGGACTGAGTGGCAGCCCAGGACATGGGGCTGCTAAGCAAAGATGTGTTTGTTGGATCCAGGCTGACCCCTCATTTATGTGTTACCAGAGATTTTCCACAAATCGCCATCTGACTCATGGCACCACAGAAAATCCAAAGGGAGCTGCTGCTGGGCTGGGTTAACTTGATGGACATTAACACCGTTCTATCAAACATCACCATGACACTCACGTGTGCTCCTCTCTCATCTCAGGGGTCGTTTCCCACTTCCTTCACTACAGCCATCCCCCTCTGCTGACTGTGGCCCATCCCCCTCTCCAGATGTGGCCCAGGGACCCAAAGTCCCTCCAGCATCAAAGCTGAGCTCCGCGCCACCACTGCCCACCATGGGCCCTCCTGTTTCAATGGGATTTGCATCTGAAGAGATTCCAGCAGGTGTGCACATCAGTATGTGGGCAGAGATTAATCTGCTGCAACTCCCAGAGGAGAGCTGGGCTTCTGATCGCCGCTCACCGTCGCTATGCACAGCAAACATACCCATGTCCCCACAGCACTACAGAGCACGCATGGCTGCAGGTCTCTGTGCATGGGGAGGAAATGCTCTGATGCAGCCATTGCTATGAGCCATGACTTGAGGATGGCAGATGTCCCCAACACACCCAGCTCCTTCCTGCCCTGGCGCAGCTGTCCTGCCATCATTACTTATTAATGCATTTTGGATATCATTGACTTACGTGGAATCAGTGTCCTTTTCTTTCTTGCGTATACCAAAGGCCTTCCTTGTACGTTTTTTCAGTCCTGTAGATGGGGCACAAGAATGCAACATGCATGTTACGCTCCAAACCAAACCACCAGGAAGTTGTTTCCCCATTTGCCAGCTCTAAGTCATGAACAAGGTGAAAAGAAACCCCCCAGCAGGGCACTGCAGGCAGCGTGTGCCTGCTTACACCTTGCTTTTATTAAGTGAATGCCCATTAACTTACTCAACTACGTATTTCACAGTACTCCTGACCTTACTGTCTTGCGATACACTCCCTTTTCACAATGCAGGCAGTGGGAAAACCCTTATCTGGGGTAAATAAATGGTAAAACTAAAACCTACTTAACCATCAGGCTGGTGCAGTGGTTCAGCTTGTAGTTATGGCAATGCCGACTCACTGGGACAAGGGGACACAGCCTTCAATGGCCACAGCATCAGGTACCAGCAGAACATCAGTTCTAACAGCAGCTCTGGGACATCCCTCACATTTTGGAGGGGGAAAAGCTGTCCCTGGGAGCATTCTAACACCTTGCAGTGAGCGCACCCAGGGAGGGCTTTTAGCATTTGAACTGCTTGGAGCTACCATGAAGCTGGGCTGCTGCTCTCCTCTGCTCTGCCTCCAGGCTTGTGCATGCCCTCCAACTGAAGTTATTTTCTGCTTTCCCAGGAGCATCTCACTCCTCCAGATGGAGGCAACAAGCACCCCCAGTGCTGGCTTTCTGCAGTACATCACAGCCCATCGGACTTGAATTATAACAACACGAGGAAAACCTCAAGGCTCCTGTTCCCCTACAGCCAGATGTTTGGTTGGCCAATATCAGGGTCAAGCCTGGGCAGAAAAGGAAAGGCTCTGGCAGCTTTCCTTGGTTCTGCTGATGGAGCCTCGGGCTCAGTGCTAGGAGGTCTGGAAGCAATGCAGCAGCCCAACCCCAGGCACTAACCCCACACCTTTGAACAATAGCCCCTGTTTGGCTTTGTCTCATCTCTGAGCTTTCCCACCAAGCAAGTTATTAATAACACCAGGAGTTTTCCACCCATCTCAGCCCTTAGAACAACACCGGCCTCCAAACCCAAAGTAGAACAGGGAGGGAGGTGAATGACCAAACTGAGACATTGTTTGGCCTTATCTGAAGAAGAGCCCAATTTGGCTAAATTTTGTAGTGAAGCCTTCTGCTCAGTTATATAACAGACCCACCATCTGCTGGAAATGTAACTACAGTTAGGGGAAGAAAAGAGATGTTTAGGGAAGGGTGAGAGCTTCCACAGCACCACCAGCCATAGCAGAACCAGTGCATCATGCTGGGGATCTCCTCCCAAACTTGCAGCTCCCTGCAGCAGGGCATTAGTCACCTTCCATTTACTACCATCATCCCCCCCGACCTCCTTGTATACCTATGAATCAGCATCCAAGAAGCACAACTCTGTACTTAATGCTCTGAAGCTTTCCAACCTTAATCTTAAGAACTGTGCAAACATCTTCTAGACCAAAGACTTCACAGCTCTAGGAGAAGAGTCCCATTCTCCCAATGCCAGCAGCCTCCTGCCAATGGATGGGACAACAGGTATTCTCCCGGTCCCCCAACAGGGAGGGGTGCTGGGAGGAAGAGCTTCAGAACAGCAATATCCGTTTCAACATAGATAACATCCATGGGAATACTGTTGCCCCAAATGCTCTTCTGTTGATGACAAAAGCATTAAAATAAAGCTATGTAACGTTTTGATTCATTAGAGCTGCTCAGTCTGTGCACTGGGATAAATACATCCATGGAGCCTCAGGATCCCAAGCACCTGCAAGGAGGGGAGAGAAGGAGAAATTCCACCATTTCAGGGATGAACAGCATCAGCTCTGAACAGCACGAAACAGGAGATGGTCAGTTTGCTTTGCAGTTGTTTCACTGCTGGGTTTTTTGGGGGCTGTTTATTTCCTTTGGAGCCGGTTGTGGGCAATGCCCATTCCATTCTCATGCACACCTGCTTCTGCTGAATTACTTCCCTAGGTCCAAACACAGGGAAATCTGCAGCTGTTTCCAAGCCAAGTGTCTGTATTTACTTTGCTCCAGAAAGAATAGCCCTCAATTTGCTCAGCAAATCCAAAGCAAAGGGAAGACAAATTGCCTCTGGACTAACACATGCCTGACCCAGGCTCCAAGCAAGAAGGTCTGACAGACCCAAAGCTGTTTGGGGACCATCAATTTCTTGCAGGGCGAGAACAAGACTCCGTACTCCCCTCACACAAACAAGGCCCATCAGAAAAAAGTTTCATTTTCCAAAGATCACTTGGAAAACCTTTCTGTGGGCTGCAGGATGCACCCATGGGCAGAATAACCATCATTTGTTGTACATGGTGCAATGACATCTAAATGGGCACCCAAACAAGGCTGGAACCTGAAGCAGCTCTTGACTCCTTGTAAAGAAGCAATGAGCACAGAATAGTGGGGGACCAAAAGGTGCTCAGGGGCCAGTGGGAGTGGTGGGGATCAGAAGTCTTTTCCAACCAGACTGATTCTGTGGTCCTATGAGAAGTGCACCAGCTGAGCCCTTCTCAGTTGTATTTACAAATGTCACCATCTCCCAGGAAACCTCACCAGTGAAGGGACTATTGCATAACCTCAATGAGCATTTCAACAGGTATAAGTTCAAAGTATCTCAAGTGGGCAATACCAAAGCCCAATAAGAAGGAGCCCTGACCATTCCCCCCTGGCCCATCCTCCATCCATCCCATGGCAGTGCCATTATGGGATTTCCCTACCTGGAAAACTGAGGAGTGTGAAGAAGCATCTCAGTTCTGCTCCCAGAAATAGTAAACAAATCCCCCCCCAGCCTTTCAGCCCACAGGAAGAGCTGCATGCACATCCTTTTATGAGCACCACAGGTCACAGAGAGAATCTTCCAGCTGTTCAGGAGGGGGTCTGGTGCATGCCTTGGTACCACCTTACCACAGCTGTGTTTGTTTCTTGTATCTCCTGATACAAGAGCTTCTGGTTAAGTCAGAAAAACACCCAGGCTGGCATTGTACTGACATGCTCGTTCGTAAGCTTACAGCATCAGCAACATGGGCAGGATACAGGGTAGGACCCACCCGAGGGGCTGCGTGGCAGCAGGGGGCTGGGATGCACTCTGAGGGACGTGCAGAGTGACAAATGCCCACTGACACTGCACACACACTTGAAAGCCTGGCACCTATTCATAATTCATCAGCTCTAATACCAGGGTGCATCTCTAACGATGTCACTGACAGCTTCTGTAGAAGTGGCCCTGCAGAACAGTGCAGCAGCATGGCAGGAGGTACCTTCCCCCCCCCCAGCACCGTACCCTGTGCTGGAAGCCCCACCTCCACCAACCCCCCACGGCCATTCCAGCACACCCCGTGTCCTGAGCTGGCTGCTCAGCTCCCCCAGCTGCAGAGGGTGGGAGGTTCTTTTCCCCACCCTCACTCCACAGCTCGCAAGAAAAGCCACAACAAAACATACACCAAAAAAAAGAAAAAGGGAGAGAAGAAAACACAGGGGGGAGAATTTGCTCCAAACAAACAGATACAAACCCATTAAAATCCCCCACCTCCACAGGGATGGGTCTGGCTGCGGTCATCCCCAGCATCTTTGCTGCACAGACCACACAGCACTGCTGCAGAGGTGCCTGGGAGTGGGGAACATGAAAGCACAGCTGGCACTCGGCATTGGGTAAGATTTAGAGTCATAATTGAAGCCCTCAAAAGGGTGTGCCAAGGTCAGGATGCTGGGATGGTGAGGAGCAGATCCCTGATATGGCTGCATGGGGTGATTTCCCCAGTGCTGGTATCTTGCTGCTTTCCAACCCATATCTGACATCAGTCTGCATTTGCATTGGTAGGAGGGAGCATCACCCCCACTGCTGGAAGGCCTGCAAGGACAAACCCAGCACTGGCCACCCCCATGCCCTGCACTGCGAATGGAGGGCTGAGCTGCTCCTTTCATATCTCCTTCTGCAAACCTAGCATCCATGAAACCAAAAAGACCCAAATCCAGCCCAAGTGTTGACAGATGTGCCACTCCATGGGGCTGAAAGCACAGCCAACAGGAGCCGCAGCCATTCCACCAGCCTTCCTCTGCCAACCAAGAAGCACACCTCCAAAAACCCCCAGGAACACCAGCTTGTAATTGAGCTTCAATTAAAAATGAATAGCTGTGGCCATTCAGGAGCAGCGGGCCAGACTTTGTGCTGCTATGCTGCACATGAGCAGGGCAGGAGCCAGGGACCTCCTTATCCCCACTGAATGTACAGAGCTCAAATATACCATCTTATGGAAAAGGCTGTGTTGGGTGAGCATGGAGAATGAGACCACCACCACACATGTGCCTGGAAGGAAGAGTCAGTGTCCAGCACCCATCAGTATCTCAGTGACAAAAGGCTCTCCCTGACACAGACACAGTAAGGGAAAGTTCAGGCACCGAGCAGCTCAGTGCTGCAGGGATGGCCATGGGCAGCCACTCACCCACATTCAGCTGCCCAAGGCCCTGTGGCAAAGACTCAAGAAAACGTGAACTCCTTTTTTCCTAAAGAGTCTTTGAAATGTGTGTAACTCTGATGAATTGGGCAGCAGGGACTCCAAAGGTTGTGTCTGGGCACACGTCAAACTGGGCTCACCAAATGGATGCTTTGCCATCTGCATCCCATGCACTTATTGAACCATAGAACCATTACAGTCGGAAAAGCAGCTCCCCAAGTCCACTCCCATCCCCTCCCCTGTGCCCACACCCTTCAGTGCCACATCCCCAGGGCTCTGAACACCCCCAGAGATGGAGACCCCTCCCCCAGGAAGCTGTGCTGACCACTCTTTGGAGAAGATAGCAACCCGGCTCTCTCCCCTGGTGCAATGTGAGGCCCATTAGTTCTCATCCTAAGACCTTCATTTTCTACTTTCCCATCCAAAAAGCCCTGTCCACAAACATCTCAATGACCCTGCAGCCCAACATATAGGGTGAGGGCTCTGTGTCGGCTGCCCCGCTCCTATTTCAGCTGGCATCCTCAGCGCCTTCACACAGTGTGGGTTCAAACTGGGGAGTGCTACCGGGCTTAACCCAATGCATTGCCCAGATTCCCAGAGTCTGGGTGGGGCTTTGTTGTTGTTTTCAAGTTAGATCCCTTTATCCCCTCCCTACCTCCTTTAGCAAGACCTATTGAGAAACGTGCTGCCCTAGGAACAGCTGGAAAATCCCAAACCAGCTCAGCTGGACTGGGTGGTGTGTGCCCAGAGCTCTGCTATCTTTTGGCATCAAGGCCCAGCATCAGCCCAGCCAATACACAGACTGCTCCCCGAGCCCCACAGCCCGTACTACACACACACATTCAGATACACCATTTACCAGAACAAGACCACCTAGAACATAACAAAGCCAACATTCTCACTTTGGCAAAGGAAAAGCTTTCTCTGCCACATGCCCTTGGCTCCCCCCAGGCCCAGCACTACCCAGCTAAGATGAGCACTGCTAGGAGGCAATGCAAAGCAAGGCCATATGGGACGTGAGCAGCCACCCATGGAAACCCCAGCATGACCAGATGCCCCAGAAACACACAGAGAAAGCAGAGCAGAAATTCCTGCCATCTGAGCCAACCTCTGACCCCAGGGAGGATGGGAGGAACTGCTGGCCCCAGTGCCACCCCAATGGGATCATCTATCAGCCACAGCTGGGTGATCTTCCATTGCCATCCATCTGCATTGAGCACCACATTGCAGCAGTGATTTCAAAACTTAATTAAGCATCGGTGCGCCCAAGATGCAACAGATTAAAGAGAGAGAAATACACCCCTTTGTTCTCATGTGTGTGGATGTTTCACCTTCACAACATCACCAGGTTGTTTTGCTCCCCTCCCCCAGCACTTCTAAAACGGAACTAAGGCTTCTTTCCCCATCTACAAAGAGAAGTAGAAGAGATCCCATGTTCATCCTGAACCCGGCACAAGTTCCCATCATCACAAGAGGCCACATTCTCCTGCTCCCATGGGAGGACCCAACCCCAGTAGTGCCAGCTCTGAGGCACCAGCAGCCCCTCAATGCCCCAGTTCAGCACCACTAAAACCCTACGGCCGTCAGTGCAAGGAAACACAAGTGCTTCATGTGGCTTTGAAAGCTTGAAAATGGTTCTAAGCTGAGGGCATTCAAAATATTAGGGCCATGGGTTGGGCTTGGTGGCCTTATGGGGCTTTCCCAACCTGAAGGGTTCTATGAGGAAGAATCCTCTCTGCAAGGTGTCAGTGGGGCACCGGGCATGAAAGTTTCACTCTTCCACAAATAAAGCCAGTTTCCAACTGTTTAAAAATTAATCAAAAGCATTAATTATTTCTTCTCACTCCATTTTCTCACTTCCATTCCAGGCTCCCACCAACGAGTCGCCGGTAATGGGGAAACTTTCTACAGCCGGTCCCTTTTCCCTAAAAACCACTCAAGATGGTTCCGTGAGCCACCATCCCTCCGCCAGCAGAACCACCGAGGAACCCAGGAGGGAGCCCAGCTCAGCCCAGCCCCCCCCCGCACGCAGACGGAGCCGCCGCACCCAGCACGGCAGCAGCCCGGCTGTAATTCCCTGCCGTTAATTCCCCCCGAAGACGCAGCGCTCGCGAGGAGCGGCTCCCGCAGCCGAGCTGTGTCACCGGCCGCGCTGTGAGTCACGGCTGGGAACGCAGCGCTGTGCCCTGAGATCAAATCCTTTCCTTCGCTCCTATCTCCTCTCCAACGTCTGTGGAGCATAAATAAGGCCCTGAAGGACAGGGATGCTCTCTCCCCTCACCCCAAGGGATCACGCAGCGCACGGAGCCGTCTCACGCAGCCCTCGGTCACGGATGTGGCCAAGGGGAGGTGGGCATCTTCCATCTGTACAGCAGGGTGATGACCCCACGGATCCCCATTTCTGGCCATTGCTGAGGGCATAAGCAGGGCTGGATTGGGGCACCCTGCATTGGGGGGCCACAAATAAAGCAGAACACCTCTACGATGCACGCTGGGGCCTTGAAGGCCAAGAGCCGTTCTGCTTTAAGCGGATAAAACCCTTCCTCCATGGCATCTCACCGCAGAAGGCGTAAGGAGGAGCTCTACATATGGCCGAGGCAGATGACACGGGTTACAATCTGTGCAAGCGGTGCCCGGGGGCTGTTCCCCCACACAGACACACAGCGCTCAACCGGAGCCCATCTCCCCTTCCATCTCCTCTATGTCCCCCTCCCCAGCACCGCATCCACCCCCCCCCTTTCGTCTCCCAGCAGCGATGGTCCCTCTCGGAGCATCCCTTCCCGGTGGAGGGATGCACACACATAGCAGCGCACGGCCATAAATCTCTCGGACCCATCCACCCCCCCCAACCCCTCACCGAAAGGCCGGGGCCGTGCCGACCCCATGCGGCCCCCCGTACCCCGGCCCCACAGATACCCCCACGGGTTCGGCGGCGGCTCCACCCGGCAGAGTGCTTCAGCTGGGGAGGGGGGGATGGATTTTAATCGCGATCTTATGATGATGATTTCAAATGAAAAGGTGAAGAATTCCCACCCCATCGTCCCCCCTCTCCCCCCCCCCCATCACTCCCCCACCCCCCTACCTTCCATCATGGTGGCAGAATCGCATTCCTCACTCTCCCGGGAGCTGAAAAACACAGATGAGGAGGACGGTCGGGCCCCGCTCTCCGCACCCCCGGACCCCCCCGGAGCGGCGGGGCTGTGAGCGGCGCTGTCAGCGCGGGGGGCGGCCCACGGTCGGGGCTGCGGCTGTGCCGCCCCCGGAGCGCCGGAGATGCTCGGAGAGGCGGTGCCCCCCCCCCCCCCCCGCTCCGCGTCACAGAGCGCTCCTCCCGCCGGCAGCGCGCAGCCTATTTCCCAGCCGCCCCCCCCGCCCCCCAATACTTTCCCCAAAAGCAGAACCCCTCTCCGTACCCCGTGACGCACTTCCCCTCCCCGTAATCCTATTGCGGCGGGGGGGCATTAATTGCCGGGTGCCGCTGTCAGCTCGCGGGAGCGCGCACGGAGCGCGGGGCCCCCCCCGCGGCCATTCACGGGGAATCAATGGGTGACGTCACACTCGGCCATCGGCCCCGAGAAGTGCGGGGGGGACACAGAGCTCCCGCCGCCCCGGGATGCTGCAAACAGCCGATGCCGACACACGCACGGCTCCTGCGCCGCGCAACCCCTCGCACCTTGCGGTGGTGCGGACCCCTCGTGCTCGCCCAGCTCACCTGACCACCCCCACCTGCAACCCCCGTGCAGTGCTGCTGGGAAATGCAGAGAGGGCTGCAATGCAATGCCGCTGCACTCTGGTGCTCGGGTGCATCCCCATGCAGGGCAGCACTGGGGATATCATTTAAAATAAATATATATAATTCAAACATGGTGGGGGGAGGGAGCAGATGGTGTTACCTGCAAGCTCTCTACATATGGAAAGGGGATGCAAGGGGATACAATGGAGGGGGATACAGCGCCAGGAGCAGCTCCCCAAAACCTCAGCACTCATCTCTCAGCATCACCTGTGCTGGGAACTCACCCACCCTCTGCCCCACACGCCCCCACTTTGGGTCACCACTCAGAAGCTTGAAGACCAACAGCTGCAGCATCTTTGCCATAATGCTATTGAATAATGGTGGGTGCAGCCATGGTTGTCCCTGCAGAGTGGTCAGCACTGGCACTGAATGGAGGATCATTCATGGGGGTGTTTGAGAGCCATGGGGACATGGGCAGTGGGCATAGGGGGCGGGCGGGGGGATCTCAGAAGGTTTTTCCAATCTCAGTGACTCAATGTGCACAGCCGGCTCCCACAAGGCTCATTCTGGAGGGTGCACACCTATGGGCTGCATGTGGGCACACAGGGCTGCAGCTGCCCTGGGATGAGGCTGGAGGCAATGGGTGTATCGGAGTCTCACACCAGCTCAGCACCACAAGGTGCCCCCAGTGCTGGCGGAGGGATTTGCTAAATAAAGCCCAAATCCATCAGCCTCATCCTGCCAAGGGCACGGCCCTGCAAATCCCAGCATTAAGGCATCTGCAGTGAGATGGTGACACACACAGACCTGTCCTGGCTGTCCCATTACCAAATCACAGATACATCACACTGCCAACGAGCTGGGACAATCCTCCCAGTGGGAGCAGAGCATGGAGGGGCTGAGCTTCCCAGCAGCCCCATGAGAGCCCCCCACTGCCACACAGGGCTGGACTCAGTCATCTCAGAGGCCTTTTCCAATCCCAATGATTCCACAGCTCCCTGCTGGCCCCTCACAACAGGCACTGCTCCCTTCTGCTCCGTCAGCTTCGCTCATCCATCCCCACTCTCCCCATGCATAAAGAGCCGCAGGGCCCCTTCCATCCCACTGAGCAAAGGGAGCAGCAGGGAGCCAACCCCAGCTGTGCCACTGCCAGGCACACACAGAGCAACGAGCACACACTGCTCGGCACCTACACAGCGTACCCCAACCCACACACCCCAGCACTCACCTAGCTCCCACCTCCTCTTCCTCGCTGCAGCACAGCAGCTCAGCTCTCCTCTGCTAAGTGGGGCCAAGCCACCCAGCTGCAGCTCTGCATCCTAAATACTGCTCTGTGCATTGACGGGGCACAGCTGAAAAAGTCCCCATGTAAAGGGATGAGGGGGATTGTGGGCAGTGCTGCACACCTGTGCTCCCAAAAGCTGCAGGCCCATTTAGGGGCTGTATCACAGAGAGCATCAGACCCTACAGTGTGTTTGGGGTGGGATGGGGTTGAGGCGCAGAACACACAGGAGCTCTCAGATCCCACCTCGTGTGTTTCTGGCCCCAGTGCTGTGTGTCAGGGTGGGAAGCAGGGGCTCAACAGCACCCAAGGGGCTGAGTTTCAACTACAGAAGCCACGGGAGCAGTGCAGGCTGTGGACATTCCAAGGGAACAGTGTGTGCTGAGATGCTGCTTCCTTGCAGCTGTGGGCAATCCTGCCGGTGCCCAGGACAGACCCAGCAGTGCCTGCCTGCCCTGGGCTGTTTGCTTGGTTTTTTGATTGAAGAATGAGGTTATGGGAAAAAAAAATGGCATTCTTTGAATAACATTGGGAATCTTCTCTCAGATCTCAGGGTGTGCTGCCAGCCCAGGGGCACGTGTTGGGGTTGGCAGAGAGCTGCAGGCAGGTCCTGTTTGGTGATGGAGATTGAGGTGGCAGCCTGTAAATGCTGCAGGTGATCACATCCTGGGTCAGATGGCACTGCCTGGGTGCCCAGTGCACATTGTCACAGACAGAACAAGGCCACCAGCTGTGGTGGAGCCTTGCAGGGGGCAGGGAGCAGGCAGAGCTATGCAGGGAAATGGCAGTGCAATAGGAAGAAAATCAAGTGGGTCCCAAAGTGAGCACCCGGGGGATGCAAGCAGCCTCCAGCTGTGTAGGATCCAGCTGTGCACGGCCCTGGCCATGCTCAGGCTCCAACCAGCCAGGATCCAGCTGTGCATGGCTTTAGCTGCATGGGCATCCAGCTGTGTGTGGCTCCAGCAGAGCTGGCTCCCATTGCACAGATCCCTGCCGTCTGTCCTCATGGCACGTGCCCCATTGTGCACATCCCCGCTGTGTGCGCAGCGCCGTGCAGCGGTTTGGGCTCGGCAGATGGAGCTGTACAGCTGTGCACGGCTGTGTGCATAGAGCACACTGAGCTTTGGCTGCTGTGTGGGTGGGGAAATGCAGCATGGGGAGCCTCAGGGTGACACTGGCCATGCTTTGCAAAAATGGGGCCGGAGTAAAATTGGTGACCTCTTCCCTACCCCACAGAGAAGACCTAAACTGTAGCTGGATGATGCATGCTGAGCTGCAGCAGGATGTGCCCCAAATTCAGTATGTTGCACCCAAAATGATGCCAGCAGCTGAGCAGCTCTGCAATAAAGGCACATTTCTGGGGGTGCTCCTACTGTTGGTGCACAGCTTCAGCCAGCCCAACGTTCTGCAGCTCTGTGTGGGACCTACATCCCCGTGCCCTGCCATGCAGTGAGTGGCACTGTGCTGCATCGTCCAGCTGAGAAACGCACCACTGCTCAGCATAAGAAACCTACAGCTTCCTCGAAGCTGTGCTGCTGAAATGGGGACTGTGCTGCACACACAACCCCACCTCCAGCCTGAGCTGCATTCCCTGCTTGCACAGTTGCACACAACAGCTGCACACCATGGTTCCACAGCCAGCTGCCCACACTCCTGCACCCCAGGGTGCAGCTGGGAGCAGGCAGAGCACCATCCCTGCAGATTGCCCCTGAATGCAGCCAATGCTGTGCATCTGCTGCGTGCTGATGCTGAAGAAAGCCATACAGCTGCAGGGGCGAGCAGGAGCCTGGGGCCAGTGCGGCCAACACATGGCCTCAGCCTCGAGGAGAGGATGCAGAGTCCATCACCTGACTGGGGACTCCCCCCTAGATGAGGATTGGGGTTGGTTCTGTGGCGGCGCTGCTGGAGCAGAGCAGGGAAGGATGCTGCTGCTGCAGCACAGAGCATCGCGGCTGCGCTGGCTGCGCTCGTGGTGACGCCACTGCCAGAAGTGGGTCAGTGGGAAGGGAAAAAATAAACCTGGAGGGGGATGAGAAGGAGGGGAGAAGCAGCACGGAACGCACTGCAGCCCACCCCCCCTCCCCGGCACTGCTTCGTGTTCCTTAAGCTGTGGCTGTGGGTTTGGAGCTTTGCCGGGCGCATCCAAGGCAGGGGCTAAATCGGGTGGGAAGGAGGAATCGGTATCAGCAGCAGCAGCGGTGGTGCCCGGGGCGTACAGCCACAGAACGGGGCACCGCTCCGGGCGATGCTGCAGGGACGAGGGGACAGGATGTGGCCCCGTGCTCAGCTCCGCCGCCCGCTGCCGGCCCGGCCCCACGCAGCAGCAGGGCGTGTTGTTCCTGGAAGACCGCCGCTTGTTTCGATTGCGTTGGGTACGGCCGGGACATGAAAGCCACCGCCGGGCTGCGGTGCGCTGCGGCATCGCCTTCCTGTCTGCAGCGCCTTCCTGGCGCCGCTGCCGCCGGGCAGGGACAGCAGTGAGCGGGGAGCAGCCATCCCGCGGGCATCCCCTTGCCCCGTGCCACGTCCCAGCCACCCCACGCCGTGTCCCAGCAGCGCTGTGCCCTCCCTACCTGCAGCCCAACCCTCGCTGAACAAACAACGCCACGAGCAGCCCTGGGACAGGGTCATGCGTTCATTTATTCACTTCATATAAAAATCTCTTAAGAATGCATCTGAACACAATATATAATACTCTAACATACGTGGTGTGAAACCTCTGAAAACAAGAAAATAACCACCTGGAACAATGCAGTGTTCGACAGACATACACACCCATCGATCATGCACAGCTGTGCTATTGTCATTAACGACTTGTCACGAGTTGGACCAGAAGCTCGAAACTGTATGTTACAAACCCAGCGGCACCGCTGGCCATGCCCAGCGGCGGCACCGGGAGGAGTTTCACAGCACGATTATTACATCAGTTCACATTTCAGTCCTAAAGATTCACATTGGGTCGTTGGGAGGCTGGGGCAGGACGCGGCCACCTCCGCCCCGTCCCCTGGGTTGCGTATGTCTCTTCAGCTGTGTTCAGGTTTTGTACTTTATGCAATACAAAAGGTTACGAGAAAACAACAACCAAAAAAAATAAGGGAAAATAAAAGGCAACTCTTATTCCGAGTCTTCTACACAATTAACATCGCCGCCGACAGGCAATGCTAATTCATATAAATTAATAACTTACAAAACATTACAGTATATACATTACGTAATAAATACACTGTTATAAACAGTAATGGAGGTGTTAGAGCTCAAGGCAGTGCGGGAGGAGGAGGACGGTGGGCCTGAACGCGGGGAAGGTGGAACACGGAGGTGATTGCGTGCTGATGCGCCGCAGCCACCCCGGGCAGAGGGGCAGGCAGCGAGGGGGCTGGAACGGGGCCTTCAGAGGACTAATTAAAAGTGCCGTAATGCAAAAACGGAGGGAATCCCTTCTCTTAGTCTGGAAAAGTGATGAGCCGAGATAAAGTGACAGGTATTGCCCGTGGAAGAAGGAAGACTGCTTCTGGTAACAGGAAGAATCAAGGAGGATCCGTCGGTTCCCGAACACTCGGTGCCGCTGCTTACGCTGAACTCCGTGTATGGAACAGATCTCGAAAAGACATGAGGGTGTTTACAAAGAAGGCACACAGGTCTGCAGACAGGCGGTGGGGCGGGCAGGTTCTACACGCAGAGTTATGGGTCAGTAGTTTCTGTCAGCCCGGCGGCTTGGAGTCCCGGAGCCAACGGTTGGGAACCCCGCAGCTGTGTGCTGGCTGTGCCGCTCGGGGTCAGCGCCCGCAGCCCCAGGCCACGCGGCGCCCGCAGCGCACAGGGCCACCCCAGCGTCACTCACGGCGTTTCCTGAGCCATTGTTCAGCACGTGGTCTGAGCCCTGACTCAGCCCCACGGACCCGGAGATCCATCAGCCAACGTCAGGCACAGGCCTAAGGCCCAGGCTGCAGGCGAGTCCCACCAGACCACTTGCATGCTCGTTAAGCGTTTCCAATCCACATACACAGGTGTGGGGCATTATGTGTCAACGGGAGACGTGTCCTCTGTCACAATTTCTATGTTGGCCTCCCGCTGCACCTCCTCCCCTGGGCTGCCCGTGCACAGCATCTTTGTGCTGCCGAAATAGCCGATGCTCTCGCCTTCCTTCTCGGGCCCATCCGAATCCTCCTCCTCCAGGGTCAGCTCAAACTGGAACTTCTCCATCAGGCCGGGGCAGTCCTGGCCCCGCTCCTCCAGTGGGGGCGAGGGGCTCTGTGGGATCATGCTCTGGTACCAGTTCCTGTTGTCCTCCAGAGTGTCCAGGATGTCCTGTGCATCCGGCTGCACCAGGTCAGCCCACGTCTCCCACAGCGGGTGCACGATGTAGTCAATGAACCCAACCTGCAAAACAAGGGAACACACTTAGGGAAGGGAAATGCACTGAGATGGCTGAGAAGTTAAATGATATTAATGCACGAGTCCTGGAGAGGAAAAACAGCACGCATCAGGGTAGGTCAGGGGCTGTGAGCTGCTGGAAAGGAGCTCTGCAGAGAAGGACCTGGGGGTCCTGGTTGACTATCAGTTGGCCAACAGATGGCCATGAGGCAGCGGTGTGCCCTGGTGGCCAAGAGGACCACTGGGACTGGGGGTGCCTTGCTCAGAGCACGGCCAGCAGGTGAGGGAGGTGCTCCTCCCTTCTGCTCTGCACTGGGGAGGGCACAGCTGGAACACTGTGCCCAGCGTGGGGCTGCCCAGGTCAGGGCAGACAGGGAACTCCTGGAGAGCCCAGTAGAGTGTGCAGAGATAGTGGAGGCCTGGGGCACCGCCTGATGGGGACAGGCTGAGAGCCCCGGGGCTGTGCGCCTGGAGAGGAGAAAGCTGAGGGGGATCTGATCGGTGCTGATCAGATCAATGTTTGCCCAGAACTAAGCTCTGTGTGAAAGGCGGACTGAAAGCAGGAGCCACCTGGAACTCTTAAGATGAAAGAGTGCACCTGTCCCTGGCTGAAAGGTTCTGAATGTCCCTGTGGGCGCCTCCTCCTGCCCAGTGAATCAATCACTGCTGCGCATGGAACAGGGCAAGTTACCACTCTGAATCATAGAATCACCAGAGTTGGAAAAGACCTAAAAGATCATCCAGTCCAACCATTCACCTATTACCAATAGCTCCCACTCTGAAGGCAGAACATCCCCAAAGTCCCTGCAGAAATGACACCTAATGACCACTGGTCGGTTGGTCCGTCCTGATGGAGATTTTCTTTCCTTTCCCTCCATTTTGGAAAGAGCGCAGGGAGAAGGGAAGGCAGCCCAACAAGTTCTGCTCCTGTACCCATGCGGGCTGCCCGAGCCCCCAGGGGTGCCGCGCCGGGGTGGAAGCGGTGCAGCCGTCAGCCCATCCGCTTGCAGGCGCGTAGGCGCTGAGCTCAATCGAGTTTCAATTGTCTGAGTAAGAGGACGTACGTCCAGGATGGAGAAAACTGAATGGCCATAAAGAGGATTGAAATTCTTCCGTCTTGGCAGAGTGTGTCACTTCTCTCCTCACTGCTGGACGACGTTTCTGCGCAGCAGGAAAATGGCTCTCAGAGGGGCCAGGCTCAACGCGCAGATGTTTGCTTTGGAAATCACACATGCCTCCTTCAGACACAACAGGATGTCAATAGAACCATTAACATTCAATTGTAACATACTGGGGAGGCAGCTTAAACCAAAAGGTGATGAAAATTTCCTGCAGCACAGGAGTTCCGGAGCACTTTTAGTGTGACAAAGATCCCAACCTGCGAGCTGATGGCCACCAGACACGGCCTGGGGGGAGCACAGCTTGGAACGGACCGCCTTGCACAGCGCCGTCGTTTCCTTGCACAGACAGCTCCTATGATAGAGCAGCTGGCCAGCTTGATCCTAAAGTGTTCTGATGTAAAGAAGAACACCAGAGCTCGGCCGCACTCGCATGCTGTCTGCCCTTGGGTTCTGTGTTTCACCCCGGGATGGAAATGCCGCTTCCCCCCCTCCTTCGCAGTAGTTGGTATTTCGGTAGTGGCCATTTCGTGCAATTCCTTTTGCAAAGCAAAAATGCCATCTTGAAACCTCTGCGAAGCACGTATGTGAACCACAGAACTGACTGGAGCTCACACGCGGAGCACACGGGCATTTTCTGGCCAAGCCTGGCTGAAGGATTCATTTCTTGTTAGGTTAACAAATAAGACAGATTTTTCCAACAAAATCACCATGCGGTCCAGTGAATAATTCTGAAAGCGCCTGGCTCAGCCCAGGAGGACATTTGGAAATAATTACCATCAATTCTGTTACTGATTCAAACTGAAAAACTTTGACGATGTCTTGCTCAAGTCCTTCCAAAACAACAACTGGGACACCATTATATGAAGACCGGAGCATGTTCTGGCCAACACAAACCTCCGGCTTTGTTTCTGCCTGACCAGGTGAAACGCTGCGGCCTGAGCTATGCAGGTCAGATCTAAGTTGACTTTGAAACCATCTGAGCTATGAATCAGAGCCAGGGATGACCTGGGTGACCTCGGAATACAAGAAGAACCCAAGTTCTTTTTGAGACCTGCACTGATTTAAATCCACACTTGGACTTTAAGATATAGAGGCTCCACCGAGCTGAGCTGGCTGCTTGATGCACTGCAAAACTGTTCCACATGAGGCCAAAAGCAACCAAAATTGAGGCTCTAGGTGAAGCTCCCCTTGGGGTTGCTTGTATCTCTGCCATCAGAGGGCCATACATTTCCAATGCGGGGTGCAGTACCAGTAGGATTAAGAGGTGCTAATTAAGAGCTAGGAAAGGAGGCTGTGGGGTGTGAAGACATAAGAGACCCAAAGAGATCGAGATCACACTCCTCCAGCCTGATGAACAAAAGGAGAAGAGCTCACTCTGGAAACTGGGACACAAACAGGGCAAGATAAGCACGTGTGTGGGGAGTGTGGGGACGCCAAGGAGCGGGCAGGGAGCCCACGGCCTGGCTGCGGGGCTGCAGGACCTCCAGGCACAGCTGGGCATCAGGGTCCATCAGAACCAATGCACCAAACAACCGGCCCTTTGCCCAGTTGTGTCGGAGAAAGCAGATGAGCTTTGTCTCTGCTTTAACACACAAGCTGAGGGAGCGCTGACGTGCGGCTCCGGGTCAATTACCTGTGATTTTTCCACCGACGCTGTGTGTTTGTCGCACATGGGGCTGATTTCCATTCCCCTTTCCCTCTCTTTGTCTCCCTGCTGGAAGAACTCCTCCATGATTCTGTCCGTCCACTGCCGGTACAGCTCCAGGGACTTTGTGGGATTACTCAAGTCTGCACAATGTACCATGTTTCGCAGAACCTGCAATTACATTCATCAGAAAACTCATAAAATCCAACGGAAAAAGAGGACGGCTTCAAGCTGTATCTGCTTGCTCAATTCAGTACATTTAACCACGAGGCTCTTCGATTATGCAATTTGGTACAGAAATGTCCGCACTCTGTGCACGGGACTTGCAGCTGCAGAGGTGCAGCGCGCTCTGCGTGTTCCAGATGTCTCAGAACTTACACCGGGTGCAGCAGCAGCAACACTGGTGACATCACAAGGGTTTGTTTTTGAATGCAGGTGCTTCCCGCCATTCAAAGGGTATTTTCAGGCTCTCATATGGTTAAATGCTGCTGCTTTAGGCAATGAGTAACATCCCTTCTGTGCACACAGCCGGGTGCCTGACTCAGTGCAGGGATGGGGACTCAGTGCAGAGAGCTGCTCTAACATCAGCAGAAATGTGAGAGGGTTTTCCTGTTCTAAGCTGGCCAGCAAAGTGGGGAGACAGCAATGTACCTCATCCTACATGTAAACCACATAACCCCTCCCAGGGCTGCTTTGTCATGTCTGCAAGGTGAGGATTAGACTCTGGAGAGAGCAGTGTGCATCATTAACTTCAACAGCTGCTTTAGCTACGGATTTGCAAACTGAGCTCCTGCAATCTTGGTATACTTCTTCATTAGGATAAAGAAAGGGAGAAAGCAGCAAGGAAATTCACAAGCCCTCAAACACTCAGCTGTATAGATCAACCTCAGAGGGACAAGTGTGCTTGCAGCTGCTTGCTCCAGGAGTTAAACAGGTAATCCCCTCCACCTAAAAGACACGACACCCCCCCCATACCCATCTGTCTGTGGTGCAGAGCGCACAAAATCAGGAGGCCTCTACAGCTCCTGCATGATGGCTGAAAATCTGGGTCAGCCTCTTTGCTATATCTAGACCATCTGGAAGCAATAGCAATGACGGGAACATGGTTTCTTTGGTACTGAACAAGACAGGCAAGGTGCTTCTGTCCTGCAGGAACTCTGAGCTGTACCTGTATCCTGTCTGTGTAGTTGTCCAGCAGGAGGACTCCTGAGCTGGTCACCTTCTTGGTTTCCACCATCGTCTTCAGATCCGCCAGCAGGCTCATGTGCTTGGACATATCTGTTGCCAGCACCTTTACAGAAGAGAAAACACGACCTCAGTGAGGGGGGCCAGGTGGAGAAACCGGTGTGAGCAGAGCAGCAGCGTGGCAGGGACCCTACCATGTCAATCACCATCTTCCTGAGCGTCTGCCGCTGCTTCTTGGTCAGGTTCTGGAAGATGTCGCAGTGCTCCTCCTGCAGCAGTTTGAAGCCCACTGCCAGGTGGTGGTTCTCCAGGACGGACTCGTCGTTGTACATCAGTGCCAGCTCGGAATCTGCCAAAGCAACACGAACGTGGGACTCAGTGCAATGCAGTGTGGGGCTGCCGGGCACCGCAGTGTTTGTTGCGTGTGACAAATGGAGAAGTTTCCTTTTTTGTGTCACATAATACAAGAGCATGTAGCTCTGAGCACGTGTGCAGAACACCAGCAGCCCTTCGCTTAGCCCCAGTGAGCCAAACAGCATCCAGCTGACTTAGTTACAGGCTTTGGAAGCACCGACAGCAGAAAGCACGGATGCTGCACACACGCTCTGCAAAAAAGAACAATGCCCGTCCTTTGGAACCAGAACACATGCTTAGCCTGTTGCAGAATACAACAAGAACCACAATATTTAGCTCCGTCGTTGTCAATAGCAACAGCATTACTAATCGGCTGTTAATGATGAAATTTGGAAGATTGATTATGCCTTATCAAGTGATAATCACAAGATTCAAGGCCACTTTGCAAATTGTACCACAGGAGCTTCCTTTGTTTTGATAGGAACTTGGTTTAAATCGTTGCTCCACTTCGAAACGTTCAACTCATTTGCTGCACGGTGTTCTGAGAAAGCACCGTGGTACGAAAGTCACAACTTGGCCCTCGCACTAATGGAAAACGTACTCTGAGTTTGCAGATGAAACCGTGATTGTATTTGAAACAAAACTCACTTGTGTTAATCAGAAACTGGTTGGAGACACCGGGATGATCCACGTCGTGAATCGCAGCCGCAAAAATTGCAGCAAGGATTTCCAAGTCGGTGAAGACAGCCTAGGGAGGAAACGGGGATCTGTGAGAGAAGCCCATCACCACTTTGGGGTGCCCATTTACAGAAGCAAACCCTTCTCTGCTTTTTGAATTACTTCTATGAGGACGAGGCATGTGTAAGTACTGCATTTGCTCAGAAGAGAGGCTGACATGCAAGCATGCGCTCCTTATGACCAATCAGAGATCACAGATGGAGCTGCAGCTGAAATACTGCTGGGCACAGAGCTCAGCTCAAAGCAGTACTCACGTCCAGTGCAGGGGTGGAGAGGAGGACGTGGGTGGACTGGGCAACATCAGCAGCGTGCAGGCTGTTGTGGTACGCCACATCCGAATGGTAGTGGTCTTCCAGTGTCATCATGTACGTCACAAAGGTGTCTGATGAGATCTTGAATGTCTTCAGTAGATCTCGCTCCTGCATAAGAGATGTCAAAAGTATCTTAGAATCACTGAATCACAGAACGGCCTGGGTTGCAAAGGCCCACAGTGCTCATCCAGCTCCAACCCCCTGCTGTGTGCAGGTCACCAACCAGCAGCCCAGGCTGCCCAGAGCCACATCCAGCCTGGCCTTGAATGCCTGCAGGGATGGGGCATCCACAGCCTCCTTGGGCAACCTGATGTCACAGTGCACAAGGTGATGTAACAGAGAGCCAGCGGGTATTAAACCAGTGCAGTGAAAGGACAGAAAACTACACACCTGAAATATGGCGTACATGATGCAGGTGAGCGGCCTGTTGTGGGAATACCTGGCGACATTAAATATGTTCAGACCCCACTTATTCAGGTCTTCCAGCTCCTTTGGAATAGACACAAAGAGAACAGTTAGAACGTTTCTCGAGACGTGCCTGCATGTCTCCCTCCCACCAAAGCTGTTGTGTTTTCCTGTCTGAGGTAGTCAAGGCAGTTCATAAGCACCAGTAATGACTGCAGTACAGGAACACAGGGCAGCTGTGAAGTGCTGATGTCACAGCACCTGTCCGAGGAGGCCACGTGCTCCAAGATCATGCCAATTCTCCACGCTCCACATCAATCTGATGTACCTTGGCCAGATGGTCTTCCTTTTCTGTTTTCACACCAAATCGCGAGATGCTGGTATTATTTAAGCTTGAACTATGCATTAATTTTTTCACCCCGCTGATCTGGGTCATGAGCTGCTGCTTTTTCTTCTTCTCTCTGTCTTTCTGCGTGGGAGAAGGAATCTCCACATCATTCTGCTTGTCTGCAACAAAGAGAAGTGAAAGAAATCAGCACCATTTGCAGGAACACTGTGTGAGCACCCAGCGCAGCCCCTCACATCAACCCTTGCTTTGATCTTTAATACAGAAGCATAGCACCAGAGCATCATTAGGGCTGGAAAAGTCCTCTCAGCTCCTCCAGCCGACCCCACCCCCACTGCCCACATCCCTCAGTGCCACATCCCCACGGCTCTGAACACCCCCAGGGATGTGCCCCCCACCCCTGGGCAGCTGTGCAGTGCTGAGCACTCCTTGGAGATTCCTCCTAACATCCAAGTTGATCCAGCCCTGGAACTCTGTGAATTCCGAGAAGAATCCTTTTGATGCGTACAACATCCTTATGAGCAGTGCAGGGCACAATCTGAGGAGCACAGACTAGGGAAAAGCCTTATAGAAAGATAGAACTGCACTGTATGCTGCCATTCAGCGCTCGGCGCAAAGTAACACTTAGGAAAATAGGGTAATTACCCTTAAACCTTTAATTAGTGGTTCCATAATGCCTCAAGGTTAGCAGGTCATGTTCACAGCCCATCAAAGGGCACATGTGGATTTCTGTGCCCGAAGCACTGTTCTGCAGAGGCTGAGCTCCTGCCCGTGCCCATCCCAGCAACAAACTCAACCTCTCACACCCCCTGGCCAAGTGACGGCGGTGGGGCTGCCCCACTGCTGCCTTCCTCAGATCATTTAATGAAGCCACGGCGCTGCACACAGATGTGCCATCTGGTTTTAGCATCCATGAGCTATCCCCATTGCACAAATGCTGTTTGGACACATTCCCAAGGTCTCTTCCAATCCAAGCCATACTATGTTTCTATCATTTCCCCTTTTTGGTTCAACCTCTGCTATGTTGTCCATTCCTTCTATTTTTAAGCCAAGTTTTATGAGAAAAAAAGAAGCAAACTCATAAAAAAGAGAGAGCACGACTTCCTCAAAGAGCTTGAAGACCCTTCTGAAAGCTCTGACAGTTTCTCTCCAATGACCCCACTCGCATGGGTGTATATGTGCTGTATGGGTGTGTGAGATCAGGTCCAGCCTCAGGCTGCACTGGGTGTTTCTGCAGCAGCACATCTAGAAGTGCCCTGCTGCTGGCAGTGAAGCTGCCCTGCTTTTCTTCCCCGTATTAATTCCTGCGCTGGATGTCACCATCAAGCTGAGCGATAGCAGAGGAGCAGTGGATTCCCACAAAGCAGCTCCAGACTCTTACATGGATTATTCATGATGTGATGCGCCCCAAATGCACGCGGCAGTTCCAGTCGCAACTGGCTACTGAAATCACTTTAAAATCCCTTAATGGAAATAATGGTGTGTCACACAGGGAGGGCGTTCTGGGCCACAATGACCACGGGGGGTGAGCTCCCTGAGCACGTGGGCACAGCCTTCGGGCCAATGGAACCTTGGTGGGGGGTGCCCAGCATCAAGCTGCTGCTAAAGAGCAACTGAGCACCTCTTTGGGAGCCGTTTGAAACCACAGTAAACTGCATGTTTTATAAAAGACGGGCTTTGTAAACGCAGGGGAAGTAAACACTTCTCAGAACACTTCAATGTTTAATTCATTCGTGTTGGTCGTCCTGGAAGCTCCTACAGAAGGAATGTCATGCAAAATGCTGTGCGTATCTTTGAGGCTGAGCTCAGATTTCCAGCGCAAAATGAGCACGTAAGCACAGAGTAACAAAACTCCTGGGCTGACCTTGCCCGTCCGATCCCCTGGCTCTGAGGGGGAGATGCAGTTTTATGTAGCAGAAGGTGCAAAGATGAGTGAGTGCAGCTGGGCTCGGGTGGCTCTGTCCTTCACTTAAGGTCAGCACAAAAAGCAAACACTGCACTATGCAGCCGACAGCAGCTCGGTTCAGCCCAACCAGAGAGATCTTTCCGTTTGGAAAGGGAATCCCTCCGTGCAGAGCGCCAGGCAAGCGCTGCACCCCTCTCCTACCCATCTCCATTTGGAAAGCAGAAAATCAAAGCCTTTCAGTAACTGCCCCGTGCTGAGATGTGGCTGTGAAAGGAGGCAGAGGCAGGGGCTGCCCCGGGGGCCACAGCCCAGGCATCGCTTACCCAGGAAGGTGTTGGAGATGTACTCGGACACCTGGTTGCCGGAGCGGCTCATCTCGGAGAGGTGCGTCAGCTCCCGGTTCAGCATCCTCTTGAACTGGAGGGAGAGAGAAACACACACATAGAAATGGAATCTTTCTGAATGCTTCCACAGGCTTCAAATCTACAGCAAGCAAACGGACAAGCGAGAGGTGAAACATAAAATGACGGTGAGATATGAAACAGAATCAGAGTCATTCAGCTTCACTGAGATACCCCGCAGCACCGGCGCAGCCACGTACTTCTGCTCGGTGTGCAAAATCTGCAACACAAATTTCCTCCACAGACAGACATTATCTGCACTGCCAGAAACGAGATGCCTCAGGTAACCCCTCCGAGAGACCCAAGTCTGGTACTGGATTGTATTTCCACCTCCTTTTGTTCTCAGCTCCATTACATAAGTTTGCTCCATTTTGAGATGCGGCTGCATGCGTTCCGAAGAGAAAAGCAAAGATGCCACAAATGTCAGGTCTGCCTGCATCACTGCAGCGCTCGCCCAGCTGCGCCCATACGCTGCTCTCCATTTGCTAATTGCACGCTTTGGTTGCAGCATCATTTTACCCCGCAGAAGTGAATTCCCAGAGGGGAGAAGCAACTTGCATCCAGGTACGCTGCATGCACCGCACACACACACCGCGTGGGAATAACCATCCAAGCAGCCCCATTCCCTCCCAGGGCTTTACCTGCAGAACGCGGCACAAAAACAGGCACCGAGGACCCATCGGGATCTACAACCCACCTTAATGTAACCCCAAGACACGGACAACAAAGCGTTGGCTTCAGGCATTTTGGAACACCCCGCGCCGCAGCCCCGCTCAGGTCCTTATGCAGACGTCACCGGCGACAGGGCAGCGCTGGCAGCCGGCAGCGATCAGTGGGCACCGAGCTTCTGCAGCCCGCGGCGCCCGGAACGCGGTGAACGGCGCACGCCGACGGAGCCCAGCCCGGCACCGCATCTCTGCAGCGTGGGTGGGTTCTCTCTGCAGAGGATCCCGGCCGCGGGGCCGCTCGGGGAGGCGGCGGCGAATCCCGGCGCGTGCGGCGAGACCGTGAGCCGCGGTGGGAGATCGCCGACGGGGGAGGTGGGTGGATGGGTGGCCCTCGGGGGGGCGGAGGGGAGCCCCGCGCAGCCCGCGGCCCCACGGTGCGGCCCCACAGCCATCTTTAGGAGGAGGGTAAGATGGAGGAAGCGGTGCGCGCTCAAGCGAGGCGCAGCACGCAGCCCTCTCCTCTCCGTTCCGCTTTTTGTGCCTTTTTTTTTTCCCTCCCCCCGTCTTCATTGCAGAGTGTTGCCGGGCAAAGTGTTCAGAGGGGATTTTCAAAGCGTTGACTCCGTGCATGTGACTGCTGTTTGTTCCCTGCGTGGTAAAAAGGCAAAACGCAGCAGCGCAGCAAAATGCGCCTTTACAACCTGGGAGCACTTCTCAATGTGGACACACAAAGCAGAGGTAACCCGGTATCTGCAATTACATTGTGCAATCACAACGCAAGACTTGAATAAATCCTCTCACTGGGACTCCTTCCCAACACAAATCCTGTGATTTATCATTACGCTGCAATGATAAACCCAACGTGGGCACTGCGTTGCAGCCCTGCTGCTGCATGACACTGATCCCAGCACGGCATCCCCGACGGCAGAAACGTCACTGCCCGTCACAGAGCTGCAGGAATGACCTTCTTTACTTCTTGCCCTGAGCCACAGCAGCTGGGGGTGATTCTGGCACACACCGGCACCTATGCTGCCTTCTTACCTGAAAAGAAAAGCACTTCTTTCATTCTGAGCTGTGCTTTCCTCATTAAATACAGCCGCTAAATGCAGCATGGCCAGCACTCAGGTTTGCATCCTGCAGTATCTTAGCACCACCGGAATGGGACTCCTGCATTGCACATGCATTCCTTGGCAACAGCAACAAATAGATTGGAGCTGTACTGGGGTGACACAGCCCTGACCCCAAGCTTCTATCTCTTGTTGGCCAAAGACCCCCAAGCTTCCATCTCTTGTTGACCATCTTCTCCATAACTCCATGATGGAGTCAGGGACATCCTCCTCCTGTCCCTCCAGTTCCTCCACGCCAGTTCCTTGTTAAATCAATCTGACTGCAAAGGAAGAGCAGGTTGTCTGCACTGAGGGATGCCAACCACTCTGCCTCAGAGCAAGCAGCAGCCTCACCTCTTTGGGAGTGAATCTAGCATGCTTGGAGAGCTTGGGCACGGCTGCAGAGCACGCTCCAGCATGCACCTGCACAGGGAGGGGATGTGCAGCTGGGGCAGGGCCTGGGGCTCGCTTCCATTTAGGGACGTGGTCAGTGGGCATCGTGCAGGTAAGTTGGTGGCTGGACCTGGTGAATTTAGAGGTCTTTTCCAACCTTAGTGATTCTGTGATTCCATGATTCCCTCTGTCCCAGCTCTGACCACACACACGACACTTGCACCGTTAAGTGGAACAAACCCCAACCCAGTGGGCACCACACACCCATGGGCACGCCTGCCCCTACGCCGGGTGACAGAGATGGAACCAGCTGCAGGGTTGTGTGAGAAAACACCATTCTCCTGCAGGCAGTTTTCCTGTTCCACATGCTCTGAAGTAACAGCAGGAGCCATCTGAACCAAATTAGGCCTCCAGAGATTGGATCACCCTTTGATTACAGCAGCGGCCATTCTTCACGAGCTGCCTCCAGCTTCCCACTGCTGTGCGTGGGGGAACATCCCTGGTGATGGCTCCAGAAAGTCGGGCAGAGTCCCACAAATGCACGCCCAGTCTGAGCCTCACCGTGCAGCCCCAGCAGCAGCCCTGCTGTTACTCGTGGCCCCGTGTCCCTCAGAGCACAGCACAGCAGTGCTCTCAGTGCTGCACAGCCAGGACAAGGCAGGAGGCTGTGCCCGCTGCTGATGTCAGCCCTTTGAAGTCAGTCTGTGCCAGCCGAGGCTCCCTGAGGCCAGGAGCCCTCATTTAAAGACTGTAAGAGGGTTGCAGCCATTTGCAGCGGGGTAAATGCAAGATAAAAGCACTGTGAAGGTGCTGCGGGGCTCCAGCCCGGAGCGGCTCGGGGAGCGGGTCCCACCCCACACTTTGATGGAGGAATCTCACTGCTCATCTCCAGCGAGTCCAAATGTTTACAAACCCTGTTCCCGGCGACCCACCCTTCTGACGCAAACCTCGCATCCCCCGCGCTTGGAAATCCCTCCGACAAAAGGAGCTGTGCCACGAGGGCAACGTAAGCCTTTGATTTCCATGCAGACACAGCCAGGCTCAGCCCCTGTCCGTCTGCTCGGCCCCAGTGCTGCAGGGCACAGCTGAGACCCCGTGCCAGCAGCACTGCCATGTGCCAGCAGCACTGCCATGTGCCTGCAGACAAGTGCAATGGTAGCAGCCAGCAGTCGGCCATTAAAAGGATCGACTGCTTTTGCAACTCTTTCTAGCTCTCGTTTCCTAAAACAATATAGCTCTGAATGCGCTAGAAACTGTTTTTAATGAGATACAAAGTGCTGTTTGCTGCTTGTTTTCGGTTGTTGTTGTTGTCTTGTTTTATTTTCCCTTCAGCTTATTTTTTTTGAAACCCAAAAGTAAACACACGGTTATGAAATCTCCCACTTCACATCAAAGGGGAGCTGATTTATAGAGGCGTTCAAAGGGAGACTTTAAAGGAGCAACGTCACGACCAACTTGTTGGCTCCGTGCTATTAGGCTAATTTAAAAATCCGCAGCCTGAATGTTGATAAATAAATAGCACGTTGCCATAAATCAGCGTGCGGCTGCTCATGAAAGCAATACCACCTATCTGATGCAGACAGCACAACATTCAGGTTTGCCATGAGGAGCTCAGCATCCGCCTGCGAGCAGCGGACTCCCCCCCCCCGGGTGGCACACACCTATACAATGTGGTGCTGAGGAGGGGACGGGATGGAACCTGAGCACCAGTGCTACCAGCGGGACCTTCCCAGCTCATTTCCAGGCAAATGAGACCGAAACATGCAGATTAAATAGGAAAACCTCCCTGCAGGATCCTGTGCCAAGTGCTGCGCGTTAGCCCTGTTGAAGCCAATGCTGAACCTCTGGCCATATGGGCACGCCAGGAACCCCCTCAACCTGCAGCCAGGCCTTGGCCAGCTCCAACGTGTCTCGGCACACTGGGAGACACTGGACGTGCTGTCCCACCTGGCAGCAGTCAGCCCCTGCTTGGGAACCACATTTGTTCTGACCTACACGACGTATGGCACATGGTCACTGTGGTGTGTCCTGGGCTGCGGCACTGAGGCTGGACCCAACCTGCAGCTCCTCTGGAACCTGAGGGTGGTTTCTGCTTCATCAAACAGAGCTGTGGGTGTTCCCCCCCTCCTGGTGGTGCTCAAGGCTGTGGGTGGGCCCTGGGCAGCTTGAGCTGGTGGGGGCACCTGGCCCAGGGGTGGGGTGGGGGGCTCCAGGGTCCCTTCCGACCCAAGCATTGTGGGATTCCATGGTTCTGTGATCCTTAAGGTCCTTCAAAACCAGCCATCTGGGATTCTGGGATCCTAAGAGGTGCTCTCCTACTTCTTAACACATCTCCTTGAGCCAACAAAGACCTGCAACGATACCCGGAGTCTACATGACTGCATCCTGTGTTCATGTCCCCCCTGGAAAGGCCCCCAGAAGGCACTGGAATCCCTTCTCCCAAGCCCAGAACCACCGGCCCCACACCACCGAGCCCAGCACCACGGCTCCGGCCCAGCTGTGCCTTTCCCCTCCACCTACCAAGAGGATGGCTGACAAAACCAGGAACGAGCAAAACCACTTCTTCTGCAAAATTGTTCCTACCAGCTGGAACAAATGTTTGTCGTGTGCTGACTGCGAAAGAACATTGAGGAAGAGCCGAGGAGCAGCAGCCCGAGCTGAGGGCCAGGGGCGAGGAAGCACCAGCAAAATTAAAAGCTGCAGCAGCTTGTTTGTTGACACAGACTTGATTAAAGAAAGCGTAGATGCAGCTGACAACATCTGCGGCCGTGGGAGCAGATAGCACTCCAGCAGCCTGCACATCTCCAACCAGAATCTTCTGTCAGTCCCACCCATGCAAACCACACGGATGAAGCCTCAAGTGCCTCAGGAAGCCGAGCAGCTTCGTAAGAGCAGCCCACAAAGCAGAGGAGCTCCTGGCTCTGTTAGCCACACGGGTAGTGGTGGGTCAGCACCGTGTCCTACATGGCACCGCAGGGCTGAGGGGTCTGCGGGGACCTCATGGCCATGGGGGACAGCCTGCAGAGAGGGGACAATGAGTTCCTGCACCCCATCCCAGCACTGGGAGGGAAGGGCCCTTATCGCTGACTGACAGAGCAACGCAATTAAAACCGAGATTTCGCTAATTGTACGAAGCAGCAATTTCAATTTAATTTAAATTTGAGCCGGGCTCTGCAGTCATCACTTAGGCAAATCCAGCTGGGGTTTTACCTGAGCAGGAGAACAGGCTTTGGAAAATTCAAATGGCTTTGTGCCCCGAGTTGACTCTTCAGGGATGCTCACGGCAACGCAGAACGCCGGCAGCTTCCGCCAGACCCAGACAGGAGCTCCGTGCCACCACGTGGGGCCTCACCCTGCAGCACGGCGTCCCTCCAAAGGGTGCTGCCCACATGAAGGGGAGCCTAACGCAAGCATCGGAACCGCACCGAATGCACTCGTTAATGGAAATGCATTCAAATGAGAACTCCTTCTCAAGGCAGAGATAGGCAAATGGCTTGCAGTGATTTTCACGCCGCACTTGCCCAGCTGTGCTCCGACAGCAGCGAGGTGAGGCACCCCTCATTTGTTTGCTTTAAACACGGAGCAAAGGCTTTCATCAGGGAAATCTCTGCCTCCGGGAGCTCTGACAGACGAGCTCTCAGACCAGTGCATCTCCACAGCGTGTTTTGGCTTTGGTAACACAACTTCATCCAATTAAGTTTCACTTAGAGGAGATATCCTGCTCACCAGCATGCTCCCTGCAAGCAGTGGTTCCACACCTGGGTGGAAAGTGGGGAGTTTGGGGCTGGGCTGCGACAAGAGCATAAAATCACACAATCCGAAAGGTTGGAAAAGACCTCTAGGGTCACCGAGTCCAACCCCAACCCATCCCATCCGCCCACTGCCCACATCCCTACAGATGATGAACTGGATGACCCCAAGTGGTTTCTCCCAACCTCACCCATTCTGCATCCCATGAAGTGCTCCGCAGCACCAGGGCTGGGATGTGGGCTGCTCTGGGATGAAATCCTACCTGTGCCCCTCGGCAGCCCACACCAAGCAATGCCCCTCTCTGCTACCTCCGTTGTCCTCGCCTCGCTTCCCGAGGTCACCGCTGCGAACTGTTAGTCACCTCCCGCCTGCCCTCACATCGTGATTCATGTTGAACCTGCCTTGAAGCTATTATTTATTTAAGCCCCACCCTGATGTGTTATAACGTAGAAGTCTGAGAATGCAAAACTTTAACAGCCAAATACAAGCAGAAAACGCTACAGGATGAGTTAGGAAGCCCTGGGCACTGCTGTGTCCTGACAGACAGTGGAACTTGGGAAGACGGACTGGAGCAAAACTCAGCTCTCAAATATATATGTTTATATTTTTGATACATACATGTATTTTTGAATCATTTTAACCAAGATATCTTGGAATGGACAACCCTCAGAGCAAGACCAAAGCGTGGCCCACTGTTGTGACATATTTCATAGGACCAGAGTGATTTACTGCAGAGGCTGAACAGAAAGGGGGGAGGCTGAGGATGGGCAGAGGGAGCTAACCTGCAAGCCCAGGCATGGAAGAGATGGGAGCTGCTGCAGTGTGGGGCAGAGCCAGCTCCCCAGCCCCCAGCGCACCAAGCTCGGGGGGCTCACAGCACCGAGCAGGTTCCTCCTCTTCCTTCACCAAAACCCCACATTCACTGCTCTCAGCTGCTCCCATTCATAACAAGAAGTCCCACGTTCCACACAAGAGATGGTGCCTGGCCCCCTCAGAGGCCTTCAGCACCAATAAACACCACCCAACAAAGGAAAGACGGAGCGGATGCTGCAACCTCAGCTCCCACTGCAGCTCTCACGGGACCACAGCAGTGCAGAATTAGAGCCCCTGGGGCCGGCCGTGCTGCCAGGACGGTGCCCGCTGTCCCACCAGCTGCTGCCAGCCCCTGCACTGACAGCGGTGTTTCCGCAACATGCGTCCCCAGGCGAGGGGAATACCGGCACGGAACCGCGCGCGGGGCAGGGTGATTCATCCCAGCTTGTAAAAACAGGAGATGTGGAAGTCTCTTTGTCTCGCTGGCTGCTGCGCAAGCCGACAAACTCCTCTTTGTGAGACGCTCGGCTGCTTGAAAGGATATTAAACAAAGGAAGTTACAGCAGAGAGACCCGAAGACTAAACAGCTTGGCACCACTTCGGGGAAACATCACGTATGAAGGGGACGTGCTTTGGGGCTGAGACCCGCAGCACGGCGGTGCACGGAGCAGAGGCTGTGCCACACGGCACATCCACTGCTGGCAGCGGCCCCAGGGGGCTCTGCTGGGGTTACAGCAGCTGCTGATCCACCGCTGCCTCCAGCAGCAAAGAGTGGCCTTTGCTCTCCTGTGCCCTTTGAAACACAAGCAGAATGCAGCGGGCTGTGTTTATCTTAGTGGCTTCTGGCTGACGTGCGACAGTGGGAGCATGCGGGGCCGTCCCGCTTTGTCCTGGTCCAGGGTCGGGTTGTTGCACGGGGCCTGTCCTGCCTGCCAGCACTGCTGGGCTGAAAGGAGACGGGCAATTTGCTCAGCATTGTACAGCTGTGCAGGGAAGGGTCCCCCTGAGAAACACAGAATGTCCCACTCTAGTAGAGACCTATAAGGATCATCGAGTCCAACTGGAAATGGGTTCCCAAAGCAGTGAGAGCACGAGGAAGGCACCTGGTGACAACACCTCTGACTACTCAAAACCAGAACATTCCCACAGATTACAGACCAGGCAGTGTGCCCATCTAGTCATTGCAAACAACTCCCAGGAAGCCAGGTGTGCCTTCAGGACAAGGCAGCTGCTCTTAATGCAGATCCATCCCTGCCACATGTGCTGCAGGTATATGCTACACGATATTGAGGCCCCATAATGACCCAGGAGCTGCCAAGCAGCTGCAGCTGGGAAATTCTTCCCCTTGTCATTCTGCAGGGGTGGATGTGCTGGGCACTGAACCCCCCGATGGAAGTGGGGCCGAGGGAGCAGACAGTGCAGCATCAGGGGTGGGTGCTGAGAGAGAAATCCCCTCTGCCAGGATGGCTCCAGGTCCTTCTGGGGCAGCACCGCCCGAGCTGGGAGCTGAGCAGGGGAATGAACAGAGGAAATACATATATACACACATTACAGTAATATGGATCTGCGTGCTGTGCTTCCACGGCAGCGCTGTGCCCCACAGAGCTCTAAAGGCGGTTTTGTTTTGCTGCAGTGCTGTGCTGCTGGCAGCTGAGGACTGCCTGATGCTGGGAGAGGAAATTCCCTTCGTGTTGGCTGCGTTCCCCACAGCCCGGTGCTTTTCCAGGTAGTTTTTCTCTGATGAAGAAAGCTCGGTATGCCAACCACTGGGAAACACAATGGCAGGCAGGGTGTGGGGCAGACCCACAGGGCAGCGGAGCTGCTGGGGACGCACACAGCCAACAGAGCTCCGGCTTTGCCCACTTCTGCCCAGTTCCCACTCACAGACGTCCCTCGGCCCACGTGGGTCGGAGCAATGGGCTCGGTCGCTCCCGGCACCATTAGCCAGCCCCACGCTTCCTCACTTCTCCCGCTATTAACTCACATCCTAAAGAAGCACAAGCACACGCTCTAAGCGCTGCCTTCCGAAAGCCATCAGCACTCAGCCGGGATGCGTCCTGCCCGGTGCTTCCCCCCCGGCAATCCCTTTTGGGTGCAGCGCTTCTGAGAATCGCCCTGCAAACACGTCCACGGAGGTCCCCCCCCCCCCCTCCGCCCGCTGTTGCTGCAACTCTGGGTTTTCTAAACTACGTCTGTCAGGAAGGAGACAGGAAATTCGAGTCACACTTGCAACAGCTGTGCCGTGCCTACTATCGCGCTCGGTGACGTCGCGGGGCCGGCGTGGCTCGGGGCCAGGGCCCGGCGGCGCGGAGGTCAGCAGATCGGTGGCTGTTTGTGCCGCGCTGCGCCGGCCGCACGCTGCGCCTCCTCGCTTTCTTCCTATCTCGGCTGTTTCTCTTTCCGTTTTTCTTTCACAGCGCAGAGCCCGAGCATCCTGTTTTCAAAACATTCGGGCTGTTTTGCTGCTCGCCGGCGACAAATGGAAATGCCTTCAGCCGTCATTTGGAGAAGAACCCGAACAGGGTTTTGTTCATCGCGTTCGCCCAAAGAGGTGACCCCGCGGTGCTCAGCTGGGAGCCCCAGAGCCGACCCACGGCTGTGCCCATCGCCCACGGGGTAGTCGAGCACGAGGGCTCCTTCGTGCAGACAACAGTCCTGGCTTCAACAAAAAGCAGGGGGGCATTTTGGGAACTTTATTATGAGAGCACAAAGTTTTGGGGATGGTTTTGCTGGGCCCATGTGGACAGATCACGACCTTTAATTACTCCAATCGCCAACCAGAGCCTTTTGCCTTCACCAAGGCAGAGGTTCCACTCGGCAAAGATGAAATGTCTCCAAGAGAAGGGCACTGACAGCCAGCCCTGGGACACAGCCTTGGGGCGCAGCTCGCCCCTCGGCCCAGCCCCTCCCGCAGCCTCCAGCCCGGTTTCAGTCTCACCCACTCCCCCCAAAATCCCATATTCCTCACTTGAAAGCCCCATCTATAGAACTTTTATTGCTCCCTTTGCCCCTGCACGGCGCAGCGATCGTGACCACAGGAGGAAGCTGAAGCAACACGGGATTCGTTTGCTCAACTTTTCCATAAAATCAGTTCATGATTCAGTGTATCTGCTTTCATTAATTCCCAATTAGGAAAAAAACAACCAACAAGAGAACAACGCCGCGGCTGTGCGGTGCAGCTCCGGACTGCATCCAGCCACGGCCGCGGGCTGCCGGCGTGGGTGCAGCAGCACAGCTGGAGCGATGCCGATGGGGCCGACCCCCGCTGCGGGGGCCGCACGGCTCCGGGAACCGGGATCCCTTCGGGGCACCCTCCCGGAACGCCGCAGCAGCGCTGTGCCCCGCGGGGCCGGGGGTACGGCTCGGGTGCGGGCAAGGGAGGCAGAGAACGTAAAGGCATTGCCGAAGGGAACTTCAGAAAGCCCCGCGCAGACCTCGCGCCGCGTTCCCCTTCCCTTCCCCCAGCCGTCTCCCTCCGCTCCCCGGCCCCGGACTCGAACACCGCGCTCGGAGCGGAGCGCCCTTCTCGCTGCCGGCCGAGGGACGGGATGGGGCAGCGAGCAGACGCATCGGAACAAGCATTAAACCCTTCCCGAAGGACAAACCGAGCCACGCAACCGCGCACGTCCGTAACACCGTTAGGGACACGCAGCAGCACCCGGGGCCATTTACTCCCGCGGTGAGGACGGCTTCCAGGCAGCCCCGTCCCGCCGCTCACCTTGTTGGAGGCCATCTCGCTGACGGAGCGGTACGTCTGGATGGTCTCCAGCTGGTCCAGGCACCAGTCGAGCTCCTCCAGCGTCTCCATGGCCAGCTTCTGGTAGGGCTCCTCTGCGAACAGGCACACGGACATGTAGTCGGGCTGTCGCGGCGGCAGGCTCTCCATGCCGGGGCCGCCCGAGCCGCCCGCCGCGCTGCCGGAGGTGCCGCTCCGCTCCCTCATCATGCGGCTGCTGCGCTCCGCCGCCCGCCCGCCCGCAAATCCCCGCCCGCCGCTGCCGCCCGGCCCCGGGCCCCCGCCCCGCCCGCCCCGGCCCGCCCCGATCCGCGCCCCGCGGGGACAGCCCGGCTCTGTGCGCCCCGGGCACTGCCCGCCCCGCCGGCACCCGGCCTGCCCCGGCCGCGGCTGCTCCTGCCCCCCGCAGCCCCGTTCCCCGACTCGGACTGCTCCTCGCTGCGTCTTCTCCCCAGCTCTGCTCCCCGGTGTCACTTTCTCCCTCTCCCCAACTTCACGTGGTCCAGATCCCCGACTTCCCCTGATCCCAGCACCCGTGGTCTTCATGTCCTGCCTCCCAACCCCATCTCATCCTACTTCCCAACCTCATCTGCTCCTGATCCCCAGCCTGAATCCCCACCATCCAATTCTGCTCCCCGACTTCATCTGCTCCTGCTTCCCAGCCCTGAAAGCCCTGACTATCATCTTCACCAGCCCTGTTCTCTGGTGGTCAGCCTTCCATGCTCCCCAGCAGGCTGTGTACCCAACCCTACCAGCCCTCACCCCAGCCCCACCATCCCGCTCCCCAACCCTACCAGTCTTGCTCCCCAGTCCCACCAGTCCTGCTCTCCAACACTACCAGCCTTGCCTCCAATCATACCAGCCCCACTTCCTAATGCTATCAGCCCTGCTCCCCCAACTCCACCAGCCCTGCTCTCCAACCCCACCAGCTCCGCTCCCCAGCCCCACCAGCTTTGCTCCCCAACCCTTCCAAGCTCCGCTCCCGAACCCCACTGGCCCTGGCTGCTGCGTGTCAGTCCCCAGCCCCGCCACTCTGCTCCCCCCAGCCCCTGCCCACAGCCCCACCGAGCTCTGATGACCCTGCCAGAGGGACAACATGCTCCCGAGAGGCTCTTGCTGTCCAAGTTAAGGTTTACATAAGCGGATACGGTGAATCATAAAAACTCCCGATGAATGTAACTGCTTCTCATAACAGCGACGACATACGCTTACCCCATAAATCTGTCCAACTTAATGAGTTCAGCATTTCTGATGGCACAGGCTGAGCAGGTAACAGTGACATCAGAGGGCAGGATTGCTACGATATACGCTCGGGATAAGCTATACAGCACATATGCTGTGTGTACAGCTGCCCCACGGCTGTGCAGCCCCCGGCCCCACACAGGGTGCTCCCACGGGCTCCCTGCACAGCCCTGCATGCTGCTCTCTGCCCTCACCAGGGCAGCACTCCTCATCCTCACCCGGAGCCGCAGAGTAGCTGAACCCCTGAGTAAGGGCTGCAGAGGAACCCCACGTTCAGTGTTTGAAGTTATAAAGCAGAACAACGCATGCTGCCAAACAGAACCTCATGAAAGAGCTATCAGGGAGCACTTGGCACAGCTAAAGAAAAGAAACAGTGAGTCTGAACCTCCGTGTCATCAATAGGGTGGGTGGTTTTTTTTTCCTGTGCTCACAGAGCTCCAAACATGGCAAGTGATCCCTCTCCGAACACATACTTTTGCTCTACAAAAAAGCAGGTAGACACAGCCAAAACACACAGAACTTGAGCATATTCCCCTTTCTAACTGCCCGCTGCTCCCTCTATCAACCACTTTATCATGTAAATTAGTTGAGCTGGAAGGGCTGGAATCCCTTCCAATAGAACATGTCTGCACTGATAAAAGTAACAGAGACTAAATCACTCTTTCAGGAGTAGGGAAAAAAAAAACGCCTCATCAGGCAAACTAAGCAGGGGCTGCCCATATGGTTAAATAATGGGCTGCAATGTGTTACTGCAGCGCGGTCTGCACCATGACTTCAAAGCACTCGGAGCCACAGCCAACGCTGGGAGGGGGCAGGAGGAGGGGAGCCCAGTGGGGGTCTGCAGCCCGAGCCCAGGTCAGCACCACTGTGACTATGTACAGAGCAGGGGGGGCAGTGCTGGCCGTGACTGCACGGGTAAGGCTGCAGGCCCCCCACAGCCATCAGCACTGCTGGAGTCTCCTGGGCACCTCAGATACAGGCAAGACAGCAGCACCGTGGTAGACGCAGCCTCCTGGAATACAGTGTGATGGCCCCCACTGTGTCAGGTTTCAGTTTGTGTCGGGGTGTTGCACAACCAAACCCTCACCTATAGACATTTCCCCTTGGTTCTAATGGGTATTTCTGACGGTTTTCCCAGGCAGGAGGTACCGAGGAGAGCCCCAGCCCTGCTGCATGCTGGTGGTGATGGGGCCGGGCAGCAGGGCAGCAGGACAGCACAGCTCCAGGCCTCTACAGGCATTAAAACACAAAATGTTGTATGTTAACACACTTTGATGCAATTGACTGACTGTTGCATCCACTCTGCAACAACCGCCCTTCTGGTATTATTCACCACCTCGTTTGTTTCCATCTCAGACTTTCTTCCTCCTGCTGCAAAAAACAGTCGCTTCTGACGGACTGCGGCCTCACTTGCTGACCTACATGGAGAATGTAAGACCTACAAGAGGCTCCATCAAAAAATACTTTCCACATGGAAAAAATGCCAAGGTAACCTTTTGCAGTGGAGGTGAGAAAGGCAGTCCCTGCCCCTCGCAGCTGTCCTAAGCCTATGGGATAGCCTGCTCTGTACGCAAAGCCAGCCATTCCCTGTGCCAGCCAGACACCTTCTGGCTTCCTTCCTTCCTTCCAAACTCTAACAATACACACCGTAAGTATCACCTGGAGCTTAGGAGAAGATCTTCACACAGCCCACTTTTAATTACATCACATCATAGTCATTATCCATTGCTGTCAGTGCCGTCATTGTTACCGAAGATAAGAATTGCTGATGAGATGGCAGATCCTCTGGTTAATCGTCTGAATGACAGATCATTATTTGGGAGCAGTGCAGACAACGCTCGTGTTTACTGAAGGCTTCGTTTATGCTGCTCAGCCTTCCACTGCTCACGAATAAGAGCTCGCACCCGAGCAGGCAGCGGGCTGGGATATCAGCACGCACACAAAGCATCTGCTTGGAAAACGCTGCCCTGGTGGAAGTGCTCTCTGTGGGATCCTCACATAAGTCTGAGCCACAAAAGCCAAACCAGCTGAACTCCGCTGCACTGCTGCTGAGCCCCCCCCCTCAGTTTCTGAGCCCTCCAGGAGAAGAGGAAAGGGGACAGGGGGCATCCCTGGAAGTGCCCAAGGTCAGGCTGGATGTGGCCCTGGGCAGCCTGGCCTGGTATTAGATATGGAGTTTGGTGGCCCTGCATGTGACAGGGGGGTTGGAGCTTCATGATTCTTGAGGTCCCTTCCAACCCAAGCAACTCTATGATTCTATGACAGGGGAAAAGGGAAAGGGATAGAGAAAGGAAAAAGGGCAAGGGAAAAAGGAAGAAATGGAAAGAGAAAGGGAACAGGGAAAAAGGGAAAAGAGAAAGAAAAAGGGTGGAAGGGAAAGGGGAAGAAAAAGAAGAAGAAAGAAAAAAGAAGAAAGAAGAAAAATAAAGGGAAAGGAAACGATAAAAGAGAAAAGAAGAGTGTGGTGTCCTGGGGTTGAACAAGGCACAGGGGTGGTCACGGCTCACACAAGCCAACCAGGCGCAGCTCACTGGCAGCGCTCCTCCGGTCCCCTTCCAGCACAACATGCCCACGGCACGCCGGGGAAGCCAGGTTCGTTGGGTGCCCCCAGCCAACTCTTGGCAGCACCGAGCATCACCGCAGCCGCGGGCAGAGCGCGTGCTCAGCAGAACAGGTTCACCAGCAGCGACACGCAGAGACCTGCAGGAGCAGGGCTGAGCACGGGCTGCCAGCCACCCGCCCTGCCCTCCATAATGCCTCTGCGGTTGTTTACAGATCGTGCGGACATGTTTACATATTTATCCTCAACAATGCCGAGCGAATAACTGACACTACATAATTTATTTGTTTAATGGATCCTGTTAGCGCGCTCAGGGCTGCCCATGAGCAGGGAGCCATTTCCTTGAATTAAGCCATTGTTCTAACAGATCCTGCAAACAGATTGGAGAAAATTGTTTTGGAGATGGGTTTGAAAACTCACAGGAAACAAAATAAAAGGAGCAGAGCATGGCTGCAGTGATTCCTTTAACATTGGAGGTGAACGTGCCCGAGCCTCCTAGCACCGACCTACAAGCTGATAAAGCCTATATCCCTACAGGATATGGGACCTCGTGTGCCTTTCCACATTTGAGAATCCAACCAAGGGCCAGATTTACAAGTTTTTCTCAAGAACAAACCTAGGAAAAAGCCTAAAAGGAGAGCAGCAGATGTGCCACAGCAAGAGCTCCACCAGAACGAGCCAGCAGCAGCAACACACACATACACCAGCCCACTGCTGGGCCTGCGACACCGCTCGGGAGCAGGGCTGCAGTCACCGAGTTATCTAAAATCATGGGAACGGCGGACTATCTCCATTCACTATCCCCCCTCTGACATTTCAGCGTGTGCAATGAAACTAATTATATCTTCCGCAGAGATAAGTGCAGATGTGCAAGAGCGGCACAAAGCCCCAGCACCTGTGGAACAGGTGGAGCCAGTCCTCTTGGGCAAGTCGCGAACAAATGGACGCGCCTGCCATCCTCCCCCTCCGCAGCGGAGCGTATTTTGGGACGTTGGCTCTGCCCGTAGCCCCAGCTGTCCCCTCTCACGTTTCTCAGCCCCCGGCAGTGCTGGTGGGGGAGCGGAAGCAGCGCATCCCTGGGGAGCGCCGACAGCGGGACGCCGTGCCGTCACCCAGCGTGGCTGGCGGTGGTGGAGGTGGGCTGAAGGCCTGCAGGCACAGGGGATGCGCTCAGCTGGCAAAGTCCAGCCTGGGGATGCTGGGGAGGTGGCAACGAGGACACCCGGCTGTGGGCAGAGCGGGGCCAGCCTCCAAGCACAGGCAGCTGAAACAAAGGAGGCTGTATTCAGAGATGATGGGGGGAGATAAAAAAAACAACCCCAGCAAAGTGAAAGCTTTCTACTGCTAATTGCGAAAAATGGCAGGAAATGAGCGAGATGCCGCTGCCAGGAGTGATGCTGTGGGGCTGCACTTGTTAGAGGGTTTGAGATGTGCTCCAACCTCCAGCACAACGAGGACGAGGCTCTGGTGGGCACTTCCAGCTTTTGCCTTTTCAAAGCAACAGAAATAAACTCTTACGTGACACTGCTGAGGAGTCAGGCATTGCACTCCATTTCAGAGCCATTATAAAAGGCTCTAATTAAAGACAGGTCCTTCCTGGGACACATGACGGAGATACCCAGAAGAGCTGCTTGGGGAACTCAGCCACAGAGCAGCAGCTGCAGAAGGGCCGAGGATGCCCACACCCAGCCCAGGGCTGCGGGCAGCAGAGGTGTCCTACAGGAGGACACAGGAACATGGAAATCAGCACAGAAGACAGAATAGAAGATAGAACAATGAAGGCTGGACAAACCCTCTTATGGCCACCGGGTTCCATCCCCATCCCCATCATACCCATTGACCACATCCCTCAGTGCCATGACAAAACAACCACATCCCCATGGCTGTCCAAAGGCACAGCTCATCTCACAGCAGAGCGGTGCCTTCCAGTGATGGGAGGAATGCCCACAGCTCACCTGGCCGCAGCGCAGGAGGTCTGCAGTCACCCACTGCCATAGTAGCAGCGATGTTTCTGAGTCAACAGGCAGTGTGACTGCCGGCCGGCCACCGAGCCAGCTGCAGTGTAACCTGAGCAACACTGATAAGCAGTAATATTAGCTTGGAGAAATGTCACTGGGGTGGGGGGTTCATCAGAACTATCTTTAGCCAGCTAAAAGTTAATCACCTAAGCTCCCTGCACAGTCAGTGGAAAGTGACTGGGACCTCCACAGGGTGATCCTGGTCTATTCTCGGCACGCCGCCTGCGTCGGGCTGAATCACCCTCTGGGGGGGCTGCCCCCCATCAGCTGCAAGAGGCACCTTGCCATCACAGAACCACAGGTCACCTGCTCCTGCACCCTTTGGAGCATGACTGTTCCAGCACTGGCTTTGCAGCTCATCTCCTGAACCACTTAGCTACTGCTTGAGCACTTCTCCAAATAGCTGCAGGACACCGTAAGCCATCCCCCTCTCCCTGCCATCAACTGCCAGCTGGCCATGGGGCTTTCATCATCCCCTCAGGCTGGCAGCCCTCAGCCCTGACCCCTCTAGCAGGCCCCACACTGCCCCAGCATCCAAACAGGAATGCTGGAGGAAGCAGTGCCCAAGACCCTCCACGGCCCCACAGCCAGGGCAGCCCCACAGCCATCACCACCCCACAGGATGTCAAAGAACTACAGAACCATTGGGTTTGAAAAGCCCTCCAAGATCCCCAAGCTCACCCCCAGCCCACCCTCCATGCCCACTGCCCACGTCCCTCAGTGCCACAACCCCACGGCTCTGAGCACCCCCAGGGATGGTGACCCCCCCCCCCCCCCCCCCCGGACAGCTGTGCAGTGCTGAGCGCTCTCCGGGAAAAGAAATTTCTCCTAATATCCAGAGATTGTGGCTTTCAAAAGCAATTTGCCCCTACAAATCTGTGCATACCATTCCTGATTCACTCATCCTTACACACTTGTAAATGGACACCAGTGGACGGCCTCAGTGACCAAGGACAGCCTGACTGCCCCATGGCTCCTCAGATTCCTGCTGCATTCTTCAGGAATGAGCCCTTTTCCCCTCATCACCACGTCCTTCCTTTTGCTCTCTGTCTCTCTCTTTTCGCACTTTGGTCCACTCGGAAGCTCCTTGCCTCACCGCGTTGCTTTCTGCTGTGTTTCCTGATCTTCCTGCACAACAGGACAGCTCGCTCCTGAGCTCGTAACGCACTGTCTTCAAAATGAGTCTGTCATTTTTAGCTGGCCAAAGTTAGGCTAAATTAATCTCACGGCAATGACAGCATCTTAACACCAAGCAGTAACTGGAAGCCCTCAGCAGCAAACAAACGTGTTTCGTTAGCCAGGGCAGGCTGGTGAGCCCCGTTGCTGGGCGGTGCATCCACTCTGGGCCTTGACTGTGATTCCTGCCCACCCCAGGTCCTGCCATGAGGCAAAAATGAAATACTTTAAGGGAAGTCCCAGCACGAGGCCAGCCTGGAGCAAGAGCTGAGCGCCCCATGTAGCCGGTTAGGCCAGAACTGGATGGACCTGCAGCGCTCTGATTGTACCCACCAGCACTGGGTGGGTCACCAACCAGGTGTGAGAATTGGGTCACCGGGACCCATACAGAGCAGCAGCTCACTGAACAGACCACTGACAGTGAACAGGAGCTGGGCAATTGATCACTTATTAACCTAGAGCAGGGCAATCACTGCTCATTACTTTGGGAGCTGGAGAAGTCACTCAGGTGTTTGAGCCCACACTCCACTGGCTTGGGCAGCAGGGTACTGCAAGTCCCAAGAGCACTTCTACTTCTTGGAAGAGGCAACCAAGGCACCCGTCTGGGATAAACCCAGCAGATCCATGCCAAGCTGAGCACCATGAGCACCAGGAGCACCAGGAGCACCAGGAGCTCCAGCCTTGGAGCACTGCTTTGCCAAGATGTGGATTTACCAAATGTCGCTCAGCAATTAGTACCAAGGGCTGTTGCTGCAAAGAGCAGAATGTGTTTTATCATGAATCTTCACGCCTCATACTAGAAAAATAATGCCAACATCTCTCCAGCTGAAACAGAGCATTGGAAAGTACTTGGAACAGACCAACTAATAGAAAGTCACGGTCCTGAGTTAAACCCAGGAAGTGCTCTCACATTTACTTTGTGAGTTAGCAGATACAGAAAGCTCCAGAACAGCTGTCCACACCTCAGCTTTAAATATGCTGCAGTATAAAGATGGCAGATCGAGATTCCCAGAGGAACGTCAACACTGCGCCCTTTGCATGACAATGAGGAGTAAAAATGAGGTGCAAACACTAAGAAAACCTTATGGGAGATGAATGGAAGTCTTCAAGAAGCCCATTTCTGATCCAAAGATAAGCCTGAACATTTAATCTGAAATGCTAACGAGGGAGGAAAGCTGAAGGAGATCTGAAGCAGGATTACGATCTGTTTCAGCTCAAGGCAGTTTCTGCAGCATCCTTTCACCCTCCCACCAGGAACAATGTGCCGTGGCCGCCACAAATCAGTGGGATAAGTGACAGTGCTTTTACAGTGCCACATGGAAGTAACAAAATGCAGGAAGCATCCCGTCAGATGTCACTTAGCAGTGATATCACGGGGGTATTTGGGAATGGGATTTGCCTGCATAGCAGGAATTCCTCAGTCCAGGGACAGGGGGGAAGCAGAAACAGCGAGAAGGCAGGATCTAATCTTGGCCTCTCCAATGAACAGGAGAGATTGCTCAGCTCCAACCTCACCTCAGGGAGCAACCACACGGTTCGGCATCTTGTCGCTGTACTGAGTGGGCTCGATTCCTTGTGGACCAGACTTAGCCACAAAAATAGGACAGCAGAGGGTACCTCCCCTCCATAGAGTCACAAAGCGCCAAGGACTGCCGATACACGTACAGGAGGGAGCTGGAGGAAGAATGCTGAAAATGGGTTGTGACGTTTTGTAAGGAAATAAATACATATCTTCAATGAGTCTCTGAAGACAGATCATGGTTACCAAGGCCATTACAAATGTGAAAGCCCATCCCTCCTCTATGTGCCATGGTCCTTCAAGGGCCATGGTGCCATCTAAAGCCAGCATATATCAGTGGAACGGCCCCAAGAACTGCAGATGGTACCGATGGGCTGCAGAAAGAAGCATCCAACCCGAACCCAGAACTGAGGAAGAGGATCTAAACCCAATTCCAGCCTCCTGTGCACCACGGGTGACCCAGGTTGTGTTGTTTGTCTGGCTAAACAAGGGAAGGCTGGAGCACAGCGAGATGAATGCTCCATGGTGTGACTACAAGTGTGCTCTTCCTGAGCACATGGCGTGCATGTGAGCGCACAAGTGTGAGAAAGACACAGAAAATTAAGGATGTGATTATGAAATTACCCAGCTGCCCACTTAGGACTTAGCAGCACCATGCGGCGCATTATCTCATTTGGCGCATGTGGGCTGGCGCAGAGAGGGCTGCTAAGCTCACACGTGCAGGGAAACCAACTTGGATTCTGGAAGCAACACTGCTAACAAGGTGCTCCACCTAAACTAATTAGCCCTGCCTTTCAACAGGCTTAATTAGGTGGGGCACCATCCTGTGCTGTTGTGGCTAGACAGCTTCCGGTGCTGGAGTCGGCTCTTGGTGGTGAGCCCGGTGCTGCTGCGCTGCGGTGCCACGTGCTGACTGTGTGCACCGAGGGGCTCCTGGCCGTGCCCCCAGCAGCAAGCAGGTGGTGGGGGTCCCTCAGCAAACCGAGTGCCTGCAGCCCTGCTGATGCTCTGACACTCCTTGGGAAACCATGAGCGGAGCTTCACAACGGAGCCTAGCAAGGAAGGGACTGCCCGGGCAGGAGAGCACTGCAACAACTTTAGTTCAACAAAGGGAAAATGGGCCACAAAAGATGTTGTTTTCATCACCCAGCCATAGCCATGAAAACAGCTTTTGAAGCAGGTTAACCTGGAGATAATAAATCCAATGTTCTGCATATTCTGAGAGTGAAAGCCCTGTGAGCGCAGTGAAACAAACGCAGGGTGGGAAATGGAAGAGGAACCTCAGGGATGATGCCTGGAAGTGCCTCATCCACCCAAAGGGTTCCTCTCCACCACTGGCGCCCAAGAGAGGCAGAATTAATTAATAAACCTTAGCTCTTTAAGAGGAAAATTGTTCAGAGTGTTTAAAATGAGGGTCAGAATAAAGCCGGCAAAGTCACCACAGCGCTGCAGAACGTGCTGCTGGTAAAACCTGCTTAAACCAGCTCCCTCAGCTCTGAAAAGGTGACAGTTTCACATCAAGGTGTCCTCCCTTGGGACTCAGTTTGGTTTCCTCAAGGTCTTCAATAGGAAAGCAGCACGGGGCTCCTGCAAGCACCCAGACACAACTTGTAGGAGCTCTTTAGGACACATACAGACTTTGTGCCCACACAGCCTGCTCTCAGCCTTGCAGAGATTGGCCATGCAGTCACCCCGTATGGTTTCAGCCACCATGCCGGATATTCAGATCGTATTAATTAAAAAACACAATTACATAGATTTCTCATGACCTATCTTTAATGACGGAAGCTTAAAAAACTGATTTATTTTGGATTTTTGATCTGTCATCCTACAACAGATATGTCACGTACTCAAAGGGTAATAAAGTCTACCTCGCTGATCTACCTTATTTGAACTCGTGGCCCTTATTTAGCCAAACCAAGGGCTGTGACCATCACCTTACTGAAAGACACGGATGTGGCTGCTGTGCATTGAGCAGAGCCACTCAGGCATGCAACGTGTTGCAAAAAATGACCTGTTCTGACATATTTGGGGCTGAAGTGATACTCTGAGTAAGCCCTATCAGCCCATCTGCAATGGTACTCAGCAGCACCGTGGGATTGCTCAGTGCAGACCGTGGGCTGCTCACAGAGCAGAACCTGCAGAAATTGCTCGACCGACCTGGAAGCAGACGCAATTTAAGAAGATGTTACTTAACCCGTGATCCTTCAGCTCCTGAAAATGAGGATATCTCACTGTTGGGCCAACGCCACCCCCAGCAGCTCCGTGGGGACGCCCTGGGACCTACAGAGTCACAGCAAACACATCCAGACATTCACTGTGCCAACGCCCCACGTCACAGAACTGAAATCTTCAGACCCGCAGCAGCTGAAGGCAAAGCTGGACCCTCCATTGCAGCAACCATTGGCACTGACCTGCCCCAGCCAACAGCTGCTCGGGGCCGTGACTCAGCGTGCTGCGTGTTTACCAAACCGCACGTACAGCCTTTTAAATTAATCTGTTTAAAATCACAGATTAAATCCCACGGGTAAAAGGGTGGGGAGGAAGAGGGAGATGCCAGTATCCTACGAACCAGCATCATTTGTTTTGACAGCTTTTAATATTCCATATTAATGGCTTCACGTGCTGAGCTGCACCGTGCCTCTGTGTCACCTCCAGACCGGGGCCATCACAACCTGGCCACCAGCTCTCACACTGAGGGGCTGTTCAGGTCGGGTGTTAGGGGGAAATCCTTTACTCCGAGGGTGGTGGTCTAAGGGCTTGACCAGGTTCCTGCACCACAGCCCAGCCAGGGCAGGCAGAGGGTGAGCCCCAGCAGGGCTGGGAGGGCAGGTCACATCACTGCAGTCACCACACTGAGCCCTCCTCCGTCATGGTGTATTATTTAAGACCTTCAAAATATACCTACTTGAGGCCTTCAAAATACACTTATTTCAGCACCTCGAACCTGATTCAGGGAAATCGAAATGTCAGCTAGGTGCACGGCGTGCTTATTAACAGCCTTGGTGAAAATACCAGACTAAATGGACGTGGAAATCACAGTGTTCCCCGCTGAAGGTCAGACATGGGCTGTCCTGCCGCAAATTACTGCGCTGGTTCCTCTTTAAGGCTCACAGCCCATGGCACCTTTCAGGATCTCTTGCACAAGAGGTACCTCATGTTTGCCTTGGCTGAAGTCTCCGCGCTCCAACCAGTAGCGCTCCTCTGAAGTAATTAATTCTGTCGAATAAGCTCAGTGAAATTCGCACCATTTCTGCAAAACATCTGATTTTCAGCTGCCCGGGGCTTTCCATTTAAGGCAGTTTGCAATAAAAGGCATTCTAGCAGCACACTGAATTGACCGCACTTGGATGTGTGACAAAGGCAGGCTCACAACCAGAGGCCGCTGCTGGAGAACGCGGTGTGAGGACCACCGCTTCCCGTCTGCATCTGTCCTGGTTCCTCATCTATAAAGTGTGATTAGCAGATTTTTGGCTCCTACCTGGGGAGGACGTTCCCACTGCACATAGATGGAAAGACTTCCGAGCTTCACGCAACAAAGCTGAACCTCAGGGAGCTGCTAACAGCTCGTGGCATTCTCACAACAGGAATTTCGGGAAATACCCTGCCCAAAGAACTCGAACAAAGGTGAAGGCCCAACGTGTGTGTTGGAGGAGGACCTGGACGCGGACCACGGCCCATAAAGCACCACCGCTAACACAGAAACCACGCCGGTGGGGCTGGAAAGTCATGTCTGGATTTCTCTTCATCCAGAAGCAGCTCTGGGAGGAGGGAAAGCACATCCCAAACGTCAGCACAGCCCATGTGTGCTGCGCCCTGCTTCCAACACACAGACAGCCTGCAGGGAATCAGAACATCGGGGTGACCACAACGTGCTGTAAGGGCCGTGGGAGGCTGGGTGCACAGCAACCTCCTTCCACAGCTGCCATCCATCCTCTGGGCTCCACACAATGACGGCGACGTAAGGAACTTTTTGCAGAGTGTGGAGATGGGGACTTTCCATACGTGCAGATGTTTAATTGCCTCCTGGAGGCGTACACTGACTGTAGGATACTTACACCAGAGCGTCCACTCCCAAAAGCACAGCTTTTAAAGACATTTAATTCACTGCTCAGCCACTGCAGCTGCCCGGCCTTGGCCAGACCCCCACCCCATCCCATGGCAGAAGGCTCCGAGCTGCACACGCAGTGCTGCATGCAAAGCAAAAGACATCAACTGCTGACCCAACGCAGCGCCAGATTCCGCGGGTTCCTTTTATGGCTGCTTTTTGTTTTGATTAAACGCCCGAATGCACAACCGAGTCAATCAACAACACCTTTGGACACTGAAATATACCCCGTCACGACTTATTGAGCTGATTTTTGAAGCGTGCTCTTAAAAGCGCAGATCTCTGTGTGCACACCTAGCTTACGCTCCAGCAAACGAAGACCCAGCATCTTTTATTAATAACCATAAGTAATGAACGCTTGCTTCCTTTCTACCAAAAACGTATCCCGATTATACAGCACTTCAGGCTGTCACCTACAGACACTTCACATGGAGGAAACAACACCACACTGAGCCATTTCATTAGCGATTACCATAACACTCTACCAGCTGCATGGGACGGTACCCTTACATAAATAAGCACACGCTCTGGCACTAGCAATCCCCTGCTCCTTCTCTAGCTCTACCCAGAATACACGTTGATTTTAAAAGCCGTTTTTACCCCCTGTGGTCATCAGCCTGTAGAGCTAAGTGGACTGACTGCACCCCTGTGGGGGGCGATGGGCGCTCATCACCCCCTGCACATCACCTGCTGCTCACCAGGGCTGCCATCACCCCCCACCTGTGCCCCCATCCATAGACCAGCGTGATGCGGTCAGTGGGAGCCTCTGCCCGGCCACGACCCGCAATTCAGCCTCCAACGAAGAGCCGGAGATACTCACTTCTTCCAACAGGACGGCACAGTGGCTGACACTCACAATCAGAGCCGGCAGGACAGCGCTGTGAACATGGGGACTGCCCGAGGACAGGCTGCTGCTGGGACTCATGCAGGGCATTACCCTGGGAACAGCCCCGCACGCAGACGCAGCCTCTCACACTCCCATCGCTGGCTGCGTCCGGACACAATGCTGCAGCACAGCGCTCAGCCTCGGGGGAGGAAGGAGAGGCTTATATAGAGCTGCGGGGGGATGAGCCATGGGTGCTGTCAGGAGCCCATGGCAGCTCTCACGAGCTGCAAAACGCCGCTGACATGGAACATGGAAGCCGAAGGGGCTCAGCTCGGTGGGACAATGAAGAGCCCTGCTCATCACTAAGGCATGCACTGCCCCGCAACCTAACAAACAGCTCCTGCTGCCAGCAGCTCGCTTTGGGTGCTTTTGTTTGTTTTGGTTTCTTCTTTTCTCTCTCTCTCTTTTTTTTTTTACAGTCCAAGTCCACATTTCTCAAACTCATATGGAACTGATTCAGTGCACCGAAGGCTGCGATGTCAAAATCGCACCCACACCAACTATTATCGTTCTATACAGAAAACAAAAGAAACACAGATTTTATCAACTCTGAGATTAGCGATGGCAAAGTCTTATTGTCTCCACAGAGGCCTTAAGCAACCCTGCATGAATGGGAGCTGAGTAAAGCAGCACTGGGGCTCCCAGGGCTTGACCTGTGTTTAAAGAGCAGAGTGAACGCAGGGACACAATGAAAGCGGGCTGGGGAGATCTCCTCATTGCCACCTTAGGCTGGCAGTTGCCTGGATTGTTCACAAAGAACTCATCCATCAGTGAGAAGCCCTTTTAATAACCTATGACTGTTTTAATGGGTTTATGCTGCATAGCAGGGTGCGGGATCATCAGTGAAATCACAGAACCACAGAGCCATTCATTCAGGATGGAAAAGCCCTCTCGGCTCCCCCAGCCCACCTCCACACCCCCGCTGCCCACCTCCCGCAGTGCCTCATCCCCACAGCTCTGAACGCCCCCAGGGATGTGAGCCCACCCCTGTGCAGCTGTGCAGTGCTGAGCGCTCTTTGGAGCAGAGATGTCCCCCAGCACCCAGCCTGCCCCTGCCCTGGCACAGCGTGAGGCCGTCACCTCTCGTCCCATCGCTGTTCCATGGCAGCAGATGCCGACCCTCCCTCATCCCAACCTCCAGCCAGGAGCTGTGAGGAGCAGTGAGGTCTCCCCTGAGCCTCCCCTGCCCCAGAACACCGCGGCCCCCACAGCGCTGTGCCCCACTGCCTTTCTGGGAGCGAGAGGCCTGGAGCTGAGCACTGAGCTGCGACCACAGCGGTGCCGAGTATGGTGAGAAACGACAACCTCAGCCAAAAAGCAGTGCTTTGGCTCAACTCTTCTTCACAAACACGACGTACCTGCTATCCCGTCCAAGGATCCCCGCACCCGTGTGAAGATACCCCCTACACAAAGCCCCTTCGGAGCCCCCGCCTGACCCGGGGCAGGTGGGATGTGGGCAGGGGTGGGACCGCCCCGCACACAGCGGGATGTGTGAGCATGGGGAGCCCCGCTGGCACCGCGGGCGGCAGCTGGCCCCGAGTGACAGGATCCTGATGGCAGCAGCACGTGGAGCATCTTCATGTGACACCCGCAGGTGGGGCGGCGGGGAAAACAGTTTTCATCTGTTGCTATGGAGCCGCAATCGGCTTGTGTGTCTTCAGAGCCTGCCGAGGAGAAACGAGGGCTATTTTCTTATATAGATGTCATGAAATCTATCCTCGCAGAATTTCTGGAGTCAAAGGCTAAGCAGGTTTGCCCGGATACCTTCTGCCACTTGATCTACAAATAAATCTAGCCGGGAGACCTAAAACGGGTGTCACTTTTCAGCCGGAGCTGATCACAAAAACTCACTCTTTGGCCTCATTTGGAGTTGTTTACGTGCGTATGGCGCACAGCGGTGTGTTAAATAAAACGGGGCAATCACCTTCACGGCAACGGAGCCTTAAAAACTTAAGGGAAAAATCAGAAGGCTCAGAATCGCCGAGCACAGCGACTTTGGAGAAACTTTTCCCCTTTTCTCTCCAATTGCTAAAAGAAAACCTGATGTTCTTCTTTTAAAATGTGCCTGCCTCTAGGTCTTTGGCACAGGTCTGCCGATGGGAGGGCCGGCAATCTATTTAATGACTGCATTGACGTCAATAGCATAACTGAAATACTTACTAAGATGCATGAGTCCAACTTTCAGGGGGTGTGTGTTTGCAGGCAGGAGCAACACACGAAACGGACTGCGTGGGAATGAACTGCCCGGGTAGAGCTGGAGCAGTGCTGGGTGTCCCAGCCAGCTCCAAGGGCGCTCACTGCCCCTCTGCTGCAGGGAACCTCCCCAGGTCACTCTGAAACACCTCTGCTTTCTCCAAGCAGCAGCAGTCGCTTCAGGTTCAACAGCCTCAGCATCGCTCTGCCGCACCACTAAGCTGCCAACCATCTGATTTATTCTACACTTGCTTCTTTCCAAGCCAGCATCATTATGGCACCGCATTAAGAACGGTGCGCAGGGAGTCATGTTTAGGGACGAGCCTCCAGCACCACGCTGCTGCTGTGCACAGGCAGCCTTCAGCTCAGCTCCGTGCTGCTGCGTGGCTCTCCATCAGAAGCACGGCACTAACCAAGGGATGCTGCACTCCTCACTGCTGGCAGCCCGAAGCACGCCAATGGGACTTCAGCATGAATCATCTCTCTCGTACCTGCCCAGCGCCTCGCCAGAGCAAAGCCCCATCTGACTGCATGGAGCTGATGGGTGGCTGCAGCCAAGGGCTGAGCGGTGCACAGGACCTGGTACCCCCTGCAGGAGCCGGGACTCTCTTTCACACAGGCACTGGTGTTATCCAGTCCTTTGTTTATGCTTCATACACACGAGTCTGTGTACAACTTACACCCACATGAAAAATGAAAGAGTACAAGTTTTGGGTTCGTGTAAAGGCATGTGAGCAGCACAGACAAACGTGCGGACGGGCAGGAAAGCAGAGGCTAAGGCACACTAAGAGTACTGAGCTCTCCCTCCCACCCCCAGAGAGGAACTGTAACAAAGCTTCAATCCCACGAGCCCCGAGAAGCCTGTGTGTGACACAGCCCAAAGTGCCACCCCCTGGAGCCTCAAGTTGCAAAGCCAATCAGCGATATAGCTAATGACATATTATATTGCTAGGCGTATAATTAATGGTGAGGACGTGATGCAATTATTCAGTGCTGAAGGCACCTGAGGGGCAGCAGCAGGAGCTCTGCAGTCCCTCCGGCAGCACGGCGGGGCAGTGACCCATTGGGGAACCAGTGTGTAGGGATGCCCAGTGCTCACGGGTCAGGTCCCAATACCCAGCTGCACTCCTGGAGGCTGAATGAGGTGTGGATGGCTTAGATGGGAAGGAAGGAGGCTCAGTAAGGAAAATCAGCAGTGAGGAAGGAACAAAGCTAAGCAGGGGGCCGACAGACCTGCTGCTGGGCATGGGTTTTATCAGCTGAGTGGATGGGGGCTGAAGACCCCTCACCAGTGCCCAGGGTGGTGAACTGGGAAGTGCAGTGCTGAGGGTTGAGCTGAGATGTGAGGAGCACTGAGGGCAACCAAAGTGACTGCAGCAGAGGTCACGAGAAAAGAGCAAAGAGAAGCACACGAGAGAGAGAAGTCGCAGGGATGTGCACGGCACTGCTTTCCTATTGCTCATTTCTGTAACTGTGGGGAAGGAGGTGGGGCAGCACCTGCCCCAAACCCACATCTCCATAACTGTGCTCTGCAGCACTTTGCACAGCCACCACCTCATGGTCCCAGCCAGCCTCACCATCCCGCCCAGCTGTGAAGCACAGGAGCTGATGTACGTTTTGCTGCTGCTTCGTATTTCCACGCAGAGGTTCCTTAGGTAACTCACACAAGCAATTCTGTTTGTTCCTGTGATCTGCAGCTATAACAAAATAACAGGAAAAATCTGCCAGGTTTACTTAAGCTGATACCAAGGACAAAACACAGGATGTCCAATGCATATCCCTCTTCCTTTTATGGCTTGGTTATAAGGTTAAGAAAGCTCTGAAACCTCCAGTGACATCACTGTGTGCTTGGGAACAGCTCTTCCCCACCAAGAGCCTGACCAGAATTGTTCATGTTTTCAAGAAAATGAAAGCAAGAAGCAGAATTTCATCACCCAGCACAGGCCACTCGTTCCGCCATGGGTCTGGGTCCTGGGTGATGCAACTCCTTGGGAGCACATGGGCTCCGGATTTGGCTCCTCTGTGTTGTAAACGACTGACAAACCCCTGAGGCTCTGCTGGACCAACCAGCCAGCATGCATTACTTGCAGCGCGAAGCTGCGCGCAGTTTGTGTCCCTCCAGGGTGATTTTAGGAATGTACGCTGGTTTGCTTTAAACCCCAAGCCCTGCACTTCTCATAGCAGGATATCAATCACTGCTAACGACAGACAAGAGGAGGCACACGCAGGGTGCACACAGTGATGCTGATCGCTCGTGGTGGCACGGCTATGAATCAGCATAAATCAAACACTGAGCTTTGCCAGTGAACCCACCTAGAGGATGGAGCACATCCCAGCTAGAGACACGTCCTTCTATCCAGAATGGAGCAACACAGTGTGGCCCCAGTCTAAACCTCACCTCTTCCTGCTCCAAAACTTGCAGGGAAGACACAGCATCCCTTCAGACACAGCAGGATGATGGAACATCCCTCCTTCCGCTCCTAAGTTCTGGATCGACACACTGAAAGAAATGCCCTGAATCCCTTTGCTCTTTCTGCACCAAAAGAGTGCCTTCCTTGGGAAGCAACCGGCATCTTAATTCTCTGCTGGGCTGAAAATCATGGCAGCAGCTGTAGGGATGAAGGCAGAAGGTCCCCAGAAGAAAACCAGTAGTGGGAGGAGAGAGCAGCCCCGCAGCCCCCAGCACGCAGCCCTGCTTCCTTGTGCAGGAAATAACACCATTTCCTATCAACCTCAAGCATGGTTCTTATCACTGCTGCCTGCAAACTGTCACAACGTACTTCAGTTACTCACCCATCCGCACAGCACCAGAACACTAAAACTGTGAGTGGGGAGCACTGGGTTCATCATGCTGCGAGTGGGCTTCCCATCAGCTGCTGTCTCCTTCTGGGTCCTCCAGAGCAACACCAGCCCCTTATCAGAAAGGGAGCTGGAGTGGCTGCAGGCTCCAGGCATCAGGAGCTGGGGTTACCTACAGGATTGCCTACGGGGTTACCTGTGGTACCCGGCATCCCTCTGCTGTGCTGGAGGTGCTGTGCAATAGTATCATTTCCTCCATGCCCACAAAGCGTTAAGAAGTGGAAAGCCATTGTTTCCACAGCAAGCGTTAAGAAAATTCATCTAAAAGTTCCTGGAAGGGAATTATCTCCCGGTTATCAGATTCTGTAAGCTATATAAACAGATCTATGCAAAGCTTATGAAATGTTCCACGAAGCCTTTCACAGGGGGCCAAAAAGCCAAGTCTTGCTCAGACCGGTGCTGGAAGAAGTGCTGGATGAGCTCCTGCCAGCCCAGCTCTGCTGCTGCTCCCTGGGCTGTGTGCAGGAGGACCTTCACGCCATCGCTGCTCTCCCTGCAGCCCCCACCTCCACATTCCACCACCAAGTTTTGAGGAATCCGAGCCGGAAATCTCCTGGACTGCTCACGTCCCCAGACAGTAAATAACACACAGTGTGAAAGGAAATGACAGTTACCCAGGCTGTGCACGCTGCAATAACGTGGTTTTACTCAGCCTTCCTAGAGTGGAATTGCAGGAGAGGCCAAGATCACACCTTACACATCAGCACTCCTCCACCCACCTCCTCCCCTGGGGGGGGGTAACAACTCCATCAGTGCCAGAAGGGCCAGAACTCTTCCAGAGCGGGTCCCCCAAGGCTCCAGCCCAGCACATCCCCCCCCCAGGCAGCACACAGTGCAGAGCCCCCCTCAGTGCCATTCACCCCCATGGTGGAGCCGAGCCCAGGCTGCGCGCTGCAGCCGCTGACCCAGCGTGGGGACGAGGACGGGGTGAGCGGCGACTGACTTTGCTCCCGTTCAGTTGCTTAAATGCGGTATTTCAAAAGACTGCAAACAAACGTTGAAAGGAAAAAATACGCCATTCCAGCCTAACAAAAGCCAAGGGAGTTTCACCCGAGAGAGGCTTCTGAGATCGCAGTTTTACATAGATCACATGGAAGCAAACTGAAATAAACAGGATAAAAACTACAGCTGTGCCTGAGCCTGTTGGAGGCTGTAGGCTGCTGCTTGCCCAGGCCTGCGCTGCACGGGGACTCGGAGCAATTGCAGTCACTGTGGCCATGGCTATCGAATCAAAATCATGTTCTACCTCATGCTAACACGAGGGTAAACACAAACCCCAAACCATTCAAACGGCAGCAACCTGAGCCTGGCGGTGCTCCTGCATTGGTTTTGAAAGAGCTCAGCACTACACCAGGCTGGGGGAGCAGAGGAGCAGCCACGAGTAAACCCATGTGCAATAAGCCTTCCTCTTTGCAGGCAGGTGATTACTGAGGACCCACACATACCTTGCAGGTTCACTCTGGAGACAGGTGGCTGACTCGTTGCAGGAGATCTCCTAAAAGGGGTAAAGAATACTCCATCAGCAGGTGCTACTTTTACCCTCCAAGCACTGCCACTGCTAACACTCATAACCAAAAGGCTGTTCTCAGGTTCACAAAGAAGCCTAAAACACTTCCCAGTGACCAGCAATTCACAAGCAATACAATAAACCTGTTAGAAAAACCCAAACGCCTTCTGTCCCTCAGCTAAGCACACACACACACACACACACACACACACACACACACACACATGCTAGAACTCACAACAGAAAAGATGTGCCCTCATCCCACATTTCATCTGCTGTGTTGAGGTCCAGCTATGCCTGGAGCACAGCCAGGGCTGGGTGCTGTGACTGCAGGGCTCACTGAGGCCTCACATCAAGGCCTTCTCCTGCTGGTATTTCACCAACCGAGTGCAGGCTGGAGCCCAAAGCAATGCCTGTTGTTACACCAGTGTGTATGTCCAGGGCTGCAATGGAGATGCAAGGCTTTACATCCCACCATGAGCAGCCAGAGCAGCACCCACAGGCACATAATGAGACGCTGCAGCCGATGGCGTGAGCTCGGAAACAAAACAGAATGGCACTGCTTGAGTAGGAGCAGCAGCTCCGTCAGGAAACAGTGGATTCCAGGAGGGCTGAGAGCTATCTGCAAATTTGGCTGGTGTTAAGCAAGCAGGTTGGGCTGGAAAAAATGGTGCAATATTTCTCCAAACGTCAAAAGATTCCACTGTGACGTCTGCCAAATCAAACTGGTAGCTTTTTTCAAGTTGAAACCATAATTCACATGAAAAAGAAAGGGAAAGATACAAGGAAAGGGGATAGAAAAAGGAAAAAGGGGAAAGGAGTTCTGTAAAGAAGTTACCAGGAGATGAGAATCAAAGCAGTCCGCTTGGGATTGAGGATGGTTTTCCAGGCTAACCAGAAACAAAACCCGGGGCTTCTGCTTCCCAAAGGGGTTTCGGAGCGGTTCCAACCAAAGGCGGATCCCCCCCACGTCCCTCCCAGCCCCGACCTTCTGACTCAGACACCGAACACCAAACATCCATTTTCTGGCTGCCTCTCCTTTGACGCTGCATTCAGAGCCAGTGAGCGGCTCCATCCCGCTGCCACTGCAGCTGTAGGGGCTTCTCCGGCAGCACTCCATGAAGGCCGACCCGGTGCGATGTGCAGAGGTGGGCAGCCCACAGCCCACAGCCCTCGGACCCAACGTTCCTCCCGGAGCTGAGCGGGGCTCCCTTCACCTTTTGAGTGCTTTCCAAAAGTTCTGCTTTTCCGGAGGGCACGGCGGGCCCTGGATTCTTCGAAGGGCTCGTCGTGTTGCGCGCACGCTGGGTGCTGACTCCTCTGAAAATCTGCCCCGACCTGCCTGTGCCGAGCCTTTGAAAACTGAAATCTTGGGATCTTTGGGAAACAGAAACTCCTCGTTAGGGACAGCCGGTATCAGGGAGATGCGCTCCAGGTATCTCCAGCCGCGGTGCAGAGATGTGCCCTCTGGGGGCGGGGAGGGGTGAGCTCATGTTCAGAAGGGTATTCCCCACTGCAGAGCTTGCAAACACAACAGCACCACTCCCAGCACCCTCCGTGACGTCCTGGCTGCACCCATCCTGGTTTCTACAGCTGTGAAGGAGTGGGCAGTGAGCTGCCATCGATCCACCCGCTGTCCCCTCCAGGGCACCGCAGCCAGCGGGTGTCACATGGAGCTGCTGTCAGATCCCTGCTGCTGCGTCCTGCTCCGTATATGCCAAACTCAGCCTCCCAGAAGCCATCAATCAATTAATCACTCCCCCCTCTTTTCCACTCGGGAAACTGTCTGAAAAAACCCTGATGTTACCGTCCAAACACATCAAAAATCAAGTGATGATTGTCGTTTGCTTTGTGTTTTCCCAGCCCTTCAGGCTCGTATGTTCCAACACCTCTGTCACTAAGTGGGGCGGCATCCTCTTCTCCCTTCTTGGAACAGCAGGGGCGGAGGAGGGAGGAAGGAGAGGAAGGCTTAAAGAAGAGCAGAGGTTCCCGTGATCCCCAGATGTGGACGCCAGGTGTGTAATGGCTTCAACATTTGATGGCTTAGCCCTTGGCTGGGCAAACGGCTGTGTGCCTCCAGCAGACCTGGGCATGTGTTCAGGAGGACACTGCGAGGAGCTGCTGCGTCCCACAGGTTACACCCTCGCTTCCTTCCGGCCCCAAATTCAGATTCCTCATTAGGAACTGCCAAAATACTCGGGCGATTCAAGAAAAGCAAAGCGGAACAAAGGAAAAAAAAAACCCACAAGAAAATAACAAGGAAAGGATCCATTCTCTCAGCCATCTGTTTTTCTATTAACCTCCACCTCGGAACGCGGCGGTTCGTTTCCCATGACATCTTGCAAACAGAAATGAACGGGAGGAAAGCTCAGCGCCCAGCACGACCCCGGGTGCACGGGGAGCACAGGGCCGTGGTGGGCACCGCGGTGTCCCCAAGGATGGGGCAGCTCGGCCCCCGCTGCCAGCCGGACGGCCGCGAAGCCAGCGAGACCCCGCTCAGGCGGGCGGCTGCGCTTTGGCGCCCCCACGCGGCCAAAGTCGGGACAGCGCCGACCCCCCGCCGCCCGCTCCCCCATCATCGCAGCCCCAACCCCCCCTTGTCTCCCCGCTTACTTGTTGGCCGTCCCGTGCAAATTGGTGAGCAGCGTGAAGTTGTTCCTCACGCTCCGCAAGCTGGCCAGCACCTGGGGCGAGCAGAAGGGATCCGTGAGCACTTCTCAAGGCAAACCTTTCCAAGCCAGCCCCGTGCAAGAGGCAGCAAGCTTCCAACTCACCTGAGCGAAAGGTGTGACGATCAGGTCATCTCCGTGCCTGCGGGGGGAATGGAGAACGTGGCCGTAAGACACTGTGGGCGGGTGGAAGGACAGAACGGCCATCACTACACGGATGGATGCCCTGCATGGCCATGGCTGGGGGCAGTGCGTGGGGATGGCTGGGGGCACCGCTGGCACAGCACAGCAACAGCCTGGAAACTCAGAGCCAGGGCAGTGTGCTCATCTGAGCTGGAAAAACCCATCATGGCCTGGGTAAAGGTCAGCTCTGAATTTCCTGGCTCTTGTGTGTCACCGTGCTTCACGTCACCCAAACACCGTGTGTTTTCATCGTGGAAGATCTGAGCAGAAGTTCGGAGGGAAGGGCAGCATCGCCAGCACCGGGAGGGATTTCCTGGCAGCACAAAGCGCTCACACAAGAAGCCTGGGCTCGGGGTGCTGGGGCAGGAGGGATGCTCTGCTCCCCTGTGGGAATCCACCACACCTCCCATTGAGATTCAGGTGGCACTGGGGTCCTCTTGTATTTCACCCCCTGGCTTTGACAGCTCTTCTACTACATTATGGAGAAAAAGTGAGTATCTGCAGGATGGGATGGGGATGAGGGAGTCGCGGGTGGGCCGGCCACGGCAGCAGCTGTCTGCTGGGCTGTGAAATGTGCATAGTGCCTGCAGGCACCTCTTCCTGGGGACTGCAGGAAGACTCGCCGGCCCTCAGCCTCTGCTACTGTCAAATAGGACGTGAGCTGCTAGTGCTTACTGTTCGCTTGGGAGAGAGGAGTTCCTGGACATGGTCTTTGGCGACAAGTCGTAGTCGCTGTCTGAGCGGTAGAGGAAGGACTCCCGGCGCTGGCTGTGCCCAGGGAAGGTGGTGTGCAGCACCAGCCCTGAGGAGGAGCTGGCCTGCGGGTCCAGCGGGCTGCGGCCGGGGGAAGGGCCATTTTCCACATCGAAGCTGCAAACAAAGCACAGACTGCATCACGCATGCCTGCCAACAGCCAGCTTTCAGTGCACAGAACCACAGAATCATTCCCATTGGAAAAGCCCTCCAAGATCCCCAAGCCCAGCCCACCCCCCATGCCCACTGCCCACCTCCCTCAGTGCCACATCCCCACGGCCCTGGAACACCTGCAGGGATGGTGCCATCCCCACCTCCTGGGCAGCTGTGCAGTGCTGACTGCTCTTAGTGTCCAGCCTGACCCTCTCCTTGGCTCTCCCAAGTGCAGCTCATTGACTGCACCATGTGGATGCGCCAAACCTCACCCACATCCTTGCAAACGCCGTGGGGACGGAAGGCACTGTGTCACAGAGCCATACCACTGAGCACACCGGCAGTGCCACGCTGTCCTCCTCTGCTTTTAGAGAAAGGTTTTGGGATCCCACACGGTTTGTGAGGAGCGGGCATCCAACCACATCTCGCATCTCAGCTGAGCCAACGTCAAACAGCTGTGCTGCAAAACGGAGGCTTGGAAAAGAGAACCCAAGCTGTCTGTCACCATTTCCATTCTACACCCACTTCCTTATGGCTTCTCAGCTTGGCTGCTGCTCCTGGCTGAGGTCACCCTGGGCGCTCCGGCAGGTGACACCCCTCAGAAAGCAACAGACAGACCCATTGTTCTCTGCTCTGCTGCTCAGCCACACCGAGCACCCTTTGCATTACTCACTGATGACTTCAGGAGCAAGCGATCAGATATCAGCATCATACATTGCATGTGGCTGTTTGCAACTTGGCTTCTGCTTTTATCCCTCCCTGCTCCAGGGGCAGGAAGGTGTTTCTAACTAATGCAATTAAAAATGTTCATTCCCAGTGCAGACGTGGATTCCTTCCTTGGAAATCCAAAAGCGGGGCACTGGTGTGACACAGCGTGTGTGGAAGGCAATCCCTGCACACACAGTGCTGCTCTGTAGTGTCCGCTCACCCAGCTGCTCAGTTGGAGCCGGTAATGGCTCACTTACATTCTTTTCCTCTTTGTTATCTGCTCTTCTATCAACAACAGCCTGCGTACACCTTATTTCCAGCCATAAGAATAAACTCAGCTCTGCAACTGCCGCATCTACAACCACAGGCTGATAATTAATCCATCTCTACCGAGAAAATTAACTCTGATGTCACAGACATTCCACACTTGGCCGGCAGGGCTCGGGGAGAGCAGCCCCTCTTCTCCTCCCACCGCAGCCCTTAGGAAGCAGAGCAGAAGGGGATGCAGGGCAGCGCAGGGCAGCAGGTGGCAGAAGTTAGCTGCAGCTCGCTGCCTGCGCACCCGAGGGGCACCTGCAAAAGATTTCAGTGCAGTGCAGAGAAACTGAGGGGACGGGCAACATCGTGACAGGAGGAGCCGCACTTAGCACAGCCTGGCTTCATGCATGCATCTGGAAAACAAACGAAACGACTGAATGCACATCCCGGGCTGCTTGAGCATCCCTGTTGCTGTTAATCCTCACAAAACACAAGGTGTAGCCCCACACAGCAGGTACAGCCCCGCTTCCACCACCACGGCCTGGAAGCACAGATGGGTGTGCACACAATGGGTGTAAGGTGTGTGTGAGCACCACAGGGGTGTGCACGGCCCCTCCTTGCACAGGAAGCAATGTTACTCCTGAAGGGCTTTTCTCTTTCCTCCCCAGAGCCCCCCGGCATTAAGAGATGCACCCAGCCTTCTCACTTGGCTCATCGAATAATGATCTGACCTGATTTTTTGATTTATTTCTATAATTGGTGCCCGCATTCCTGCCAGCAAAAGGACAATAAAGTGTTCTGAGATGGTATTCAGATCATTAAATCCTTCGCAAGCTCAGCCCTCCCAAATATCATTAATCTGGTTGGTTACATTTCAGCAAGATTTTACTTGCTTCACATCTTCCAATCACATGCACTCCTGTTCTATTCCAGCAACAGCAGCAGACACGGAGCACAGCTAATGGCTGCATCCACCACTAACTGCTCACTGCACCGGGGGAGGTTCAGACCATGAGGGAAAACTGCTCTACCATGAGGGTGCTCAAACACCACAACAGGCTCCCTGGACAGGCGGGTGATGCCCCTGCTGGTGTCCAGGGGGCTTTGGATGCCGCCATCGATAACATGCTTAAACTTTTGGTTAGCCCCGAGGTGGTCAGGCAGCTGGGACTGATGATCTCTAACGTCCCTTCCAATGGAACTACTTCATCCCACTCCGCTCCGTTCCCTTCCACTCCATTTCTCCTCCATTCCATTCCACTCCACTCCATATGCATAGTCTCCGATCCGCTAGTCTCCTGGTACAGGGTTGTTCTGCTGTGAAAGCAATAGCACTCTGCTGGCACCCCAAACATCACTTAGTAACACTGTCACCTTCTCTGGACATGCAAATCTTCCCCAGACCTGCTGCAGGGCTCACTTTGATCTTCATTAGCGATCCCTTTGAAGCTCTGCCTCATGCTGACAGTTACTTGCTGGAGATGCTATTCCGGAGTCACTTCAAATCAGTGCTGTGCTGCTCACAGAAACAGACAGGGAAGCACAGAGGAAAAAAGGTCCTGCCTGTTGGAAATACTGAATGCAGCTATAAGGCATCAAGGCCAGTAACAGCAAACAGCACAGCAGCACAGCCAGAAACACTGGGGGGTCAGGAAGAAAATAGTGCTTGCTACCTTCAATTGTCATCTAATAATGCAAGAGGTGAAGTTTTCAATGCGAATGAGCATAGAAGTGTAGGCATGGCACAAAGCCGCTGTATCTGACTGTGCTTCAGGCTCAAGTCATCTTCATAAATGCTTCATTCTACAGCTAATAGAATTTAGACATCCTGAGAATTTATTGCATTCAGGAATGGCTGTGCTGAGCTAATGGAGGACAAGTTGGTGGAAGTAATCAAGGTCAAGAAGGAGCCATCTAGAAAGAAGCTGAGAAACTGCGTGCAAAACCAGAAGAGAGTCAGCACAGATGAGTGACTGCAATGGAGAAAAAGAATGGTTTGGCTGAAATGATGGAACACAGGAGAGAAAACATCTGGAATGAGTGCTAAAGTGTGGGCAAGAAAGGGAGGCAGGCAGCAGGCAGGCAATGCAGGCAGGCAATAGGCAGGCAATGCGGGCAATAGGCAAATGGCAGGCAGTAGGCAGGCAATGCGGGCAGGCAGCACCCTCCATGCAGCAGCAGAACATCTGCACGTGGCAGACTGCTGTTGGCTGTGTATTTTAAATGGGAGTGAGGGGCTGAAATGAGCAGCTTGCTGGATCGCCAGCCGGGCACCTGCCCTCCCCAGCCCATTTCTGAAACTCTCCCCCTCGCTTATTGCTCCTCTGGTGAACCCCAACAGAAATGGGGGCTGTTTCTCCCCCTGAGTAAGGAACCTGCCAGCACTGAGCCTTCCTCTGAGCGTGTTTATGTGCCCGGAGCTGGACGGTGCCCAGCAAAGCAATCAGTCACGGGGCGAGCAGCCGTCTGCCAGCCCCAGGGAGCGGCTGGGAAAGATGAAGATCACAGGCAGCGGGTGGGAGGAAGTCGTGGGTATCCCCTCAGAGCGGCCAGCCAGCAAATGGCAGCGGAGGTATTAATAACCCAGCGTCAGCACATGGAGCATCTGACCGGGAACATCAGATAGTGGGCAGATATGGGGGGCCTGGTGGCAAGTCATGTGAAGGGCGAGCGAGATAGCAGGGCGCTGGGAGACGCGGCGGGGAACAAAGGGACATGTCAGGCCCTTCTGTTCCTAGCAGAGCCACCTCTAAGCACTCCGTGGCTTTCATCTTCTGCTACTTTAAATGGTCAAGGGAGGCTGCCCAGCAGGCACAGCTACAGAGACGGTGGAGAAAGCAGCGTGTGTCACACTGAGACCTTCTGCACGGCACCCGACGTCAGAGCGGGGATTTATTGCTGGCATTTGCAGGAACACAGCCTGCTCATCATGGCTTCAGCACCTTCCAGAGCACGCTCAGCCCAGGCTGTCAGCTTACTGTCGTAAGACATACCGAGATGCTGCAAGAATGGTTCCCCACGGCTTCATCTAACAATGCCAACTTGCCATGCTGCTAACTAGCTGCACACCGAAACCACTGCAGCGCTGCCCACCTTTATGCTCACACCAGCAGCAGTACAGGCAGAGCCAGGACGACTCCTGTCCCTTCACTTCAATTCAACAAAGCAGTTAATTGCACACAGCAGCTTGTCACAGAGGTAGTGCACAAGCAGTGCCCCTTCCCAGGCTCTTGGACCACCCAAAGGCCTCCCTGAGCACTGGAATCCCCCCGGCACAAAGACTGCTCAACGGCAGCATTCAAGCCCAGAGGAGCTGCCCTCACTCATCACGAGAGCCTGAAATTCTCACTGCAGCCTAAGAAAGAGGAATCACTTGGCACAAATAAGAGCTCTTTTTAAACCACTGATTAAATAGATATTCACAAGACAGAGTACAATGGCTTTGATGGAACCATTGCAACCTATTATATAAATCCTCGCTCATGCCCATGAGAGCTTTCCCTTTTCCTTTTTAATAACAGAAGGGACCATGCAGCCCACGAAGGTGGTTCGGTGGCTCGGAGATGTGGGGCTGCTGTGCTCACCCCGCACCACACATGGCTCCTGCTGGGGATGGCTGCACGGCTTCTCCCCATGGCACAGATTTGCTTACAGGGAACTGCCAGGGCCACCTTAGCATGCAGGTCTGTTGTTTGGCACATAACTTACCCTACCCTGTGCTGTGACACCAATGTCAAACCTGACTGAAGGCAATGCTTTTGTTACAGCTTCGGCAATGTTCTGTGCTTCCTCCTGAGAACAGATTTATTTTATTTTTGATCAGAATCCACCCCTTGACGCCTTCAGTCCAAAACTAATGTTCAATACGGCATCAGCCATCAGCTGGGCTCATTAGCAGGGCTCGCTCTGCCGGCTGGGATACCTGCAGGAGGTGGAGATCTCCACAGCACAGTTCTGGAAGCGCTGTGCAGTGTCACTGCAGCAAAGCAAAAGGGGTCAGCGTGTCCTCCCAGACCCACTCCAAACAATCTGCCGTCTTTACAGATGAAAAGCAGCAGGCAGCTTTTTGTGATGGCAGTGAAACCAGGACGTTCAACACGCGCCCACTTCAGAACTTCCCTCGCAGCTGCCTCTCCATTCAGCTAATATTCCTTCTCTAGGCTTTCGAGGATGCCTTTCCACGCATCCACACCACCACAGACACAGCATCTCCTTTCTTCCAACATCCTCCATGTGTGCCTACCTATGCTGGGCCTGGGGACCCAGCGCACTGCAGCCACAGAGCGGTTGGGTTGGAAGGGACCTCAAAGCCCAGCCAGCTCCAACCCCCATGCGATCCCTGAATGCCCCCCTCATCAGCAGCCTATACCCAGTTTCCAAAGGGGACTGTTCAAGGAAGCTGAGCTCACACTGCTCCCAGTGATGTCAAAGAAACTCATGGAACAAAAAAAAGAACAGCCCCCAGCATGTGAATGCCCACCCAGGGGCAGCTTCCATAATGGAGTTGGCAGCAACCTAGCAGACATCACTGAGTTTGCAGCATCCCACGACCGTGAGCACCACATCCAGCTGTACAAAAATAAAAGCCCAAACCCAGAAAACCAAAGCCTTTAAAAAATGTTTGTTGCTAAAAGGTGACCAAAGAGATACCCCCTACTTGCAGTCATTAGAAGCCGCTTTCTCAGGACAGATTTCTCCCCCCCAGTATTGCCAACACACCGCGCTGTCAGGACGGCATCCAGACACACTTCCTGCTCACACTGAGCTGGGATGAGCGCACCCAGCCCCAGTGGCAGGGCTGCCAGGAGTGGCTCCCATGGCTGGGTTCGGGGCCGGGACATGGAGGAGCACTTCTTGTCTTACTGCCGTCCTCCAGGACAGGTGCCCCCAACAGACCCACATCACCGATGCCTTTGTATCTGCAGGTTACATCTCCACCCAAACCAGCTGCTAAACCACCCTTAGATGCCCCCTCTTATGCTAAGGAAGGGAGACAAGTCAGAGAGAAATGTCAAAATGCAGCACAGAATACAGACTGCAATAAAGTGACGTCTGACGAGTGTTAGAATCACGGACTGACGTAAGGGATGGCACGGCGACGTTTGATTTAGAGCCTTCCAGAGCCTTGACTAATGCCCTTCCTGTAACTTGTGAAATCCTGTGCTGAGTTCACAGCGCAGTTCTGAGGAACAGATCATAAACAGAAGGACTGCACTTATTTCTCCTTCTAAAGAGAGACGAGATCGGAGAGTTCCCCTCTCTGTGGCTTTGCAGCTAAACCTGAGCTCAGACTCAGGGCAGCGCTTGAGCACGGAGGGCTGAGCCACTCCTTCCCCATTTCCTGCTGGTTCCTGCTGGCCCCCACCCTGCAGGCTTTGCTCACTGTAGGAAGCAGCAGCAGAGCAGCTCCCAGCCCAGGGCGGTGGAGGAACCCAGCAGCAGCTTGGTTCTGTGAGGACTCTACCCCAAATCCTTGTTTGTAAGCAGATTGAAGCGGGGAATCACATGCTACGCTGTTGTACAGAGAAGTTTGTACAGTGGCATCCAGAAAGCTGCCTGCTTCACTGATAAGGGAAAACAATACATAAGCCAAGTAGGATTTCATCTCTTCGTTCTTGCATTAAGTCACTCCGAGGTCTTAATTTTAAAACACAGAAGCGTTCTGAGAATGTTTTGTAATTACAAACCAATCAGAAAAACCATCCAGGAGGAATAATTACATAACTTGCAGCTGAACTCGGAGCCGAGCAGAACTCGCAGCCCAGAGAGCGGCAATAAATAGCTCCTGGTATCATCGCTGCTGCTGCGGCCGATGACTCACCGCTGTCACTGGGATCCCATCCCAGAATAGTCACGCTGCTTTGTGCGCTGCATGCAGAATTAGCCACGAGGGACCCACTATTAAACGAAACAGACTCGGGGTTTCAGGATTCATGTTGGTCATATCATAAAAACAAAAGCTGCTCGGTGTTTTATGGGAGCGCGTCTCCCCTCTGCCAGGAGAAGCGGCACCTGCACACCGAGCACAGCCTTTGGGTAGCAGCCTGCACCAGCACGCCGCCCATGGTGCTGCTCCCACCTGCTGCCTGCACACACATACTGATGCTCCCAGCAAGACCTGAGCACAGCATCTGATGCAGCTCATGGAGCAGACAGGGGTCACCTGCTTATGGCAGACGTGAGAGCTACGGCTGAACTAAAACCAACTGTGCGCCAGCTTGGCAGAGCCCAAGTCAGGTGTGCGACAAGCAGATGGAGAAGCTGAAATGTTTTGCTACTGCAGGAGGCTGAGAGCCTCAAGAAACCCACAGCAAACAGCCACGGTTTGCTCTACAAATACATACATGCTGGTATGCGGCACAGGGTGGGTTTGTGCTTCTGTGCCGCACCTCAGCAGGGTCCATTTGGGTCTCTGGGGACACCCACAGGGCTGCCACTCTGCAGGGACCCCTGACCCCAATCCTCCCCTTTTGTACCACGCACATCTCTGACCACAGACATCCCTCATCTCACAAAGTGCTTAATGGAAAGAACAGCAGGGCCGCGGAAGTTCACTTCTCAGCTGAAATTCTCCTCTCCTCCTGCACTGGAAAATGAACCACACTTACAAGTGACGTCACTTTCTTACATTTTTTCCACGTCAAATTCACTGCCCGTTCCCACAAAGTGTTCTCAGCGCTGTCTGAACAGCACAGGGAAGCAGTCAGCAGCCCACCAGCAGCCCTCAGCCTCCTGCAGACAGCCCCTGCCCCAGGTGCCCCTCTGTGCCCACACCCCTGGATCCCCCTGGCTCCCAACCCCATTCACCAGCCCTTGGCCTCGCTGCGTGCTGCTGCTCTTTAGCTCTGAGATGCCCTCAGCTCATCCCAGCTGTGGTCACACCGCTCTCTGTTGGCATTCCCTCCCTGGCTCCTTCACAGCACTATGGATTCCCAAAGAGCCCCCGGTACCCTCTGTGTCCCTCCGCCATGCGATCCCAACGTCGTTGTTTATCCCCTGCTTCTCTTTCCTTAATGGCTTGGCAGCACTTCCTGCTTTAGCGGCATCTCGTCATTTAATTAGCACGCTGTTTGTTTCATTCTTCAGATCATTAACAAAAAGGTTAAATAAAACCATATGCAGCACAGCACCAACCGAGAACCTTCCCCGCGGATGGCAGCCGAGTGAACTGTGTTGAGCTCTGAATTTTTTTTACTTTTTTCTTCTTTCTGTCTTTTCCTCCTGCAGAGAGATATTCCAAACCCACCCACCACCAACGCTGCCCTTTGCTCGTGCTTGTGCCAGCCCAGCCGCAGGCAGCAGGGAGCACTGGGGCTCATGCAGGTGGCACAGGCAGGCACGGGAAGTGGGGAGCATCCTCCTGATTGGCTTTTCAGGCCGACAGATCTTAATCACTTTCACTACACGTGCTGTGTTTGCACTTTTTTTACCCCCCTGCTTTTTCTACACCTGCAAAGTGCTTTGCTTAAATCACACAGTCACTGAGGTGAGAAAAGACTTCTGAGATCCCCAAGTCCAGCCCCAACCCACCTGCACTGTGTCACCACACACGGCACTGTGTGCTGCAGGTCGGCACAGCCTCCAGCTGCTGGGACAGAAACACTCCTAGAGAAAACTTCCAGGAAGACCGAGGGAAGATGGGATTCATTCCCCGCTGGATGGCCAGTGTGGGGGCACAGCATGCAGCACTTCATTCACTGCACTGTGCTGAGAAGCTGCAAGCAGCAGCAGCTCTCTGGACAGCCCAGGGGCAGCTGCTGAGGGCCTCTCACACCTGCAGCACAGCACGAGCTTTGTGCCAGTCGTTCAGCAAACAGAATCAGAAAGAAAAGGGAAACGCATCGCCCTCCAGCACAGAGCCTGGGTGATGTTCCAGAGCTCCAGCAAGCAGCACAGCATCAGCAGCTCCGCTGTTTGCTGTCACACCAACATGGACATGGCAGGAGCATGCACTGCTGTCCCTGCAAAGCTCTGGGTTCTGTTTCCACCCCTATCTTTTAGCAGGCTCAGGAATGCAGATTCTTGTTTCTCGGGCTTTATCGGATTTCCTGCACAAACCTCCTTCTGCAGAGTTAATAACGGGGAGAACCATTTCTCACAGCTACAGGTGCTCAGAAGGGAAATGCTGGGCCCTTCTCTGCTGTGGTGAGCAACGCCACGGAAAGAGCGGGCTTGGAATCTGCACTGGCTGGCACGGATCTGTAATTAACGGTCATGCTAATTACCCCTCTGCTCGTAAAAGGCATCGCCTCCTGTTGCATTCACACCGGGCTGCTCTTTGGCATCTCTGTAGTCTGTCCAGTTTACCACAGGTGATCAATCCTGCTTATTATAGCTGCACTTTTACTTGATTAAATACCAACTATGTAAGGGATATGGAAATAGAAAGGCCACAGCGTGATGGGAGAGAATGCAGCCATGTTCCCAAGGCCCATGCTGTCCAAGGACACCGCAGGGGCTTCTCAGAAATGCCACTCCTGTACCACAAAGCTCCTGCTTGTGCCTTTACAATCCCTTCACTACAGTGCTCCTGCTTCCCTTAAAACACAGAAAGGAAAAAGGAGTGCTTAAAACGAGATGAGAAGAGAATGAAGAGAAGGATCCCAAAAATCAGCAGAAAACCAGCAGCCTGACCTATCTGTGCCTTCCTGCCCTCGTTTTGTTCCAGTTGAGTCCTGCAGCCACCACCCCAGTCTGACAGCCCACACCATACTGGTGACAGCCCACACCATACTGGTGTGACACCAGTGTGCAGAATGGGAGCACATCATGGCACTAAGCACCCTGTCGAGCTGCCCTAGCTGCCTTGGCCTAAATTCCAGCCTCCCCTTGCAAGGCTCAACCTGCTGCCCCAGAACCATCACAGGATCACTGATGTTGGAAGAGACCTCTAAGATGACCATGTCCAACCATCGACCCATTGCCACTATGCCCACTGACCACATCACCGTTACACCACCACACACTCCCAGGGCAATGCGGACCACCAACCTTCAGCTGCCATCTCCATGGGAGGGGGGAAGAATCAGCAGAGCCCTGTGGGGCAGAACAGCCACTGAACACTGCAACAAGGAGCTGGAGAGATGGGAACAGGGACTTTGTACTCATTACAGGTACATACGTGGTCACATGCATATGGGAGCTTGGCTCAAAGGAGCATCCCACCAGAAGAGAGAGACTGTTTCACTTGGAGCCTGGGGAACATGGTCGGCAGCAATGGAGACAGCTCTGGGATGACGGGCAGCCCCGCAGAACCCTTCCCCCAGGCTTTCAAACAGCAAAGGCACACGCTTGTCTCTCCTTGCATCGCTCAGAGCCAATTAAATCACAATTATCTCATTGTTAAAGATCACGCTTCAGCCAGGCATTGTCTTCGCAGAGGACACATTCTAACAGTGCGTTCTTTGTGCTTCCTACAGCCATTTGTGAGCCTAAGAAAAATATTTGACTTTCTCTTTCTAAACTCTGCCTACGGATTTCTGATCTACTCCTCACAAACACAATGTGCACAGAACTCAGTTCTTGGTTGAGGATCTCACCTTTCCATTGGAGGTCATACCTATGGGCATCCAGAGAAGCAGGCATCCAACAGGAGAAGTGGTCTCTCCATCAATGGACAGGGCTAACCCAGGCAGTACTGAAGGCTCTGAGCCCAGCCAGCCCCCTGCATCTCACTGGGATGGGCAGACAGGAGCAGCATGAAATTGGAAATTGGAGCAGGCAAAACAGAAGGAGATGCTGAACATTTCCAACCTTAACACTACTGTTTTTCATGACCTCCCCACAACACAGAGCAGTCGCTCACTCCCTTGCATGCCCACCTGTTAGCAAATGGCCATTGGGTTTTAAAGACTCGGAGCCTTGCTACTTTATTAATACACGTAAGTAATGAGCTATAGCTTCATCAAAGAGCCTGAAGCAGAGGGGACAGTAGATGAACTGATTTTTGGCAACGACATGAATAGTGAGAAATTATCCCAAGTAAGAACAGGATATGTTGGTAATGAAGACTACAAATATCATCCCTGAATCTCCAGCGTGCCAAATTCTCCATGTGCCCTATACTGTCACAGGGTGCTACAGAGGCAACACAGACTACTCTGCAGTGTAAGGACACACAGATCACAGCACTCACCAACTTCACAACTCACCTCCAAAACCAGAACCTTGGCTACAAAAGCAAAGTGTGCTGGGGAGCAGAATGCGGGGCAAAGTGCAGCCCTGGGAGCACAGCCCCAGCCTCCTCATGCCCACCACCACCAAATCAGGTTGCCCAAGGAGGCTGTGGATGCCCCATCCCTGCAGGCATTCAAGGCCAGGCTGGATGTGGCTCTGGGCAGCCTGGGCTGCTGGTTGGTGACCCTGCACACAGCAGGGGGTTGGAGCTGGATGAGCACTGTGGGCCTTTGCAACCCAGGTTGTTCTGTGATTCTACAAGATCGGGGTGTCAGCACTGAGAGAGCTGAAGGAAACACTCAGTGAGCAGCGCAGAGATGCTCAACTCGGGGAAGGTGTGTGTGCAGCCAACACCTCCGCTCAGCACACTCAGAACTGCACAATTCCCAACGCACGGCTGCACGCTCCCCAGTGCAGAGCTGCACACTTCTGAGCCCTCCTGCCCACCAGAACTGCCTGATCCGGGCAGAACAGAACAAGAAACACTCACCAAATCCACGAATGACGGCGACTACGTGCAATGTTAACATTCAACATCTTCCACGCTGGTGTTCCTCCTCTTGTCTCCTGGGTGCGCTCAGCACATTCCGCGCTCGCCCCCAGCTCCCCTCGTGCTGAAGTTGTATCAGCGGCACGCAGATACCTCCACGAGTTTTTATTCTTTCTGATTACATGTCAACTCCCATTTCAGGGTGGATGTCACTTCGTACGCGAATACAAACGACCTGGCAATCAGACCGTGAGGGTGCTGCGGAACAGCCTCTCCAGACTCCCATAGTTCTTCATCTCTATCTCTATCAGAAGAAAAAAGATCTATTTCTGGCAGAACCCAAACTGCAGCTTCCTGCTCTCATTTGTATCATCCCTTCCAGTGACACTGACACAGAGGGGAAAAAGAAAGCAGCAGCGGGTGTTCTCCAAACTCCAGAGCCATCCCTGCATTCCTGTTTATCCTCCCCAGGTCACACTCATCGCTCACTCAGCCGCCGCTGAGCCCAAGTTTCCGACGCTCCCATCTCCGTGACAAGTCGAGGGATCGCTCCTCTGTGACAAAGGCCTGGGTTAGCAATGGCATCAAAGGGCGAGCCCCGAGGACGGCCCTTGGCACAGGCAGCAGCACGCTCCGCTTCGCTCCGTCACTCGGGGATGTGTCTGTGCTCAGAGCGGAGCCCCGCTCCCTGCATCTGCTTCTAGGAAAACGCTCCTAGCAGGTACGTCTGCAGCCGCATCCCGAGGCTTTGAGCAAGAGCAGATCTTTGAGTCTCTGCGTAAAATGGAATTTTACAGGATTGACACTGAAGCTCCGCTGCTGAGCATCCGGCTCGCGGTGCCAGGCGCTGCTGGGGACGTGAGCAGTGACGGCCCTGGTGTGCAGGGCGCAGGGCAGAGGGGACGCGGGGGGTAGGGGAGGGCTGGGGAGTGCCGGGTAGCTGGGGAAGGTGCTCTGCCAGGCGGGCGGCACGCTGCCTGCAGGGCGGGCAGCACCGAGGGATGCACAGCACATCCCCTTACAGGATCTCCCCCAATGGGAGTCTCGAGGCATTTCCCTCCGACATCCCCAAGGAAGGGTCCTCGCCGTGAGCAGCAATGGGTGTGAGCAGCAATGGGTGCGGCACAGCTTGCAGGCACCGTGTCCCAAGTGGTGGGTCACAACCCCCTGTGTGTTCTGAGCCTATTCTAACCATGCTCCATCCATCACAAACACACCGATCACCTCACACGTTGAAAGCGCTGCAGAGGTTTGATGAACCAACCACAGCCGTGGGGCAGCCTGAAATCTAATCTACCATTAAATAAGAGAAATGCAGCCCACTTAAAGAGCTGAACCCAAGCTGGGGCTGTTCCCAGCATTCACGTCAGCGCTGTGGGGCTTTGGGGCCCAACAGCTACGTTATAAATAACACGCAGTAACGCCTCTGGTGAGATTTCAGATCCTGCCAGACTCCAGCCCACCACGCTGGCCTGCAGCATGACTCCCACTGCTTCTGGAAGAAAGACAAGATGAATTCACTGCTCATTTGGTGGCAGAAGTTCCCACGTGCTGTTTTTCTATCCCACCACACTGAGCTGCTGCATCTTCCATCCCTGCTCCCATTTTTATGGCACCTCACGTCACATTTCCTTAACCGTCTCCAATGCGATGTGGATAATTCCACTGTGCCCCTGGAATGCTGGCCTAGAGCACCCCAGGGTGCACACAGCAGGGGGTTGGAACTGGATGAGCATTATGAGCCTTTGCAACCCAGGCCATTCTGTGGTTCTATGACCTCAGCCCATGGCACCCAGGGCCAGGCAGCCCCAGCTCAGTGCTTGGCTGGCTGCTGCACGCCTCACCTGCTGCACAGAGGTAGGTGTGAAGAACATAATTGCCTCTTTAAGGTAGGTCATAATATTATGACTTCTTACCCTCAACGCATTCTTTTTGTCTCTTTTTGTCTGCAACCCTTTAAGCTGTAGTTTTCAAGAGCATTAGCTCTCCTAGCTGCTTGAGTGCAGGAGGGGTATTTTTACCTTACAGCAGTCTGTGTTAAAACAAGCAGACGCCAATTTGGGAGTGCACTACTTAAGGAGCTATTTCCTGACAGCAGACAAGGGAACACGGCACTTTCCTCCAGCACTCAGATTGCTCCTTTCTGCTCCCTTCCACACTGTGAGCTCCCATCATGCTCTCACTTTCCTTGGAGTACAAGTTCATCTGCATGAAAATACTTTAAAATATTTTCTATTTTCACTTGACTTCATGACAGGGGAAAAAAAATAAATGCCTAGCAGAGTTTGCTATCGCCAGTGAAATCACAGATCCACAGAGCCATTCAGGATGGAAAAGCCCTCTCAGCTCCCCCAGCCCACCTCCACACACCGGCTGCCCACCTCCCGCAGTGCCTCATCCCCACAGCTCTGAACGCCCCCAGGGATGTGAGCCCACCCCTGTGCAGCTGTGCAGTGCTGAGCGCTCTTTGCAGCAGAGATGTCCCCCAGCACCCAGCCTGCCCCTGCCCTGGCACAGCGTGAGGCCGTCACCTCTCGTCCCATCGCTGTTCCATGGCAGCAGATGCCGACCCTCCTGGCCCCCAATTCCTGCCAGAAGTCCAGTTCTGTATGTTATGATCCCTGCCTTTGTACTGTCACTCTGAGGAAGATAATACAATATCTTGAACTTCAAACAGCAGCGAATCTTCAGTTTCTCTGACCCCTTCTGAATCTGATTCCAGACACTGAGTTATCAACGTTAGGATTTTGTTGAATAACTCATCTCCTCAGAGTACTGAAAGTTCCCTTTCAATGAGACATGTTCTTAACAAAGAAGTATCTCATGTTGACAATGGCATGTTTCTCATATTGAAATCACCCTCATGGAACTTCCAGCAGCGGGATAATACACACATCCCTACCTAATTCGTCCAAGCCAGAAGACTTTGGAGCACTGATTTTGTGCAAAATTAGAACAATAATTCTTAAATGCTTTGCAAACACGGTGAATGTACCATCGCTATACCAGAGCACAATGCACCATGAAACACACACAGAACTTAGAGTTATGTTCAGAGAGGAAATGCACTTGCTCTGAAGAACCATGCACCCAAGGATGGCACACCAGAACAGGTTGCCCAAGGAGGCTGTGGATGCCCCATCCCTGCAGGCATTCAAGGCCAGGCTGGATGTGGCTCTGGGCAGCCTGGGCTGCTGGTTGGAGACCCTGCACACAGCAGGGGGTTGGAGCTGGATGAGCACTGTGGGCCTTTTCAGCCCAGGCTGTTCTATGATTCTTATGGACTGTGTGCAGGTGGAACAAGACCGCGTGCAGGTCGTGTTCCATAGGGCTGATGCAGACACTGCATGCAGGTTACTGAACACATCCCCGGAGGTCGGAGCCCCAAACCACAACTCCTCCCCCTGCACCAGGGATGGGGTGATGGCAGTCAGCTCTGCAGAAAGCCAAACAACTACCTGAAGAAGCACAGGGGAAAGGACTGCTTACAGCCACTGCCATTTCTGCCTTCTGAGCTATCGGCTGAGTTGACCCCGACTTGAGGAAGGCACACACAGAACTTGAGGGGATATCTCCTTTTGCTGCCAAGCAGAGCACTTTCCAGGTCAGAGCCAACCCTGCAGGCTACGCACCAGCACCCTCAGCAGCCCAGCAGGCAGATGGCACTGAACACACTTTATGTAACACAGCAGCATAAGAAGCTTGCCCAGGTAACACAGCCTCTGCCGTCATTAGCAGCAGTGGGAAAGCATCAGGGACACACAGCCCTGGGCAGTGGCAGTGTGCTGCAGCCCCTGCACGCCTCTCCCTGCACATCCCGCTCCACATTTAAAGTCCCAAAGCATTGCTCTGCCAAAACGCAATGCCTGAGCTGTGCCAAAGGAGTTTCCTTATCAACCCACTATGAAGACTAACAGCAACGTGCAAATGTAGAGCTGTAACACAGAAGAACAGGTGTATTCTTTTAGCCATGAAGGGAGCTTCCATCACACTCCTATTACTGCAGAAGCGTGTGCAATGCACAAACAGAAGAAACACCACTGAAGCACGCTGACAAACTCCAGCAGTGATGCCAGCGTTGGTGCTCTGCCACTGCTGCTCCCCAGCACCCCCCAGCAGCAACGTGGGGACGGCAGCAGCAGGCTGGGCTGCTGGAGATGAGCTGTGGAGCTGCTGCAGTTACCCTGTGCTGCTTGCAGCTCCTGGGAGCCTGCTTATGGAATTTTCTGTCAGGAAACGTTTTATGCGACGAAAGTGCAATGCATTTGTTTCCTTGGAAACAAACCCTTTCAACCTCCGTCGCGCAGAATCTTAAGCAAAAGAAAAGTCTGTAATTAGGCGCAAGGTCTAGCTGCTCTAAGCCAGCAAGATGTTAAATCACAACTATTTTATTAGCAATAGAACACAATGAAAATGCACTTATCTCAATTATGGGAGTAATAAGTCTTCACATCAGCCAAAACAATAAATCCACCGAACCGCGCTGAGAAATATAATTACTTGCTCATTTAACAGAATTCAGTAGGCTTTGATTGAGCTCTGCTGTGCGCCGGGCTGAACGGAAAACCTCCAAGTGACAAACAACGACGGAACAATAAGTAACACTTCCTCATTCAGGAGACTTCACAGCCCTGAACTGCCACCCAAGCACTGCTGCTGCACCCGCTGTAACCACGCAGCCACAAGGACGGATGCTGCCACCGAGTGTTACAGTCAAATCAGCTGAAAAGGTAATCGTGGAATCACAGAAAGGATTCTAAAAAGAAACCGGGGTTGGAAAAGACCCCCAGCATCACCCAGCCCAACCGCCCACCTACCACCTGTATTTCCCAATGAACCACGGCCCGCAGTGCCACATCGACGCCTTCCTTCAACACCCCCAGGCTGGTGACTCCCTGCTCCCTGGGCAGCCCATTCCAGTGCCTGTCCACTCTTTGGAGAGGCAACCTTCAGCAGTATCCAACCTGGAGCAGACACATCATTCGTAATGAGGTATTAAATCCCACTATGAAGTTAGTACTGTTCCTACAAGGAAGTTTGAAAGGATTATCACTTTCTTTAACTCTGGAGCTTTCTATCATTCTATAATTCCAGCTCTGACTTCATGCATTACAAAGCCCATTTTACCATGCACTGAGCAGAGTATAACACATTACTTCTGTCAATTTCTACTGCCAGGCTCCGGGGGGAGCAGATAAATACTGGCAAGGTAGACGAAGGCAAAGCCCCGTGTTCTGCACACAGGCTGTGCCCGGCAGCGCCAGCAGCTCTCAGTGCCTGGCTTCTGTTGGCCATTCTCTGGAGAGTCTCTCACTTCTGATAGATTTTCCTTTCCCTCGTGTCAATGTTTTAGAACGAGAAGGATTTATTCTATGACCATCGTGTCTGATTGAATGCCGCACGGCGGGGCTTTTTCCACAGTGAGGTGATTTGCAATGAAAGGAAGTGTTGGGACACGTCTGAGCTGGATCAGTTGGGCAAACAAAGGTAAATAAATCACGGGGAAGGGAATTTTCTTCCCACTCGCCCACTGGAAATCTGCTAAACCCAGTCACCAACTGACACGTGGGCTGGCCTCTCACTGCTCACCAAGGCTGGGAGAGCTGGAAGGCCACCAACATGGGGCCTCCTTGGATGGGCTCATCTTTGGGTTTCTCCTGACCTGGCAATCCAATGACAGGTCAGGGACAGCACAGAATCCAAACCACTGCTTCCTTTCACACCCCCAGCCCCCACATTTGAGGCCTGGGGACCGATAGCACCAAGTGCCCATGAACCAGAAGATCACAGAATCACAGAATTGCTTGGTAAAGACCTCCAAGATCACCAGGTCCATCCTCAATGCAGCCACACCACTCTAACAACCTAGAAGATGTTCTGCACCAACACCTGGCTGCTCCCCAGTGGCTTCCACAGCCCACAGTGATACCAGTCTTACGCTCTGACCTCTGTAAGATGGCACCAGACAATGTGACCAAAGCACTAAATGAGGCAATGCACCCTCTGGGAGCATGATGTCTTTTTTATATCCTGACACCCAACCTGCACACAGTGCTCAAGGTGAGGCACCATGCAGAGTACCGCAGTGTTGCTTGCTGAGAACAGAGGGGTCGGCTATTTCTTATCTCCTTAATCCTGTTCTTTGTGGCTTTTTCACTCCTCCAATCTCTAGGGTATATGGGATCCTGCTCTGCAATGTTCTGGGCCACACAGAAGGCAGAACACACTCTGTCATCCATACCCAGTCAAGTGGAGGGCTATAGGGACCTGAGAACCATCCCTCATCTGGAGCACAAGGAGCCAGACCAGCCCACGTCACAGCAGCTCCCGTTGCTGAGGTTGCTGTGCTATACTGCGCAGGCAATGAGCATCCTGGCCTGTGGTCAATCAAAATCCCCACCAACATCTCAGACGTGAATTAAAACCTGCAAGGCTTCAAAACATAAAACCAGCATTCACGGAGGTGAGCGGTCTGTTATAAGCTGTGTTTGTTCTCGAGATGTGAAGAATGGAAACTTGGCCACAAGCTGACGTTTCTCAAAGCCTGTCGTGCGAGAAGCACATCTGGAACGTATCAGTCTTCCACATTGCTCCATTTGGACATAAACAGGGGATGAAATGGATTCTAGACCAGTGAACCATAGATTAGTTTCATTTGAAGAGCAACTGAAAGCTGTTATGTCTGATATTGGCTGAAAATTGCATCTAGTTAATAGAATCAGACACAAAGGAGGTGGATGTCATTTCTGCTAAAGCAAACAGTTACATGCAGATGAAGGCTTGCCTCATTGCCCAGACAGGGGTCCCACTGAGCAGCACGCCAGTGTTTAACCCCTCCTGTATCAGAGGGAAGGACCTGAGTGCCTTCACCTTCCAGGAGAGCTCTTCAGAACACCTGGAGACCTCTCCTGGAAGAGCTGTAAGCTGGAGGCTGGCATAGCAACAGTGGCCGATGGAGGGCAACCACAAAGCTCTTTGCTAACCAGTAATTCAGCACAGCTGGGTACGTTGCTCCAACACCCCCACCAGCTGAATGGGGCACACAGGGTCTGTGGAAATAGCTGTTAATATCCCAGGTTCATTTAGAGTATCACTTGCACAAAACAGACCCTTCCACGCTGTACTCGCACTCATCATTTTGAAGCCCTATTTTCCCTAATTGCCCGGGTAGTTAGTTAGGAAGTCCATTAGGAATTCATTACAAATTTCACAAGGCTAAAGATTAAGCATATACCGAATGCTGCCAAACTGCAGCGCTCTGATACTGAAACATAATACGAACATTGAAACAGTATCGAAGGACAGATCCAGAAAAGCAGCAAAGGGGGAAGAACCAACCCCAAGAAAACCATCCATACGAAGCTGCCAACATGCAGCGACCCGTTCACCACCGAGCTCATCCATTCAGCTAACGTGACATTTTGCATCCATCCTGAACCACCACCACCTGCCTGAGCAGCAGCCCGAGCTCCCAGCCCAGCCTGGGTTGGCTCCCCCCACTCCCCAGCTCTCTGCAGGCATGGCTCTGCACATGGGGAAGCAGCCCCACAAAGCCATGGCCAAGCTGTGGGGCGGACACACCAACCCCTTGCAAGATGATTTAAGTCACACCTCGAAAACATCTTTAGTCGACCGAATGCAGCAACAAATGGCAACTCCTATTTTTTTGTTGTTTGTGGTGAATTATTGGCACCGCCGTTCATTATTTCAAACACGAGCTAATAAAAAAAACATGAAAATCACATACTGGGAAAGCATCAAAATGACAGCAGCAACAAACATGTAACTTTAAAATTAGAATCTACTCTTTGTAACAAAGCAGAGGTCTTTTTCATTACAGCAAAGTAATATGTAAACTACTAATTTAATGTGCGCTGGAAGGTGTGGGATAAAATAAGAATTAAACAGTGCTTTCATACCTGCAATAAGCTTTACATGATACAGACGAGCACAGCCGTAAGATGCAGAATGCCTGGCATTGCATGAGGAGGTGAGCTGATGGAAGGTGAGGGTGGGTCTGCCTCAGTACAGCTCATGTCCTCACTGGGCCGCGCAGAGCCAGCACCAAACAGCTGGTCTGGATGGGAGATTCAGCAGGGAGGATGCTGATATTGGTTGAGACAGTTGGAGCAGAAATGATGGAGGAGTCACAGGCTTTAAGGGCTCTCCCCATCTCCATTTGACCTGACCTCACCAGGAGAGGTGCTCTTCAAGTAGGGCACAACCCCACCAGCCAACCTGTTTAGCTGGGTGCAGGTCAGGGATCGGAGTGACAGACCTCCAAGAGCAATGGCCACTTCTGTCCAACACACCACGAGGAGCAATGGCACATCACCTCGTCAGCGTGTAGATGTGGCACTGAGGGACACGGCTTAGTGGGGTCCTAAGTTGATGGCAGGTGGATGGTTGGACTGGATGGTCTCGAAGGTCTTTCCCAACTCTGCTGATTGTATGACTGTATGAAACTCAAATCGCAACACGGGACGAGCAGTCCTCCCAGAGCTCAGTTAATGAGCCCACCACGTGCCCCATGTACGGCCACCTCTGGAGCAGCAAGATGGGATCTAGATCTAAACAACCACAGACTTTATCAGCATGTATTGAAATAGGCAGCCCAGCGATGTCCTGGGCAGCCAACAAATGCATCCTTCTGTAGTAAAAATGAGCAGTGCTTCAGAGCACGCTGCAGCACACTGAAGTAACATGTCACTGTCCTCAAGCATTCCCAAATGTCCCTGCTGCTTCTGTATTCACAGTTCACTGTTATTCTGAACAATTCAGAGCTCTTTCACTGTTTATGTTTATTTTTCATGAGCACGCACGGATGCCTTAAGTCGAAAAAGTGAGCTTCACTTGAGCAAGGACACAGTGCATTAAGCCAATGCAAAAAGGGAATCAAATTAAAGCTTGCAAACCTGTGAAACAATTTGTTCTGGCTTTGATTGTTGCACCCGATGCCTCCTGAGTAAATCCAGAGGTCAGAGCACTACGGCATCTTACAAAGAAAAGATTTTCTCTGTGGTACCATCATTTATTTTTTTGTTATCTTTGTTACTGCAACAAAAATACAGCAGCAGAAACCAAAGCTGATGTGACACATCTGGCTCAGGGCTGTAAGGGCAGGCCTGGACAATGCCAGGTCACAAAGAAAGCCAACTTTTAGATACATACTCCACCGCTCCTCCCAAGAAACAAGGACAGATCTCCTTAGAAGTTTAAACATACAAGCACTGCTATACTGTAAAGTAGCAGCTGGGGGTGGCTGGGTGAAAAGGACATAATGCTGCTCATCAACCTGTTTAGAGAAAATGGGGGAGATGCACTACCTAGTAGGTATGCTATGGGGATTGCTTTGCTTTAGTCCTGTGCATGGCACAGAGCTAACTCAAAGGATGCTGATGCAAAGAGCAAGCAGGAGACAAGCAGGGAGAAGCTCCGGTGCCTGGGAGGGACAGCAGAGGCTGGAAAACCTCCTAGAGGCTGAGAGAACCCCCAGCCCATGTCCTGGAGCTGCTGTAGGATGTGCCAGTGCCACCAGTGCCCCACTGGGATCTGGGCCCACCCAGTGGCAATGCTGCTGAACCACTCAGCCACCGTGCAGCTGTACTGTCGCAAGCCCAGAGGGCTCCTCAGCCAAAGCCCCCAGCAGAGCCAGCTCCAGCACCAACAGCCAGAACTGGGACACCAGCCATGGATCTGCGCTCCCATCAAACAACATTTTGGTCTACCAGCGGATGCAATTTAAAACAGTTTCAGAATTACTCATCATTGTGGACCAGTGCTTGTCCTGCCCCCCTCTTACCATCACCAGTGCCAAAGCACCTGCTGTGTCCCCCACACAGCCCCAGCTTGGCTACCAGGCACAGATGGCAGCAGCCACCATCCAGGAGCAGCCACAACACCCCCCCACAGCCCAGCCCCTGCCTACTGCTCTACAGCTTGTGCAAAGTGGCTGCCACAGCCTGGCAGCAGAATCCATGGCTGAGAATGAGCTGCATGCCCTCCCACCAAGCAGCTGCAACCTAAAGACTTTAAATACAGTGTTCACTGAGGAACCCGCAGCGATATCCACGTGGGTGTTTTAATGCATCTGGTAAATAAAACGTCTCCAAAAAGATCTCTCTGAATGAGCACGGCGGTGGCTGCAGAACACTGGATTTGCTGCTGGAAGGGGCCTGGAGGCTTTGGTGGGATTCTGGCCAGGAAACAATGAGATCTGCATCCCCACAGTGATGGACTGGATGGATAAAAGCACAACCCTCCACTGCTCCCCTGGGGGCTGTGCTGAAACCCTGAGCTGGCTCTGTACAGATCCCACAGAGCTGATGTCTGCCTTGCCCTTATTCCGGTCAAAAGAAACACAAAACAAAATAAACAGGTGACCTGTACTGGAATTTACATTGCAGTGACACAGACATCAGAAACCCAGTTGCCAAAGCGAGCGCTCCAGCCTCAATTCATGCCAATGGGCTTCCAGAAGAGAGAACAACTGGCTTCTCCTCAGTACGTATGCACTGTAAGTACCTTTCCATCAAAGCACCACACCGCCCGTGGCACTGCGTTAAGTGATGCAGACCAAACCAGGGCTCCCCATTCCACCCAGTGCATCCATGGAGCTCCCTGCCAGCCCTGGCTCAAAGCACTCAACGTTCAAGGGTCAAAACCTAAATCACAACCATGTACGAATACAGCGCAGTAACGTGCTGCGCCTCATCGCTGGGTAAGGCACAGTCAGCAAGGTGCAGGGCGTGAAACATTGAAGGAACTGGAATTCTGCTAACCCAGAACTGGTAGGAAGGGAATGTAAGACCTGAGGAGAGAGGAAGAACATAAGGACACCGCCTGCAGACAAGAAGGAGCCTGCTCTGAAGGATGCCCTGCAATCAGGAACCCAACTGCTGCATGTGCTAATTGCAGGAAGGCTGCCGCCAGCTAGCGGTGCCCTCTGAGTTGCAGGCTGTTGGGCAAAGCACAGCTGGGGCCATAAACCTGCTGCCCTGAGTACAGCAGTTACTCTCACACGAACCAAAGCCCAGGTGACAAAAAGAAGGCTCTTAAAAGGATATTAATTTCTAGGAATCGGACTATAAAATGTATTTATGTCCCTCTTAGTAGAGGCAAATCTAATACAAAAGCAGAACACTGGAGCACACTCTGATACCTTTAGTGGCAGCTCAGATAACAGCATTAGGTTCCAAGGCAAACAAACCACTTCATTTTCCTTACAGCCCAAATGCTGCAGGTCACGCTTTAACCTGGGAAGCAGCAGCGCTGTACCACGCATGGGAGCTTGTACTGCAGAGCTGCATCTATGCTTTATCCTAAGACACCTGAGCATGCTGATATGAAGGGAAGTGCCCCGAGGACTCTGCTTGGAGCACACATGTCCCAGCTCCAGATACTCTGGGTTAGCAGGGAGCTGTGGCCAACCCAAGCGCTGCTGCAAGCACATCCAGCTGTGCAGGATGCTCAGTGCTCGCCTGGTGGCTCTGAGCCCCCGGGGACAGTGACACCCAGCATCTGGCTGCCCCCCACCCCCACATGTCAGCATCTCCCACAGCACGACCTCTGCTCCAACACGTTCTGGCTGTTGACTAAACCCATGCTGCTTTGCCTCTGCCTGGAATTCGGCTTCCATTCCAGAAATTGCTGCTATTTTTAAAAGTATACTCATCGTTCCCATCAGCTCCTTATGAACAAGCAATGGGCTTCCTAAATATTCACTCCATCATCGGAATTGATTTTAATTCGAACTGAAGTATGGGGACAATTTACGTTATCAAAACACATCCATTTTTCATGAGGAAAGGACGCATCTTAAAAAGCACTGCCTTTAAAAAACACTACGTGTGAACAAGGGGGTCTTGGTGCATGTGATTCATTTCAAAGGCACTGGGCAATAATAGCAGATGAAGCTGACTGGGGCAAAGAGTCACCTGTCCTTCCTTCACTTACACTTGTGAAGCAGGTGGAACCCTTTGTGATATGCATGGATCCCACCTATGTCTAACCATGAAGAGAACAGGCAGGGTACGACCCTCTGGGTGCTCAGGGCACTCACATGAGATCTTGAAAGCTTTTTGGCATGAATTATAGATGGCACTGACTGCAGGGTGCCCAGGTCAGCTCCCACCACCGACCTGCTGTGCCTGGAACATGAAGGCGATGCTGATGACTGTGCAGAACGTTCCCACCCGTTCCACTTCTCCAGGACATGCAGCACTGCCACGTCCTTCTCACAGGAATGAGCCCAGGAATTGTTCCCACAGGGACACCCAGCATGTGGGGGCAGCTCCTGAGAGCAATGTGCCCACAGCACCCAGCAGAGCTCCCTCCAACCTGGGCTACTGATGGCCTGCATGGTAACAGCCTGGACTTGCCGAGCAATAGCCTTCCCGGGGAAGGGGGATGCCATAGAAAAAGGGATGGATTTGAGCAACGGAAGGAAAAGATCAATCAAAACAAAGTAAAGATTTGACAGGAGCAAACTTTTGTTTGATGAAGATGACTCCCCATAGCTCTCATAGAACAAATTAAGAGCTGAAATTCAACGCAGAGTTCTAAAAGACCGGACGCGTTTCCTCAGGCAAGTGGCATTTCGGTTAGAAAAATAACAGAGAAACATTTTTACAGTTCAAAGCTAACACGTTTTTATAGGTAAGAGCTGAACTGAAGAGGCAAAGGGAAAACGAAGCTCCGAGGAGGCCCAGCTGAAACACATCCTTGATTTACACAAAACAAACAGCAGGCACAAACCACATCGATACCACTTCTCTCTTGCACACTGCAGCTCAATAGATTGAGTTCAATGCTCCTGGTATTTCCTCCTGCGGTTCTGCCTCCTCTCCCTCTTGCTTTTCGACCAGAATAGAGCAGAGGAAACAAAGTGAGAACCATACCAGGGCTTACAGGCTGTCAGTTACAATACCTAAAGATACAAGAGCAGCACAAAAAAGCCAGAAAGTGCCTAGAAAAAGAGCCAGGTGTGGAAAAACAAGCACAAGACCAGCAGCCTGCCTCTGGGGAAGGTGAGACGGACCCAGCAGAACAGCCAGGCACCTCAGGCTCCCTTCAACCTGCACACCACCTGCAGGTCTGTGCCTGTTTTGTGTTGCTTTGTGGCTGACAAGGACACTGTGCTTTTGCCTAACGCCTCTTTTCCCTCTTGCCTGGCCTTCTTTTCTTTCACACTGATGTTTTTTGCAAGCTCTGTTCAAACAGTGTGAGGTTTAATTGATGGAATGTTTAACGTAGCGCTAAATATTTAACATCTCTTGTGGCAGCAAAGGGAACCAGACCTCTAAGAGACACAGCACAGAAAGAAAATGTTTCTGTGACAGTGCAAATAGGAATAATGTTGTTTTTGTGTGTACACGGCTAGAAATAATGGGGATATAAACACAATGAGCAGCAAAGAGCCGAATGTGAAAATGGCTGTCAGTGAGGTCTGGGTTAGACTGCATTTGAGTTTGGAAAGGAAGCTACAAAGGAATCACGGCACTCTGAAACTGGCAAGATGGATGGAACTGAACAAAGCTCCCAAGTGCTGATGTCTGAGCAGACCCAGCCCCACCATCCCCTTCCCACACCGACATGCTGCCCTAGATGCAAACTCAGCTCTTCCCAAACACACCTACGCTGAAGGTCAGAAACAGAAAACCCCAAACCAGCCCTCCTTTACAGCCTGTCTGCTAAAACTTGGGCAATTTCTGCCTTCCACGCTTGATTTCTTGGTGTGGTCACGGGAAAGGAGGAGGAGGAAGGCCCTGTGTAGAAGCTGAGCAACCCAGCACCTCGCCAGCACCCAGTGAGCACCTGGAATGAGGAGCCCCAGAGCCAGCCCTGCTGAGCTGTGCTTTCAACAGACCAAAGCCTTTCGTCCTTCAGCCATCACTGCTGGCTCTCACCGATTCATTCTTCAGTTCACCTCTCTCAGAGCAGCCCTCCAACAACACATCAGTGCATTTCTGATGAGTCTGAAGAAACTTTTTCACATTAGTTCCTAAACCATCAGAAACATTTTCCAGTCTCACATTTAATTTGCAAAAACGATTTCCCCAGTGGAAGCCTTTGTAGGCAGGAATTCTGTGTAGGCAGGATTCTCATCTGCAGCGCATTCCACATCTCTGTGGGAAGGCCCTAAAGGGAGGGTCAGGTTGGGCACTGGGAAGGATTTCTGTTCCAAGCAGCTATCAGGTATAGGCACAGGATGCCCAGGGGTGGGGGGTCACCATCCCTGTGGGTGTCCCAGAGCCGTGGGGACGTGGCACTGAGGGATGTGGGCAGTGGGCATGGGGGTGTGGGATGGCCTTGGGGTGCTCAGAGGCCTTCTCCAACCCGAGTGGTCCTGTGGCTCTATGATGCATTAATCCAACGTGCCCATCAAATGGCAGCACGCAGCTTAACATTTCCCCTTGGCTCCAGCACTCAGACCTGCACTTCCAATAGCTTCTGCTGCCAAACAACTTCAGGACTCTCCAGGCAACCAGTGCTGCAGATACACGGTCTGATTACTTACAATACAGTCTCTACATAAAACACATTTTACAACAGAAATAAAACTTGCACTGGGGCATGCGAGTGGCAGTGACCACACAGCCCTTCCAGCTCTCCTCTCCTGCTAAATATGGAATAAACAAATGGATCTCTTACTGCATAAGGGATCATTTACATCCTACTTCTTTCGAGACCAGTTAGTGGATAAGTAAGGTATGTACCTGGAAGCTGAGCTGAGCCCTGCATCATTCAATCGCAATGAGACCGCGGCTTTCCCCACTTCTCACATGTTGTGCTTGTTCCAGCACTGGATCTCACCAGCCAGCAGCAGCCTGGCTGCTTCCATTCCCGCATGTGCCCCTTTTCTGTGTTTTATGTGAAAGTATGGTGATTCACATCGAGATGACACATGGGATTTCCCTTGAAGAAAGGTGCTGTATATGCATTCATGTTTTTATGATGAGGCTGAAAATCTCTGCTTTCCACGCAATGGCATAAATATCACATACGGCAGTTACATCAGTACACCTCTACCAGCAACTGGAAGAATGAACGCAAGCAATACTTTAAGGCACTAAATGTCACCAACTGCTGGTGCCCCTGAAGCTAATTATTTGTAAAGATCACAATCTGACACAGAACTATCTCATGCCTTTAATTACACTGTTCATAATGAAGACTCAACAACGCATAAGCATAGGATGCCATTACTTTCTTAATTATAGATTAGCACACACAGAACAAGCCTATTCTGGATCACTGCCTTCACATATAACCCTTTGCTTATATGTCACAAATGCGCCTGGCAGGAGGGAGAAGGGAACACAAGGGAGCAGACAGATGAGGGCCACCTCTCCAGTGACAATGGCTCCCTCCATCCATCCCAGTGGAACAGGCACTCTGTCACAGAAGAACAGATTAGCTCGTTGAGCACTCAGCACTGGGCTGAGTCAAAAGATAACCCATTAAACACGAGAGTCCTCTCCAATGTGCACAGCAAAGAGCTGGAGCAACAGGGTGACTGTGGCCACTGGTGGCCAATCTCCTGTTCCATCAAGCAGTGCTTGATGCAACCAACTGCAGAGCTCAGGCAGACAATATGCTTCACTTTCCACTGAATAAAAAGTTCCTGCATCAGTTATGTAAAAGCAATATTGAGCACTCGCTTGGGCTGCTTTCCTCTGGAAGGGAAGGGAAGGAACAGCATCTTAATGCTTAGGGCAACAAGTGAAGACACACAACTGCTGCATGTCAACTTCTGCAAGTAAACGGCCTGCCCTGTTGGCCTGTTGGTCACCAACAGTTAAGGATGTGTTCCAGTTAGTCTTTGCTGTTAAGGAAAACTCTGCAAATGATGCAGCTCTTTAGTAAATCTTTCTTTTTTTTTTCTTTAATAGAACAGTCTATTTCAGATTAAAACACAAGCAATTATAATTAAAACTACAAAGCGATTTTAACCCAGGAGCTTGTTTGAGGGGAAAGAAACAATAGTTATTTCCCGGAGAAAAAACAATTCTCTAAGTGCCCATGTTTCCATAGAGACAGCCTCTATCCTTTTGTGCTCACTAATCTATCTTGGTCGATCAATACTTTATGGTAATTGTCTCCATGGTAATTGCAATGATAATAATTCCCCTTTCCTATATAAAAGGAACGTAGGAAAGCAAAAACAAAACTACTCGAGAAACACAGGCTGGGTGTGCAGAAGTGACAGCGGAACACGTACCTTTGTCTCAATGAAAAGAACTGATGTGCTCAATGAGTGCAGCTGGAGCTCACAGCACACGTGAAGTCCCATCAGGAACTCCAGGATGAGGACACCAAATCACTGGAATCAATCCCACAGTGACACCCTATTGACCTACAGCCCACAGCAGCAGCAAGAGGAGGTGATGGCACCTGGGCATGCAGTGTGCTGGGCAGGAGGGGCTACTCCCCGAGCCTCCCAGCTGACGGGCATCAAGCAGAAAGGCTGGGCATTGCCACGGGCACCAGCCCCAGGTCCTTCACCTGCATTCATCGCCTTCAGAAATGACTGTGCAAATGGTCATCACCATTCAGCAAAAAACACAGAGTCGTGTTATGGTTGGGTTGGAAGCCAGCCTGGCCCACCATTGCCATGCCAGGATCAGAGCACAGAACCAAGAATCAAGCTGCCTTTCTGCAAAGAAAGAGGTGTCACCTCAAACTCATACAGCCACACAGGAAAATCACAGAGCAGCTGAGCAAAGGTAACACAAGGTAAAGCAGAGTTCATCGATACAACGATCAGCAATTAACAGCTAGCAAGAAAGGAAATTACCTAAAATACTTAGGGAAAACACTCCCCCCAAATTAGGATCAATTTAGCAATTTCTGGCAGTTTTGCAATTGAAGCAAGGAGAGTAACGGTATAGAAATTAATTATGTTGATTATGTACTTGATTACAGCAGATTAAAAAGTAAGTGCTGTTCCCATGGCAGTGAGAGCTGTCAGCACTTCCCAAACCCGTCACTGAAAGGGAGAGGGCTGGCCATGGCACGGGGATCCAGGGCTCGCCAAAAGAAAGAGGAAAAGAAACGGGAAGGGAGAAAACCAAAGCTCATTCAAAGCAGAAATGAACTATTTGCTCGTGTGACGTTCTGCACTACGCAAAGATCCCCCAGAGCAGCCCAGGCCTTTGAAACCAAAGCAAACCTGAGCCAGGGATCAGCATTGGCCCCTCGTAGGTGTCACTGCTGGCAGAGGTGGCAGCAGCAGGCAACGGAAGGGAAATTGTACAGGGAAAGCTGTGAGAGCCCACAGAAAGCTGATGCTGCTTTACCTACAGGTGAGTGGCTTCAGCAGGACGTCACCAAGGAGCCCCGAGGAGCTGCCAGCTGTGATCCATCAGCAGCTGTAAGGGCTGACCCCGGGGCTGCTGCTGCAGTGCGGTGCTGGACGGAGGCGTGTGTGGGCAGGAGGAAGCGATGGGCCTTTTCCATGACTAACTTCATGCACTTTTTATGAGCTGTTCTCTCAAGGCACCACGCTAAAATACAGTACACGAGTTTTGTTTTTCTCAATTGCGTCTATGATTGAGAACTACTGCGGAAGCGGCCACAGCTTGGTAAGGGGCAGAGAGGAAATACGGCAATGGTTTGACAGTTCTGTATTTTATCTTTTATTTCATATACGTATGCACTTAAAAATTAAAATAAAATACCAGCCTGCTTAGCAGCTTGTAGCCACACTGATTGCCACAGGAAGGAACACAGGAGGAAACGAGCAGGCCCCACAGCTGGCAATGGGTGCTTCCATAGACATGGGAGTCTGGAAAGGACACAGATATCTAAAGGCAATGAAAACACGTAACCCTGGGCATCCTGATCTAGTGGGTGGCAGCCCTGCCCATGGCGGAGGGTTGGACTGGATGGGCCTTAAGACCCCTTTGAACCCAAGCTGTGATTTTCTGTGATTTTGTGACATCCTTGTCTGACTTATTTATGGCAAAGGTCTCAAAAAATCTAAAGGCATTTCAGCAGCCCAGGACTTACACAGAACACTGAGGTTCAGTTCTGCTGGTGCCGGTGGGTCACAGCACAAGACAGTGCCAGAATCTCCATCGGTTTGTGCTGGATACGTTACCTCCACGTCCCGTGGTGTGCTCACTGCTCTCGCACTCCCTACGCCCCATGCCGAACACCTCTGGGACCTCAGAGTGAGAGGAGCTGATGGAAAACTCACCAGCAATTTTGAACAGAGATAATTTATGGATACAGGCAACTTTGATCTGAGGAAGCAGAAGGAGGGCACCGGCAGTGCCTTTGATGCAGAGAGATGACAGATTGTTCTTGGCAACGCTGCCTTGGTTGCGCCGTTAGTTGAGGGATTCACCTTTCTTCTCCGGCTGAAATGTCTTTCGCCAAATAAAATAAAGCACTTTGATTCCTTTCATGTCGGTTACTTTGTGTTGAATACGTTGACTCAAGGTTTTGTTGTGGGTGTTGCCAGGAGTGAAAACTTTCTCCAGCTCTGCTTCCTTTGAAGAGCGTTTCGCTATGAGTGGGCTAAGGACGGAGATGAGTCAGAGCCATCTCCCACCAGAGAGCCAGCTCCCAACCTCAGCCGCCGACCCAGGAGACCTCCGTGAGCTGGGAAACGCTGCTCCCAAAGCTCCCTTCGGCCAGGAGAGCCCTCCTGGAAGAAGCCTCGTGGAACCCTGCTTGAACTCCATCACCTCTTTGATTTCTTTTGCAACACACCATCAGTGGAAGAAAATGCAGCGTAAGCTTCAAGGAGGACTCGTAAATCATTACACGGCCCTGAACGTTTCATGCAAAAATTATGTCCGGCTTACAGGCTCAAAAAGCCCAGGGGAATGAGAGAAAAACAAGTGCTCTAACATTCCTGTTCCATTTATTCCCCCAAGTCAAGCGAAATTTTCCTCAACTTCTCCAAGCAGCACAAATAAAGGTCTGAAGATTATTCATAACACTGTAGCTCATTTTTAATACCAGAGACAAAATTGCTTAACATCAGCTTTACTCTCTGACAATTTATTTAAGGCAGGAGAGAGCTCCACTAATACTATTTATGTATGAATATAAATAACTCATTCCTTTTGAAAAGGAGTTCAAACGTCCAAAATAGCAATTCATCTCCCTGCTCGCTGGTCTTGTTAATCATCAGTAAGCTCTGAATTTTCCTGGCAAAACCCATTCCCAGCACGAGGACCACGGGCCCCACGGACCTGCAGGTTGTTGACGTCAGCCGCTGTGTGCGTGTGGGCTTCCCCTCTCCTTACTGCCATTTCCTTCTCACCACCCTCATGCCCGTCTCAAATGACTTCATTAGAAACAAAGGATGGGTTTGCCTTCCTCACTTAACCGATGTGATGCATCCCTGTGACCCTGTCCTTCTGTCATGGGAGAAAGCAAAACAGAGCCAGCAGGCCTTGGCATCAGTGCAAGCAAACCACAAATTCACCTGTGAGTTACTGCAGCCAAACACCACAGCAGTGCAGGAGGAATGTGCAGGAACCCCTCAGTGCAACCCAGCGGCTCCAGCAGGCACTCAGCACTGGGCTGTGCATCTGCAGTCTTCCATGGGGGGAGGCATCATGGCAGATCTACAGCTCTAACTGAGGCCCACATGGCCACCCTGCAGCTCCCCATGGCAGCCCCACAACCTCACAGGGAATGCAGGAGCAAGAGAGCAGAGCTCAGTGCCACAGGGCCAGAGGGAATGGACACAGGGCTGTGTCAGGGGAGAGTTGGGGGGGGTGAGGGAAAGGCTGAGCCCCAGAGGGTGGTGGGCTCAGCACCTTCCCAAAGCAGTGGGTCGGCCCTGAGCTGCCGGAGCACCTCCCTGCCATGGTGCTGGGGTTGGGCTCCGCGCTCTGTGTGGGTCCCCTCTACCGCGATCCTCAGAGATCCTGCGGTTCTACCATTAGTTTAAAGGCACGGCACAGCCCTCAGCGCACCGCGGCGTCCGCAATTCCGATATTATTTCTTATTATGAAAAAGCCCGAAAGCAGTTTACAGCGGGTCGTTAATCTCTATGCAAATGAGCCGCATGCACACGGCAGCACCCCGCTAAGGACCCTCGCGCAGAGCAGCGGCGCCGCTGCAGCTTTGTTCCGCAGCCGCCCCGACTGCTATTTTCGCCGGATGACGTCCGTAGTGTCATGGTTACGGCGGTGCCGCACGAAGCATCGCTCCCTCCCCTCCCCACGGACACCGCAGCCGCCGGGCACCGCCAGCCCGAGGTGACCCCGTGCTACCAGCAGCACCAGGACGGCTCGGGGTGGGGGGCTGGGGAGTGGTGAGGGCGGCCGGGATCTCGGGAGCAGAGGGGAAGCACAGCACACCGAGGCGATGTGCAACAACGCCCGTACTGCTTCATCATCCTCATTGTATTTTAATGGCCTTTGTTTGTTAAGAAAGTTAGTCAGCACTTCTGCAGGCTCCTCCGCTCTCCACGAGCTGTGCTTGTGGTGGTGCCACTTCCCAAAGTCCACACTTCATGCACCACCCAACCAGAGAGCAATGAGGAGAGGTCTTGGGGCCCTTCTCTTTATTGCCCCAGGTGTAATTTAAACCTATCCAACATTCTGTTGTCCCCCACTGACAAATGCAGAGCAGCTCATTTTTCATCTCACCAGAACATTACCAAGCTGCAGAACCAGGCTGTGGATTCTGAGCAGAGTTAAGCCAACCTTGGTGACATGGAAATCTCCTCAGCCAGGCTCTGCAGCACATTTTCTTTCCAGTATTTGCTTCCAGCTACACCCCGCTGTATGCAAGTTCAAATCTCAGTCTGAATTTCACAACACAGCCCCTCTCTGCTACCCATTGGTCCATCCTGGAAAGATCACCCTGGTCCATCTCTGCCTCATCACACAGTTTTCTCACTTTTAGCACTACCCAACACTCCTGCAATTCCCCTGTTATCTATTTTCAGACCAGAACTGAAGAAGAGTTTGCCCTGGGGTGGGTTGGCATAGGGTTCCTTTTCATCAAGCTAATGACTCCCACCTGTGTCTTTCACGGTAGAAGGCACTAATTAAACCCACAGAATTTCAAACCTTTTCTTGACACACTGGTTGTTTACCCACTATCAGACTGCCACATTTCCCCCCGCTGCTATTCTTAACATAATGCACGACTGACAGCCACTCAGTGTCAGTGCAGGGACATGTCACAGTGCTGGAGGCTGCCCTGTGTGCCACGGAGCTCCAGCCAAGAGATATCCTGAAGCCCCAACACCCTCACACCAATAAAGCTCCCACATTCCTCACTCCATTCCTCAGCAGCCCTACCAAAACACACTGCAAGATGCCAGCTTGACCAGACGCTGCACTGAGAGAAGACCTGCGCTGGGTCCTGCTGCAAGGCACAACCCACTGACTTCTGCTGACTGACAAGGAGGAACCGCTGCTGCCCGCAGTGCTGGAACAACTTCTGCTATTTCACTCAAGTGCCTTGAAAGTCTGAGCACACAAACAGCAAACTGCTCGGCAGAATGGAAAATTCCGCCCGAAGCAGCACGCGCTCTTTTTTTTTTTGGCAGGCATTTATTCTCCTTTATTGTGTCTGCTGCTCCAGGTCCCACAGCCGCAGGGATGCTCTGTCTGCACGCTGCCCAACCCGGACTGCTCAGCAGGGAGCAGCATCTATCTCCCACGGCACTCACACCCTCCAGGACCTGCATGCTGGCAGTCGCTCAGTGCTGGCCCAGGAATCACAGAATGGCTTGGGTTGGAAGTGACCTCAAGGATCACAAAGCTCCAACCCCCCTGCTGTAGGCAGGGCCACAAACCTCCATATCTAATACTAGACCAGGCTGCTCAGAGCCCCATCCAACCTGGCCTTGAACACCCCCAGGGATGGATGGGGCATCCACAGCCTCTGTGGGCAGCTGTTCCAGCACCTCACCCCACAGGAACCACAGGCTCAGTGTGCTGCTGCCATCCAGCACCACGGCATCCCCTCTTCTTTGAGCCAACTGCAGTTCCCAGTGCTGCTGGCCCAGGTCTCCCCATCCCTGCTATCCCAGCTCCTGGGCTCACTGGTGCCGCACACCCAGCCCTGCCTGCCCACTGCCATCACAGTTTGCACATTCCCTCATCGTGGCAGCAATGGCAGCCTTGGCTTCTTTGGGAGCCCTAAAAGCTGAAGCCACACGAGATGTCATTGCAGGACCTTACTGAGCTATTCTAAAGGGAAGAGAGGAGGAAAGGAACAATACTGTTTCAATTTAAATATCAAAACTCACCAAAGAATATGTTTAAAGGTCAAAACTCCCCGTGATATCTTTTCTGGAGCACTACAAACAAAGACCAAATCCATTTTTGTGTGTAGAGGGCTTAGGTGTCTTAAGCACTCTCCCTGCATTATTGCTTAATGAAGAAGGAGACACGCAGAAATGGAGAATCTACCTCAATGCTAAGGAAAAAAATCATACCACATAATGCAAAAATAAACGAACTCCATGAATTAGTCCTCACTGCTGGGAACTCACAGGAACAGGCAATTGCTCGGCACTGCTCTTGATCTGACCGCGTTCAACTCTACTCCATACAATGCCCAGTTTAAGAACCAGGCTTTCCATTCACCACAGCAACTCCATCGCAGAGCACAGCATGGGGGGGATGTGCCCATACCTGGAAGGGGCCCTGGGAGTGCAGGAAGGTCTCGTAAAGCACAGCAGGAGCCCGCAGCCCTTCGGGTGGCCTTGCAAGGGGAGCTTAGGACTGCAACGCTGCAGTAACTGTAATGCTCTCCATAACAGAAACGGTATTTAGAGGCATGTAGGAAGGGATGCTGACAGTGACAAGAAGTAATCTTCATTTTAATCCCTGAGAATGTTAGGTAACATTCGTAACGCACTTAATTGATAGAAATTATATTCCATTTTTTATTTCTTTTTAGAGAAAACTGCGTGACTTTACCTCGCAGAACAAAATCCGAGGCGAGTGAACACACCACGTGTCACACACAGCAAAGCAGCTATTAACTTAGGAGTAAGTGACACCCAGGAATGCTCCCAGCTGAAGACACAGAACAAGAGAGTTGCTAACACAACAGGAGGTCAGCCTGGCTGCACTCACTGCGTGAGCCCTCCTGAAGTCAGAAATACAACAGAGTGACACTGTTGGAGCTGGGACCCGAGTGGTTCCATCCAGGCTGCCAGCTGCTGTGGTGAGATGCATGACAAACAAAATGAATGCTGATTAAAGACGCAGCATTGCTGCATTTCAAACCCTGGGTAGGTCCATCCAAGCTCCATCCAGAACAGCTGGAACCAAACAGAGTGAGGGATTATCCACAGAGGTATAATTAACCTGGCCAACATCAGCAGCTGTCCTTCATTCTGTTACGTAAGACAAGAAGAGGCCCAAGAATCAGCTTAATGGTACACAGATTTATCCCTCAGTAAGGAAGACATGAGGCACTGAGATCCCGCCCGAGCAAACCTGGGCAGTGTTTTGACATCAAAAGAGATTGTTCCTGTTACATAAACAACGTGGATGCAGTCTAGAGACTGCCAGGAAGATTTCCTGATCCGGGAATCCCTGCTTTGTTTTCCCAAATGCTGCACCACACGTTACCAGTACGACCCCTTGCTGCCTCACCACCTCCTCTCCTCCCTCTCTGCAAACACAAAGCCCGCAGATGCAGCCAGGCCCCCACCCCAACAGCGCTGCTCCCTGCTCCTCTGGCTGACCCAGTTTAAAGGTGGGAGCGGCAGAAGCAGCCACAGAACATGGGGCTGCATTGTTTCCATGGTCCCTTGATTAACTGCCATAGTAACTAGGTAGCGTGCACTTGCAGCAGACTAGCTCCCTTTCTATTTATTTCTTTTATCACATTTGAGGTGGCAGCACATAGGCAGTGTCTAGCACTGCTATCCACGCTCTGCGTCACGCAAGGAATTTGCACATCTCGGTGTTCCCAAAGCGGGTCCTTGTGGGGGAAAGCCAGCTGGCAGGGGCACTGCTGGGGCTCATGGCTCCTGCAGTCAGCCTGCGCCCTGCCCTCACAACCGCCGTGTGGACACAGTGCCCACAGACAGTGAGTGGATCCTCACTGTCTCCCTCTGGATTTGCTCTTACTGAGCACAGCAGCACCCACGGATGCAGACAGAGCTTCACCACACCAACAGCAGCAATCCCAGCAGTCACCCGGAGGGCAGTGAGTGGAGGAGCTGCTGCTGGAACTTGGCTTCTGCAATGCTATGGATGACAACTATTCGAAGAAGGGAGGCAGGGGAGCCCACAGCCTTTATACCTCTGTATAAAGAGGCAAACATCCAACGCATGGAATGAGCCTGCTGAGAGATATGGTGGACCACGGTGCGCCCTGTAGCCCAACAGAGCTGTGCTGAGGACAGGAGGCTGTCCTGGCAGCGCCCATGGCACGTTCAGTGCCACAACCGGGGCAGGCAGATGGGACGCTGGGCTCTTATGCAACCACAGGCATCAATCTTTCCAGCAATTATTTTCCACTCTGACCTACAACTCCCTGCTCCAGACACATGCACAAGCGGACTGCACCTTCATCAGAAGCATAGAGAGAGACTTTAATTGCAAGACCAACAGAGCAGCAGTGAAAAGGACACAGGTAAAAGCAACAATGAGAATGTTATGACCCTTCTCCCTCCCTGCACTACTTACGTTGTAGATCCAGCCCTCATGCCTTGCAGATGTTACTACCACCACACACTGCACAAGAAGCCAGGAGGCTCCCATGAAGATGCGGTGTGCAAACAGTGCTTGGGCCTTACAGCCTTCCCAGGCAAAGGCTCAGCCTTTCCCCTTCCCCCATGGAGCTATCTGGAATGCCCGTGCTCACATAACCTCCCATAAAGGTAAGATGTGGAAAAGCAAGTGACTGCCGGCGTGTTTCCCAGGCTTCTACAGTGCCTCATTTGCCTTTCTGGATAGAGAGATGATGAGCAAAAAACATTGCTCGGTCAGCCAAACAGAGATATGCATTGCAAGAAAAAGAACAATGTTACTGTAAGAGATTACAGCGCGCTAAACAATATGCTTCTAGTGCTGGAGGCAAGCGTACCTATCCACTCCGCTGGCCTAATATCAATAATTCAATATTAAAGCTTTCAACACAAGTACAGGCTTCTCAGTGGAAGTATTCTTCAAACCTTGATGTCTACACACAGACCCGACACGCAGATCAACACCATGAAATTGGTTAAGAAGGGTCTAAAACTAATATAACGGTTACAGGAAAATGCATCCAGATTAATGAGTTACAACCCGTGTTATGCATATCTCCTCGAGTAAACAAGCTGCAACACGAGTGCACGCTATTGGGATGCTATTGCTTACTCAGGAGCTCCAAAATTCCTCCAGGAAAGCAGCGGTGAATCATCTCATGCCTCCTTGAGGGGAAAAAAACCTCCCAGGAGCACGCTTAAGTAAAAGAAAGAAACCTCTTATGACCCTTGGTTTCCAGAATGCCCCTCTGCTGCAGGGTGCAGGAGGAGGCTCACTGCTATGCACCGGCTCCCCTTTGGTCTGTGAAGGTGACACTGGGTCACCACAATCACGTGGCCGCTCTGGTTTTAGACTGGCCAAACTTCCAGTTACTTTGAGAAGAACATGAACAGCTTTCCCTGTTACTCCACCAGGATCCTCAACCCTTAGACATTAATAGATGAACTGCAGGACTACTCCCAGCAGTGCTCCATCAGGGACCGCAGGTTTAACCTTGGTTGTTTATACGTGGAGAATAAAACACACCCATTGCTCTACTTGACAGCGTGACCCACAGGACGACAGCTCATAAAGGGACAAAAGACCAATTAAAAATATGAAATGAGCCTAAAGGGCAATTGGTGAATTCATTGGATTGTGTCTACTACTGCTCCAGCCGCAGCACCGACCAACCTGGGATGAATCCAGCTTAACAACAAAAAAAAAGTAAGTTTAATCTCTTCTTACAGATCTGATTTGTGCTTTGGGATAATCTCCCCACAACAGCCACACGGCACCTTCCACACAGGGAAAGGGGCGGCCTGAGGGAGAGCTCATGCACTCACAGCAGGATGGCTGCTGCCCCCCATACAGTTCCCATCACAGGTTACATATTCATGGACAAGGCACAGGGAAATCACTTACACGATGCTGATGTATGGGGAGCAGCAAGAGACTTCAGGGCTGCAAATAGATTAACGGGCTCTAAAAACACGAGGGACCTGGAGCAACGATGGTGGAAGACTGGTCAACAGCCAAGCACCCTGCGAAACGCTCGTGTTCTCCCCCAGGAAGAATTAAGGCTGATGAGGCAGAAATCACATTTCCTCGTGTAGGTGGCAACATATGGGAGCTGTCATAACACATGCTCCTGCAGATGCACGTGTCCCAGAGCTGCGCTGACTCTCACATGCCAAGACTTCTCCCAGCTACAGGAGAATCTGTGGATAAATTATTGCTACCCTAAAAATCATGTTCCAGAGAAGACCTGGGCTCCACTCAGCAGCACTGTCAGTCTGATGGGAAGCAGCAGCGCTGCTCAGCCATTGCTGCTTGGGGCTCTGGTACCTATAGGAGGGCAGTTCTGACTCCCACCTTCCAGCACAGCCCATGCAGAACCCCCCTCTCCCACCACAGGGACAGAAGGGGTCCATCAGAGGGAGTGGGCACAGCTGGTGGCCAGACCAGGATGTTCACTAAAGTCACATATTACACAGACTGTGCTCCAGGAGGCCGTGCTTCAGGCTGCCAGGTAACTCCTGGGAGAGAGAACAGCCTCTGCCACCCACTGCGTGCCTCTGGGCATGCTGCAAGGTACCATGTGCCTGTGGGGACACTGGGTAGAAACAACAGAGCTCAGCCCCAAGCAGCCTGCGCTTACATACTGTGACTCCACAATGGGAGGGGTAAGGGGAGCTGCCATCTGGATAAGGCACTTTCTGTATGAACAGCAACTCAGAAACACGCAGCACAGAGAATTCCTCGTGGTCTGTCCCCAGAAGACTCAAATTTGATGACCTAGAGATTAATCTTCTGCACAGAATGCAAATCCAACAGGAGGCCCACGCATGGCGCACCAATGAAAACAGCCCAGCCCCACCAGTTCAGGGAAAGATTATGGCCATGGAATGAAAAAACACAAGGTTAGAGGTGGGAAGCCAATATATTCCACCTCAGCTTCAAGGCCTATTTGTGTGCACCCTGCAAAGCACAGACAGGTAAGAGCTGGAACAAATAAAGAGATGCTGCGGCTGATAGAAGCCTTGGCAAAGCAAACTGTGCAGGAAAACACACCAGCCTGAGAGATGCAGGAGCAGCAGGGCACTCGGATGTCTCTGGATTACTATCTCATTTGCTTAAAACACGAGGAAGTCGCTCACTTATCAGCAAAAATGACCATGGATACTGACCAAGGGAAAACAAACCGAATGCCAACGCATGAACTGGCAGTGTGTGCTGCAGAGAAATGATGGGTCTGGAAGGAAATACAAGGAGAACATAAAAGGTCCACTAGGATTAATATCAAGAATGGCTACAACCAGAAGACAGCCATCTTTCAGGCACGTTACAGCCAACACACACTGATTGTCAACATCCATTTCCAGGTATCAATACAAGCAGTGAAAAAACATATCACAGTGAAAAATGGGATAAAATGAAGAATCAAAGTCATTCTGCTACTGAAGGTGTTCCTTTTCAGTAAGGACCCCCCAGCTTTAAGGGATGGGGAGGAAGGAGGACCCTCTTAGTGGTTTCGCTAACCAAAGACTTCTAGATCACTCGAGAGCTTGTTAATTCTTTGACTTGCCCTGTACCTGCACCTCCTATTTAACACAAGCAGATGTAGAGAAGGTGTTTCTCACACCGCAGCCACTACCCGAGGAGCCCAACATCTGACCCAGGAGGGATCTACAATTCCTAAACCAAAGAGCTAAAAACAGCCCCCCCCCAAAGACTGCATTCCTTTGCAATGAGCACGGCTAGCTGGGAACCTTTGCCACCAGGGCTGACAAGAGGAATTAATCACGGCCAGCTATCAGCTGCACGCGCTCCCCAGCAGCCATGGCCCCGCTGCACCTCGCGGACAGCCGCACGCACCGCTGCGTTCCACATCGCGGCTGTTCCTTTCAGTTGAGTCATTACTGGAATATTTTATTGCCTTCCCGAGATGATTAACAGCTGCGACCTTTTCAAAATTTGGAAGGTTCTTTTCTGCACTCTAAGTAAGAGCACAATGGCTTAATTTAAACTATAGCACAAACCCATTCTGCCTAAATAATCCCTGTCAACAATTAATTTAACATTAAGAGAGCGAAATAAAAATGCGCCGTCAGTAGCAGTTTTGTTTTTAATTCATTTGTCCTTTTTAATATCCTGCTCCAGGCAGGAATTATCGGTGACAAAGCCAGCCGGAGTTATCACATCCATTTAACTTCTGTGCGTGAAGTCAAATCCCATTCAGCTGCAAGAAGCTGCACAGATCCATGCTCCAACTTTGCCAACGTCTCGCTGCTGCCGTCCCCCAGTTCCCAGCCCCCAAACAGACAGCACCGTGACAGACCAGGTGACCACAATGATATCTCCCCATTGTCTCCTGCACAGAAGCAACTGGAAGGAGACATGTGCCCAAGGAAGGGCTGGCTGAGCAGCACCGAGCGGCTCTGATATGCCCAGAGGTCACAGCCACTTCCTTCCACCACGACAGACAGAGCAGTGATGCCTGCCCACAGCCTGCCCTTCATCTGCTCATATCCACTCAAGTGCTACAGCCCCAGGATGCCCAGCTTCATGGCAAGCACGGAACGTGGGATAATTGCATGTGGGTCACACTGAGAGAGAAAACAGTTCTTTCCAGCAGTGACATACTGCCATTTTGCAGAGACTGCTGTGTAACTTCAAACCCAAAGTTCCTTCAAAATGCATCTGCATGGAGAGGTGAAGAGCACACGCTGCAAAGAGATGTGCTTTTAAGTCTCCGAAATGCTGTACTCAGCTTGGAAATTTACATTCCTGAACACGCAGATCAAGAGATCCCATATGGAAATAGGCCATTGGCTGCACAGGAAAGGCATCGTGTTGGCATCTGCTGTCCCAGGCAGAGGCACGGCACCTTCCCACATTCAAATCTCTGCTTGCATTCTCTTCCCTATTAGAGATGCACTTCTATCTCTCTTATCTCCTTTTAAGCTTCATCTGTGGTAATTGTTTTTGTTAAGCCTGGTTAATTAAGACTGCAGGCTCATCAGGGAAACCTCCCCCTTCCTTCGCTTCCCATTCCCGTAACTCAGCAGAGCACAGCGCAGCAGCACGGCCGTTGCCCCCACTCAGCAGGTGCCTGCCCACCACCTCCCTCCTGCCCCGGAATGGCTTGGCTGCTCCTGGTGGGAGATGTTCCTGCTCTGCCCATCCCACGCTCGCAGTGCAGTGCTGACATCCCGGCGGGCCATGGCCTCAGCCAGCACTGTGCACTCATTGTCCGCGAAGTTGACTTCTGGGCTATCTGACGGGGTTCATAAATCAGCTGCTCTGAATTATTCATTACCTATTTAACCAAATGCCCCCCCCCCAAACCCCCAGCAGCTGTAAATCCCGCAAAAACACATTACAAATTCTATTTTTCTTCATAAACCACTAAAGACCACTTTTTGCAGAGATTTCCTTAAGGCACCGCTAGCTTTCACCTCGAGTGATGCTAGAATAAAGGGCAGATTTCATCGTCTGTTTTGGTTTCTGATAGTCCTTTTCCTTGAACCATTAATATTACTGAAAGCAGAAATGTAACTCAGCTTGTTATCTTTGCAAAATCAAACGCGTTAGACAGGGTATTATTTGCCTCAGGCAATGCCATTTCAAGTTTGTATCACTGCTAGCCAGGACCTTTCCGCTCACAAAGAAAATAAGCTGGATTTGACAATGACTGCTGCCACTCCTCCACAACCAGCACTTGCTCTTTCCCCAAGAAATCAGTTTCCACCCCGCTACGTTTGAATGAGCAAACCTGCGGTGTTTATTACATAGGAAATATTCTCCCTCAAGTCCAGAAGTAATGAGAATTTGTTTTCCTTTGCCTTAATGTGACGATAACGAGAGAAATCGGATATTAACCGAGACCTTCCTTAGGAGAGAAATTGCATCCGTACCAACTCAGAAATTAGATTTTTAGCAACGACATACAGCATCTATTTGTTCAATGCTCAATGCTGTGAAAAGAAAACCCAACAGCTGATGCCTGGACACAAACCCAGAGAGCAACTGCTGCGACCGTCCCCTCCCTGGGGAGCACTGCCAGCCTGGGAGCACGCAGCAAAGCCCAACCACCTCTCAGGGACAACCTCAGCACCTCACACTCCGACACAGCCCTGGATAGGAAACTGTGCACAACCCCACTGTTTGCTCCAAAGGGGACTGCAAGCACAATGCAGAAAGCCTGCACATCATTTTAGCACCGCTGAATTTCCTCAGGTTTCCTCAGGATGCCCTGAGAGTCAAGTAGAGAGTCTCTTTCCTCCCCATCTCCTCCCCAGCACGGCCAGCCCAGCCCAAGAGGAGCATTTGTCAGTGCTTTCTGTATCTACTGTAACACAACAGGCCCAGGATCTTAATTCATAGTATTCTTCAAATTTCACTTTGTGAATTAACATCGACGTAAGGCCTTTTAGCTTATTCTGAATTATTTTAACCAAGCGTTCAAACCAAATCCATTTCTCAAGCACAGCTGGAGGCGATTTTGAGCAAGTACACTACAGAGGGAGTATGCTGTCAAATACCATTAATGAGTAATAGAATGCAAATCCAAACAATAGAAATATGCTCAGAACACAACAAAACAACCCATCAGAAAACATCTCTATCCCACAAAGCAAAGCCCCGACGCTTCTCACTCGGCCTTCCATGGAGGTCTACTGCACAGGATTCAAGTAAGTAGAACTGTAAGCCAAAATACATGGTCTGTTCTCACAAACCCCCCCGATACTTTCCAAGCACCACTGAGGAAGATTGAGATTCCACCCACAAAAAGCTGACCACCAGAAGGCTTTTATGACTTCTTACAAATGCTTCTTTCCCTGTAAGAGCACACGACAAACGGTACTAATTGTCCATGGCGGGCATGCTGTGTACTGCAATCCGGAACGCATGCAGCAACACAAGAGCTTTTTTTCCGGGATATGCAGTAAAAATAGCAAAGCCTGACATTTAGAGATTAATGTTTTTTCCTTATGGAGGCAGTTTTCAAGTACGGTAGTGCGGATTCTCTTCACTCTCTTTTATAAAGCAAGGCAGAGCTTAGCTCTCGGTGATTTAGGAAGGTGCTTCTCACGTAAGCAGAAGAGAGCGAGAAAACATCCATGTGTCCATAGAGGTGTCTGCTTAACCCTTCTGTAAGTTAAATGAAAAGACAGCAGTCGACTATAGATCCTAGACATACAGATACTGCCAAGACGTTGCATTCCAGAGAAGCCTATTTCAAAGTCATGTTTGTACAGAAGCGTGGGCTTCTCATTGCATCTGCTCTTCCAGCCTGCATCTTCTGGCATCACCTTCTCTATGCTGCACTGTCTTTTCTCATTTGTTCCTTCCATGTTATTACATCATCCGGAGCCAAAGGAGCTCAGGATCATGGAAGAAAGGGCTACCCTGTGACAACTGTGTGACCCCAAGGTGGACACGTTCAATGAATGCTGGCTCAGTCTAACGACAAGCTGTTGGAAAGCAAGGAGCAATGTCACCAAAGCCAGCCTACAAACACCAGAGGGACAACGCAAGAGCCACTTTCATGTTCCTGGCCTCCAACAGCTCCCAGTGCAGTTTGTTAAGGGGATCCCATCTGACAGTGCAGACCTTGGCTAGATTTAGAAGGGCACACAGGCTAAGGAAGAAAAGAGCTTTACGCAGCCTCAGAAGTTACAGTGTCTGGAGGTTGCCACCATTAACCTACAGCTATCAGTTTGGTGCATACGATCACCACTGGCTTTGAGATTTTTCCTCCTTAAGCCAACTACTAAAGAAACACCCTAAAGCAGAGAGTGCAGTCCACTTAATCTGACAGCAGGCCACCATGCCTACCTGCAACCCATGCAGAGGACAGCAGCTGGGAAGCACATGTTTTCCAGCCACAGTATCCTGTGATCCCACACCCATCACCCCCCCCAAATAAAAAGAATATGGGAAAGCAAGATAAGGACAGAAGCAAACACACCAACCCAAAGTAAACGACATCAGTAGTAATCATAGGGAAAGGCCCTGAGCTGGTGGAGGGGACACAGCGGGGATGCTGCTCAGCCTGCACAGCGTACCACCAGAGGACACACAATAAAGGTGCTAAAAGCTCTGCAGTTGTGACAGCTCCTGGAAATCCAAGCCCTCGTATACACTGTGAATGCACTCATTGTTACAATAACCGAATGCTGATGAAAAATAAGCCTCCCTAGGATTATCCGCCTCATCTGTCCTTTATACAAATATTCCAATTTCCTTCCCACCTAACTTGTTTGAGAGAGGAGGAACAAGGTAAATGGGCTGAGTACCTCTTAAATGAGCACTCATTAATGTCCAGGAATTAGAACCTCAACCAATCCCACGCCTGTGTCAGAATCCCTACAGCAGGACTCCCAACCACTCAGCCATTAGCACAAGCCATGCAAACCCCACGCTGAGTGCCATGCCATTTTCCAGCAGCAGAGAGGTGTCTCCATCTGTGGCGCATAAAAACAGCTTGTTTTTATGGCAGAGAGGAAACACTGCTCTAACTCAGTGTACTCATATCGATGGTCATTATGCTGCTACTTCTGCTTCTGCGAAAGCTGCAGCATGAGCAGCCCTTGGCAAGAACAGGAATACATTCCAGGTCGTGGGGTAAGGGGAATCTCCCAGAAATGTATACGTCCAGATGAGAATAATGTACTAAACTAAGGTTATGTGGAACTGCAACAATAGATGACAACATAGAGATATCCAGCTCAAAAGATCACATTACCATCTCTGTGCTTTTAGCATATTCATAGGAAAGCATCAGCACCGTGTACTACATCCACGAGGCCGGGCAGGGAAAGACTCCATGATGAGCAACAGCACTGGGCCACTGGACACAGGTGCTTCTGTAAGGCTATGGCAGCCCTAGGCTGCAGCTGAGCTCAACAACTCGTGTCTTTACATTGTAAGCAAATACTCATTGTACTCTGGCAGAAGAATCATTGGGACCTAATGGTATCGCTATGATAATTCACAGGAACTTGACTTTCCAGGATAAAATTGAGGCTCCTGAAGGTGAGGCAGGGCTAGGAAGAAATGTATTACATCATGAACACCATTCACTTTCTCTTATGCTTTGCAGTGCTGTATGAATAGCGTCAGGATAGGCAGCTACTTGATTTTACTCTCTTAGGTAGGTAAATCACTCCCCCCATTTTGCTTTCTGCAGCATTTAAACAGCAATAGTCTGCATACATGTCTTCAAGTCTTCAGGAAAGAAGCGCTCAGTTCTCTCACAGATGCTCTAATAAAGATCGTGAAAGCTGGCACTGACGTCTGACTAATCTGTCACTCACCTGGCTCCTGCATGCTCACAGAAATCTGCATTTCTGAAACATAGATGGCTGCCTTACGCACTGCTGGGAGGCTGGCAGTGTATTCACCAGGCACCATCACTCGCGGATGAAAGGACCCGCAGGCAGTAAATGCGTAGCTCACTTACACCTGGTCCTCACCTGAGAGGAGCAGACAAAACTTCCCTGAGGCCGCAACATGAAGGCAGCATTCAGAGGTGACGGCCAGAGGTGGAAGGCTGAGAAGCGTGGGGCAGTGCCCCAAAGCCTTCCTTGTTCAGCCACACTGGGCTCTGGTCCCAGCAGCTGCTCTCACAGTACCTAGCCAGGGCAGCACCAGCTGCTGCTGGATGGCAACCGCAGCACTCGCAATGGATGCAGACTCCTTCTGTGGCATGAGCTCCAGAACACAGTGGGCTCCATGCAGGATCAGATCTTCCAATTATCCTGGTAATAACAAACCCAATAAAATGGAAGAGCTAATTCTGCATTATTGTTATGAAAGAAAACTTTCCCTCCAACCTAATGAAGTTGTCCATCATTCTGCAGTCATTACCTGCATATGCACAATGTCAGCGGGGCTCATTAAAGCTGTATGAAATAAAGGAGCTGCACAAAATGTTTCCAGTTCACACCAAGGGCTCTTTACACAGTTCTTTATGTACTGACAAGGCAAGGAGCAAGCACTTGCTTTCAGACCACATTCTGTGCATTTCAAAACCACACAGTCAATACTGCGGGACACGGGTAAAAACTACATGCCAATGTTTTAAAAGGAGACTATTCATGAAGCAATTCTGTTGTAACTGGATGCACTTGGACAACCTGTACCAGTGCAAGAGCCGTGTCTAAGCTAAGAGAACTAACTGGATTCTCGTATTCCTTCACTGATAAAATGAGATTAATTTCTCCTCATGTTTCCTTTGGGGAGGTATGCTTTCAGATGGAGCTACATGCTCGCTTTCCATTCCAAGGTCTAGACGGCTACCCAGGCCAGAAATCAATAAAACAGAATACATGTTACTGCACGGGCTTTATTAACAAGACAAACACGCACTGCAACAGAATGGTAATTATTCAGTACACAAACACTCAGGTCCACCTGCTGTATGTACATCTGTACTCAGAATAAGGCCCTCCTTTCCTGAGGGCTGCCCATGACGCATTGGGGAACCACATGCACGGTGACTGAGCTGCACACGGAGCTGCTGAGAGTGCAACAAGAGCTCTTGCACCACAAGAGCACGGACTTACTGCCTAAAAACTGATAACCTGGTTCCCATTTAATTCCATTAGCTGCCAGGCAGATGGTTTTCTTTCATAGCGTTGCAAGCTATTGTGGAGAAAGCTGCAGTTAATTGCTCCATCATGATAAAATGCAGCTTTCTTGTTGAGAAAGAAAAGCAGAAGGGCTCTACACAACATGCCATTGACTACAGAAAGGTAATTCAGCTGCGGTGAGTGCAGGCATCCTAGTGTTACCCATAAAGCTTTCCTCTTATGGTAAAACAAGTTCTGGTCGGTAGCAAAGCAGGCAGCTTCCCAGCATAGCAGATCATCGCAGCAACAAAAGAACCACATCCACAGTGCCTGCCCCCTCCTCCTCCCTCAGTGCCCTCCCTCCTCACAGCCTGCTCACCCTGGGTTCTTCCACACTTCCCCACTGTATTGGAAAGTCAAAACACCAAAGCAATCTGGGTCAGGCCCAATTGATTCCTACTCAGGCACCCTACTGCAGTGATGTGGAAAATGGAACAGGCTGGAGTAGACCACAGTGCAGCACAGCACGAGGACAGATGTGGCCATCAGGAGGTACCACTTGTGCTTCGCCCACAACAAAACCAGGTCCTTTTAGCAATGAAAAAATAAATGCATTGGTAAACACACGGCTGTTTCTCCTGTCTTCTTCCTGCACTGCTTAATTCCCGACGTGTTCCTCAGCAATACCTATTGACAGTGCTGAGAGAACAAAAACCTTTGAGAAATTCAAACTTGCTCTTTCTTACAGTGCTTCCCAGTGATGGAGCCTTATCTGAGACTCCACCTCTGCAGGCATTTTTGGAAACTACTACCTGGGCAGCATTCTACCCAAAACTTTAGCACCTGCTCTGGCATCAGTCTTCTCGTTCCACCTCTGCATTCTGCTTGTGCCTCTATAGCAGTGCATTACGCTGTATTTACTATCAGCTAAGATACAGCCTTAAATATTTACTATCAGTTACAGCCTGATATTATAGCCTTATGTTGCACAGACTCACAGATGTCAAGCATTGCTGCCCACTGATTTGCAAAGCACTGTGCTTTCTGTCACACCAGACAGCAGCGTGGAAAAGGCAAGCAGTCAATGTGAAGGCATAATGAACATGGATGCAAACACGTTCATGCTGTGCAGAACGGCACGACGCTTGCTAAAAGTCATCACACCCCTTCAGCAGAGTGCAGCTTGTTTACTTCTGTATCTCATTCACGTCCTCCATTAGGAGACTGAGAGCAACCCTAATTTTCACATTTTAACTTCCCCAATCTCTTCTCCTCTTTCTGCTTCTCCAAATCTATGTTTGCAAATCTGCCCATCACAGCACCAACCAGCAGAGCATTCTCTGTGACACTGCAGTAATTCACCTCTGCCAAGAGCATTTTCCACTGCACTGCCACAAAAACCTCGTGCTACGATAATTACAGAAGAACCTACAACCGTAGCTGTTAAATGACCCCCAAACCTGCCCTGGGTGACAAAGAAACACGTCACTGTCATGGGATCACTGTGATGTTCCACTAAAATACTGTAGGGTAACAGAAACGAAACACAGATAAGTCATTTCTGAGGGCTTGCTGGGGTTACTCGCAAACAAACAAAGCTGACAAAGATAAAAAACAATGGCAAACAAGAGAACGTATGGCTCTGCAGCGAAGCTCATCCACAGTGCACAGATGATGCGGCAGATACAAGTGTGCCTCATCGGTCACTACTGGAAACCAGCTCCAGCACCAAAAAGCAAGGCCCCAAGGCAATGCAGGCTGACAGGGCAGTTTAAGGACCACCCAGAGGGTTTGGGTTTGCTGTGTGTTCTTACATCTGCTGTTCCATGAGCCCTCCTCACTTCTGTGCCCTTTGGAACCTTCCCTGCCACTCTGTGGCTGTTGCTCAGGAACTTCTCCTGGGATGTGTGGAAAAATGTATCCAGCATGGATAAAAAGAAGAGAACCTCCTGTCCCTCCCCATCCTTTTCCCTCCTTGATTCAGCTCCTTTCTCCTTGGATTTTCAACAAATAATAGAGCAACTTCACATGTCCAATACCAGCGAGCAAGAGAATAAACTGCCTATTCCTCTGCCTATTTCTCCAAATGAACACAGGCTTGAAGCTGTATCAATAGCCAGTGAAAAACAAAACCAGAACTGTTTGTGAAGTAAAGACAAGCATGCTATTCAACTCCAAAACTAGGGAAACGCATCCTGCTACATATATAGCAAAGCTGAAATGCGTCCAAAATCATATCATACGGTGCTTTCAGATGGAAACAGACTACAGTGAGACTGACCACCTTTGCCTCCAAAACAAAAGCCAGTTCCTAATTCAACCTAGAACAGGACTCGTGCAGCTGAGGTCCCTTTCATTCTCCCCAAAAGCAGCTCTGTGAGGGTCCTGAGGACACTAGGAGGAAATACTTTGCCATGGGGGCAGTGAGGCCCTGGCCCTGCTGCCCAGAGAGCTGTGGGCCTCCCACCTCTGGAGATGCCCAAGGTTGTGGATGGGGCCCTGGGCACCTGGGCTACAGGAGCTGGCCCTGCCCATGGCAGGAGGTCAGACAGAGGGGTGCTTTAAGCTCCCTTCCAAGCCTGGGATTCTGTGCCAAAATGACCGAGGAGATTCATGAGTCTCGTAAACGCTCGTCATCCTCAGCAACTTCAAGTATACAGACAGTCTCCAAAACGGGAATCGTCTAAACTCCTGTTGCAGCATCGGTTGCAACTAGTTCAGCCTTTATTAGTTGGTTCCAGAAGCTCGGTGCTCAGAAAGCAAAACAAAGCGTTACTTCTCTTGATAGCTGTGATGTGCCTACAGTACGTCGTGCAGCTCCGAGTAATTAAACAGATCAGTTGTTATTCACCAGGCTTGGAACGAGCTCAAATGCTACCCCTCTGACTGGATTGTGCCATACTATTTAACTTAATAAATTCCACCACAGAAGATTATTTTGCAATGAAAACAGATCATGTTTTCAAAAAAAACAAAACTAAGGCTAGCATATGATTCACATTTTGCAGCATACCTTACAAAGCAAATGTGTTGGCATTTCCACTGCACTGAAAGATAACCAAAAGAACAAAACAAAGCGAGATTTCCTACCGTGCCATTTCCATCCTACCTTGTGCATTCTTTACTCCATAGGTAACTGCTACCAGCAGAGAACTCACGTAAACTCGCCAAACCAATGAAAGGGAGATAGAAATTCATTTGCAAACAAAGAAATAAAAAGTCTTAGATAAGACAATAAACATCGTACCCTAAGAAAACACTTCATTACAACGCTGTTTCTCAACAGAACACAGCTGATGGCTGTACGTTATTAAACTAAGTGATCTACGTTGTATAAACTGTATACAGTTGAAGGCAAATATTTAAATTAATCTCAATTAAAAGCAGCAGAGAACACTAGAAAAGAGCTTCTGCCTTTTAAAACATACTTAGGATCTTGCGGGGCCCTGCTGAGCAGAACCTTGCTTTGGGTGGCACCACAGCGATTCTAACAGCTCTGATGGAAGGAAGATGGCAGATGAGAAGAAAGCGCAGGGCAGGGTGCTGAGAGAAGGGTATGCTGAGCATGGAGTGTCCCCCTGCCTGCTGGAGTTGCTTCCCCCTCTCCGCAGGAAGCACTCCAAGTGGGCTGCCCTGCATGTTCTGCATTCAGAGGGCTGCTGCCACGTAGCAACTTACCTCTGCTGCCGCCTGCTCTTTTCCCCCCAGCAGCCAACAAACGCAACCAGTACCAAGGCTGGCTGCAGAAAGGAAGAAATGGGATGGGGGTTTCAACATCTTCAGGACAAAAGTGTGGGATGGAAGAATGAGACCTGTGGATTCTGGCAGAGGAAAAAGAGCGCAGGCTTAACACTTTTCAGTACTGCTAGGTTCCATGGAAGAGGTATTCAAAGACTGGGCACAGCAGCAGCCACCGCATGTGATAGGAGGGCTGCAGGCAGGCAGGGATCGGTGGCAGATGGCGAAGGGCACTGTGCTGACATGTTGGGCATGTACTGTCGTGACAACTGGGTCCTGGGGGGAACATTCAGAGCACAGAAGTGTTTGAATCACAGTCTTGTTTTTTTGTTTGCTGCTGAAAAGTGACTGGATACAGAAGAGGAATGGTGATGACAGACTTCATCCGTATAACCAGGAGAGAGAAGTTGAAATGCGCTCAGTTAGAAAAGGAGGAGAACACCTCGAAAGGATGATGGATTGAAAAGCAAAGGAGCAGAGCAATTAAGACAGAAAACTGAAAATAAAGAGCACAGAAGAATGAACAGGAGATTCATCAAGTAATGAGATTAGCGGTGCGGATAAAGGTGGTGAAACATCACCATTTACCATGCCGCTAATCCCCACACAGAAGAAGTTCTCTGTTCACCACACTATGAAAGCTAAAGATTATGTGATTTTCAGAAGGGTGGATTAATTCCCTTTTAATCATTGCGTGGTTTGCATTACTTCTGAGGCTCTTCCTATCCAGCCACACGTCCTCACGGCACAAGGGGACCTTACATAAGCGGCCTTCCTGCGCAGCACAGGTGATGGATGTTCTCCTGCTTCTGCACAAGAGATTTGCAGCTAATGAGCAGACCCAGCCGCCCTGCTGGAAGCGCCCTGCTCACAGCACACGTGCAGCACAGCTCTCCAGACAATCTAACAAATGTTGCATCACACTTACAGAGTCAACTCCCTCCTGTTTCATAAGATGCTACAGCAAGCTGACAGTACGCTTGAGTTTGCTGCGCCCCGACTGCTTGCCAGGCACACGCATCCGAGCAGGTCGGAAACCTTTCCTTGCAAAGGTAATTTTCATCACTTCCACAGCAGTTTCCTTCTGTAAGGTTAAAACCTGTTATGTGCAACTCAGAACCTGATTCTAAAGACACCAACGGAAAGAGCACGAGAACCTTCCACCCTTAAACAACGACCTCAGGATAATCCCACCTCCACTGGTCCAAGGGATTATCAGCTACATCCCCAGGTGTGTGTGTGCACACAGACTCACTGCCTTCCCCACACAACGGACACCCAGTGTGCCCCACTAACTCCCAGCAGCCCAATTTCTCAGGCCAAGCCAGCGGGGCAGGATGGGCAGCACCTCCTGGTACCGTGCTGTGAGAGATGACAGCTGCCCGAGGAACCCACACATATACACCTAAACACCACTGCCTATACCCCACTGAAAGGCTGCAGGAAGCTGAGGAACACACAGAGTGCTGCAGAGTGGTCCCAGTTGGAAACATCCTGTTTCCAAAAGCAGCAGATACAGCAATGGTACCGGGGTACACTGAGCACCCGGCCCACATGGATCTCAGGGGACAGCCCAGCCCTCCCTCCTCTGCTTCCCCCTGCAGAACAGGAAGGCCATTAACATGGCTGTATGAGCAAGCTTTGAAAATGCCAGTGCTACTGAAAGTTTTTGGTGCGAGTCCCACAGCTACCCAGTGTGTATTTACAGACAGGTGGGGAACTGAAAAGGTGGGCTGTCCAAGGTTCACCATTTAGAAAATAGACCAACGTGTTTTCCCCTGGTTTCCCAGAGCTGTGCACTGGATCTCTGTTGACAGCATGGTTCAGCCACCAGAACTGACGGCCAGAGGCGGCTCACCATGAATTGCAATGGCATGCAAATGGGCTGCTGGGGGTTAGCAACTGGAAGGAAAAGACAGCTCTTAGCCAGAATTTCTGTGAAAAAACGGCTGAAAGAAGGGATATCTGAAGCAGGTAACAATGGGCAGAAGGCACTCGGCATCAAGTTAAAGCCCTTTCCAGGATTGAGCCCCAGGAGGACCATTCCCAGCCTGCTCTGTGTTGTGCTGTTATCTATGGGTGCAAAGACAGAGCATGTCTTGGGGGAGCCAAAACCCATCCCCGCAGCCTCCCAGAGGCAGCAGCAACGCCCGGGAAAGTTCCTGGCTGCCTCTTTGTTTGGTGACCAGCCGCCGCGCAGGGGAATAATGGGCTGGATGTATGCTGGGGAGCAGCAGCTGAATGCCAATCGCAGAGGCACTGCCTTGTACACATTTGGGCTGCCTTCCGCTCCATTCACCCAACTCTTGCCGCGAATGAAACCCAGTGCATTTTCCAGCCCAAAACGCAGCTACCTTTGTTGCTCCGTCACCCCCCGGCACGGAGCAGAGCTTACCATGTATGTGCCACCGTGAAGCGCCGGCGCTGGCGGATGCTTTTGTTCACGAGCAACTTTCTGAAAAAGCACGGAGAGTTCCTCGGGGAGCTGCGGGGAGAGATCTTTGGAGACGTAGGTCTGTTCCCAGGCAGCTTGGGAAGCTCCAGTTCTAAATGCATCTGCTCTTTGAAAGTCCTGATGTAAATCTCTGACTCCGGAGTAGCAAGTTCCCTGGAAGAATCTTTTGCCGTCATAGCTCAGACGTTACGCGAGCTCTCACCATTCAGAAAGCAGAACAAAAACGCATCACGCAGGCATCGCCGCAGATTAAAAACGTTGATAAATCGGCAGGGCTTATCCCACTCATTCACCAGGCTGCCTTCCAAACGCGAAGGCTGCCTGGAGCAACGGCAGCAGAAAGGGGAGGATAACAAGAAGCCGGCGCTGTCAGAAAAGCCTTTATCAGCCTGGCGCTCCCCCTGAAAATGCGCCAGCGTGTTTGTGTGTCAGCAGCCTCCTTGCAGACGGGGCCGGCCGCGAGCTGCACGCCGACACTCGCTGCATTCATTCAGCCGTGCGCCCGCTCATGAAAAATTCATCAGGACCCTCTGCTGATCAACCCCTGCACAGGAGGCTCCGGCTCCGCACACCTGCACGGCACAACAACGCTGCATGCATTTTGGGGTGGGTGCTGATCAAATCGAGGGGTTCTTGCGTCTGTGGCGAGCCAGGTACCCCGCTTCATTCAGACCCAGGATGCTGAACAAAAAGGTCTCCATTCAGATTTAGTTTTAGCCATTACCGCAGTAGCTCCACCCATGGCGTGTTATTGGCTCGATATTATTTTGACAAGTGGCTTCTGCTCAGCTCTGTCCTGCACTATGAGCGGGTCGGATTCCCACGCAGTGCTATAGCCTAAGCTGGGGGCCGTGCTGCTGCTGTCGGGTACAGCCAGAGGGACCCAGAACTGTGGCTCCGGCACTGACAGTGAGAGATGCACACGGCAAGAAAAGGTCTAAAACGGAGGTGGGGGGGGAGAAAAAAGAAGCAACAAATAACACAACAAATAACATTCTGCAAGAACAAAGGCCGTGAGAACGCACACGGCACAGATGTAGCTGAGAGCAGCACTGTGCGTTGGCACCCTGGCTCCCCATGTATGGCCAAGGGGCAGCTCAGCACCGGCAGCCCCCAAGCAAGCACTGTGTAGTGAGTGAGCAGGGGCTGCCCGCACTGCCAGGACAGAGCATGTCCATGCCAAAAAATAGAAGCCATACGGGGATTTAGAAACAACAACAACAACAACTAAATCTGCTCTGGATGTAAACACCACAAAACCAACTTTTGTACTTTCAAGTACAAAAAAAACCCACCACGCAAGCACAAGGTACGAGGAAGTTAAAGATGAGATGCTGACAGAGAGAGAGAGGGAGAGCATCTTTCCAGCTGGTCAGAACCAGGAGACCCTGAAATGTAAATACAGCAATCCTATGTAAGGGAGGAGGAGAAAGGAAAGAGAACCCCCATGCAGATGGGGACTGCACAGCATGCCATCACACACTGCTGATCACCTGCAGCCCCATCAGCTCCAGGGTTCTTTGCAGTTATACCCCAAAACAGCCTGCAAAAACATCCATGTGCCTTTGCAGAAACATCCACATGCCTTCCTCAGCACCAAGCAAAAGGCTCTCTATAGGGCTTCCTATCCCAGGTACCAGACACCATGCCCACTAAGCTACTCAGCATTCACGGTCATTAGAAAAAAGAAGTAGAAAAATCTCCCTGAGCATAACCTAAGGATGGTGCAAACTGCAGCGTTATCTCATGCTTAGAGGTTCACACAGTAGCTGAACAGGAACATTTAATGCTTCAGGAGCTATGACGTGTTAGACTGTGATCTGTTGTGCTTCATCTCCACTGTACTGACAGCCAGGGAAAGACAAAGGGAAGTCTGAAAGCAGTGCTGGATGAGAAATAAAAGCCATGCAAATGCTTAGAATGTGGAATTCCAGACGAGAAAAAAAAGAATTTTCTAACTCACCAGGAACCAAAATGAGGTATTTTGAAATGAGAACAGATCTTATATTAGAGAGACTGCATTTCTTTTCATTAAGCTGCTGAAATAGCAAGGAGATAATAAAAGGGGAACCCATCCTTTCGAGGCACTCTGCAATAAAGCATGCTGCACCATGGCACGCTCCTCATACCGAGTTGGTACTTCCCTACCCGAACCCAAAGCTCTTTCACTAGCAGCATCCATTTAGGGAGTGCTTCTCATTAGTTGGACACCATCAATTAGCAATGAGGTACCAACCCCCCAGAGGACACTGCAGTACAGTGTGCCAAGGCTGCCGATAGAGTGAAGGAAAACAAGAAAGACTAAGGTAGCAAGGTGGGGAAAAGAAGAGCACGAGCAGAGGTAACCCCCTTGCTTACACATGAAGGATGAAAAGCCAAGTGCCGCTCACTGCTTTGGCCAGCCACAACACAGGAGCTCGGCCATGCTGAGGTCCAGGACACATAACAGAGTGTTCCAAAAGCTCACCACAAGCACAGCACATGCCTTCTGCTGGGCTCGGCAGCGCTGGGACCTGCTGGTTAGCTGAGCTCACTGTGTGGGCTGCCATCCTTCACGCTGGCACACACTGCACACAGCCAGTGTCTGTACAGTCACTGCCGACATCAGGACGGGAATTCCATCGAGACAGGCTGCTTTCCTTCAGGGTAATCCGAGAAGAGGTGAGAACATCTCAAGGGACGTGAAGTAACTGGCATGTATAAGAATAAAGTTGGCAGTAGTTCTGAAAAATGACTGTACTTGTTGAGGTTACAGTCAGCAACAGGGAACGAGGGCAGACAGAACAGCCAGGCACAAGGCTCAGCCCCCTGCAGTCCCCTCTATACAAGCAAAAAATGGCCAACAGGCATCTTGCTGCTGCCTGAACTCATGCAGTGTGACACAAGAGGACACAACAGAGATGTGCCTGCCCTTATGGACTAATGTGTGCGCTGAGATGGGCTGTCCATGAGCAATAAGGAATTTCAGATCAGAAAAGCGACTGGTCATACAAAGGAAGAGTGATGGAGGCAGGAAAGATGATTAAAGAAGGGCCCAGCAGGGGTGAAAGAAACAGAGCTCAGAAGAGCAGGGGGAATTAAGGAATTTTCCAGAGTTCAACTGGGTGCTTTTTCATACAACCTTCCTAGAGTGTGAGAAGATTTTAATGTTTTTTAATAGAACAACTAATATAGGTGGAAAACAATATTGCCAAGCTCACAACTCCTCACCACAGGCTGGTGTTCACCCTGCTGAGAGCAGGCACAATTGCTAAGCAACAAGAAAACATACATTTTCTTTACACTAGCACTATTCTTTACCTGTTTCTAAGTCGGAGTTGCCAGTATAAAATAAAACAGCAGGGAAGAAGTGACTGCGAGATGTCCTGCATGCTCCTGCGGGAAGGGAGGAGCTGACTTTTAGTTAGGTGACTTTTCACTAGGGGACTTGAGGTACTAGCAGCTGGGAGCTCCTCTCTTACCCAGGTTGTTGTTGCAACCCCGCACAAAGCATCCCAAAAGGATAATGCTAATGTTACTGCCAGAAACCAAGATGCACACTGTGCCTGTCCCAACACTAACAGCGTGGGGGGCAGGCGTTACACTCCTTAATCCTACCCATCATAACCCACACTAGTTCATTCTACCCCTCCTAAGCCATATTTCGCTGTTCGCTCCATTCAAAGAAGCAGCAAAGCTGATGACACGCTCTACTTAAACATATACCTATGATTGACATTTTTAAACCGTCGCACCAAAACCTGATGCTTTAAAATAGTCACTTAGCCTGAATAAAAAGAAAGCACCGTCCTAATTTGAGACGCGCTCCATCAGCCACAACTTCCCACCACAAGGAAGAGAGCCCCAACACAGCACAGCAACCAGAGAACGCAGAGCAAACCCAATGCTCAATAACAGTATAAATGTCACAACAAAAACATTATCTGGAAGCTGCATGCAATAAACTGCTCCAGCCCTCCCTTAATAACATCCTTAATAGAAGCCCAGCGCAGGAACCATGTCTTTTGAGCCCACAGGTGGGAGGTTTTATGGTTTGGGTTTTGTTTTCTTTTCATCTTTTAAAGCACAGAGCTCATACTCTGTCCTTGCCTTCACTCAGCTGCAACGCCTGCTGGCTCACAAGCTCAGCTTCTGAAAGATGGTCTCTCAATAGCTCCGTGACAGAAAACTTGAAATGACATGTTTGAGGATTTTTTCTTGTATTTTCCTGAATGTTTCCAAAATCGAAATGCTGAACGAGAGGCAGAAATACATCACTAATTACTGGTTTGCAAGACAAGTTCCCCACGTTGAAGGGGCAAAAATAATAATTACAATTCGCAGCAGTTTCTATTACCAATGGAAGATCAGTTTTTGCTATATTCAGTAGTTCAAAAATCATACACCCTGTACCTCCGTTCCCACAGACTGAGGGGCCTTTGAATTCTTCTGAGGGGCTGACACCAGTAATTCTTGCACAGACCTTGGAAGTGACGTTTTGGAGCGCTATAAATGGCCACAGAAGACAGAACCACAGCACCTAGCAACACTTACGTTTGCAGAGTAAGAGCTGAGCCAACTGCAAAAGAAAGAAGCAACTGGAAAAGTCTGTCCTTATTTTAGGGAGTCTGGACAGCAGCACAAAGAAATTACGCACGTCTAGGCGCTTCCCGAGGGCTGACCAGGATCCGCTCTACCCTGAAGGCCTCCTGAGCTCTTTCCAATTCATTAGCATCCAGTTGCTTTAGAGCAGGTCAGCCCACATTCATTGAGCAGCTCGTGTGTCTGTTTTTGCTCTAGCACCCAAGTACTGCAGTTTTGGTACATGATTTTGTATGTTTTTAAGTCTTTAAAACACCTCGTAGCTCTAGTAGATGAGGAAGGTCCAGGATCCATTTCAGGTCTGCCACAGATAAACCAACCCCACCTCTAAGAAAGACACCACGAGAGCCCCCGGCAGCACGTCTGTGCACACAGAACTGCTCCTCCAGGTCAAGCAGCCCCTGCACCACCTGAGCAGCAGCACTTGGTGCACTCAGCAGGTAGAGAGGGCAGCAGAGCAGTCAGCCCAACGCCCTGCACTCTGCCATTCAGTCCATGCTGCATTGGGCACATTTTTTTGCCATAGGAAGCCACGCAACAGGAAGGCTGAGACAAGGTGGATCTGAGTCCCTTGAACTTCTCCATAGTTAAACAGAAAGCACGGCATCTTACCGCACTACAACGCTACTTTGTAAGTCTTTTTGTTTTTATACCTCCCAGTAGCTACATATGAGGAGATACATTTAGGACTTATAAACCCCTGGGGAATGATGTAAGATATGGCGTTCATAACAGTAATTTCCTTAGCAACTTTGCGCTTGATTTAGAATATATCTCAGAGAACTTTTAACTGCCTTCTATATTATCCCTAGTGAGTAATCACATATGTCAGAACAACCTGCATTCCTTCAGATTATTTTCTGATTTCAGAGCTATAGATTAATACTTCACAAGTGAGCTGAGCGTGTAAGCTTATTCTTCAAAGGCAGAAACCTCTATAGTGACTGTAGAGCAAAAGAAGCCAAGGCAAAGAAAAATTACAGTTCAGTTTTCTTGCCTACCTCTGCTCTGACACGGGCAATGGGAACGGGCCAATACCACATGCTTAGCCCTGGACAAAGCCCCTCCACCTTTCAGATAAAAGATTTAAGTCATCTCCACAAGCAAGCAATTCTCCATTACCAGCCTCACCTGCAACAGCTGAGCAGGACTCAGAAACAGGACCATTAATCTGAAACTGCTCTATTCTGGTACTCTATCTTACCCTTTCAGGTTCTTCATTCTGCTGTAGTTGACTGAGAAAACTGTCCCAGCCTGCATGCAAGTGAGAGTCTGAAACTATATTGAGTTCCAGACCATGTACAGCTTATCGTCTCTCAAATTAAACAGCGTAAGGTTTACAGCACACATCTGTTTTTTAACTGCTGCTCCCCTAAGAAAATGCAGAGAGGTAAAGCTCACCACATTTACTGTTCAACTGCAAGGCTGTAAGCTCCAGCTTAGCCAAGTGCCTTCAATTTTGATGCCTGGATACCATACAAAACACACTGTGCACCACAGCCAGAATTCACATACTGCTTTATCCATTACAGCTCAATTAGAGGAACAAATTCACAGCCCAAAACCCACCGACCAGGGGCTAAAAGAAAGAAGTGGTCAGACGCTAGCAAGGTCTATTGTCACAGGACAAGAGGAAGCGGTTTCAAACTAAAAGAAGGGAGATTTAGATGAGATATAAGGAAGAAGTTCTTTCCACTAGTGGTGGTGAGGCGGTGGCACAGAGCTCCCGGAGAGGTGGTGGTGCCCCAGCCCTGCAGACACCCAAGGTCAGGGATGGAGCTCTGAGCACCTGTGGAGCTGGGGGTGTCCCTGCTCACTGCAGGGAGTGGGACCAGGTGGCCTTTGGGAATCTCTTCCAACTGAAACCATTCTATGGTACTATGACACTACAACAGCCTCTGGCACTGTCAGTGGCAGGCATGAGCCCCCAGGGGCTGGCTGCATGGCTCACCTCACATCACCACCTGGCATCAACCACAGCCACGGAGGACAAGCAAATCCAAAGCTGAAGGACTGGCACCAGCACAACGAATAGGTTTGTTATGTCTTGACTACAGAAGCAGTTGTATCTCAAGGGAGTCTCACCAATCAGAAGAACCATTCACATAACAGATCAGAGATAACAGAGTGTTGCTAATGAACTGATCCTCACAGCTTGGTTACAAGTATTTAGAAATGTGATTTGTAAGTGGACTTTGTTGAGTTTGGCTGAGGAAGAATGCACAGTGCACGAAATCCTACTCTTCCAGCCAGGCAGCATCCAGGAGCAGAGCTGCAAGAGCAGCTGGGCTGCTAACCAGGCATGGCATGACAGGGGGCATCACAGAGTCACAGAACTGCTCAGGTTGGAAAAGACCTTAATGGTCCTCAAGTCCAACCACAACCCAACCATACTGCCCTAACAACCCTCTGCTAAATCACCAGCACCACATCCAAATGGTTTTTAAACACATCCAGGGATGGTGACTCAACCTCCCTGGGGAGCCCATTCCAGTGCTTAACAACCCTTTCCATAAAGAAGTACATTCCTGTGTGCATCCCAGCCCCAAAATTCCCATTCTTTCCATTCCTTAATTTCTCATCCAGTGCAACACTGGACTTCTTCTACAGAAAGGAGCTCACAACTTAGTCCTCTGCCTCTTGATATGAACGCAAGGCCCAGGAGGGCACAGTGGCACTGGCAGGCCTGGATGCTGGCAGCAGGATGCACACGTTCTCAGACAGCACTGAAGCAGCACACAGACACGTGCCACAGATGGCGCCGGTCCCACGCTGCAGGGCACAGCTCTGCTACTTTATTCTACGCACCTTCACATCGATGCTTAAAACAGCTGCTTTGCTGTCAGGGCAGCACAGAGCAGCCCACCACCTGAGTGATGATGTGCCGTGCCAACACGGCTCTGCTGAGCGCCAGCGATCCGCTGCACACAGGAGGGTGGTTCTCCAGGGAACAAAGCAAGCAGGTTTTGATCTTTCCTTTCAGATGAAGTCACCATTAGTCAGAAGTTTAAAGATAAAAGAAAGTTGTGTCAAATTCCTGTCTGATTCAGCTTTTCTATCAGCTGTATTTCCATAATCTCCATTTATTTTCCATTCTTGGGAGGACGAAGTTTGAACATAATATTTCAGAAGCTTCATTGTCTTTTGCTAATTAATGGTGACTCATTTCTTTCCATTCTAGATACATCTCATGCTGTCTTACTTCATTCTGGATAGAGGCATGTAATTATAACTGAATCATTAAGGGCCTTTTCTGCGTGCCTTCAGCTACCTCTGCTCTCAGTGGGTACCTCCAGGCAAAGCCTGCAGCACAGCCTTCTGCATCAGCTGCAATAGAACCAGTGGCTCCACATGCAATTCAGACTAAAGGGGATGCAGTATAAGCAGAGGAAAAGCCAACCAATCTAATAAATGCAAACTAAGGAAAATGTAATACTGCAAAAACAAAACATAAGCTGTGCACAAAAAGGCAGACTGTATGAAATGGCAGCATGAAAACATAATGGCTTTTTAATTTCTCTACTTAAGATTGACCCAACATTACGTTTCTTCTTGAAGTTCCTCTATGCCAACTACCTGAAACATAAATCGCATTTATTGTATTCAGGACTTCGGGAGGAAGTACAAAAATCTATCCAAGAACTTCAGAAAACACCAGCACCGGGCAATGACCAAATACAGGCAGCTGAGATGCTTAACTGCGTGCATTTAGCTTAGAAAATACCTCAGTGATAAGGTGATCAGAACTGTTTTTCCCCTAGGTTACATGTAGTGCTGTGAGGAACAGAGCTGGCCTCCTTTTTCAGGATGCTCTATGGAAATGCAGCCCAGGCTTTTGAGATACAGGAAGCACGTTCAATGGCAGCACTCAGTCCTGGTGACTTACACAGTAACACACTTCTTGGAGCAGATGACGTTCAGAGGTCCCTTCCAACCTCAACCATTCTGCAATTTAAGTACTTCTAAATACAGACAAAAATCAGAAACATGCTTACAAGGTGCTTGTTTTTCCCTCTAGGCTTATATTTTTCACATCAAATGGAAAGCCAGCTCATCTCTTTCTTCTTTCTATTTTCAGGTTGCAGCATATTTCTGCAGTTATCTTGCTGTACTTGAAATAATCTAAGACACGAGACTTTGACCTCTTGTAAGCAGATCTCCATACCCTTCCCCATTCTAATTTCTCATGCCTACCCCTTGGCCAGTTACCACCAGCACAGCAGCTTCACAGGGGCCAAACCCAGCTGAATTCAGCATCTCTGCTGTGCGTGCAGCCTTGGACTCAGTTGCCCCAAATCCCACTGAATTTCGTTGTTTTGCTGTTAACGTTGCACCACATTTGCTGCCTGCTGTCACCACCTGGAGAAGAAGCCCGAGTACTGCAGGCACCCAATCCAATTCGCTTCTAGATTTTGACCATTTCCTGCATCATAAAACCACTTCAGAAGAAACCGGGCCATAGAATTGGCCACTGGTGAATGACTAACAGTAACACAAGCTCACAAAGCACTACAGTTAATTGGCTCATTATGTATGCTGTAAATAATAATAATAACCTTTGAAAGAAAAGACTCCAATAGCAACCAATGCTATCAGAGATAACTCCCTTCAGACCTCAAAGTTCTCACTTGGCTCTGACAGACGAGCGAGGCATAATTAACACCACACATATTAGAAGGGCAATGAAGCTGATGAGGGGCACGGAGCAGGTGCCCCCAGGGGCCTGACACAGACCCCAGCCCAGCCCCTGCTCCCTGCCCGGCCTCCCCAGAGCACTGAGGAAAGGCTGTGGGCTGCTTTGGATGCTCCGTGCAGCTCCCACCCCACTGCTCACACCCCCAGACTGATTATCACCAACATGGAGCAGGGCTGTTGAAGACATCATAACAACCCTTATAAAAACACAGGGGATATGAGTACTGAGCTGCCTGTAAGGCCTCCACACTCAGACTGCCACTGCAGACCTGTATCCTGTACGCTCCTTCCCTTGTCTGATTTACAGAGGCTGTTCTGTACGTGTGCTGCTATGCCATTTCCACACCAAATGGTATTACACCACAGCTAGCTTGCAGTTATTGCTTTGGTCCCAGTCTGCTCAGGTTGTTTTTTTTTTGCTGGTTACAGCAGCACTGGCCTCAAGAAAACACAGTTCTCACAAAACACACACAAAAAAAAGAGCAAAAACACCCCGAGGAGCAGCTTTATTTTTAGGATCCCATGTATCTTCAGTGGCAGCGTTATGTAAGTCACAGCCCAGCCTCCCACAGAGCTTACCTCTGTAGTACCACTGGCAGGCAGAAGTAGAAAAAAACATGGCAGGAAAACACCAGAGAAGCAATCAGCCATACCTGATCCTCTGCTGCTCCCAAATAACACATTCTGTACTTGAACCCTGTTATCTCTTTTTTCCAACCAGGCACAGCTGTGCTTCCTCCACCAGCACGCCCTCAGCCCACTGCTGTGGCACAGCACTGATGCTGCAGATGAATTCTGTAGGCTCAGACCAAACCAAACTTCCCCCAACCCTTGTTTTTGAAAGGAAGCAACGCGCTAAAGCTGCTGTAACACAACCTGGTGATGTTCTCCATTGGCACATCAGATTTTGCACAGCTTGATGGCACACAGCACAGTGCACAGCAGGTGGTTACTTCCAAATCCCCTCCTGAGCTCCATGATCTATGTCAGGTCAGAACTAACCCCACCTTATTTCCTGGCATCCTACAGAGGCCCACAGGCAGCACAACTATTTAGGTGCTAACCTTACCCCAGCAAGTGCTGATGGAGATAGACTGAGATCCCTCAGTTACGCAGGGGTGTTGGTTTGGGTTCTTTGCTCAGAATTGGTTTTGTGCTTTTTTCCCTCCTCAGCCATAGATTTGTCTTCACAGCTTTGGATGCCAAGAGGACTCTGAGGTGGAATTACTACCTTCAGAGGCATCTCAGCCCACCCATTGCCCTCCATACAGTTAATGCACACAGATGAACACCCCAGCGGTTAGCAGAAAGCACTGCGCTTCACAGATGGGGCCTCTCCAGAATTGCTCTGTAAAGAACGGCAGATACACTATTACATGTAAAAATGTAATTGTACAGGATTTCAGTATGAAATCTCAGCTGGTGACAGAGACATTCGTCATCTGGCATTCTGCTCAGTGCAGAGCCCAAGGAGCAAAACTCTTTGGAGCAAAGGAGGTAAGAAAGTGTTTGAAGAAACCATCAGAAGAGCAACAGCATTCCAGCACCAGCACAAGATAACGAGTGTGCAGCAGAGATTTTGGTACTAGAAATACACGGAGAAACTGGTAGAAAGCAGCTCAGCAGAACGCACAGCCCAAAGAGACACACAGTAGATGTTTTCCCAAGGATGTGATGGAGTTTGCAGGAGCACCGACCCCAACAAAGGCAGATCCTTGGCCATTCCATCGGGTCATTTCCTGCTCAGAGCAATCCTTCATTGATGAGGTTTTGATTTATCCCTGCCTCTCCAGAAACCACCTTCTTGCCCTTCTGTTCAAGATGATAAATTTCTACAAAGACAACAATGGTTTGCGCAAACAGGAAACAAAAGCCCAAACCAAAGCGGTTTCTTTGTTCAGTGCATAATGCCCACGGAAAGCCTCGCTTCCATCACACTTGCTCTACGTGACAGAGACAGTGTCCACCACAGGAGTTTTGCATGTGCTCCTGAAGACGTATGGAGTATGGGGGTGTAGTGAGGAATCTGTGTTTCAGAAAGAAATCAGTTTGTGTTGCTGGGAAACCCTTCCATAGTCTTACAGCCAGCAAAAAAAACCCAGATGACTTCTCTATGCACAAAAGGCAAATGAAATAACAACATCATCTCAGAGAATTAGGCTTTGTGTCATAATAACGAGGTTTGCCACAACTCTCTTTGGGGTTTTGCACACCCAGGAACAACTCACAGAACACCCAGGCAAACCTCCATGCTTCTGAATGAGTCCTGTTGGTCTCCTCTAGAAAGAGCCTCCGAGTTACAACTCTGAAACATCAGGAGGAAAAAAAATCATTCTAACGGAATGTTAAGAAAAAAATTACAGCAGATGCATTAAGATTTATCTTAGAGAAAGCCCAAATCCGGGCCCTACGTGATTTACACACTTCAGCTGTGCAAACCCCAGGTGTCCCTGACCAAGGCCACTGACTTGAAACTTAAAGAAGGGTTTCCCATTGCACACTCCACTAAATTCACCTCTATAATAACACCAACAAACTCATCCTCTGCAAGCTACAGCCAGACCTTACCTTGGGGAACAGAAACAGGCCACAACCATCCACTGTATTCGGGATTTGGCTAAATGGTGGTTCTTACCACAGGGCCCCACTGTTGCCTACTTTATCCTCTGCTTTTCCTTCCAATCCTTAACTTTGAAGTACTTTATTCGACCACTAACAAGCGTGAACTTGCCATGCTGTCAGACTTCTCTCCTGCTCCCAGGATCCTGTTCCTGAGCAGTAATGCTGTTTTGCAGTTACAATTCTTTCACGCTCAGATACATCACTTTATGTTTATCTACACTGAAATTTTCCTATCACTTTATTGCCCACTCACTGAGTCTCTTAATGCTCATATCATCCCAAAGCTGTTCCAACACAACGACACTGAGTGGGCTTACATAAATACAAGCTGCCTCCAGGGCGTATTTCAGGCAGGACTATACCCCAGTACAGGAGCTGAAATAGCTCTGGGATCGGATCCATCTTGCACCAGCCCTACACAGACAAATCCCAAACACAATCACACTCAATAACGTGAAACCATGGATAAGCAGGACACGTGTGTTACAAGGGGCTGTGACCAGCACTGCAAGGCAAAGAGCCACAAGCAGCAGCAACACCAAGCTGCCCAAATGGCTACAAACAGGTATATGTGATTCAAGCAATTAAGAAGTCCGAAGCCAACCGCTTATTGATTAACAGTGATAAAGGAGTAAGCCAAGAACCAGTCAGAAGTGCTTTCTCCCTGACTTGGCATGCCATGCCAGAAAAACACACTTGTGACACCATACCCAGGCACTGATTCTCCTGCCACAGAAGAGAGGAGCAGCATTGCCCTCTTGTGTTGTGACGGAGCTAATCATCAATTCACCGCCGCTCCTTGCATTTTCTAAATCATCTATGAAGGTTTATTCAAAGACCAACGTTACAGAACTGCTACGTTAAAGAACATTACGAACAGACTCCACGTTGTCTTGTAGACAGGATTACAAATTGCTTAGCACACATGAAAGAGAACACTCTTAATATGCTCATAAGAGACGAACCAACCCTTCCGTTGTCAAAACACCCTACCCATCCGAAATTACAAACCCATTTTGTTAACTTTATTCATGGTAATTAAATGCAAATATTGAACAAAAGCCCCTGCCAATTCCTCTTTGATTTCCGTATCTCATCTACCATCAAGTGCACCGTTTTTAAAGTACCACAACAAATTAATTTAGGATGTCCTCTACCTCTATTTTTCAAATGCAGATTGCAACGCTGGCCTTGAAGACTGAGCGCTGAGCTTAACAGAAGCTAAAACCAGATTCAGACTAGGAAATAATGAAGTGAATACACCTTGCAGCCAGCAAATGAAATTGCAAGCAGAGGATGTAAAACAGTGAACCCAAAGTGCTACTGAAACATGAAGCTGAGAGTACAAGATTCACAGCCACACTGCAACGCCACTTCAAGAATCATATGGCAAGCTGGGCTTCTCACTTAATATTGCCATCCAATTCTACCGCTGCAATTCCAGTGCATGACCACTTGCAGCTCGTCTTCCTCTCCCTCCCTCCAGATGAATTCCCTTCCTTTTACACCTAAAATTCAGTTTCTGTTTTTGAATTCAACTCACTGCATTCCCCTCCCCGCTTTAATCAGCCCTCCCATAGCTTCTTTGGGACTTTTCTTGGGTTTCACATCAGACTTAAATGCCTTTTCCTAACAAAGACAGCCTCTTGTTAATACCTGGACAGAAAACAACCAGGAGGCCAAGGCCTGGGACTGTCACAGAAGAGTTCAACACCACCCTGAACTCTTCTATGGGTGAAAAGCTAATAACAAAACCTTTCACCAGAATCACAAGTTTCTTGGAGATGCACAAAAGTGAACAAAACAGGTCTGCAACATAAGCAGAGCTTCCAAACACTCTGTAAAGGTCACTCCACGATACACCAACTGACACACATCAACAGCTCTAAGAAATGAATAAGTTATTTAGTGCCTTTCAGAAAAAAAAAGCACAAAAGCAAAACCGCCATAACAAACAAAAGAACAAACCACAAGATGTCAGAAAGTAACAACAGTCCCCAAATAAACAACAGCACGAGGTTTGTAGCAAAGGAAAATAACCTACCAGTCTTGGTAAGTGGTGATTGCAATACTTGGCGGGGCCAACAAGGGCAGAGTCGTTGGTCTGCAGACGATGTCTCTGTCAGGCGTCCTTGCTTTTTCTGTCTGTCTTTGGGATAGTGGTGGTAACTGCAGGTTGCCAGAACAGCACCTTCTTCCTCTCCAGAGGTCTATGCCCAGGGCATGGCTGGAGGTACTGTAGGACTTGCTCAGCCCACACTCCAGGTAATCCAGAGCATTCTGCAAAGAGAAAAGCCACTGAAGTTCTGCAAACAAATGGCTTCCTCCATGACAGTAAATCACATGCAATTGTTTTGTATTACAGGTACGGCTACTCACAAAAGATAACCATATAAAGTCCTGGCAGAGTTTGACTGCATCACGTTGCTGTTTCATCGAGTTAGGAATGAACTTGAAAACTCACATGTAAAATGTCCAAGCTAAATTCCGCCCAATTCTAACCCAGCTGAACACCTCAATCATTCAGGTCGCTTTGGCGACATGAACTTTTTCTGATAATATTTCTCTCCACATCTTCTAAAAGCACCATTCCCCTCCGCAGCACAAACAGTTTGGTTTGCCTCTTGTTTTCGTGATGGCTCACCAGGCAAAGAAAGGTTACAAGAACACTGGCTGTGGATACACCCTGAATCATCAGCTAACTAAACTGACTACGGAGCAGCACAACACCTCCTCTAGGAACGTAAAAGAATCATTCAGCTGCTGGAGGAGTGCTGCAGGATGCAGCAGCTCTTAGGCTCTACTCCTCTCCTGTATTTCCACACACATCTCTGTGGTTTTCCATTTTTGGAGGGCCCCAGCTGTACCACGCAAGGCAATTAATGCTGTAGTTATCACGCCATCATTACAAACTGATGCGTTTCTCCAGAGAATGGGAACTGGCTTTTAATTAATAGGAAATTACGATGACGATTAGCAAGCATAGTAATGGAATAACATGCATCATTGCATTAGATGTTCAACACCTACCACAGCAAGAGATGCTGACATGCTTGTAAGCATAGAAAGCACAAAGATGGGATGCAAGACACAGCTTCCCCAAGACACAGAAACATCCAGCCCTCTCACCTACCATTATTACACCGAGCAAAGAACAACTCTTCAGAATTAATAGTGCTTGGTTATATATACTGCTTAATACACAAACTGCAAACAACTGTAAGGAAGTCAACCAGTCTCCATGTGGAACCATGACAGCCACTTGAAGCAAAACCAGCTGACACAAAGACAAGAGAGACTTCTGGCCTCACTTTCACAAAGTATTGGGAAAGACACAACGTAGCAGCGTACCTCATCTGCAGTTACTGCCATGACGCTTCGGCTCTTCTTCATTGTCGAGATTATAGTGCTCCCCACTGTAAGAACTTGCTGTTCAATTCAGCTTCTTCAGATGAGCAGCCTGAAAGAAGAAACAGCTGCAGCTGTACTTCTGAATAACAACCCATTCTGGGTAACAAAGCAGGTAGCCAACTGCTGGTATCACAGCTGATTCGTAACTTGCTGATCAATTCCACGTAACACCTGGCAGCTGATGTTAGGCAAGCATAGGTCTCCATTAGGGAAAGGGCAATTTAACTCTAGTAAAAGCATGTGAAATGTGATTGGTGTTCACACGGCTCTGCAATCCAACCAAGACTGAAACATGCACAAGAACATGGGATCAAAGCTAAAAGATTCCGCTTACAGGGGATTTTTCTTTAACTGAACCCTTTCCAGACATCTAGAAATAGGCTTGAGCTGGCTCTGACAGAAGCCAGCCCGAACAATTGTAATTCAGAAAAGGGACTGCATTTGTATGCAGTTCTAAACTTGAATCACAGCTCACAGCCTCTACTTATTGCCACCCTGGCACACACAGCAGCACAGCCACTCTGATCCCAGAGAGCACCCAGGTGGCACCAGGGGACAGCAGCACAGGGAGGGAGCAAACCCAGCGCTCCCAGCTCTGCTCTGCTCCTGGGGGTTTGCTGCTCACCAAAAGGTCGTGCTGCATGTTACACAGCAAGAACACTGATGGTTTTCCTTTTCTTTCCCCAGTAAATGAGAACTGCTTTGCCACTTCAGTGTGCACACAAGGCGCTTTGGCCCACTCTGAGCTGCAGCAGGGCCCTGCTCAGGGACTGCTGCCAAAGCCCCCACAGAAAGCTGCACACTGGGGTATGCTTTGGGGACTTGTAACATGGCATCCACTGTGACAGACCAGGGAGTCTGAGCTGCATTCAGCTCCTCTGGCTGCACTGCACTGCAGGCTCAGGAGAGCAGAAGGCAGCCCAGGCCGCCTGCAGAGCAGAGCCCTCACACAATGCCAGAGCCATCTCACTGCAGCCCTGGCACCTGTGCTGTTTGTATTTCCCCAGGCTCAGATGTCCATGCACACCTGCTCCCATGGCAGCCAAAGCCAGGAGCCCTGCAGCAGTGCCAGCACGCAGGGCTGCACTCCAACCCGTGCTCTGGCACAGAGAGAGGCCTTGAGGGGCAAAAGCTGGGGCAGGCCAAGGTGCCCAGGGCTGGCTGATGTTGTGCCACAAGGAGTGAGAAGTGAAGGCAGGGCAGCCTTCTGGCAGGAGAAACTGCTCAGAAACATCTCTGTAAGGCTCACAGCCCATCGGTCGGCCGGTAGTCACATTGCATAGCAGAACTGAGCTGCAGAATAAATGAAACCATTTTAATCCATCTTCAACAACGGTGAGAAACTAAACAGCCATGTTATGGAAAGAACCCCAAAATGACAGTGGACAGACAGCAAATGAGATGAGACACGGGTAAAGATGACAGCAACAGCGGCATGGATTCACAGACTGGGGAAATTAATTCTGGCGTGACTACTTGCTGCCAAAAATATGCATTCCTCTACAGCACACAGACAAAAGTCCTGAGAAATAAAAGGAGGAAGCAGGCTCCTAAGCAGCAGAACGAGGCAGGGTGCAGCTTTCTGGCTGAGCTGGATCCTACGGTGCTTCTTGGACGTGGTCTGCAGGCATGGTGGGGGTGGGCTGGGCTTGGGGATCTCAGAATGAATGGTTCTATAAGTACAAGCCTGCAGGTTCAAAGATACTTCCTGCCTACTGTGCAGGGAGAAGGATGCCAACAAGGCACCAGGTCTTTGGGTTGCCAAGCTAAAGGAAAGAACTGTTAACACTTGGTGGGTTATGCCACTGAGGAAGACTAATGCAACTATGAATAGCTTATATACGAGTGGTGATAAACCGAACAGCTCACAGCATTAATAGCAGTGATGAAGAATCCTGCACATTCTGAAGGAAGGCACAGGAATCATAGAGTCACTGAGGTGGGCTGTGGCTGGGTCCAATCCAACTGGCCAGCATGTACGCTAGGCAGGGTACGAGATCTGTGCTCTGATGGGGCTGACCTAGTTCTTACACGTGAGTGGTGTTGTGCTGGCTGACCACGTTGTTTGGAAATGACAGCAAATGCTCCTGTGATTTCAGGGTGGTGAAGCTTTATATTGAGGGTGTGGATTAACAGCGGGGTTCAATGCTGGCGACTGACAGCGCTGGGGATAAAACTACAGGGCTGCATGGGATACAGTCGGCTTTTCCCACACACTCTTAAAAATAGCTATTCAACTCATCCAGCGCAAAACCCGCTATTTAAAGAGATTTCCAAAGTGCAGCTCAATGTGCAGACTGTTATGATTCGCAGCCCCAGAAACACATCTCACCGTGCCACTGCTTTCCCCCCATTCTGGCTCTGGTGACAGGCAGACCAGCCCCTCCTCCTGGACATGCAGGAAGATCACATCTCTGCTGCTCACGCTGTGCTACTGCTTTGGATCAGAGCAAGGCTCTGGCAAGCAGGGCTGTTCATCCGGCTGCTTTCATATTCTACATTCATTTCCTTTTTCAAGAGGCAACGATTGAGAGACCGCAAACCAAACCCCAGGAGATGAGGGGCCCCGGTAGCCCAGGCTGCGCTGTGCCCCTTCCACCCAGCTCCAGCAGTGCTCCCAAGGGCACACAAGTGTCAAGTGTCACCAGCACTGCATCCATCTCAGTGGCCCAACACTGACCCTGAGAGGTCCTGCACAACCTGGAGATGGTCAGAGATAAAAACAGCAATTGGAATGCTGACTGAATAGAGGAGCCTTGTAAAGGAAGGGGCTGGATGAAGGAGACCTGATTGTACAGATAATTGATGTTCATTAGGAGGTTGCTTGCTGTGATATCGCTGTGGTTAAGAGGATTGCAAAGACTCATCTTTTCTCAGGCAACTCAACCACTGAAGCTGAGAATAACCACGTGGGTTCATCCCAGAAATCACAGCCCAAGCAGAGGGAAGAGCTACAAAGACTACCTCTTCTATTATTACTTTTTTCAAACTACATTAATGACTTCAGGATTGCATTTCCCAAACCCTTCGTCTACTCTTGTGGTCAAAGCCAATTCATTTGGGAACAGCCTGGGCTGTGACAAAGGCTGCAGTTTGCTGGTGGTACCCGGAGCATCCAGGACTGCCAAGGTCGTGCTATTAAAAGACACACTGCGCACCTTCCTTGTTCCTGTGCCAATGACAAGCGGAGCCTCCCACTCCTCGGGCTGCAGCTGAGCACTCGGAGAACACGGAATGATTATTAATTATGCTTTAAAAAGGAAAAAAAAAAAGCTACGTTCATTTAAAAATACATCAGAAAAAAAAACAAAACACCACAAACCAATGGCAGAAAAAGGAGTGCTGTTCCCTTAGCCTTGTGGATAGCCAGCAGCATGGGATATCCCAGCATCACCAGCACACAGCACCTGCCCCATGCCAACAGTGTACTCCTTGCTCTCCTCAACTCACCCCACCATTGCTTTAGTGACAAGAGGAGAAGTTCTGAAGTCCTTGGGGGAGCTTCCCTCCCCCTGCAGCTTATAGAGAGCCCAGGTCAGGCAACATGCAACCAAGGTTGCCTTGCTGAGAGTGCTGGAGCCTGCAGAGAGCTGCGTAACTGAGCCTAGAAACAAAGAGCACCCTGAGAAGGGCACATCGCTGTCACTCTTGTAACAGAGGAGCATCCATAAGCCATAAGAATTTTTCCCTTCCAAGAAACTTCTAAATAGTGAGAAAAGATGAAGTGCAAAATCAGAACTGTAAGGTGTCCCTGGGAAACCAGCGCTGAATGAGACCTGCAAAGGAGAGGACTCACCAAGGAGAGCAGAAATGTCAAATGCATACGCAGTGCAGAGCGAGAGCTGAAGGAGAATCACAGAATCATCAAGTTGGAAAAGGCCTCCTGAGATCATCAAGTCCAGCCTTCAGTTCACCAAGTCCAAAGCATCTTCAAGAGCTGCCAGGAGCCCAGGGAGCTGCAGTCCCCCAGCTGGTGCATGGAGCAGGACACAGGCCCACAGCCTGCTGCAACTGCCTGCCTGCACCTTCAGCTCTGCTTGTCCTGCAGCCCGTGTTGTGCCAGCATTCATGTACAGGTGAGCAGCTGGGACGTGTAAAGGAAGTCCACAGGTATGGGGAGATGGAGGAGATGCTGCAGCCAAAGTGGGTACCTGCTCCATGTGAAACAGCACCTCCCAGAGCAAGCTAATTGCCTGGTGCAAAACTGATTCTGTGGCAAATGACGGCAGCTGCTGCTGTGCTATTAACAGGGAGAAGAATAACAAGCTTTTCTTATCAGAGACATTGAATAAAAAAGCAAATCCAGTACCCAGATCCAGCTGCCACCATGTGCCCTCTTCTCTGTCTGCGTCTTCCCTGCACCAAAAAGCATTTTGCAGCTGATAAATTGCATTTTCATTAACTGCGTATTGTGGACTGCACATAAAGGCAATGCCATAAGGAGTTCAAGGAAGGAGAAGGAGTCCACGACCTCTCTGGGCTGTTAAACGAGTACAAAACAAGGCTGCTCCTGGGATAACAGCATCTATTCAGACTTGATGTATTGTTTCTAGCAGCTCTCCCTGTCTGCAGCATCACCGCTGCTAGTGAAAAACAACCGATTTATTTTTTCAGATCACAGATTTTGTGCAGGAGTAGCTGCTATGACCCTGTTATTAAGTACAGGAAGAGCCACCTCAGTTACCATGCATTGTATATATAAACTTTTTAATACGAACCAGAATATACACATCATCCCCCACAGAAAAACAGCCACGCACCCACAGCAGAGCCAAGTTCTCAGCCACCTCCTCCCTGGGCTTAACACACACCAGCAGCACCACAGCCCACAACCCACAGCCCCCCAGGGCCACAGAAGCGTGGAGGGAAGGCCAGCCATAGAGCAGAGACAGCAGAACAGGCATGGAACAGACCCAGCCGTGCCAGCGCTGCACCAGGGGCACACCAGCCGGTGTGACAGACCAGGCAAGATAACCTACTTCTAACTGTTTACTGTTTGTCCAAAACCAGCTCAGTCCTGAGATTTCAGAAGCAGCACAGTTCCTCTAGAACTGCAGTTCCTCTAGAGCAAAAGCAGCAGTTTAAGTGCAGGCTTTGGGGCTTGCCAGGAGAACCAAACTCGTTCCCAAAACTCACACCAACACGTGTCTGACACAGAGCTCTCGCTCCAGAGGACACGTGGCTCAGCAAATGGCTCCAGCTTTCACAAAGTCCCCTTTTCCATACAGACACAGAGAGCAACTAAAAATAAACTTGCAGTCTCACTGCAGAGGCAAAGCCTGGCACTTGGAGCACTAACACGGACGTTACTGCAATAGCATTGCACAGTCAATGAGAACCTGATGTATGCTAGTTCTGATGCTTACCTGACCTATGTTAAGTTCCTTACTTTGAGAGTGGTGAGGTGCTAGAATAGCTGCCCAGTGAGGCTGTGGATGCCCTGTCCATCCTGGATGTGTTTGAGGCCAGCCTGGATGGGGCCCTGGGCAGCCTGGGCTGCTATTACATGTGGAGGTTGGCACTGCTGCCTGCCACAGGGCGATATGTCACGATCCTTGAGGTCCCTTCCAACCTGAGCCATTCTGTGATTCTGTCATATGCCACACTGCTGCTCCAGAAGGAAACCTCCTGCCTGTCCATCCCACTGAAAGAACAAGCCCATGAGCAAATCAAGCTGCTGCTGACTCCCCCTGGCTTGCTTGAGTGCCCACAGTAAGGGATGAGAAGAGGCCAAGGAAGTACTGCAGTTAACAAGTAAAGCAATGGAATGGGGGGACTTTAGTATTTCTCCTTGGGAAGCAGCCTCTCACAGCCTGCCTTGCCCAGGGTCTCAATTTGCAACCCAAAGAACTGCAATGAAATACTCTTGATGCAGCCCAGAAGACGAAATGCTGCTTCTTTCCATTCTCATCACTAAGGGAAGGGAAGGGGTGAAACTATCAGCAAACCACCAGGAAGGACCTCACCACTAACAGTGCCAGATCAGTGGCACAGACTGGGGATACAGCAACACCGAAAGGAGAAGCAGCATGATGCCACACAAAGAGGGGTGTGGGTATCAGCAGAGCAGCCACGCTCTGGCAGAGCACCCCAGGCTCACACAACACCTCCCTCACAGCGTTCCAGTCTAGCAGCTGCATCACAACCATTCTTCCTCCAAATGGAAAGCCTCCAGATGTGTGCTCCCAGCCACCGCCCGCAGTGCTCCCACGCCATCACTTCACACCTTACACTCCAGGAGACATCTGTGACAACATCTTCATATTCCCAACAAATTCTTCCTAGCAAGAGGTTTCGTGAAGCCCAATTTAGAAGAACACAGAGCTTTACCATTCCAGGACTGTATGTTCCCTTATCCCACAGCTATTTTGTTGCGTTCCGTATCTGATATTTGGTTTGTTGGGGAAATATTTGTTTGTTTTCTCAGCTGAAGTTATTGGCTTTTTTCTTTTAAACGAGAGAATAGCTCAGAACTCTGCATGTTTCTCAGAAGTGAAGTGCTAGTATTGTAAGGGGAAAGTACCAACACCAGCACTTTCCAAGTTCTTATTGTTACCCTCCTTCTTCCCCCCCCTTGTTATCTAAACTCTCCAAGCCCTTAATTAGGTGGGGCGGTTCTTCCAGCACTCAGTGTCTGCCTCGTGCCACATACTTTAGAAAGTTCTGATGAAATCCAAGTGCTTCAAAGAGCTCAATTAACGAGCGGCGCTGCTCGGTGACCTCTCCTGCAGCACTCCCTGCTCCCGAGGTGGCACTGGACAGGGACGGGCTTTGTGCCGCTCCTCCTTTGTGTCACCAGGGAAATTCAGGCTCTTCTGTCCAAATCGTTCAGCACCGGCACTGCAAAGAGAACCGCAAAGAGACATTCCCCCACTGCTAAGCAGCAGGCTGCAGCTGGTACTGCTCTTTCAGTAAGACTGGAAAATCTGGGGGGAAAAGGCAGTTGCTCACCTTAGTAGCAATGAAGTGCAATATTGTCCTTGAAATATATGGGTTCTCTTAAAGCAAATATCACTACCGGCTGCAGACGATCAAGCTTGATCTCCTGCACCTGTGTTGTAGAAACCAAGTATCTGTATTCTCAGCACAGCATCCTTAGCATCCTTCTGAACTAAGCTCACCCCGGAGCAGGACTGGTGTTACTCATTCCCATGCAAAAAAAGTCAAAACAGCAGCGTGACGCAGACACCAAGTGACCTTTTCAGATCACAAGACAGCAGCATCCCAAATGCTAAAAGTCACGAGGATGGCCTAACATTTCTGAAAGGTTTCCTGGTTGAGTTTCTTTGGATGATGTGCTTAACTCAGGCAAAAAATAAACAAAACAAAAACAAAGAAAAATCTGTTCCTTTCTCTGGACGGCAAAGTAGACTTCCCTTCTGGGCAGGCCTTTGCCTTTGGGACAAGCAAGCCCACCCTACCCTCACCTGTACGAGCAGCATGGTGGGTTGGACCACACTGCAATGCAAGCAGGGCCCCCTGACTGCTGCAGGAGGAGCCCATGGAGAGGGCTGGGGTGGTTCTGTGTCTCCATACAGAACCATGACAGCCACACTTCAGCCACACAGAGGTAATTTCCATGGCAACGTACCTCTCTGTACGTGCCCTCTAGACACCTCTCCAGCACAGAAAAGCCTTCACAGGTACCAAATGTTTATGGCCCCGGAAGGCAACCTGAGCCTTCCACCGCTGCTCATGGAAACAGCGCTTTATGAGCCAACAAAGAAAGCTGCTGCCATTCTCATGCTCCCTCTCGTTTCTTTAAATGGCTGTAAGAAAAGAAGGGAAGGATTTTCCAAGATGAATAGCAGGCTAACAGGATCTGTGCCTTGTTAGGGCCCCACCAACTGTTCCATACCGCCCAGCTCGGTGAATGCCCGCTGCAGGAGCGGCGCCTGGCCTTCAGCATTACCCTCCTGAAAAGCCAAAGGGCGCCTGGCAGAACAGCAGCATTCAATTGCTCAATGGATTTTAAAGCAGGGATTTAAACCTCCCCGCAGAATGTGCAGCAAAGATCAACAGCTCTCTTTGCAATTTGGAAGATGTTTTGTTGAAGAATAAAAAGAAAGGCCGCAGCTTTTCACCTTGTTCTTACTACCTCTGCACAGTGCCCATAAGAGACCCTCATGCTGTACAAGCGGGGGCCAAAGCTCCGTCCTGGGGCTTCCGAAGCAACCGTATACTCATCTTTGTACAGCCTAACACGTGCAGAACCACAGGGATGTGGCACTGAGGGATGTGGGGACGGTGGGGGTTGGGGATCCTGCAGGTCTTTTCCAGCCTTACTGATTCTATGGTTACCTCCACCTTGATTGTGACAGACAAAGTGGTGAACGTGGAGCACAGATCGAACACCTGGATACTCTCACACCTGGCCAGAAAGGAATGCCTGCCTGCAGCACGGGGATTCCACGTGAACCACAAGGCACCGCAACACAAGGCCAGGTGAGAAACCTGAGCAGCCTGTCCATCACAGCCAGCTTCTTACCTGTGCCTGAGGGTTGTTCGTTTGTTAAATAAATCTGATCTTCACGTAGAAGCAAGAAGGTTTTCAAATCCTCGGTTTTAACTGAACAGATGCACTCGGTTGCTATACATTACCCAAATACTTTATGAAGACCACAAACCACTTCACTACCAAATTACTGCTAGCTTCAGAACTTCCATTATCTACTTAATTGTTCCACAGCAACTTCAGTGCTTTAAATGCAGAAGCACGCAGTCACGCGAATTACATCCTGCCATAGCGAGCCTTGGCTGTTCCAAAGCTTTATTAATTCCTTGTGCAGAACCAGAACCAGGCAGATCACAACAGCAACAACCACCTTCACAGCAGGCTGCGAGCAGCATCCCAGATGTCTGCACTCAGCCCCTCAGCCATCAGCTGGCACTAACTATTGCACTTACACACTGACTGGTTCTGCCCTATGTGTCCAGACTACGTGTGCAAATAATTCAGTTCATAGATAAGGAAATACAACAATCCTTTCCCACGCCGACTCAAAGGAAGCACACAAAGAACTCATAGGAGACTAATGACTTGTTTTGAACTCACTATAGCCATAGCCCCAGTCCTGGCAGGGCCCTCCCAAAACAAGGTGCTGTGGGGCAGGAACCCATTGCTGCCCTCAGAACCACTGCACTGCCACCACTACTGCCTCTTTGGGGTGAGCTTTGCCAACTTTCAAGCATCACTGGACAACACTGGGCACAGATGCTGCACAGATGAGCATCGCTCTGTGGATGTCCAACCTTTTTGCAGCACATAGAGCAGAGGAGAACTGTCCTTCCCATGAACCAACTCAGGGTTTGCTGTGAACCTGAGCACAGCAGTGCCTGGGGCAGGGCTTCCTCGGCCATGGAGCAGCCCCCAGGCCTGCATCCCTTCTCTCTCCTCAGCTGAGTCACTTGGATCATACATCTCAAACCTGAGCTTCCCAGTTACTATAACAACTTAATGGATTTCTTCTTGATGCTATTAATTACATTCAGTTTAATCTGTTCGTACTGGCTGCTGGAGGAGGCACTGTGTGATAGCTTCTCTTCTGCCTTCAGAAGGCTTTTTACATTCCTAACTCCAGCGCTCAGGTTCTCCCCCATGAATCTCCTTCCACCGAGATAAGGAAATGCCTATATTCCCTCTTCTGAGAACTCTGAATAGAAAGAAATACTGTGGGTTGTTTTTTTCCTGTAACCAAATAAGATGCCCATAATAAATCTGAGGAAGCTGTACCTCAGCTGCATTTCTGCAGTAAATAAAAAGTTCTGTGCACAGAACAGCCTGTAACCTGGCTGAATGCATTTATAATATATCCCCATAGAAAAAAGCCGAGCACTTGGCAAGCCAAACTACAGAGAACACAAGCAGAGCAGCAGTCGGAATCTCATTTATGAGGCCTACCTTCCACAGCCTCAGGGTATGAATGGGCAGATCTCTGCTGCTGCAAACAGCAGGAGACATCAGAACCACAAGGCAAACCCGAGCTTGGGGAGTGCTACCGTGGGCAGTCAGCTCCTTCTGTTGCCACTCGCTCCAGCTTCAGGGCAAGCAGTCAGAAGTGCAAAGCTCAACCCAGCTGCACAGGAACAGAGGACGAAAGCAATGACTGTGCCCCGTGCCCAGTCTGTGTTGGGGCTGTACAGGGAGGGATGCTGGCCAGGGAGCAGCAGAGGACATGGAGTGGCAGCAGAGGACAGATGGCCCTGCCCTGCAGCCACTGCCCATCTGCACTGCACTGAGCTAATGCAGGCTCTGAGCACCAGAGCCCCACCACTTGCAAAGGACAGTGGGCCAGCGGCAGACTGCAAGGCAACCACCAGCCACTGGCAGGATGATAGGCTGCAAAAGAGTGAAAATCAAAGCCCAGAGGTACAGAAGGGCACTTACAGCACTTTCAGCGTTTGCTGTGCATTGCTGTATGTCCATCCCAGCGAGATGTCAGCTGCTTTGCTCCTTCCTCTGCAGCACGGGCAGATACCGCCCTGAGCTGCTGGGCATGCAGGGACACCAGCTGCACTCACCTGGCTTCACAGACAGCCTGCTGCTACTGCCAGTGGCTGCAGTGCTTGGACAGAAGTCTTGGAAGGGATCCAGGCTCTCAAGTGGAATTGACAGTATTACCTCCACACTTATCTCTGGAAATACATCTACTGCTTGCTGAAAAAAAGGATCCTACTTACAAAGGGACAAACCACGAGCAGGGGGACAACGGAATGCTGCAGACAGCCCAAACGCCTCAGGAACCAAGTCGTCATGCTCCTTTCTCCATTTACATGCCTCCATTTTAGCTCCGGAGTGCAGAACTGCGCTCATCTGCAGAGACGCCGCCGCGCACCGTGCAGGATAATTTTAACCCCACAGACATATGGAGAACACTCCTTTCACCTCCTCTGCACAAACAGCAGAGCTGAGCCCTCAGACTGCCCACGGGGAGAAAAACCTTCTCGAGATATTTTAAAGAACAGTCATCATCGGAGCGATAATAAATAGCTGTTTATATTTAGTGTGGAAACATGATGTACTACATTTTAATCATCAAGTATGCAGTAGTGAGTACCAGAACACAAGGGAAGTAATTTTACATCGCTTGCAATTTATTGTTTTATTTCAAATTCCTCGTCTCCATGAATTTAATTGCCTTGTTTACAAGCTACACTTGTTAGGTACCTCCAAGTATCCTTTTACAATCAATGATTGCAGCCATATCTTAAAATCACCAAAGTATATGCCTGCAGTACAAAAGCGCTGTGAAGCGGCTGTGCACACACATGCCGGCTACACACGTGTTTATCCCGGAGATGCAAGTCTCCAAGCAGCAGGTAGAGCTCAAAATGCTTTTTCCCCAAGTGCTCAGCTAATTTTCAGCCTGGAAAGATCTCCTGCAGTGCTCACTGCGAGGTGCTGAACAACTTGTCCAGCAGTGCAAGAGCTGGCAGCAAAGTGCTGACTTCCAACTGGGAGATGCACAGACACCTCCTTGTATAAGAGCCCCCTGCACTACTGTACCAACCTGGTCTTTGTACCTGGCTGGCATCAACCTCTTAAAAACAGCACTGAATAAACACAAGCCCAGCCTACTCCATGCAAGCAGACTGCAGAAAGATAAGCCTGGAGCCAACAGCACCACAGCTCCAGCACAGAAGGTGCTGCTGCAGCTTCACCATTCCTATGTGGTTCGGCCACTGCTGAACAGCACACCCGAGGCACTCAGCCCCAGCACAGACAAGGGGTTTCCTAAACAGACAAGCACAGCAGGATGAACGTCATGACCACTGCCCTCGTGTGAACGGGGAAAGGAGGATGTGTGCTCCTGCAGGCAGAGGCATGCACTGCTGGAGCATCCCATGGAGAGGATTGTGCAAGGAGTCCTCTGCTTGTTCCCCACTGTATAAATAAAGCGAGGCAGCTCACGCAGATACACAGCTGGCATCAGTCCCTGCCGGTAATGAGAACAACAAGCAAACCCCACAGCAGCACCAGCTCCAATCGCAGAAGAGAAGCAACATTTAACTTAGCCAAAGCCGACAAATATTTCTACCAATGGGCGCAAACTCAACAGGTGTTTGCTTAGAAAGCCTCTCATCAGCCCCAACAAACCTTATCTTTCACTTACCCAGTGCCTCCCACCTCTCACTGCACACAATCAATTCCCCTTACAACCAGGTTACAGTAGCAGCCAGCAGAGCAGCTCCAAACTGGTACACACAGACTGGTGACTTCTGTGCAATACTTTTTACACTTGGAGCGGATGACTAAGGAACCAGCCGCCTGCTTCCCTGTCATCTGGCTTTTTTTCCCCCCTTTTAATAAATGAATGTTATCCCATGAATTTGCCAACAGGCTGCAGAAGCACGTTAAGCAATAGGTAAACAAGCATTTATTTTTATAGCTCTTCTGCTTGATTTCATTTGAACGCTGCTTTCTTCCTGCCTTCCTGAGAAAAGGCATTTAAAGGCTTCAGTTTATAATGGAACTGATACACCAGTGAGCGCAAGCTGCTTGAAAAACAGTCCTTTGGCTCCTTCAAAACGTACAGAAATGAACAAAAATGAAGGAAAAATGTGGAAAAGCACAGCGGCCCAATTCACCTCCAGAGCAGGGGAAGCATCAGTCAGACAGCAAGCACTGCACCAAACCTCGAATGGAACGGGATTTCAGGGAAGCAAATGAGCTTCTGAAAGAGAAATGTAAAGCTCAGGACTGGTTACACGTGCCCCAAACCCATCAGGAAAGTGCAGCGGGGGAGATTTGAAAGGGAAAGTTCTGAATTTGTTTCAGAAAGAAAAGAGAAAATTAAGAAAAATGGAAACTCGTATTTCTTCCCAACCCTGCACAGCTGAGGAAAAAGTGTGGAAGGGAATCCTAAGAACTATTATGGCAGCACGTTAATTGTTAGCACAGCAGGGCATTTGTCCACATCTCCCCAACGATGTACTGCTTCTGTCTGTCTCTAGCAAGGATTCCTCATGAAAACCTTGGGGAAGGGCTCCCTGCAGACACCTAACGAGCTGCAGGAGGCTGGGCTGAGATCCCTGCATCCCATAAGATGTACCCAAGATACCCCGAGAGCTTTCTCCAGTGATAAGAGCTTCTGGAAGAAGCTGAATCCGAGTTCACAAAGGAGTACTTAACAGCCTGGTTCAAAATGTTCTCTGCCTCCCATCCCAGAATAGCGAGTGTTACCGTGAGCTCAGAACACCAGTAGCCCTTTGCAAAGGAAAAACAGAACCTGGAGCTATTTCAGTGCCCATTCTCCAAACCGATGTCTCCAGTGACTGTAGATGTGGTACATACGGATGCCTTTTCCTCCAGAGGTACGACCAAAATAGGTAGCAGTGGGTTTAGATCCTGCACCACACGCAGTCGGTGTGAGGTTTGTGATTAGCACTCCTGAGCACAGTGTGCATCGCAGGAATAGCATCTTCTTTGAACAGAATCCCATCAAACAGCGCAGCTTCACCCTGAAGGTTTCCATATGTTTTATACTTATTTTCTTCTCGAGAGCTCTTGTGAGATTGGATCGTTTTCTGTTTCTTATTTGGGCTCGTAGTTTCAGCAGTGATTACCAGCAAGGATTAATCATTTCAGGCTCCTCTTTTCCTGAAGTCCCTGTTTTCACACTATTTATAAGCACTCTTGAAAGCATCCCCGTTGCAAAGAGCTTCACTCCCAATTTATCTTTCCCATTTAACAAGTGCTCCGGCAACTTCAGAAGGTTCTTCTGGTGCTATGCATTCAAGCAGTATGCAGCCCATTGCTTTCTCGAGCAATTACTGAACTACAAAAGCATGAATGAAATGAAAATCAATGGCAAGAATGTGTTTTTACTGTTATACCATTACATCACCCAATGCTCTGAAATGGTTTTTCAGCAGGTGCAGGTAGAAAGCACCCGATCCGCATCCATCAGCACGACTCATGTTCAAATCTGTCAAGCAGCAAGAAGAATAGCGCGGGCTTCCCAGCCAAGAGGGAGCTCTTCCTTGTTTCTGTGCATTTCACAGTGTATGCCCCAAACCCAGCCCTTTATGTCAGAGAGGGAGCACTGCGGCTCCAGCAGCGCCCAGACCTGCAGGTGCAGCACAGCCTCATTATCTGGATTTGCTTCCAGCAGAAACAACTGCTCCTGGTGTCTGTCAGCAGCACCGAGCGCGCTCGGGACCTCGGGCACAAAGCAAAAATGGAAAGAGCACGGTTATTTATTCTAGCAAAGAAAAGGTTCCACTCGTTGTTTACATGTTTACAAACACCGTTAGAAAAGAAAAACACTTAAAAGAATGCTGAGAAGGGAATCCTGGTGCTGAGCTCTCACTCAGTCTCCTGCAGCTTCTGTAAAGCTGTGAAAGATGCACAGCTGCTCCAGCTGATTGCTGCCCGCACAGCGCCGCCAGCAGGACGGGCTCCTCTGTGGCTTTAGAAGTGCTCGGCATCTCCTGACATAAACATCACCTAACAGAGGTGGCTTACAGAGCAACCCTGCAGCCCCAGCAAGCAGCTGCTCCCTTCTGCCTGCCTGGCTCTTGGCTGCCTTCAAGGCTGCTTCAATGTGGCCTTGCAGAACATGGTTGGTGGGCATGGTGAACATGGGTTAGCAGCTGAACTTAGATCAGGGTGATCTTAGAGGTGTTTTCCAACTTGTGATTCCTTGATTGTTTCCTTAAATTGGTTTTAGACGAACTCTCTTCTTCCTTCTTGCTCTTGCTGCTTTTCTGTTTGCAGAACAGAGCCTCTGCTCACCATGTTGTTTTACAACACATGCTTTGAATGCCCTGTGATGTCTGTAAGGAAGGAATGATTTTGCACACACCAACAATCCGTACCCTAGTTTGTGCAGGTTGAAAAACATTTGTTAGAAAGGGTATTAGTACCTGCTGGTTACCCTTTCAGTCACTCCTTTATTACCTCTTATGCATTAACTGCAGTCATTTCCCTTCTGCTGCTGCTCACTGAGGCTCCATCCGTAGCTGGAAGGCATGCCTGTAGCCACAAACAGCCACCGCTCCCTGAAAGACCTGCTGCCTATAATCCGGCCAAAGTAAGGGTGTTGTGCTGCACATAATCAGCTGCGCTGCACATAATTAGAGAGCAAAGGAGTACATGTCAGCTGTTTAGCAGCTAAGTGGGGCTGGTTTCACGTTCTCAAGTTATTTGCAAGTGAAGTGTACGTCAGCACATGCCATTTCAAATACTTCTCAAAAGCATCATCTCATCGTTTGCATCCCTGTGCTCCACTGTAGTGCAGCCTAAACCTGCAGCACAACACCAAACAAATGTGCTCCCATGCACCATTCATGCCACCCCTAGAAACAAATACGTTGGCTGCCTCAGCTTTTGCAGTGCACTGCAAAGGATCCTGATGGGCTTCACCGCTTGGCTGCTTTCAGAAACTCATTTAATACCCGACAGACTGTCCTGCATGGAAATAATGGTGCTTCATCCAACCATCCAGAGCTCAAGGGAACGCAAAACTGCTTGGAGATGTCTGGGTTGGCCATCAGCAGAATCACAGAGGCTTTCCACAGTCCGAGATGGAAAGGTCCTCTGAATTAACTTGTGTTTCAGTTATAAAAAGAAGCTTTAAAAGACTCAATCAATTTAGAGCTATCATTTTCAGTGAACCAAATGCAAAGAGAGGAAACTATTTCTGAAGAACTGTACCGAGGACTTGAATTCATCAGTGGTATAAAAATGTACAAAGCTTGCTGCTCTTTAGGGTCAAACTCATCCTTCCTGCCAGCCCTGCACAGAACAGCCCAGGGGCTCGAGCTGTTCAGAGCTGGCCCCACTGCCTGAGTCAGAGGACCCTCATGGGATCCCTGTGTTGTGTTTAATCCCCAATAGGGCATGTCCCACAGGGGCAGGACTGCTACAGCTAAACTCAATCAGGTCTCAGAAGGGAACATCTATGTTTCTTCCCATGGCTGAAGCCAGCAAGGCAAGGCGTGGTGGGTTTGACAGTGGCAAGGGTTGGATGCGAGCCTTTGAAGGCAGGCTCTGTAAAACTCAGAGTCCTCTTGCTGGGGAATGGGAAACATCCGAGCACCTCAAACTGTATGGAAACCTGGAACTTAACTCCACCTGAGCAAGGCTCAGCCCATCAATGAGCCATCGGCCCACTTGGCTCCAGCTATCCCTGTTTAAGGACCAGAATTCTGCACATTTCTTTGTGCACTAACAACTTCCAATTCCAAATCCAACCTCAGAAACCCAACCCCAGCCCCTTCTAGGGCTTCAACCACCACCTCCCCCAGCCTTCTCCTCCAAAGCATTCTTCCCTGTTGATATATATCCTTACAGAAAGGAGCGGTCAACTAGTCAATCCCTGACCCCAGTTTCGGTGATACGCTACACCAGCACTTGTACAGCTTTTGTGCACAGAAAAAAAAAGAAATGACAACTGGATTTGTGGCAAATCTCACCTGCTTTCCAGTGCCTATTTATGCTATGCTGGATCCAACTCTCGGGTACTTCTGCTCCACTGAAATCCACTGTAACCTCACAGAAATTCACAGGAACTCGGTATCATCCCTGTGCCATCCTGGCCACAAACAACACATCCAAACCATCCTGCTGGGCTGTCCCAGCACCCATCACAAGCCACTTGCTTGTGGAAGCACCAGCTCTTACCCTGCTCTCAAGACTCTGATGATTCATCAGGAAATGTTTTACCAGGCTTTATAACTCCATCCCACGTAAAGCTCCTTTCCCAGCATCACACAGCTCACCCTATGCGGTACCAACCGGGGAGTGAACGGCACCGACCTGCACTTGGGCTTTGGATCATTGAGGGGGGAAACACAAACAAAACAACTCACCACATAGAAAGACAAGGGAGAGAGGAGGCAGCTACGTGGGTCTGTTCCAGACCTCCTACCCCTGACTTAACACTAACATGAACAAAGCATATTGTTATTGTTCCGTACGCAAACAGGAAAAAATGCCAAACTTGAAGCAGACGTGCACTTACAAAACTACGCTTCTTAAGCATCTGAATAGCCACAGATCTAATCCATCGTGATCCACTAATCTGCCTCCCATCACTGACAGTGATGCCAGATGCTTCAACAGAAGCACAAGAAATTCTGCTGCTGGCAGACAGGATAAGCTGCTCTCATGGGAAGTTCCCTCTGAGCCTCACATCCCAGGGACCGGCTTAAGCTGCGAAGGACAGACATTTACATCTTTTGAAAGCCCCACTTTTGTCTCTTCAGTGTCTGCAAAGTTTCGTACACTTCTGGATACTCCTGACATCCAGCCTTGAATGCTGCAGGGATGGGGCATCCACAGCCTCCTTGGGCAACCTGTTTCAGTGCATCACCACCCTCTGTGTGGACACGCTCATGACCAGCCTGACCGCACTGCACAAAGGGCTGCAGAAGAGCAGAGCCAGCGGGTCCTTAAAGCCACACAGCGGCTCTAAGAGGGAAAGAGAAACGGGCCTCGTGGGCATATTTTTAGCAAGAAGAGAGATACTATCAATCCAATCTCTTTTTTTTTAATGTTAAACAAGCTTTCAGAGTTGGAAAATTTTTTCATAATTAAGGAGCGCAGTTAGAATGTTTTACCTACAACAGCTAAATAACCATCCCTCCACATTGCCTGAAACCAAAACATGACGGCAGCGAGAACCTGAAAGTGAAGCTGACAAATTATTTCAGCTCTTTAAAGCAAAAAATACTAATAAAAAACCCATCACAACACAGAGCGTGAGTAATACCATCAGATTAATATCCCTTCGCTCCAGGAGCAATAGTTAATGGATGCAGACACGTTTGTTTGCAACAGCCTTCAAGTTTAGGGGAGCTCTTTCCCATCATCCATTCTATGCCTTTCTAATAGTTTTCCCATCTGCTGGGGCTATATTTATCCCGCTGTCACAATGATACAGTTCCATTTACTGATGGAGCTAGTGCAAAGGCTCACACGCTTTATTTTCTGCACAGTGGACATTACATTTAAACAAATAGAGGCGTCTGTACGCTCCATTTTGTCACTGTTTTTTCCTCCATGCATGGAAACCTCCACTTCCACGCCACGTATTTATCCAACACCTGAAATCATGAGCACGTCACGCACAGAACAACAGGCTGACAAACACTGCTGGAGCCATGGGAGCACGGGAAGCTGCACATCACAAAACAGAAGTCAAACTAAGGAACAAAGTGAATTGCTCCCTTCCGGGCACTGATCGCCCACTGTACAACGTCAGGGAAGTGGCACGAAAGCGAGTTCTGTCTGTGCCTCTGTGTGTGTCGGGGTGCTTCCCAGCACAGCTCAGCTGCTCAGCACACAAACCAGATGCACTCCAGTGCAGGTCAGCAAGACTCAAGTTCTTGGAGGTAGTAAATATACACTCATCATAAATACACACTGTGCTACTAGAGAGAAACCAGCGGAGCTACAGCCATAGCATTTCCTGCATCCATAACTTCAGGACAGGTCTGTCTGGGTAAAGCAAGTAGTCCCAGCCAGGTGGGCTGTCAGCACTACAGTCTGCTATATAAGGATGGATTTTACAATTCCACTCACAGTTCCCACATTAAATACAGAAGACACTTGACTGCAATGACTTTAAAGTAAGACTACTGCTCATGGAGATGATTAGACCTGTTATAAGCTGCTTGAGAGATAAGACAGACTCCTGAGTAAGGATCTGAGTATCAGATAAGGGCCCACGCTGCAGCTCAGCGCTGGGAAGCACCGAGCCGAGGGGCAGGGAGGTGGAGTGGGCACAGAAAGAGAGCAGGATGCACCTGCAGCACCCTGCTTGCTGCCAGAGTGAGGAAAGGGTCCTACCTGCAAATACTGAAACAGCGTGGAACCAGGATTTGCTGAACTACCGCATCCCCAACACAGCAGTTTGAGCTTGAGGTTTTGTACCTGGCTGCAAATTCAGCCTCAGAACAGTCTTGGAAGCAGCAGCCAAGCAGGGCCGAACCTCACACCGCGCTCAGCCTCACCTGTAGATATTACATTAAAATGGTTTGCTGGGATCTCAGACATCCAAGGGCGGGAGCAGAACAAGACAGAGGTGTGACTGGGAGTACCTGAGCAGCACATGGTGACACATCGATAAATCATGAACAGAAATCAGACACAAGAAACGGACACATAACTACTGCAAATAACCTGCTGTACGCAGCCAGTGTGCTTCACAGAGGGAAAGTGCTCCCTGTACTAAAGAGCTTAGGTTTCAGCCGAGCTATAAACCAGAGATTTGTCCACAATCCGGCCACCAGCTCTGCACGAGGGTCGGTCTCGGAGCAGCACAACAGCTCTCTATCCAGCTGGATCTAAACCCGCACACGCCATTTCCCAGCTCGTTCCTCTGGAGCATTTCAGAGGGAACCAGCCCCCCTCACAGCACGGATCCTGGAGGGCGGCACACGGATCTACCGGGAACAATCCCTGCAGTACTGGGGACCTCTGGGGATGCTCTGCTTCTCACCTCCGTGGTGACGTTCCTCCTGAGGCCTCTGCCGGGTGCTACCAGGGCTGCGTTCCCTCCTCACTCCCCGACACGGGGATGGAGGCGGCTCCCCCCGCTCCCTGCTACGGGGGAACACCAAACTTCCCCATCCATCCTCACCGAGCTGCGAAAGGGAAACCGGAACAACAAAGTGACTCCAACCACATGCGAGCGAACGTGATGCACAGCAGCGGAACCCAGAAGGGAGAACGCCGCGGGGAAACTCACGCGCAGGGGCTGACCTGGGAAGGGGCCACGAGGAGACACCGGTTGCTTTGCGCGCACAGCGCACGCCCGGCCCGGCTGCGTCCCACGTCCGCGTGTCCGTCCGGCCCCGCATCCCCTCCGGGCCAGGGACGCGGCCGCAGACGCTGATTTAGGCGGACCGCCGTGCCGGGACAGCCCCGACATTCCCCTCCTTCACATCCTCCAAAATGAAACGAGCGATACGAGCAGCCAGAACAGCACCGTCCGGTTACATTTCCCCTCTTCGGAAAACCATGTTTTCCTTTATTTCCGACAGCAGCCCATCCGCTCCCATCGCCGTGCGACTCCACGCCGCACAACTTACCCAGCCGCCGGCGGACCCGCAGCCACCGCTCCCACCTGCCCACGGCGGAGCTCCGCCCGCAGCCCCGCGCTGCGGCAGCCCCCGCTCAGCACCGGCGCCGCCGGGAAGCCGCTCACCTCCGCCGTTACCCCGCGTCGTCTCCGCAGCTCCACCGCGGGGCTCAGCGCGCTGCGAGGCCGGCTATCCGCAACCGGCAGCGAGCGGCGGCGGAGCGAGAGGGGCCGCCACCTGCCAGGGCTGCGCCGGCGGCTCGGCTCGGCTCGGCTCTGCTCCGCCCGGCTCGGCTCTGCTCGGCGCGGTTCCGCTCCCCCCCCAGCCGGCCGCGGGCTGCCGGGAGGGAGCGGCGCCGTCCCCCGCGGGCGCGGGGCGGGCTCACCTCAGCGGGCGCTCCGCAACGGGCGGGAAGGAGGGAGGGGCGAGCGCCGCCCGGCAGGAGAGCGGAGCAAAGCAGAGCGGCCGTGAGAGCCGAGCAAAGCGGCGGTGCTCGCGGTGCTGGCGGAGCTCGCGCTGCGCCTCAGCCCGTCACGGCCGTCCGAGGCCTTGGCTCAGCGCTGCGCTCAGCCCGGCTCCCTCTCAGCCCGGCTCCCCGAGGCCCTGCGGCGTCCGGAGAGGCGGCGACTCTGAGGTGCAAGATTTTGCACGTGGGCCGAGGCTGCCCCCAGCAGCAGCACGGAGCGGGGCACGGGGCGGTGCAGAGCGGCCCTGCCCAGAGAGGCCTGGCGCTGCCGGTGGGTGGGAAGTTGGATGTGAGCCCACAGTGTGACCCCGCAGCGCAGACAGCCGAACCTGGGATGCGTCTGAACTGGACCTGATGATCTTGAGGGTCTTTTCCAACAAGGGGGGTCGGCATCTGCTGCCATGGAACAGCGATGGGACGAGAGGTGACAGCCTCATGCTGTGCCAGGGCAGGGCAGGCTGGGTGCTGGGGGACATCTCTGCTGCAAAGAGCGCTCAGCACTGCACAGCTGCACAGGGGTGGGCTCACATCCCTGGGGGCGTTCAGAGCTGTGGGGATGAGGCACTGCGGGATGAGGGCAGTGGGGGTGTGGAGGTGGGGGCCTTTGAAGGCTTTTCCAACCTGGGTGATTCTATGGTTCGAGGACACACGGCCCTCAGAACCGCAGCGCTCGGCCCTCGGCAGGGCAGAAGGTGACACGGCAGCACGGCAGTGCCATCACAGTGACATGGCAGCATGGCAGTGCCATCACAGTGGCATGGCAGCACGGCAGCAGCAGGATGTCCCCTTGGAGGTACGCACAGCTCACCATAACCTCGGGACAGCGCGGCTGCAGCAGCAAACAGCAGCCTGCCTTGAGGGTGCAGCCATGCAACAGAGCTGCTCACAGCACCTCCAATGTCTGTGATGTGGAGGCTTGGAAGAAGTCATTTCATGTGGGCTGGCTACAGCAGGAATGTCTGTTTGATCCTAGCAGTGCTGCCAGGTCTCTGGATGTTTGAGGTCTTCATCAAAGGCCTGGCTTCCAAAGTAGTCTAATGTCGCTTAATTTGCATTTTGAAATGAGTAATTTTCTTGCCTTCATAGTTGAGAAGCAATATTTAACAGTCTTAAAGGAGCAGCTCCAACTCCCCAACACCTCAGGATCCAGAGTACAAAAATGAAATGCAGTCATTGTAAAACCGTTACAATTACAAGTGAAATTCACTATTTGTAGAGGACACAGACCCTTAATTTCAGGGAGTAACGACTGCAGTCTCTGAAAACAGAAAGCTGCTGTTTAATTCGTGCTCGAGGACTGTCTCATCTCCCAGTGCCCCACAGATTCGGGGCAGACTGCACCAGATCTTGATAAACCAGCCTTTATGCAGTGCAAGGGAACAATACTGAATGAAAGTTTTGTACCACAAGCATCAGGGGAAGCCATGGGGGGGGGGGGGGGGGGGGAGATTGCATGAAGAGCTATTCATTGCCTTGTGGTGAAATGAAGGGTTAACCAGCACTTGTTAGATCTCCATAAAATACACTTAGATAGCTTTTAGCACACACAAGTTATGAATGACCAGCAACAATTTCATCTTTTCACTCTTTTCCCTTCTTGAAATCAATTTCTGTGCATCTAATATATATATAGATGGGTATAAAGGTGTAAGACCGCTCAAAATGAAACGATTCAGGTATGTGCCGTGTTTCTTTCATTGCTTCACATCACCAACAAGAGTCCAGAGATACAGAGACAGGCAGCCATGATGCTGCAATGGCAGCATTTTTAAAGCAGCTGACAAGCATTTCTCTGGAATCGTTTCACACCTTCACAACGTATCATCTCATCCTTTCCTTTGCCAACAAAACAGTGTTCCCAACATTCCCTAGCCTGGCAGGGCTGCAGTCTCAGGACTCTTCAAATATGTCTTTTTTGTGCGATTCTTTCCGGGCCTCTCAAAAACACATCAATACCTTTTACAGAGTGTGGGGCTGCAAAACTGTTCGTAATGTTCTGATAACAGCCTTATCAGTTCCATAAACCACATTCCCGCTCTCACTCCCTACTTGCACATAGAAGGATCACGTCAGCCCTCGTTTTTTGCCATTGCAAATAGAATTCTTGGCTGCACACAGGAGCAGAAGCAAGGTGTTATTTCTGCCTTGTTCAGAGAGTCGCACGTGGAAATTCTGATCCAAATTCTGGTGTGCAAGGGTTCACGTTTGGGGTCAGCAGCCCCTCCATACACTGCATTTAATCTCCGTGCTTTAGGATCAGGTGGTTCCCGTGTTTCCTTGTGAAATATATCCCAACCTTGAGAGTTTCCTGCAGTTTGCACTTGGAGCAAAGTGGTGCTTTTTGAAGTGAGCACAGCATTGGGTAATGGACTCATTGCCCGTCACTTATGGCAAGGAGTGAGACCTTTGATTGTTGGTTATAGGGTGTTTAGGAAAGTCATCTCTAAGTTCTGCTTAACTAAGAAAGCACAGGCAGGTTAGGACAGGACAAGTAAAATAGCTCATATGGCTAGGAGAAAGCCTTGTCTGCTGGACTACACAGCCAAGGAAACAGGAATGTTGCTCTCAGGCCCCCACAGCCTTCAGACGGTGCGTGGTGTCTGCTAATTCCCTGGCAACGAGGCACATCAGTAATCCTGATTCAGCGAGTGATCTGCAAACACTGACAGGGTCCCAGCATTAGGAGCACGTGGCAGTGTGTCACTGGGCAGAAGGAGCCACCACAGCCGTCACCAGGGCAGAAGGAGCTGGACATCATCCTGTCTTCGCAGATCTCTGGCTTTCTGGCACCCCATTGGAAGCTCAAACGCTGATAGCAAAGGCTGTCATGGGGAGGACGAAATTGAGCCATTTCTTAGAGCTCACACTGTGATCATATCGCCAGCTGTGTTGTTCTTATCTTCCTCTCTGGAATCTGCCAAGTCTACTTGGAGAACACATCCATGGCATTAAGATATTCCACCAGCACTGAGTGCTCGTAATCTCTGTGGCACGGGATACTGAAAGCTGCAAAGTTTCCTGTACTGCTGTTTGCCAGATACCACTCGTGAACACAAACATGTCTTTGTCAGTGAGCTCTAAACACCCTCAAAGGCTTAAGACTAATAAATCGGACTGATACCCTGCCAGCATTGTGAAAAGGTTGCATGTGATGTAGGTAGAGCAGCGTGATACAATCAGTGCTTTGTGTTACCCTGCAGAATTTAGCTAATCCCCAAACACAGCAGCAGGCAAATCCTAAAGATCCCCACTGGGCCACGTCATGGCGTGCGTCCGGTGTGCGTGGCCAGACCTTCCCACTCCTGTGCTATCCCTCTGAAACTGATCTTCACACATTTAGGCCAAGGCATGGAGATGAGACAGCCGAGGGGCGGCCATGAGGTGATCTCCTCCTCAGTAGGTAGGAGGGAGGCATCTGTTCTCATTCTCCTGTGTTGCTTCATGTTTGAGCTGTTGACCCTGGGATCCCACCGCCTTCCACGCAGAAACTGCCAGGATAATTACTCAGAGGCTTCAGACGCTGCCTGGCAGGGGACATACACTCCACAGTAATAGGACTTAGCCCCTCCACAGCTGGACCCCTCGCTAACGGGGTCCCCTGCTAATCAGCACACTGAAATCCGATGATGCACTGGAGCGCCGGTGATGTGGAGATGATGCACAAGCGGTCAGTTGGGGCAGCAATCTGAGAGCATTTCTGGCTGTGCTGCTGGCACTGAGCTCTCACTTAGCAGGGTCTGAGTAATGCTTTCCGTCATCTGCAGGTGATGAGTTACCATCGCTGTCCTTTTCTGGAGTGTGATGACTTTACTGCAGCTCTTCATGCTTTCATCACCTCTCATCACCTCTCAGGCGCGGTGCAGCCATATGATGCACTTCACAAACTCCAGCGAGCGTACAGGGCATTGCAGAGCACCTCAGCTGCACCAGGAACCACCCGAGGCTTGGCTCTAGTTCCTCATAGAACAAAAAATCAGGTGCAGCGTTCTCACCTGCTGCTTCATGAGTGGAGGCCATCACTGACACCTCCACCACTGCCAGTCTATGGAGAGACCCTCTGGTTCTGTGGTCAGCAGAACTGCCACAGGATCAGTCTGAGGGCAGGGAATGAACCAAGGGGTGAACGCCATTAAACACCACCACTTCCTGCTCCCTGAGAAGCATAAGCTTCCCAAGCTTTGCTTTCTTTCCCATAAAACACCAGGGCAATGTGTATGTTACAGCGGATGGGAAACGGCCCCATGTACCAAACCAGGATGCTGTTACATCCCTTCTCTTTTATTTTTTAATCTGAGGAGACGATGAGCAAAAAACAAGCTGGCAGCTGTTAGTCATTCTGCTGAATGCACTCAGATACCTTGTGATCAGTGTGGTGGGAGAGCTTGTGTAGAATAGAGCTGTCTAAAGCGAGGGGCTGTCAAAATAGTAAAAAGAAGATGTGTTTCCTATTAAAATAGAAAGGGAGTAAAAGCAAACGCGCTTTTGAAGGAGGATGGTTGGTATTAGCAGTGCTAAAAATAAGGGGAACACAGCCCTCGTTTCACTGCCAGAAGAAAAGGGGAAATTTTTCTGCCTCTGAGATGAAATCACTTCCCTTCCCCGTCCTTCCAGCTGCCCGGCTGGGCTGTGTGTGAGGGCAGCGCTGGCACAGTGGTTTCTGAGCTGCAGTTCTTACGTCCTGCACTGCTCCCAGCAGGCAGCACGGCCCCAGAGCAGCCACTGCGGGTACAAACCTTTGTGCCATCCCCAGAATCCCTCCAGAATTCCTCTGCTCAGCAAAGGGATGGTCAGGAGATTCCTCGCTCCTGCCAGCACCAAGAGAAGGGAGCCGTTGTCTCCCCCCGCAGTGTCTCTATGTGCCTCCAGTTCGTGCACCAAAATGGCCTCGTTATCTCTGCAACTCTTCATGAAGGTCTTGGTGCCAAGCAGGGGGACTGGGGGGAAAGCTGGTGGGAGGACTGGGAGGAGAATCACGGTGTGGAAATGGGAAGGAATACGCTGAGTACTGCAAGAGACCAGTGAATTAATTCATTGGGCATAATTAATGTCTGTGCTCCCACCTCTGCTTTCCACTGCAGCTGAAATAGCCAAAGGAGCTCTTCTATGTATCAGACACAGGGGAATCACACGGGGTGCAGCTGAGGCTGTGATCAGACAGTGAAATTTACCTTCCACGTTTCATAACAGAAGAGTTGTTGCAGAAATCATTGGGAGGTGGATTATATTACACCCTGCTCTGGAAAGGCTGAGTATTCCCATCCCTTCCCTTCCAGACTCGGCAGCTGCTTCCATGGTGGGACCGAAAGGCAGCACCCTGAGTGCTGTGCCCTGGGGGCTGGTTGGTGAGGGTTAGGGGACAGCCCGTAGCACAGAGGACAGGACAAGGCTGTTTCTTTCAGGCAGAGTATTCAGAAGGGAATAAGCTGACGCCATGCAGTGTTCTGCAGCTTCTCCGTGTTTGGCTGCTTACAGCCATCAGTACGGGCACTGCACTCCCTCCCATCGGTTACAGCACTGTCAGACACGGAGCTGAATCAGCCGGCCCAGCCCTCCGTGAGCATCCAAACCCCTGAGAGGGTCCAAGTGGAAAATGGAGAAGCCAGGGCTGGGGTCACGGCTGGCATCGCAGGGAAACCTGCAGCACAAGAGCTAATCCTCTTGGTGAGGGCTTGCTGGCTGCCAGCCTAAACCCACAGCACTGATGCATCCAGCCCAGCTTATGGAGCTGTGGGAGGGATGGCTGCTCTGTTGGCTACATGGTGATGAATTCTGTGAAAAAATAGCCACAGACAGCTTGCATAAGAGACAAGGCGGGAAGGGCCTGGTATTTCACAACGGAACCAGCCAAAGATCCATCCAGCAGACCGGTCCAATCAAAGCAATACACGTAACACAAATAATAACGCCCTGACACGAAAGCTGGCATTCTTCCTCCACTGGGAAATGGCCGCTTTTACAGAGTGCCAGTATTCAGCCCCTTCGTGTAATTAAACGCTAATATTTTGCATGGAATAGGGAAAGAGGTTTACTTTGGAACAAATCTTATGGGCCAACACTGCTATAAAACACGGGATCGAGGTATTTATCCATAACGGATACCTTTTTCAACCACGAATTGCAGTGAAATTGCATCCCATCCTCTCAGTGGGACATTCTGTTCCCACATCAGTCGTGGAAATCCCCAGTGATGATGCTTATACAAGCTATTCTCCATAGAAAGGAATGTCTGTGTGCATTATACCTCCAAGTGGTCCAGCTCTCCGAACCCAGGGGCGCGCTGCTCCAGCTGCTGCCTGGAGCCATCCCCGGGGCCCTTCCCACCTCAGCTATTCACAGTTCTGCTCACAGAGTATTTGTTCTGGCAGGGTCTTGGCAAAGCACCAACCCAAACTGGAGATACATCCGTCCAACCCGTCTGTTCTGCATACCGTTTCCTTACAGCTGCCCAGGAGAAACCATTGAAAGTCATCAAAAAACAAACCAAAACACCACAACCGCCAACCAAAAACCCAACAAACTGTCTACTGCATTTCATGAGCTTTGTGTCTGTTCTGTCCTGACCGGGGTCCTCGTTCCTCTCACCTTTCCCCAGGCAGCTTTCCAGAGGGATCGCAGCCCTTACAGGAGTGGGGCCTTCTGCTTTTCCTCCTCCGGGTCATACCATGCCACCACTAGGGCACAAACCAGCAGCAGCAGTCTGCACCCTCTGCCTTGGGTGAACAGAGCACCCTTTGCCACCATCCAGTGTTCATTCAGGTGTTTCCCTTTGCTCCTTTCCTGCAGCTCATCCCCAGCTTGTTCTACACGAGGCCTTCCTGCCGCTGCCTGCCTGCACATGGAGCCATGAATCTGAGTGCAGCTCACCTCATGCACAGACGCCTGGAGCCCTCGGTGCTGCTGGCAGCAGTGCGGTGTGGACACAAGTTTGTACAGTGGTGTTGGCAGCTGCAGCACATCCAGCTTCACCTTGGCACTGTGACACGGTGAGCAAACACCAGCACACACACACAGGACAGCCACGCGAGCTGCGGGTTCAATCTGATAGAGGCACGTGGAGGTGGTTTTCCTGCACATTAGGAGGCTTACAAAGGTAAGGTCTTATCTTCTTCTCTTGTTTGCATCTAGATTTTTCACTGGTAAGATTTAGGAAGTCACTTCCAAAATACGTGCCTAAGTCACGCGTTGCATTTCACCTACAAAATCCAGATCCAACTGACAGAAAATAAAGCCTTCTGTGTTTTAGCCTGGCAGTAGCTGATACAACAAAAACAAGGTAGATGGAAACATGATCAAATAAACAGAAGCTGCTTAGAGCAGTGAACGCAGACTGTGCCACGCTGCCAGCAGGCAGGACAAGAGGGAGGCTGTGAGCATTGAAACCCAGTTCTAATGGTTTGTTCAACATCACTTTTCCTATCTAACTCATCAGAGAATGAGCAGAAGGGACCCACGTTTATAAGACAAAAGGCAAATGAAACGTGGCATTTCAGAGCGCATTTCAAAATCCTGTGGGTTGAACACGAACTCAGCGGGCATCCCTCAGGTAGGAAGTCAGCTCTCTGCAGCCATAAAACTCTGCATGGGGTGCTTTGCTTCAGCAGGGAGTTGTGGTTTCCTGAGGAGTGCTGGTGTTGTGTCCCTGCTCAGCTCTGGACGAGTGGTGTTTCTCAGCCGCTGTTTCTCAGCCGCTGTTTTCATGGCCACACGGCTGGAAGCAGAGCAATGGTAAGCAATGGCAAGCTGTTCTACCAAAACAGCATCAGCACTCTGCAGCTCGCTCCTCACATTAGGCAGCCAGGAGACTAAATAATTAGTTCACTGCCAGCTTCTTCTAGCCCAGATTTTTAATCATCATTGAAAGCTTGAAGGAGTCTCTGAGTGCTTCTTTCCAGCAGCAGCTCCAGCCTGTGCCGTGTCTCCTGCCCACCTATGGGTTCGTCTCCCAGCTCTGATTTGGAACAAGTCTGTTCCTTGGCTTCCCCACCCCATTCCTCCTCCTCCACAAAGTGACACAGCTGACAGCCACTCCTCTCAATGCTGAAATGAGTTCCTGTGCCGAGAAGCAGAGCTTTGTAAAAGTAACACCAGAAAGTTTCTGTGTTTGTTAGCTGGTATAAAGTCATAGAATCAGAACCACGCCGGTTGGAGAAGCCCTCTCAGCTTCCCCAGCCCACCCCCTGATGCCCACCACCCACATCCCTCAGTGCCACATCCCCACGGCTCTGGAACACCCCCAGGGATGGTGCCCCCATCTCACTGCCCAGCGCCTCCTGTCAGCACTGGAGCCCCCAGCAGCCCCCCCTCCACCTCCATCAGCGCTGGCTTTCCCACCCCCTCCCCAGCAGCGGGGCACTGCAGTACTTCATGAGCCACTGAGATTGATTTGCACATTTCCTAGTGAGAGTTTCTCAGTGCTTTGCCAACGACAGCTCTTGCAGAAGCTCCTGATGGGTACTAATTAATTACAGCCTCGCACAGACAATTCCCTTTCTTTCTTGCTTTTTTTTAATGACGCCTGCCAAAACCAAGCAGGAGCGGGTCTGAGTGGGCCCAATGGTCCCCTCCAACCCAAAGCATTCTGTGGTTCTATGGGAGCAGGGCTGCAAAGTCAGGCATAGGGAACCGGGGCTCTGCAGCCACACAGCAGAGAGATCCCAGCACATCGGGCCCTATGATTGCACTGCAGATGGACAAAATTAACTCCTGTTGCCAGGAGAGCAACAGGATGGAGTAGAAACCTGCATTTTAATGAGGTCTTTTGCAACAGGGAATGCAGAAAGTGGAATATCCACAGCAGAAGCACACCATGGGCAAGAGCTGGGAGCACACGCTGTTCCATTCCACCTGCATCCCCATACCACGGTGCAGCACATCAGAGCTGCTCCATGTCCCCAGCCCTGGGCCCTGGCTCTCTTTTGCTCAGACGGAGCTCACAGCCATAAAGAAAAAGCTTTTCTAATCTGCAGGTGTGATTTGCTGCCGGGTGATGCTTTTAGCTGCCGGGTTGCTCTGGGGCAGGGTGTTTGTTCACTCTCTTCACCCTCATCCTGTACAGAGTTTCTGATGCTGCCACACAGGGCTCCTTCCTCTGTCCCAGACTGGGAGAGCAGAGGCTGCTGAGACGGAGCGGTGACTCAACGGCACACAACAAACTGCAGATGTTCTAAGTGGGAAACGCTGCTTCTCACATCAATCGCGCTAAATAAGGGCATTTAACTACAGCTGTAAATGGGAGGGCAACACGCTCCATTCATCTGCTGAGATCAATGAGCCACGCTCCTGAATGCTCTTAAACTAATTCTGGAGAGGTGGATGTTAGAGCTCAGCCTGTACTCCTGGGCCACCCCGGTGCTGCACAGAGGAGACAGGACCTTCCACCCTCCCCTGTGCCCATCCCAGCAAAGCCATCCCATCCCTGCAGCTCAGGAAAGCCCCCAGGCTCACCCCATGGACTGCTGCCTCACTTAGCACCGCTCCCGTCCTTGGTTACTGGATGGGCACTTGCTAACAGTGGTCAGCGATAAGATCAATGTAAATTTCTATTGCTCAAGAAAGAAGATCTCCAAACACAACCAGAAAACTTTGCAGGGCGTGGAGTTAAAGGGACTCAAAGCTCGTGATGAACCATGCCTTTATTACTGTGGTCTACAGAGAGCTGCACCGCACTGCTCACATCCCAGCTGCGAGCTCTGCAGCAGGCAGGGCGCTGTTCCTCCAGGTATGGGAGCACGGCTGCACTGCAGCAGCAACAAAACCCTATCTCAAGCAATGCCAGCGCCTTCCCAGCCCAGGTAGCTGCCTGCAAAGCTGCTCTGCAAGTGCAAACACGTTCCTGCTTTGCTCCCTTTTGCTCCACAGGATTTCCTATTACCAACACACGCTCACTCTGCTGCTATTTACTGTCACTGATGATTTTTGCCCTTTTGTTTTTCCTTGTCTACGTACGTTTCACATAAATGTAGCTTTGGGATGCACAACATTTTCATCTGTCATAGCTTTTCCAAACAGCTCTTTGAAGAAGTATGTATACAAAAATATTTACCAACTATGAAGTAGAAAAAACCTATTTGCCTTGCAAAACTGTGGCTTGGTTTAAATGCGTATCCCAGAAGGTCCCTCTGGGATGCAGGACCTGATCCTGCTCACAGCTGAGGCCCCTTGGCTGAGCTCAGCAGGGCGGCTGGACTCACCCTGACCCCTCACATCCACACACACACTGCAGGTATAGCACAGCATTCCTGGCCCAACTTCCTGCCCTTCGTGCTGCGAGTTCTTATGGAGGGGGTTTGGAGGAAATGTGAACTGTACCACAATACCACTCGTACCACAATCCTGTGTTCAACATCAGTAATGTGGTTCCTTCACTTCCAAGCAGGCCATTTTAGCCAGGTAACACCCCACAGTTATGGGCCCTCATGGACATTAATACTGCCCATAACCAGGCAGTAAGAGAGTCTGGCAGCAGCAGCAGCGTACCCAGGTGGGCTCAGCCTGCTGCATTCCCCCCCAAACCACCCCAGTGACTCTGGGGTCACCGTGTGTGGGTTTCTCTGCCACACAAACTCTGAGTATGCTCCATGTCAGCCTCCTCACTAACACTACAGTTGAGGTCTCTCTGTCTTGAGCTCCCCACACGACACCTGGAACAAGAGCAAACTCGCTCAAAGTCTGCCAACATGTCTAAAGAGATGCTTTACTCCACACGTGCTTGGGTCTGCGTGGCCAACACACAACCCTGGCATATTTTCTATATCAACTATAGAAAAGAAGGCCCCACATTTGAAAATGAGGCAAAAAGGGGAGTTTCTTCTTCCTACTAAAACTCTGTCACTCAAGCACAGGATCAGCTACCCAACCTTCCTAAAAGAAGATAGGAGAGAGAAAAGCAGGGCACGTACCTACGCTTAGAAAGCCATAAAGAGCACGAAATTAAGGAGTGAGGGCTTAACAGCTGTTCTCTGTGGTCTCTTGCACCTTGGCAGCAGTCATCTGAAACTGCGGCACGTATGGCACGATGGCTTTAATGCTGCTCTGGATAAATGCATTTAAATTAGGAGGCGTATCCTGAAGAAACCCCACACCTCTGAGCAGATCAGCTGTACGGAAATGGCACCTCAGTCTGGAGCTCTGTGTTAAAAAAATGCCATTTTCTCTTTTGCCCAACGATGTCATCCCCAGGTAACAGAGACCTCGCCCCGGACCTCCGGCTGTGAAAGCACCATCCTGCTCTGAAGGCTCTGAAAATCCCTCTGAAGAGATAAGGGAAAGGGTCCTGCAGGGTCGGCTGCCAGGCTGGTCAGGCAGCAGGAGGAACGCCTCGTTCCCCAGCTCCCAGGAGCTACCTGAGCAAGCAGCTGCAGCTGAGGAGCCTTCAGCTAGCAAACACCTACCAAAACTCCCAGGGTTCTTCCTCTGTTTGTACAGCCCAGCTGACCCGGAGTTACTGATAACAGCAGCATACTTAACGTTGGACTGACTCGTCTCTGCTGCGGTCGGGTCGCTGGGGGAGCACCCCGAGAAGCTGCGACCGCTGAAAGCGCTGCTGGGACGAGCGGAGTCGTGCTCAGAGCCTGCTGCTTTTGGGAACGTGGAATCCATCGCTGAGAAATCTCGTGTGTCTTCTTGTTTCAAAGCTTTAGCAACACTGATGTCTTCCAGCACTATTTCCGGTTCCAGAAGAAGAGGCTCAAATGACATTGCTTCAGGGTGCTTGACAAAAAGGTGCTCAAAAGTTTCAGGCTAGAAGAAAAGATACAGTTTAATGCTCAACTGCCATTTAACAGCTCTGTTTCAGCTACAGATTTCAAGAATCACAGACAAAATCCCCATAGCTTAATAAGAGCACATCACTGACAACCCCCTACAGCACATCTCCTCCTCCTTCATGTGCCTGGCTGGTGGGGAAGGCTGAGGGCAAAGCCAAAGCGTGGGATGCCAGGTGCTCAGAGCAGTAGCTGGGCAGCGGTCATTGAGGCTGAAACACAGCAGCAGAGGGGTCCTGTTCGCTTCAGGGTTAAGAAATGTGCCCAAGTGCTTTGTAAGACAAAGGCTGTGTGCCCTTAGGCTTTCTTGGCTTTTCACTTAGATTATTTAACCAGTCTGAGATCACAGACATGCCAAGTAAAACAACTCCTGCAGCCAGGGCTGGATCATTCAGCGTCAAGTTTGGGCTGTCTGTAGCGTTCTGAGAGCATTCCCAACCCAGTGCCTGCTGTATGTCTGAGCTGCTCACAGAGGAACGTTTATTTTGGAGGAAAGGACGCTTCCCTCCTACCCAATATACACACACATGAAACACACAACAGCCCAAACTGAACCAAACAGGAACTTCTAGCTACAGAGGAGAACTCACTTAAGAAGAAAATGTATTTCCTAAGGAAATCAAGACAAAACAAACAGATAAAAACAGACCTTGTGTGTATTAACAAACCATATTTTATAGCAGGAAAGCTGCCAGCACAACTAGGAACGTGTCAAAACACTCAGAGCGCTCGGCAATGATAGACCAGAGCGCAGCAACTCGCATGGCTGGGGCTGCTGCCCCCCCATGGCACAGCCTGCCCACACCGCTGCCTCCTGCTACACCTGAGCACACACTTCACAGACTGAGCAAATAACAAGATTTTCCCCTGATTCTGACACACGTGTAGGCTCAACTCTTGCAAGCCTTTACATTTGCCTACTTGAAACTGTGACTTTAAGCTCTTGCTGTGATAAGCAATGCAATTCTGATAAAACAGTGCTCTGTGAATGCGGCTCAGGAGCACCAAATAGCAGTGTCCCGTGATGAATATCCAAAGCAATGATCTGATGTTGACTGCAGGACTGAACACTGGTATGTGCCGAGACACAACAGGAGTTCTACATCAAATGCCTTCAGAAAGACACCAGGACTTTCCAGCGGTGGCAGATGGGCTGTTTATGTAGTCAGTGGTTACTGCAGCTAAGCAGAACACCATCCTGCACTGTACACTGCTTTCTTTAGTGGAAATTGCATGCACACATCCAGGTGCAGAATTAGGCCCTGACCACACTGCTGCAAAGAATGTCTCAGCCTCAGATATCACAAAATGAGCAGGAGGTGATCCTGCTCATCCAAGGACTGGCCCTTAACCCTATGCAGTACTTTGCAGTCAGACTAATACAGAGCACGAAGGAGGCGTGCTTTCTGCTGCAGAACGAGCTGTCCAAAATCATGTCAAGCGTAAGCTTCTTTCATACTTGCATGCATCATTTCTTTCCCATTAATTATGGAGCAAGGGATATGAATATGCAACAGTATCCACAGGAATGACTTCACCCTCCTAGTTAAAACATCACCAGCTTCAGTGTGCTCATTTCAGCTCCACCAGTCAGTAAGGAGAATCATTTCCAGTGTGCCAAATCCGACATCCATCTGGATCGCCACAAGCTCCTCTTGTTATAAATGCAAAGATGAAACAGACAGAACACAGGTGTGCTGCTGCAACTGAACCTCCTGGCACTTTGCTCTTGTTTTCTCACAGAGCCCACCCCTTCCCAGGATGCAGCCATGGAGGCAGACATGTCAGACTGCTCTGGGACCTACCAACCTGGGCAAGGAAAACATACTGAGCCCTGCAGAGCAAGGCAGAGGCACAGGGACTGCTGCCACAAGGCTGGACAACACCTTCTGCATCTTCCCCCACAGAATGAACTCCTACAGCTTCATTTAACATTCAAACATATGGTGTGGTGCATCAGAGAAGTATTTTAGCACATTAAAAGGCTACAAAAATAATGTTAAAATTAAGATGCAGTGCTAAATGCATGTTACAGTAGGCAGAAACTGCTCTAACATCTCCCAAACCAGAGCGTGCTTGGGGATTTCTGCTTGCTTGTTTCTAACGTTAGAGATGATTCAGACATCTGCACTGAAACAGCTGCTTGTTTGAACGCTAACGAATAAAGAAGCCATATAAACAGCATATCAGAACCTGCAGGGAAAAAGCATCAAGCAGGTGACAACCAAGACACAACATGCATATAGTATCTGCATTCTCTGAGTTGCTGCTGCACCAGGGGCACATAAAGACTTCAGAAGATCTTAACAGGAGAGCCGCGTACAAGTGACACGCCACGTTCTGGTCTGTAACATGGCACCTACTCCTAATTGTTGCAAGAGTATTTTAGATTTTTGACAGAGCTACTTCTACGGTTCATTATAATAAAGCAAGTGAGCATCATAAGGTGTCTGGGTTTCCAGTCTTCTGAATATAAATAGAGAAGCCTTCTAACCCTAGGAAGCCAGGAGATGGCCCAAAGGTTCAAGCAGACAGTGACCGTGATTAGGCTTGAAAGACTGTCCATTCTCCCTTGAAACGAAATGAGAAAGGAAACCTCCCCTGGGAATGCAACTAAAATAACCCAGAAGAAATTGTCTGCCATTGGGTGCTCTTTTAACAGGCCTGATTTAGATCACTGTCTCAGTGACTACACATTGTCAGCTCCCAGGACTGTGAGAAGCTCCATTTCCTGGTGCAAATGGGCTGTGTCCACATAAAGGCTCTCACTGGTCACAGCTCATTGCACCACAGCTCTTGATTCACATGGTAAATGGAGAGGCAGTTTACTCCAGCAAAACATGGACAAACTCCAGCCACTGCTACAAGCACTGCACTCATCGCTACAGAGCATTACACCAATGGGACACATTTGGATTCTACAACTGGCGTGGTGCATTCAAGAGATGCTGGTCTCTGCTCCTGGCACATTTCAGGGTGCTGGCTCTCCACAGCTGAAAGAACTGCTGTATTGCCACCTTCAGAGGCTCCAGGTGCCAGGTTCAGTAATTCAGGTGGGCTCCAGACTAACCAACACGCTGAGCTCAGCACTGAGCAGACAGCTCCTGAGCACAGCGTGGGGCAGAGCAGCACCAGGGAAACACACACCTGCTGAAAATCAACTCCTTGTGCCCACGAGCAATTCTTGGGGTTCGGAACATCTTCCCAGAGCAGTTTCTTCATTCTGAAAGATGAGGTAAATTCTGGAGTTAGTTCTGCATTCATAAATGCTGTGTCGCTGTTACCTTTGCTACGTCAGAAAAGGAATATGTGGCATTTTATTTATCCAGGACACCGTGACCATGGAACAGTCATTTGGGATCCTCTAGGAGGTCAAAATTGAATAGCTAAAGTAAGAAGTGACACAGCAGCTGGCAGTGTTGTGAATTCTGAAATGCACAGGCAGCCTTTGCTGAGCGGGACCCCAACCCACCCTCCACAAAACTCAGATGGACTTCTTTTGGAACTGGCTCTCCCTTCAGACCTTGGTTTGTAAGAAGAATTCAATCTGCAGCACAGAGTGCGTTACAAATTCAAAGCACCCGGCAGCCATCAGCTTGTCCACAAAGCACTGCAGAAGCAAGCAGCGTGGGATACAGGCCGACGTGCTATTTCCCACTGAGAAAGAACACCAGCTCTGGTCAGACGTTATCTGACGAGGTAACAAGGTATTCAGATCCTTGGTGCAGCATTTCAGAGCCCACTGCCTTACATACGTCTCTAAGATTAAAATGGTGAGAACAATCCCAGCTGTCGTCAGGAGGACACTGCCCACCGCATCGCCTTCCAAAGGCTGCATGGGATTTGGTGAGGACAAATTTACCTTCGGTGCAAAACCAGCAGTGCCCCAAGCAACAGCGCGGAGGCTGAAAGAACTACTGGCAGAACCATATAGAGGGTAGGACTGGTCTGACTGGCATACCCATCTGGAAGTAAAAAGCAAAGCAAAAAGAAGTAACACTGCAGCGAAATAATTTGTCTGTGAACAAACAGTTTACAAAAGACAAATAATGACAACTCCCATAAACAGCAGAAGCAACAGCCTAAGCAAAAGAAATTTGGTAACAGCTTTATCACACATTAACCAGCATTTACCTTGGGAACAAACAGACAAACAGAAGGAATTACTCTCAATACTGAGGTGCCTCCTCCATCTTGGTGGAAGGCCCTCACTATTGGCAATGAGAGCAGATAGATAAGAGAGCAGTCCCCAAGTGGGAAATGAAGAACTGAGGATCTCAGCTACCCAGTTAGGTGTATGGAAATTCAGCTGCCTCGCTCAATTCACTCTACAAAGAGTTTCCACATTAAAGGAACTGAAATCCAAAGCACTGTTTTTAGATGTATTAAAGTCGCTTCATTTTTCTTCTGATCAGGCACAGACTTTCACTTTTTACCAACAAGCTCCAACTTTGTGAACCACGCAGAAGAAGGATGCTGCCTTCACCTTTGGTGAACTGCTCCGTGGCTCTGGATTTGCCAACTCCTGCAGCAAACACGGGGTACAGGCTGAACCGGTACTTCTCAATCAGAATGAAGTGATCTGAAGGGAAGAAACCAGCCTTGTGAATGCAAGCTGTTACCCTGCTATGAAACAAGGCCTGCAGAGAGGTCACACATCAGAGCCAGCCCGCAGGCAGGGAAGAGGAAAACTACCTTTTATAGGCACGCACTTTAATATCAAAAGACTAAAACTATTAATACTTACTGCATGATCCAGCAAATTGTTTTCTATGGAATTAACACCTTTATGCAACTACTGTAAACATTTCTAAGATTAAAGCAAATAACTCAGATGGAATTAATTAACGCACTGACTAAGGTAACTAGCTGGTATGGTCAGTATGCCTGAGCTAATTTCATTGTATTGCCAAAAACTGAACACACATCTCAGCCTCATCCTGCATCAATTTTGGTTAAGAAAGCAACTGTATTGCTCCTTACCATAACATCAGAAATGGGGAGATGGGAAGAGAGGAATCTGAGAGCTCGGGGATGCTGCATTTTTCTATTCCGTTGCAATTAACATAATGTGTCATGTTTTCAAGTGCACACTCACCATAAATATAGTATTTACTAATATTTGGAGGAACTCGCACCCATTTCATCTCCTCTTCCTTGTTAAGGTTTCTCCACTCAACAATAAAAGACGTTATCACATGTATTTGAGGCGAAAGTGTCCAAGTCAGGATCACACACGTGCTGTTCACTGGGTAAGCAATGAGAGACTGCACAGCATTCACTGCCAAAGCAAGGACAGAAGAGCTGTGAGAGACAAGGGCTCCAACAGAGGTGAGAGCTGGCTCAGCAGGAGCTGCATAGCTGCACACAAATGACCACTACAGTTTAAGAGCTTCATCTTAGTGTTATCATTATACGGTACAGCTTGATCCGTGGTTCACATAAGCAAATGTATTCCTCAGAGCCAGTGAAGCTTGGTCCATACCAACTAGTCCTGAGCACTAAACAGACCGAGCTTCTCACCAGACAAACGCCTGTGTTGTCATGTGTACCACCTTAATATCGCTCCTTCACTAAGAAATAATCAACAAATGGACTTCAGCTATGAAAACGTACACTGAGAGTCTGCAAGCTAAATCCTATCTAATCCCCCTAAATAACACAGCCAGACCATAATCCAGGCACACAAACACTTCCCACTTCATCTGCTACCAACTATGGGTCTCCACCCTTACGTACAGTAACAGAAAGAACCTGACCCATAAAAACGCTTCTAAAATGGCATTACTGTGGAAAAGTTCCATGAATAAACTGCAGAAATGCTTCCCACAAACACAGAATCATAGGAACGTTACACAGTATAAGATTTAAAATTCCAATAGGCTTCATTTTATTGATGAAGCACAGCGTGGCAGCTCAGGAAAAAGGGCTGCACCTCTTTCCAGCCGGGGAAAGGAGACCACATTTCGTTCTGGAAACAATAAAATGTTCCCCTGCAAGAATGCAGGGCGTTCCCAAGACAAAGCAGATGAGAGAGCAGTTCCACAGTATGCTACCATTTTTACTTGCTTAATTACTTTGTGTTCTGTTACTGGACAGGAGACATCCCAGGTACGATTTCCACGTGCTTTTTTTTTCCTAATAAAGGGAATTTCATTACAAAGAAAGCTTTGCCTAAAAGCATCACAAGGATTCCGAACATATTTCACATCTCAGAACAGTAACTACCTCATGTTCGTACCTGTGCTCACTTGCCGTGATAAAGTCAGATTAAAATTAACTGAAGAAGCTCCAATTGAGTTCACAGCTAAAATTGTAATGGTGTGCGTGTGTTCCGTCCATGGAAATGAGCAGGTGGTGCCTCTGTCGACATATTCTGACCACGAGGTGTTTTCTGACGTCTGGTGCTTTACGACGTAGCGGCTCACACTGCACAACGCGTGATTCTTCATCAGCGGCTGTGGCAAACATTGACATTAATCAACAGCCCAGACTTTGGTTTCAAAAGAAAACATTTGGGCAGAAGTGTCAGCATCCCAGTTGGAAGAAAACGTGACCCAAGAAAGATATTCTGTATGCTGCTTCCTTAAGCAAAGACACCAAAGTCCACCCACAGACCTGACTTCCTCTCTGCCCCATCCCTGCAGGCATTCAAGGCCAGGCTGGATGTGGCTCTGGGCAGCCTGCTCTGCTAGTTGGCAACCCTGCACACAGCAGGAGGTTGGAACTGGATGATCTTTGTGGTCCTTTTCAGCTCAGGCCATTCTGTGGTTCTATGATGTGGCACTGATAATCCTACTTGCTATCACTCCAGTGAAAGGGGGCACAAGGAAGCACAAAATTTCAGACTCCTACAAAAATTCGTTGCTTTATGTTGGCATTTTTCAGGATTTAAAAAAACACAACAAAATAAAACCTGGGACAGATGATCATTTTCACACTTAACGTCACTGCAAGGAGCGGCCAGTCCCTGCTGTTCTCTTTTCCTCTATCCTGCTTTAACCTTTGAAGGTAGCCTTGCCAAGTCCATGCAGTTGCAGCAGTGTTTGCACAGGCAGCTGTCTAGGAGTCAGTGGCACATTCTGCTCTCAGATCTCTGTTAGCAGAACTTGGCAGCTAAAAACTGCATCTCTCATTCCCTTACAGTCTTTGATTCCATCTTACCTTTTCTCCCCCCCCAAGTATTAGAACAAATTGCATGTTAAATCTGTTTCAAGCTATTTAACACAATTAACACTGAAGGTGACACAAACATACAACACAGCACTGCCTGCACGGGGAAGCACCACAGTCCTCGCTGTGTAATTCTGGCAGTGCTGTCGGATCAGATCTCTCTCACAGTGCAGGACCGAAATGTTACCATCCTCACCTTCCACAGGAGCGTAACGTTCCTCTGCCCTGTTGCTGGATCTTCAGTAATAGTCCTCCAGAACTCGGGGCCATGTAAGGGAGCTGCAGCATTACAGTTTTGAAAGAACAGAGTCACATCTCAGCCTGAAAGCGGACAAACCACCAGAGCACAACCTGAAGGTACACCTACCTTGGATATCTTTGACAGCTGCATGGGCTGATCTGCTCCAGTTGCTCCAGTAGCCTAAACCATCCAGGGCTCTGCAGCGGATCTGAACAATATATTCAACACAAAGTTGCACTTCTATCACAGCCGATCTTGTTGGTACGCTTACAACTTCATACAGCTGTAAGAGAAGTCAAAATACTGAGGGTGAGAACAGAGGGTTGTTTCAGCACCTGTGACAATCAAAACTCCTGAAAATAAATCCAACAGGAGAGAGAGGCCTACTCAGTAACATTCCCTTGCCAGATAACGCAAATACTCAGAGCTCTGATTCACTGCATACAACAACTCCATCAATACCTGCTAGCTGACAGGCTACATGACAGCACTGCAACAATTCATGCTTCGCTCTGGATTGAAGAAGACAGTACCTCCCATGTGAGTTCCTCCCTGTTCACTGCATACCGGATCTGAAACTTAAGGTCATCATTTGTAAACACGGGGTTTGACCAGCTCACGTTCAGCAGCCCATCATTTCTGGTGATCTCTGCTTTAACGTTGGAGGGAGGAAGTGGCTTCACTAGAAAATGAGAATGGGAGAAAAAGAGAATGTAACATCACCGCTGCTATTTGTCATTAGTTCAGCTCCTCACTGCACGCCTCCCTCTGTCCCAAGGGCAGCAGGTAATGCAGCAGCCTCTGCTGCTCCAAGTGAAGCTGGACTAGAACACCAACAGCAGCATTTATCCCACTGTGTCAGAAAGCCCCAGTCAGTTAATAAAGTAAAGTTAGAATAGATTTGTTCTGACCAGTGGGAAGGTGAGAGAAAAAACAACAAAGAAATGACAAAGACCTGAAGAAAGCTTTAAATTCTGGGTGAGGTTGGAACAAACAGGTTTTGTTTTGCTCACTTTAATTAAAAGCTGAAATGCAAGGCACAGTTTGGTTTATTTTGTGTTCTTTACATGCATGTACCTCTCCACTCCCATAAAGTACATACTTTACTCTGCTTTATTTCATGTAGCACTTTGTGGCCTATCAGAAGTACAGAAGGAACCAGCTCTTGCAAACACTGAATCTGGGAGGAAAACTGATACTTGCTCTCTGTAGAAGGATGTAGAAAAATGTTTTGCAGAAGTCACACAAAGCCAAAGCTGCAATGTGTTCCTTCTGCATCTGTTCTCATTTGTGTCCAAAGCAATACAGAGTCCAATGAACGCTCTGAGTCATGGACCCAATGACAAGACTTGCTTTGCACATTTTGCAGTGTTTGAAAACACTGAAGCACTGTTTCTGCCTCCATCTTTTACACAAATTTCAGTGCTTTATGTGTCACAAAACAAACTTTGCAAAAGCATGAAAGTACATAAACAGCTCCTATGGAACAAGAGCTCCACAGGAGTGTGCTATCACGTTACACAGCATCAAAGCATAACCTCCAGAGAGCCACAGGATGGCTGAGGCTGGGGCTACCTCTGGGTCCATCCAACCCATGCCATTCCCCAGCAGGGCCCCCAGAGCTGTGCCTAGCCACAGCCACAGCCATGGAGATCCCCAAGGAGTCCTCCCCATTCTCTGGTCCCAGCACTCCAGCACTGCCCAGTACACAGTGCTGCCTGGTGGGCAGAGGGAGCTCCTGGGCTCGTCTGTGCCCGGCACCTCTGGGTCTGCACCGGCATCAATGCCTGAAGCCTGGCTCCATTCTGCCTGCACGTCCCTCCCGGTTATTATGGACGTGGCACCTCTCAAAGCCTCCCCTTCTCTGGGCTGAGCAGCCCCAGCCCTCTCAGCCCCTCCTCAGAGACGAGACCAGAAACAAGTAGCTAATCAAGAACCTTAAAAATCAGACTGCCTTTTACCAAACTACTTCTTTTTCTTCTTCTGGATGTCTTTGCAAAACACTCAAAGGGATAAACATACAAAACTAAGCGTGACATTTATAGGTACTTGCTACAGTCACGGTCTACTCCTCTGCCAAACAAAATCTATGGAAATAACATTTAATCCAATGTTTTTTTAGAAGACAACACTCAAGTTCTTACGTGTTTATGTTCTTTCCACAATGTAATCCATTTAAAATGCTTCACCTACACCATATAAGGCCTGAAATCCAAGGTCACAAGTGAAGAAAGACGTGCAGAAATCTAGACTTACCCACATCTGCTGGAACAACACAGGTCGGTGGGGATTCAAGTGTTCCCAGTGAGTGCTTAAACTCGATCCACATGGTGTATCCAGATAAAAGAAAAACAGGCTGAAATGTGCACTCGTAAGAATGATTCCTCTGGGAATGGCATTCTTTCACCTCTGATTCTGGAGGAGTACTTGGAAAGTTAGAACAATAAATTTTGCTCCTTAAAAGAGGAGAAACATTCAGTTAATGCACTGCAACAATAAGCTGCTCGTGGTATCAGTCATATAGGAGGTAGTTAAAATGAATGTTATCACTGGAAATGGGTGATTTTTTTTAATGATTATTTGGACAGGCCTTGAACTTAACTCTGCACTGAATGCAGAATTCACACAGCAGTGCTGCTCCTTAAAGCTTTGCCTCTTAGCCTGCAGGAAAAGTAGGACATGGAAAGCTCATCCCAGCACAAAATCTTTTGATAACAGAAAAACAGCAGGAAGAAAGAGGTACAAAAGGAGCAGGCATCTCCAAACACTAATAAATCAAGTTACTTTAGAGGTATTTAGAGGCAAGGCAGCCAGGAATATGACTTGCCAAGCCATGTCCAGAGCACAGGAGCCCAACCAGATATGCACAGTGAAGTCTCCAGGAGACTGAAATTCCACACGAGTATTAATTCTGGAGGGTGCTATCAAAATCCCACAGGCAGTCAGTATCACAGCTGGCAACAGAAGAGAGGAGACCTCTGGACAAAACAGCAGTAATGTCTTATGGGAGGTGGGAAAGACAGGCTCCAAATTCCTCCTAAGCTTCTGCACAGCTCAGACTTGCAGTAAGAGTGGCCAGATAGGGTATTCATTATTCGGCTGCACCACAAAAGTTAGCCTTAGCTGAATCCTTCCTCTTCCTGTCAAGACAGCTAATACTGATTAACAGCTGTCTGCCGCTCAGAAGGTTTAGCTTAGTGTCCTGTTTTTCCAGCATGATCAGTTCTGTGCTGTTACAGTTGGCAGCACTGACTGTAGAGGAAGACGTAATAAGGAGCCAATGAAAACAAAACACCAACGTGCAAAGCTATCACAGCACATCACTGTGCTGCATGGGATTTCGTCTCCCAGATGGAGTCATATCAATATGAAGAATAGCTGTGTGCTCATGGAGAACCTCCCATCCATTCCCCGTGGCACTTCTTCCTTAAGTTCTTGCTCTCACAGTCTGTAGTATTACCAGAGCAAGGACGCACATCCACACACACACAACTCCATTAAGAAGGCATGAAACAAAACCCCAGCCCAAGAATACCAAAAGAAATACCACATTAAACACTAGCACTCAGCAAGCATTTCAGTTGTAGCACTGTGCAGTGCTCTATGAAGCAGAACACTGAAAGTACAGATTATTATGTAGCATTAGAAAAAAACAGCTAAACCTGAACAGTGAAAAAGTGGGAATAAAACCACGGCATGAGCAGCACTGTGTTTAGTTCAGGCTCCCTGCCCAGCGTAACACTAATGACATTCATACTCCTGAAGACAGTCAAAACAAAAGCTACCTCAGATGTCATTCAGTCACCAGCCCTGAAATCTCCACGTGAAATCTCAAGCATCCCAGCTATTGCTTTAGTCCACAAGAGCCTGAGAAATACTCGTCTTGGTACAACAGTAGTGCACAAATTGAATCCTCCTCCACTAGGAAGGACAGTTCAGCTTTCCAAAGGATTAGGCTTTTGTTTCTGTAAAACCTTTACGCATCTATTCCTGCTGAACAGTGCAATGAAAGGATTGCTCCAGCCACCAACGTTACCTCCATAAAGCAACAGCTCCTTTCTGAACCAAGAATCTTATGAGCAAGATTTAATTTTTTTGTCCTTGTGTATTTACATACTGTCTGTATGTAGAGAGAAAGACTCCAGTCTGCTGAGGCTCCTGCCCAGCTGAGACCCCAAGGTCTCTTTCCAAGGACAGAGGTTTTAGATCCAATCTGGGCTCCTGCTCCAGCACTCTGTCAATGAGTGGTTTTGTTGGGTGGGTTGTTCATGGTTTTTTTTGGCTACTTCTTTTTTTGCTTCTTTACCGTCTGTAGAAATAGGCAACTAGAGGATTCTACATATCTGATAGAAGCAAATGTGTCCACATTAAGAGCCAGGTGAACTTGCATTCACTCATACAATGCAAGCAGAAAGGAAGACTGACTTGAGAAAAACCCAAAAGCTGGGTTCGGTACTTAGTTCAGTTAGATGTAGGTCAGTGTCACAACTGAGTCAATAAAGATCTGTGTTCTGAACTGTATTTATAGAACTGGCTGCAGAACTGCACCTACAAGACTCACAAATGCTGAAGAGGAGGTCAATGAAAAATAGAATCCACATCACTTACTCAGATACCCACAGCCCTCATTTGCACGTACGTTTGATACCTCTGGAGTTCCAACTGAGAGAAGTCTGGCTTACAGAAAGTGAGCACGTTTTGCATGTACACATTTTACCACCTATTCCTGGTTCTTTGCTGTAATAGTATTTTCTGAGTAACGCTTCCCAAACAAGACGTGAATTAAAAGCTATACACACCTGTGGTATCTTAACTGCAAGGAACTCCCCAAGAGCAATGCGTTTGGGTTTGCAGACCATCTGCAAGTCATTTTAGTTAAGTACCCATCAGTTTCACATTTGATATTGATATTCACATCTAATTAAAAACACATTAAAGGTTATTAATAAGATATAATTGTTTACACAAAAAACATGCATTACAAGTTGTAATTATTTGATAAAAGCCAAGTGGGGTTTAAGAAGCTGGACCTTACTATTAAAATGCACCAAAACCGTAATTTAAAATCATCTGGACTCTTACCTACTACATATAATTCAGCGTATCTATGATGACATTCCCTATTTTGATGGCAACAGTACAACGCGTTATAGAAGAAACTTCCTCTAGGTTTTGTTGCTTTCAAGTTGAAAAGAGTAACTTTGCTTACGCGATCGTTCACAAGCGTATATTGACTTTCTGGGATTTCTTCTGCTAAATTCAGCCACCAAGCAATCTTCTTGGACGCTACACTCTTGGTTTTGTTTTTATAGATGCAATGAAATGAAACATTAGACCCAACACTGGTCAGCACCTTGGTAGGGAAGTACAGCACTTCAGCTACGAGAAAAGAAAGAAATCCACCAAGATCAGAATCAGAACAACAGCAGAAGCCACAGATCAACAGAAAATTACTATCACCCAGTTGTATCTCTGCATCATCTGCTTCTCCCATGTTTGTTATTATGAATCGCTAGAGGGCAGAGGAGCAGGAACAGATCCTTGACTGTTTCCTTCCAAAACTCATGTTTACAAGTTCTAATAAAAATAACCTTTACTGTCCCTAGGCAAATAGTAATGAACTGACAGAAAACACAGGGGCAGTGCAATGAAAACAACACACAGCAGCTTAAGTGAAAGACTCAGCTTCTCCTGGGTCTGAAAGCAATAGGGCCAGACAAGGCAGTGTCATGGAGATCACTGTGCAGCCTCCACGCATTTATCATTTAATGCTAATCTTCTATAAAGGAAAGAGCACAACCTCAGGTAAAGCTATGGGCAGGAGACGCAGAAGGTTAAGGAGCTTGCAGGGGAATTCTTAGTCCAACTCCCGCACACAGTGTGCTGCACCTCCCTGGATAATGTTCTCACACACACCGATTCCACAAAACAAAACTTGGAAAACTGACCGTATCCCAGCAGTCTACTTACTGCCCCAGCATGTGACCTACCTCCCACATTCAGATTATACAGCGTGCTCCACTCACTCCAGAACCCGGGACCATAATGATTCTTGCACCGCACTTGAGCAAAGGAGGAAGAATCCAGCAGCGTATTGTCTACGTCTAATGAGGTATTTAAAGCAACTTGAGCCACCTGTTGGATTATCAGAATCTATTATTATTGAACAACGATTCAGGGAAAAGAAAGGAAGAGGGGCTGACTCACCTGCCAGCCATTTTGATCTGAACTTCCAGAGATGTTCACTTCATACCGGAGCTGGTACGGCATCGGTGCAGGCTCAGACCAGCAGATCTTCACTTGACCTCTCTCTGTCATTTCCAGATGCACATTCAAAGGGGGTTCAGGCTTTACTGCGGACAAATCAATGGATGAGTTTACACTGCCTGTGACCGCTGGCTGTAATGACTTCTATTGATCTGGAAATTTCTTTCACACTTTAAGTTCAGTTTTCAACAGTTGCTCTACAGACAGCAAATGAGAGAGCAACGTTGTGTAATGCTACTGTGAAAGTTCACCCTGGCACTGCTACACAGTTAGCTACCAAGATATGCTGTCTGACCTAATGTTTGCCCTAAGATTACAAGTACTTCTTGCCTTGGCAGCATTAAGAACAGCCTTTTTTTCCTGCTTAGTGAGCAAGACAGCATCAGGAAGTCCCTTCCTGTTCTGTGCCCTCCTTCTCATCCAAAGACATCCTGCTGCCACTTACATCCCCGCTTACAAAGGCTTACATAACACTTACCTATGTCTATGGGCTTGACTGCCATCAAGGGTGACCAAAGAGGTGTTGCACCAGTCACAGTCTGCAGCCACATGATGTAAGTGTGGTTGAGGCTTGGGGAAGGCACATGGCACTCACATTTGTCACACTCACTGCAGTTACACTGAGCAGCCAGGGCAGCCCCCTTCAGAGAGCTGGTAGATGTATCTCCCAGTGACAGCTCTGACCTAGAAGGTAAAACAAACAAAAACCAAAGTATTCTTCTTTACACTGTACTTCAATAGAGAGGTGTTTGTCCTCTGGGTAAGGTTTATTCGCAAAAACAAACAAGATACCACCTGTAATGAAAAAAAATGCCTAAAAGTTCCTAACTGTCACTAATCATTTTTACTTTGCTGCTTCTCCCTTTCTAAATGGTTTCCAAGCAAAAGTGAATTAGATGATTGCACAAAAAGTATTACTAAGGTTTGATTCCGAAGCAAATGTGCTACAGTCGTGATAAGACCCATAGTTCAGCCAGACTGGTTTCAGGCCCCTGATGGCAGCCATTACCAGATACCTCCTGGGCTCACAAATGCAGCTCCCCCACAGCAGACTGCAGCCTTCTGCCACCCCTACTGGGATTTCATCCTAATTCCTCTATGAGGGGCACTGAAATCAGATCCACACAAATTTGGCGTAGCTTCTACTACCATTAAACATTGGAAGTAATATCTTAGTCAAAAACTCACTTTTCAGTGGGAAAACAAGCTTTGTAATAGCAATCATATATGATTTGCAAATGTGATCTGTCTGTAAATGGTTTGAATGCTTAAAACTCTACAGAGTTGAATCAAATTATTCTCAATTTATAAAATAAATACTGCACAAGTGGGCATAAGGCTGATTCCACCCAAAGAACATCCACTGATTGAAAACAAAGGGTCAAACATACAAGAACTGATTCTTCTAGTTTCAAGAAAGGCCCAACAGCACAGCAGGACAAGTGTGCTGAGGCATGGCAGAAGTCAGGTACCCACTATGGCACTGCTTTCAGTATTTCTACACACTGTGTTTGTGCAAGTTCTATCTTTATAAGGACTGATGGAGCAAGGCTACCTGGTTAGGGATTTTCAATAAGCATGTCTCAATGCACGTGATACACAGCAGTTCTGGGTCAATACTCAGTTGAACAAGCTGCCCTTTATCACTGCAGAGAGATGGCTGACTGGTTCACGTGAGGCTAAGTCCCTAACAGAACGTCAGTGTTCTCCAGCTCAGTGTATATAACTGATGCACTCAACTAAGACACCAAAGTTGAGGTAAACTGTGTAATTTATCCTTAAGAACACAGCAGTCTAAGCCCAGAACTAAAGAAGTGCCCTTTGGGCACTGCAAATAGGTCAGGAATACGAGCATATCCTATAAATCACCATCTAGTGAAAGGGCAAATTGTATCAGTACTCAGAACTCACCCACGAGCATTCATCCGTGCCACTGCAAAAGGATCCCTAAGGCTCAGTGATTTCAGTTAATGTAATCAACCTTCAGGTCTTATAGCATTCCTAGAATACACACAACTATCACTCACTTTTGGTAGAAAATTAACCTAATTTGTCCCATTAAGTTCCAGAATAATCCTTCTCCTCCCAAAGACATGCTGCTGGGAAAGGTACCCTCATCACAGCATTGCTTGGGGCAGAAAAACACATCTTCCACTCCAAGTAACTTGATACTGTTATGAGGAAATAAACCGTGGATGTGCAAAGTCAAAAGGGTATATCCTTAATGCCAAAAAACTTTAAACTGCTGCGGAACAAAACTTCATCTTACAGATTCCTCCAGGTCATTATTTTCACACATCGCTTGTCTTACACCTGAGAATTCTGGCCTGAGCTCCCAGCTCCCAGACAGTAACACAAGCCAGGAATGCATATTTTTAAAGCTAGGGATGTTTTCAAGGTATTTTGGCTCATGTGAATAAAATGCTGAGGTATCAGCAAGTCAACAGGGGAAACTGTCACCTCAGTAAAATCTGAATTGCCCTGCTAGCTGCTCCCCAAAGCAAGGGGACCCTCAAAGATAAATATTCCCACGAAATCTGGGAAGTGTGACAAGGCCTCCAGTGTCAGGGACCACAGCGCACCTTGCCTCTGCAGCACTAAGTAACCAAGCCAGGATTACTGGGTAAGACTTTTCTGCAGCTGAGACTGAATGGAACATAGGCACAGTGAGATGTGAGATGTGCTTCTGCAAAAACACATGTAATGCTACGCTGAAAATCACAGTCATGAGGAACACTGGAAATCTGTGGGTTCCCACTCTAAGAATGATTTCAGTTTTAAAGTATTATGTCCCTGTACAACTATATTTGCTACCAGCGCATTCGCTACAGATAAAATTTATGGCAAGCGATGCCAGCCATCTAGTTCTGTATTTTAAATAGAAGTTGTTACCTGTAAATTTAGCATGGTCAACTATTTATGGAGCATGTTTCCTCAAGAAATTCAGTCTGTATGTTACATCATTCCTTCCAATCCATCAGTAATACAAGAGGAACAGTGAAACCAGAATCAAATAGACCCACCTACAATAAAATCAGACATGCTACGCCACCCCGGAGTCAGGATAATTACCATCACAGAGTATTTATGACAGTGACAACTACACAGATGGATGCCTCCCAGCAGCACCAATGTGATTAGAGCAACACTTAACACAATGCTAAACAACAAGTCACTTAATTACTCTGCGAGAACATTATGGTCAAAAGCATAAACAGGTAGAACCAGGCTGCAGCTTCTGAATTTACCAAGTGCAAAAGCAAAGATATTTCAGCAATCCAACAATGATCTCATTTAAGCATTTTGAGAAACCTGGAAATAACAGAGCAGAGAGACACCCCATGCTAATTGTTTTTCATTCAAAGATAGAACCGTGAGCTTTTCTCTGTATAGTCTTAGATTACTTTAAGGTAAGATAAGGTACATAAAATCTCACCTGCCTGTGAAGCTGGTGCCACTGCTGTGCTACAAGCTTGAGAGACCAATGCTGATGTTTTAGAAAATGCTTTCACATTTGTAATGCTAACAGTGAGAAATCTGAGTCTGTACTTACACAGCATATAAAAGATGAACCCTCGTATCAAGTCTCATGTGAAACTTCAGGAGCTGCAGGTTACAAACTAAGAGATCCAGCTTGCCTTCAACCCAACATTCAATGTTCCAATTTGAATCTAAATAAAAGAAATGGATTAAACATTTCTGAACTACTAAAAACAATGTGTTTTTTAAAGGAACTCACTACACCCTTGACAGAGAAACCTACCTCTTTCCTGAGATGCAGAGATGTTTATTTCTGAAGGAATAAGCATCCTTGCTTGCATGTTTGCTCTGTACAAAGAACAGTCGGTGCTGTTATTGCTCCAATGGCAACACAGAAAACTTTCCTCATCCATTGGCAAGTAAGGGTTGGTTTCAGCAGCTCCATACTCTCTCCTTAAACCAGACCAGCTCGGTACAACTCCAGCAGCAGAAAGACTCCAAGATGTCTCATTCAGCAGCAGGCATGGTAATGTAAAGCTCCTGGGATGAATCTCATGGACCATACAATGGGCAGCTACTGTGTGAAGAAAGCCTACACAAAGAAAGAGAAAGATGTTGGCAACACAAATTTCATGTCATTACACTAAGAAAAGGGAGTAAATGACATCATACAGAAATGTTCTTATTAAAATATATCTACATAAAATCATTTCCAGGGGCTTATCTCCTCTGAGTTGGAGACAGAAGTATTACAAACATCACCTCTGAACAGGTGCAAAGCTGACAAATGTCAGCTTTTCTGTGTCTCTACAAACAAATCTTTGTTTCCTCAGCCTCTTGAAATAGGTCAAGAACAAGGCTGTAGTGGAAGCATCGCTTTAAGGTGAACCACCTTGTATTCAAAACATGCTGAATCCGATTCTAAGTTCACACACTATACAGACAAGTGCTGGGACAATTGCAATCCAGCTCCTAATAACACGGCTCCAGCACTGGAGAAAGAATAATCCCACTGTAAATATAACGTAGTCACATCACAACCGTTCAGTTCCAAAGAACAGTGTTACCAGAATACAGGACTGGATGCAACTGAGCAGCACCCACGTGTTGTCTGGGAAATTAGATGTGGGCAAAAATGGATCTTTCCATCAGACTTGGGTTCTCCGAAATGAGAGCATTCTGGCCACAGCTGCAGCTCTTGTTGGTAAGCTGTAGCTTGAATGACACTAACAGCGACTTTGAGAATGATGAATGTCTCACTTTTGGAAGTAACTTACTGTAAAGCACTGAATGAATTGCTTGGATTAAAGCTCTGGTTGCAGAAAGACGTGTGGATGATTTGCGCACATTTCTGCTTTTAGCTTTTTGCTCGGCAAGGCATAAATATTTTAAACCACTCATTAGGCAGAAATTAATTCATGCTCTATGCCTGCAACATCTAAACTAAGAAAAACAGAAGTTCTCTGTCTAATAGCGTATAGTTAAATAATGTAAAAATCTAAAATGAAAGCTTTCTAAGAGTAGATGCAACATCAGACGCAGACATCCTGTTTCTGTGCGGTGTGCTGCAGTGTTTCATTTGCTCTTTGCATGGGTTTTGCAACCAGACTCCTGGAGGGCTCTGCTCATCTCTCCTCCCTCCTTTAACAGGGTTTGTGCCTCCATAAATACCAGCCTCATTAGGCTCCTGGCTCCACGTGGAGGATCCAGTTGACCACACAGATTATTAGTCCATAATACAAGATTAACATGAACAAATAAGTGACACGACTGCTTAGAAATCAGGGCAGTTAACTAACATGCTACCCCAAGTCACAGAGTCAGGAGAGGGACTGGGAGAGACTCCTGCCAAGTGACTTTCTTTTTCTAAAAGCAGGCTCTCCCCTCTCAGAGCACACCAGTGTCACAGGATTAAGTACATCCCGTACAGTCCAAACGTATGCAGGTACTATTTCTACAGGTGTATTAAAAACAAAACAAACATCTATAATGAATTACAGTACATAACAGTCAGCGTAGGACTATGAGAGCTATAGCTCTTAACCTCCTGTTAATAAAACACAGCATGCATTCAAAATGCTTTCCTGCTACAGGTACACCCAGTTCTCCACAACACAGATGAACAGAAGGCCATCACATGCAGTTTACCTCTCAGGGAGTGCCTGGGTTAAGAGGGCTATAAGGATGCCAACCATGGCTATTGTTTCATTTGGAATCAGAGATGGCCAGTCAATAGAGACACCAATGAGCCACCCTTAGATGCCGCCAGTTAGTGACAAACAGCTCCGAAACCTCCCTGAGGCATCCAGGTTTTCTAATTAAAAAGGTACACATCTTCAGATTACATAAGGGAGTTAAAAGAAGAATTAGCCAACAAGACGATATTTAATACTGACTGAATAAAAGTATGGATATTGCCTGAGGAGCTCCTCACTTTTCATGAAGATAAGAAGGATTTTGAAACTAACATCACTGGATTGCAGCATCTGCTTTCTCCATAAGCATCAGCATCAAAATTCTTTAAATGGCTCTTCTTTCAGTTTAAAATTTATGAGCAGAAAAGGCACGTACCAAGACACCAGCTGTCCCTGAACAGCACACACTGCTACCGGTACGGACATTTCCCAAGTAGAAAAACAGCTTGTTATACTCACCAACATTTACAGTGAATGGAGCAACTTTAACAACGTGGAGCTCATGAAAGCCAGATCGCCAGTCACATAGAAAAGCACAGCTCAAACTCAAAGTGATCCTTGGCTACGCTGAGCTAAACAAGCTTTGCAGTTCGGATGGAACTTGGATCTTCCTTTCTGCATTTGCACTTGCTAAGGTAACAGAACAAACTGCCCTTTTGCCAGGTTCAATGAGGCATTTACCTGAGTGCATTCTGACCCACCAGATTCACTGATTGATGTTTTCTGATCTTACCAATCAACTGCACTGTTTCTAGGGATAAGACACAAAGGCACGACCCCAGGAGTGCCAACACTTCAATCCTGCACAACAATAAACCAGGGCCTCTACACGTGCTAGTTACATACTGTGATACTAATGCAGCACCATGACTCGAAACAGCTCCATAAAACAAAAGCAGAGAGAACCCTTCATTCTAAATGATTGTCAGCACTTACTTTTCACACTGTTGGCAGTAACTTACCCAATAGCACAGACATGCTCAGAATGATTTGAAGATACATCTTGTTTTGAAGAGCTGGTCTGAAAATAACAAAGAAAATAAACTGAGAATTATCATTAGGGTTTCATTACAGCAAACTTCATTTACTTGACTATTGGTGTATTTATAGCAGAAAGCAACAACAAAATCAGAACACCATTTGAGAATAAGACTCATTAACATTGCTTAGTATATCAGATAACCACCAGTGCAGCTCCTGTTCCATCATTAAAACTTGGTAGTACTTTACTCCTCCAGGCTGGCTACTGCTCACCTACCGAGTTTGAAAGCATGAAAGACACCACTGTGAATCTAAGCCCTTGGAAACTCAACTGCAGCCAGAGCCAAGCCATTTCCGACCAGCTCCGTGTTGCTCTGTGAGATGAAGCCACCCATCCACCTTTCTGCCCGTTCAATCACGTTACCATCAGACACATTTTCTGCTACATTTTAAATTCAACCCTGCCATAGCTACCACAGACTGAAAAGAAAACAGATATCCAAAACAACACACACCTCAGAGAAGGTGCACTAAAGATCACAGCATCGCTACCTCCTATGCCACATGAACACCCAGATAAAGCAATCACAAAAGTTCCGCTATCAGCACTAATCTAACCATAATGTTTGGGCCAGAAGACAAAAATGTAGCTCGGATCAGCTCGAGACACTTTTTCTGCTTCTATTGCATTGATCAAAGTTGGTGACACAAACATGTTCTGAAACTCTGAGTTTCAACAGTATTCACAAAGAAAAAGCAGTGCTGAGTGGGATCAACAAGCAAGGTGAGCCACATCTATCAGGCTGAGCTCCTCTTCTGGTCACAGCTGAGCATTCCTCCTGGATGCTGTACAAAAGGGCTGAGTAAAAGGAGCTGCCTATGGATTATTCCCAGGACAAGGTGAACATCCCACTGGGTGAAGTACTGACCACTAATTCTAGGGAGAATACTGACTTTGCCATAAATCCTGTCTGCAATGTAGGAAAGAATACAAGTTTCACAAGAAGAGTTACAGGCAACTGGGGGTTCTAAAAAGAGGCATTATGAAAACTAGCCTCTCTCTCCTGAAAAGGCAACATCATTTACTGCTGCCCGAGAGGCTGCACAGCACAGCGGCACAGCAGCACGGCAACCACCTCCAGCACAGCCTGCCGACACACCGGCACCTGCTCAGGAAACACACCGGAGTTCGCCCTTTCCCTCTGGAGCTGCTCCCCTTTTCAGCTTCTTGTCCTGGCAGCTTCCACTTCTGTATTTCTCCCTTCTAAACTAAACGTACACACGCAAAGAAGGACTGCAGCATCAGGTGGGTCTGAACATCGGCCCGCAGCGAGCGGCAGCGAGAAGAGAGCGGCGCTCAGCGCCAACGGGCAGCGCATCCCGGACACGGTGCACGCCGGTTTTCACCACCGCGACTAAAAGCTGCAAGACTAAAGCGCTGAACGGCAGCAAATCGCCGAGGAACAACTTCAACGAGCCCGCGCGGAGCTGAGCCGCCATCGCTCCGCGATCCCCACGCGAGCAGAGCGGATCACTCACGGCACGGATCACTCACAGCCCCGCTCGGCGATCCCCACGCAAGCAGTGCGGATCACTCGCAGCACGGATCACTCGCAGCCCCGCTCCGCTCCCGTAGCGCTGAAGTCAGACCCGGCTGGCCGCTCCGCCCGCTGCCCGAGCCTCCCCCGGCGGCCCCCGCCCCGCCCCTCCTCAGGCACGAGGCTGCGTATCGACACTGAGTGTCCCCGGGCTAGCGATGGGCTGAGGACGAAGTTTAATCTTGAAGACAGCGAGGGGGACACGCAGGCAGCCGGGCAGCGCTCCCGGCCCCGCTGACCTACTTGGCGCTTCGGCCCGTCCCGCCCTCGGGGTGCCTCAGTGCCGCATCGGTGCCGAACAGCCCCAGGGACGGTGACCCCCCCCAGCCCCGATCAGCCTCTGTGCTCTGCCCCTCTTTGGAGGAGAAGTTTTCCCAGTGTGAAACCTGAACGTGCACCAAGAGGCTCTAACAGGAGTCCGTGCCACGAGTCAGTAAAGCTACAGCAAGAAATCCAAGCAAAGGAGGCCTGGAAGAAATACAGCAAACAGCAGAAGTAAAGATTAAATCCCGGGCTGGAGATAACCTCCTTAAAGCAAACTGCAGCAGCAGAACCCCACATTAGATACAGAATCTCCTTTGTTTGCCATAAAGATAGCAATGTTGACTGTAGCATTAGTAGCAGGAAGGATATCAGGAGGGAAAGGAAGCCGAAGGTAATATTTAATATTTGTTAAGTTAAATAATGAAGGATTAAAACCATCCCTTCCACCAGTCACACTGGACTGTTGTGCAGCCATTGCATTCAGTGACAGTACCTTGACCTCTCACAAGATAATGAGGGTGATCTGCTGCAGTCTTACCTACAGATACCCATTGCAATGCCAGTCTTACTGTGTCCAGCAACTGAGACTCTTCTAGGCTTGTAGAAAAACCTGCAAGCTTCCTGCTCGAGAGTAAGGAAAAAACCAACAGGTACAAATAAGAAGCGTTTCCTGCTCTGCAAGAGGCAAAATGCTGCAGCCATCTCCTCCAGCAGTAACAGGATGGTGCCAATTGAAATCCAAACGTGACCCTTTTCTGAGGGCACGGCTCTGAATAAAGATGCAGAGACGTGGAGCACACCAAATCCTGGCAACTGCAGGGAAATGGAGCAAACGCGCTTCTGAAAGAGCTAGAAAAAGCAGCAGACATTCAGCTCCACTTCTACCAGGTTACATTTGTCGGGTTTAAGCACAGCTGAGCTCCCTCTGGGTTTATTGCATGGGTATGGGCATCTTTATCTCTTTATGCCCCCCCTTCTAATTTATCCGACATATTATTCCTGCCAGGTTAACCAACCTATGTTTGAACAGGTGAAAGAGACTGACCATGGAACCGCTACAGAAAATTAACTACTGCTGTACTATGTAAAAGCAAATCGTGGGTGTGGATCTGAAGTCGTTTTAAAGCATTTACTGACTCTGCTTTTGTTATTAAGTTAATGCCAAGAGTGCGGCCTCTGGAAGGGGGTGTTATCAATAACTCATTGCTGCTGCAAGGATCTTTTGCATTTAATCTCTCTGCACCTCCTCGCCTGCATCCAATCTCAGCAGCCAACCAAAACATTGCTGCTCCCGTAAGATCACAAACAGCATTAGACTTCACCTTTTGAATAGGTGCAGAAACGCTCTCTGCAACCCTCAGTGTGCATTTGAAACTGCAGGAGGCAACGATTTGACATACTCTGAATAAGAAGTGCTCCCTCCCCTGACAGACTCATCCCCACAGCTGTATGGATATTACACACCTGTCCTTTGATGTGCTGCGTGGTCAGAAGACAAGAGGCAGCAGGTACAAAGTGAAATAACGAAGGGCTCAGAACCAACAGAAATGAAAGCTTTCCTACAGCACCAAACTTATGGGGTGTAAGCTCAGCTCGCAGCCTCCCTCTGCCCTGGTCCCAAGCTGTAGCAGCTTTACCCTCCTATTCCTGGCTGCCCTGGCCAGCTGTGCATTCCCCTCACATCTCCTTCCCAAATGCCACCTTTCTCAGCAGACTGGAACCCTGCAGGACATATCACATCTTTAAAGCCTGAAGAACACCAACTCCCTGCTTAGAAGGTTGAGCTATCAGTGCAGGTGGGGCTGCACTCCAACCTTTGCCAAAGCCAGTTGAGCTTTTCAAGTCCCAAATGCTTCTGGGCATGATCTTATAGGAACCAAGCTCCATCAATTGGAACAAAATGGTTTTCCTCCCAGCAATTAGTCCTCAACACATGAGCAGCATAACCACAGAGCAGTGCCTGTCCAACACAGGGTGTTGATTGCACAGCAAGGATTGCATAGCAAGGACACACACTTGCTCATCTTCCAGACAAACAACTAACATGAGTTTTTGCTGGTAAACAAAAGGAAGATTTCAAAATGGAAAAAGTGAGCACAACGAGCAGAATATATCCTTGATATTCATGAGGCATGGTTCTTATTTTTATGCAAGACGGTAATTAGCTCATAGTCAAAGCACACAATGCAAATTGGATAGAGCAGCACTGAGCTCCCAGGGGACAGTGAGCTCTGATGTCGGCCTGGCCAGCATTGAGTGAGGAGCAGAGGCTGCAGCAGCTCTGAGAGTGGGGAGAGGAGAGCAGAGCAGCACTGAGCACAGCCAGCTTCACAAGGGACTCTGCTGTGCTGTGCAGCTCCACCAGGAGGGAGGAATACTTTATAGTTCATACTGTACTCTTCATTTGTTGTACAGCTGCAGAGCTGTTGGGGGAGGCAGAAGGGAAAGCCTATAGGAAATGCACGAGGTGGAAACTTTCACCCTTTTGAGAGGAAAGGCTGCATGTGAGGTCCCAGGTAATTAGTGCTGTCGCCATTAGCAAAGCCCGTTTCCTGAATGCCAAGTTGCAATTTGGCTACAAGAAAATGCTCAATGCATTCAGCAGGAAAAATCACAGCAAAGAAACAAAAGTTCAGCCAAAAAAGATGTTCTTTCAACCATCAAGGTCTGCAATTTAGTTTATATTCTTACAAGTTCTATGGGTATGATATGTCAATTCACCGGGCTCTTAAATAAAAACACAAGTTACTATAGTAACATTTACATCATAGGTTGTACTTACGCTGCCTCTGCGATACAGAAAACCAATCTGCTGTGTGAACCATTGCACTTCACTTCTGCAGTATTTTAAAGGACAAACCTGTTTTCTAATGAATTGGCTTCTTTTCCCTAATCATTTCACTTCTCAAATTATAAATTACAATGTATTGGATCTAATTTTCTTTTTAATGACTAAGGCCTGCGTGTGGGAACATGAAACCTGGTTCCAGGGGGAGTAAGGAGAATGCGTGTTGAAAGTGCAATATGGGGACAATAAGACGCATCTTGCTTTTCTAGTCCTTCTGCCACTCACTTTCCTCTTACAGGAGTCACAGTAAAACAATGGATTATTATTTCGGGGGGACTAAAAGCCTTCACTTCTGTAGCTTTTATTATAGCCTGTCAGCCAGCAAAGCAACGTGGAGTGTTCTGAGCACCGCAGAACCTTATTGCATGGTTAAAATCTGTTCCAACTCTAGAGGAGCAGTTTATGTAGTAAGAGAAACACGGCCCTCCTGGGCAGATGAGGAGGAAATGAACCAAGGACAAGGCCAGAAGAGGTGTCCGTAGCTGCACCACTCCATGGCTCATATCATACGGTCAGGAACAAAGGCACTATCAGGTTACCATCAAAGCCTCCTCTCTCATCTCTCCCTGTGACAGGGAATATAGAAACAAGCCCTCCACATGCTCCTAGGTGTTCATTTCCCTGCTGAACCCCTTGTCTTCCAACAGTTACCTGGAGGTCAGTTTATGGACTCAGTGGGATTTAATGCATGTTTCCTAATTACAGCAGCAGAATGAGATCCTTTATTATTTCCTTTGCAAAGATGTGCTTGAAACACTCGGTAGGGAAATGCCTTCCCAACAAATGACTCCTTAAAGAAAGCTGTTGTGGAGAGGGAGGGAAAGCACATTAAAAAAAAATAAAGAATTGATGGAAATACATCATAGCAGAGTAAAAAAATCATTGGTCCATTAGGCAGGGTTCTTGACCCAGTACAAACGTTCCCAGACCATGCACTTACCTAATAGGAACAAGCAAGTGGAAAACAGACAGCAGAGGATAACAGAGTACAGGTAAGCAGTGCTACCAGCTGACACAGAGCTGGCAGACCTCTCCAGTGGGTCGGTTTGATTTTTCTTCCATTTTTCTCCCTGCTGTATGAACTCAGTTCTGACTGTAGTGAGAATGAGAGCAAACAGAACTGCGCCACAGCCAAAACACTGCTTGTCACACAAACTTAGTCTTTGCTGATGCTACAGCTAGGCAAAACCAGAATCTGCTTCTGGTTCAGAAGAGGAGCGTTGTGTGGTCTATTATCACTGCAGTCCCTGCCAGAATGAGAGTGCTGCTCGACTACATTTCACTGACAAGAAGGTAAACAGCATTACATCTTCATGTGCAAAGGAGAAAGAAATCTGTCTCCAGAAGAACATTATAAAACCTGGCACTGGTCTGAGTTTAATGTGTCATCTAGCACAGAGGCTTTGAATTCACAAAATGTGAGACAGATAAAGAAGAGGGGGGAAAAAAAGGAGATATTCTGCAAAATACCCTGGGAAACAAACAAAAACATAGGCCTTTTAGCAACACAAATATCTCTGGCCCTGGTAAAAGGTTAGCATGGTTTTCACTGTAACGTTTGTGCATTGAATGCCACAGTGGTTTAACATAAACTGTGGCTCCTTTTGTGTTTTTGGCAGTGGAAGAAGCATCATACTTCAAATGTTTGTGCATCAGTGATGGATTTCATGCCAGGAAAAAAACAAACCCTATCGACTTCGTGCCCACAATACGTGAAAGTATATCACCGTTCTTTGCTGAAAGCAGGCAAAGCTGGACTATGGGCACAAGGATCCTCAGCCACCTCATCCTGCATTTCCAAATGGGAAAGCTTGTCCTAACGGGGGAGATGTCACATGCTACACATGCCATATAATTTCCCTAACTTCTTCCAGATGCGTTATTCTTCTTGAAGGAAGGAAAGCACCATATGTCCACCCAGTGTAGAGGTCTTTTTACAGCAGTACAAAAAAAGGGAGAGAAGCAGCAACACAACCAATGTGCTTTGGCACATCTACCTGGCACAGAAATCAGGACATACCACTAAGAGCACTACCAGACCTTCAGTGAAGATCACCTCCACATCAAAGCGTTCAGAGACTGAAAGATCTGAGAATCTTTTCATTTTTAAACTCTGTTTATGGTTAAAATTCCCTTTTCAATGTTCCTTATAATCTAAGAGCCAATGCTTTCATAAACCACTTCTCATATTTTATTCTTTAAAGAAGCCATAAAACCACACAGGTAATTCCTCATCAAACCACTTCCTAAACCATCAAGGCATATTTGATTAGCCTCATATCAGTCCATACTGTCCTAATCACTCCCTGTAACGTAACACAGGAGTACAAGGGAAGAACACCTCCATATGAATTGATATTTGGGCAGAATTATTTTTAAAACAAAGAGGGAGGAAGAGATGAGCTTGGATGTTGAGTGCTCAGATGGACTGTCACACTGTGCACTCACTGAAGCAGTCCACTCCTCCAGGTGGAACCCATCTGCCTTGTGCAGCCAGTACAATATTGAGTTGATGCCATGTAAATACAGCGATTAAACCACCAGCTCCCTGGGGGCTCTGGGAACACATTCTACATGACTAGAATACACTATGCACAGAAAAGACTTAATTGCTTTGTGTTTGGAATGGGTGCATCACTTCTGAGCGTCAGGGCCAAAAGTAAATTGAGCAGATCGCAGCAGTACGAACACTGCATGCGGTCGTGACGTGTCAGTAACACCCACTGCTGCTCATGGTTAAATACAGTAAAATCCTGGCAATAGCTGCAGCTCATTTTACGATGCCAAGATGAATATGCTCTTTTTTCAGGGCAGGAAGAACTCCGCTTCAGCACAGCAGCCAGCACAACACACTGTGGCAGCCCAGTACAGTGGCCTGGATGTCACACACTGCTTGGATCACACCTGGAAGCTGCAGTGAGTCGAATCCCTGTGCCTCAGAATCACCATCCCACATTTGCTGCCTCAGCTTAGAAATAAGTTTTATTTCATGCACTTCGTCAAGCGACTATTAATTGATTTCATAGGGCTCTGTTGGCAGCTGCCCTTCACCAAGTTAACACAGCCTTAGAATCTTCTACAGGGTCTTCATATTTGGACCCACTTCATAACCGAATCTCTACAAATGATACGCTTCTTTTTCCTAGCATGCAGAAAATTGTGCCATTTGTCCCAAAGTAGCTGCAACAAAGAGAACTCCACAGATCAGATTTGATGTAAGTATTGAGCAAAGCCAGTGCACACTGTGTCCAGTTTTCAGCTACTAGCTTGCCAGTGCTGTTCTGAGCCATATCTTCAGGCACTAATTCTAGGGGGAACTTGGCATCTAACCTTTGGGTCCTGTGCTTTAGTCTCCAAGATCTGGCAGTACATCACCCACACTAAGATGTACTGTGGTCAAGACCTATTAGAGATCACATCTCACATGCATCCCAAACCAGATGTACTGGGTGGCTGAGACATAATGTTCAGCAGTGAAGGCATTTCTGTCTCAGTAACTTCTCAGAGCCAGATCCGACAATCCCAGAACATCAAGGACTATTCCAAGATGAGTTGCCAATAGTTTTGGAAGGAAATCAGAAGCACAGAATGGAAGAAAATAAATAAATAAAAGAAAAAAAAGGGAATGGGTGGACCCCTTTCCATGCTGATATGTTGACATTCTGCATGATTTGCTTCCTAGGCAAACAATAATGGATGAGAAGGAAGGAGCAGCATGGGAAAATAGCGTGGGAAAAAAAAGAAAAACAGTATCAAAACAGTGTGTGGTGGGAAGATAAGGAAAAGGGGGCTGGGAAGGGCCAGATATGGGAAGAGGAGCAACAATAAGCAGATGGATCCCACCAGGGCAGAAATGTGTATAGATAACCCTGGCACCGAGGAGGTGTGAATGAAGAGTATGGGATTCTGATAAGAGGAGAAGAGTAAAGAGGGAGAGCCACAGCAAAAACAGAGCATGATGTCCCCACAAAGGGGCTCATGCTGCCAGCAGGAGCAGTGCTAAGCCCTCACACTTCAGGCTGGTGAGAGCTCTTCTGCCAGTGACAGAGGATTTTGTACATTTTGCCCTCCTTAGCAAAAACTGGAGCGCTAGGAGGCAGGCATCAAGCCAGCAGGCACTGAATCAGACAGCTGTTTCCTATTGTAAAGCCAGGCTGCAATGCCATGTGGACTAGGCTCAGAGTACACGGATACATGGAGGCCTTGGGGAGAGAGACAATCTGTATAGCACAGTTCATTCCCATAGGAAACATTCCCTCAGCCAGCATTACCTCCCATTTGCTTCTGCATGAGAAGGTATAGACTAAGCCTCTGCTGATGCTGATGCAGAAGATATGAGGAATGGGCAGCAGTCAGGCCTCTTATGCTGGTTTCCACTGGGAAGGATACACACAAATACTGGCAAATCTGAAAATCTGGATCACAAGGAATCAACATGAGCCCTTCCACACTGAGAAACAGAAACCCTGAGCTGGGTGCAGACCTGACAGGGCTGTCCTTACAAAATTAAGTTAGAGCAAAAGAGGAGATCCAGCAGCAGAACACATTCTGATCTTTCTCTGTCTGAACAGTCACAGTCCTTTGTTTTGCACATTAAAAGTACTCTGTGTCTCCAAACATCAAGATTCTCCCTTGTTGATGAGGTGTTTTAACCAAAAGATCTCCACCTGAAGCGAGTCAAATGCAGGTCTAATTTGATTATTCACTTCAGACAGGTTTTCCATTCAGAAAGGTCATATTTAATGCAGCATTGTTCCGTCACACATTTGACTGTAGGGCAGACAAATGGCTGATGCCACATCACACGGCTCACTCCAGTTAGCACCAGCTGCCTTTCCCTCCTCTCTGCTCACTTCTCATTTGCACCATTCCAATTTCTTTGTCATTGGGTTAAAGAGAGAGAAAATAGGCTACTGAGCACAATTACCAAAGCTAACTTCAAAAGGGTTGGTTTGGGGTAGGAAGTTTTGATGTTTAGAAGTGAACAGAACAGCCTAAATCTAGTTCCTACTCTCTGTCTCTGAGTGAAAACACAGCAACAACAGATGGCCAACTTCTGCAATTTAAAAGTCTTCAGAAAGCCAAGGAGATGCTACCAAGTTAATGTGATTACTGAAAGCACTGCAGGAAAACACATATTGGCTGACCTCATAACAAGTTTACCCACAGGCTTCCTCATCACCTGCGCATTACCAAAGAGATTTAGCGCCAAGAATACAATTAGCTTCACTGACTCCCAATACCTTACACTGTAACACAGCAGAGATGTACACAATCAAACAGCCACATGGACGAATGATGGGTTTGCCCTCGATGGACTTACACAAAGCCTTTTACAAAGAGTCAGAAAGTTCAGGATTGACTTGTAAGTGATCCGCACAAATCAGCTTTATGGTTATTTCTGTCTATTGGTGTAATCACTCTTTGCTTTCTCCAAAGCCACCTAGAAGCTTCTGCTGTACCAGCTGAACTGGGATAGGACCAATGAAGTGCATTGCGATTGAGTGATTATTGGCCTTGTTCAGCAATACTGGATTTATCTGATATTTCTATCTGCTCAAAAAAGTACATTTCCTCAAGAGAATGTGCTAATTTCTCTGGAAACAAGAGCTCAGTCTCAAGGCTACCCACGTATCTGTTCTGTCTGGTCTTACTGAATGTAAAAATTGGCTCTGGATGCCCACTGCATCCCAAAGGACCCTGTGGGGAGTTAACTTTGTCCTTCTAACCAAGGGTTCATTAACACATTTGAAACAGGACTGACTAAAACAGCAATTCTGCACCTCTACACAAACCATTACGCCCAACTCTCAGATACTACTCATGCAAATTACAGTCACCCAAACTACCTCTGTGCTAAAGAAGTAGCCATCTCAGGCCACTTGCCTGCTTTGCTTTCCATCTTGTTAACACCACCAATAAATCAGTGTTTGTTGAGTATTTTTAGATGTGCGACTCACTCTTGGCTCAGCTGTGACTCCCAAGTTGACAACAGCTCAGTCTGATCAGAGCAGAGGAGCAAGAACAGGCTGTAATCGCTGGCTGTGGGAGTACAACATTCACTCTCTTATTCCAGAGGGACTGGAAACGCCAATGATCTTTGGGAGGGTTGGTTTGGGTTGGTTTGGGTTGGTTTTGTTAGTTAATGAAACACATGGAGCAGGGCCCACATCTATGTCATGGTTGGATGAGGGATCTGGGGGCTTCTGAGCAACCCCAAGGGGCGGCATGAAGGCTGGAGCCAGGAGCTGGGACATCCAACCCCAAGGGGTGGGATTAAGGCTGGGGCCAGGACAGGATTCCAGCTCAGCCCTTTTGGAGCTAGGACGAGTGTGAACCATCTGAATCCTAACTAAGGCTACTTGCTGAATCCTAATTAACTTTACACACTTACGAGACCCTACATGAAAGACTGTACATTTTGAAATGGTCGTTTCTAATTAATCTGCCTAGCTATTTTAAAAGCCTTGCAAACTAACGTGTTCTGCTACGGATCTTGATTAAACATCAAAATATTTGGTAAGCACAGTCTTCCTTGAAAAGTTAGGATATTCTTTGAATAGAGGAAACAGCTTGCTCTGGACTGCCTAAGGTATATTACTTTGTGTAATCTGATTCAAAAGTTACAAGTCACATTTATGCACGCATGGTACATATTCTACATTGCCTAGGATTTTAAAATCCAACTAGTAGCAAAGTTCCCCTTCAAACTTTATTAAATGAGGAAGTGTTTTCTTACCACATGCTTGTCCTAAAACATCCTGACCCCTCATCGCAAACTTCAGCACTTACACCATCAGAAAAAGCAGGACATCAAAGAAAGACCAGTTGTGCAGAGTGACACAAGCTGAGTAACTGAAAACAAGGACAAGCTGTGAAATCCTCTCCTGGAATAAAGTGCCCTCTGTTGAAACACAGGCATATGGATTTCTGTACCAACATTACCCACGTACCCTGTGTAGTGCAGCCAGGAGCAACAAATGCTGCAACAGGATGGGCAATCTATAGCAGAGAAGTGACTCATGAGCTCCCTTCAGCATTGAACAGCATCAACCCTCTTGGATCGCTGCTTCTCTGCCCCACTGACCCAAATAGCAAATTCCCACCAGCTTCAAAAAGGGAGGACTTGGGTCGGCAGCCGTAAGTTACAACTACTGCAGCTTTTGTTTATATGTTGTGCAAAGGCCATTTTTTTTTATGGAAAGCTGGTAACAAAGGCCCCTATTATATGGTGAAATACCAACCTCAGGCAGGAATTAAATGAATAACAAAATCACAAGCCCAATTTAAATAGTCAAAACAAAGGGTAAGCAAAACATATACATGTCATGATCAACCCTCTCATTTCAAACACATGCTTCGTAGAGCATGATAAATACCATTTTAACTTCTTTCCAAACCCCTGAGCAAACAAACATCCAAGCACAGTGTCATTTATTCACACTGATCGAGAAAATTAAAGCAGCTCTGCCAGCATGCTGGAAAAAGCAGCTCAAAGCAAGTGATACAAACAAATGCACAGACACGGATAGCCTCAGCTGACCTCCTGCTCTGCAGACACCAACATCTGCCATCACCTCCAGCTCTGTGTGAGCCTCAGCACTTACTAAGTAGCTCCTTATTCTCCACGAGGGCTGCTGTAAGCACTTACAATTCTTCATTTTAATAATAGACAACAATGTTATAAGCAACCTTCCTATACGTGAAGACTCTAAAGTAAGATTGTAATGTGTTTGACTATGCACAATTATGTTAATTATACAGAAAACACTGCAATAAGCAAAGCCATTGTAGTCTCACCATGCAAATAAACCTCCTTCTCACCTAAGAGTTAGAGTGGAGGGAGAGCACATCCCCCAAGAGATCCTCTAGGTATCAGAGCAGCAGGAAGAATGCTGTCTGCACACACAGACCAGGACTGGTCCCCTTGTGGCAGAGGAAGCAGGGAGCAACCAACCAGAGCTGTTAGAAAGAAGCAGCACCCACAATATTGGTCAGTGTGTAGAACTCATCTAAGGAGAGCACTTGTTTCAAAACACCTCCAGCTGAACTCCCAGCCCTGGGACATACACAGCTGGAACCAGTTGGGAAAAGAACTCCCAAGAAGAGAGGCACAGCTAAAATAAACCTCACCATAAAGAGCAAAAGCAAAACAAGAAGGAAGGGATAAATACAGGATAAATAGCAGGCCAATGGAGAAAACGTTTCTCTAGGAGTGTCCAGCTGATCTTTAAAATTTAATCACAGCTCTGCAGTTAATGCTTCCTTCCGTATTTTATCACGAGACTCTCCCCTGTAAAGCTCTCAGTTACATTCCAGTCACGCATTTGCAGAGACCACTTAAACAAATCAATTAGTTGTTAGTACCTGGTGTGCATCCAGCCTAATGAAATAGGTTTCTCATCCATTAACACAGAGCAGAGCAATGATGCAGTATCTTAAAAGCAGCGTTAACAACTGAGATCAGAGTTAAAGAGATTGTTTTAGAGCTTTACATAATCTTACATAGTTCAACAGAAACAGCCTGCATCACCAGGACAGGTTTGGTAAACTCCTGGGTGCTGATGAGCTTAGATTCACTTCATGGAATTAAGTCTGGTTAAGATTTTAGAAAGTAACCCAAAGATGTAACTAGTTAAGAAGTTTACAAGCTTAAGGGACTGAACTAACTGTAAAATCAGTGCAAGATTCTTCTGCATTTCATTTTAGGGGATTTCCCATCTAAGTTGATAGAGAACAGCTGGCTGAGCAGCTACAAAAACAAGTGTGGGAGAGGTAGGAAACTTGTGAAGCTATATCCCGTATCATAGTACTAGCAAATCCAAAAGTAGGTTAAACAAAGCTCGTCAGGAAGCAAGTCCCCTGGTTCAAAATCTAGTGCTGTAAGTTACTCTGTAAGTAGTGAATGAATTGGGTGAGGCAGCACAGAATAGCAGTACCAAGTATTTGCAAAACAGCACAAAGCCAGCAGCTAACTAATGCAAAGCACAAGGAAGCTCATCTTCTTGAAGGCTGATGCCAAAATTACTGCCAACAGAAAACATCAGCTTCTCAGATGCTATGGCTTACTTTTCCTGATGGTGGGTGCTTTATCAAATTGGATTCAATTAACTAAGCAGGCTCATTTTCCCAAGCAGTGGTAGGATCAAGATCACACACTTAATATGGTCACCCACTGACCTAGGAAGAAAAGAGCTCTGATGCCCTCTGCATCCCTGCTTCCACCAGTGCTGATGAATGTGTCTAAATCTGGAGAGGAGGTTAAGTGTGAGCTCACAGAATCACCACGTACAGGAAACAAATAACAGTTTTCAAGCTAAATGATAAGATACTGACATGTCTGAACACGGCCTCTACAATACATCCTAATGGAAGCCATAAAACTAACTGACCCTGTTGCAATTGGATCATGGCTTCTGAGATTTGTTCACAGAATGGCTCAGGATGAAAGGGAGTGTCTGGAGGTCATTTGGCTCAATGCCTCGCTTGACCAAGGCTGTACAGAGCTGGTTGCCCAGGGTCACACCAGTCAGTTTCTAAGTACCTCCAGTTAGGGAACACCAACAGCAAGAGACATCCAAACAGCTCATTAGCAGCACCCCATGACAGCCACAGCACCATTCTGAAAGTCTCGGAGGCGCTGCTTCTGTGTCCTTCCTCTTACAGGAGAGTTTTCTTTCTCATCAGCTCTTGAAATTGAAGAAAGACAAACTCTTGAGCATTGGATATCTTTACTCAGTTTTATTAGACAATTCAAGAAGAAAAGCAGGATATGTTTTAATACTCCATCTCGAGAACCTGGCCAACACAGGAAAACATGAAGAGTGTTTACAAAAGTTACAAAAACTGCACTGCAGAGTGAATTACAGAAAATGTGATTAATTGGCAAGGCAGGTTTATAGAAATGCAATAACAGTCTTTCAGGTGGTTATGAAAATGATATTTCCACATTCTATGCATTCCCAACATCAGCACAGTGTTGAAATTAAGGCACTTTGGATATTTAGTATTCCACCAAGGAAACAATTCCAGAGAAACCACAGTAAATCACTACTGACAGACAGTGACAGCACGCCCGATACTGGCCATCAGGGCACCAGGGTGGTGTGAATGAATGAAGCTCTCCACAAAAACAAGCAAACAAAAACCCAAGTGCACTGAGAAGGTTTTCTGACCCTATTAAACACTGAACTCCTCCAAGCAAATTTGCTTCTAAAGAGGTCACAGAAGAATTTCATTACTTAAACACCACTGAATATCATTTTCAATGCTAAACAGTTTAAAACAAATGTCCACAGTGAAAACTGCACAAAGTTCACATTAAGTATTAGTGCACGCAGCTGCTTCAGAAGTCTTCTCTTTCTTCCTTCAGCATCTCCCTGCTACAGCAACAGCCAAAGGAAACACAGGCAATGGAAGGATTTTGCAAGGAGCAACGCCTCCTCAACACCACACCAAAATTCCTAGCCTTCCTTTTCACTTTGGATTGTCACATGTTTACTGCCTGCATCCCAACTGGATCCCAATCTTATCTGTCACACACGTGCTATTCACTAATAGATGGGAAACAGATTCTACAATGGCTGTTCTTCATATCAAAAACTGACGTGAGCTTTTTTTTCCTTACTCCACCTGTCTCAACAGCAAAACTTCAGTGGTAACTGAATAGCTTCACAGACTTCTGCTGCAGCCTTCAATACGCAAATTCTGAGGAGTGAAAATGTTCAGGAACCTAAAGCTGCCAGCACAAAGTACTTTAAACTGGAGTGAAATGGAATGTTTAGCAAAGACTTCAGACACGTGCAGGATCAGGCACTTCAGTTGTACATCACCGGTGTTTTACTTCACCAAATTGAATTAAAAACTTCGTAGCAAAGGGGAACAAAGTGAATCCTTAAAAAAAAACTAAAACAGGACCTCTGTGGAAACTGCTTATTCTGAATAACTCAGCTAATAATTAGAACAATAGCACTTTACAAATCAGTCATAAATGGCATATTTCACATGAAGGCAGACAACCTGCTCACAACCAGCACCTTAACAAGCATGTTCCTGCTACGTCTGCAACGAAGCACCAGCATCCAGAAGAAAAGATGTGCTGTAACATAAATCATCTTTGGCAGCAATGACATTGCAAATATACTTCAGTATCAGCTGCAATTACTCAGCATTACTCAACGATGAAGCATTCACCTTATACACATCTGAAGTTTAAAACATGTAATTAACAGTTTTCCATCTCATCAAATACTAGAATAATTTGCCAAGATACTCTACATCTGAACGATACTACGTTATTTGGACCACAGAACGACTTTTGTACCCTTTCAGCAGGGCCCTGAGCATGAAAAAAAGGCAGAGTACGAGTGCTCACATAACATTCATTAATGTTTTAACCCTTGCTCTGCACAGCAACCCACAGGACACCATTCTGCAGTACATTAGTAATGAGAGATTGGACAACAGTGGAGTACTCTCATACAACTTAGTGGGCAAGAGGTACTGTCTCAGTGAAGCCACCCCATCTTGCTGAGTCAGTTCTGTCACCTCCTTGCAGAAGGTCCCTCACAGCCATGCTGGGTCACAGCAGTCATCCATGAGCTAATGCAGATGATAAAACACGCATTTGCCCCCTGCTAACCTGAAGAACTCAATAATAAAACATGCCCTACACAGGAAATCGGTTTCTTACTTCATAAAATGGGAATCTCTCTGTCAATTTCCTTAAGTAAGAATGAAACTAACACGTCTCTCCCTTTGCCCCTCTGCAGATTCCTGAAGTATCCTCTAGAGTTTGGGTTGTGCCACAATGCGCTGTTATAAAATTATGTGCCTCTGTAAATCAAAGGCTTCAGCAAGTCAAAACAGTAATAAAGTTAACTTCTATAAATGAGATTATGAGAATGTTCACTAGGATAATGCCATCATAAAAATATAGTGTTTTAATATAACAATCTTACAGCCAAGAAATAGCAGTTTGAATAAGGATGTTACCAAAGCAGTGAGAACGGAGGAGAGAAGTCCTGCCCAGCAGAACACTCACTTCCTTGCAATTCAGGCACTTCACACATAGGAATACAGAGCTGTATGCTGTATTGTGACTGTAAGTGTCCCAAGAGTAGTTTCTTCCTCTGCAAGCCTCCGTGAGAGAAGTAATGTCAACTCTGAGCATTAAAATCTTAGATTATTTCCACAATACATTCAGTCATTAAGCTGAAGAGTGGCAAAACCAGCATATCTTAGAGAGAAGAAAGAACGTGGATTCTAAAATAACACCATCAATTTTTAACCAGGGTTTTCTTCCTCTTTCATTAGGTAGTAAGAGTCAGCATACGCTATGTTTGGTTTTGTTATCAGAGAAAACAATTACAATTACTCAAGTGGAAAGCAAGTACTTATTGATCCTTAAACAGCAGAAAGGCAATCAAGGTAAGTAACAGCAAGCAGGATAATCTTTATATTGATCTATTTTACTTATATGGTTTCTGGTGAACAACATCTCAAGGATCAGTGAAACTCTGACTTGAGCAGAAGTTAATGCACATGTATTGAAAAACGAGTAAAAAACAGTTTATGTTTTTGCAAACTTACTTGTGAACAGATTAGCAATGGCAATCCCAACTTTTACTGACGTTAAGAGAGCTGTCACAGAGCTCTTTCCCCTTTGGCTGACACATTTTAAGAGAGCACGTTAGGATGTGATAATGTAAAACTGCGTGCATGAGCACACACATCAGTACTAATGTATACACACACACAGCATACATGTGATGACATACACTGAAAACATTACCAGCATCAGAGCGAGGTCCTACCACTGCTCCCAGCTAAAGTCATCTCCTCTACCAAACACAATGAAAAAGCCTAAAATAGTAAGGAAAATGACTGCATTGCCAGCCAGCACCAGACCACAGGCTCCCCATTTGATCTGAAATGCAAGGAAAGGAAACAGTCAAAGCAGTTCTTTAACCAGAAAGGTGCTAAAAAACAAGAAGAAAAACGACAAACAATAAGTTCTGCAATTTACAGTACTAATTACTCAATTAGCAACTACTCATGTAATACAAGACTTCAACAGCTGGGCTAATCCTTCTATATTTTAGAGCAAAATTATTACCTTGTCATACAATTCGCTACAAACAGACCTAAATCACAGAAGCCCACTGAAATTTGTGCTTTATTTTAAATACTACTATAAAAATAAAAGATTGTCTTTCAAATAAATGCCAGTAACAAGCATAGAAAACAGTACCTGGACTTAAAGGTAAACAGCCTTCCACAGCTATCTATCTGCCCACCTAAGATCATCCTAACAAGCATTTACTCTTAAGACACAGCTATGAATTAGAGTTCCCTCAAGTGGTCACTTCTGGTTCTGCCTATTATCAGGTCCACAATAAACTCGATGTCTGGTTAATTGTGCGTCACAAATTAAATTAAAACTAAGCATACGAAGCTTAAGCAAAACAATAGACCAAAAAGGGGGAAAACAAACTAAAACAACAACAATAAAAGGACCAAAACATCTCATGGAGCAGTTTGGGAGTAAGGACAAAGGAGCTCTTTGCCTTGGAAACAAATGTGACAAAGTCTCACCACTGAAGAGCAGCTCAGAAAGCAAAGAGAAAAGAAGCTAGCAGAAATTTCCTCAGATTCGAGGGGCCGAAGCACGAGCTTGGGAAATGCTTTGAAAGCCAAGAGAACAGTTCTGGAAGTTTGGCCTTTTTGCTGTTAATTGATAATACACTCCAGTCACCAAGTTTCAAGCATCCTAAATGGAGAAAGCAGACATTCTGAGATAAAAATAAAGATGGTGCAAGAAGCGCTGCACGAGCTGATGACAGAGAAGGGTGTGAGATGGAGGAGGAGATAAATACCTTGCACTGGACCACACCAAAACTAGAAGCAAACTTTTTAGTCATGCAAGTCGTTTGCTTAGGTCAAAAAGCAGCATAAGCAAGTTTCCAGCAGTGATTATTTTCATCAGAAACTACAAGTATCACAAGGAAGGTAAAGGGAGGATTTACAAACAAAAGCAGCTCACCTGGCTCAGAAAGAAACAACGGCACACTTAGAAGACTACACTCCATAAGTGCCTCCTTATGAGAAGATCAAGCAGGCAGAACTTACCGCTTCGACCCGCGCGAGGATTATGGGGAAGCCAAAAGCAGAAACAACAATTCCAGTTGTGAAGAAACACGCCAGTTCCCTGCAGGCACTGCTGGTTGCATCGCTGTCATCGCTTACTCTTGTGGCAATGAAGTGGGGAATGGGGCAGATGAAGTAAAATATTAAGACAAACATAGGCCAGTAAACTCTGATGGGGAAAAAGAAACGTTATCAGTTTAGTTGAATTTTCTCAGTAGTCCTACTCTGTGCGTTAACTAGTGGATTAAGTGATTTAACCCTGAGCTTTCATCAGAAGGGTATTCCCATGGCCTCACAGAGCAGGGCCCATTCTCTGACACAGCCAGATGATGTCTTTCACGTTTGCATCACCTCAGAAAACCTACAATCGTTAGGAAGAGGAGACATAAAGGGCACGGTTGGAACCAAAAGCTTTTTGCAAATGAGAGGAATGCCAGCCTATAAACAAGGCAGCCCTGACGCACCCTGGCACATGCATCTCAGCCAGCACTCCCTGCAGCTCCACCTGCACTGAGCCACAGTTTGAGTTGGAAGGGTCCCTGAAAGGCTACCTGCTCCAGTGCCCTCGGGATGAATAGGGTCACCTATAGCTTGGAGCTGGATGCTTGAGCCTGACTGCTCAGAGCTTTTGAGAAGCAACAAACATCACAGTGCTGTGTAAGGGACAAGTACAAAGCAAGAAGCATTGTATGAGGTTAAGAACTGCTAAGCAAGCAGCATTTCTCATCTTGAGGAAGTGTAGCACTGATCTCATCCATTTTTATGGTTGCTAATTGAAAATAGTTTATTCAACCACAACAAAGCGTCGGGACAACAGCAGGAAAACGGGCACCAAGGGGAGCCCAGCGCCGGGGTGATGAGCCCGGCAGCTCTCTCAGCAGCAGGAGGGAGGCTGGGGACACGCAGCCCGCTCACCCGTAGTGCTCCAGGGCGCAGCCCAGCATGAGGAACGTCAGCCCGATGGCTCCGCTGAACGACAGCCCCACGAGAGCTGCAAAGCACAAGGCAGGCGGTCAGGCGCTTACCGGCCCACACTCCCGCCCAGCCCCGCTGAGGGAAAGGGAAGCGCGACCAGGCCGCTCTGCCTGCGGGCAGGCAGGGAGCAGCTCGGAACTGCCAGCGGCGGCTCGGTGCGACCCCCAGCAGCCCCGAGCCTCTGAGCGGGGCGCCGGCCGCGCTCGGTACCTTTGATACCCGCCATGTTTCCGGCGGGCCAGGCGGCAGCAGCTCCGCTCCTCAGCGCCCCGAACGACGCCAGCTGAGGTGGCAGCGCGAGACTTCCGGCTCTTAACCCCACCCCCTATCCAAGCACGTGATCGGCTGCCTTAAAGGGGCTGCACCGCCACCGAAGTAACTTCCCAGCCCTCACCCGGGAAGGGGCGGCGCGCTCTTTAAGGCGGGAGGCGGGAAGCAGCGAGCTCCCGTCGCCATGGTTACGGAGCGGTGTGCGCTGCCCCCGCCGGGCCGCAGGCGGCTGTGTAAGGTTGGTGTGCAGGCACGCGTCCGGGTGCGCCTCTAAGACGGACGGGGCAACGCAGTTCCAAAAGCCACCCCCAGTCAGTCTCCATCACTTCGGAGGCCGCTCCTGACAAACCGTGTTTTTTATCCCCAAAGACGGGCCCAGCTGGCTGCATCGCTCTTGTGGAGCAGTCGCTCCCCCTTGGTTTCTGCTAGGCCGCAGCACGGCGCACACACCTGTAGGGCCGTGCAAAGGCTTTGGGGCTCCATCACATGAAGGTGAGGCTCTGACCCAACGGCTGCAGCTTTGAAGCACGATTTTTGCAAAGCCTTTGGGACCCACATCCCCACTGGGGCTTCCTTGGTGCAGCTCCTTGCCTCAGCTACCACCTCTTTCGCTCTGAAAGAGCACCTAGAACATGGTAGTACCAGCTTACATCCACTGCCAACGCATGCTGCTTTGGGGCCTACAATAAATCACTTGATCAAAACAACAACAACAACAAACTGAAATGCAGAAAGACTAAATGTGCTCCTCTTGGGTTAAGGGTATTTATCTTAAGCAACAAAGACTGCGTCTTTTCCCATTGGAGCTTTTCTCGAAGCTAAACCCCAAACTGTTCTTCCCACCTCCTGCAGGAAGAGGAGCTGGTCTCTCCATTTAGCTCGTTTGCCGCTGAGGGAAATCAAGGCACTAGAAACAAGGACATTTGTCTCAAGTGGTTCCTGGTGAGCTGTGTGGGTTAAACCCACTCCCACCCAGCCCTGAGCCACAGCAACAGAGAGGTGTGAGTCACACAACAGGCAACGCAGAGAAAAAGGAGTCTCCACCCAATGCTAAGGGAAGCGTTGTTTGTTATCCAGCATTTACAGAGAAACCACCCTGACCTGTGCTGAAAGCAAGAAGGCAGAGTTCCCCCACGAGCACAAAACATATGTGAGTGTTCATTTCAGCTTTTTAATGTATGTACAAATGTTTTAGACCAGTCACAATTTCATCGAGTATATACTGTATTTACAAAAATTACAATAATTTAGTCAAACAGTAAACCTGAACATTGATAACCTCTGTCACTACCAGATATGACAAGATTTTTTTTATTTATTTTTTTTTTTTTAGTTAACTATTTTGATATACATACTTCCTAATACTTTCATGCACCCATAAAAACATTAGGGATGAAGTAATCAAAGTTTAAGTGGGGTAGGGTTTCTTTGGGTAGATAAAGTTTAATGATAGATTTGCGTTTTGTGAGTGTATGAGTATCCAGAGTTGTTTGCCATGACAAACCTGATACAAAGCTAACATAGTTTCCATTATTAAAAAAAAAAGTACATTATAGTAATGAGATCCTTTTTATTATATAGGCATAGGTCACAATATCTACAAATGTGAATGAGAAACAATAAACCAACAAATCACAGGAACATGATTCACATTCCAGTTATCTCTTTAAATAAGACAAGCACATACTGGATCAAAACATTAATAAATAACATCCAGTTTGTTACTATTATCTTAAGGTCTTTTATATAAAAGGAGACCTATGTGTTGGTTTCACATTTTCAATTCATGGTAGTAAATAATGGACCAGTACAACAAAAGGATGACTTTTATACAGAAAGCAATGTACTTTGACACTCTGTCTTTGCAGTAAGTTTTGCCACTTGGAAATTTAAGTGCAACGACAAGTGGATTGTCTTTAAAAACCACCAGCTTTAATGTCTCGCGTCAGATGGCAACCTGTTCCTCAAGCAGCAAATACAAATGATTTCCTGCTTGTCTTCTCAATACATCTGCCTTCCAAAGCTCAAATACAGATACAATTGTTGGTAAACAAACTTCAGTGATTCTACAAAAGGAGAAAGTCAGATTTGGGGTGAAGAGCGTATCTTGTTTTGAACTAGGAAAGATGCTTCAGCATCAGAGATATTTCATTACGATATTATTGCTTTGGTCCACAATAAACTTCTAAGACAATTAATTTGCACAATTTACCTCAAAAATCAGACCTGGCCCACAGCAGTCTGCACGACAGCTTGTACACTGTGGTCTGAAAAGTGAAGTTGCAATGGGGTTGCATTTTGCCAGGAGCCTTTGCCAAGTGCTCTGGAGCTGATAAAGGCATACAGGTGATGCAGATGGGCTGGATAAAGTTTTCTGAATCCTCAGGACGAGAGCTGTTACCTATAGGTTAGGAAGTTCCTAAAAACTCGCAGTAGGGTTTGAGCTTATTGGTATTCTCTGCTGTTTGATGGCTTCAAACTACTGATGAGAACTTCATGGGAAATGTAGCACATGCTCATCCTTCCCTTGTACTGACATAGAACCATTCTTCCCCCCAGCTCACTATTCCTCCAGAACTGCTGTTTAACAAGCCATCAAGGTGCTGTTTAACATTAATCACTCGCTGTTTGCTTTAAAGACACTTACTCAATGATGCTGAGGAATTTTTTCCACACATTTCACTGCTCGACTGTGAGGTGAAGTACAGTATTAATGCATAAAGCAGCAGTAAGCTGCCACACTGATCTACCCAGGCTTCAGCTTTGTCTCTACTCAGGCATACTATGCTATATGAGCAACTAAGCAGCAAGTGGTGACTGTTAGAAGTGTGCCTAAACCACATCTGAGCACTTAAAATTTGATGAAGTTTGATCCAAACCTAGGAAGAAAATACATCGAAGTCTGGGCTTCACCACCAGTTACAGAACTCAAGTGAAGTGTTGCCATATCACATTTCACACACAAAAAAAGAAGTAGGAAATTCACTGGCTACACTGTGTCAGGGACAGAACAATCCCACCTGTTCCCAGCACATGTTCTCTCTCACCCCACTGGAATCCAAAGGGGAAAAAAAAAAAGGTACAAGGAACGGTAGCCCCATGGCCCTCAGATGACAAGCCAGATGGCTAGAGTTCCTTCTGAGCTCAGGATTCTTGAAACAAGCGTAAGGAAACCTTTCTCTTGTTCTTCATGATAAGTATTAGGCTCTTCATTTTCTGAAACTTCTGAATTTCCAGCCAGAGTTTGGTTGATCTGTGACATTTGTGACAAGAGACTATACAAGCACTAGCACAGGTCTGTAGTGGAGACTGAGAAAGTACCTAATACAAGGGTTTCTGTCCTTGGTTTTCAAATTCTGACCAGGCATCATTTAGCTCCATAAATATCATCTTTGCATATTGTTCGTATGGCTGCCCAGTAGCCTGGAACAAAAACAGAAACACGGGTATGACATCTATCAAGGGAGGGTACCATACAGACCTCTGTATAGCTAGATTCTCAAGCACATATCGTTCACTTTCCACAAATGGCTTTCAGTTATTCTTTGATGAGAAAAAAACACTGTTGAGGGTTGGTGACCTTCTTACAGGTTAACAGTTTCCTTTCAATGTGGCAGAGCAAAGAGATGCAGCCCCATGAGGACCAAAACTTTAACCAAGGCTGGAAAGTTTCTACATGCTTGTTGGTACCAATACAACCACATTCAACACTTCATAATTAACCTTATTTTTGGGAACAGTGACAATTTGATCAATGTGAACTAGAAAAACCGTACCTTGTCAGGATGAACGACGAGTACTGCCCGTCGGTAGATCTTCTTCACTTGCTCTGGAGTTACAAGATCTGCCATGCTAACAGGTTTCCACTTGGTCTCCCCTGCCCATAGGACAGTATGCATTGTGGACAGCAGGGCTCTTATATTTCTCTCCTTTCCTTCAATCCACTCCAGGATCTGAGGAGAAAAATGTAAATCACCATTTATGCCTTACATTAGATATTCCAGGAGGAAAAGGTTTCAGTATTTGAAAATCAATGACTCCAAGGAACATCTCATATTTCTTTCCAAGCTTCAGAAGGGCTTTGGGAGATATTCATAGAAGATATTTGTCAGTCTGTACTTTGTCTTTAATTTTTATATCACCACTTGAAAGCTAAGACAGCCAGAGCCAAAAATACTGACTTGGGCCACTCCTAAGGACACTTTGAACAACCATTACATGGAATAGTCAAAAGATAAATGAAATGATTATCTGTGTGGCTCTTCAGCAAGCTTAATTGCATACCTAAAAATAAGCCTGACTGGAACTCTGCTGTGGAGGCATATCTTTAGAAGCCTTAGCTCTAGACATGCACAAAAGACTCATACAGAAGCTTAGCTTCAACATAAATCCTTCTAACCTTTGAATCAGAAGCCTCAAATCTCTCCATGAGCCTTTTTTTCTATTAGTAATGTAGCAGCCTAACAAAGCAGTGGGTACCCTACTTCCCTGGATGATGTCCCCCTTTGTGGTGGCCATCTTTATAATTTCCTCACATGGAGTGGGACAGAATGCATTTCCTTCCCTCTGTGACAGAGCTGTAGTTCAGCAGTTTATTCAGGAGAGATGAGAGAATTCCAAAGTAGATAAGATTAATGAGGCAGAGTTTTAGTTCAATTAGCTGTGCCTGCTCACCAGAGCTGGAGTGACCTGGAATCCCAGGTCAGTAACACTGAGCAAGCCTCTGTTGCTTTCTGGTTTAGGACAGAAATGTATCCTTGGAGTTTTAGTTGCATTCCAAAGGATGTTCACATCTTCAGGAAAGGTGTGAAAATGCATTATGTGAACAAAGAGCAGGAAGCTCTCACTTTCTGCCTCAAGACAATCTCATTCTGGGGGCTAAGTCGCTCATTTGGTCAAAGCCCGGGTTTGGTTGATGGACAGGCAGAGATGTTTGCTGCTTTCTTATCCGGCTTCTTTGTATGAAGCTACTTTGGAACTTGGGGTGTTAAGTTGTTGTTTTTTACTATATTGTTAGAAAACAAACTCTGTTCTTTTCCCAAGTGGTATCTCTCATTTTGATGACCTAGTGGATTTTTTTTCCAGGTGTTCTCCAACACCTGCAGCCCCTGACTTGGTTTTTCTGGTGACACTTACTCATTCCTATCTGGGATGCAAATGGGGAGATCACAGCAGTGCATGATGCCATCAAGTTTAGACACCTACTTTCTAGAAAACAAGCATGAGAGATACCATGTGGTGCTGGGGATCCAGCAGTGCTGTGGAGGATATGTACTAGAACAGGAGCACAGCTTTCTGGCACTAGATGGATGGCCCTTCCATTTGCTCAGATGCCTCTCACATACAGGAAGGCCAGTGACTTACTGCCCACTTCAGCCTTTTGGGGAGTGTTCAAGAGCATCCAGCTTAATGAGAATGACAGACACACTGAATGACAGTAAGAGCATAAACAAGAGTGTTGCTCACTTTCAGTTTTTCGGGGTCCATCTCCTTAGCCATTTCTTCTTTTCTCATCTCAGCTATTGTTTTGGGTCCCTTCTTGTCCTTGTGAGCATTAAAACCTTGACCAGATAATAGATCTTCGAAATCTGCAGACACTTTTGGTTTTGAATCTTAAAAAGCAAGAATAGGTTGTTTTCACAATACAAACTTATTTAACACTGCTTCCCTACCCAAGCAACCCCCCACGTCACTTATAACAATCTCCCACTGATTATGAGTATGCAGAAGAGGTATAAGTTAATGCTACTTTTGAATTGTTATGATCAAATCCCATTTGTAATCCAGGATTTCCTGCATATTAGCATGCTTCAGAGTCTAGAACAGGAAACTAGTGTTGAACTTTGAACACCATCAGCATGACTTGCTCACCAGACTCCAACCTGCTCTGGTGCATGAAAGCAATATCACAAAGAACCAACCTTTTAGACACTGAACTCTGAAATGCTTACCAGCATTAGCTGGTCCTTTTCCACGTTCATTTTGCGCTCCTGGCATTGCTGAGAAACTCACGTTGTAGTTGGGCTTGTTCTGGGGCGAGGCATGGGGCATGCCTGGCTGGGTCTTGGGCTGTGCCTGCTGCCAGCCATAGCCAGCTCCCTGCTGCCAGCTGCTGCCCATGGGCTGTGGAGAGGGCTTCTGTGGTGAGGGGGGGAATCCTCCACCCATACCCGTTGGCGTGGTTGGTTTACTGGCAAATGAAGGGCCACCTGCACAGTGAGGGGAAAGGAGTGATGGTGTGCATTAACAAACAGAGCAAAGACCCAACTTCTGGCCAGGGACTCTCAACAAAAGCTCCCAAGCAGCTGACTTCTACTTTCAGCTTTGCCACAAACTGACTTTTGTAATATTGCATAAAGCCCTTCCACTTTCCTGTCTCTGCTCTGCAAGCTGTGTAAAAGCAAGCACCTGCCTTGGGAGTAGCAGTTTGATGGGATAAAGCAGGAAAAGCAATGTGCAGCTAGCTGGGAACCACAGCTACATTCTGTAACCTGCTCTAGGGAACCTGCTTTAGGTGGGGTTGGGTTGGGAAGTATTCAGAGGACCATTCTAACTTCCACCACTCTGTTAATCTGAGCTTCTGTGTTACAGTGGTACCCTCAAGTTGGCGCATGTTGAAATGGTTCCTCATTACGCTGTGCTGACCTGCTATTATCCCACAGAGTCGTGTGTTTCAGCACCTTATTACTTGAGAGTTTGTGGTGGGTGGAATTCAGCATTAATGTTTTATGACTTGAGATTAATATCCACACTCAACTTCAGGCTCCGAAACATATCATGAAAAGTGGGTCAAGTGCTATTGATTTAGTTACGAACAACAACAACGTGGTTAAATATCTTGTGGATGCCAAATCATTTGTTTTTGAACTCCATAGCTGTGCTGCAGAATCTGTGCTTTAAAAGCACATCGATGTTTCTGACATGAATCTTGGCATTCCTTTTATTTTGCTCCTGCAGAGCAGCCAGTGATCCAGCAGAGGGAACTGGGAAACCTAATTCCAGAACCATGCTGGTACTGACGCAAAGGGGAAAACAAACACCAAATAAAACCACAATGGCTTGCAAAGAGCTGAGGGCAGTGACAAAGGGAAGAAAAATCTATTTACCAGTCAGAGGAGCTGATGTGCTGGCTTTTAAGGAAAACTTAAGCCATTTGTCAGGACTGCTTTGGGACTGAGGGTTTGCTGATAGTTCTGAGACAGAACAAGGAGAAAATGCATGTCTGAGAGCCACGCAAAGAGTCCTTCATAGCCAGGTGCAAATGAAAATGGGTTCAGATCCCACCTTCCAACAGTACTGCAAGTTGGAGGCAGATTATTGAGGAACCACAGGCTTCCTCACAAAGGAGGAAAGTGGGCCAAATCCAGAAGGACAAAGCAATTCCTCAAGGACCCCCACAGCTATCAGGAGCCAGAGCCTGTTCCCAGGCACAGCTCCAAGGTCTGCAGCAACCCTTCTGCAGTTGGACTTAAGCACAGCAGCATCCTTAGCCAGAAACAATTGATGAGGATGAGATGGAGGTTTCACTTAACAATCCACACAGCCTACAAGGTCCAAACTGTTGCTGGCATGCACGGTTGTTATTTTGTTAGTTTTTGGGTTTTTTGATGGAAGATGGGCAAAAGCACAGGTCTGTGAAAATGTACAGAGAATGAAGCAGGAGGGAATGCTTGAAAGTGGCAGTGGCATGCAGCTGGGCTGAGAGAGCCCACAGAGCTCTGTCATATATCGGGCTGTTCATCCAATCTCTCTAAGCCAGGGGAAGCTGGTAACTTTTTTTTTTTGCAGTGGATGCAAACCTGCTAAACTTGCTCCAAGAGTGCCCAGGTCAGCAAATGGATCCAGTGTTTGGGGTTTAGGCTGGTGAGTGGGAGTGCTATGGTGGGATCCTGTAGGGCTGGTGGCAGCCGACTTACTTCCCATACCTAGGCCACCTTAAAGATAAGAAGGAAAAAAAAAAAAAAAAAAAAGAAAAAGAAAAAGAAAAAATAGCTACATTTTTATTCTTGTTTTAGTTGAGCACAGCTCTTACCCAAGATTTAGTTACACAATGTTACAAGACTGATGTTAAAATTAAGCGTATTATTGTCAGGCTCCTAAGCAGTCTCAATTCAGCGTTGGCCCAGACTACTTGCACTCCCACTCACAATTAGGCTCAGCAATAAGAACATTCCCCAGACTGTCTGCAGCGACGGAGTAGTTATGATAAATGGATATATTTTAAGAACTGGAAGCCTTCAGGAAGCAAGTTTTGGTAAGACACACATACCCTCCCAAGAGTAGAAGAAATCATACTATAATTTAGCAGCATCCTAGGAACATACAGCATTTCTCATGTCCTTCTCTTGGCTCCTCAATGGAGTGAAGCACAAGCACATACACCCACCCCTAGCACCTGTACCACCTCGGGCCCTGATCTTTTGAGGAAGGAAACAGATCTCAGGGCTCACTAAGGCTTTTTCATTAACTGTTGTGAGATTTTACAGTACATACCTGGTTTGTTGTGCCAGTCCCAGCCACCTGAAACATCTGGCTGTATGGAAACTGTTGGTGTGCTGGAAGCTAAGCAGAATGGCTATGTATAAATATTTCAGAGTAATACAGCAAAAACAACGTAACCATAGAAATCATTCAAGTTGATAGAGCCCTCCAAGCTCCCCAGTCTCAACCCCAGCCCGCCTCCTCCATGTTCACTGCCCACGTCCCTCAGTGCTGCATCCCCACAGCTCTGGAACACCCCCAGGGACGGTGACCGTCCCACCCACTGGGCAGCCTGTGCTGGTGCCTCACTGATCTCTAGAGAAAACATTTTTCCTAATAGCCAACCCAAACCTCTATGGTAATCCAGCATCTAGAAAGGGTAGGGGGCAAGGAGCAGGACAGATAGCATAGGGCTGTGTCCATCTATCATTTTCTAATTAGAAGTGAACTTCTGCCCCACAAAGGGCATTATGATTTTTTTCCATTTATTTCTGATCTCATACTGTACAGCTGTAAGTAGGGAAGGACATCGATTTACAGTCTTTGTTTTATGGCAGCTTTGGTCTGAGGCTTTATATACATATTTATAAAACCTTATCGCCAGAATAATGCGGGGTTTTGTGTTTCTGAATAGATCTCAACCCAAGGAAATGTTCTATATGCAAAGGGCAAGGATGGAAAACACAGATACAGCAAAACAGCCTCCACATAGACAGAGACAATAAAGAAGTCTTTGCTTTAGCCTGTATCAGACAAAGTCTGTACATCTATCCAGTTCACCCTGCCAGCTTTTCATTAAACACAGCATCAGCAGTGTCACTTAATACCTCATCATGCTGGGGTATCATTTAAATTCCTTTCATTAGTGCAGCCAGCTCCAAGTGTGACCCAAAGGTCTTATTCACAGGGGTAATACCCAGTGTCTGAGGCTAGCAAAGCAAGGTTGTAAACAGTGCCAGCAGCAGACTACTTCCCTCCTTTGTCACACTGACTTTCCAGGGAGACCGTGCCACCAAGTGATGTGTGTTAGATGGTGTGAAACAAAGGAATTAGTATCTGAATGTGTTTTATAGAAGGTTATGATATTGCATTTTGGCACAGGGAGAGAAAGGGACAACTAAGGGACATTTTTCTAAAACAAAGGGAGAGACTAAAAGAGTCAGATTTAACTGAATGTGGCCAGGATTAGTATCAGACTGAAAGAAATCAGATACTTCTAACCAAAACCACCAAAGGATGGGCATTTTTTTAGCAGGCATAATATGCTATGCTCTATTTAGCTCAATTAATGGCAGTTTGTTCAAAGTAGACCTCATAACCACAGGAATATGCAGGCAGACATTCTTCATGGTCTCTTTCCTCATGTATACAAATAGCTTATTAATTAAGTATATGAGCTGAGCAAAACAAGTCTCATCCTACCACACTTCAACTGATGAACATACTTTAAGTCTAGAGACAAAAAGCCCTTTCCTGTTTAGTGGAGTTTGTGTGGTTTAGAGCCATTTCATGATAAGCACCAGTTTGTACTTAATGGCTCCATCAGGTTGAAAAGCAACATTTTGTGTTTGCTCAAATTCACTGGAAGAGCTTCACTTTCTTACCCACATGGAAGGGATCGCTGTGCACAGTTGGTGAAGGACTTCTTGTTGCCTGAAGGAAAGGATCACCGGGGACATTCGACGAACCAAGAAAGGAACCCAGGAGGTCTGGACCAGCTTGCTTAGGGCTACTTCCAAATGGATCAAAGGCAGATGCTGGAAGAGATTTTTGAGAACTCTAAATCACCAACTTGTACAATGACTGTGCCACAAGGCCATCCTGGGGTAGGTGCCACCAGTCTCAGCCACAGCACTGCTCAAGCCAGTGCCCTCCTTAACAAAATGAAAAACAAACCCAACATTTTTGTACAAGGCAAACACTTTAAATCATTAGTTGCTAAGAAAAAAAGTGAGCATACTGTGCTCTTTGAATCATGTACGTGTTGACTGCGTGTCAGCTCTTAAACTGTAACATAAAGGACTAGGCCAAACCAAACACAAGCAGACCACACAGACAAGTAGATCGAGCTCGGTGTTCTTATTTTGCCTTTGGCAAAACCAATCACCTATTCCAGAGACCCTCACCTGTTCAATTACACATGCTATCTACTTGCCCTTCTCCATTCACTTAATCCTCCAAAAGATCCCTCTCCCTAATAATCTATTCAACCATCCCTTCTACCAACCTGATTTCGATCTTCGGAGCAATAAAAAAATAGCAATAATTTAAAAAATCTTCTTATATTGCTTATCATGTCTGCTGAATGATCAGAAACAGCAAAGTGTCACCATATTTCACAGCCCAAGACCACCATCTTAGCTCCAAACCCCTACTGTTAAAAAAAGAAATTCAACCTAAACCTCTGCAGGTTTAACCGAGACCCAAGTGGCCAGGTTTACTTAAGTTTTAATTAGCATATATTCTCCTTACATACATTATCGGATGCATTGGAAGAAGGGTGACTTCCAGTGCCTGTAATGTAAGAAGCCAGCCAAGCACCTGGGTGAGCAACACCAGAGGCTTAAAGAAACAAACTGGCTAATCTGCTTGTGTTGGTGACTCCAGCCTCAGAGCAGAGGAACTGGATGGGCTCTCAGGGTCCCACAGTCCCTCACTGTCTCCATGAAAAGTATACCCAGAGAGGAAAGCAACGACCCTGCAGAGCCAGCCTTACCTTCTCCCACCCTCGGGGATGGGGATGGGGACGCCGAGGCCGCAGAATGCCGAGGAGTGGACTGTACCGATCCAGGCCCTGCCATGTGAAAGACCTCATCGGCAGCAGGCTGTGTGCTCTGCCCCTGGGAGCCCGGCCCACCAACCCCAAACAGATCGCTCAGCAAGTCCGAGTTAGAGGGGGCAGCCGCCGGCTGCGAGGGAAAGGTTTTGCTCATAGGGCTGCCATCCAGCCCCAGCAGGTCCACGTCCTCAGGTGGAGGTGGTGCCGGCGGCTCTTGCTGCTTTTTGCCATGTTTTGGCGTCCCGTGGGGTTTGTCACCGCTGGCATTGCTGTGTTGACTGGAAAGGGACAAGAGTTCATCATCTGACTGTTCGCTTTCCTCATGCACCAACGCTGCTCGGTCCTCGGAGGTGGGGTGAGAGCTACTTTTGTCAGATTTCTGATCTAAAATAAAATTAGGTAGCCATTAGTTTCATTGCAAGGCTCCCATAGAAATCAGCTTACATGCAGAACAAAAAGCTATCAAGAACAAAACTTTTCAGAATGCTACTGTGGTGAAGACTCTAAGTCTTTTCTGGGCTGCATGCTAAGCAATCAGTGTTATTGATCAGGAACGCAGGGGGAGGCTAATTGGCTCTCCTCAAGCCCAAAGAGCAGTGAGTGCCACCCGCACAGAGCAGTTGTGCACAGGTTTCTGGGTCAGCACAGAGCACTCAGCCTATCTCCAGCCATGCCTCAGAGCCGGGGCTCATTACAAATAGTAGTGACACAAATCACCTTCTTGGCATTGTGTACCAGGACCGCCTGTGCCCAGTTCCTGCCTGCACATCCCCAGTGTGATGTCCCCATGCTATGGACAGCCACCCAGCTCACTCTCAGTGCTATGTTCTCCCAAGTACAACGTTAGCAAAAAGCAGCTTCATGCTGTTTCAATGCCAAGGATGCCTAGAGTGAAGGTTTACACTGGAGCTATGTCAATAATCGGTCACGTACAGCGTGAGAAGGCAATTTCTGAAGAGAATATTGTTGGAAATTAATTTCCACTCAATTGCAACATAAGGGCGTGACGAGCAACGCAGTGATCTAATTCACAAGGCATGCTACAATCAGATTCCTCAGCAGGCCTCCATGCTCCAGGGAGTGGGGAGAGAGAAACAAGTTGTTTATCTCATTCTAAGCAATCTGACTCAAAGACTACGCTGCGTACCTTGCCAACTGAGAGATGAGAAGAATGCACTCTGTCCAACATTCCTGATGTTATCCTGGGGTGAATCAGTGGGACCTTTACCTGCAGCACAGAGTGCCAACGTAAACAAACAAATAGATAAAATAAAGGAAAACAAGAGCCCCACACCCATGGAAGTGAGCAAATCAAGTGAGTAAACTTGTGCAGCTCCCACCTGCCAAAGCGAGAGTGTCCTGATGCTCCTGATGAGAGGAGAATAGAATGGTTGGATTGATGTCTTTCGTTGTGAAGTTCTCCCATGGAGGAGTTAACTCTGTTTGTCTATCAGTAGATTGTATTTCTATCTCCAGTATAACATGGAAGAGCTGGGGATATTTGTCTGGAGAGTCACAGGCATCCAGTTCAGGTCTAAATGGGGAGAAGCTGGTCACTTCAAAAGGAACAGATGTTTCTACAAATCTATGTCATCTTTCAATATATATGCACACACACACACTTTCATCTGTGAATATTATCCTTTAGCCTTTTTAAGGCTTTTATGCTCCAGGTTTGATTAATGTTCAGCTTAAAATACTCACTTGGTGAATTTTAATGTGGTTGTTCCCAGGGCTATAAATCCAGTATGAAATTGAATTTGGAATATTTGTGTGTTGGTCATCTGAAAAACAGAGCACCATAATGAACAAGTGCTTTAGCTCATGAAATTCAAGTATTTGTTTATATTGCTCATGCAGATGGTTAAGTCTACCCTACTACCGGTTACTACATAGATTAATGATAACTGCTGTATAAGCTAATTTGTTCTGTTTGTTCTATAGAAAGTAGAACTTTCCCTTCTCAAGCCCCAGTATTTCCATCTGCCTTTAATTTTGCTGCTGCCCTGATAGAAGAGTGTCTTCATAGTGTTTGGGAACATGCTCTCATTGCCAGGACCTACTTGGCCTATTCTTGCACTTAAGTGAAACTGATATCTATTTCCACTGAATACAGTGGAGCAACAGGTTTGTAGCCCAGGAACATAGAAGACCATTTCAATTGCAGTAGGAAGTTCATTAAAGCACTGCCTGTACAGCAAACAGTGCCAGTAATGACCTAAGAAGAGAAAAACTCATCAGTCGCAATGCAATTTTTACCTGTTATCCATAACATTCAAAAAGGTAAAGGCTGTTCTACAGCAAGCAACTCTGACACCATCCAGGAGGGATGGCCCAGTCAGTCATACTCACTGAAACTTAAGGAAAAAATATTCTCCCATTTTCTTAGAGGGCACAGACAGGTTTTGGTGGTGTTTTGTCCTGTATCAGTTACTGATGGGTTGGTTTCTATCTTCTGCATCATCTGGAAGGATCCTACACCCTGTCAGTATACACCATAGAGAGAAACAGGAGGCATCAAGGACTCCCCCAAATGCCCTTTGTTTTCAATTGGCACCACTCAAATTTATGCTATGTCTATACTCAGGTAAGGAAGCCTTCTATGTCTTGAGTGCCATCTGCATTCTCAGACCCAGTATTCGGGCCCCTCTTAGTTAGCTACATTGCCTCTATCATCCAAGAGAAGTTGAACAAACTCCTACTTTTGCTTGAAGTCGTCCGCCAATGGTTGATCTCATATGGTAGACAGAAACAACAACATCTCCATGGACAGTGGCTCCCAGTGGAATTAGGACTTTCCCTTCTTGCACACGGTATTCTCTTCAAGGGGACAAGAAGGAGATCCACAGTTAAGCTCCCTTCTACAATGCCATTACCACCCAACCCCAACATCAACATCAAAATTACCATCTTGTTCAGGTTGAGCCAATGGAATCACAGTGTGAGGTTGAGTTGAAACAGAAACACTTCACAGGGGAAACTAGCATAGCACTGAACCACCTCAGCGAAGGTACCTAACTGAGATACCTTCAAACTGACCCTAGTTTAATTCAATACTAGGCACCAACCTTCAATTAGTATCCACACTCCATGATTTAACAGGCAGTCTGGCAACGACCACAACACAGATACCAGACGCCTTACAGCAAAGCATCCTAAGGATGGTAGGAGAGCACAGCAACTCACTTCATTCTCTCATACTCTTGGGATGTGGTCAGGATTCTGGTTTCTCCACTTAGGATGTCGCAGAAGGGCCGGCACCCATTTCTTTGCTTGTTGAAACAGGGGACTGGACTGAGAGTGACTGACTTGATAGTAAGCGGCTTGCAATGAGGAATGATGGGCTTGTCTGCTATTAGATCGCAAATGTATCCTATGTATCTGCAGACAGAGAAAGCCATCACTGAAACCTTCATCCCAGGTGACCAGTTTTCATTCTGTTTTATATGCACATGCCATACGAAGTACTTAGTCATGGACCATTATTTCCCCACACACAACACTACATCTTCTGTTTGCTCTGGCAGGCAGTTTTGCCTCTGCTTCATGAAAATTGTAAATGAGACATTTTTACAGTGTAAATACTAAAAGGATGAAGCTGACACTGGGAGGGGGATTCATCAAGGCCATGTTAATTACAGGCTTGTCAGCTTTCCTAAGCCATAGCACAAAGCTATTGTAATATTTGTTTTTATTCTTCCATTACTGTGGCAATATGGGTGAAACGGAAGTGGCCATAAACATCAGTTATGACCAACCAAAGCTAAGTAGCATGGTTAATGCATGAATACTGCTGATGCTGCAGTAGGAGTCCTGCATTTTAACTCTGTTGCCTCTTGCTGGCACCTTTGGGATCAGAAGTCAGAGATCCCACAGCTGCTCTGGATGACCTGCTCCAGTGTCTGATCGCTACCTTACCCCCTGTTTCTGGGGATTAAAGCAAAAATGGAATGTATGTCTCTGCCTAGGAGCTGGGGACACGTTGCCAAAACACACACGTAGCATTTAGCCAATGTACTCTACCTCCTGTGAGATGGCCACAGTACAATTCCAGGTCTCTTTGTGTTTAGCAGCTGCATAGCAGGGCCTGGGTTAGAGAAGAGGTGACAGAAACAGAACATCGCGCTGACCAGAACTGCTGAGGCTGCACGGCCATCCTGGTAGGGAGAGCAGGGTGGGGGAAGAAATGCATAAGTATCAGAGACAGCCTTCTAATTCCACCCAAACACTCTTCACTCTCCCTTAAGTTACACAAAATAATTTCTCTGTAAAGTCTGGTAATGAGACCGCACCACAATGAATTTCCAGCCTGGGGCTTCAGTGAGCTGCAGTGGCCTGTATCAAAGATGACATTCACAAGCAGCCAAAGCTGAGGATGGCTCAGACTTGCTTCCATACCTGGTATATTTCGCCTTCAACTGTCCCACAGAATTTGCCATGCAGAGGTGACCCAGGCCCAGCATCTACCTGAGGTTAACGGGCTGCTTGCCTTAGCAGATTTAGCCAACAGCCTCTGAAAGGATCTCTGGGGTTCATATAAAATGAGTGGGTTTCTCCTGACTCCTCAGAAAATGTTCAAAAGGACTCACTGCACTTCACAGCATTATCCTGACATTCATTGTCCAAAGGTCAGTAAAGGTGTTTGACAGTAGAGCTAAATTTCTAAGACTGGAGCCATCGAGTGCATCTCAGTCTCTGTCTGAACCCAACTCATGTCCTGCAGCCACAGGCTGTACTATGTAAGGCACAAACTGCCAGACCCAGACGTAAGGTTTGCACAGTTTGGAAGCACTCATTTCCTCAGTTCCTTCCAAGTTTACCCTGATGAGTGCTGACAGCCTCCTGGATTTAATTTAGGCTCCAGGAACAGAACAGAACTGTCCTCTTGGGCATTACGGATAACATCAAAGGTTGTGCAGGGATAAATTAGTCATACAGAATGACACCACCCTCACACATCAGACCTGCGTGTTCCCATCTTGAACCGTCTTTATCAGGAGTCAGCAGCCCATGGGCTATGGTGCACAGTGCGAGGCAGAAGGCAACTGGACATCTTCAGCCACATCTGACAAGCAGTTACCATAAGAGACTTTAACAACCTCAGGTTTAGAGTTAAACAGAACTCCCCTCTATGCACTTGCTTCCGTTTCTATAGGAGTTGGTTTTATCACACTTATTTTAGAAATGGTCACCATCCTTGCCCACAGACACAATATTTGCAACATGCAGTGTGACTTACGACTCACAGGTCTGAAAAGGTGGTTCCTTTCTGCTGTACTTACCATGCAGTGGATGACACACACGTTTTTGGGGTTCTGCTGTAGCCAGTTGTGCATGTTCTTGCAGACAGCAAAGAGATTGTGCAGGCTGGGCGCCTGGCGTACCGGCCAGCTACATTCAGATACCTACAGGAATTGCACCGTGAGCACAGCCAGCTTCATAAGAGTATTAAGCAGTGCATGTTTTTACAAATGCTTCTGGCCAATAAACACACTTAATTCAGCAACCTAGAGTTACGGACTTGAAACCTACTCCATCACTTCTCATACATAATTCTGATCCCTGACTTTCATGAACTGTGAGGGACAAACAAAAAGGAATTCTCAGTTAAACAGCATGGTACTGATGGATTGCCATTGGCAATACTTTATTAACAATTACATTCCAAGACAGATTATCTTGAGTGGCCTTCCATGGCACTCCAGTCTCACAGCTGCACACTGAAGCCAGTAAAAAGCCTTCAAACAAGTTGTCCCCAGAAACTACAGCCCTGATCTGTGAAGGATACTGAGCATCTGTTACTCTCAGTGCAGCAGAATTTTCAAACCCTGTTTGACAGAAGTTAGATTGATTAAAGGGAAACTTCTGCCTAAAATAAATAAATAAATAAATGTGGTATCTGTGTAAGCACAGTTAATGATATGAGCTAGAAAAATGAATGACTTCTTAGAGCTGAAAACCCACAAACTCTGAAGCATGCCTGGTTACTATTCATCAATGTACCAGCTCTGAGTCATGACACATCTCAAGAACAGTCTCTGCAGTCTCAAACAGCACATCAATAGCCTTCTGCAGACATCCCTGCTTCATCTGGTTTTAATTTAAATGTCTTTATTGGACATCATTTCTAGCTAGAAGAAATTTAAAGGAGAAAAAACCATTTAAGACAAAGGATTGCTTTTCTCTCTCAGCTGACATTTGGATTCTGCTTGAAGAGAACCAGGGCGCAGGAAGCAGATTGTCTGCAAGAATTACGAGGTGATCACAAACATTCATTCCATTCTTCAACAGACCCAAAATACCAATGCCATAATGGGGGTATAGTTGCCCAACAACTATTTTATGCTATCAGGCCAAATTCTCCTCCTGACCCCAAGAACTTGTGCACCACTTCTGGCAGCACGAGATCCACTTGCAGTCAGATCACCAAAACACCAAATACGCATTGCGAGTTGCTGCTGGAATTAATGTGACCAGCGACCTTTCACTGACACTTCTCTGAACAGGCCCCATGACAACACTGTCAGGCATTTGGAAAAGCCATTATCACTTATCACGTAAATAAAACGCCTTTCCCAACAGTCCACAATTATTTATTTACTTTGTCTATAATTACACATCAGCCTGCTGGTTGGCAATTAGGAAATTAAAGGCATGTTATGCAGCATTTCATTTATTTCAAATATAACCTCAGCAACTCCTGCGAAAGGCAACCATGCAGGAAGTAACAGGAGCTCTACTGGAGCTCAGGAAATATGCAGCTAGTGCTTGTTTTATTCCAGCAGTGGGGCTGGAACAGCCAGGAACGTGACCCTGCAGGGACTCCAAAGCGTGGCTTTGTTTAATGCTAGATTTGCATTATATGTTCTCAAACTGCTCATGTTTTCTCTAGCAGATGTGAGCTCTCCTGCTGGGCAGTGAGCTGAGCAAAGCACTGTCAGATTTGAGCTCTGACTGCTTGCATTCCCTCTCCTCTGCACTGGATTGGGCACTCAGGGCTTTGTGCCCCACCTTGAGGCAGATAATGGCCCCACAGGGCATTTACTGTCATCTTCCTCCTGTGCCGTGGCTCATCATGACCCGCTCTGGTCTTAGAGCACAGGAGTTCTAAAGGAGAAAGGAATTAAGAAGCCGTTCACTTCAAAGAACAAGTGTCTGTCTCAAAACTTCAGCTGGTCCAAAACAGAAGATACTCTCCACGTGATTTCACTTTCTTGATGGCCTGTTAGTATCTTGTTCCCCATTAGAGATGAGATTCAAATTCGTTTTTACAATTGTTTTGTGTTTCATCTCATCTCATGCATTTTGCTGTGCACATTCCATCTTCCTGAGCGATACTTGGGGTCTGTATTTCCTAGCTCATCACCTGAAAGTAGAATGTTTTATTGAAACATACATCATTTCCTTAGTGCTTTGTATTGCCTTCACACGCACATAGTCAGCCTTCAAGAGTGACATATGAAGTAGCTGGCAAGTCATAGGAAGGATAGGAGATGAACTAGAGGGGATGGAGGAGTAATGGCCAGGTCAACTAACAAGTGTTTGTTTAATGCTGGGCTGTCAAAAGCAGACGTCTCCTTCCACTGACACTGTTGCACCAAATACAAACAAGACTGAAGATTTATAGCTCTTTTTAATTAGCCTTTCTTGTTCTGCTACACCTCGAGCTAACACGAGGCATGGGACTCACCCCAACAGAGAGCTCAGTCCAGCAGCTGATGCTGCCTTTCTAGTTGGAGTTAATGAAAGACAGAAAAAAGAAAATCATCACTCCCTTGTGGGAGAGGGAATAAATAGGAAGCTTCCTGAAAGATTAGATCTAATCTTGCATTTCAGCAGCATTATTTTGTAAAGATATCCTCTAAAAGCCACTGATGAACCAGAGTCCTGAACTGTTCCCACATGACATCCTGGTTTTAGAGGAGGAAAGTGGGACAGAGAGTGGAGGTGTATTTTTTAAATATAATATGCTATAAAAAAGCCAAAAATGTGCCTTAGATGCAGTTCCCAACCCCAAGCTTTGCGTGCTGAGTCCTCCTGCTTGACTAAACACAACTGGAGGATTCTTCAACATGAAAACAAACTACTACTACTTCTTTTATCGATTACTTCTTTCAAAGCACTTTTGTTACAACCCTTGCAAGGCCATCTTCAAACTCCTGTAAAGCCCTCATTCCCCCTCCGATGATCTCACGTGGTAACCCATAGCTATACTCTGCTCCAGGCACTGTCAGCACTTGGCAATTTGTTAGGAGTCTCAGTTAATGACCCACCACGGCTCAGAGCACACTGAAGTCCTGCACCCCACATCATACACTTGAGTCTGTGCATTAACAAAGTGAACTTCAGAAGGACTAAGTGCACGAGAAACTAAAGGTTATTTCTTTGCTGCATCTTCTGACAGCAATCACAGAACTGTTTTGTGTAGGAAGGTTCCTCTAAAGGCCATCTGGTCTGAGATCCTTGCAATGAACAGGGACATCCACAACTCCTTCAGGTGCTCAGAGCCTCATCTCTTGATCTTGGATGTCTGCAGGGATGGGGATCTACCAGTGCAGGAGCCAAGAGCATGCAGGCTCATCTCAGTGCAATGCCACTCTCACAGACTCCTAACACATCTCATTAATCCCTGAACTTTCCATCTCTTTAATCCGTGCAGCCCTGGGTGTCAGCTAAAACCCAAAAATGACCACAGCAGCTTAAAAACACCTATAATTCCTTTTCCATCTTATTACATTCTGCCACACACAGGAGAGCCAGGATCTTTTGCCACCTTTCGGTTTCCTCCCACTCTTGTTAATCCCTTGGAAGACACTCACCCTGTTGTGAAACTTGGCACTGCGATAGTACTTGGGTGACAAGTTGAAGACTGTGTAGTGGTCAGGGTGTCTGGAATCCAGAAATGTCCGGACATCTTCAATGTGATTCCTGAATCCCAGCTCAACGCCTTCAGCCGGAAAAGACATCACTAGAAATGTAAGAAGAAGCTGAGCTGAGCATGCACCATTTCATGTTTATGAACCTCTGAACCCTGAGATATTACAAGCTTTATATATCTGGTAAGCAGCACTTACCTATGATTCTCGAGGTAATGTATGAAATATCTAGCTCTCCCTTGGTGTAACTAAAAGGAGACAAAGAAGGAGACGGGTATTACTCACATATTTACAGAAGACAGCCCATTACAGCATCCAGGAGAACAGTATTTTCCCACTTACAGTGCAAGGAAGAGAATGATCTTAGATGACAATGACTTGTACTTCATCTTTGTGCTTTAAGTAGAAGCTATAGATAGCTTACTGTAGTCGGTGACCCAGCCTCCCTTTTAAGTGGACCCCCAGTAAAGTCCCTTTTCCCTTTTGTCATTAATTTTCAGTGCCAGTTTTCAAAGAAATCTCTAGCAATTAAACACTTCATACATCAAAGTCTCTGAGGAGTTGCATCCATTACATGTCTTCAATTTACTATAGCCCCATGATCCTCAGAGGACGATGGAGAGCAAAGTACAGGGACCACTGCCAGCAGAGCTGACCAAAGCAAAGTCACCTCAGCCCTTTCTTCAGCTCAAGAAGTGGCTTTAGCAAAGGGAACAGTTACATCAGCATGAGGAGCCTCATACAACACGAGACAACTTTCAGTGACAAACAACTCAAGCAGTGGCTGAGCAGAAGGACCCCACAGGTGTTAATGAGGGAACTAGAGACCGAGTGCCCCACTGCCACTGGGAAGGCATTTTCCAGATTTCTGGATGTTCATTCATTATGAAGCTTAGATATTTACTTTGGTTTTCAGCTCCCTTGAGCCCAAATACCCAATTGTGAGACAGAATTACAGAAGTCATTTGTGATTTTTCCCTTCCCCTTCATTAGGTCAGCTGCTGTGCTAGCTAAGATGGCAGCTCAGACTAGCACACTGCAGCTAGTGACATTACCTGCATTAGCCTGCCTCAGCTGTACCATACCTGGCAACAGATTGCATGACCTTCGAAGACGTATCTTTCAGAGTATCCTTGAGGTTATCCTTCAGATTGCTGAAGAGCCTCCCTGCTCCTCCTTTCACCATATCCAGCAAGCCTCCCCCATAGCTGGACTCCATGTCCGGTGATGAGGCACCTTCAAATACAACAGAACCAAACCCAACATCACTTGTTTGAAACAAATTCTCAGAGCCAACAAACCCATTTCTCTGTTCAGACTGAATGTATTCATGTGCACTGTTACATACTGAGTAGGGCAAAAGAGGTTTTCCTTATTAAAGTCGTGATTGTCCAGAGACTAGAATCATAGAATATCCCAAGCTGGAAGGGACTACCAGGACTACTGAGTATAATTACAGAGGGCACTTCCTTGCTGGCTAGGCACAGAATCCATCAGCGACTCTCAGCACTGCATGTAGGTTAATTGGTGCTGGTACAGGATGGACAAGCACCAGTTGAGCTCCCTCACTTCTCAACACAACTCAAAGCTCTTCAGCATATAGCCAAGACCAAACCAACAACCACCTCCACAGAGACAAGAAAGAGACATTTCAATATCCCACAGCTCTTTTGTGTAACTCATAGCTTCCAATTTCACTGGGGCTGGATTACTGAAGGTTGTCTTATCACCACATGCATAGAGGACACCTATGACCATACACAGAGGAGAAACCATTAGAGCAATCTCAAGTCACTTAAGTGACCAATCTGATTTGTTTGAGTGGAAGATGTCAGACAGAAAAGAAGAAAGTACAGGAATTAAACTCCCTAGCTGACAAATAGACCCTTTATGGACATTCCTAGACTTGCAGCACTAACATAGGAATCAACAAACTGATGGGGAGAAAACAGAGCAGGGCTCATCTCCTTTTCTTTTCAAGCTTTTTTCTCACAGCTTGAAACATCATAAAGTTGCAAAGTCAGTAGGAGACTAACATAGAACAAGAGCCATTTAAATCATTATTTCGATGGACTGTGATGTGGCATTCCTCATCACAAGGTTGCTTTTTGCAGTTATGCCAGAACTACTATTCCAGTCTCTCAACCAAGACTCTATTCATTGCAGCTTCTTCTATTATACCACTGCTGTATTAACAGCACAAATCATTCTTAGAAAAGTAAAGTATAATAAGTTGTAGATGGACTTGAGTTTCTTAGAGTACCTCTAAGAAAGTCCCCATCGATTTACTGTGTAGAATACCAAACCCATTCAAATGCCATTCACTCTTTCAAATATGGAGGGAGATATCAATAAATACGGAACGTATTGGTGAACAGGAGACTCCATGGGTAAAGTGATGTTACTTATTCTGCTGTGTACAGAGGGTGCTTAATGCATGGTAATGTGGTTATGATCAATTTGCACGTGATGCAAACTGGGAATGTTGAAGGCAATATCTTCTTTATTGCACTCATAAAAAGACTGAGAGCATCATGCCCGATTCCAAGCAGTAGCTGCCCTCTCACAGCACAGGAACATTTCCTATCCAAACCAATTCTAAGTATTTACTTTGAGTAAGATTAAAGAATAAAAATAAAAAACAAGTAGCTCATTGGCTTCCAAGTGGGGAGTCAGCGTTTGATCTCTCTTCAAACACTCTGCTTTCACGTTACTGTGTTAGGAGGTTTCAGGGAGAAGGAAAGAAGTGATGCTCAGAAGTGATGCTCTCAGTTCTGCAGGTCCACTTTTAAAAGAAAGGGAGGGAGAAAGATGAGAATTTGGAAGGAGGAAAGCAGGGGCAAAGAGATCTGAGGGCCAGTAGGTACTGGACACACTGTATTCTTGGAAACACTCCAAGAGAGCAACAGAAAGGCTTTGAGAATACGGAAAACCTAGAATCTTTAGGAAGTGAGAATTGCATTCTGTTTCTAAAAGGAAAAATAGCAATTACTTCCAAGTTTACTATACACACTAGAGTGGAACTAAAGAAGGAACGCAAGCTGTGCTATGTCACCAACACAGGACAAGTCATGCTCAGCTATTGTGGAGCTACTGAGGAAGCTTACAACACAGCAGCACTTGGCACAGCACCCTGTGCAGTGATTTGCTTGGGCATCTTTCAGTCACCAGGTCAGAGCAGCACCCTCAGTACTGCCTTTCTGTTAGCAGTTATGACATGGTCTTTGTTACACAGAGAAACAAAACAAATAGGTTCAGGGTTCCTCCCAGTAGGCAGCATTTCCTGCAAAGCACAAAGATGTGCAAAGGAATGATGGGTCCCAGCAGCAGAGCAGAAAGCGTTAATGCATTAGCACACAAATCTGATGGCATATGCAGAAACCCACATGAACAGCCAAAAAATCTGATTAAAAAGGAAAAAAAAAAAAAAAAAAAAAAGCCGCCTGCTCCTGCAGATTTTGCTGAATAGAACATTTCTGTACTAAGTCTCTCTTGAGAATGGGGACCTTCAGAGCTCCCATAGACCCTTCTGAAGGACACCAGAAGTTTCACAGGCAGGAGCTGTGGGACAGGGACACCTGGACAGGCAGAGCTCTGGATTTCAGTGCTGCAAATGAGACAGCAGTTGTCCTTGTCTGCTCCCAGCCCCAAGCCGGGCCACAAGGATACTTGTTGGGTGCAAAGGGAAGAGCTGGCCATCCATTGTAGCCCAGACAGATCTGGAGATCAGCACTATTTGGGCAGGATATGACTTAGTGGCAGCTTTTCCTACCTTTCAGATTGTTAGCACACAGCAGCTCGGTTAACTCCAGCATTGTGTTAGTTGCTGTCTAGAAGCCTTGTTACAGAGAATTACTTTTGATGCATGAGATGCATCTTGCTCCTTATGCAGCAAGAACTCCCTATTAACCCAGTTACAGGACATCCCCCAGCAGGCTCCAGAGACACGCCTCTGACCTGTATTTGTGGCACAGGTTTCACAGGGATGACTTGCTAACTGCAGCCTTTTCATTTCCCAATGAAGGAATGGTTCACATTAGGCTTTTTCTGAAGCACAGCACACCTGAGACACTGCGGTGCATAGGTTGGCTCTCATTGGCTGGTCGGGGAATGGTAGCAGTCATCTCTGCATGATGTGCTTTGGGCCAATGGAGCATTGTGGAAGCAAGGCAACTTCCAGAGAACCACAGAACCATAGAATGAGTTGGACTGGAAGGGCCCTCTCAGTCCCAGCCCCAACCATGGGTAGGGACACCATCAATAGTCCCAAAGCCCCAGGCCTCAGGCACCTCCAGGGATGAGGAACACACGCTGCTCTGGGCAGCAGTGCCAGGGCCTTATCACTCTCATGGGAAAGAATTTCTTCCTAATATCCAACCTGAATCTCCCCTTCTCCCCTTTTCATTTTAAAACATTTCCTCCTTATTCACCTGGCTTTTCCCATTCAGCTGATGAGCTGGAGTTTGACTTTGTTACAGCTGAAGCTCCTTGCTCTGAGCTAATGCCTCCCCCAGGAAGGGACTGTTTACAGTTCGTAATAAACCTCCAGCAGCCACCACTGAAGCACCATCCTGCTGACCTCCCTGCAGAGCTCAAGTACACTGTATAGGAGCATTCTGCCACAGCCCCCTCTCATCAACAGCCACCTGTAGGATTCCACACATCTGGACAGATTGCAGGTGAAGGAGCTGCTGCACAGCACCAGGCTCATGCAGCATGGATGGGAGTTGGAGAGCGCTGATATTTTATTAATGTACTTCAGATCTCTCCTAGTCCTCCAGCTAATTTCAGAGCTTTAGGAAAAGGATGAGCAGTGCAGAACTTCTCCCAGCACAAACAGCCAAAACACCACAGCAGCTGCTGCATCAGGAGAGACTGAACCCCACCAAGAGACTCTCTGCAATCTGTTTGCCCTCTGCACAACAAAACCAGCAACAGGAGTCTATTAGCCACACTACAAAACTAACCTGCATGCAGACAGACAGCTGATGGATGGCACTGCATTGCTCACTTGCCTGTTATGGAAGCCTATCCTGCACATCAGAAATGTTTGGTGGGTTTCCAAGCAGCAGACCCCCAAGCAATCCACATTGCTAAGAACCACAGGTTGTGCCTTCCAGCCCTGCCGGGAATTGAGCCCGACATTTAAGAGGCATTTAAGGCTCTGTCAGTCGGTGCTGATGAAGCAATACTTGGCTTGAGAGCTGGAGGTGAAAGCAAGATGTCTGCAAATGGAGGATCAGGCAGCTAAGTGCTATGTGTTGTAGGTTACTTAGCAAGGGTAAACAAACCCTTTTTTCATGCCAAGGGCAGACAAAATGCAGACATGAAACCACAGGAAAGAAAGCAGGTTCACTTCAGCCTGTCCATGCTATGCAACACAATCTCCAAGGTCACACTCTTGCTTAGGGAGCTACTGCTGATTGTGCTTCCTTTAGAACCACGGAACCATTTGGTTCGAAAAGCCCTCCAGGTTCCAAAAGCCCACCCCAGCCCAGCTATGCCCAATGCCCACATCCCTCAATGCCACCTCCCCACAACTCTGAGGCACCCCTAGGAACAGTGAGCCCTCAGCCCTGGGCAGCCTGTGCCAGTGCTGACCATACTTTGAGAGAAGATGTGCCTCCCAGTATCCAACCTGACTCTCCCCTGGCACAATCCAAACCAGGGACCAAGATTTGTTCCAATCCAAACCACTCCATAATTCCATTATTTCATCTCTCCTTCAAGTCAAAGCAATGGGGACAGCTTTGGGAACATCAGATACTCTTCTGTGCTCTGCTTCCATGGTGCCACAAGAGCCTGACCGCACACTGAGATGAAGCTTGTAGCTGCCTCATATACAGCCTCCTCCCGGTGTTCTGGAAGCACTGAGCCCTCCCCTCAGGGTCAGGGCTGCCTGTCACTCCCCCCAGATGGAGTGGGGCACAGTGGGGAGCCAGAGACACAGTGCAGGCACCCTGAGCGGGGCAGAAAGGGCCCTTGTAAAGGCTCCCATCTGAGAGAGCCTGAGATGCTGTTGTTGTGGCTTCAGCAACAATGCTTAAATTGTTGTGGCTTTTTAAAAATTATTTGTTCTTAAGGAGCACCCAGCAAAACACGACGCTGCTTTGCTCACGTTCATCCCTTAGCAAAGCCTGCCTAGGGCAGGACGTGTTTAACACCAGCATTAGGGGACACCAGCCCAGACTCCCTCGGGTTTAGGAGCTCCTCCGCAGCATCACACTGCCCTATCCCCACATTCAGCACAGGGACTGAAATCAATGCACAGGCATCACTGGAAGAGTCCATGCTCCCATTTCAAGGGGGAAGCATCAAGTTACTACTTGAGGATGTCCAGGCAGGCGGCTCCTTTGCATCTAGTGGCAATCAATAGCATTCAGGACTGAGTGCTTCACTTGCCAGCTGTGTTTTTGAAGAGCACAGCCCCAGAGCCTTCAGCCACCTTCCCCACTCCCCCTAGCACATAATCCAGCTCACATTAGATTCCCTCCCACAGTGAGCACAGGTATCTCAAAACTCAAGTGTTTGTCTGCAAAACCAATAGCAACACCCCCGCCACAAGTGTACAAGCACAGCAGCCAAAGCTGGGAGAGGATGGGCTGTGGGACTGATGCATCTTAATAATTGATTCGAGTGAGGGAAGATTTGTTTGTGGCTGTTCTCATTATTCATTTCTTCACTTACTGCAGCTTTCCTGCAGTCCTCTGGCACTGCACCCATGTGGACTTTCAGCCCAGAGATGTCCATGGCCAGGGAGGTGTCCCCACAGCAGGGATGGGGGTGGGTGGGCTCTAAGGGCCCTTCCAACCCAACCACACTGTCAGTCTATGAACCGCAAGGCTGCTAACAGAGATGCTTTGTACAGTTCCAGGTTTGGGCTTCATTACAAGGGATCACTGGCATGGGGACATTGCAGTGCATTTCTGCTGACGCTGGGCAAAACGTCTGCTGTTGCCTCCCTCTCAGGGTTGCAAAGAAAAGCTGCATTCCTCCTCCCACGAGCACTATATCCCTCTGTGCTCAGTTTGCTGTGCGTAGGCCAGGACAGGGCCATCAGCCACAGTAGTGAAGCTCTCAGAGCCTGGGGCAGCCTGGAACAGGGAGGGAGCCCAGGAGCCCCTTCTGAGTCCTGGATACAGTTCTGGAGGTAACAGAGTAGGAGCACAAAGCTTGCTGTTTTAAGGTTCGTTGGAGATTGCCTAAATGCAAACTTCACAGAGATTTAAGAATTAAGTTATTTCTGCTATTGCTTGAAAAATTAACTAATACTGCTCATACTGTGTACAAAGCAATATGTAAGATTACAATGAAGAGAGGAAACTGTTTTGTCAGTTAAAAGTAATATTGGGAGGGGAAAGAATATCCCCTCCTCAGGACTTTTTTTTCCCCATTTGTTATATGGTTTCCTTTATTTATGAAAGTAATACTACGGTGACAAAATGCATTTGAGGCTGGAGCACTGAATATTCAGCACAACTGTGAAATTGCTCTTCAAATTGACATTCTCCCTCTGCCAAAAAAGAAAAAAAAAAAAAAAGGAAAAAAAGGATAAAAAAAAGCTACTGCCAACACCAAACCATTCAAGTGTCCCAAACACAACCAAACAAAGGCACCATTAAGCGGAGCCTCCTTGTTTGAAAACGCAGGCAGAAAAGAAGACAAGACAACATTGTCAGCGCCGGCCTTTGTCCCCATGCCAGTGACATGGAGACGTCTCTCTCCTGACTCAGTGAAAAGCAATCACCAATGTGCAAGAGGTCGGGTCTGCAGGTGTGAAGCAGAGGAAGAAACCTCGACTGGTACACTTGCAATTGATGTAAACCATTTTCTTTTGCAGTTAGGCTGCCTGAGGTAGTTTGCAGCATGAGTCGGGCTATCCCAAAGCCATCTCGTAGATCAGGGAGTTTGTAAACATCCCAGAGTGGCACAGAAAGGCTTGGCTCATTTTGTAACAGGTTTCATCTCCCTGTGTTTCTTTGAGCCCCCTCCTCCTCTTCCAGCACACAGCAAGCTGCTAAGCAAGCATGATTGAATGCCACAGCAAAAGCCAAAATCGATTGAATCTCCACTGCTGAGATTCTTCTGAGCACTTTCAGAAATTAACAGGTTAAAATGACAAAGTGAGAACCACACAGATGCTCTTCTTGGGATTCTGGTTTTGAACGTGCAATGTTCTGTGTCCTGCCAGTTCCAGCACAACTCTCCCTTCATCTCTCCTCCATCCCTGAACCCTGAAGCTTTTGGGAAGTGTGAGCTGCAGTGCATGGGTGAACCCAGGCACTGAGACCCTGCTACTGTACAGCATCCAGCACATGTGGCGGGGCTGTGAAAAGCACTGCATCAGGTGCTAAGAGCTCAGCAGCTAGAGGGACACATTGAAGTCACACATAGTGTTAGTGCCTCACATAACTTAAATGTAAGATGCCTAGAGCATCTCCCACATGAGGAAAGGCTGAGTAACCTGGGTCTGTTCAGCCTGAGGAGGAGAAGACTGAGAGGGGATCTGATAAATGTTTATAAATTTCTGAAGGGAGGTGGGAGGCAAATGGATGAGGCCAGGCTCTTCTCAGTGGTGCGTAGCGATGGGACAAGGAGTAATGGCATAAAACACAGAGGATTTTCCATACTAACATGTGGAAGATCTTCTTTGCAGTAAGGCTGACAGCACTGGAACAGGTTGCTCACAGAGGTGGAGTCTCCTACTATGGAGATATTCAAGACCTGTCTGGACACCCACCTGTGCAACCAGCTTTAGGGAACAGCTCTAGCAGAGGCTTGGACTCAATGATCTGCTGAGGCCCCTTCCAATCCCTTCTTTGATTCTGGTTGGGGTTCTGGGCAGCCCGGTTTGGTGGGGGGAAGCTCCTGATTCCATTGAGCTGAATCCAACCCTGACAGCGAGGCACAAATGCGGGCAGAAATTTCCACTTACAGTGCCCGAGCACACCGGTACCCTAAAAAAACCCAAAATCCAACATGGGGCTGTTTTCTCAGCTGACATGAGTTTGTGTCATTGCAGCCCCAGCAGGAGTAGCCACACAAATTAAACCAACACATAATTTGCCCCAGAGCTGTCAGCACTTTGCCTTAAGCACTTTTCCTCTCCAGTCAGACTTCCATAATCCCCAAGGCATGTCCCAGTCATTGTGGTAACAGGCAGAAGCTGCTCTACCATACACAAAACCATTGTCTACAAACAGAGGGAAAAATAACACAACAGAATTCCTGGGAAGTGCAGGATGCGGGGTGGGAAGGATGCACAGAAAGAGCTCTGGTTGGGCCAGGATGCCCCGAAGACTTCACTGCTGGGTGCAGAGACTCCATTGCCCTGCCACCCCCATCACACATCACTGCCACCTTCATCACACCTCACCAAGCCCTCCTTCCCCCCAGGGTCCTACGTGTAAAACTGGAAAACTCTCTGCTGCTGCCCATCAGGTGAAGTTAGACCTTGTCACCACCAGTGTAAGAATCTCAAATATTTCCTTTGAATATATTCTCTATTTATTAAAGAAAAATGTTGTGGCTTTTTTTTGGCCAAAACCACAGCCACTTTATTGCCCTGTCTTTCCCTTATACTGCCACCTAATCTCCCCCCAGAATGACACATCTTCACACAGCACTGGAGATAAATTGCCCCACAGTTCAACTACTAAGTGACCAGAAGCCAAAAGCACACGTGAGGGATGGATACGGCTCTTGAAGCTTTTACAATTTCACCCCTGGCAAAGAAAAACGTCTTTGCTATGGGCTGATAATTTGTCACTTATCAGCAACCAGTGTTTAAATGAACAAGGTAGATACCAGCTGGGAATTCACATTTGAAACAGAGCATCACATTAGGTACTTGAACTTCACGTGAAGACTTAGACACTCTCCAAAAATATGTACTTATATGCACAACATACGAATTTACTACAATTACCAAAAAACCTCTCTAAACTCAACTCAAAGGCCACAGAACCAGGCCTGTGGCTCCCTGCTGCCCAGAGCATGGCTGTAAGATTTGGGCAGACTGAGAGGCACTGCTGTGAATATCCAGAGCACCAAGCGCATGAAGCAGAGCCCTTAACCATGGCCTTCCCAGTCCCATGTATTTAAGAGCAGAGCATCCCAGAAGCAGGCTGGGGGAGTTAGTACAATTAACACTCTGGGATATCTTTGTATTTGCAGCTAAACTGTTGGAATGGGTGAATATTGCACGGAAGCCGTAAATAAAGGTATTGTCTGGTTATCCACAAACACCTCTTTTTGGCTCAGCAGGGAGCGGCATGGCTTGAAGAAGCAGAACAGAGCGACTGCAGCAGCAACACTGAAATAACACCGCGAGCTGACACCAGACAAAAGCTGTGACTTGACGCGAGCCCACGCCTGGCTGGGGGTAAGTGGTTCTGAAAGTTCTAGGAAACTCATTCAGATAATTGCCTTAATGACAGAGGTTAAACCGACTGCAATATCTAACCAATGCAGCAGATATGCCACTGTATAGATCCAAACAACTGTAACACGGCAGCCTGCTGCAAGTAAGAATCTACTGACAAACATTAATATTACAAGCTACTATAGCAAAGGTATCATAGCAGCAAATTAAAATGCAGTTCTAAAGTCCAGGAGTGGGAAAAAAGAAAAAAGAAAAAAAAAAAAGAGTTAAAAAAAAGAAACAAAAAACAAAGACAGCCTGAAGATCTCTAGAAAGCACATTTACATGGCAATGAGGAAGAGGAAAACATTGCTCTCGTTGTATCAGAGAAAACGTGAAAAGAATACAAGGTATGGCTCTCCTCACCCACATCCAGACATGGGTCAGGAGGATTTATTTCCCACTGGGGGAGGTTACCATGTTAAAACAAAGGCAGTGAATGGAATGCTTCTGAGTGCCCCAGGCCCACGCCTTTCTTTCATGGAGCAGTGCAGGTACCTCTGCGACATGACTCCATCATGACGGATGGACAATGGGTCAGTCCCCCACAGTGGGACAAGGCATATCCTGCCCAGGTTTGGCCTTTGGAAGCCCCCTGCATGGGCACCTCTGAGCAACCAGAAGCAGAGCTGCTCCTTCCAGCAGCTCATTGAGAAGCTATTGGATGAGAATTCCCGAAGGCTGGTGACCAAGGCAAATTTGGACCTGTGATACAGAGCTGAAGAGCTCTCTATCCCATTACCAGTCCTGAAGACCATCTGGTCCCCCGCTCCCTGATTAAATAAAAACGCTGCATGCACTGCATCCTCCAGCACAATTATCGCACCTTGGTTGGATGATGCTTTTTGGGTGAGGGAAAGAAAACCAATGATTCTGGGAAATAGGTCAGTTGGTCGCACGCGGGGAAAGGACCCCAACACCCTTCATCCGTTCTACATTCCAAATAACCATTTCCTCCAACGAGGGTGAAAGCAAGAAGACCCCAAGAGCTGATTTCACAGAGCACCCCGAGCTGGAAGGGCTGTGCAACACCCGCCTCGCCCTCCACCCACCCCGACCACCCCGCCACCCCCGCAGCCCGGCGGGGCCGGGACAAAGCGCTGCCATTGTCCGCGCTGCCATTGTCCCCACGCGCGGCCCTTACCGGAGCTGTCCATGGTGCTGCCGTCGGCGCGGTGCTGCTGCTGCTGCCGCGCGGGGCTCCGGCCGCCCGCACCCACCGCGCCGGGCCCACCGCCGCCTCCCTCAGCGCCGCTCTCCACCAGCTGCAAAGATTCATAGCCGTCACCTCCGGGTTTCTTGCGGTAGCCGCCTAGCAGGCTCATAGGGGCGAGGCGGGCGGGCAGCCTGCCGTGCCGCCGCGGGCAGGACGGAAGATGAGCGCTCCGGCCGCCCCGAGGGGAGGAACGGGGCGGAACGGGGCGGCCGCTGAGCTCTGCCCGCCCCCGCGGGCCCGGAAGCAATCGAAGGGCCGAGGCCGCGATCCGAGATCCCGTGGAAAGAAAGATCTTAACGGAAAATGGTGCATTCGTACATCCTGCGCCCGGCAGCACTGCCCGCTCCCAGCGCGACCCCTAAGCTCAGAGGAGGAGGGTGTAGCAGATGGCGGGAGGTTCTTGAGACAGAATCACCGGATGGGTAAGAAAGGACCTCAAACCCATCCAGTCCCAGCTCCTGTCATGGACAGCTCCCGTAGCCCCATGCGTGGCCTTGGGCACCTCCAGGGATGGGGGCCCACAGCTCTCCAGGCAGCAGTGTCAGGGCCTCACTACCATCGTGGCAAAACATTTCCTCCTAACAGATAACCTACCTCTCCCCTCTTACAGTTTAAAGCTATTCAGAGAAACACAGGGGTACAAAGGGACTTCTGGATATCTCCCAGTCCAATTCTGCCCGGGCATCTGTGCTAGAGCCCTGCCACCTCAGAGTAAATTAGTTTCTCCCCAGCGTTCGGGTGGAACCTCATATGTTCCAACTTGTGCCCCTTGTCCTGTCTCAGCACCACTGAACAGATCCCATCCCCACCCACTTGACTCCCACCATTAGATATTGATCAGTACTGATCAGATACCCTTCAGCCTTCTCCTCCCTAGGCGAACAGCCACAGAGCTCTTGGTCTGTCTCCCTCAGGAGGGGCTCCAGGCCCCCACCATGTCTGCATTCTCCACTGTGCTCTCCCAGCAGTTCCCTGTCTGCCCTGAACTGGGCATCCCTGCTCTGGGCACAGTACTCCATCTGTGCCCTACCCAGGGCAGAGTAGAGGAGGAGGATCACCTTTCTTGACCTGCTGGCCACACTCTGGACAGTGCACCCCTAATCCCATTGGCCTTCTTGGCCACTAGGGCACACTGCTGCCTCGTGGCCAACCACTTACATGGGAAGTCAACCAGATCCTTCTCTGCAGGGTTCCTTGCCAGCACACTAGCCCCTAACCTGTAATACTCCCTTTCATCCTGTCACTCACAGACACCTCAGAATCCTGCTGGTGTAGCTGAGTGCCGCACCAGTTATCTTGTTAGCACTCCAGTATTCTTGTAGCTGTTCACACGTGCACAGACTTCAGACCAACACAAAGCACATCCCCCAGCATGTGATGAGGCATGCCTAGCTCTGCACACCTGGTATCATCTTTCCCTCTCAAGAGACAGAAAATAAAATAAAATAAAATAAAATAAAGGGGGAAAAAAGTTGGTGCATCCATACACAACAGCTGTGCCCTCAGTCTTTTACAGAGAAGGCACAAAACACTGTACTTTAAAAAGTAGCCTGGGCTCACTTTGAAAGCAATAACCAGAACTTGAGATATTTCTGACACTTGGGTTAAACTCTCCTCTCCCCCACTGCAGGGCAGTGGGCATCTGGTGCAGCCATACCTCATTGCATGTTTTTGTTTATGTAACTCCAGCAGTTTTACATTGTGCTGCAAACAAGGTACATCTGTGACCCAGAATTTTTTCAGTAAATAGACCCAAGCAGATTTATAAACAAACAAACTCAAATGAGTTAACCTGACATAAGTGGCTCACAGTAGCAGTTTGAGGTTGCTGCCCCCTCCTTACTGGGCTGTTAATACATTGCTGTCTATGTGTAGGTAGCAATGCTCACCAATAGGAATGTGCTCCCTTCCCTCACATCACCCATTTGCCACACCTAAGTCAAGAAAATACAGAGTGACTTCCAGAAGCACGAATAAAGAAAGAAAAACAAAATCAAAAAGACACGAGGAAACACCTGCTTAGAATAATTCAACATCCCCCAAGGTTTATTGAGTCATGGCTGATGATGCTACCAGATAATCCAGGTGTTTTTGTCATGTGTGTGTGGTGAGGCTGGCAGGCGCCGTCCACACTAGGGAGCTAAAGGCCAGGGAGGGAAGAGCTCCTTCCCCACTGCTGACCTCCCAGGGTCACTTGGTAGCCCAGCCCCCAACCCTGTGCTGCCAGCTGGGCTGCAGCTCTCCTGGGCAAAAGTCAGTGTCAGCAGCTGTAATCAAGCACCAAATATCTGGAGGTGCAACTTCATTTTCTTCCAGCTCTTCCCTAACAAGCTGAGCAGTTAAGGTGAAATATTAAACTCTTAATTCCCCATGAACACATAGCAGCATTGTAAGAACTACAACTAGAGCTTGAAAATTAATTTACCATCCAGGGCGATACCGCTAAAACTCAATGAGCTGAACATTTGTTCAAAGGCATTCCACTGTGAACCATGAACCCTCACAGCACAGAGTGTTTCTGCAGGAGGCCCAGAGCCAGGTGTGACTGCACAGATGAGGGCACACAGCACCAGCAGGGCTGTGCTGAGGCTGCTCTCATGGGCTGAAAAATGCACGTATTGTTAAGGAACACAAAGCTCGCTCAAGCAGCTTAACTCCTCATCCCTCACATGTTGGGCCTGGGAGCAACAGTCGCTGTACTCCAGAAAGAAAAGTCAAGCAGAACTTCTTTGCTTGTTTCTTAAATTCAAATCTAGAAGTTTCCTTTAATCTTACCCCCCAAAAAGACCACGCTGTCACTGACTGTAAATAAACATACAGAGCTTGGACTTCATAATTCCACTTCCAAAAAGCCCTTCAGCCCCAGGGACAGGACTTCCCTCTTCCCCTTCACTCTCACCCCACTCCTTGCAATGGGACCCTGGCACATCACTACATGCTCCAGACAATTAACATTTTGCCCTTCCCTGTCTTCAAAGCACTCAAATCCCAATCAAACCACCTCAATTCACAGAGCTCCTGATTTAGGTTCCCTTCAAGAGCTCTTTAATGAGCATTCTACAAAATGGGCTTTCTGGAGAACAAGAGAGGGGAAAAAAGCTCTTGAAGCCACTCTCTGGAGAACCCTTCAGCACCAAATCCTGCACCCCATGGAGAGCTGGAGCAAAAACATTTGGTTTGCTACAGATCTACCAGAACCACCTATGGCAGCATCACATTGACCCACAGAAGATCTGACTACTGAACCGAACTCCAAAACAACCCTTCCCCAGCCTCTACGCTGCCTGCTCACACCAGCTCAGCCCCAATGGGCAGCAAAGAACCTGCTCCGTGGGCATTTGCTTTGACCTGAGCTCCTACTGCACTCCTTCAGCAGAGCATCACTGCACCCTTCTGTCCAACCTTTCCTCCTGGACACAGCCTGTAAGAAACTTACTCTAAGCCACTGTGCTGAGGGGAAAAGCTCCCTCACCAGCCCTACCCCAGGGAGGACTCCAATGCACTCAAGCCCTCTCCAGCTGCCAACATCTTAAATAAGAGCATCTCGTTAACTCTAGTTAAGCACATCTTACTGAACTGATTAAAGCCAGCAAGCCCCCATCTGGGTTAGTTCTACCTCTCTTCCCATCAGCAAGCAGCACTGATCAACCAGGAGAAATAATTACACCTCAGAGAAGAGTTGTAGGTCATTATGAGTCTATGTTGCTTCTTGGCCTGAGAACCACAATGCTTCATCCTACCTTCCTACCTCCCCACTGATGTGGCAATTATCAGATCATTTTTTACCTCTGCAAGGGGCAGCAAGTGAATGTTCTTGCATACAGCCAAAGGGTTTTCCTTGCTCCCTAAGGCCAACAGAAGCAACAGTTCTTCTAAACACCCATCTTCCCTGAAAGCAGCCTGTCCCTAGTGGGGCACACCTGCATGGGGTATCTGGGCCCTCCCATGACCCTGTGTGTTATCTGCAGCACCAGGCTCAGTCTTTGGGTTCCAGTCCAAACTACATCAGGATATAAATGGCGCAGGGAGAAGGACATCTCTTGCCCTCACCTCTGGGCCTTCCTTCATCACTTGGTCAGTACCATGAGCTGGTCAGGAGCACCACTTCCCCTGCACTGCTCCAGGAATGGGCATGTGACAGTAAAATGGGTGAAGGCATTTGGTCCAGAGCCAGAAAGAGGACTTCAGAGCAGTGTCAGGATTGTGCTGAGGATAAATAAGCAATGTTTGGACTGGAGTCAAGGACAACCATGTGGTTCTGTCTCCTGTCTATGCCTAGACGTGATGGAGAAATACAGACTGCTCAGTAGCACAGCAGGTCACACCGCTGTGCTATGTACCTTGCTACAGGACTGGGATCTTTAGGGAGCTGGGTAGAGAGAGTGGTGAGAGGATTCAACCCTGTGTGAGCCCCATCTGCTATTTTGGAACCTCTGACCTGGTGATTCCTGCCTTGTTTGTCTCTGATGAAAAGCACACGTGGCCCTGAGAAAGCCTCAGACTTGTTTGTGTTAGACACAGCCTTATCACCAGGACCTTTGCTTTACTGCAGCCGAGGGCACCGTGAGCCCCTACAGCAGCCAGGCCTGGCCAGAATGCTCAGATCCTGGATGGAATACAAAAGCATTGGTCAATCAATGGCCATAAACTCACATTGTTTGTGGTCCCCATTGGAACACCTAGAGAGGAAGCACCAGTTGCCCTGAACACTGATGGTAATAAAAGTGCTCACACAAATGCATGAGTTCTGGTTGTAGCAGCAGAAGTGAAGTACAGTCATCCCAAGAGCATGTGGGGAGTTTGGGCTGGATGGCCTCACTGCATGCACACCAAGAACCCCAGTGAGCAGCTTCCATGGCAGCCAGGCCAACCAAAGCAATTCAGGCACAGGGAGGAAGGAAAAAGAGCAGCTTGGGATTGTTGTTATGAAGTAAAACAGAACCTCACTAGGAGGTTCAAAAATGTAGAAGATGGAAAGACTGCGGCCTGTATGTTTTGCTTTCTCCTGCTGGTCATTGCTTTGGGGCAAACACTTGGCCATGGGCTATATCCAGCACACACAAATCAGCCCTTCGCATTCCTTCCCTGCCTTCCTCCCCTTTATCTACACAGCTTATCATTATTTTGTTTTCCAGTGCCTTGCAATGGGACTGTTGTTATCTCCCCGTCCGCCTCTGCCCTCTGTGATGGTACATGGCAGGGATTGCTGCATCTGTGGGGTTTTGTATTGTGCCTCTCCACCCTGATAAAGTGCACAGCCCACCCATCCTGCACTCAGGGACTGTCTGCATGGAGACAACAAGAAGGGATTTGGGTAAAAATCAGGTATTTTGGTGCCTAACTGCTGTCATTGCTCCCCTTTCTTATTCCCATCCTCGTGTATGTTACAAATAGGCCAATGCCATGAAAATCTGGGCTTTAGGAGCTTGTCTGCAAGCCGTCAGAATGTGTTGTGTGTGATCTCGAGGTGAAGGAGAGGGATGAGTTCAGAAACACACTGACACCTCCATGGCAGCGGTACTGCACCCATTGCCCAGCAGCCCTAGAAAAATCCTTCTCTGTGCAAAACCCAGTGCTTGCAAGCGTTTCTGTTCAGAAGGGAACTGTTTGCATTTGAAAAAGGCCAGTGGTAAATAAAGGGGAAAAACTGGTAGGAGCACAGAACTGTTAAGGTTGGAAAAGACATCTCCAATGGGAAATGAGACAGCTCCTCAGAGACACAGCGGTGCTGCGGGAGCTGCTGCGTCCACCCCCACCACGGCTCAGGCCAGGTTTTGCTTTCACCAGGAAATAAAAACGCTGCAGAAATGGAGATTAAGATGAAAAGCTTGAGCCCTGCAGGAGGAGAGCAGGCTGAAGGCACCTGGCTGCTTCTCCCAAAGCTGCTGGGGTGGGCAGGGGATGCATATCCCCACCGCAGGCCCTGCCTTCCCGTGCCCCTCTGCATGTCTGTTAGCACATCCTATTGCCTCGGATCAGTTTCCCAGCTGGGATGCAGATCCAAGCGGGCGCCACTTCCCTTTCCTTCCTATTTTAGGTTCCCGGAAAGAATTTATTTAGGCAAAAATCTGTATATTGTCTACCTGTCAACACAAGGTTCCATCCACTATCGTAAGGTGAACTGCCGTAAGGGTTCCTAAATCAGTATTCGTATTTTATTATAAGAAATCTGAAGAGATATTTATAGCTCTCCCCAGGGCCACTCCATCCGCCGCTGGGAAGCGCCCATAATCCCATTTGCGGCGTTCGGGAGCCGCAGCGTCACGGTGCCAGCTGGGATCGCAGCCCCGGGGCTTTATTCTCCCAATCTGCTGCGCGGGGCGGCACGCACGGGGCCGGATTGCAGCAACCCCCCCCGACTCCTTCCACCCCCCAGCCCCAAATCCAGCCCGTTGGCCAGCCCGCAGCGTGCCCTGCTCCGGGCACAGCACGGCCTCGGGTTAAACCCAGCGGGGCAGATTAGTGGGGTCAGCAGCTAAACGCCGGGGCTGGCGCTGAGAGCGACGCAGCGCTTCAAGGGCGCCGCGCGGGTCTGCGTAATGCCCCGAAATGCTGCAACCATGGGCTGCCAGCGCTGCCGGGGCCATCAGCTGTGTCACTGCTGTCTAAATATAGAGCAGCCGGGTTGTCTCCGCGCTGCCTGTGCCATGGGATCGCCGGGCGCAGCGATCCGGGGTTGGTTTGCTCCCGCTCTGGGAAGGCTATGACTAAGGAATCTGCTGGGGAAGGGATGGCAGAAGATGGAGGCCCTCAGCAGAGAGCAGGAGCTGATAGGAGCCTGGAGCTCGCAGACCCGGCGACCTGATCAAAACATCCCTCCTCCTCCTCCTCCTCCTCCTGCTGCTGCTGCTGCTCTTCCCTCAGCAATACCCAAATGAAGGCTGCAGTAATGCCGGCCACCAGCGCACCAGGAAAGCGGGGCTCTGCTCCCTCAGCAGGCTGCCTGGCCCCGGAGCGCTGAAGCAAGTGGAACCCCACGCAATCACCCTCTTATTTTCTCCCCGAGCTTTGCTAAGGGGAAGGCAGCGCTGCGTGGCTCGGTGCTGAAGGTCAGCCCGGCGGCGGGGCCGAGCCCCACGTACCCCCGCGCACCCCGCTGCGGGGAACGGGCAGCGGAGCCGCGCTCCCAGCTCGGCTCCAGTTCTGATCTGTAACCCTAAAAATCGTTCCCTTTCCCTTGTGGGGACGGCACCGCGCGCCGACGGCTCCCACGGCGCCGAGCTGGGGTCGGGGTGCCTGGGAAGATGCCCAGGCGGGATGCGGAATGCGGGATGCTGCCGACCCCGCGGCTCCGCACAGCCCCGAGCCCCGCGTAGCCCCGCTCCGTGTGGGGGGGATTCCCGCAGACCCCCCGGCGCAGCCCCCGCTCCCTGCGCTCTGCTCACCTGGGCCCCCGGCCGGCTCCATCCTCCCCCCGCCCGGTGGGACCACGCACGGACGGACGGACGGACGGACAGACGGGGCGGCGGCAGCGATCTGGGAGGGTGCAGGCAGAGGGTGCGGGCGGGCGGAACACGGCTCCCAAAATGCGGCACGGAGCGGGATCCGGAGTCAGCGGCGGGCGGGAGCGAGTGGGAACTTCGTGCGTTTTCCTTTCCTTTCCTCTCCTTTTCTTCTTCTTCTTCTTTTTTTTTTTTTTTTTTTTTTTTTTTTCGTTGTTGTTGGTGGTGGTTGGTTTTTTTTTTTTTTTTCCCCTGATTTTGTTGTGTTCCTGGCTCGGCACCGAGCCGCACGCCGAACCCCGCGTCGGTCACCGGTGCGATTCCAGGGAGGTTGTAGGAGCAATGCGCAGGGATTGGGGCCGCCAGGGAGGTGGGCAGCAGGTGATGCCGCACATACAGCTGCTGCCTGCCCCCGGCCTGGGCTGCCAACATACGGCACTGTACAGAAAGGTTGGAATTGTAATGATTTTAGTGTTCTGAGGCTCAAAGGAACACCTAGCTGCTCTCTGCTTGTGGATCTACAGGGATGCCCAGGCTGCTTTCCCCTCTATGGACCCACAGTTGAGAAAACAGTGATAAATTATGGGGCAGTGTCACATTATGGGGTAGTGTCGCTTTATGGGACAGTGTCACCGATTGGACCCTGGAGTCCAGGGCAGACTGAGTCCCCAGAGCTGCTGGTTGGTAATTAAAGAGAACCAACGATCAGATCTGCAGCGATGAGCGGGGGCACCTCCAGCTTTTAATTCCCTGTGCCCAAACCCACGTGACGGATTACTGGGGGCACCAGAGCGAGCTGTGTGTGTTGCAGTGCCTCATGCTCTGCCTTGTTTCTGCTGGGGGAAGTTAAACAGGGAAACCAGAACTGCTCCACACACATTGAGGATAGGAGAGGAACAGCCGGCTTCACCCATAGCATCTCAGAGCTGCCTGGCTTAGCTGTTAGTTTTGGATTGCATCAAATGAAGACTGAATATTAGGGGATATCTCCTCTCCAAAGAGCACTCAGCACTGCACAGCAACCCAGGGGTTGGGGGGTCACTGTCCCCGGGGAAGTTCCAGAGCTGTGGGGACGTGGCACTGAGGGACGTGTGCAGTGGGGATGGGGAGGTGGGCTGGGGTAGCACAGAGGGCTTTTCCAGCCTGAATGGTTCTAGGAAAGAAGCTTGCTGCAACAAGACTCAAACAGCAGCATCACGTTCCAACCAAAAGCCATACAGGGGACATTTCCTCCACTTTGAGTTGGATACTGTCATTCTTCTTCCCTCCCATCCTTCTCATGCCCACCGGTGCCAGCCTCCCATGGACAAACCCTGGGTCAAATATGACCCATTGCTGCCTCAGTGTGGGGGAAGGCTCAGTGGCCACAGGGCAAAGTTCACAAACAGACACCACCAAGCTGGGGATAAGCAGGAGAAAAAATTTATTTACATCTTCCAAGCAGCAGCACAGCAAAGGAGATTCCCCGGGAGGATCCTCCAGGAGCAAAACTCAGTGTCACATACTGGGATGTGGGCACCCGTTGCCCTTTGGTCACTACAGTGCGACTGAGGCTGCGGGAAGCACGAGATTCACAGCACAGGGGCAGAGAAGAGCAAGGGCTGCACTGCCCAGCGTTTGGTCCACCAAAGTGCACAGTACAACTCATAGAAAAACCTGTCCTGAGGGCTGGAGGGATGCGTGGCCACAAGGTTCTGCATCTACGGGAGAGCTCGAAGGCTCTGAAACAAGAGTTCAAGTGCCAGAGATGTCACTGCGAGAGACTGTGATGGATTCTGGCTGTGTTATCAGGAGAAAGCGAGGGCAAAGCTGTCCCCAATTCAACCAGTGACCAGCAGAACTGCTGGTGGCATCGAGGCGGGGGTGGCTCAGAGAAACGCTCCCAGGGCAAAGGAAAGAAAAAATCCTAAAAGAAATATTTCCCTAAAAAGTTGGTCCTCTCTGCCCTGCTGTGGAGCTGCTCTCCAAGCAACAACACAGTGACATTCCAGCAACAGGAACCTGCCCAGGCTGCTCTAATTGACTGCACAGCTGGAGGACAGTGACAGCTTCCCTGCATCCCTGCCTACTGTCTGGCAGAGTGCAGCAAGCAGCTCAGCAAAGCGTTCTCCAAAGCAGATGCTAAAATTCAGCTTTATTTTTTAAACTTGAAAAAATACACACCTTGCTTTCTTTTTTTCTCTTAAATATAGAGTCTATAAAATAAGGCAACTGGAGGAGACCGGGGGAGCGTCCCCATAGACCTGGTGGCTGTGCCCAGAGCTCCCGTGTGCAGGGGTTGGAACAGCACCAACAAGGCCTTTATCTTGTTTGCAAACCAATTGCTGGGCAGCAGGAGCACGCTAACGCTGTTCCAGACAGATGCAGACTCACACACAGCACTGCTGAAAGGGGTGCGGTCACTTTGGCAGCCCTCACAGACATCAGGGACAGACAGCAGGACGGCACTGCCAGAGCCCACAGCTGCTGCAGGTGAACCCCCCGCAGGAGGTACATCCTTGGGACAGCCCCTTCCCAGTAGGACAAAGGCAGCAGAAAACAAGGAATGACTTTGTTTCTCACCAAAACACGTTAAAATCTTTGGGAGAAGCTATTGAAACAGGACCGTATCTTGTAGCATGGAAAGCTACAGACAGGGTAAACACAAACCAGGGCCTGCTCACCTTCCTGCTCCACATCACACCTGCTCATGAAAAGTAAAACATGTAGCAGCTTTTCTACTGTTGTCTTCATCTCTCCTTATGGGAAAAGCACAAGTACGTATTCTACCTCTTGTGTTTTCCCTCTCCTGTGCCTACTGTTACTGGAAATGCGATCTTCACATTTCTGATCTCTAGTGTGAATGTTTTCTGTGTTCCTCACCAATTCCCACCAGGCTGAAGCCTTGCACTTCAGAGCTTTATTTCTCTAAGAAATAAATTGAATAGAAAATAATTTTTAATAAAAGACAACAACAGAGAGACTTGTGGTAAACAGTACTGTAGGGCAATGGAATGGCACATCGTAGGCTTAGAGGCTGGTGTTTCATATGGGGGTGGCAGGGAGATCACAGCAAGTTGTGTAAACCTGAAAGAATCACGACCTAGGTTTGCATCACTGATCTGCGTGGTTGGATCACAGGCAGGAATATTTTCTAGCCTCAGAAGAAATAACACTTATTCTAGCAGACTTGACCTTGTAAGCATAGATCTTTTCAGCTGGATACTGGCTATAACCATGTTCCCACAGCTGTTACCCAGCACACCTGGGGGTGGTACTGCATGATAGCCTAATTTGAGCACAGCTCCAGCACCGTGCAGAGAAACCAAGCAGTTATCACACCAAGTCCTGGTCCCTGGCCCAAGCTGCTTAGTGCTCCTCTTCTGAGCGCAGGGGAGGGATCTTGTTGGACAGCAGAGCGTACACGTATGGCCAGATCTTGTTGGTCTCTGTCCCCGAAAATGAGTGCAGGATACCCCTGCTCCTGAAGAGAGTCAAGCAGTTAGTGCCAAGAGGGTAAGAACAAGACATTTCTCAGTGTATTTCCAAAGTAACAGTGTGGACTGCAGGGTCAGATCCTGAAGTGTGATCATCTGCTTACAGCGCACCCACCCCAGCCAGCCCTGGGGCATCAGTGCAGCAATGCACAGCTCTAAGTGGTGACAGCTCTGAGCTTTAGAGACACGCAGCTACTGAGATGCTTACAGTATAGCTTTTTCCCCACGTGTCTGCATGCAGGGGGCTGCAGGATGCCTCTCATCTCCCCTCAGGTATACACACCCGATCTATGTATTTCCTACCACCCTTTGCCCTTGATTCCTCTGCCCTGTTGCTAATTGCCCAGTACTTCATTTAAAAGCCAAACCCAGGAGCCTTGGACTGTTTTTTGCAAGGCAAAGATACCATTTCAGACCCACACAGCACAGGGGATTAGTTAATAAACCCATTCACTGATGCTATTTGGAGCAGCACAGAAAGCTGCTATGGGTTTGGTGAGTGAAGTAAACTGCTCTTTGCAGAGCACCACCTCCATGGCCCTGGGTGTAGCACACAGTAATCTGCCCTCAGAATGCAGCAGGGCTGTGCTTTATTCACATGATTGAACTCACTTGTATAACTCTATCACTGGCTTTGCAGCATCTTTGTACTTTCTGAGCCGGGCAGTGACAGCCTCAGGTTTATCATCCTCACGCTGGACCAGCGGCTCACCAGTCACGTCATCAATGCCCTGCAGAAAGGCAAACACTGTCAAGAGCATTTTCATTGAGCACTTAGTACAAACCTCATTTACCAAAAGGCATTGTGCACAACTCTGCAGAACAGCTTTCAAGACCAAAGCCATCAGGGGCCCCAGCATCCCAGGGTCTTCATAGCACCATAGAATGGTTTGAGTTGGAAGAGACTCTTGAAGGCCATCAGGTCCCACTCCCTGCAATGATTGGGGACACCCACAGCTCCATCAGGTGCTCAGAGCCCCATCCTCTGACCTTAGGGGTCTGCAGGGATGGGACATCACTGCCTCTCTGTGCATCCCATGCCAGTGTTCTACTGCCCTTATCATTACATCTATATGTATGTACATATATATATATATAACACACACACCACCACAACAAAAACAACCTATTTCCTTCTATCCAATCTGTATCTCCCCTCGTTAATATGAAACCATTTCTGTGTTCTGTCACCACGGATCCCACTCGAGGGTCTGTCCCCTTCCTTCTTGCATCCCTTGTTTAGATAGTGAAAGGCTGCTCTCAGCTCTCCCCGTAACCTTCTCTTCTTCAGCTGCACAAGCCCCAGCTGTCAGCCTGTCCTCATAGGAAGGTGTTCCATCCCTGGAAGCATTTTTGTGGGCCTCCCCTGGAGGCAGTCCACAGGTCAATGTCTGTACTGAGTACTTCACATCTGGACAACAGTACTTCAGGTGAGATCTCACCAGCACAGAGAAGCAGGATCAGTTACCCTGATCCGCTGGCTATGCTGCTTTTGATGTGGTCTTGCTACACAGGATTTTTCCCCAGTGGTATCTGAAGCTTTTGGGGCCCACTCACGCAGCAGAGGGCTGCTCCAAGCTCTTACATGCACATGAGGAGGGTTGAACTCCATGTTGTAGACCCGTCCGCTCGCTGGGTGGATCCATCGGGCACTCAGGCGGTCCTTCAATGTCTCGAAGGGGATGTGCAGGCTGATCACCAGGTCCAGCTCACAGATCCTGTCCAGTGCCTCAGCTTGCCCCAGCGTCCGCGGGAAACCTGCAGGCATGCACCCACAGCACAGCAGGGTGATTGGAAGAAAAGCACATGGCTGCTTGCTGCAAAGGTGCTGCAAAGATGCTGCAAAGATGCTGCAAAGATAGCACAGCTCCTCGCTGCAGTGCACATGGTGCGAAAGAGCCATCCACCAGATGGCTGCTGCAGAAAATAGCTCCTCCAGCACCAGCTCCCAAAATACAACACAGATCTCTGCAGGCTCCTGTTCTCCTGGGAAGCAGCGCCCGGCATGAGGACTTTCCCCACCTCTCCAGGCCACCACTAAGCTCAGCAAACACCTGCAGAGCCCCAGGAGATACCCCAGGCCTTTTCCCAGTTGAGCATTATTAGCTGTGAGCTCACCAGGACTTCATCAGACCTAATGGATTAGTCAGCGTGAGAAAGAATACACGCTATCTGCTTTACCAAGTCAAGTTGGGCTGTTCTTTGTGTTACTGAATGGACTGCTTGAAATAAGCAAGCTCCTTGTCAGAGGTCGCTGTGCAAAGCAGGAGGCTCCCCAGATCCATGCCCACCACCCACGGCCACGCTTCACCCTGGAGGCAAACCTGGCTCTGAGTGAGCGCTGGGCTACAAACACTCACGAATGGAGAAGCAGTAGAGCTGTAATACAAAATACTTTCTGCGCTGCGCTACTTGATGTAACATTTGCCTGTCGCCGTGTTTCCAGTGAAGGGAGTAGTGCTACTATCAAAGTAATGAAATGTTACAGTGGAGGTTGAGTTTGGGGCGTTTTGCCCGCCCACTTTCCTCATTTTGCAACTTAGTAACTAGAAAACAAGGGGAGGAACTCTCCCGTCCTTACTTTGAAGTGCATTAGTAACAAGCTGTTTGAAAGCGAACCAGATTGGCTGCTCCTCCCCTTGTCACACCCGCCCCACCAAGTCCCACCATCCCTTCCCTGCCCAAACCCCCGAGCTCTTCTCAGTGCTGCCCTCAGAGCCGGCTGCTGCTCACCTCCCTCTGCTGCTCACCTCCCACACGCTTTGCTCTGAGCATTTCTCCACCCCAGGTGGATGTATGGCTTGGGATCACAGCTCGTTCAGATGCAGATGGAGCTGTGAAGGAGTTTTTCTTGGCCAGCCCCGCTCTGCACGCTGGCCCCAGGGGCTGTTTTATGAAATACCTCTCTCTCTCCCCACGAACACGATGAGCTCAACTGCACGCACACATGCTGCTTCTCCAGGCTCAGGGAAACAACAGCCACAAACCAATTTCTCTCCTTGCTCTGCTGCCAGAACCAGAGAGGACCACTGACCCCAGCTGATGGCACCCACACACAGTAAGGGCCTTTCCTTATTTTTAGCTCAGCAGATTCAAACTGATGGAGTCCCTCCTCAAGCTCTTGATTTACTACAACAAACAGGCGTACCTCATGCTATCCCCGAGAGCACTACTTCTGCAAGCAGTTTGCTGCCACCTGCCCTGCCATCTACTGCCAGCAGCACCAGGAGAGGCACTTTGGTCTTCCCAAACCCACCAGGAGCAAAGCAACGCTTTAAAGGTGGCTGGGTTTTGCCCACGCAGATGCACTCACCGTCAAGCAGCCAATGCTCCGCTCGCCGCTTCTCCAGCTCCGTCATCATCACGCGTGTGATGACGTGGTCGGGTACCAGAAGGCCTCTCTCGAGGTACTGCTTTGCCAAGACGCCAACTTCTGTTCATGTTAAAAAAAAAAAGGAAAAAGGGAATTAAAACTGCGTGACATTTCTGCATGAAACAGTATTGCTCCCCCTCAAATTCTGCTTGCCCTCAGAGATCGCTCACCCTTCCAGCAGCACATCGGGGAACACAGAGCTCCTTAAGAGCTGGGGAACACGTGGTGAGGGGTAACATGAGCAAGGTCACCTGCATCAGATGTCACCAAGACACTGCACGGCTGCAGCTGTGCTCAGCAGCCAGGCTCACCTCCTGCTCTGCACACTGTATATCATGACATCCCTTGCTACACGCCCAGTGTTACAGCTGCAGTTACTGTGCCTCAGAGGACCTTCCCATAAAGTTATGGGGACAAATGATGCTTTTGGGTACTGCTCATAACCTGACTGAGACAAACCAAGTTTGCTTCCTCCTGCTTCCGTGTACATTGTGAGACACCGCACCATCTTTTATCAATTATCTGAAGGGATGCACACGTTGCACACATTACCCAATGTCACGTGTAAAATGTAACAGCAAACAGGCATCATCAGAAAGCTTGTCTGAAAACCCACGCCCCTGAGCATCTGCTATTGCTGCTGAAAGGAGAACATGACTTTCCAGCCATGGGCTTTTCAGGCTTCTGAGCCTCAACTCAGAATACATTCAGGGAAGAAAACCTGAGTGTATCCCCCTCCCAGAGCACCTAACAGCATTTGTTGGGTTTTGCAGCCCATTTCCGCAAGTCTTCTACTTGGACAGCATATTTTAGCCCTCCCGGAGCACGAGTCCTCTGTGTGAAGTATTGAGAGCCATGCTGCACCTTCTGGGTGAGCTTCTGGGGCTTTGCATGGGTGGCTGGGCATGAAGGGAGCTGCAGCAGGACAAAGTTCCCTGCAGAATCCTCCCCTCAGTGGGACTGTCTGTAGCTGATCTCCCCCTCCAGAAGGGACCCTCCACCCCCTTCTGTCTGAGCCTGACAACATACAGTCTCAATTCCCCTCACTGGTGGATTTTGGAATGAAGCAGCTGAAAGATGCAAGCTGGCCGAAGGAGAAGGGACTCTCCAGGCTCGGTTGGCCAAACTGCAGCAAGGTGTAGAAGCTGGTCAGGCACCTGCATCAGAGCACAGGCTGAATTTCTGGCACGCAGAAGGGTCTGGTGCAAGAAGCACAGCTCCCAGAGAGCCCATCTCACCTAGAGGATGGAGCCTGGAGCAGCCTGTGCAGCACAGCTCCGGGTGTGTGAGGCTGCAGGGAACCTTCCCAGAGCAATGTGTGTGGATGAAGCATGGCATGAAAGGGGCTGCCCCTTTGGCAACCTGCCCACGAAGCGCTGAGTCACCGGGCTGCAGGAATGAGTCAGCAGGGACATGATGGTGGTCCCCTCCCTCTGCTCCACAAACGTTCTGCAACCAACGTAGCCTCGCTGCATCCCCAGGGCTGCAGAAAATACCTTGTTCAATGACAAGCTCTTTGTCACTGCCCATATGTCGCCCTCCTGCTCAGGAAAGCACACGAGGATGAAAAGAATACATTATGTCTTATGCAACCAGCACAGAGACCCGCTAGGGCATAAATATTATTGCATCCACCTACATTTATGAATATTTATTCACGTGGCCTGCATGCTGCCAGAAGGCTTGCAGGGTTGTGGCTGGTTGAGGGAGCAGAGCCCAGGCTGTAGCTGCAGGTCCTACTCCTGTCCCAAGGACCCACAGGACCAGCTGCTGATGACAAACACCCCAACCCACAGCTGGGAAGTCTGGAAATGCATCTCACATGTCCACCCAAGGCCATAGCTATGCACCAGAGGGCTATAACAGAAGCAGACAGCTCTCTGCTGCTCTTAGTGCAGGAAATGCTCTGGCATACAAAGGGAGACACATCAGCAAGGGGGCAACGAACCACCATAGGAGTGCATGCACTGACACGAGGGGCAATGCACCAGCATACGGTTGCAATGCTTTCATACTGCTACCGGAGCCCCTCAGCCTCTCCACCCCCTGCTCAGCCTCCTCCCAAGCTCTCAAGGCATCGCTCATATTGCAGAATGGGCAGATAGTTCCTGTAAAGGATGCATGGAACTACCCGGTCTTTGGCCCCCAGCACCTGGGATGTGCTGGATCACATCACCTCTGCAGCACAACCCTGCTGGGTTACTTTTGTCTCCAGTTTTCTCAATCTATCCTATGCATTTCTGTGGTGAAACTGCCCCAGCCCTGAGCCAAGAGGCAGCAGGGTTTGGGCATGCCCACGCATGGATATCCCTGCAGATCCCGATCCCGCTGTGTGATGATCTGGGGTTCATCCTTCCAAAACAAGGGCCAAATTCCACACTGCTATCACATAATCTAATGACCGCTAATGACCGCGGGTTTAACACAGGACTTCAGCCCCTGCTGTAACCCTAGTTCATCTGTGCCTCCCAACTCTTATCGGAGCAACATGGCAGGTCCCAGCCTTGTGACACCTCCTGCAAAGGCAGCAGCACAAGCTGGGGCTCGAGGAGAGGCTGCAGGGGCTCAAGGAGAGGCTGTTCCCAAGCACAAGGTGCAGGAATTTGGCATGGAGCATGACAGCTTTGCTGGCCAGCAGCTCCTGGCCGGACACTACAAAATAACCTTGGACTTTTGGTCCCTTGGAGCCACCTTTTGCATGATTTCTTACAGAGGCTCCAACAGAGCAATCTGGAGTTAACAGAAGGAGAAGCTCCAAGTGGTTAATGCGGCACTGACCGCAGTTATCTGTGCACCAAGCTATAACAACCCCGGCCAGCCAAGGCCAGATATTTCCCTCTAGTTTTCAGAGGTGCTTCTCCCCAGCCCAGGACACTCACCCCATCCCTGCAGGCAGGACCCAGCTTTGGGGAGCTGCAGCCTGGCACAGCCACACATTGGGGACATCCACAAGCAGATGGCCCTTGGAACCACTGCATCCCAAGCAGCACAGTGAGCAGGAGAGAGGACAGAGCCGGGCATCGCCTAGAGCAGTTTTACTGCAAATTAACTGGGTCCTGCTGTGAGCCCAGGATGCTGCACAGACCAGAAATAAAGCCCTGGGCGCTGAGGCCTGAACCAGATGAATAAAACAGTCACCGTCCTCCGTCACGCCTTGCCTAGCACCAAAAGCACCTTTCTTCAACCAAGATCCACAAAAAGCACTTCTGTACAACAGGGCAGTCGCTAAACAAGACACTCATTAACTGGCTTCCTATGAACCATGTCCTGCAGCAGCAAGCACAAAACCCACCTATGATCCTTGCTCTACCTCCCCCCCAACAGTCCTTTAGGCGCTGTAACGTGGTTCCTCTGCCCTGAAGTGCAATGTCAGTGGCACAGATGATAAACCCAGGGAGGGAATTTACTTCCATTTAGCTTCCTCCAGAGCTGGCACATGGCAGCACGCTCATGTAACAGCTTGTCCAAAGCAAACAGCGGAAAGAAAAGCAAATAGCTGCACCTTACTGAGAGCTGTGACCAGAGCTGTGCCAGAGGTGGCATCTGAAAGGACAATCAGCTGTGCCAAATTGAGGCTGCTTTACTTCTGGGCAGTTTTATCCATGTTTCTCGGTGTTGTCTCCTTTGGAAGCCCAAGTTTACTTTGGAAGGCTTTGGCTAACCCAGCTCCCTCCTCCTGCAGCATCCCCAGAGCTCTCCTGCACAAAGAGCTGCAAACAAAACCCAGGGAAGCCTGTGGGTGCACACAGCTCAGCGCTGCACACCTGATGCCCACAGGAGCATTCCCCACCCACGGCCAAACCTCCACACCTTGCAAATCCGCCTAGCTTTGCCCTCAGGTGCTTTGCAGCCCAGCCAAAAGTTAGCCGGACTTTCTGATTTTTCAGCCTCTTTTCCAAAGGAAATATTTTTGTGCTTTTTATTTACAGAAGGAAATCTGGGTCTTTTTAACTGCGTGACCAGAGGCAGGGTGGTGAGCAACGCCCCGCGGCGCACACAGCTCCCGGCATTCACCCTCCCTTCTTGTCACACCTCTAAAAAGGGAAAATGCGCCTATTTCCCCCCCTCCTGTTTTGCATGGATGCCACTCCACGGCTCTTCTGAGTCAGCTTCCTCCTGGGCTGGTCCCTCGCTCAGCAGCAGGGCACAGGAGCTGCTGCAAGCTGCAATTGCCCAACCACAGCCACCCCAGCGGCCGCTGGCACCTGAAGTTTGGGAGATCCGATAGAGCGGGCACAGCGAATGCTATCAGCTCTCCAAAAGGTTTAGGATATGAAATACAGAGTGGGCTGAGGCTTGCTGTCCCCCCACACTCCTTGATCGTAGAAATAGCTTAATGAGTGGGGGCACGCACGGGCACCCTGCAGCATCTCCCCAGCCCTCCTGCACAGCTGCAGCACCCTGCTTCCCAATGGGATCCCTATGAACGCGTGCATCCCTTGCACAACTTCAAGCATCCGCCCTCAGTCACACTGCAACGTTCCTATTCCACGGCTTGGGTAGGAAGGCACCTCAAAGATCACGCAGTTCCAATGGCTAATTCTGCTCTTGCCAAATCCAGCGAACTGAATACTCCCGCGTGGGTTATTCCGGAGGTTGGACGTGACGATCCCCACGGGTCCCTTCCAACTCGGGATCTGTTAGGATTCCGTTTGCACCGGTGCAGCCCCAGCAGCGCCCAGGGCTGGGACGGAACCCTCCCCATCGTATCAGTCACCCCACAACCTCAGGGTACAGAAGGGAGACGATAAATGAAACCCAGCGACGCCACAGCCCGCGACCCACAGACGGCCCCGACTCGGCGGCGGAGCGCGGGGACGCCGCGGCTCAACGGGACGGACAAAACCCGGAGCGCGCCCCGGCCCCGTCGGTGCGCACCGACCCCCGGCACTCACCGCCGCCGCCGCGGAGGCTCTCTCGCAGGAATTGGCCGCTGGAGAGGTGCTGCAGCCCGAAGCTGCGGGCGATCCTCTCGCACACCGTCCCTTTCCCCGAGCCGGGGGGGCCCAGCACCACCGCCCGCAGCACTTTGGAGGCCATGGCCGCCTACCGGAGCCGGCCGGGGGGGGGGGGGGGGGGGGGGATCCCTGCGGGGCGGCACGGCGCGTTACGCGGCGCGGAGCTGCGGAGCGGGGGAAGCCCGCGGCCGTGGGAGGAGGACCCGCCGCGACGGGGGGCGGCGCCCCGACGGCACCAGCATCGCCTTCAGAGCGGGGCGCGGAGGGGCTGCCGGCCGCCGGGCGCGACGTGCCGCTCCCCCTCCCCGCACACGGTACACATCAGCACGGGGGAGGGCGGGACGGACGGCAGGAACGAGGGGGGGACTCTCCGCCCGCCCCCTCGGGCCGCGGCACGCTGGGATTTGGAGTCCGGCCGCACGGCGGGACCCACAGCGATGGGCGGCGCGGGGGGGGCGGAACGAGGCCGGGTCTGAGCGACACGAAGGGACCCGAGCGGGTGGTACGGCCCGATGAGGAGACCCCGACCGGAGCGAGCCCGCAGCTCCACGCAGGCTCTGAAACCTGCACGCACAGCGGCACGGGGCGACCACGCGTGTGTACGTGCGTGTGTATGTGTATGTGTGTGTATACGTGTGTATATATGTGTGTACGTGCGTGTGTGTGTGTATCTGTGTGTACAAAGGCACATCCCCGCCCCGTTCCGGAAGCTGCCGTCACATGGCCGCGCGGCGCTGCCATCAACACGCCAAGATGGCGGCCCTCACGCCGCCCGCCCGCCCGTGCTGCGTCACGCCGCCCCCGGCCCCGCCGCGCGCCCGCAGGTGGGTCCGGCCCGGTCCGGCCGCCCGGCCCCGAGGGGACAGCGCGGAGGAGGGGGGGGGTCCGGCCGTGCGGCGGGGCCGGGCGCGGCGCTCCCGCGTTGCGCACTGTTATTTTCCGAGCGGCGGTGTTTACGCGGGCGGGGCCTGGCGCGGGGTGCGGCCCGGAGCGGGGACGGGGGGATCCGAGGAGATCCGTATCGCTCCGTATCGCTCTGTGTCGTCCCGCCGCCTGCCCCGCGGTGGGGAGCGCGCTGCGGAGCGCGGCTGCGAGGGAAAGTTGCGGGATCGTGTCCGTGTGCCCGCCGCCTTCTCACCGCCGCTCTCTGCCCGCAGGTTACTCGCGGTCGGGGCGCACCGCGCTTTGGCTCCGCAGCGGCCTCCGGTACCGGCCTGTGTGAGCAGGGCGGCTGAGCGGCCGTGCGTCCATCCGGAGCTGTGCCGGTACCGCGGAGCACACAGAGCTGGGAGAGGAACCTGCGGGGCTGTCAAGGAAAGGTGAGACGGGGCTGAGAACGAGCGCCTTTAAAGCGTGTGGAAACAGAGCGCTCGAATAAAACCCGTGTCTGGAGAGCTGCGCTGGGCTCCGAGCTCAGCAGGTCGGTGTTTCAACTGAAGGGAGGGCCCCGGAGGTGACAGCAGGGAGCGTAGCAGCGTGTTGGTGCACACCTGTGTGCGACCAGACTGACCGGCAGCGCAGAGAGCAGTGAGTGCTGCGGGCCGGGTTCCTGCTGGAGTGAGGGTGAGCTCCTCGCTGGGGGAATGGCATCACCGTGAGCATCGGTGCGGCTGGATGGGATGGTGGCTGTGCCGGGCTGCTGGGAGCGGCAGCTCACCTTTACTCCGTGCTTCTCCTCCCTTGGCACAAGTAACAGCTGGAGCACGGCATGAACTCCTGCAGCTGAGAACTGCAGAGCGGCGGTTCTTCTCCCATCACGTTGGCCTCTGAAATGTAGGATTCCTCTTCTTACTTTCATTCCATTCAGCTGAAATCAGTGGAGTTTTCCTGCTGGGATAATAATGATAACCTGAAAACATCACGCAGTGAGAACCAGTAGCTCGTTTCTTGCTTCCCTGTCAGGAGCCGTGGCTGTATGTGCAGCATTTCATCAGCTTGGGGCTTTTCTTTACAAAGTTCTACTTGTTTTTCCCGCAGCAGCTGCTGATGTAATGAATTGCAGTGGATGGCAAACCCGCATGTTTCAGGCGATGTGTTTAAGCCTCCCGTGTCACCATCTGACATCAGCATTGCATAATCTGTTGACTGTCCCCCTTTTTATGTAATGTATGTCTGTAGTTTGTTTTAAAAGGTACAAATGTTTTTTTTTCCGCTGCGTGCTTCTGCTCAGCTCTTTCATATTCGCCTCTCCGTCGCCCTCTTCAGTCAGAAAGCTGAAAGGCACCATTTTGATGGCTGGGGCCACCCGAGTGCTACGTCTCTCTCTCTTACACACGGTCTCCCTGATGTCTCTGGATGTGCCTTTGCAGGTAAGCGGCTGCTTCCAGCAGTGACCCACGTCTGGAGTTTCCGCTCCCTCCTGTTTGAAATACAGGAGCATCCTGTACTGACGGAGTCCAGCTGCATCATAAACGGAGCTTTAATGATACACGAGAAGCAAATGAATTGTTGCACGTTTCCTTTTAAATCTGCTTAGTTCAGAACTCAGTGTGTTGGATTCCCCCAGTCAGAGGTGTGTGCGCATAGAACGGAGCCCCACCGTCTTTCCAGCAATCCCCATTAAAAACCAAAGAGGGGCTAGCTGGGAAATGCAGGTAGGCAGAAGTTGAACTTGCTTGCATCCTACCTGTTGTTTTTTTTTCCCAGTGTTATGATGGGATCTTCCCACCTAAAAACTCCAGCTGTGTAGTGAAGCACCTAGAGACTGCAGGCACCTCTCCTGCCCGTTCCAGCTGCGGTCTCTCAGCACAGCTGGCTGCTTGCCGCTCGGTGCTGCTCCATCAGCAGGCATAGGAGCGCATATCTGCCATCCCAGCTCTCTGAGCACATGTGACCAGCTCTGATTAAGCCCAGCTGAATGTGTTCTGTAAAATTCCACCTCCCGCCAGCCTGCTCTGCTGCCTGGGTGAGAGCCCGGCCCGCTCGGTGCAGTTTGCAGCCTGGTCACGGTGTGGTGCTGCCCTCATACTCGTGCTGTGAGCGATCCCAGCCCTTGGCTGTTGCACGCAGTGTGGCAGCATTAACTCACCTGGCCCTTGGCCAGGTGTACACGCTGTGTTGCTCATGGTGTTCAGCACTTGAGTAGCAGAAAACAAATGCTTTCTTCAAGCTCCAGTGAATTTAAGGAGGAGAGGGGGGACGCCTTCTTTCTCTTCAGAGTTATTTGTAGAGAGATAAGTTAGCATCTTGCTCTTCAATCTAGCATTGGTGAGTTGGATTTTTAAGGGTGATTCAGGCAGAAGTTACCAAGGCCGTTAGGGCAGTACTATGATCATGATAATTTCCTGCACTGAAGCCCCAGATGCAAAACACTTCTGTTAGATGTTCCTTGAGCCTCTCACCTGGCAGCTGGGGAACCCACCAAGGCTCTGAGACATGCAAGGGATGGGGAGTGGAGGAAGCACTTGCTGGGCCTGGCAGCGTTGTTGAAGGGCCACGATGACTGACAGGCTGCCCTGGCTCAGTTATCACAGTGCTGATGCTGTCTCTTGTAAAGGTACAGTACTGTGATAACTGAAGGATGGCAGCCATCTGAGCTTCAGAGGCCCTTGTCTGCAGCTAGTGGATGGACGTTCAGCACAGCATCCTGCTGAGGTGGGTGTCCCCGTTCTGAGCGTAATGTGAAAGTCAAGAAAAGTTTTACTTGAATAAAGATTGCACTTTATTGACAGTTTGCTTCTTAATCAGCTGTTTGGGTGTGTGAGATCTTCCAGAAACGCTGCCATTGAGAAGCTTCAGAGATGGTTCTGAAAGGGTAAAAAATGATTGTGAAAGGGTCCTGTGCAGGTTGGGGGGTGCTGCAGTGGGGAGGTGATACTTGGTACCAGAGGACAGGGAAGCTACTCTGTAGATGTACAGAAACTTCTTTTTAGATGCATTTTAATGCTGCTTGTTACAGATAGGACACTGGTCAGCCCAAACCATGCTAAGTTGCTGTCTGTACCCTCTGTTATGTGGATGTAGACCCTGGGTTGGGGCTCACATCACAGTCTCTCATCAGTCTGGGGCCGTATGGCTGCAGGCAGCGAGCAGTTGGGTAGTTACAGGCTGGGGTTTCCCTGCCCCAGTGACTGGGACTGCAAATCCCTTAGGCAATTTCTGTCACAATTCCACCCAAACCTCTAGGAAAGGCTCTGGGGGTCCATGGCAGCACTGCAGCCCCCCCCTCCTCACCCTCAGGGCGGCAGCAGGCCTGGAGGAGCTGCAGCACTCTGCAGAGCTCACTGTGTTCAGTCTTGAACTGGAGTTAGAACCGAGTTCTTTAACCCCTCAGCATTTAGAGAGCTCTTCCTTCAGGGCTGGGTGATTCATAACCGCCCGGGCCTTGCCCTGTGCTTCCCTGCCAGGGAAGACAAGGATTGCCTCAGCCCACGGCCACTCTCGAGCAGAAATTACGTAGTTCATGTTTTCTCTGGTCCTTACTGGAAGGCAGCTCTGCCAGGCCGTGCTGCTGGCTGTCTGTGAGCCAGCAGAGTCAGTGCCGCGCTGCTGCCATAGAGCATCATGCCAGCCTGCATCATCTGAGCAGGGAGAATGACTGGTGCTGATGGCTGCTGGAATCTGTGCAGGAGGGCCGTGTTGTTTCAGATGCTGTGCAAATGCTAAGAAGCCACCCTGCTATCAAGAGTTAAAAGTTCTAGATAGATTAACATCTAAGCAGAGCCAACCCTCGACTTCCTTTCTGCCTCCTCCCAGAGCCTGAGAGGAGGAACCCCCGGCCCCAAAATGCAGAGCTGGTCACCTCCCCAGCAGCACAGCGCCCTTGCTGCCCTTTGTATGTCATGCTGTGCTCTTTGCAGCGTGGAGCAGCTGGTTGGGGCTGGTACTCTTCCCCGTGAGAAGCCAGATAAGTGCTTAGGGACAGACACGAGCTTTGCTGCCTACCTGGTTTGAGGATTAAGGTTCCCTACCTTCCTAGCTTGGGATGGGATTCTGGGGTGATAAGCTACCTGGGCTGCTTAGTGAGGCATCATAACTGCAGCATGCACTGAATGCTGGTGGAAGGGAGCAAAACTGCCGGTTGAAATGACATGCCTCTGGGCTTCTGATTGTGATTCTCATTTCCTGTTGAAATAAGAACAGCTTTGAGTTGTGGCATGGGACAGGAACTGAAAACGCCGTCTGTGCCTCAAAACAGCACCTCTGTGATCAGATTTAATGGGAGCCTTTATCTCTCTCTGGCTTAATGGACACAGAGTCTGTCTTTCCTGTAGCTTCCTATCGGTATCATAATCAGACAGACATAAATACCCGTGGGTTTGCCGTGTCTAAATATTGCTGCATGCAAACAATGCAGCTCCTGAGTCCTTTTTGGCACTGAAAGGCTTCCTCCCACCAACTGTGTTAAAGCGAGATGTAAACAACCTGCATACAGTGACGTGTCACGCCGCTTTCTGCCCCTAAAGAAGCCCTCTGTCCATTTTCTGATCCAATGTTTTGTAACGTACGGTTTTGATTCCCAGGCAGGCTCATTTTCTCGTGCCTTAGCTGTCGTTCTGGATGGATTTGTTCCACCCTGCTGGTTCTCAGGCTTTTTCAGCAGGAAAGTCCCTTTTCCCATCTGGAGGCTGTCGCTTTCCCACCCACGTTCTGCCTGAGAGGAACAGCAGTTCTGCTCCTGTGAGATCTCCTCAGGGCTGTGGTTCTGCAGACCAGAGCAGCAGCTCTGCACCTGGCTCTCATCCATCAGCCATCCTTTTAAGGAGGGAAGCAAGCTGCTACCTGCTTGGGATGAAAGGCATCCATTGTCTGCTAGCGCTGAACCTTGGAACCAGGTGGAGCTTTTGTCTTTTCCCATCTTTTCAAAGATGTTTCTTTGTTGCTGTGACTTCTCTTACCATGCAGCAGGAAGCATCGGTTCCAAAAGGCTCCGTTTTGTTTATACTAAGAGGGAGAAGATTCCTTCCCAACAGGGTTCCAGGCACGCCGTTGTTGTTCCAAAGTCCAGCAGTGCCACACATGAACCAGGCGCTGTGTTAGTTACTGTTCATTCAGTTGTCTCTGAGAGTGCAGAGCAACCCCACTTGAACTTTAGTCCAGGCCTTCTTGATTCAACATTTTTATACATCAAGTACTTTATATATCAATTACAGCATCTTGGTACCGGCAAGTCTTGGACATACCAGAACATAACGATGACAAATGTGGCTTCAGTCAGGTCACACAGTTGCTGAATGGTGCCTCTTGCTGGGAAAAGAAGTCCCCAGGTGCACAGTGTGATCATTTTTCCCTTCTCCATCCAGTACTTCTGTTATGTTGCTCGTGCTAAAACTGTGTGTGTGTGGTGGGGAGGATTTTAGGTGCTGCTGAGCATTGTTGAGTCGAAACAAAGCCTGGGTTTTGGGCAGTATTGTGATGCACAGGGGGAAACAGTGACTCTAATTGATGTCTGATTTGGGGACAGAACTCTGCAACAGGAACTGAGCGCTTCCGTGTGGTGTAATGTCAGAGTTACTGCTATCGGTTGTGTGCAGGCAGATGATAAGGCCTGCACTGGGTGACTTAGTGTGGGACTTGCTGCTAACATTTCTCAAGAATAGGAGAGGGCCATGGAGGCGTGTGTGAATGAATACACTGCAATGCAAGCATTGGATTGTGTCAGTATTACACTTTCAGGTACCAAACCCTGCTGGAGCCACAGGTGAGACCTTCTTTGACTCCAGCTTTGGCTTGGATACGTGCTTTTCTTCAGGTGATGATGGGTGAAATTCTGGTTCTGATCTCCATTTCTCCATTGTCATAAGAGGATGAGGGCTGCAGATGGTCTATTTTTAAAGCCACGTGAGGATGTTCGTCTGACAGTGGGAAAAGCCTCATTCAACTGCAGCAGAAATTAGGTAAACAAGAGGTGTGACTTCTGAGTGTGACCTGGAGGCAGGCATGGGAAGGGGCCTCCTTCTGCCTAAGTCCTTGGAGTGCCCTGCAAACAGAGATGTGTTGGCTCTGTGAGTTCCAACTTCCGAGCTAAAGTAGCCCCTCGGTGGTACCTCTGGCAGTGGCTGGTGGTTTACGTCGCTCCTGACTCCAGGCAAAACCACTTTGCTGTTAAGTCAAGTGCTTGCGTGGGGCTTGGGAGGGATGGAGAAGGCAGGTGGTTATCAGTGGCCCCACAGCTGCTGTTCGCCTTCTCCCCATGGTGAGCCAGAGAGCTCGCTATTGACCGACCTCCATTTTAATTAACTCCAGAAGCTGGCAGAGTACACTGAATAATTCAAGGGAGACATGTTTAAACATTTGCACAAGCCTCAGATTCCTCCTGGCTAAAAATAAGCCTGTGAGAAAGAAAACAATTCTCATTGGAGGTACCAGCAGATGGACAGCAGAGGCACAGACCCCATCCCAGCACCATCATGTCGCTGCTCCCAGCAGGACATTGGCTGTGGGTCCTATCCCCACTGCTGGGACCTGCCTGGGGGTGGTGCAAAGCAGAGGCATGGACTCAAAGATGCCCTTTGAGGTCAGCTTTTTGGAGTACCCAAATATAAGTGGTTCTGTGCTGCAGAGAGGTCTGTGCCTTTCCCACCATAGCTGGGCACCAATGGGCAGAGCCAACGTGTGAGGCTCCGTGCTGATGTTCTGCTGAGTGCCTGAGGTTGCCTGCTGGTTTGGTGCATTTCATATATAAAATATGTTGGCTTCGTGTCCCCAGGGTGACGAAAAATGCAGAGAGTTCTGTTTTGGAAATACTTCATCCTGTGCAGAGTAACAGCTTCTCAGGGCAGTGTGTGAGGCTGCCCCACCAGCAGCTGAAGCCTTGCTGCATTCTGGGGTTGAATGCAAAGCTCGGGGGACTGTGGAAATGAAAGCCCCCAGAGGTTATTGCTAATGAAACCTAATTCAATTTGGATGTAAATGTAACGTGCTGCTGCTGTTGCATTTGCATCTAGCTTTTGATGCTTTACATATGTGTATATGTGAATTGTATAAGCAAGTATGTATACTTGTAAGCATGCAAACAAGCATCTATACATGAACAAGTGCTTCCCTGGTGGTGTGGCTGCTGTGTGCCAGCACCAAACTCCTAGAACCACAGAACGGCCTGGGTTGCAAAGGCCCACAGTGCTCATCCAGCTCCAACCCCCTGCTGTGTGCAGGGTCACCAACCAGCAGCCCAGGCTGCCCAGAGCCACATCCAGCCTGGCCTTGAATGCCTGCAGGGATGGGGCATCCACAGCCTCCTTGGGCAACCTGTTCCAGTGCGTCACCACCCTCTGGGTGAAAATCATCCCTTTGGAGATGGCCACGTTGGGACGTAGAGATCTGAAGGACGTAGAGATCTCCTCCCCAAACTGAGACTATTAGAAACCCTACTTAGCTTGATAAGTAACAACAAAAAAGAAGGAGGTTGAGGACAACGCTTAGAAGTTGTTAATGACGAAGAATCAATTCACACATTCCAGTTGTCTCAAAATAAGTTCTCCCTTGTTTTCCAAGCAGACACCAGCGCTCTGAGAGCGGCACAGCAGCGTCGCAGCCACTTTTGTGCTCCTGTTATGTGAGCACAGGAAGTTTCAGATAAATTCAGCAGCAGATCAGATGAAAGGCCTTGTGCACTCACATCTCTATTTATACAGCCCCTGTGGCAAGTCGCAGCCCATTGCTGCAGCACTGGGGGCCTCATGCTCTTCAAGGTATTGCATGGCCGTGCTGGGTGGCACTTTATGGGAGGCTTTGCAGGCAGGACGTATTTCTTTTGGGGAGAAAAAAAAAGTAGAATTCTTTGTCAAGTACATTCTCACTTGATCAGCGCTGCACGTAGCCTGCTGCTCTTGGAGCACTGTGCAGTGCCATTGCCATGCAAGAATCACTGAAAGGCTGCAGCCCATTTTCCACCTTGCACAGCTCCTGTGACTAAACGGCCTCCTGATGTGCACCAGCAGGAGAAGAACCAGGCCTTACACTGCCAGGAAACAGACTGAGACCACTTAGATGGTGTTAAATCACATCTGTGTAAAGGTCTAATCAATTCCAAGCGGACGGTATCTGTGATTTAAAGCACTTTACTGTATGCAGGGCTATTTGCTGTAGACTGCAGTGTCATGAAAGCAAAACAAAAAGGCTTTTAAAACATTTCTACTTGGAAACCATGTGAAAAACGTCGCCTTTTCTAAAGAAAACTGATGGCAAAGTGGAGTTTGGCTACTGGAAACTTGAAAATTGAACTGCAAAACAGGCAAGTGACGGGAAAATTAGTACGTAGCTGCCTGCCCTCTTCTGTAAGAACTACCTGCTTGAATTTTGTTTGACTTTTGGTTCACAAATACCAAGAAAGAACAGTCCTGTTAGCGGGACTTTACTGTATTTGTTTTCCTTGGAGGACGTCAGTGCTTCCTGGAAGCTGCAGAATAAAGAAATAAGGGAGATCGTTGGTGATTCTTCTGACCTGTCACTCCAACCCAATTCGCCACTTACAGGGTGAGGGAAAAAGGCTTTGCTTCAAAGGTCTTTTCTGCAGCTCTTTGCAAGCCCGCTCTCTTTATAGACATGAAAGCACATTCAGCTACAAAGACATGCGATTGCTTCCACAAAGAAAACGGCTTGAAATGGCTCCAAGTGCCAAAGGAGCCCGGCTCCATGTGTTAAATGCAGGTGTGTGAGCACACAAGAATTGAATTCCCACTGAAGGATGTGGCTCTGGGCATCCCTGGGCAGGGGCTCAGGCTTTGGTGCTCATTTAGACAGCGGCAGAGGTAAAGCTGCTGTCTGAGCTGTGGTCACTGAAAGCAGCCCCAGACTAAGCCCCTTATGCAATCCTTCCGTCACAGCCACCTCCTCAGCTTTGGTTTCATTTGTAGCTCTGAGCTGGATTTAAGGACGTTTGCAGCATCAACAAGTGTTCTAGGAAACGAGTCCTGAATGTGAAGCGTAACTAATACAGATCTGGTGTGTTACTGAGCATGGAAACCCACCGCAGGAAACTGATCATGCAAGGCAAAGCCGTGGGAAGGGCTAACAAGAGTGGAAGCAAACCAGTGGGAGTGCAGCCCTGGTGAGCAGAACAAGGAGGGCAAGGCAAGGTTGGGGCTTTCTGAGAGCCACAACATGGCTGCACAAGCTGCCAAACGCAGCCACAGATTTGATCTCTCCATTCTACCTCAGCAAAATGGGTGAGGCTTTGCTTCTCAGGCTCTGTGGCAGCTCTGAAAGCAGGGGTGGGGAATGACCAGCTCGATCCCTCTGAGAGAGGGGAAGACAAGGAGCGATTACCTATCTATAGTCTGTGAACTGCAACCACACGGCTGCACATTGGTGCTGTCACATGCAATCAGCCCCCTGGGAGATTAGCGAGGAGATAAGGCTGCAGGATCAGGACAGCCCAGGCGTGATGCAGGCAGGGAGTGATGCGTGTCGGTGTTTGAACAGCCCACAGCAGCCGGGTGTTGCACACCCACGTGCTGCGGGTGCATGAGAAGGCTCTGACAAAGAGATGCTATCAGCGGGCTCTGATTAAACTGACGTGAATTACGTGAAACTGCCTGTGTGTCGGAAGCTGTCACACTCAGCAGGGCTGGCTTCTTTAATGAACGATGAACCCATCGGGGCCAATCTCCCAAAGCACGGCACTGGGTTGGTTCTTCTCTCAGAAGAAAGTGCCAAATAGGTGAGTGGCCGTGGGAAGGGGGATGGTTCCCTTGCTGGCATTACTTCCATCGTCCCGTTTCCTGTGAGTTTGAGAGTCTGAAACCACAATGAAGAAACCCGTTTCTTTTCAGTGCTGAGTGAAGAAAGGAGTGTAAACACCGAAACACCGCAGTGTGTGTGTGTGTGTGTGTGGAGATGGGCTTTAGATCTCAGACACACACAGCTCTACACCACCACTGGAACACACGGAGCTCCATGGGTGCAGGCCGGCTCCGCTTTGTGCTCCTCAGGTTGGTGCCGGCCTTACGCACTCACGGACCGCACGGCGGCCCCGGCCCGACCCCCGCGGGCAGCAAATGGCGGCGCGGAGCCGCATCGCCCCCCCGTTCCGCCGCGGGAGGCGGGCGCAGCCACGGACCACCCCCGGGCGGGCTCAGCCCGGCGCATGCTCCGCGGGCGGTCCTCGCCGCCGTGCCGGACCGCCGCCCTGCCGCTGCCGAGCGCTGCGGGATCCGCTCTCGCCGACCCCGGGCCGCGCCGTCCCCCGGCCCCGTGGGGAGAGCGGCTGAGGGGTACGGCCGCCCGAGGTGCGACGGAAGCGGTGAGTGGAGTCGGAGGGGGATCCGCGGGCCTCGGGCGGGCCTCGCATGGGGAAGCGGGGGGGAGGGGGGCGTCGAGCGGCGGCGAGAACCCCTTGGGGGTGCCGGGAGGTGGCGGCCGGCGGCGGGGTTCCCCTGGAGCCCCTTCAGGGCCGGGGCCGCTGGGCTGAGAGGGGACGGCGGTGGGGGAGGGGAGGGAGGAGGAACGGCCCGAGAGGAGGCGGTGGGCCCCGCAGAGCCGCCCGGCCGCGCTCCGACGGTCCGGCCCCGCTGCACGAGCTGCGCTGGAGCGGTGGAGGAAGTGGGGCGGTGATGGAGAGCAGCGGATGGGGCGAGCTCGGGGCTGGGGCTGCGCGCTGAGTCAAGCTGAAATAGCCGGGCGCTCCTGCTCAGATCGCCCCGAGCTCACGGCGGGCCTCGGCTCGCTAAGCGGAGTTCCCCGCAGATCGCGCTGCGTTGCGATTCTCTGCGAGCTCGGGGCGGGCAGATGCGGCCCGGTGCTCGGTCTGCTCCGGTGCCGGAGGTAGAGGCGCCTCTTGGCCGTCCGACAGACCCTCCCGGGGCGCTCCTTCCCCGCCGTCCCGGTGTGTCCGTGTGCTGCGGGCCGTCCTGTGGAGCCGGGGGTTGTAAAAATAGCCGTGCGGAGCTCTTAGACGGGGACAGCCGGGAAACAGGGCTCCGAACGCCAAGCCACCGCTGGGCCGCGTGCGGTGGAAGCAGAAGGACCGCACGGCGGTGGCAGGAGAGGCCGGGCCCGGCTGTGCTGGAACAAATCCTCATGTCCCTGCTGAAAATAAAGCTGGGAGGCGCTGGGAGCGGGTTGTGGGGAGCAGGGCTCTGCTGGGGGGATGGAGCGCGTTGTGTGCGGGAGAATGGGAGTCCTCCCAAGTTGCATCAGTGCTTGTATTTAACTCCAATCGGCCCGGTTTGACTCTTGCTGGGAGGCGACGCTCAGAGATGTCCCGGAGCTGAACGTGTGTGTGTGTGTGTGTGTGTGTGTGTGTGTGTGTGTGTGCTGGTGCAGCTTTGATCTCCAGAGCAGGAGATAGCTGGTGGGTTCTGTTTTGCCCATATATGAGGAGCGGTAGGCGTTTCCTTCTGCCACTTGTTTTTGAAAGGTGCAGGAAGTCGCACCTCGATCTGGGTCTGTGCTCGGTGACACTGTGGGACAGGACAGGTGCTGTGAAACAGAGGGGGCTGAGGGCAGGTTCTTTACCATGAGAGTGATGAGATGCTGGAACAGCTGTGGATTCCCCATCCATCCTTGGAGGTGTTCAAGGCCGGGCTGGATGAGGCCCTGGGCAGCCTGGTCTAGGATGAAATGTGGAGGTTGGCAGCCCTGCCTGTGGCATGGGGGGCTGGAGATGCTCCTTCCAACCTGATCCATTCTGTGTGATTGTGTGAGGGCATGATGCTCTGAGCAGCCAGCAGGTTGCAGCAGGCCCATGCTGGAGTGTCTGCAGTGCTAAAAGCGAGCAATCACAGGCAGATTTTAAGCTTTTCTAAATATATTTGTGGAGATTTTGTTCTGTTTGAATATCTCGCTTGTCTACGTGTCTGTAAGCTGCTTGCCCCATAGCCCAGTGGAACAGAGCACATACTGTGCTCGTGCAGAGCAAAGCTGCAAGCGTTTGACCTTTGGGAATGGTTAGGTGAAAAACTTGTAAGAAATCAGAGTGAGTGGGTCTGAATTTGCTCTGGAATATAAACATGGAGCTGGAATGAATCTGTTAACTCCTGGAAGTCTCAGCTTTGTGAAAACCTTTTGAACTGGCCTTTTTGAGAAGCAGATTGTGTAAATCTAGAGCTGTTTGGGAACGTGCTCTTTCTGCGTGTCCACACTGACTCTGCCTCATGTCTGGAGGTAATCCAGGCCTCTTGGCTGGTGGAGTGAGTGCTGTGAGTAGGGTAAGTTTAGACTAACTCTTCTTTAGCAGTTCAGTCTTGCACATAAACACCTGAATGCACAGAAGGCAGCTTCCCTTTTTGTGCAGGGGGGCAAAACCTTTGAGTGTTCCCCGGCAGCATCCTGCTGTGACATACGCTGTTGCAGACAGGAGGGTTTCACAGACTCTTCCTACCCTGTTCCTCCCCGTCCTCCCTTGGCTCGCAGTGCAGCACGGTTTTCCCCTGCAGAGACCCAGCCTTGGGTTTCCTGGTACCTGGCACAGCTGCTCACTGCAGTAGGAGGAAGAGCTTCAAAATACAACGTGAAATTCAGCTGGGTGATGTGCTGGGCATCGGTTGCACAAGGAAGAGCTGCGTGTTTACCTGCAGAGGAAGGTGTTGGAGTTGTTTTGAGAAGTTAAAACCTCTACAGATGAAAGCAAACCCTTGAGACTGGTTTGTATTTGGATCTGAAAAGGGTTGGTGAGAGAACCCATAAACCAGAGAACGTGATAAGAAACGGGGGTGTGGACAGAAGGCTGCTTGGTCTTGGTTCCTGACTCATCTCACGTACAGCAGGAGCTAAAAATGATCCCAAATTAAACATTTTGTTATAAACTGGCAAGATGCAATTTGCTCTTTTGTAGCCTGTCCAGCAGTTTGTAGTTTCTTACCGACCGGGCATTGTTCCTGTAAATGCACTCAGAGTCTCTAAAGCACTTAAGATGCAATTGGATTTCAGGTATTGATAATGGCCAGCGCTTGCCAAACTGACAGAAAATGGCTTTTAGTGCTCAGCACACGATCCTGTCAGCCTGCCTTCTGCAAGGAAAGCTTTTTCAAGGGCCGATAATGCTCACTTGGGCAGGTTGGAGGTAACAGAAAATGCTGGCACCTCATCAAGGAGGAAAAGTGTATCATTTTGGAGTGCCTGGCAGCTAAATTGTTGCATTAAGCTATTGCTATGGTGTCAGTCAACGGCTCTAGGTATTGCATGCAGCATTTTGTTTTTCTCACTCACCTGATCCTTTGAGATGGCACTGAAAAGTGCTCCTTACTCAGGGTGGCCTGGGAAGGTAATATTGCTTTTCCTGGGCAAGCTGGTTGCATTTTCATACAATCATAGAACGGCCTGGGTTGCAAAGGCCCACAGTGCTCATCCAGCTCCAACCCCCTGCTGTGTGCAGGGTCACCAACCAGCAGCCCAGGCTGCCCAGAGCCACATCCAGCCTGGCCTTGAATGCCTGCAGGGATGGGGCATCCACAGCCTCCTTGGGCAGCCTGTTCCAGTGCATCACCACCCTCGGGGTGATTTTCTCCTGGTTCAGACTGGAGGGGAGAAGTGGGAAATGCAGTGCAGCGCTTGTATCATCCTGGCTGGTTTAGAACAGGTGGACTTTTAAGGAGCGGGTCCTGAGACTTTAATTGCTGGTGAGGAGGATGGCTGAAGGCCTTGTGAACCTGCAAACAGGTTTTCTGGCAGGAATTATTGATTTATTTTTTTTCCCCACCCTGAACCATGTAATAGAAAGAGCGGCTTCATGCATGGAGGAGCACAGTCTGTCTCTCTCACACTGTGTATAATTCCCCAATTACCTTTTGCCATCCTTTTGGTACTGATAGCAAAACAAAGGTCTGTGTGTGTGTGTTACGTGGTGGTGATTATTAATGCTCGCTGTTTTGAAATAGCCATCACACGTGGCTTTTTTGTTAGCTTTGGTGCTCTAGGCTTCTGTGTTAAGCTACTGTGTTGCCTAAAGGAGGATCTGCCGTTAAATTGAATCAGCTCAGTGTTTAGTACTATTATCTCTGGGTATTGCAGCATGTAAGATTTACGGTGTGTCAAGACTTGCATTGTATGCATACATGCAAGGAGGAGATGGAAGACTCAGGGAGATAAGAACGGGGTGGATAAGCGTATAATGCAGCATTGGCAGGGTTTTGGAGCCCTGGGTGGGTTCCCAGTCCCTTGTTTTAATTTCAGCTGTGCCCAAGGATGCAGGTTACAGGTTGCCCAAGGAGGCTGTGGATGCCCCATCCCTGCAGGCATTCAAGGCCAGGCTGGATGTGGCTCTGGGCAGCCTGGGCTGCTGGTTGGTGACTCTGCACACAGCAGGGGGTTGGAGCTGGATGAGCACTGTGGGCCTTTGCAACCCAGGCCATTCTGTGATTCTATGATGGTTCCAACTTTGGCTAAGCAGATTGTTTGTTCCTACAATGCATTTCTGCCCCAGATTTGCGTGGATGATCTGAATTCCTTCTTCTTATATTAAGGTAATATTGACTCTTGTCAAAATTCCTGTGCAACAGTAATTGCTGCCACTGGATTATCTCCCAAGTGATGTGGCAAGCACAGCTCTTTGCAGATCAAAGTACTGAACATCTTCCAGCTGTAAATAAAGGAGGAGTGGTGCAGAGGTTTGTCATTTCCTCCTGTGAAATGACCTGCTGGTTTCTTATAAGCCATGATTCTGGAGGCTGCTGCTCCAGCAGAGAGGCCTCAGCCAGTGCTCAGCGCTGCTCTTCTGCTGCACCTGAGATGGAGAGGGCAGCTCTGCCCAGCTCCAGGGCTGCTGTGCATACACAGGTGCTTGCAGAGATAATGAGCTTGAAACCTGCTGGCTTTTGGAGTTCCAGACCTCCTGCATCATGATTTCTGTACAGGCTTGGCTGACTGTTAATGGCAACACTTGGTCTGGGATTCAGCAACTCACTTTGAAATATTAAAAGATGTTCCTGTCCCCCTAAGTAAGCCTTTTAGTGCCTTAATTAAGGGGGATGGAACAGACCAAGATGCTGCATCTGCAGCTTGGGGGAGGGGGAGCACTGTGAGAAATGTGTTTGTGTGTTGATTCAGTTTTTCAGGAAATGAATTTGGCAGGCCCAACTTTTATACCCGTTTTGAGACAGTAGGAGCACAAAGCAATAAATTAAACAAAACAAACCTTCCAGGCCTTGGCACTTGTGCAGTCTAAACAGCTTCCTGTTGCTTGCCATCCGCAGATACCCGTCTGTTCACTGCTCTGGATTTTAGCAGCATTTTAATACTTTCAAAGCGAGTTTTTGGCTTTTGGTAGCGCTCTGTTACTTTGTGGGGCATGAATTATTTAAGAGGAAGGAGAAAAAGAGATACAAAAGGTACCAACAAGCTCAAGTGTCGCGTTAGACTCGCACTTTTATATTGAAACCTGCTGCTGGGTCTTCTCTTGTTGGGTTTAATTCTGCCCTTATTGACCCAAGGATGTCAGCATCTGTCACATCAGAAGTCCATGGTCTCCTGTGTGGAAGGGAAGCCTCAGTTCTGAGACTTGATCAAGAAGGTTTACAAGCTGGCATTTGCAGTTTACAGCTCACAGCACGGTTTTCTTGTACACTCTTTTGTGTTTACTGAAGATGCACAAGGCATAACCTTTCACTTCCTGAGTGTTTCTGTATTTCACTTTTCCTCAGAGCGTGGCAAAGCAGGTACTAATAATGTTGAAATTGCCCAAGCCCATGTATTCAGAGAGTTTAAAAGTTCAAAAGAAACCAGATGGGTAAGTTGGCAAGTCTGACCTGTGTGCACCTGCTTCTCCTGTCCCCTTCCATCTCCCAGACTGGAGCTCTCTGCTCCATGGGGGTATCTGTTCCTCCAAGAAAACAATGTCCGATTCACCTTTTTTTTCCTCACTCCTCCCACTGCTCTCTTGCATTGCTATCAAACTACTTTTTTTCCCCCTTATTTGAACCTTCTGCCCTTACTTCTTGTTCTCATTTTTCCATTTGAGAGCCATCTAAGATCAATGGCTTTCTTCCCTCTGACAGTGCTTGCAGTAGGGCAGTCCTAAGTTCCCAAGCACGTTTCCTGGTCCCTTCATCCTGCCATGGGAAATCTTGTTTTCTGCTCGTTTGGATGCCTTTTCAGTATGTGCACAAAGAGCATCAAGTGCCATGGCCACCTTGCTCTGGATTCCAGCTTAGCTAATTGGCTGCTTTGCTCCTGCTGTGTTTTATCCTGGATTTAGAGATCTCTGTTTGGCTGTGTTGGCTGATAGTGCTGTCTTGTGGTTTGAATTGCCCCAGCTGGTGTTTTGGTGACTTGAGCTGAGCAGTGGGTGCTAATAGCACCCTGAGGGTGAACACCCCTCAACACCTCACCCCTCCCTCTGGCTTTCCTAGTGGAAACTTCAAGTAGTTGTTCTTCTCCCATTAATCCAGTCTTTTTTTTCCCCTCAGAGTCTATGGCATTCCGTACATCAGGGACTTAAGATGAAGAGAGAGAAAGGTGCAGCTGATGGTTTTGTTGCAGTAATGGCTGCAGTTCCAGAACTCAACACTTTCTGCCCATCCACCATGTCCAAAGCTGGAGTGGTTGGAGTTGGTTTGCTCTCAGAGCTGCCTACAGGTGCTAGAGGTCACCACCTGAACTAGTCAAGTGCTCTCGTGCCTTGTAACCGTTTCTCTGTTAGAAACACCTGTGGGGATAGCTGACTTGGGGAGAGCTGACTTAAAAAATGCTCATTTTTACAGTATAAGAACAGCAAACTTCTGCCAAATTACAGGGGAAAAAAGTCTTGGTGGGTTTTCAGTTTCTTCAACTTCCTGTATGTGTGACTGCAAAACAGACAAGTTAAAGCTGTGTAAGTAAGGCACTGGCAAGCAGAGGGCTTGCTTCACTTTAGTAATAATAATACTAAGCAACTTTAAAATCCCTGGATATCGAGTATATGTGAGCACCGCCTCAGACCCAAGATCCTGTCTGTTGCTTTGCTGCACAGATTCACTGTTCTGCATTTGACTGGAAGTTTTCCCTGCAATAAAGGTCTCTCTGGGTCTTATTGCTCTGCGTTCTTGCAAGTTTGCTGTAGAATTAAGAGAAAAATGAGGCAACATTTTTCTTGGCTTGCTGCGTGTGTAGGAGGAGGGAAGCGGTGCTGTAGGGCTGCTGGTAAGACCTTGGTTTCACATTGCAGGTCACAGGGTCCTATCCTAATGCTCTCCTGTTGTGACTTGTCACCCCTCCAGCTGAGCAAGGTGCTCTGGATGGATGCCTGCTGCAGTGCAGATGGTTTCCCATCAGCTCCCTCCCCTGTTTTCTGCAGAGCTGTTTGAACTTGAATGCTTTGTGTCATGAAAATCCTGCTTTGGGGGCATCAGCATGCCCTGAAGTGGAAGCAGTTCAACTCTGTGTAGCCCTGTATGCATGCAGTAGTATCTGCTGGAGCTAACTTGCCCCCCATGTACACACAGTGCATCATTTAGCATGCAGGGAAGCTCACGGAACCACCCTCTTGCTCTGTATGCTAGATTAATTTTATACGATGAGGTCAAGACCTGCCAACCTGTAAATCTGTGATAGGACTGCCTTTATAGGGAAAGAACTCTGGGGCACTCATTAGCTTCCCCTCTTGAGGCAATGCCAGCATGGTTGCATGCCTGGAGATTGTTTCCTGCTTTCTTTGAACAAACGCCTTAGCACTTTTTCAACCCATTGTGTGTTACTTAGCTGCATGGTAAAGTTTAATTAGCAATGAATTGCTATGCCTGCCTGTTGTGCATACACCCTTCTAACTAGTTTGTGTTGGAATTCCAAGCAGATGCAGCACAAGGCAGATCGGTGTCTATCTCCAGAGCAGAGTAATTGCACACCACAGAGCTTGGCATGAGTTCTTGGAGTGGGCTCAGTCTTTAAAGCACAGCTGAGATGCAAACTGCAGTTCTTCCTGAGAATTCTGCTGAAGCCTTTTCTTAGGACTGCAGCATCTTCTTTCATGGCTCTGTCTAGAAGTAAGTCTTACCACATACTTCAGCTCACAGTTTTAAAGCACTTTCAGCAGTGCTGGTTCTGCATTGAAGGTCAGGGGAGCTCCAGCGTGGGCAGCTGCACTGCTGTAGCAGCTGAGGTTTGTGCAGTGATCAAGGTAGGAAAATGGAGCTCCAGAGGACCAGAGCATTGCCAGAGGTAGGAGGACTTTCTTCTCTTTAAGATAAAGCTTTTGATTCAATCTTGTGTGACTTTTTTTGCTGCCTTAACTGCATTATGCTTTAAAAGAAAATCCTTTTTCATAGTGACTTACAGCTGAGGGTAGTTTAATAAGCACTGTTGGACCTTCTGATTCTAATCTTGTTAACGAGTGCACACCTGTAGCCATACACAGCTCCAGGTTCTAGTAGGGCACTGCACGGAGCAGGTGCTCACAGACAAGCACAGCAGGCAGGCAGTAACGATTGGTCTGCTGATAGCAGAGGTCATCAGCAGGTGGCAAAGAGATTGCATTGGGAATTTGAACTGAGAAAGCACGTCATGTGGAGAAGCTTGGTGTGGTGAAGGTCCTTTAGTAAGGAACGAGTCCAGAGAAGAGCTACTAAGATGATCAGAGGGCTGGAGCACCTCTCTGGTGGAGAAAGGTTGGGGGAACTGGGCTGGTTTAGCTTGGAGAAGAGAAGGCTTTGGGGAGACTTCATGGCGGCCTTCCAGTACTTGAAGTGAGTGTATAAACAGGAGGGGGAACGGCTGTTTGTGAGGATGGGCAGCGATAGGACAAGGGGGAATGGTTTTAAACTGAGACAGGGGAGGTTTAGGTTGGATCTTAGGAGGAGGAAGTTTTTCATGCAGAGGGTGGTGACACACTGGAACAGGTTGCCCAAGGAGGCTGTGGATGCCCCATCCCTGCAGGCATTCAAGGCCAGGCTGGATGTGGCTCTGGGCAGCCTGGGCTGCTGGTTGGTGACCCTGCACACAGCAGGGAGTTGGAAGGAGATGAGCATTTCAGCCCAGGCCATTTTTGACTTTGCAATGCTGTTTTAGGGCTGTGTCTTGATTTCTTGCATCCCGAGTCCCACGTCAAGTTTTCTTGTTTTGCAGCTGAGATAAACTGTGGTTCAGATTGAATTGGTTCCTGTTCATTTCCAGGAGCTGTGACCTGAAAAAATGAACTTGTGTGCATTTTTTCATGTGTGAGCGTGAGTAATGTGTTGTAGGGAAGAGCTCCCACCAATTAGTTTTGCAATGGTTCTTTACTCTTTCCCTTTTCCAATGATGATTTTGTAGCTATGGTTTAGTTATAAGGCACAGGCCCTCGATGTGGGCAAAGAAAACCATAATTTGATTCTGATACATTTATGCTAATGGCATTTGTGCCACCTTTATGCTCCAGAAAACAGGCGCTGCTTCCTTTGTGCACCAACCAGTTCTATTTTGTTCTATGAACAAAACCGAATTCCTTCCAGAACAAAGCCTGAAGTTCTGCAGTTGGTTTTGTTGCTGGAGTCGTTTCTTTTGATGCAGTCCTCAAAAGAATAAGTGCTAATAACGAGTCAGGAATGATTTTGTGCTGGAGTATCTATAAAAAAGCAATTACAGAATTGTTTGGAAGGGAGGGATCTTTAGAGGCCATCTGGTCCCACTCTCCTGCAATGATCAGGGATTCCCACAGCTCCATCGGGTGCCCACGGCCTGGTCTGGGATGTGCTTGTTCAGTTCCCATGCCGCACCTGTTTGTTCTCTTATTATAATAAATAGAAAAGAATCAACAAGTGCTAAAAATACTTTTTGTGGCTTCTGTCGTTCTCAAAGTTCCATCATTCGTAGCTAAAATGACAGGGTGGCTGTTCCAGAGGCTCTGTCAGAGCATTTTTCTGGTGACCGGGTTAAGAATGCAGGAACAGCTAGCAGAAAAAGCAGCCTGAATGAAGCCCTGTGCCCTGATTTCAGTGACTTCTGGTCACTGCTGTCAGAATTGCTTGCAAAATAACAATAAAGAAAAGAAGTGATCTGGTATTTGATGCACATTTAACAAATGAGGTCTTCTGCTCTCATTGTAGGAAACAGAGAAGTGTGCAGCTGCTCCTTCTGGGTGTGTTTTGGCCTTCCCTGTTATGGCTGGCAGTGAAGTAGGAGCAGGCAGATGTTAGGAACTAAGTTTTTCTCACAATAGTTCTGTGGAGAGAGTTTTTGGTCTTTTCCTTGCATTCAGGTGAACTTGTTGTTGAATGACTTCTGCCAAAGGATGAAGCACTGGGACAGGTTGCCCAAGGAGGCTGTGGATGCCCCATCCCTGCAGGCATTCAAGGCCAGGCTGGATGTGGCTCTGGGCAGCCTGGGCTGCTGGTTGGTGACCCTGCACACAGCAGGGGGTTGGAGCTGGATGAGCACTGTGGGCCTTTGCAACCCAGGACATTCTGTAGTTCTATGATATGATTATGATCTTATTCTACCAGACTTTCATGTTTTCAGAAGAGATTAATACTGAGAGACTTATTGTGCACTGAGTGCTGGGAAGGACAAAGGGACTGATTGGAAGCGAGTGGATGCTGAGGGTCGGTGACAAAAGGGAAAATCTGATGATCTCATGGCTGTGTGGGTATCATATGCTTTAAAAAAGAAACAGCATTGCTAATGGGCTCTATTGACAAGCATTATCAAGACCCTCTTTTCTGCTGAAGGCTTTGGTTTGCATGGAGTGGAGCAATGTGAAGATGGGGTGGGCGCTGCATGAGCACCCCCATCCCACGTGGGTGACGGTCCTGCTGGAGCCAAAACCATCAGGTACATCCCCAGAAACAATTGCCTGTGACTCCCCCCAGCATGTTGCTGTAAGTTGGCTTTTGGAGTGGAAAGGAGAAACTGTGGGAAGTACTGAAATCCCCTCTTCCCTCAGCACTTTCAGCTTTGGAGTCCTGCAAGGATGTGTTGGTATTCTGTAGGTATATAAGGCTGGGTTTGCACGTGACTGATTTGCCTTTTATTTTGGAGTAAGATGTCGAGATCAGTTGTAACTACTTGCTGTGAGTTTGCTCTGTCTGAAGTCTCTTCCATATAGACACCTGCTTGGTGTAACTACTGTTTATTTGGTGTTTACTGAAATGTCTTCCCTTTCAGAGAAAACCCTCCAAAGCATAGAGCACTGGATGAGGTTACAGGTGGACAGCCCTTATGGCTGGTTGACTTAACTACATTCTGAATTTAGCCCAGTGTTATGACCCTTTTAAAGTCGTTATGCATTTTGAATTGGTTTTACTGGGGGTGGCAGCCCATTGGCACAGTAGTTTGGAGTGAAGCTTCTGGTCTGTCTCATGTTCCAGGGTGCTGCTGTGAATGATGTGGAATACCTGGTATGGGATGGCAGGTTCTTGTAGGGTCTGAGTGGAGTAAGGCTGGGGATATTTGAACATTAGAATAAACCAGCAGCATAACAGAATGTGACAGTTTTGTTAATTACAATTGAATTTCTAAGCTACTTTTGTGTGTGCTTCTTCCCTGGAGGTGCCCAAGAAGGCATCCGAGCTGCTGCCTGACCCAGTGGCTGGCAACCAGGCCAAAGCAGGAGGGTTGCTGTGAGATGATCTTCAAAGTCATTCTACAGTTCTAAAGACAGAAAAAAAGGAAGTACTTTTATGGTTACAAGTGTTTACAGCTGAGTCTCAGGTGGCCATCTTAGAGCACTGAGTTTGGGTTTGGTGGCACATGTTCTGTGGCACCTCCTGGTTTGGTTCTTGGCTTCTACAGGAGTGCACTTGAACAAGCTAAGCTTTTTTCCCTGAGCATTACTTTGTAGGAAGTGTTAAGTGAAATGCCTTTCCCCAGAAGGGCGGCCCAGCAGTGTTTGCATGCTGTCTGCCTGCAGGCTGCCTGCTAGCAGTCCCTTTTCTCAATAGTCTTCAGTTCTGAAATTCAGGCTTTGTAATTGTAATTGTAAAGCATAGAATTGCAGCACAGCATACAAAAACAGGGGAGAAGTGTGCTGGAAATCTCCTCAAACTTATCTCTCCTTCTCTTCTTCAATCCCCTTCCCCAGCCTTTGGATGGGAAGACCTCCCCGTGATCCCTCCTGCTTTGGGGCTGTGTTCACTCTTCTGTGTATTGCTTTAGCGTAGAACTATTTTATTATCATAGAACTATAAAAAGGAGTAAGCACTGTGTGAATCCACTCTCTCTACTGATAATTAGAGCCTCGACTTCACAGCAGAGAGCTGATTTCAAGTGCTTCTCTTCCTCCCCTCCCTAAACTCAGAACGCTTTTTGTCTCGTGGTGTCCTAGATGCCAAATATATTGTTAGTTCTGGTATCAAGTAGAAAAGGGGAAACACGAAACCCCAGCTCTCGAGCTCAGTTCCTGTTTTTCTGACTCGACAGCTTGAGCTCAGAGTTTATCGCTGTGAGCCTCGATTAGGTTTGGAAGCAGACAAATGCCATTTGATAGCCAAGCTAATGGGTCAGTGTGGGCATAATACTTGTCTGTCTTTACTTTCTTCTGAGCAAAGGTGCTCCCAGACCAAGTCATTTAGACTTGTCCTGGTGGAGAAGAGCTGGAAGGAGTCATTTTTAAGATGGGCACGGTATGATAGAGAAGTCACTAGGAGGAATTAATGTATGTGGTAGCTGGCAGAGTAGCGCAGATACAGCACTTCACAGCCTGTGTCTTCCCTAAAATAGCTAGGAGTGTTTCTCCTCCATGCCTTAGGGCTGTGATTCTCCTCGTGCATTTGCTTCTCCCCTGATGTTGTCCCCTCACAAAATGCTCAGCCTCAAGAGAAGCTTCTGGTTGTTTTGTCAGTGAGAAATAAGGATATCATAAAAAACAACAACCCAATGTCACTTCTGGAGGCTGCATACCAATGAACTGACTGTGCTTTGCTGAGCTGCCATTGACCCCTCTTTCTTCTTCCCCTTGTTGATTTATTAGTGGTCTCTTAATACATCAAAATATATGTAACATATCACTATGTTACTGCAAATCAGGCTCTGGTCTGTATGTTCTTTTAGCACATCGGTAGTTCTGGAGGAGTGCTGATGTATCTAAGTGTCCAGATGACATATTGCCACCTACAGTGTGCATGCAGTGCAATGTAGTTGTGAGTAGCTTGATTAGTCTTGATTGCACAGGTGCTGCCGAGCTCCTGTGATGGCTTTTCCATTCTCCTCTGATGTTTTGATCGTAAATGTACAGTCAAAGCACAGAGGTTACAAACTTAACTAGATGGAAATTCCCCATCTCTGACCAGTACTTCCTGTAAACTCCTGTAAGTAAGATAGAGATGTGCTTTAGAAGGGTTTTATCTGACACTTTGTTTCTTTGGTTGTGGTGATTTGAACAAGGAATGCCACAGGTGCTGCGTTCACACAGCCTGCACACCCAGCTTCTCTGGAGGTGGTGTTAGAGCAGCTCAGTAACTCAGCACGGCTGCAGCTGGAGAGGAAGGAGGGATTGGAAGGTATTTGCTATACTGAGGTGCCTGGTAATTGCCTGTAGAACTTTTGGGGAGTGATTTAATTACGAGAACTTCATAACTTTTTGTCCTTTTTAGTGTTGGCTTTCAGTCCCCTGTAGTGTAACCCCATGGGTCATTTACTTATCGATGATCATTGAAGGTGGAACGAGTTCGTACAAAACTCGGTTGAAACCTAAATGGGGGGAGTGTGGGGTGTGGAGACACATCTCAGAGGTCCCAGGGCTGGCAGTGACATGTCCAGTCTGTACACTGAGAGCAGCTCCAGCCAGCTCTGGGAAGGTGGTAGGTATGGAGGAGGTGCTCAGGGTGAGTCATACATGCTTGAGTCACTGCTAACAGCGATTGAACGAGGCTGCCCTGCTTAGCTATTTTTAATATTTGCTTACTCACATTTACTGTACTAAGCTTTTTTTACAGGAAAGTAGTTAAAAGCTGTTAGATCTTCGAGCTGCTTTTTGTGGCAATGGCTTATTTTATTGATTTGGAGTGAAGTCCTCAGTCCTGTCTCTTCTGAGATGTTTAGGTCTTGCAGCTCAGTATTCACAGCATCAGTCTGGCCCTGCAGGTGTAAATTGGTGCTGAGACCTAGCCTTGCAGCCAGTGGGCAGAGGCACAGCTGCAGTACAAGGCAGGTGGTGGTGGGCTGTGTGCTGGTTCCTAGGGATGCTTCTCCACCTCACCGGGTGGAGCTCTGTTGTAAGGGATGTGACCTATTTTATAAGTGTTTCTGGCTTTTAGCTGCAGTGAATGTCTAATTTATAGCTTTTCTGTAGGAGAACTCTGATGGCAGTTGACGTTATCCTTTGAGTGCTGCCTTTCCTGGGAAAGCAGCACGTTCACCTCGGCAGCTTCTATTTCCAGTAAGGTGCAGCCCTGACTCACTTCTTGCCAGACCTAAGTATTCTCTATACAGATGTTGACAGCTGCATTTGCAGGAGGAAGAAGTAAGGGAGGTTGCTCGGGGTGCATGTATGTGTCATGGAGTTCAGTGCTGGCTTCCTGTTTACTGCTGCTGAGCGAGGATTGGGGCTTCAGCCAACAAAGGGGCAAGAGCATGGCCCATGGATTTGCTGCAGTACAGCTCTGCAGCTGCTGCTCCCCTGCCGTGCTCAGCTCCTGGTATGGCTGCAGAAATGGCTGCAGTGTGGGTGCTGTTTGCAGCAGTGGAACCCCTGTGCTGGCTGGCAGCCTCTCTTTGTGCTGCTGACAATAGTTCCCAATGCAGGGCCAAGTTAACTGAGCTGTGTGTTGGCACTGGGGCTAAGGAGTGAGGTTTGGTCACAGTTCTTGAGGCTGGAGGCTTTTCAGCAGAAATGGATTAAGCTGGGTCTGTTTGGGCTGTGAAAATTGAGGTAACTTTTGGTTGCTGTCCTATAGGGAAGCAAGGCTGACCTGTTGTGTGTGCTCTGCCTTGGGACTCCAAGAGGCAAAGCAGTGCTTGCTGGTTTGTTGGTGTCAAACCACTGCAGCAGTGTAATGCTCCTGAATCCAAAGCTTACAAAGAGGGAGGGAAGGCTGCAGCCAAGTGACATTTGCTCCATTGTGTTTCTGAAGGGCTGAAACAAAGCTATGGCTGGAAAGTGAATGGTGAGGGTTGGCCATAAACTGTTATGAAATTGCTCCTGCTGATGGTAAGCTGCTGTAAACTTTTGTATTATAACTGTATTATAATTACAAATGCTAGTAGACTCCTGAAAATGTACTATCACATGGTGAATAGTATAACTTTTTTTTGTATTTTACTTTCCACAGACCTTATCTCATTAGATTTCAGAGAGTTCCACTTGTTATTCTGAAGTATGAAGTGTATGTGACTCAATTTCTTTTACAGCTTTTGTAAGTTGTGTGCTACTCATAGTCGGATGGTTTCATTGCTAATGGGGAGGCCACCAAGTTACCATGCAACAGCAATACAAATGGGACGAGCAGATGCTCCCTAAAGAGATCAATCAGTGACTCATAAATAAGCATGAGATGATTCAGCCCTTCCAAGGTTTGGGAGAAGTGTCAAACTGGATTGGTAAACCAGAAGATGTGTAAGACCTTCTAGGCAGAAAAATAATTAGACTGCCAGATTGAGATAGTTGTGTGGGGTGGGATCCTGTTCTATAACTCCATATCAGGTGCTGGCCACAGTAGAGCCCATCTGAGTACAGGTAAGTGTAATGGCCAGCCTCAGTCATTCTGTGACCAGAGATGGTTCTGAAATCTGCAGTGTGAACTGTAACATCCATAACACAGACAGGGCTCCTGGAGAGAAAAACAGAGCTCAGCGCTGCACACCAGAGCCAGTGACGTGTCTTACTACCTTTGAACCTCTGTTGACACAACTCTGAGGTCAACAAGTAAAACTTCCCTCATTTATCTGGTTAGTTAAAAATAGCCCGTGTATTTGTTCAAGAGATTGAATGATTGCAATGAAACTATTTCGTTTGCTTGACACGGCAATGCTGGGATATGGCTGGGAGCTGACAAAAGCTGTGCTCCAGCAAGTCTCTTGATTGTGACAAGCACACCCTGCCGAGCCACAGTGCTCACAGTGCAGTTAGTGGTGGGTGTTCATCAAGTTCTCTGCTGAAGAAACTTGTTGCATGTATTGTATCCATGTCTCTGATAGCGTGTTTAGGCACCGTGCTGTTTGTCAGCTGATCAGCCCAGGTGTGTGCAGGCGGGCTGGCTGCTGACATCAGCTGCGTTGGTGATGGTGGGGGGGTGGACTTGATCTACAGGTTCCTTCCCAGCCCGTGTTGCTGCTTGTGGCAAGGTCTGCTTCTGCTTCAACACTAATTTGTTGGTTGCTTTTGTTGTCTTGAGAGATTAAAACAGCCGTAGGTGAGCAGCAGGGTGTTCAACTATCTCAAACTGACACCAACTGTTAGATGAGCCTTTCATTGCAGCTCTTGGCAGCCTGGCCTTCATAACACCACAGCTATTCCATATTGGAGATATGGAGATATCAATACAGAGAGCCACTGTGGGTTGGGCTCATCTTTTTGGTCTCCTTATTAATTGGCAAAGCTCAAGTTTTAACTGAGCTATTCAGTTATTTTAACTGGCTTCTGCTATTTACTTGTATTTGATTTTTTTGGTAAGACACAATCTTATGTGTGTAAAATGTGTTTGTTTTTTTCCCCCCAGTTTTAACTCTTCATTACAGTTTTGGATCTGAGAATAAGGACTGGAAATGAGATCTGTAGCTGTTTATCACCCTTACAGGTGATACTTGGGGCTTATCTCCTCTTCTTAAAAGGAGGTACATTTATTTGTAATGGTCATTTTCTGCACTGTTTTCTGTCCTTCCTGTTTCCTGTGTGCTTGCAGCTGCCCTGGCTGGCCCTTGGTATGCTTTATCCAAAGGAGAGGTCCTTGATGCAGGGTTACAGCGTGTAGCACTGCAGCCCTGCCAGGGATCTGGGGCTGAGCTGCTCCCTGTGCTCCCCAACAAGGCCTGGCCGTGGCCAAGGGCTGAGAGCAGAAACAAAGCAGTGGATGGAAGAGGAGGGAGACCTCGGTGTTGTCCATCACTTTGCTCTGACAAGCCCCTCAGCTAGCTGGAGCTCCTTCCTCTGACTAATAGCAATGAAAGCGTTCATTGCTGTTTCACAGATCTACTCTGCTCATCAGTCAGTGGCAGCTCAGTAATTGCTATGTGTGTGTTTATCACAACAGGTGAGCAATAGCAAACTGCATTTCCCACTCGTTAAAATGGTGTCTTAACAGCATTCAGTCTGTCATTTCCAATCACGCATAGCAAGTGGGTGCTCTGTGACAGCACAGCACTCTCTTGTCCCTGCATCTGGGCCCTGTCCCTAGCTTTGGTGTTTTATAACACTGAGTGCTAAGCCAGACCCTCTCTTCCAGCTTGTCTAAACTTAGAACATCTTTTCTATGCACTGTCCAAATAGTTACGATGGTTAACATAGTTTGAACCAGGGTAGTCCAGTAACTTTCCATGGCAATTTCTCAGTGTTGGAAAGCTCCTTATTGTTCCTGTTCTTTTCACCATCTCTCTTATGCACGTGTCTGGAAAACCAAAGGTTTTTGTTGCTTATTGTTTATTGCAGTGTTAGCCTACAGACTTCCAGCAGTTAAGTAACAGCTCCTTCTCGCTGTGTCTACCTCTGTTAGAACATTTACCCTCTGTTTCTGGCTGCTTCAGTACTGTGACATATCCATGGCTTCCCATAGCACCTCTTGGGAGCTACTTTGCAAGCAAACATCTGTGTATAAATTATCTCATCAGCAGCAGAAATAATCTGTTGTGGAGCAAATGTGTTTTCAAATGTAATGGGCAGAAAGGTGCCCTATTGCTGGGGGGGAGCAGGTTGGGGACATGTTTGGTGGCAATAGAATGGAAAGGTTCCTTAAAGGTTTTGCCAAAGTGATGATTTTTGCTTAAAAACAGGAGAGCAAAGAATGCAGAAGAGGGGTGAGAGCCTTTTAAGGCCAAGCTACTCTCGCTGTTGGTAGCAAATCCAAAGTTTGCTGTGAAATCGGATGGTTTTGCAAGTGCCTTATAAGAAAGAATGTTTATTGGTTTGTAGATGTCTTTGTTGGTGGTTTTTCTCCGTGCAGAAGGACAAAGATAACCAGTAATGTTTTGTTTGCTTTTGTTTATAGCCTGTTCTGAATGGTGGGCCCTTAAGAGTGAGCTTTAAAATGTTCTCACCACATTAAAACAAAAGAGAAAAGAAAAAAAATAAAGAAAAGCCAACCATCAAACAAACACTGAGTAAAGTGCAAAGCCACTGCAGGAAGCCTGCGAGTACCAGAAATCTTTGCAGCTAAAACTATCTGGGGAGTTCCTGCTATGTGCAGAGCAGTTGTTGACTAGATATTTTAAACTGATGAAGCTTTTATTAGTGATTTAGTTGCAGTAGGTTAGTGATAGTTCTTTTTGACCCAGTGACAATGCAGAGGGATGCCGATGGGTTAGCTCGTTCTGAGCCCTGCTATGATTGCCTTGAGGTTGCTCCTCACTTCCAGGAGTTCCTGCTGCCCATTCCCACTGCTCTGGAGGTGCTTTTGGGCACCTCAGCCCTGTTGGAGGATGATGCTGGGCAAATCCGTCTTGCCGTGGCAATTCCCCTTCATCTAAGATGCCCTCATACATTTGGTGCGTGGGGGGCTGGTACCCCTTGGTGCCCCCATGTGCAGTTCAAGCTCAGGGCAGGAGGAAGGAAGGGGCTGAGAGAACTGGGACGAGGGGCTCCATTTTGTGGCTTGAAAATGAAGAAGGTTAAGAATGTCTGTAGCTGCCTCAAGGAAGTGGCTACAGGGCTGGCCGCAAGAGAAGTGACCCAGCGTGGTTCCTGTGCTGGGAGCTTTGCTCAAGCAGGCTGTGAGCAGCCGGGGGCAGTCAGCCAAGGGCAGCTCTGCAGTAGCTCTGTGGTCACCATAAAGTCCCAGCCTCTTTGCATGCTTTACATACTCACGAACCAGAAAGCTGCAGCATGTGCGATGCCTGCTTACTCATCTGCTTGGTGTTTGGAGAAACTGCTGCTAATTCTGCCTTGTGTTAGAGGCAGCCAAGTTGCAGACTCACTCTAGTTGCTAGTGTAGGTGCTGATTGCCTTGGTAAGTCATTTAATTTCTCTTTTGGCTTGCAGGAGAGGCATGCTGATAGTTTTTGGGTGCTGTTAAATCAGTCTTACCTTTGCTAGGCATCAGCTGTTCCCTTGTTTTGGTTTGCTTCTTACTACAGATCTAAGGCAGGATCAGGAGTCTGGCTTCTGCCATTGTAGACCTAAGGTTTCTCTCTTTAAAAACAAATGAAATGTTATATTCCCTTGTTGAGGATCACCAGTGGATCATAGAGGTGGCCATGAAGGGATGGCTGTCTGGAGGCGATGGACAACCCAAGTGCTTCACCTCCATCTTGGTGGCTGTGTAGGAATGCTGTTCCCACACCAATATTGCACCAGAGCAAAAGGGCCCTGGATTGCCAGGGTGTTTTCTGCAGGAAGCAGGGAGGTGCTGAAGGTCTATAAAAGTCCCAGCATGTTGTTGGGCACTGGGAACCCCCAGTACCTTTGAGATGCCCTGACATCCATAACAGAGAGCTGCACGATGACCTTGGCCCTGTAGTCTTTCCGCTGGCAGAGAGGGAATGCTGCATGTGGTTTTGTGGCTTTCCTTCCATTCTTTCTCTGTTCATTTCCACTCCTGCTTTTTCGGTAGATCTGTGCAACACCTCCGCAGCACGCCCTTACTACTTGTTCACCCAAGAAAACACAGATCTGGAGATCTTTGCCACGCCAACTGATTTTCACGCAAGCTTTTCCACGCATCAGAAACGAACTTCAGGAAACCCCTTCGGTCAGTGCCGTGCCACCAGGAAGAGGCCGAGTTTCCTGAAGATGTGCTTCATTGCTAGGAAGATGGCGTGGCTCCTTGCCAGAGTGCTTCCATCACCTCTGAGAGGTGCAGACAGAGGGACAGCAGTGAGCGGCGGGGAAGGGAGCGTAGAATAGGAAAGGGATCGTTAATGTCATTCCCCAGGCAGAAATAAAAGCAAGCTGTCCATCCTCTTTAAGCCTGGAATCCCCCTCCAGTTCCATCAGCATCAATCTTAGTAATAAAACTCTTCTTTAAAAGTGATGGGTTTATGGGAAGAAAATAAAGAACTTATATCTGGTTTGTGTGTAGAAAGTTTGGGAGTATTGGCTACATGGTAGTGATACAAAACTCATGTCGTTGTGTGGGAGTTTTCCAAAATGGGTCAGAACTTGATACAGTACTTGAAAGGAGCTCATCAGCAAGAGGGAAACTGATGTTTTTAATATATGGTCTAATAGGGCAAGGGGCATAACTTTAAAATAGGGGATTTGGGTTAGGTGTTAGGAGGAAATTCTTTACCCAGAAGATAGTGACGTTGGCCTGAGAAGCTGCGGATGCCCCATCCCTGGAGCTGCCTGAAGCCAGGTTGGATGGAATCCTGGGCAGCCTGATCTGCTGGTAGGCAGCCCTGTCTGCAGCAGGGGCTGGAACTGGGTGATCTGTAAGGTCCCTTCCAAGCTGAGCTCTTCTGTGATTCCATGAAACTGATACTGGTTTAGCTGGGAGGTGTTCAATATTGAGGACAAAAGATTGTATAATTTAAAGTTGTTACTACACCAGAAACAGTGGATGAGAAAGGATTTAATACACGTCTACGTTTTAGAAGGAGCAAGCTATAAACGTTGTTGGTCACTACCCCTTCCACACCAGCTCAGCCAGGAGAAGCCCAATGGGGGTCTCCAAAGGGTTGTTAGGCTGGAAGGAGAGAAGATGTGACTTGGTTTGTGTGCATACACACATGTGTACAGCAGCACTTAAAGGGAGCATGATAGCAGTGGTGAACGAGCACACAGCTTTATGGGCGAGCTGAAAAAGTTCTTCCCATGTACGTGAGGTCACAAAATTCAGAGAAGTTGTTCAAACTGAGTTGGAAGAGCACAGGAAATGAGCACGGCTGGCTCTCAGCGTGACGGTGAATTGAGTGGGTTCTTAAAGCGCTCGGTCTGGTCTGAAGGAGATATGATGTGAACACGATAGGAGTCAGCAGCCTCTGCTGTTCAGAGGCAGATGGCTGAAAATGGAAATATAGAACATCTGGTAATGTCAGTGTGCGTGTAGCGAAGGCTGGCCGATGTACCCCATGATGGGCACCTTGTTTTTCAGTTCTAAGAACTTTGCTGCACGTTAACGTTAACTCGTTGCTGAAAATTTCCACCCTGTGCTCCGTCAACCCAGTGTTTAAAACAAAATGTACAACGTACATCAGTCATATCGCAGAATGAATGGTATAGAAAAACCCCCAAGGGGAGCTGGGGGTGTTTGTAGGACAAAGGGTGTCCAGGGAGGACGGCGCTCAGCAGCAGGGTCCCCAGATTTGGGATTTCAATGTGCTTGATCGCTGCTTTTTGGCCTGTAGTCCTGTCCTTTATCCTTGTGGTTAAGCACAGCATTCGGGTTTGTTTTAGATGTGTCACGTAGAGCAATCTAATAGCTTATGCTACATGAGCAGGATGCCCCGTGCTGTACAGCCTGTGCTCTGGTTCTTTCTTGCTGCATTGTGAAGAATAATTCGAGAAGTTTCCAGCTGACATAAACTATTATTGCTACAAAACGGCACACTCCGTTCACTTGTGGAAAGCCTACGTATTGGTTTCCGAGCCATCAACACCCCCTGCAGTGTCCTCTTCATGAAACAAGAAACGACACGGGCTGCGAGAGAGAAAAAGAGGAAGAATGTGAAAATGGTGCACAAAACTGGTTCTGGTTTAGGCAGATGCTGCCTGGGGTTTTCCATTCCTTGCATTTTAGAGGTGTTCGTCTTGAGACAGGCACTCCGTGTCCTGTTTGCTCCTCGAAATGGGTAGGAAGCAAAGCTGAGTTTCTGAGCCCAGCACATCTCAAAGCACAGGTTCACCTCCACTTGGATGTGGATGTGAGCTGGGTGGGTAACTTCTCAAAGCCTGTGGGGTTTCATTTGCTTCCTTTTCCTGGGCCTGTCTTAGATTTACAAATCTATGGCTAATGTAGGAAGCCGGAGCTATGGGAATCTATAGCTTTCTTTGAACGGATGTGGGATGAGATTTATTAATGCCCAGTGGAGCTTGGAGTTGGTTTATGTAGTGTCTGGCATCTTGAAGTGCTTCCCAGCCAACAACTTAATCTCCAGTTTCCTTATTCAAGGGAAAGAAAGATTTCTTGTGCATCCTGGTGTTCTCATGGGGCGTGGGCTCTCAACAGGTACAGAACATGTCAGCTGGGCAGGAGATGTTGTGGTTTTTCCCCATTCATGCCAACATATGGACATCTTCTGGTCAGGGACAAGTTTGTTTTTGTTTCCCTTTCCTCCCCTTGACGTTTGAGGCATACAGAGGTTGGAAGGGGTAATTCAAGTGTTGTGTGTTTGTCTTTTTTCCTTAGAAATGCCAGGAGTTTTGGACCTGAACCATTCTGGTCTGCTGGGGAGAATTGGCTGCAGCAAGCTGTAGGGAGGAGCTGGAATTTCTCAGTGGGTACTTGTCAGTTTGTCTTTGTCTTAATACTTTAAGACTAGAAGCAAACCCTTCTAAGCAGCCTGATAGCAGAATTCTGTGAGGGTCTCATTTGTGTATGAGGAGGAAAAGATTTGTATGGGGTCCAGGTCTGCTTGATGACCCAGTCCAAAGAAATGAGATGTCACTGCTGGCATTGGGCAGCTGTGGTGTTTTCCATGTGCTTGTGCACTCACATATGGTTGATGCCCATGTGAGTAGGACAGACTGCTGTCCACCTGAGCTGGTGGGTGCCCTGAGCTGGGAATCGTCTCTCCCTGCCGTGCTGCCCCCAAAATAGGGCATTTCACAAGGGTGGTGAGTATGTATGCATGCACTGATCACCATTTCCAATGGCCAAAGCAGCCTTTTGCTGTGGGGGTTGCTTGGAGATGCAGGGTGAGACCCACATGGCCTGGTATGAACTGAAATGAGGGCTGGGGGGGGGCTGCTGTCCTAAGCTCACCAGCAGAACACGAGGGGAGCGTTTGGTGGGGTTAATGCCTGGGGCTGGGGATGTGCTGCTGCTTAGAGGAGCATGGCTTCCCAATGGGGACTCCTGGGACTCTCTTTAGGTTTTGTTTGTTAAAAGACGCATTCCTGGCACTGGGTACAAGGCTATCTGGAAGAATTGTTGGTAAGCAGTCAACTAGAAATTGGACATTGGTTTGCTCTCTTCATCCTCAGAAGAATATTGGGATGAAGCAGTGCTCGTGGTTCTTTTGTGTTCTGGGAACTGCTGCTGTGATTGGGAAGCAGCACCAGCTATTAAGCAAACCCGAAGAGTGCTGTGTGGAAAAGCAGCAGTTCAGATTTATGGATCTGCAAGAAGGCAGCAGTTTTACATTTCCCTTCACATGTTAAAGCCTCTAGGCAATCTTTGTGATGTTATGCCCACATAGACATTAAAACACAGTGAGTTTCAATTGCTGGATGCCTTGGTTAAAAGGGAGCATTTTCAGTTAATTTATGGCTCCCTTCTCAACCTTTTGCCTTTAAATTTTCTGGTGCTGTGCAGAAATAATTACCAGCTTGTTTGTGGGTTCCAGTAATCACACTCACAATTACTTCTTCTCCGTATCATTGCTAAGAAAATGTGTGTGGAACCTCAAATTTAGCATTAAAATGTCACGGCCGGGTTGATATTTCCCTGGTTCACTTCGGGCAGTAGCAGTGAGCTGTAACTTCGGGTGGGAGTAGTTTTGCAAACCAGCTCCAGAATACTGAGGTTGTTTGTGGTCTTAGAAAAAGCTGAAGAACCCCAGGAAGGTGTTCCTGCTGCCCGAGGTGCAGGAGTTACTGCGGTGTCCCATGTGAACAAGGAGAGATGCCAGCCTTGCACTGATACTTCATCATCCTCCATCACTTGACCAGAGCTCTGCATCTTCCACAGGGTGAAGGAGAGTGCAGCAATAAAGAACAAAACCCAATGCTTTGGAAGGAGGGGCTTGGGGAGAATCACAATTACCAGTATTCAGTTAAAAGTAGGAAGAAGGAATTGACTTGTCAAGCCATGAAGCAAAGGGAAAAATGCTCTTTTGAGCTGTGGCTGAGGGCTCTTATTGATCTGGCACCGAACAGACTGCTGAAGCTCTGAAAATATGAAGATATTAAAGTGGTGGATGCTTTCCCTATGGGTTTGTTTGCTTCTCAATCTGTGCCTCCAAAGAGGCAAAAGAAGAGAGCAGATTTACAGAATGCACCCTATTAGACTCAACCTGTCTCGAGTCTATTAATTGAAAGATCCCATCGAATTTATTGCAGGTGGCTTTTTGTCAGCCTGACCATATATTTGGTGCCTCAAATTCCGTGCAAACTAATTCCTGACTTCTTTTTTTCCTAGACAGACACGAGTTACTCTTGGAGAGCGCGAAGGTAATCTGTTTCAGTTGCACTGAGGATCAGACAGACACATAAATGCAGGTGCGTTGGGTTCTGAGGTTTGGCTTTGCTTGGTTTTCGGTGGGAGGATGATGTTTGTAAACTGCAGTATTGGTGGCTTGGGCTTTTGTTACTGATTGAGCTAAAGTTTAGTAAAAAGTGGAACACGGACCCCGTAATAGCTGAAGTCTGTGGTCATCCAGCTCCTTTCTGCTCTTTCTATTTAAGCACCAGACACAAAATGCCACGCGCCTTTCCTTTCGAGTCTCAGCTGCCTTGGATCCTTCTTGGCAGTGTGAAAGGGATGTCATTAAACCTCCTCAGTGCTACTTTAACCCACTGGGGGGAGAGAAGTAACTATAAAAACAGCTCTCCAGTAAAGCCCATTTCGCTGTGATATCTCAAGTGTGTTAAAATAAAAACCAAAGGCTGAGAGGGGAGAAAGCTTTCAGAAATATTTGCATGTTAGACTGTAAAAACAGAAGGTAACTTTTTTTTTCTAAGGGAAATGTTCATGGTACTGTTTATATTAGCCAGCCTGGAGTACTCAGTAATTGTTTTTCAGCCAGTTTAGGTGCTTAAGGATGTGAAAGTTATTCCTGCTTCATGGTAAGAAAATAAACCTTTCAGAACAGCTGTGGAACTGCCAGAACTTACGCTGTTACCAGAAAATGTTAACAGAAACAAAACGGCCATCGAGGTTTCTTGCTTCGCTTTTCCCCTCATTTATGAAAAGGGCTGGGTTTGAATAATCAAAATGAGAAGCTCGAGGAATGCTTTGCCTGCCCTGTCACAGTGTTCTCTAGCACCAGATTTGTGCACTGACATGGATTTTCACAAGAAATAAGGATGAACCAAAACTTAGAGCCAAACGTAGCTCTGAGTTGTTTGTCTTTGAGCCATCTCTTATCTATGAATTGCATTTTATTCATTCTGTGACTTAAACAGTCTATTTTCAGTCACATTTTTTCTTTCCTGTTGTCTTTGGTTTAACATGGAGTACTTGCTGTTGAGCTAATAACTAGAAGCATGGAACCAAATCAATCACGCTCTCCTTCATTGTGTTTTCCTTCACTGTTTTTCCTCTACTTTCAGTATCTAAACGTAAAAGAAGACTGCAAAGCCATGGCTTTCTGTGCAAAAATGAGGAGCACAAAGAAGAGCGAAGTAAACCTGGAAGCTCAGCATCAGGGCTTAGAAATACTTTTCTACCTGCAAGATAAAAGCCCCATTTGTTACACCAGTGGCGAGTTTACCTCGGAGGAGCTGTGCATTGAAGCTGCCCAGAAGTGCTGTGAGTATATGGGTTTTGTATGAGCTTTCAATGACAAGGCTGGCAGTATTACAAGTGATACATCCTTCTCTGAGCATGAGTCAGGGATGGTAGGAAAAACATACATAGCATATTGTTTAGGATGGAAATCTTTGCCAGGTGCTGCTCTGGCAGTTCTTAAGCTGTTCAGTGTAGGAGAAATGGAAGGGGCTGTCCTGAGATTCATGTAACGTGATTATCTCCCAGCCTGGCTTCCGGCAGATATCAGTATTGTTTTTCTTTTAGTGGGATGGAGTCAGGCTTCTTTTAGGAGGACACGGTATACAAATAAGTTACATAAAGATGTTTTTACCTGTGGCACTAGTTGGTAAGCCTGTGAGGTCTGTTCTGTGTTATTTTGGAGAGGGTTAATGAGAGAAAATAAATCCATTTGCTGCTTTCCCAGTTTTAATTTTCTCATTTGTTGCCTAATGCTCCTTTGTGGAGTTACATTATCTACAATATTAAGAACTCTCCAGTAAGGTTTACTGAACTTTGTATAGCTGTGGTCATGCAGAAATGCGTAATGAAAATGTCTTGCTTTGTCACTGTGTTCCTTGACCTAGCAAAATAATGTTTAATTATTCGATTGCAATCAGCGGATTTAATCTACATTTAAACCTTATGAATGCAGGTTCCAGTGTGCTTTTATATTTACCATCCTGAGGTTCTTTGTGTCATTCCTCCTCCCCCCCCCTCCCCAGGTCCAAATGTTATATTTCCCCAAGCTTCCTGGAACACCAAATACTATTCAGTGATCTGGGAGTGGTAAAGCTGGCCATACAAACAGGCTGCCTGCCTGCTTCTGGGTTTATGTGGCTTCCAGTGTCTTCCTTTCATGTGTTGCCTTGGTTCTTCTGACATCCAGTATCCTCCAGTTTATTTCCCTAGTTACTTCTCCTCCATTCCAGAAATGATGGGAATCTGAAGGACAGATCTCATCAAATAAGTCCTCGTGTTGCTTTTGAATAGTTTCAATGAAAATGAGGAGTGCTTAAGGCACACCTGTTTGTGTCAGCGTGTGAGAACTACGAGCTGCTGCTGTTTATAGAGCTGTCAACCCATAGACTGTGCAATTGCTGCCAGTAATTTCTGCTAGAAATTTAAAACCTTTGAAGAAATGACTTATAGGTGAGCTTTCCTTAAGGGAACTTCCACCTGTTTCCTCTTGGCCTTTGCTGGGTCCACGGCAGATGCTGTGAGGTGCAGAAGTTTCACCCATTTCAGCAAGCTGGTGATGCTGGTTTCTGCTGTAAGTCTTACCTTGAGTACTTACACCACTGCTGGCATCTGCATGCTGCTGGCTGGCCTTCAGGAAGCCATGGCTGCCCAGCCCCACCTGCTGTCAGCTTTGCCATTAAGTTATTCAGGTTTGATTTCCTTGTCTTCTTCTCTTTCACGTTCTCTTTCCCCACTCTGAAACAGAAAGGGTTTCACTGAGTTCTGCAGAACTCTGCCATTGGCCCCATTTCAGAAAGGCTCTTAGGCACATGTGTGGAGCAGAGCTGCTTGTCCAGACAGGGCTTTCGCACAAAGGTATTGCCTCCACCGAACAGGAAACAGGAGCAAGGAATTGGAACAGCCATACCTCTGTAAGGAAAGCATAGCCTGCTTCCGTCTGCGATGGTGCAAATGCAAAGGTTAAGGCAGGTCAGCCTAGACCTAACAGTTAAATCTGTTCCTTGTTGGAAAACCCTCTCCTGAATTAAGCAGTGAATGGACAAATGACATGTTATGCTTTGTGCCTCTTTGCTGATGAGAAAGCAGTTTTGAGTATTTTCCTTGAAGCTTCTCTATCAATCTCTATCTGGGAGCAGAATTTATTAATCAGGTGAAACTGAGAGCAAAGTTTCTTAAAACACCCATTTCTATGACCTGCAAAAGTTTTTTAAGACTTCTCTTCACCTTCAGGCTTTGGCAAAATCACAGTGTCAGTATAAGTTTCATGCCAGGAGTAGCTGGAATGTCAGACTGTTTAATACCTGATAAAAGCAGCAGAGTCAGCCAATGTGCAGTTTGCATCTTCCCTTTAGTCACGTCTTTCTCATGCTTGTTTTAGGCTCATCCTCGTGTCGGTTTCTTTGTGTGGTATAGGTTGCGCAGTCAGATGGTTGCCTTTTGCATTTGTATTTTCGGAGTGTGTGTGTATTTGGTAGCCTTGTGAACTGACATGCTTCTTTGCTTTCCTCTGGCAGCTATATCTCCCCTGTGCCATAATCTCTTTGCGCTGTTTGATGAGAACAGGAGGCTCTGGTATGCACCAAACCAGGTCTTTAAGATAGATGAAAAAACATCGCATCGGCTCTATTATCGAATGAGGTAAGTGCAAAGCGTGTGGAAAATGACCACGGGTTTTTCTTAACAGTGTGCTGTTGCTCTTACTCATACTACTGAGCTCACCGAAGAAGCTAAAAAGCAAACCCAGAAGCGGCAGCTTGCCCTTCACACCACAGATAAAAAAATTAACAGGAAAAGCTTCAAACGTCTTCTGAGTTTTTTTCACCTTCGTGATACAGCCTTGAAAACACAGCAGAAGGTGAAAACCGCAGGAACTCGAGTTCATGGAGCTGTAGGAGACTCAACTGAGGGGAAAAAATAAGGCTCAGAAATGTTTTATCATGTTAGTGTTTTGCATGTTTCTGTTTCCATTTGAAGGATTCACAACGAGCTGTACTCCTCCTGAAGGCAATGGGAATTTTGCTATTCACTTGAAAGGAGAAAGCAACGTGCTGTCACTTCTGATGTTCTCCTGTAGGACTGAAGGGGAATCCACATTGCCTAACTGGGGGTGGCAGTTATTAGACTGCAGAAAGCACCAGAAAATCCAAACCCTTTTTGGTGGGATCGTTGTCATCTATGCGTACCATCAGGTTGAACTTCAGGAGTTAAAGTATAGCATGTGCCTTGCTGAGATGTGCGGGGCAGAATGGGCATTCCAGTCCTCATCCACTGGGAAGTGAAAGCAGCAGCATGACAGCTGTTGAATGCTGGCACACGGACTAGCCAAAGGAAAGCTCTCCTTCCTTTTTGATATTAGTTTAATATACTATTTCTGTTAGAAATCCAAGTCTGCAATTATTACACTGCCTTTTTTTATTCCGACTTTTCCTTCTTACATCATTATGAGCTTTAAGTGTGTGACGTAGGCAAGAAATACGATAGGCTTTTCTTCCAGCAATAATTAGTCTAGAAACTTTGCCCACCTTCCTAAAGCCCTTCACACTGGTCATCATATCTTTGTCTGTTCTTGGAGGCACACCTGTTCCTGGTATCCTCATGGGATGCTGTAACTCTCAGGCTGTATATCCAAGCAGTTCTTTAGGCTTGTCGGAGGATAATGGCCCCTCTCCTTATGCAGAGAGCTTCATAGTCATGGTCTTCTAACTGCGAGGTGTTCCAGTGCTGATTGCAATCTGTGCTAGGCCAGAATTGTTGTTATTACTGGATGAATTGCTACAGGGAAAAATTACCCACAGTTAACAGAAGGATCTTGCCTTTCAAATAATGATGGTGCTGATACCTATATTAAAAGAGGAAGAGGATACTATAGTCTTTTCCTTTTCTGTCCCACTGTCTATTAGCAGCATTAATGACTTAATCTCAGCTAATCTTGGATTTAAACAGCTGTGATTAAGTTTGGCAGATAAACAGCACACAATAATGGGGTTGAGTGACACTAAAGAAAGCTGGGAGGACTCCGATGGCCTCTTACAGAGCATTAAGTGCCCTTTCTTGCTTTAAGAGCAGTCAGGTTAATAGTGTACCAATAATAAAAAAGGTTCTTGTATGATCTGGGCCTGGGATGTTTTCCCTGATATGGAAATCTTTGATGGCGGTTGGCTTTGCTCTGCAAAAGGAAAACATAATCTTTGATTAGGAACTCGATGCTTTGATTCACTTAATTCTTAACTAAATGGTTTCTGCTGTGTCTGCTGTTGGCATGATTCTGCTTCAGGTGGGCGAGGAGTGCTGGCTCCAGGTCCTTCCATTGGCACTGCAGCTGTTACAGCCCTATTGGATGTTAATGACATGGGTGGAATTGCTTGACGCTGAACTTCATGTTCTGGATCCTTTTAGTTTTTAATTCTACATTAGCACAGAGTGAAGCCATGGAAAATGCATTTGTAATTCTGGTGGTTTGGTTTTTTAAGCTCTGGAGTTGGGATTTGGAGTTTGGCAGGGGACTCTCTTTTGTCTGGTGTACTTCATGCATGAAAATGGGCAAACTCTGGGCCAATAATTTATATCAGAAGTAATTTCACATGCTTTTAGAAAGAGATTATATAAATGAATGTGCTAAAATCTAAATGTTCCAGTCTCCCCAGCAGTGCTGTAGTGCATCGGTGAAGTGGGGCTTTGCTTTCTTTCATTTATGGTCACTGTGTGCCTTGGCTTGGGCACCTGAGCCAGGTAGGGCTGAGAAATGAGGGACAGCACAGGATTGTGAAACTCCTCTGGATGAATGTTGTTGATTCAGAGCTCCGCGAGAGGCAGAATTCCTGTTGAGAAAGGAAGACGGCTTGGGATTTTTTAACAGCGTATGGGATTGTGTGGAGCCATTCAGAGGCAGCTCAGTTTTTTGTGGACAGCCTCATCTCTGAAATGTCATTGCACTGACAGACCTGATTTAGCCAAGTTCCGTTAATATTATAAATCCCTAAAATGAAGGTACGTGACTCAGCGTTTGAAATGCTTTTAGAAGTTGGGTTTGTCTTCCACTGCTGAGAGCTTGACATTTGGTCTCTGGTTTTGTGGACTTCCCACCCTCTTCTCCCCATTAAATCCATGCCCACTGGTACACTTTTCATTTTATTTTAAAAGGACTTTGCTTTTCCACTAGAATCTTTGCAACAAGCCCCATGTTTCTTTCACTTGCATGGAGTGAGAAAGGAGGCTACAACAAAAGAAACCACAGTATTTTGTAACATCCTGCCTCGTTAGCACACAGGCTGATGGAGGAGTTTAACTATCTCATAGCTGGACATTGTTTAAGCCAGTGGTAGCAGCGTTTCTTGGCGTGCCAAAGGGACCTAAGGCTTGCTTTTGGAAATGTGGGAAAGAAGAGTCCTCAGAGTCACTGTAGGAGAAAGAGGAGAGCCAGTCCTTGGTCAGACTGAACGGATCTCAGATCTCCTTTCCAGGTCTTCTACAGGACTTCTAAATTTGGAAGTGCTCCCATTTCTGGTTGTGAAAGTGAAAGAGTAGTCCTCTTTACCACAAGCCCATCAGTTTGTTCAAGGCAGAGACTCTCCTGCTTTGTTTATGTGGTTCCACAAACAATGGGGCAATTTTTATTGCAACTTATAAGTGTTGTCTTAATCAAGACGTTTACTAGTAAAGGAACAAGTTCTCCACTCAATTATAAACAATACACATAACCTTGCCCATAATTATTTTCAGGAAATACCAAAAGAATTTGATTTATTAGTTATCTTCCATCTTATAAAGGAGCATGTGAAACCAAACTTATTTCCTGGAGGCAAAGATTTGCTTTCCTTTGCTTTTTGGGCTTGGACCAAAGGATTTCTGCAGTGCCTTGCTGTCCTTGTTGGGAGTTTTTGGCATAGTTGTGTGTTGGTGTTCCTGCCCATGTATGTGTATGTATGCTTCTGTGACTTAGACTTCAAAAGAAAAGAAAGGACAAAACCACAATGCAGTGTCTTTAATCCATAATGCTTCTTTTGATTGGTCAATTTTCCATATAGATAACGTGTTTGTGAGGGTGGGCAGTGATAGGACAAGGGGGAATGGTTTGAAACTGAGACAGGGGAAGTTCAGGTTGGATCTTAGGAGGAAGTTTTTCACCCAGAGGCTGGTGACGCACTGAACAGGTTGCCCAAGGAGGCTGTGGATGCCCCATCCCTGCAGGCATTCAAGGCCAGGCTGGATGTGGCTCTGGGCAGCCTGGGCTGCTGGTTGGTGACCTGCACACAGCAGGGGGTTGGAACTGGATGAGCACTGTGGGCCTTTGCAACCCAGGACATTCTATAATTCTATGCATGTCTCCTTTTCACCTCCCATTGTATTAAAGTCCTCCTGCACTGCTTGTTCTGACTGCTGCTGAGTACTTCTCTGGAGTGAGAGTGGCATATTCTTACTGAAATCCTTCCTACTTAGAGCTGAATAATCTGCTCTGCAGATTGTAAGTGCGTCACCATCATGTGCAGGGCATGAACTCTCCTAAAAGCACATTGATTCAAAGCAGATTTAACTGAAGTTCACTTGATTTAATATCTTAATAGAACCCAGAGAAAAACAAATTTCTCGGGTAATTTAGGCAAGGATTTTTCAGCAGCCTCTAACAGAGGCTTGATCTCAACACTATCATTAATTTGCAGCAAATGCCAACTCTTTCAGCAGGTTTTTAATTAAATAGCTTGGTGTGCAGATATGAGCAAAAAGCTTATTTGCGATACATGTAGAAGATTGACTGTATAACTTAAAAGCTGGATGATCTCCATCCCAACCAAAGGAAAGCAGAAGTTCCAGTGTATGGCTGCGTCCAGCTGCAGCCCAGAGGGAGGCACTCAGTGTCTGTAGAGGGAAGAGGTTTGAAACCCTGTTAATCCTTCAGCTGAGCCATTTATCATGAAATGCAAACACCAAACAATGCTCAATAGAGGCATATTGACTTTCGCTGAGGCAGAAGAGTGAAGGGTTTGGATGTGTACCTGATTTTCTTCTGAAAGTTTAAAATAGGTATCCAATGTAAACAGAGGTTTTTCCCACTGTGCTTTTTAAAGCTCATCTTTCTTTTTCTTGCAAGATATTACTTCACAAACTGGCATGGGACTAATGAAAACGAACCCTCGGTGTGGAGGCATTCCCCAAGGAAGTCAAAGAACTCTTATGACAAGAAGCTGGCGCCGGAAGGAACCCCAATCCTGGATGCAAACTCCTTGGAATACATCTTTGCACAGGTAAGGGGTTGCATGCAGGGGGTCTGTGGAGTTCCACCCCCATGAAAACTAATTGATCCAGTAGGAATTCTCTGCTTTAAAAAACTATTTTCCAACTGTAAAATGTGTTTAACCTGACGTGTTGGTGATGGTAAGGGTTTACTTCCACACTGTGGAGAAATTTGCTACAGGAAGAACAATTTAACCCTATATGAAACATGTAAAGAAACTGCCTTACAGCCTAAGAAGGGCTAGGTTTTTACAGCACACTTTCTTTAATATTAACTATTTTATAATAGAAATGCTGTTATTTCCTTTGTGGAATATTTTCTCAGTGTGACTGTGATATCTATAGTCTGACAGAGGAACGGTAGCATTACTAAATCCACGACTTTGTGCCTGTTTAATGAGTCTTATTTTACTGTGTGGTGTTAAAAAATTGACTCATAATGCCACAGCCACACAGCCTGCCTACGTGCAGTTCTTCTCTCCTGCTGTGCCTCCCAGTTGCTGGCTGCATGCTGCCTATTCCAGACACACAGGGTTCCTATATCAGAAAGCTGCGTTCCCCATCAAAACAAAGGTTACGTACACACCAATGGTTTTGCAAACCAGGCACTGTGGTTTCGGCAAAGGGAAGGTGTATGGGAGATTGGTAATCACAGCCTGAACCTCTGATTAATCAGCTGAGGCAAGTATGGGGTCAGCTGTGGGAGCACAGGTGAGAGTGATGTAGCTGTGCTCCCGGAAGGGGTGGAGCTTGACTCCATCCCCTCTGAGACCTCATTTAAGGGCTGACTCCCACTGGAGCAGTATCTCTTGGAGATCGCTCACCAGGGAGGACTGCCTCAGCTGCTTCAGTCAAGGCACCACCATTGGTGAGTTTTTCCTTTACTTATTCACTTGTATACCTTCTGTACATTTTGTTTCCATCTGTACATTTAAAACCAATACATTTGGCGAGCCAGGCAGGAGCCTGCAAATATCGGAAAAAAAAAAATGTCTTTCCTGTGGAATGTGTTTAGCTGGTTCAAGGGGGAGAAGATCACCCCCTTAGGGAAAATCCTCCCTGGACAAATACCAGGGTTTGAGGCGTCCCCATATTTTCAATTAGCGACGATTATCGAACAATGGGGGCCCTTACGGGTAACGGGCAATATGTCCCCTTACCATCTAACTGAATACTTTCAGGGGTTGCAAAAAGATATTTTGACAACCAAAGAAAGGCAAATGGCTGCATCCATGGCTGCTTGGCCTTTATTGAATGCTTTAAATCAGGCAGAGGTTAAATCAGATAAGATTGAACATGAAAATCAATTATTAAAAGCCCGCATTGAAAAATTGGAGGGCGAAATTAATCTATTAACGGGGAAAAATTCATCATTTTTTTCAAACACCCCCCAAATTAGATATATTACAATGGATGATAGTAAGGATCCTGAAACATCGGATCAAACTAAGGTCACTAAATCTGACCTAGAAGAGCCACTTAAGACGGACTTATTAGAAGTCCGCCCTATGGTAACCCAAAAAACAAAAAAAGTCCAGGAGCGACCAGCAGGGGTGCCTCCTGATCAATGGACCCCTGCTGACTCCTATTTACACGTAACAGCACGTCCATATACACCCACCGAACTTATGGATCTAGTACAGCGCTTCAGGCAAAGACCAAGGGAAAGTGTCCCAGCCTGGCTGTTACGATTATGGGACTCGGGAGCAGAAAGTGTAATAGTTAGCGGCTCCGAGGTATCTAAACTAGCAACTATAACAGTCCATCCTGCCCTGAGGCAGAGATTGTACTCAGGGTCCCAATTCCCTGAAGAGAATCATTCGATCGTAGATTGGATAATGGCTGCCTGCCGTATGGTATGGTCAAATAAAACAGACATGCCAATACATACAGGAATGTGGTCTTCTATGGAAGACCTACAAAATTATATCCGGGAACTAGGCATGCGAGAGGCTGTCTATGAAGATGTATCTGTTAGTCCGGACATGGTGAAGTTTTCCGCGGGAATGAGGGACCTAATCTTACAACAGGCTCCCTCACATATGTATGGAACATTGGTTTCTATATTGAATCCTCTAGTGGCCGCAGAGGCAGCAGTCCAGCATGCTGCCCAATTGGTAGCGGACCTGGGGGAAACGGAGCGCCTAAGAACCAAGCGCAATATTAGAGTAATTGAAGATCCTGAAGTTTTTCCAATAGCCCGAGCCAGGAGATCGGCTCCACGAACCCCTCGGGCGGGACCCATTAGGGTGTCCCGAAAACAAATGTTTAATGATCTACTCCGAGCAGGTGTTCAATTTGCCAAAATTGATGGGCAGCCCAATCACGTTCTGCTTCAGTTGTGGAAACAGCTGAAGGATGAACAAAAATTTCAAAACCGCCCCAAAAGACCGGGGATAAGGCTTATAGAACGACGACCAACAACAGTTTGGAATCTAGAAGACTTTATCGTGCCAAATAGGAAAAAGAGGCCACCTCAGGTGCCTCGGGTCACAGTACCAGAGGCATCAGAGGTAAAAGACTTGAATCTGGCCCAGTTTATGGCGTGATGAGGGACGTCAGTCACCCTAGGGCCTCTAGACGGGACCGGAGGCCCTATGTGGAATTGACAATATATTGGTCCCGAGAAAATGTGCAGAAGGTTATGGCCCTCGTTGATACGGGGGCGGAAACATCTATAATTTATGGAGACCCAACAAAATTCAGAGGGAACAAAGTAATGATTGGAGGCTTTGGGGGACAGACCGTTCCAGTCACCCAAACTTGGGTAAAATTGGGGGTCGGGCGCCTCCCACCACGGGAGTACAAGGTATCTATTGCTCCAATTCCGGAGTACATATTGGGAATTGATATCTTGTGGGGTCTGGCTCTCCACACAACAGTGGGAGAGTTCCGGTTGCGGCAGAGATGCATTAGTATCCGGGCAATTCAGACAATATTGAGAGGCCATGCAAAACATGAGCCTATTTGTCTGCCCAAGCCACGTCGGATTACTAATGTAAAACAGTACAGACTCCCAGGTGGGCAGGATGAAATAACAAAAACAGTGCAGGAATTAGAAAGAGTGGGTATTATAAGGCCTGCACATAGCCCGTACAACTCCCCAATATGGCCAGTGCGAAAATCGGATGGAACATGGAGGATGACAGTGGATTACAGGGAATTAAACAAGGTCACGCCGCCCGTTCATGCAGCCGTACCCAATATTGCCTCCCTAATGGACACACTAAGTAGAGAAATTAAAACGTATCACTGTGTCCTAGACTTAGCGAATGCATTCTTCAGTATTCCGATTAGTGAAGAATCACAAGACCAGTTTGCATTCACATGGGAAGGCAGGCAGTGGACTTTTCAGGTTCTGCCGCAAGGGTACGTGCATTCACCTACTTTTTGTCATAATTTGGTGGCGCGTGATCTGGCTAAGTGGCAGAAGCCACATAATGTAAATTTATATCATTATATTGATGACCTCCTGTTAACGTCCGATTCATTAGAGGCGGTGAGACAAGCAGCAGATTTATTGATAGCTTATCTGCAAAAGAGAGGGTGGGCTATAAACCCACAGAAGGTGCAAGGTCCGGGGCTATCTGTAAAATTCCTGGGAGTAATTTGGTCCGGAAAAACCAAAGTACTACCCAGTGCAGTAGTGGATAAAGTCCAAGCGTTCCCAGTCCCTACAACATCAAAACAGCTACAAGAGTTCTTAGGTATATTAGGGTATTGGCGCTCCTTTATACCTCACTTAGCTCAGTTGTTGAGGCCATTGTATAAGCTTACCAAGAAGGGTCAATCGTGGAACTGGGGGAAGGTAGAACAAGATGCTTTCCAACAGGCAAAGCTGGCAGTTAAACAAGCCCAGGCATTGGGTATATTTGATCCGACCCTCCCAGCTGAACTAGACGTTCATGTTACCCAGGATGGTTTTGGCTGGGGCCTGTGGCAACGCCAGAGTTCTGTTCGAACCCCCATTGGATTCTGGTCTCAGGTTTGGCACGGAGCAGAAGAAAGATACAGCATGATTGAAAAACAGTTATTGGCTGCCTATTCAGCGTTACAAGCGGTAGAGCCAATAACGCAAACAGCAGAGGTTATAGTTAAAACTACATTACCGATCCAGGGGTGGGTAAGAGATCTAACTCACCTTCCTAAGACAGGGGTGGCCCAAGCACAGACGGTAGCACGATGGGTCGCCTATCTAAGTCAAAGAAGCAGCCTGTCTTCGTCTCCACTCAAGGAGGAATTACAGAAGATCCTAGGCCCAGTGACATATCGCAGTGATACGCCGAAAGAACCAATGGTCGCTCCACCAGAGAAGAGCCCTGTTCAGGAAGGAAGATATCCTATTCCTGAAGATGCCTGGTATACGGATGGGTCCAGCAGAGGCAACCCGAGCAAGTGGCGAGCTATAGCATACCATCCCTCTACTGAGACAATCTGGTTTGATGAGGGGGATGGTCAGAGCAGCCAATGGGCAGAATTACGAGCCGTGTGGATGGTTATAACTAAAGAACCTGGTGATGGCATCCTGAACATCTGTACGGATAGTTGGGCCGTGTACCGGGGGCTTACTCTGTGGATTACGCAGTGGGCTACCCAGGAATGGACTATCCACGCCCGACCGATCTGGGGGAAAGACATGTGGGTAGACATTTGGAATACAGTCAAACACAGGACGGTATGTGTCTACCATGTCTCTGGTCATCAACCCCTGCAGTCACCAGGAAACGATGAAGCAGACACACTGGCCCGAGTTCGATGGATTGGGAATTCACAATCCGAAAATATTGCCCGATGGTTACATCAGAAGCTACGGCATGCTGGACAAAAGATAATGTGGGCAGCTGCTAAAGCATGGGGACTGCCTGTACAGCTATCTGATATCGTCCAAGCATGTCAGGACTGTGACGCTTGCTCGAAGATGAGACCAAGGCCGTTGCCTGAAACAACATCCCACATTGCTAGAGGATATAGTCCTCTTCAGAGATGGCAGGTTGATTACATTGGGCCCCTCCCTCGGTCTGAGGGGGCGAGATATGCCCTGACCTGCGTTGATACTGTAAGTGGACTGCTGCAAGCCTATCCCGTACCAAAGGCAAATCAAGCATATACAATTAAGGCACTCACTAAACTGATGTCTGCATATGGGACACCTCAAGTCATCGAGAGCGACCAAGGGACTCACTTTACTGGAGCGATGATACAGCGCTGGGCAGAAGAGAACAACATTGAATGGCGATTCCATCTGCCATATAATCCAACAGGGGCAGGCCTTATTGAACGCTACAATGGTATTCTTAAGGCTGCCCTGAAGACAGATTCCCAGTCCCTGCAGGGGTGGACAAAAAGATTATACGAAACCCTGCGGGACTTGAACGAAAGACCTCGGGATGGCAGACCCAGTGCTCTGAAAATGTTACACACTATATGGGCCTCCCCTCTTAGGATTCAAATTACAGGTGCTGATAATGAGGTAAAACCGCAGGTTGGTAATGACAATAATCTTCTGCTCCCTGCCCCTGAGAATCTAAAACCAGGAATCCATAAGATAAATTGGCCCTGGAAGGTGCAAGTAGGACCTAAGTGGTGTGGCCTACTTGCACCTTGGGGGAGACTATTGGAGGTGGGAGGTTCAGTTACCCCCTCGGTGATAGGTACATGGCCTACTGACATCGTGGTCAATACTCCGGTCTTTATTGCTAAAGGGACACCCATCATGTCCCTATGGCAGATCAGGACTCCTCCTCTGGTGCCAGATATAGTTATACAGCCACAGATATCTGGCCAGAGGGTATGGTATCGGAGGCCGGGACATAATCCGGTGCGAGCAGAAGTATTGACCCAAGACAAGAATACGGCCTGTATCTTGCCCTGGAGGGCAGACCTTCCTCTCCTGGTACCCTTGAAACATCTGTATTACTCTCCCTAAGATTCTAAGCCTCTAGGACCATCAGAGAACAATTTGTGTGGACTGATGAAACGCAAATGGACCTGCACCTCGAGATGGCTTGTCTCCAGTAACATCTATCAAGCACTGGCCCACGGAAGATCGTGAATACCCATCCAATCATCATTTGAATAACATCAGCATTCGGTGCGACGGGAAATTGTATCAGCGTCGCGTTGGGTCTCTGTGATAAGGGAAAACTCACCTAATCATTGGTTCACGCTGTGAAGGGGTGGAGTGTATGGGAGATTGGTAATCACAGCCTGAACCTCTGATTAATCAGCTGAGGCAAGTATGGGGTCAGCTGTGGGAGCACAGGTGAGAGTGATGTAGCTGTGCTCCCGGAAGGGGTGGAGCTTGACTCCATCCCCTCTGAGACCTCATTTAAGGGCTGACTCCCACTGGAGCAGTATCTCTTGGAGATCGCTCACCAGGGAGGACTGCCTCAGCTGCTTCAGTCAAGGCACCACCATTGGTGAGTTTTTCCTTTACTTATTCACTTGTATACCTTCTGTACATTTTGTTTCCATCTGTACATTTAAAACCAATACAGAAGGGAAGTAAAAGATTAAAGTTGATGAAGGCTTGTGAAATGAGCAAATTAAATGCACTGGAGAAAACCATGATTGCAGTCAGTTCTGTGTACAGCAGCTATGGAGCTCCCAGGCTTTGAAATACGGTTGTGTTCTTCAGAAGTGAGCTGGCATGGAGCTGCTCCTGCAAACACCCATTCCACAAACCACAGTTGTGAAACACCTCTGTAAGGAATAGATGTTGATCTTCGTCAAGTTGGCAGGTTTGTGGGGTGACAAGTTCTTGGCTACGCTGACTAAGAGAAGATGGCATCTCTTGCGCAGTGCTCTTTCCTGCCCCTTCTTGTCATGACTTTCAGTTTTTGGATGACTCTTTTGTTGTGTCATTGGTTGTTAGTATGACAAATGCCTGATGAAGTAACTTCTTTTTTCTTCTTTTTGCTTCCTATGAAGGGTCAGTACGACTTAGTGAAAGGACTGGCACCGATCCGTGACCCTAAAAATGATCAAGAAGTTCATGAAATTGAAAACGAGTGTCTGGGAATGGCTGTGCTCGCAATCTCTCACTATGCTATCAAGAAAAATGTGAAGCTGCCAGAGCTGCCCAAAGATGTCAGGTCAGTTGAGATAACACTGCTGGATATGCCGCACTTGGCTTCCAAAAGGGATCTTAAGCATTTTACTTTCCAACGTCTACTGTGCTGTAACACAACTATAGACATAGAAAACAACTATATTAACGCCTACCATTATTTTTCCTTCTAGTTATAAACATTATATTCCTGAAACTTTGAACAAGACCATCAGGCAGAGGAATTTCTTAACCAGGATTCGGATAAATAACGTTTTCAAGCATTTCCTTAAGGAGTTCAACAATAAAACCATTTGTGACAGCAGTGTCTCTCCCCGCGATCTGAAAGTTAAATACTTATCAACAATGGAGACTCTGACGAAACATTATGGAGCTGAAATTTTTGAGACTTCATCTCTGCTTATTTCATCGGAGAGTGAAATAAACAGATTTAATTGTGGAGACGGTGAGATCATTCCACTGTATGAAGTCATCGTGACGGGAAACAATGGAATTCAATGGAGGCTCAAGCCAAGTGTGAGTATCCCTGGAATTTGAGGGTTATCATGGGGGCAAAACAACTGCTAAAAAATGATGTTCAGGCACTGTCAGGCTGCTTTTCTTAATGTATTTTTATCTTGAATGTGTTTGCAGTCTGTACAGACAGAGAAAGAGAAGAAGAAGAAGTCTGATGGCAAAGTCAAAAAGGATGAAGATAGATACAAAACCCGAGATCTGTGGAACAACTTTTCCTATTTTCCTGAAATCACTCACATTGTCATCAAGGAGTCTACAGTTAGCATTAACAAGCAGGACAACAAAAAGATGGTAAGAACCAAACCTGGGTAGTTTTCCCTCCTGTGGGCAACTCTAGTGACGTGGTATTGTTGGGCAGGAGGTGACAACCTCTCTGGGGGTCATTTTCTGATGAGACTCTTGAGTAACAGTTAAATATGCTGTCTGCACCTCTGTACAAATACAACTTGATGAGGATGGTTGTTTCTCTGCCCTTGTTACTGTATGCCACCAGCATTTATCAGCTCCCCAAGCTTTGGGTGACCTCCTTAGCTATGTTTCTCAACCTGTGGCCTTCCTAGATACAGCTTGGATTACCAAAAGCAGATTGAAGATGGGCTCAGTAAGGATGGCAGAGGGACCCCGGGTGGGAGAGGAAGGACAGTGAGTTCATAGATACCCAACTGTAGTGTCCTGCTGCTTGGGTTGTCCCCAGACTTCACATCCTACGTGACTGCCCTACTCGTATGATATAAGATATTAGTGAGGCTTCACAAAGATTAGCACAAGAGCTTTCATTATAGATCTCACATAAGACTCATGTTCTCATAGGAGAACGAAGGTTTCTAGCCAGTAATAAGTGAGGAGAGTAGAGAACGGTCACTGTTGGCCTCCTGAGTGATTTTCTGTCACATTTTTCTGGGCAATTTTGTACACACTGAAAAAGCCGCTGGATATTGAAACCTTCCTGCAATGCTTTAACAGAACTGTAAGTGTTCTTGACTAGAACCTCTTTCTCTTTTAGGAATTAAAGCTGTCCTCACATGATGAAGCTCTGTCATTTGCGTCATTAATAGATGGATACTTCAGACTTACAGCCGATGCCCACCACTATCTCTGCACAGATGTGGCTCCCCCACTGATTGAACACAACATAAAGAATGGTTGCCATGGACCCATCTGGTTAGTGAACTGGTTTATTTTACCCACTTGAATAATTAGTCTTCTAATTCGGCTGCATAGTGAATACACTGAGGAAGTCTGACATTTGATAGGTTTCTGTAATGACCAGAATTAGTCATCAAAAGGCTGTAAGACAATTTACTGTTACCCCTGATTCCGTGAAGAAAACCAGCAGTCCTCTCCTCATCAATTTACTTATCCATCAAGCCAATGCTTCCTCATGCAGGACTATTTTGAGACTTATTTCATTAATCATCAGTGGAGCAGACAGGAATATTTTAGGCGACCAAACATAATCTTTCTTTACACTGGCCATAGGATTAAGTGGCTGGATGTGCAATGCTTATGTTCATTTTTTTTTACTGAAGGAATTATTCTCCTTTCTGTCCACCTTCTGAGCTGTTACGTTTTTAGATGCAGCATATTGAAAACTAGGATATAATTTGCATATGCACTGTGATGGAAGCAGAATTTCCCCACTAAGCATGCAATAAATCTTCTCTCGTGTAAAAAAAATATATATGAGTGTGTGTAATGCACTCAAATTATGTTTTAATAGTAATACAAATATGTTTGAGTTGTGGGTGTATGGTTCCATTCCAAATATAGGGTTACTCTCCTGTGTATTTACTAATAGGTTTTGGGTGCAACTGTTCTGCTCTTTTAATGGTTTTCCTCCATTTCACTTTGACTCTTTCAGCACTGAATATGCCATCAACAAACTGCGACAGGAAGGGAATGAAGCAGGAATGTATGTGCTGAGGTGGAGCTGCACAAACTTTAACCACATCCTCATGACAGTGACTTGTTTCGAAGGCCCGGAGGTACGTTGACTGTGGCATTCCCATTAGTGATCTGGCAGTGAGCTGAAGACTGGTGGTTCTCGATTGTCTGTATTGTAGGGTAGTTCTTCTTATTCTTCTTAGCTTTTCCTGACAGTGGATGCAGCAAGTGGAGAACATTTGTACTTGCAGCTTTGTTTTCCCTGGACTTCTGTGTTCTCTCTGAAAATATCATTGATTACATCCAGAGCACTTCCATTCATAGCACTAAAACTACGTGAACGTGATGCAAATTCAGCTCTGTAATCTCATCTGCTGGGAAAACAGCAGACAGAATTTGCTGCTGCACCTTACCCAATGCTCCTTGAGCTCGGATTTAGTTCTGTGAACGTACTTACAATGACACCAATCAACCGATAGAAAAGTCGTTCTTCCCCAGTACCTTTGTGTGAACTGGAGGATTTGAAGCACAGCCTGAAATCTTGTTTCTCTGTTGGACAGCCCAGGCTGTGAAAGGCACTCTTGTTGTTTTTAAGTTGAGATTTTGAAACCATGCTCCAAATTCGGCAATTCTTAACCAAGTAAAATTTGGACTTGTTAGAGGTTTGCATCTTCATGTTGCTCTTCTCCCACTCCTTCTGTGAGCCTTCTTGGGACTGAAGGCTGCAGGAATTGTGGAGCCTTCTCCCGCACTGTTGGAGCTTTAGAGGAGCCCAGTATAGGAGCAAATAATTAACAGGTTCTGGATGTGAATTCAGAGGCTTTATAGGTTTATTAACTCCTACAGATGTTCTTTCACTTCAGTGATCAGTATTTTGCTTGTTTTTCCCCCCCTTTTCTCTAATCACAGATGATAAATAATTCAGTCCAGTACAAGAACTTCCAGATTGAGGTGAAGAAAGGCGGGTACTTCCTACATGGCTCAAACAGGTCTTTTGCATCCTTAAAGGAGTTGATGGATCACCTGAAAGGACAAATCCTTCGCACAGACAGTATCAGCTTTACACTGAAGAGGTGCTGCCAACCAAAGCCAAGAGGTAGCCTCTGCCCTTTAAGAGAAATAACAAGCTTTAGCAACAGGAAGCATTCTTAGTGTGTTCTATTACACATATTCTTGGGTGAAGCTCTTTTATATTACTTATTGCTTCTCTGTAGAGAGGGAGCCTTGTCAAAAAGCAAAAGCAAGCACCGTGAACAGGGCTTTAGGGGTTTCCTTTTAATGTTATAAGGTCAGCACAGGATGTTCATGGGCTGGTGCTTCTCAAGAGCCTTGTTTGTGTGTACTTTCTAATGACAGTGGTTTCCCCTTTCGTACCTTAACGACTGGCCCTTGCAGTATCGATGGCAGAGGCTGAACTCTAGATTTGTTTAAACCCAAAATGTCACAGCTGACTCTGAGTCATGGGTTGCAGTGCTGTGCGAAGTGAGGCCCTTATAAGGTTCTTCCTCTTCTTCACTACATCACGTACTCATGGCCGTGCGGCCTGTGTTACAGCAAAGGAGGCTTGTGGCCTGCAGTGTGTCCTGTGGCAGCCTTGGGTTTGAGCTTGCTTGTTGTTACAGTGATGTGACTTTTACTTTATTAATGTTCACAAAGCAGGAAGGAAAACTTAGTCTGGAGCTGTTATGGAGCAGAGCAGACCCTCATCAGTGGATTTGTCTGTGAGATCAGATTGTAGATGACGAATGTGCATTCATCCAGCTACTGCTGCCAACACCTACTAGAACTGTTTCTATAAGGCACATCTGTCTTGCAGCTGTATGTTGTATGAAAGAGGAAACGCAGTGGTATGGTTGGGTTGATCAGATAACAGTTTCCTGTTAAAATAAGGGGAATAAGTGAGCTGCATTAATTACCTGCTCATTTAGATCTCAGAGCAGAGGACTCTGTAGCTACACATGTGAGTTTTCCACACTTCTGAAGAACACTGGTAATTGTGGGGACATGGAGAGATGGCTGATGCTTTGAACATGGATCTTAGTGTCTCCCTGAGCACTTTAAAGAATCTTTCAAGGAGGTAAAGAAATGAGGCTCCAGTGATCTCATCCCTGTCTGCACACTGGAAAGGGCCATACCTGTAGGCAAAGTGGGGATGTGTGTTATTTTACCCAACCTGTGGCAGTAGCAGTGCATTATATGCAATATCCAGTGCTCTGAATATTGTCTATAAGATTGTATATATACGGTACAAAATACATAGCTCTATTTTGGTGAATTCTCTGTGGAAGGATAAGCAGAATTTACCTGACAGGGAGTTCAGTTGGTTTCTCCCTCTCTCCCTTCTCATCTGGGAATTTACTGCAGTGTGCATGTACAGAAACGTAACTGATTGAGAAAGATGAATATATGGAGTTATCTCTGTGGAACCTTACAGAACATTTTCTCTCTTCACCTTCCAGAAATCTCCAACTTGCTGGTTGCAACCAAGAAGGCTCAGGAATGCCAGCCTGCTTATCATCTGGGGCAGCTGAGCTTCCATCGAATCCGCAAAGAAGAAATAATGCAGGTAGGTGTTTGTGTCTTGAAATCCACCCATTGTGGCAGCCCTCCATACTCAGACTGTATAAAATCACCGCATTCTGGCTGGTTGGATATTGCACAAATGGATATTGGAGCGATTTTCTAATGCTTTTGGAACAAGCTGCTTGTAACGTTATTCTTAAAGAATCATGGAAGTCTTAGGAGCTGCTCTTGTTGCCTGGATTGTGCCACAGAACATACCTGTATCTCTTGAAGCCCAACCTACTGGACAACAAGCAGCTTTTCCTATAATAAAAGCAAATATATAGCATGTTATATAACATGAAATAAAAGCAAAGTATTCGAAGGATTTGAAGAGCCTTGGCATTCAAAACCTTGTTTGCCAAACTGCTGGAGCACATTGCCACATCTTCTGATAAGTCACTTGCGGTTACTGGGACAGCTCACCTGAATGAGCTCTTCTTATTTAAAGCAAAGAAGCATTACTGGCTGGGAAGGCAGCTATGGATTGCATTAATTGTTTTTAGTTTGGTATATTTAACAGTCAGCACTCAGACTTCCTGTAAAAATATCCCAAGACAGAATCCTCTGGTATTTAGGAGGAAATTACATTCCGAAACAAAGTGTTCTATTGAAATATTACTTCCTTTAACTTTTGGAAACACATGAAAGATTGGCTCGGTAGCAGCTTATTGTAAATCAGAGGCCAGTTGCTATTTATTCATTTGATGTTTAGTCTAATGACGTTAAATTACACTGAAGCTGCTTGATGTTAGTGGGGATGCAGTAGCCCTTTAATATCAAATGAGTTTATGGTGGTAAACACTGTCAGAGACTACTAGAATGAAGCATAACATGTTGTCACTTGGTTTTTCACTCTGTAATAACTCTAAGCCTGTATGTAGGGCTAATTCTGAGGGGCAGAATAGAGTGAAGATTCAACTGTTTGTGTAAATCTACATTAGTTTGTTTCGTGCCCTGGTTTCAAAATACGTCATGTTTTCCGTCTTAGGGTGAACACCTTGGCAGAGGGACAAGAACACAGATTTACTCAGGGATTCTCAACTACAAAGATGACGAGAATGAAGGATATCAAAACGAAAAAGAGATTAAAGTGCTCCTCAAGGTCTTGGACCCCAGTCACAGAGATATTTCTTTGGCAAGTGTTTCTTTTTTTCTTTCCTCTTGAACTGTAAATGCTGGGCCTCACCACATTGTAACTGCAGAGTGCCTAAGAGAAACAGGGTTGGTGAATGTAATAGGAGAATGGGAACATGCTGGGGTCTCTCTCAGCAATTTAGACAGTCCAGTCTCACAGATCAGCCCTGAGATACCTAGAAAGCTGATTTTGTGCGTAGACTATAAGCACAAACAAAATGGAGCCAGACCTTGCTGTGGTCTGAAATGCACAGGCACGTCCATGCCTGGGGGCTGAACTGCATCAGCAGAGTGATGGATTTTGGTGAGGGTACTGCTACCTACCAGAAACTGCCTCTGTGCTGCGCAGGAGGCTTGGGAGTCCTTCACCAATTCAGTCATTGACGTGGCCCCAAGCAAGTTATTTGATTTGCATTTTGCTTAATCATCTGGAAAGAAAGGCGAATGCATCACACGGGGATGCTCAGAACTAGTGCCTGTTGAGAGGGCAGGGAAGAGCACTGGTTGCTTATGCGACCCAGCGAACAGTGAGTGCATCCCTGGCAGCTCACCGCAGCCCTGTTGCTATGGTGGGATGGCAAACCCTGGTGTGGAAACCAGTTACCTTTTGCAATGTGTATGTCACTGCTATTCTGTTTTGTTTATGGCGTGGATGACTACCACAGTGATCAGCAGTTTAATGGCTAATCTGCTTCCCTTTCTAACAGGCTTTCTTTGAAGCAGCAAGCATGATGAGGCAGGTGTCTCATAAGCACATCGTCTTCCTCCATGGAGTCTGCGTCCGCGACTTAGAAAGTGAGTCCAGTTAACATCTCTTTGGTGGGATTTTTAAGCAGTAGGCTTCAGTAAGGACAAGACAGCCATTCAGATCAGAGCTGGCCTCAAGGAAGGTGTGGTTGACTGCTGCCATCTCTTGCTTGACCTTTCAGAGCAGACAGAAGCAGAATTGGAACAGCCAGGCAGCTGCAAGGTCCTTTCCATTAATCAGATTTCCTTTGCTGTGCTTTCTTTGAATACATGTCTTACAGGATGATCCTTGAGGTCAGAAAGCCAAAGTGATGGCAGTAGTGTCAGTACAAACCAGCTTTCCAACAGCAGTCATCTCTCTGGCAAGGCTCTGGAAATGCTTTGCTTCTGCTTTACTGTTATTTTTCTATGTGGAGTATTTGAGCACTGAAATAAACTTGAAAGAAGGTGAAATAAAGACATTTGAAGCAGCTTGCCTTGGGGTGGGGGTGGAAGAAGGTGGCAACGAGCTTATTAGATTTATCCAGACACTAGGGATTACAATGCACTGTGTATGCACCTGGCTTTGTAGATATCATGGTTGAAGAATTCGTTGAATTTGGGCCTCTGGATTTGTTTATGCATCGGAAAAGTGAACTCCTGACCACTCCCTGGAAATTCAATGTAGCCAAGCAACTTGCAAGTGCGCTGAGCTACTTGGTAAGATACAAGCATCGCCTATAGCTTGCTGCAATCTCATGTTAGCTAGATTTCATGTGTGTTATTACTAATGAAGTTCCTTCCTTGGGTGGTGGGACTGTGCGGTGTATGGGATATTAATGTTTACGGTGCTCCTTTAAATAAGGAGAGACTCGTAGAAACTTGTGAAATTTACAAACACAAACCCTTGCCCTGCTTTTCTCTATGGTAATTTCTTCCAAGCTGTAGTTTTGGGTTTCGGTGCAGAGTAGTCTGTTCCCTGATGCTATCGGTACAGCAGGGGCACTTGAAGAGCACTGCTCACTCTCTGCACTCTTTTCCTACCCTACGACAGGAGGATAAGGATTTGGTACATGGAAATGTGTGTACTAAAAACATCCTACTGGCAAGAGAGGGAATTGACACCGAATATGGTCCCTTCATCAAGCTGAGCGACCCAGGAATACCAATAACTGTGCTGTCCAGACAAGGTATGGTACAAGAACTGGGTTTCTCTCTTCATTGTGATTGAGAAAGGGAAAGGAAAAAGTACCATTTGTACCAACTGGAACTGACTGTAGGATAAAAGCAGCCTTCTGGTTCAGGCTGCACGTGAGGAAATAGTGCTTCTCTGAATGAGTGGTCGGGCAGTGGAATGGGCTGCCCAGGGAGCTGGTGGAGTCATCGAGATTGCCTGAAACTGGACAAATAGTTCAGCTTGGGTTTATTGCCATTAAGTAGCAGTCAGGCGAGAACAAGTCGGAAGACTTCTGTTTTTTTAAGTACTTTCATATTAATTCCAAACTGCTTCGATTCTGTTTCATCTAAGAATGTGTGGAGCGAATCCCCTGGATTGCGCCCGAATGTGTTGAAGACTCAAAGAATTTAAGCATTGCAGCAGATAAGTGGAGCTTTGGTACAACGCTGTGGGAAATCTGCTATAATGGAGAAACGCCGCTGAAAGACAAGACATTGGCAGAGGTAAAACTGCATTGCTTAAACTTTACCCTGACAACTCAGATTCATCTCCTTCAGTTCTTCGGTTTCCATAACTGAAGTAGCTTTTGTCTCGTACCAGCTCGGCTGTACTTGGTAAGGGGCCGATTCCATCTGCACTGCCACAGATTGCAGCAGGAATTGCTGTCCTTACTGCAGAGCTGCTAATCATTACTTTGCCTTGTTTTTGTGCTGCATTTTGAAAATCACTAACAATTCAAATTGGGAGGCTCTCACACCTCTCTTTTCCTAATCCCTATGTCCTTATGGTAAAATGCTCTGCAGCTGCTAGAAGCTGTGTGTTGGAAGTGGTTGCTCTGAGCTGCACCAGACTCATCATTAATAACAGCTCTCTACTGGCAGGTGGCGATTTAGAGTTAATGCTGAAATTTACTTGATGAAATTAGGAAAAAAGGAGTCTTATCTTCTAATGTAGAGCATACGTGGATTAAGTAACGAGCTCAAATTCATGCTGGAGGTTTCATTTGTGTTTTACAGAAGGAAAGGTTCTACGAGGGGCATTTCATGTTGATAACGCCATCGTGCAAGGAACTAGCTGACCTGATGAAACAGTGCATGAACTACGACCCCCACCAGAGACCCTTCTTCAGAGCTATCATGAGAGACATCAACAAACTGGAGGAGCAAAGTAAGGCTTGGTTTTGCTGATTGGATGGAGTGTTGGATAGGGAAGTGTGGGATATTTGGCTAAAACTGGACACCTTACAGGAGCACTCTTGCATGGTGACAGTGTCAAATGAGTATCTTGAGTTGGAAAGAACCTACAGGGACCACTGAGCCCAAACCCTGGCTCCACACAGCACCACCCAACTTCAAATGCTCTGTCTGAGAGTGGAGTCCAAGCGCCCTCTGAGCTCTGGCAGCCCAGGGCTGTGCCCACTGCTCTTAGAAACCATTTACTGTAACATATCATGTTAAGTACAAAATAGTCTCATTTCCACAGTGATCTTGCAGATACTTTGTCAGGTACCCACTTGCTGCTTCTCTGTGGAATCAGGGCATTAACAGCATTCCTGGTTCATCTGACGTTGTAGTTACAAAGAGCAGCTACCAGAAAATGAGCACATAATAAGGGCAACACCTTCTGTACATGTAGCAATACGTAGCCACAGAAGCTGAATAGCTATTGCAGGGGGGGGAAGTGCTGAGATGAGACTGAATCAGTCTGGGAAAGTGGTAGACCAGCACGTAGCAAGGGAAGAAATTCCCTATCAGGAAATGGGTGAGGCTTAAATAAAGGAAGTTGAGACAGTCGGGATAAAGGCACTGATAGCAGCAGGTGAACAAGGATGCCCTAAATGCCCATCAAACCCAAGGTGTCCTTTCAGGAATCTGCCTAACTTGGTGCTTTTCCACTCTCAGACCCTGATATTGTCTCGGAGAAGAAGCCTGTTACAGAGGTTGATCCCACGCTCTTTGAAAAACGATTCTTAAAGAGGATCCGTGATTTGGGAGAGGTAAGAGGGACGTCAGCACAACCTCAGCACAATGTCAGGTCCCTGCACTGGAAATGAGAACTATGACTTTTCCCATATCACAATGCCCTTAAGTCCTGTCTGGACTGAGCATGAAGAGCAGCTGTGATAATTTTTGAGCATTTAACACAGTAAAGGAGGGGGGAACGGAGGTGTCAGGAGAAGGAGGAGGTGTGTATGCACCCAGGGATGGACAAAGGTGCCAGGGAATTCTTGGTTAATCCTGCTGGAAAAAAAAGGTTTATATAGAATCCCTTGGGTTGGAAGGGACCTCAAGGATCATGAAGCACCAACCCCCTGCTGCAGACAGAGCCACCAACCTCCATGTCCAATACCAGCCCAGGCTGCCCAGGGCCCCATCCAACCTGGCCTTGAACACCTCCAGGGATGGATGGGGGCATCCACAGCCTCTCTGGGCAGCTGTTCCAGCACGTCACCACTCTGAAAAACACACCCTGTGTTCTGTATGGAAGCTCAGGAAGGCTCCTGTGGGTATCTAGTAAACAGTGATCTGGTTTGTAAGTTATTAGCAGAATTTCTGGTCTGTAGGCATTTTTATAGAGGGGTGTGTGTGTGTTTGTAGATCCATGTGTGCTTTCTGCGTCACAGCAGGAAGATGTGAGTTGTAAATGCCTCAAGTGGAGCATCAGGGACACTCTGGTAAGGGTTTGTTAAGTTCTGCTCTTTCCTTTGACCATTAGGGCCACTTTGGGAAGGTTGAACTCTGCAGATACGATCCAGAAGGCGACAATACAGGAGAACAAGTGGCAGTTAAATCTCTGAAGCCAGAGAGTGGAGGGAATCACATTGCTGACCTCAAGAAGGAAATAGAAATCTTGAGGAATCTGTATCATGAGAACATCGTCAAGTATAAGGGAATTTGCACAGAAGATGGTGAGTCTTCGTGAAGAATACTAGAAATTTACACTAACAGTTTAAAAAATGTTCCTTTAAAAAACTAAGCATTTTAAAAAGCCAAACAGTCTCAGTTCTGTTATGTGGGTTTAGATGTTTTTCTTCATGGAATAAGCAGCAACTTCTGCCTGCAGCCCTCCTGCCCATTCTCACACTTAGTTAATAAATTAATCCATGTTAATAATGTGAGAAGGGTCATGTTTGTAAATTAACCGTGCACTCGTTTTTAGGAGGAAATGGGATTAAACTCATCATGGAATTCCTTCCTTCCGGGAGCTTAAAGGAATATCTGCCACGAAACAAGAACAAAATCAACCTCAAACAACTTCTCAGATACGCAGTTCAGATCTGCAAGGTGAGCCTGGAAGCAGAGCTTTCTTGTCACTATCCTGTGTGTTCCATCAGTTTGGTATTCGTGTAACAGAGTAAGGGAGGAGGAGAAAGGAGGCTTGCTTTATGGTCACAATCATTGCTTTGCCCCCAGAAAGCAGTCTTTCAGCTGTTGCAGATGCTATAAAAGGAGCAATGATTAGGTTCCCTTGCATAAACAGTGACCATGAGAAGAAAGCATTAGAGAACTGGAAGCACTACAGAGGGAAGATAGCATGAGAGGCAAGTGCATACAGCAGTCAGACCATATGAAGCTGTGTGCCTTTTGTTAGAGGCTGTAGCTTTGTGACTGTGGTGGATGAGGCAGCTGGAAGCAGCACAGGCACAGATATGTCAGTCCTAGCAGCATGCGGAGGAGCAGTTGCCATGGAGAGAAGGCTCTGAGAGAGTTGGTTGCTCAGCTGAAAGTTAAAAAGCACAGAAACAACAACCTTACTCAGCTGATGGGGAACCCAAAGGCAGAGTTTAGAGGAAGGATGTGGACCAGAAAAGGGCCCTGGAAAGTGCCAGCAGAACTTGCCATGGGAAATCCGGATGGAGTCCTACTGCAGGAAAAAGGGGATGCTTAGAAGGGAGGTTGGGAGAAAAACAGTGATAGGAATTATCTGAGGAACTAACATAAAAGGCTTTCCTCTCTTACAGGGGATGGACTACTTGGGCTCCCGTCAGTATGTGCACCGTGACTTAGCAGCAAGAAATGTCCTTGTTGAAAGTGAGAACAGAGTGAAAATTGGGGATTTTGGTCTCACCAAAGCCATTGAGACTGATAAGGAATACTACACTGTCAAAGACGACCTCGACAGCCCTGTATTTTGGTAATAAGAAGCTCTAACTTGTTGTCATTAACCACGCTGTGTGACAGAATAACTCACCTCTCCAAGGCTTAGAAGCTGCTTTTAGGTGTCCTGAAGACTCTTCCCATTTAGCTGAGAGGCCTCAATACTGGTGCAGTGCCCTAGCAAGGGAGAGGCACGTGGCTGACTAACCTGCTTTTGTGTTACTGTCATCCTGCACTTAGTAACCCATTTCCCCATGAGTTTGCTTTTGGTCTCCCTTAACCTCAGAGTGTTCTGCTGTGTATGGGTGTTCCTTGTTTACTCTTGCTGTGCCATCCCAAGCCTTATGGGCACATTTATGTGTAAGGAAGACAAATGCAGCATGTGCCTCCTCAGTCTGCTTACATTCAATGCACTTTGGTTGTGCACCTACAGGTAAATCTGTGCAGCTCTGAATGCAGTTTAACACTGTCCTGTTGTGCCCACAGGTATGCTCCAGAGTGCTTGATTCAGAGTAAGTTTTACATTGCCTCAGATGTGTGGTCGTTCGGGGTGACGCTGTACGAACTGCTCACCTACTGTGACTCGGAGTCCAGCCCAATGACAGTAAGTGGTCGTGGAGGAAAGTGCTGTTAAAGATGCTTGTGTCATATTTTGGTTTTGTGGAGACAAGAAACACAAAAGGTTGTTTTGAGAAGATAAATTCTCATGGTTTCCTTTCACCAAAGACCCTGTACAGAGACGGGCTACAGTAACTACACATCCTAGGGAGGAAACTAAACATACAGATGTTACTCTCACCTTGCAATGTGTGTATATGGTGCACATGGTGACAAACAGCTGCTGCTCACGTTCACATTGAGATTGCAATGGCATCTCAGTGTCAAAGAGCAGCAGTGTGGCTCAGTGCTGGGGTGACACAACTGACTCCTATTCTTCCCCCAGGAGTTCCTGAAGATGATTGGCCCCACGCAGGGCCAGATGACGGTAGCACGGCTCGTGCGTGTCCTACAAGAAGAGAAGCGCTTGCCACGTCCACCCAACTGCCCAGAGGAGGTAACACAGCTTCACTTTTATCACAGCCTTCTTCCTTTTATAGCAAATAAGCAGTAAAAGCACCGGACACACGCAGGTGAATGCATTCAAAGTCCTCTATGGCTGCTGGCAGAAAGGCATTCCCCCTTTGTTAAGCATTATCTGTGCATGTTTTTCAGCACTGAGTTTCCCTCTGTACTTAGCAGGGAAAAAGGCTGCTTCATTCAACCCTTAGAGATTTCTCTTTTTCCTCTTCCAGATCGACCAGCTGATGAGGAAATGCTGGATATTCAAGCACGATAAGCGGACGACCTTTCACAACCTGATTCAAGGGTTTGAAACGATTATGAGCAAGATGTAATTCAGTTTTTATACTGTCAGTACTTCAATGGTTTGTCCAAATATAAATGCCCAAGACCTTTCATTTTTTAACTACTGTAATTTGTATTCTGACTGTGCTATAGTGTGTTCAAAGGATCATTTTTTCCAGCAGTTTTCCTTTTTCTTCTTCAAATTTAGTCAACAGTTGGATCAAATTAATTGCAAGGTATGCAAAAAACAATAGCTTCGACTCCTCTTGCACCAGTTACTGCAAGATGGTTTTCCTTATGGTCTCGCTCCACTCTGAACTGTCCTGCTGAACAGGAGCTGAAAGCAGGGTCAAAAATTGCTACAGTTCTCAGCACGTCTGGGTACAGCCTGCAGCATTTAAAACAAGTCTGCTGTTCACACCTTATTCTGTGAAGCAGTGGATGGAACAGAAATCATCCTCACTTCTTGTGGAGTATGGAGAGAATTCTGGCTGGTGAATCCCCTCCCTGTGCACGCACTTACAGTTCAGAAACAGAAAACCAATGTGGCTTAAAAGAGAATCTAGAGAAAAAGAAAATAATAGTAGGAAGCCAGCTGCAGCTCCCAGCTCTTACAGATACTTTTCAAGTGTTGGTTGATTATTGTACTTCAAATAGAAAAACCAAAGGCATGAACAAGCATGTATATTTATGCATTTCATGGAGAAGCCCACTTTCTGGATAAATGTATTTGCTTTTCTCAGCCAGCCCTCCTTACCCTTCTCTCCCTTCCCCACACAACTCTTCCCCCTGTGATGTAGCTACTAAGTGTGTGAACGCATTGATCTTGTACTGCAACCAAGTGAGCTACAGTGCTGTGAGATGTGCGTGGGAAAGTAATTAATGCGGGGGGGAGAGAGGAGTCAATTAAACCATGTACAGATTTAGGGGCAACACTCCCCCAGCAACAAAGAATAACTCTGTAGAGTTTTGAGCACCAGGAAGGCTCACCTAGGAGAAGGACAGAACACTCTGACCCTAAAAGCGCCATCTTATTCTCAGCAGTGCCAGCAGAGGAGCGCACACGATACTTGTTTTCTGTCAGTGACTTCCTTGGCCAGCATGCTCGTGCATCTTAGCAGTTTGTTCCTGTGAAGCCGCTCCCTTGGCGTAAGATGACTGCTTTAAATAATAGCATTGGCTGTCGTCTATTTTGACTTACAGTCTCCAGCCTCATGCTAGTGAAGTATTCCGCTGAGCAGCAGGAGAGCACAGCCCTGCGAGGCTCCCTGGGACCACGCACCTTGTGTTGTCAGGACCAGAGCTGGCATTGAAACGCCACTGAGCCGCGTGAGGGCACTGCGGCCCCGTTCTGTAAGGCTGGGCTCTTCGAGGAGCACTGGTTTAACTGGAAACCTTTGGCTGACCCGCGTCCTACCCTTTGGGCAAAATTGTTTTTCCACCAAACCTGGATTTTGCAAGTGGAAATAGTTCTGGCAATAACAGAAAGACGTCTTTAAATATCTATATCTCTATATATATATTAAAAAAAGAAGTTGTAATTAAGAGTGGCGACCAGGTCAGATTTATTTTTACAGTATTACTTGTTTTTTTTCCTGTATGTATGTCATGTATGACCCCGACTTAAATCCATAAGCACTTTGTTACTCTTTATACAAACAAATCTAATAAAGATTTTTTTTTTTCCTCCATGTGAATATCTTTTTTTGTTTGCATTCTACCTTTAAACAGGAAGGCTTTGTAACGTGACCTGCATCGGAAGGGCGAGGAAAACAGAGGATCCTTGAGGTTGGGAAGGACCTTTAAGCCCCTCCAGCCCCCCCCCCAACCCTCACTGCTGTGCCCACTCACCCTGTCCCCAAGCTCAACCTCTGTGTGTCTCCCACACACCCATGCTGCCTCCAAAACAACCTTCCCCTACATTGAATGGTCACTTACTTAAAGGCAGGGCAGAGGTGGTTCTCTTCCACAGACCTCCACTGTAAACGTGTACCAAACACTTTATTTTCACTGAAAAGGGTAACAAATTAAGAAAGTTGCGTATACAAACGGTTTGAACAAAATATTACAAGTGAACTTATCAATACATACAGAATCCCACCCCCCACAGCATCATGTCTCACATTAACCGTGCTGCTATTTGGCTGTCTGAGGCATTTTCTACTTGTATGCAGTGCACGCCATCACCCATCCAACACCAGTGAGGGAGGAGAGATTTTGATGGTAAAAAACAACCAGGAAAAAACCAAGAAAAATCTTTCTTCTGGTCACACACTAAAGCTTGAAATACAGTTTAAATTGTTCATAAAAAATAAACACAAATCAGTATTAAAAAAATATGTCTTCAGTACTGTCTACCAAACTAGAGATTCAGGCCTGCTTTTTCAGTCTTAATGGCAGAGCTGAGTGAGTGCACCGGGTCCAAATCAATCTGCAATGGGATTCCAAAGGGCCCCCTGCCCACCATGTGGATTTCAAATAATGCTTGCTAACTCTTCAGCTCCAAGAAGGAACAGCAGAGAGGAAAGGCCAGCCGAAGGTGCTCCATTCATGAGCCAAAAATACCGAGTCCTTTTTAAATATAAAAAGACAAAAGATCCACCCGGCTGCTAAGCAGTGCAGGGCTGAGCCTGCGCCGTGCACCTACCGCCGTACTGCCTGAACATGAATGGCTTTTCCTTTGGACAAGACCTTCACACAGCAGGAGAGATGGGAGAAGCAAAGAGAACTGGAGCCGGGATGCTGTACTCAAGGGGCGCTTGGATTGCAGCAAACGTCTAAAGATGGCTGGAAAAAATAAATAGAGAGGAGAGCAGGCAGGCAGAACTGAAGAAGGCAGCCGAGAGAAGCTGTAGAGGCACTTCTGCTCTACGTGTGGCTCATCCGCATTCAGGCAAAGCCAAAGAGGTGATGGATACTGCCCCTCTCTGTTACCTCCACCCATCACATACCACGTTCCTGCTGGAAGGAGGCCGGCTGCAGAACACCACCAAGTGCACTTCCAGAGCTTTCAGGAGACCGCTGCTTTTTGCTCTTTTGAGCTGGTGCTTTGCTGTGTAACACAGCTCCAGTCACAAACCCAACTACTCCAAGGAAAAGCTGCGGCTTCTTTGCCCAACGCAGATAACAGTTACTTCATTGGCCAAATGGCAGCTGTCCGAATAAAACCTCATTCTGCAAGGCAGCACGCTGCGTAGCATCGCGCTTTTACCAAACGTTTATTGAAAACATCACAGCGACTCTAGGAATACATTTGGTATATCATCTCCACGCCAGGATTAAGAGGAAATCTTAAAAATATAAAGGTTGTAAATGCAGAAATCTTAATCCTGGGATAAGCAAGATTGAGGGAAAAAAGAACAAATAACCCCACATTCTTGAGTTAAAAAAATAAGAAAGAGAATTACTATTAAGACTTTGTCTTTAACTTCCTCCGCCTGAGGACCAGAGAAAGGATCCGCGTTTCCCCCCTCAGTGTTTTTATTGCTTTCAGCTGTACGTTGCCAGGAGCGGCTGAGTCAGCGAGTTACCTCTCTGGGTTGGCTTCAGCCCCACTGTTCGCTTTGGTGGCAGATGGAGGACACCCCCACCCTTCCAGAAGGCAAGTCAGACTACTGAGAAATGGCTAACGGCGTATCAGCACCTACAGCTTTCTTGGCAAACCTGCCTGTTACACAGGGTTGCTCCTCTTGGGATATTCATAGCCCACGGAGAAAGAGAAGTTATTTGTCTGAAGTTAAGGCAGCAATAAATAGCAGAGGTACACAAGGCTTGCCTTCGCCTTTCAAGGCAGGGCCGACACATCAGGTCTCAGTAAACACGCTTCTTTTTCAGCGAGGATTCTGCGTAACGGACTGCGGAGCCCTGAGCGTGCTGGCCAAGGTACTCCACCGGGCCAGGTTCTGGGGAGGCAACGAGGTACGAGGAGCCTCGCTTCTCACTTCTCGTCGGAGCCACCTAAGGGCAAGAAGAAAACAAGCGACACATGATCCAGAGCAACGGCATCAATAAATAAAGCTCCGGTCTGGGAACCAGCAAGGATCAGGAGCCAGCAACCAGCTCCAAACGCCCGCTCCTCTTGCTTCAGTCTGGTTATACGCAGCTCATGAGTCAGTGGTTGTGCCCTTTCCCTATAAACCGATCGTAAATGCACAGGTGCCTGGCTGCGCATGCATGTCTGGGAGGGCAAAGGGCTGGCAGGGTTGGTGCCCACACTGTGGGATGTGTGCTGAGAGGCAGCAGCCTCCTTGCCATGCTCTGGCATTCTCCACCCCTTAAAGCACATTGCCAGTGGGGCACCCCGAGCAATCTTGCTTTTCTTGAAGAAGAGCTGAACAGGTTAAGGTGCCCCAGCACTGCAAGGAGGGTGTCTGAGGACTTGTTATGCAGCCATGCCAAAGCAGGTTTGTGTTGCTGGCCACTTGCAGGCAGGAATTTACATGTGGAAATCAAGAGAAGGAGAGAGCTGTAATACTGCTTTTAATCACTACTTGGACTGAGGTGCCTTACACTGATGTCCCAGAGCAGGCTTCTGGGGTGGGTAAGGGCCCAGTGTCCCACAGGGACACCAGGTTACATCAGGCTTACATTCAGCTCTTTGGGAGGCCTCACAGCAGGGCATTACAACATCTATGGCACCTATAGCCACAGAAGTCTTCATACACCTCTACTCCTCCAGTGTGACACTGGTTTCTCTATCAAGGGCTGCACCGTTTGCCTTATGCTGACAGGCTGATGACCATCAGCTCAACCCAACCTGAGCACAGCAGGCAGTCTGGGTAACGCCTGGCTCCTGGATCAGACCAAGCAGGGTTCCCCTTGATGCTGGGATGGGTGTTTGAGAAACCTTAACACATCTCACAACCCAAGAAACAAATTCCTTTATCCAAAGCACAGCTGTGCTGACCAAGCATCTCTGAGCCAAACGTTCCCTAGCAAACCTCTGGAGCTCCCCTTGCTTAGTTCACACTCACAGCTCAAGTTAGTCCCTGCAGCAGTCCAGTGCCACTTTAGAGAGCACCTGTCATTACCACAAACAGTAATTTGCTTTCAGGAAGATTCTGCTTTTCCCCCACAGTCCCTGCAGCAGTGAGGACATCTCTGTGTGCTCTGCGGCTCCCAGGAACAAAGAAGCAGGAGGAGGGGAGTGCACACACAAAAGCACACAGTCCTAACAGCACCAAGCCTCTCTGGGAGCAGCCTGCGTGCCCTCCTCACCAAGATTTATGTTTTAGTTCTAGGAATGAGAGAAGCACCTCACTGTAAGTTATACTTCTGCTCTGCCTGTGCCAAGGGCTGCTCTCGCTCTGCCTTGTATGGCAGCCAGCACTGGGGCTGCACAGTGAGCTGCTAAGCATCACCTCAATGCAGGCCTTCCTCCCCAGCTGGAAACAAATGGGAAGGCAGCAGCTTGTTCTCACCCCAGGCCTTCTCTGTGATGCTGTTACAGTTTACCCAGTTCCCATCACATCACAACTGTTGGGAACCAGAAAGCACAACCTGCACATGGGGAGTTTCACCCATTTAAGCCCTGCCTGCCTCTATCCTGAGAGGTGCCCCAGGCAGCCCGCCAGGCCTTGCTGGCCACCCACAAGACACAGATTGCCACAGCTGCTCTTTATCTCCTCCAAGTACAACAATCTCACACCAAGCCCAAGCTCCTTGGCCTGCCTACCATGGCTTTTATCCATCACATCCACCAAGAACTTATATGTGATCCCAGGCAACCCAGGCTCCTAATGAGCACAGAAAAAGCCCTGCCTTGGCTTGCCATGGGCCCAAAGTCTACTAAAAGCATTTTACTTTCCTGTGGGGGCTGGGGAAGGAAGACCAGGAAGAGCAGGAGATTAGGAAAGCCCTGTGAGCTCCCCAAGCCCACCCTCAGTCCACCTCCCCATCCCCACTGCCCACATCCCGCAGTGCCACATCCCCACGGCTCTGAGCACCCCCAGGGATGTGCCCCCCACTTTTGGACAGCCGTGCAGTGCTGAGTGCTATTTGAGAAAGGAATCTGCCCTAACACCCAGCCTGCCCCTGCCCTGGCACAACATGGGGCCATCACTTCTCACCCTATCGCTGTTCCCTGGGCCCACTTGGGCCTCTGGAACCTCTTGGTTCCCATGCAGCCGCTCGGTGGCAGCATAAGACAAACAGGGAGAGCTTCCAGCAGCACAGGCTCGCTGTTTCTTGGTAGCAGCATTTCATACCCTACCAGCACAGGGTCCTGAAGCACCGCACAGCTGACAGGAGGAGCAGCCAACACAGACACCAAGAGAAGAAAAGTAATTCTCACCACAAAGGCTTCATTTTCTAATTCACTTACTCTTGCCTGGGTAGAGTTACATGCCTGAGCATGATGCTGATGCCACTGCTGAACAGCCTCCTATAAAGGAGGAGGAAACCTCTTCCCATTAGCTGTCTACTGAGATCACTTGAAATGAAAACAATTTCTATGGCCTCACGGGACGTGAGGATAAATCAGAGGCAAAGCTCTCCAAGAAGAATCAAAGCATGTTTAACACTAATGATAAAGCTCAACTCAAACATTTAAAGCTAAGTGCTTTGGAGATACACAAGGCACCGCTGCCTTGGCAGGGAGTGTAAGTGCAACATCACTGCTGTAACAGGGAAGGGGCAGGCAGTATGCAGAGGAGAACAATGCCAAGTGGCATCTCTGGACCTAAGTCACATCACTGGAGCCCTTTGTATGTCTGCCTTGACATGTGACTCCCTCCTGAACAGACTCAAGCCCACTCACTTACTGCCCCCAAAATGTTTGGGGTGAGAGACTGCCCTGCCACCAGCCAAGGAGAGGAGCTCATTTCTGCCTGCCTAATGAGGGGTCAGGAAACTCAAGGGAGGAGGTGCTGAGACAGGGCAGGAGGAAAGCAAAGCACAGCCAGGATGGGGGTCTCACTGCACACCCAAGACTTCTATGCAGAGCACCTATATTTGTATCTCTACACTGACTAATGATGGCCAATGAAAATAGCGAAATGTTGTTTCATGGTGTACCAACGTCTGCAAAATCCCACTAGAGGATCTTGAGGATGCTCACAGATCACACCCATGTCTATAAGTACTTGAAGGGAGGGTACAGTAAGGATGGAACCAGGCTTTTGCCAGCAGTGCCCAGTGCAGGCCCAGAAGGACTTGGCAAAATCTGGAGCCCTGGAGCAACCCCTGCTCACCAGGCAGCACTGCTGAGCTAGGCAGCACTGAGACCAGAAGGGTGCTGGGGTCTCCTCCTTCGACATCTCCAAACCTGGATGCAGTGCTGGGCAGACGAACCCAGAGGTGCCCCCAACCTCAACCACACTGTGATTCTGCATTGCTCTCAGAATTAGGACAAAATGATCTCCAGAGCAGCCCTCCAAGTACAACAGCTCTGATCACCAAATGGTCAAAATGGTGAAGTAATCCAAGCTGTGAATCCAGCAGACAAAGGCTACAGACATTCCCAAAGCTACACAGCAACCTCTGCCACACGGAACATCCCCTTCTCTGGGACACAGAACATCCCCTTCTCTGGGATCAAGCCAAACTACAAGAGAACTTTGAAACTGTCTTGGAAAGGGAAAATCTTTTGAAGAGAGACCAAAGCCAAGCCAGGAGGTGTATGAGTACAACTATTTAGTTGACTGTACTGAACTCAAATTCTTAAGAAGCAAACTTCCCAGTTATGACCCTGCAGCAGAATGCACTGAGGCTCTTTCTGACTGCACTCTACACCACTAAAAGGGAGAAACCATCAGCGATGAGGACTTAGAGCATTCACCCTGAGGAAAAGGGTGGGCTTTGGCTGCAGGGGAGCCCAGGGACAGCTGGAGTGGGGTTCATGGCCTTGGGCAATGCAGTTAACTGCATGCAGGGCTGTCAGACCACGCATATGAAAGGAGTGCACACAGTACTGAGCAGCTCAGGCAGGGATCTCTGAGCAGCCCTGTCACAAATCCTGCTGCCACAGCTCCAGGTGACAAACCACTCATCAGAAGGAAGCGCTGCAACACAACGTACCTGCGTGTACTCCCCGTGCTGCTGAGCGTAATTAAAGTAATTTTCCATTGCATGTTGTGATGCGGTTCCCTGAGACACAGCAGCATCCACGATGTTGTTGGACAGTCCGCTCTGCTGTGGTGGACTCGAGGCTTTGCTGGCAATTGCTGTTTGTAACAAAGTGAAGAGGCACAGTTCACGCAAACAGCACAAATTGGATTGCACTCTCATACAGCAATGGTCTGGGGTTATAACAGCAATCCGCTGCTTCCTATCAGACTGTGCTTAAAACTAATCAGTGCTATGAATAATTGAAAGGATTTCTAGGAGGTTATCTACATCAGCTTGCCCATCAACTCTGAAAATGTACCTTCCTCACAGAGATAGGACAGATCACGTTGCAATTTTAAGGCAGAATTCAAGATTTTGTTATGTTGTGGCCACTGGAAACGCCTGCTGAACACAACAGTGATTTGCCACATTCTGGTTGAGGAAACGTTCCAATCCAACTGCTGAATGTCTGCTTACCTGGAAGACAGATACCAGGCAACACGCTTGCCAAATTCAAGTAGGGGTTGGTACTAAGGCGGATTTCTTTGGGCGGTTCTCCTAGCAGAGAAGTCTGTTTCTTTGAAGGAGGCTGTGAAATAATGGAATAGATCAGTACACGCTGTAGTCACGCATCTATCAGAAATAGGACAAGCATCCCAGCATGATTTTGAACAAAGCTTAACTTGTTCTGGACAAACTTTTAAAACAAATGCCAGGAACAACAATCTGGACGCGCTGCCTGCATGTTTTTCTTGACAAATGATTGTGTAGGAATGTTTCCCTTCAGACTCTAAGTTACTAAAGGATATTAAACAGCCACCACCACCTTTTGCATTCAAGTAAATGAACACTAATCACTCCAGATTAGGGAGGCAGCGTTCTGTCTGTGGCCAAGACAAAGTCAGCTCTGGTCACCCGGAGTCAAAAGCAAGTGAAGGACAAATGAACCCTGGACTGGAGAGATGACACCGTCCTCAATCTGCCATTATAACACATCTTACCCATCACCCTATTTATAAACCCTTACTTTAAAAGAGGGAAATGTTAATGAGTGGAAATGAAGCATCAGAACTGAGTCACTTCTCCGTGCCGCCAGCAGTGCTTTCTTCCCTCCGAGGGGCCACAAAAAGCACCCACCAGCACTGCATCCCCCTGCCAGGGAAGGGCCCTCTGAAGAGAGATCATCTGCAGCTACAGACAAACAGTGCGATATGGGAGAAAAGCAAAGCTCATTCCGAGGGAGAAAGCATTGCCAGCAGCTGCTGTTTTCAATAACTGAGCGGCTGGGTGGGACAAAACATCACATTAATCACACAGCGTTCAGGAAAACAGCAGAAATGAGGATGAGACAAGCAGCGATGGCAAGCTGCATAGCCTGCCTGGGATGACATGGCTCCGAGATGTTTACACAGCATCCTAACCTACACTTAGCCTGCTCGTTTCTTCAAAGCTCATTAAAGACAAAAAAACAATCCACCCCTTTTCAGTAAACTGGTATTAAATCACCATCTTAAAAAGCAAACACAAAAGAGGCGCTTGGGGTGGGATGGCGGCTCAGTATCAAGGATCAGAACTGGGGTGACTTGCTGTGGAAGAGATACTTGCTAATTGGGACACATGTCTACTGATGCAGGAAAGAAACTATTACATCTACAGGGATTTTCCTGATAAACGCTGTATTTGCTCATTGAAACAAATGGAATATAGAGCCATAGAATGGTTTGGATTGGAAGGGACCTTTAAGAACATCAAGTTCCAACCCCGTGCTATAAGCAGGGATATCTAGACTTCTAATCATTTAACCACATTCCCATTTCACTAGAGGCAGCACTGAACTAACATCCTGATTTTATACGTGCTGCATGTTTTATCCCTGCGTATCCACCCATCGGTAAAACTCCACTTTGTCACAGTAAAACGGGATTTTAAAGGCGTGCTTTCTGAAGTAGGATCAAAGCTGTCTAACTGACACCAATACTGCCTCCAGTCTGATCACGGCAGGTGTGTCAAAAATACCAAAGGAAAAGGGAGATGGGATGCAAATTAAGCAAGAAAACATCAAAATACACATGTATATTATTAAGAAAGAATGTAACTGCACAGACCAGATTCTGTTAATGACAGGATATGCTGAAAAAACATCAGAGGACCATTTTAGCTCAGGTTAAATCCTGTGTCATCCCCCCCCTGCCTTCATGGGAATGAATATTAAAACTAATTTTAGCTGAAGGAGATGTCAGCTGTGGCGAAGGGGATACAGAGCTCACATGGAAAATTAACATACACACACAGTCATTTGTATATATACACCATCTGGAAATCCAAAGGTCCTACACTGCGCCAGTGCAATTGCTCCTGATTAGTCATGAAATTCAACCACAAGTTCAGTTTTCAGTGCTTAAAAGGGACACCACCCTTGAGATAATTTCATCATCAAATACTAGGAAGCATACACATGGACAAAGTAAACCCTCCAGCGCTGTAAAAAGATTCCTTTGTTAATTCATTTGGACCACCAAAGAGCATTATTGTTCTCTCTCTCTAATTCATAACTGAAATGACCTCAAAATGTCTCATGAATGATCCTGTGATCTAACAGATTCTATGGTGAGGAAATACAAGGAGGAGCTGCAGTTCACACTCGAGGTTAAGAGCACTTGAAGTTAAGAGATGAGAAGCAGCAGGAGAAGAGCACTAGCACTATCTGTACTCAGCCTTCCTTACCCCCAAACTCGTGTCAGTGCTTTTCAGTTGGTTCAGTTGATTCTGTTGCTTGGCGTGGCCGGCCCGCAAGGCTCCTGCAGCAATGTTGGTTACACTCTGATGATACGGCTGCGATCCCGAGACGACCCCTTCAGCAGTCAGTGCTTTATCCGGGGCATTATTTTGCCCTGCTATGGCTTGTCCAACAATGTGCTGATTTGGAAAGAATGGCAACAAGCCCATCCCTGCTGCTGCTGCTGCTGTTTGAATTGGAGGCAGATTAGAAGCTGCAGTCAACCATAAATGGAGAAACTTTTCTGTTAGACAGGATTCATCAGTACTTTTTGCTGGTGGTTTTTATTAAGTGATCCAAAAAACACCTAGAGGTCTACTTTACAGCTATCACAGAACACTGACTTCTGGTTATAGCCTTTATCCCTCTGCCATCTCAGGAGCAAACTGTATCAAAAGCTAATTCCATAAAAGCAAACCCCGAGTTCTCTCATTAATGCCCATCAGAACCAGCTACACTCCTTCAAAACACTTAGGAACAACATCCTTAGAGGATCCTGTGCAGGAATGCAAGGAAAAACCTCCAACTTTGACTTGTGTTAGTACAATTCTTCACAAATAGAACAGCTGGAACGCACTCTGAAATTAAAATCCAGGCTTGCAGAGTGGATTTCTTCTTGCTCCCCAAAGAAGAAGGCTTTTCCCTGCTCCTGGCTACCGCCATCAATCAAGCTGCCTGTAAAACTGCAGACAATATGGCTCTCAGTGAGGAAAAAGAAAGATGTTCTAATCACAACTCATCTCTCCTCATAGAAACTGAGGGCATCACTAGTGCAGGAAGTGGCCTTCAGAGCTGGTATCTGCCACAGATTGGACATTAAAGCTCTCCTGCCTAAAGAACCGAATGCAAAACAACTATCTGCAGTGCTCCTTCAGCTACTCAGGCGTATCTTCTTTGAGACAACAAACCCTGGGACTTTGAATAAAAGCATATTCCACGTGTGCTAAACCTGTAGTAACTGAACAAGCAGAGTTTTCAACCGTCTGCAAACATTCAACAAATGCAACAGTGCACTGTTTCTTCCCTGAGTAAACAGATGAGAGAATCCAGGCAACAAGGCAAGGCATTTCAAGTTCAAATGGCCATAACCTGCTGGATCAGCAGGCAGAAGACAGCTGTATAGCAATATACCTTGTCAACCTGTGTAATTCTATAGCTAGATTACTTGGGTTATTGTCCAGCTCTAAGCCTACCTTCCTGCCAAGTAACAAGGTTCAAACATAGTTTGCTTTTGGCAGTGTGGGAGAAAGAAAGGTGCTTCATTTCAAGCTGAGCATTTGTACTGATTTGGTATGAAATAAAAGGTCATTTACACTTGAGAGCTTCTCCACGGGTTCCCATGCCTGAACTCACTGATGGCATTACCCCTATTCCCAGCACTGTCTGTAGCAGCATTGTTGGAGGCTCTCCCAGCAAACCTGGTTTCTGTAAAGGAGAACAGAAAGCCATGTAAATGATTAAAACCTGTCTGCAGCTAGTTCTTACAACTTTCACATCAGTTAATCTTTTTACATACACTAAGTAGTTCAGTGATACTAGATGGAAAAAATAACAGAATACAACGATTTATCAATTCTAAGACTGCTCAAAGACAGCCGTAATTAAAGTGATGACCTTACACTATTGGCCTGGATGTTCTCCATCTTCATCAGCTGCTGCTGCTGCGGCAATGGGAGGTGAGCAGGGCTCTGCAGCAGCAAGTTACTCGTATTGCCCAGAATTGAATTCTGTGGAATGAGCACAATTGTCAGTTAGCAGTCATGGCAAACAGAACGCTCCCCAGACATTTTCAGATGGTCCTGCTAACAGAAATACAAATTCTTTTCTGAATTAACACAACAAAGGGAAGCAGCTATTTCCTCCACAGAACTAAATCAGAATCACAGAATCACTGAGGTTGGAAAAGACCCCCAGCATCACCCAGCCCAACCACCCACCTACCACCCGTATTTCCCACTGAACCACAGCCCGCAATGCCACATCCACACCTTCCTTCAGCACCCCCAGGCTGGTGACTCCCTGAGCAGCCCATTCCAGTGCCTGACCACTCTTTGGAGAAGAAATTTGTCCTAACACCCGACCTGCCCCTCCTGGTTCATTCACACAAAGTGACTTCAAGTTCTTTCTGCCTCTTCCTCTTAGCTCTTTTTTCACCTTATAACCACAAACACGTTTTCTGATGGCTTCTAACAAAACAAGAGTGTACTCCAAATCAAATCTAGACTCCACTGATGCCCTTTGGTTTAAGCCAGCAAGGAAACCGACCCATGCCTGAAGCCTCTGCAGACAGACAAAGCAGAATGGAGAGCTACCTACAGCATGCCAATATGAAAGATGAGACACAAGGACTGCAGCGGATTACGAGCTGTATGAATAAGGACTTCATTGTTTGTTAATGTTTGCATCATGCCTTGCATTGCGTTTCTAATACATAATCTCCACCAAACATCTGCACAGCTCCCAGGACTCCGCTACAATTGGCAGGGACTCTCAATCCTCGCTTTGCTGCTGCCAAGCAGTATCATTACTTTCAAAGAGCAATAGCCACAAGTTTATATTCCCCCTTCTATTGGGACCTACCTACCTAAACCTCTTCTCCATGAAACATTAAAAAGAATGTTTTCCAATAAGCAGTTCAGAAGATGACAACTTGTTAGCACTGTGATTTATACAGTTCACAAAATACCAGTACTTTTCAGTCAAAATTCCTGGAATGCTGGTTGCCACCACAGCTGAGACACCTCACCAAGAGCCTGCTCTTGCTTTGTGCTTAGGCTCCAAGGAAAACCTATGCCTACCCTGAATCCCAAGAGCACATAGTATTGCAGCCTTGGAATTTCTTGACAGCAGCTCCTGAGAGTGATCTGCCAGGCAGAACAGGAGTTGCTCTACAGACCTTTCTGTACAACAGTGCATGACTGTGTCAAATCACAACCAGCGTAGCCTTCCTTCAAAATTTCCTAGACAGCATGTTCAGCATGACCGGGTAAAAAAGCTAAAGTCAAAGGAAGCTCTCGGGCTTTGCATATCTTATGGTCACCTACAACCCTCCTTTCACGCTCTGCTTGTATCTCTGTGTAACGAGGCCAAACCTTTCCAATAGCCTTCCCTTAAAAAAAAATTCCTTCAATTTCTCCAGCTCTTTAAAAACTGTAATGTTACACCAAATATGGTATCTTATGAGCTACAGTGTTGGATACTGGAGTAAGAAACACGTAGTTTAACACAAAGGGCCATATATACATTAGTTCTGCATCTGCTGTTTTAACTGTGCCAGTGATTTCCAGGCTGATCGCTATCACCAGTGCCAATGGATGTTCCTTCTAAACTTCGTTACACCAATAAAGACGTATTAGTTCAACTGGAAGACATTCAGAAACAAGGATCAGATCGGTTAGATCCCTCAGACTCCTCTTGGTTAACAAGGAATTAGTGAACAGCTGGATGAGTTAGGAAAACACATCACTGTGAAAGTTCAAACTGCATCGTTTTGGCACACGATAACCAGAACTAAGAGAATTTGCAACAGATCAGTTAGAAGTTGCACTACCTCTGGGCTTGAAGAAGTACTGCACAAATAACCCACTTGGTCACATTTCCCTCCATTCAATCTCTTTTTTATCAGTTATCTTAAAATACTGTTCTAGAGATATGCTAAGAATATTGTTCCCACCCATTAAACTGCTCTACACAGCTCTGAAAATAAAACATGAACAAGATACAGAGGAAACTGAACCAGCATGTAGCTGGGGGGGTGCAGGGAGAGTCAAGTCAGGACAGTGGCTGCTCCTGCATGCTGCACACTCCATTTCAACAGTAACAACAGTGACCTGGTTCTTTGCCTACTGAGAATACTCTGAAATAAGTCACTGAATAACAGAAAAATGTGTCCCATAGAAGGGACTGAGATAATCAAATCACTGCCAGTAAAATTCCGATTACCAGATCAGGTTTGGAGATAATTAATAGACAGGGAGCCCCCTGGAAGAGAATTAAGACATGGAAGTCTATCCAAAGAGAAAGCACTAAGTTGTTTGGCTGCAGAACTCTAAGCCAAAACCATTGGATCATCATCAATCACACTGTTAGCTGTGTAAAACATGCCTCTCTCCAGCTGTGATTAGAAGACACTCACACTGCCTTCCAAGGAAGCAGAGATTCTTCAAGAAAGGGCTCCAGTAACTAAATATACCAATGGAAAACGCCATTTACATACAAGCAAATTATGGTGGTATTTTTCATTGCACAATTCATCCAATGGGACAAAAGTGTTTCTTTAAGATCTGTGATGTGTTTGCCAAAAGAACTAATAACGCTCTGGACTTTACTTTTACACGGGAATTTCTGAAACACCAGAAACAGCAAGTGAAAGCGGTACTCAAAGGTACTTAAAAACAATCCCCTCTATTGGCACTGAAGGTAAAGCTGGCTCTTGGCAGAGCTGGAGAAATGAGAGCCTGAAGCAGGCTGCTGGCCACCAGAGAAGCGCTGCAGGGCCGGGCTGTGCCTGTGGGCGCTGCTCCAATCACAAGTTCATCCCCAATGACCCTTGCAAGATTTACAGAGATTCTGGAGTCAGTATGGAAGTCTGATCCAATTTACACTACTTCCAGATACTCTGAAAACACCTGAAGCAGCCTTGTTTTATTTTCTTTTTTTTTCTTTCACATTTGCAATTCCTATTTTTATGGCCTACATAGCACACTTCAGTTCTTTCAAGCTTTAAAATAAAAACACTTCCAGTGATGCAAAGCTTCTTGGCTTGAAGACAAAACAGCACATACAAGCAGCTGGGAGAGAAATGGATGTGAGAGCCCAGACCTCTGAATTAAGAGGTTTTTTGCCAGTGGTGTCTATGCCAGCAGGTGTTAGCAGATAGAAGCATCAGGTAAGATAAACCAAGTCACTGGTGGACAGCAAGTACAGTCTGCTCTTACATCACTCACCAAATAGTGAGTTGTTGCTTCATTCATTCTTTTTTGTTTTGAAAGGTTGCTTTAGTAAAACAGCTTGACTTTAGCTGGAAGTTTTTGAAACCAGATTCTGAAATGCTCTTTTTCATGCCGAGATCTCTGGAGATGTGTGTTTTGACACCTACCTGGTGGACTTTGTTCAGCTGCAGGAAAGGAGGGCTGACTGCTGTGTTCATAAGGTGAGGCAAACCTGCTGCTGCTCCCAGAACTCCTTCAGAAACAAGACAAGAGTTGCAATGCCTTTATAAGTCAGGCAAGTAATCACCTTCATAACAGTTATTCTGTAACTTTTACATTTGGTTCCTACAAAACTTTCTGGCACACTAAGGGTTGCTACAATGAACCTTTCCATACAGTCATCTTTGATCTGCAATCAACAGCAATCAGAGATCAAACGTACTTGCATGGAGCTCTGGAGCTGATGCTCAGAGAGGCAGAAATGCTGCAGCTGGCTGACAGGCAGGGGCTCCCCACACTATTTTTGTTTTTGTATCTTCTGATGTTATTGTTAACATGGAAAAGCAGAAGCAGTGCAGCATTTTTGGAACAAATTCAGCTGTCCGCCACCTGAGACTTCAAATTTTCTGCTCCCGTTCCTTATGCTGCTGTCCCTCCTACTTTCTCTATCTGGAATATGGCAACTGCTTTTACTACATTTGCCCACAGCTACCCTAATGGAAGGCAGGGAAATGATTCTGGCTGTTGCTGTTCTTACTGCTGGGTACAGCTATGGCAGCACACCAGTGAGAAATGGCCTCTAGACCTGAATCGAGAAGAGAAACACTCAGGCTGCAACATTCAGATCTCCAATCAGATTGAAACTTGCAACTGTAACAATGCATGTGAAGGATGCTTGTCTTAAGCCTCACTTTAACTGATGCTGGTAGACCTCAGAGTGACAGCAAGGACCTTTCCAGTTAACACTTGCTCTACCCAGACAGCATAGTGTACCAAACCACCTCTGGCTTCTGCTGGAAGTCTTCATTAAAAATAGGGTTTCGTTTTAAACCCATTGTAACATAGCTTACCAGGTTTGACAGCGTGTCCACGCAGCTGGGGCTGCAGCAGGATTTGCAGCATTGCTGGATTGTTAAAACTTTTCATAATCTGCACTGGGTTCGGCTCTGGAAGCAATCCTTTCCTATTGTTCCTCATCTCAAATGGAGAGATAGAAAGATGTTAAAAATGGGAGACAGCAACGCATCCATCAACATCCCTGGATAAATTCTGTTTCCTTGAACAAGGTATCCTAAAGAGGGAAGTTTGGACATGCACATCCCACACCTGAACAATTCACTCTTCCTTTTTGTCCCACACAGCTAACTGATGCTGCATCAGCACTGCCTTGACTTCTCTGGGTTTCTACTCACACACATCCTCCATCGCTCTCTAACAGACCTAACAGCACCCAGATGCTTTCGCTCTATCTCAAGTCTTTTGGAGTAGCCAAATGGGAACAATTTCTCTGGCAGAAAACTAAAGTTAATAACATCCCAGAGCTCTGCAATTACTACCTTATATATCTTCCAGCTCTGCTTTGCCTCCTTGCAATAGATGGCCGTGTTTTGCTTAGGAAGAAGACAGAACTGGGCTGACTGGTTAAAAGAAGCCAACACACAACAAGACCCAAGCAGCTAACGCTTCCAAAGGCCTGGCTATGTTTCCTAAAGCAAAGCAGCTGAATGCCTTAGAGACAGCCTAGATTGCTCGAGGTGTAACAAACTCATCCTGAAAACAGTTGTGCAAAACCTTACCATCCTCTGCGCTGCAATAAGCGCTGCTAGCGTGCTTCTGCCCGGCGCTCCTGGGGCACAGTATGACACCTGCACTCTCCTCCCTTTGATCACCGTGCCGTCCATCGCCTCCTGCACTTTCTCGGCCTGCTCTGCAGTTTCATACTCGATCACTGCAAAGTCACCAATGCAACTATCTTCATCCTGAGCAAACTGCAACAACATTTCACAACACAATTCAACAAAGCGGAGAAATTCAGGAACTGTCTTGAAATGTTTTCACCTGCAGACTGCTCTGCTAACAGCCCAGGGATGATAACATCTACCCAAATTAGCACTGTTTCTTTTTGAAACGTTCTAAGCATAAGATAAGCATCATAGCTCCTCATTAGACTTGCTGTGTTTGTTGTGTCTCCTTGAATTACCACCATAACTTTCATCTCATCTCGTGGAGAACCTGAATTATGAAACGGTTAATTTACATAATGAAACAGATGAGAAGGAGAATTTCAACACAGCCACGTGCTATGTGGCTTTTGTTTGGTTTTATTATTATCACTTTGCAGGAGAAGAATGACAGACTCTTTACTACGCTAACAGAAATGTCATTCATCAGACTACATGGCAGCTGCTGAACCACGCAACACTGTGCATTCTGCTGCTGTATTCTGCCTTGTAGGAGGGTCTGAAGTCTGTGGTTGAACGCAGTGCCAACACAGAAGATGCCAGACTGAGCAGTCAAGCAGGCTGCAAAGAGGCTTACTTGTCAAACAATGCTCTGCCCTTTGTTTGCAGAGTTTTTATAGCAGAACGAGCAGATTTAAATCCAACAGAACAAAACAAGAGGGTGAAAAGGGAGGCTAGAAAGCTTAGGCAAAAACACCCAGCCCCCAGCTTAGCTTCACTGGTAAAGACACCAGGCATCTATGAAAACACTGGTTTGCCACTACAGAACTTATTGCAGTTGTAGAGAAAGGAACGAGTTTTACTTGTGCACTTTGCTGAAGCAAAGCAGAAGGTAACGCATTCCTCTAAGTCCTAGGAAATGTTGTCTGAAAACCACATATCAGCACTTGGATTCAGCTGCTCCTCATAGAACATTTCTATTTGCAACACAGGAGAAATCAAGTTGACCTCAAAAATTATATCTTAGGGGAAAAAAAAATGAAATACATCAGAAAAAAGAGCTATCCTGGTTTCAGCTGATTTTCTTCATAGCATCTGGTAGGACGCGATGCTTTGGCTTTAGGAGAGAAACAATGCTGATAACACAGCAGTGCTTTAGTTGTTGCTGAGCAGGGCAGCACAGAGCCAAGGACATTTCCACTTTACAGCTCCTCATGCTGCCCTACCACTGAGGGCGCTGAGACGAGGAGCTGGGAGATCCCAAGCAGGGCACTGACCTACACTGGCCAAAGGGATATTCCATCCCATCCGGCATACAGGGCTGTGGGGAGTTGGCCAGGGGCTGCTGTATGGGGACTGACTGGGCATCAGTCAGTGGGTAGTGAGCTAACACACTGTGCATCTCATGTTTTGTAAAGACATATTATTATTATCACTTCTATTGCGTTCCTTTTCTGTCTTAGTGCATAGTTTTTCACCCCAACCTATCTGTTCTATTTGCTCTACCTTCCCCCTCCACTCTGCCCTCTCCATAGGGCTGCTTCCCCCGCCAGCCCTGCCACTGCTCAGGGCAGAGCCTCCCTTACCTATCAGCAGTGCCAGGAGACACGAGGGACAGCTCAGAACACACCACACATCCATTCTCCAAGAGTTACTGGGAATAAATCTTAAACCATCATAAGCAAATCTACTTTTCTTCTGCTATCTGCTTCTACTATCTGTCTATTACACAGTGAATTTATACAAGTTCTAGGCAGTATGACAACATACCTTCTTGGGTGTATTTCTGTCTGGATGCCTATTTTATGAAATAAATACCTGTTAATTCCTATCCCTTATAGAAACACATCTTTAGTGCCATTTCCTGACATAGTATAAACGCAAGCATATGCTCCTCACCCACATGAAGCATGACTCATGTATTGTTATAATTAAAGAGGGAAGGTAAATGTCAATTTTCAATTGCCTTTAAGTGCACAGCAGAATGGTGTTGCTGAAAACAAACTTCATCAAAGAAGCATATTTATCTTTGAATTTCCTCATTTTAAAAGAACACTGAGAAACTGCCTGATAACAGCATCAGGATTATCTGAGGGCTGGAAAAATGCCCCAAACTAAAAGACTTCACAGCATCAATATGTTCAGCTAATTAAAAGAAGGCTGAGCAAGTGACTGGATTACAGCATGTAATTCATTCTTCTCAGGAAGAAAACAGTGGGGAGCAAAGGTTCCTCAACCTTGTAATCACAAAAGTGAAGCAGAAGCTGGACATGTTCAACCGTGGAAACATGCAGAAGTACAAAAGAATGAGGGATGGGCAGTTATTTGCCATTTATTCACCTCCTGGTATATCTGCATCAAACAAATATGAAGATATGCTTTAACCAATTGCATATGACTGAGGCTCAAAACAGCTCTAAGGAAATGTGATGGCCAACAGGTGGTCAGGCTAGACAGCCTAACGGGCCTTCTGCTCTTAGACACTGAAAGCCTCTAGTTACTGATCCTTGAAGCTAATCCCCGAGCAGCCTTCCAAGACACTCAAGGAAACAAAAAACAAGTGAAATCATACCCAACTGCATGACCACAAACAAAGCTTTCTTTCTACAGCCTATCTATGCTACTCTGGCCTGCAACGCTTCTACAAGCAACATGTCATGGTCTAGTATCTCAGAAGAAATCCTTTACACTTGCAAAGGCTAGCAAGGATCTCTCTCTTCCGTGCTTGCAAGTTGCACTTCCATCACTGGCAAGTCCAGCGGCTCCAAGACTCCAAGCCTACAACTTTCCCAGTTAGGGAAAAGCACTTTATGGATACATACATACACATGCATGCATCTCTTACATGAAACGTTGCACTTACGGTATTCATACTCAGGCTTGCTTTACTGAACAATAAAACCATCAGCAATATTCACTTTAAAAGCCCTTTAAAATATTTCTAAAATGATATTCAATAAAATATATGGGAGAGGGACGTGTTAGAAACATTTTAGTGGTGCTTAGCAGGAGTGGTCTCCTGCACAGTTTCCAGGTGGCACATCCAGTCAATGCAGGCTCATTCCAGTAACACGTCTGTACCACTCCACATACTGTAATGCATTCTCATTCACAGCTTAAATGAAAGATACAAGACAGGCAAGCAAGGCAGGATGCAAATAGAAAGATATTTAAATCACAACCTTCATCTCCCAAAAGGCATAAACTCAACATACCTGGCAGAATACAGGTTTATACTGTAGAGAGAAAGCCTGCAACAGTTCTTTTGCATCAGAGCAGTCCTTTTGCAATTTATCTACACAAAGGCACTTGGAGTGTATTAGATTTGTAGTCAGCTGGTTCACATCCATCCACTGTGCAAAGAGAGTGCTCTCGTCTAACTGTTTCCCCAGAAGTTCCAGTCTCGCCTTCGCAGCAGAGTCCTTCTTCATATATTCCACAAAGCCATAGCCCTTGGAATGGCCAGTAACTTCATTATAGACCAAAAAGCACCTCTCGACGTTGCCGTAAGCACGCACGAGTTCTTCAAACTCTTCCAACGTAAATGTAATAGGCAAATTGGTAATGCACAGCAAAGCATCTGTTGGCTGGAGTTGCACAGATATTTCTTTTCCTCGAAGGGAGTACTGGTGAAACTTCTGAATTGCATTTTGAGCCTGCTCTCCATTTAACAGAGTAACAAATGCTGAAAGAGACAAAGAAATGTTACATTATGTATTACTTTGAAAGTAAACACTGTAGCCCACCTCCTCTAAGCAAAGCCAACACAAAACACACCAGTGGAAGCCATAATCCTGTCCTCTCCCTCATCACTCTACTGGACAGATCTGAGATGTCCCTGCCTGTCCCCCAGCCACGGGCAAAGGCAGGTCAGCACCTTTCTCTGCTGGGCAGCTGTGGGATGAGCCACGTGCAGGCTTCTGGCATAAGGCCTGGTGATGTTGTGGCCACAGTGCTGTGGGTTGGATGCTGGCCCAGGATGGCTGCCTCCTCATCACGGGGCTGGGAATGCTGGGCAGAGAAGCAGGGCTGCCTGTGGCAGTGGAGGGTGGCTTCTCTGCCTGCTTGACAGCCTTGACAACTGCTAAGCCTTGGCGGCATGGATGTTCCAAGATGGATGACGTGGTCCTTGCTGTCCAACTACTGGTTGTGAAGGAAACAGAGGATGGGGAGCTGGGGTGCGAGGCTGGGACAGCCCTTGGGAGGGTAACAGGGGCTGCACCCAAAATCAGGCTGCTGTTTCTCCTTCCTTTGAGAGCCACAGCCACAGATGCAGCTGTGTTCGCACAGCAGAATGCTCCCATCCCCCAATCCTCACCACTCAGCTGGAGACTGAGGACATTTTACACTTCCCATCCTTTGGATGCATAAAATGGAAAGCTGATTCTGCACATGTGCCTAGAATGAACTTCTTTGTGAAGAGCTCCACATTTTTAAAGCATTCTAGCCTGAAAATGAATCGAAATGGGAAAGTTAACCCACAGAAGGCATCAGTGGTTATCCATACACATTTTCCTCTCAGGTTTCACTCTCAACCCTTCAATGCCACCCTTTAAGTGACTGTACCACACCAAAGAAACACCATGGTCCTGGAAGTAGCTTCATTGGGTGTAGAAACACCACAGGACAGCTCTGCTTGCTGCAGGCTGTGCTGTGGCCTGGGGAGGCCCACAGCCTGCCAAGCACCAATGTTGCACTGGTGGGATGTGGGCCATCCGAATGCATCCAACTGGTGCAAACACAACCCTCCCTGCATCTCTTGGAGGCAGAGCACGAAGCTTTTTCCATTTGCAGTTTGCTGCAGGTACTCAGGATGAGGATGGAAAAGCAAGGAGCCCAGTCAGAAAGGTCCAAAGGAAAGAGATGAAACAGCAGCGACAATACTCAGACCAGGAAACTTGTCTGGAACCACAGGCCGAAAACTGCGCTAACCACGTTTTCTGATTCTACATCCAAATTTGGAGTCTGTTGTCCAGAAACGAGTATAAACAACGCTTTCCTCCTCACTGCACAATTATCACTTTTGTAAGAAAAACACAAGCCACAAAAACACAAAGCTATCCCGAACCTCGGGGCAGCACAGAGCTCATTGCCATAAATCACATCTCCCAGTACAGTTACTGAGGTGATTCTTTTCAGCTATTTTTTTTCCTCCTCTTTAAGACGGCATTTTAAGTACAATTTTCTGCCTCCTTTCCTACCCGTGACCACACTGCGACTCCAGGCAGATTTCTGCCAGTCACAGCAAAACACACCGCACTGAAACACAACCGCTTCCTGAAATTCAACTCCAGGAAGCTCTGGTTGCAAGATTATTCTTTAAACAGAAAACATCTTTCATTCCAGATCACCTATTAATCATCTGTTTCTCCTACCGTCATCTCTGCACTTGTGGGGAAAAAAAAAAGCAACCCAAATGAGCTGTAAGATGGCACTGTTCAGAGGCAGAAATGCTAATATTTTCTTTCCTATTTAAATAACCAGGAGCTACAACCATCTAAAGGAAGATTTCTAAGTAGAATATAAACATTCACAGGGTGTTCTAAAGAAAGCTCTAATCTGGCTGTAGCTCCAGCTACAAACTAGAAGACACCAGTGAGGTAAAGGTGCCAAATGTAATACTTGAGAGGTCAGCCCAAGGGAACGTGGTTACACCTCCAGAAGCTGTTAGCTTGAACAAACAGAGCAATAACGCATTTGCAATGGGCTTTACAATTTGCAGCACTGGTAATCAGATAAAGATGAGGTGGCCTGGAAATCAGCAGTCTGGCTCTCAAAGAGATTAAAGCATTCCCTGGCAATCTACATCACTCTGCGAGCCAGTGCTCTGACACTGCATCACATATTTCTGTAACAGCTCAATACCTGGTATTCTAGGAACAGTTACATAGAAGATAGGGATAAAAGTCAACTCATTTTAAAATGACTCTTAGCTTTTTGGAGCTAAAAATGTTGTTTTTCTTGGGAAAGTCTTTGTTTTTACTTGGGGAGATCTCAGATCTCATGGGGAACATCTACGGAGCTTGACAAGGTTCCAGTTAGGTGCACTGGACAGAGGGAGACACGAGCAGTTCACACTAAGTAAGTATGTCCATCACCACAGAGAGGTGACAGCCCACATGGCTTCACTACAGGCAAACTGTGCCTTGTGGCTTTCTACAACAGCATTAAGGCATTGGTGGATAAGGGAAGAGCAACTGGTGCCATCTACACAGCATCTGACACTGCTCCACACCAAATCTTTGTCTCCACACCAGAGAGAGATGGATTGGAGGGATGGACCACTCATGGCTAAGGCTGGAAGGCCACACTCTAAGGATTGTGGTCAACAGTTCGACGTCCAGATTGAGACTGGTGACAAATGGTGTCTCTCAGGGGTCAGTACTGGGACTGGTACCATTTAATGTCCCTGTTGGCAACATGGACAGTGAAACTGAGTGCACCCTCAGCAATTTTGCCAATGACATCAAGCTGAGTGGCACAATTGGTACGCTGGAGGCTGGGGATGCCACCCAAAGGGACCTGGACAGTCTGGAGAGGTGGGCCCATGTGAACCTCATGGAGGCCAAATGCACTTGGGTTGGGACAATCCCAAGCACAAATCCAGGTTAGGCAGAGAACAGCCTGACAGCAGCCCTGAGGAGAAGGACCACAATGGGCCAACCTGTTTCTCACTGCCGCCAGTGGAGCTTTCAGTTCTTCAGTGGCTTCAGAAGAGGCTGAAAAAACATTCAACCAAAAATGGCCCAGAAGGGCAATCAGGCTGTGTGCCACCAGACACATCAGTGGCTCCATACACAGCAGAGGATGTTCCTCACTACTTTCATCACAGAACTGAAATGCGTTATACTGGAAGATTTCAAGTTCTTACCTGTTCTTTTATTTCTGTCCACATAACAATACTTTATTTCATAATCCTTAAATAAGTCGTGGATTTCCTGGAAGAGAAAAGCACAAGTAACATCAGCTAAATAATTCACCAGATCAAATGCATAAGTGTACAAATTCAGCTTCACTTTTTAAACAAAACTTTCCCAATACACAGAAAATCTCACCATAGAAACGCTATCAAATATTTGTTTTCAGAGCTGGTTACGCTCTGCAGCAATGTTTTTATCTCCTGTCTTACTGGATGTGATTGAATCTCTCTCCCTTGTACAGTCACATAAGCAGGAGGTGACATGCTGCTGACTGCCTTTGGGCAAAGACAAATAACACCACAGTTCATTAAACGGCTGTACTTTTGAGAAAGTTTTTCTTTGCCTTTACAGTTAAAATTCCAGGCAGACATGAGATATCAGCAACATCACATCGTGCAGCTTACTGAGGGCAGACAACATTGCCACAAAACAGTTGCTTTAGTTTCCTCTGACTGCTCAGGTTCACCTCAGTTTTTTGCTCACTTAATAATGAATATTCTTTCAAGCAGCAGTGAATCCTGCCCAGAGCACTCCGTGTAAAGGATCCTCTGGCAATTACTGCACAGGCATCCGATGGAGAACCAACCCCAAGGGCACTGCTTCCTCCCATAAAATAGAAGGGAAAGAGCAGGGCAGCGGGAGAAGGAGGTAGGAGTGATCCTAAGAGCTGTGTTAGTTGGATTTCACTGCTCCCCAACACGAGCAATGAGTTCACATGCCCACAAACACCACACTCAGCAGCAAGAATGCAGATTTGGGCATGAATCATCCCAAATGAGCAGCATCTCAGACATGTTTATTGCTTCAATTGGGTCTCCTACATTGCAGCAAGGCCAGCTGAGTAACAAAACAATCAACAAATGTTGTCTGAAGGCTCCACTGCAGCCCCCTGGCAGGACAGCAGCCTGCCCGCCAGCGCACTAATTCAATACCTGCAGCCTGGAGGTTAATTGGGTTCTCCTGACTGCTATCAGGTGCACACCTTTTAGTCCAGGGAACGCCGGTCTCTAGTTTCACTAGCTAACAGCTGTCAAGCTCTGCATTAATAAAACAGGAGAGTGTTTCTTGAGCCACCAGCCATCCTGATCAGATGTGGTGAGGATACGGTTTCTGAACAGCAAAACGAGCCGGGCAGACTGCAGAGACTGATGGTGGTGGGTGGGAGGCTTGGCTGCCCCATTGACAACTGGAGGGCAGCCCGACTCAGCCGTGAGCAGAGATGGTTTTGCATACCAAGATTGGTGCAGCTCAGCCCCACCATGGCACTGAAGGCAGCCAAGCAAGTATTTCTGTTCTGCTCAGACAAAGGGCGACGTGTTTATCTCTTCTCACTTCTTCTCTTACAAGAGCAAAGTGGAAAGTTTTATATGGTGGATATAGAACTTGGCACCCCTGTGAGCCTTTCATGAGCTCCATGATTTCCCAAAAACTGTCTGAAATTAGAACAGCGAGGGAGAACAGCCTGCAGCAAACATATCTTTATGGGATAAGCGTGAGCTCCCGTGTTGAAAACAACAAGAGCACAACAAAGCCTTAAAATGAGAACCCAAAGTAAGCTGAAGAATGGGAGGAGAGCACTGGCAGGACTTAGGGTTGATGCTCACAGGTGGTGGCACAGCAGCTCTCCCTCCCAGGACTATGCAGTACTCCAGCAAAGGCGTTCTGCACACCTGGACCACGCGACACAAGGCACAAACAAAACTCTTACACTAATACGTGCTCCTTCAAATTCAGCAGATATTTAGATATCAGCGTACACAGTTTAAGATTCTTCATAATATCTTCTGAAGCACTAAGCCAGCTTTACAGCTTGTGGCCAATGCAACAGAGAAGCTCAGGCACTTCTCTAAATCTTACACTGTCTTTCAACTAGAAAGAAAGAAACTAGATGGGAGGCTGCTCCCATCTTAATTTCACTTAATGGCACACACCAAAGGCTCCCAGGGGAAGCATCTTGCCCCAGCCCCACATCCCAGGAGCAAGCAGGGCATGGGGCAGCCAGACCCCAGGGGCAGGAGCCCCGCACCACGAGCTGAGAGGCAGCCCCACGGTACCCAGCTGTCACTGAGCCTTCAGTTTTCCTACCAGTGGAAAAGCTGGTTGATCTAAGCACTGGGAAAAATTATATTCGTAATAAGAAAATAATCAGAGTTGGCAGGAATAGCAAAACCAAGTACATCCAAGGGGGGTTTAAGAGAAAGCATTCATAAATATAGGCTAGACACACTTTAAAGTACGTTATTTAAAGTTAGGTAAACTAAGTTAAAGTATGCTATGTTAGAAGGCCAGCGGTATCCCAAGGTGCATTAAAAAGTGTGTCCAGAAGGGTGAGGAAGGTGAAGCCCCCATCTACTCTGCCCTGGAGGGGCCACATTTAGAATACTGTGCCCAGTTCTGGGCTCCCCGTGTCAAATCAGACAGGGATCTCTTAGAAGGGATGCAGTGCATGGCCACAAAGGTGATAAAGGGCCCAGAGCACCTCCTGCATGAGGAAAGGCTGAGTAACCTGGGCCTGCTCACCTGGGAAAAGACTGAGGGCGGATCTGATTATTTATATAAATATCTAAAGGGAGGTGGGATGCACACGGATGAGACCTGGCTCTTCTCAGTGCTGTGCAGTGATAGGACAAGGGGTAATGGCCTTTTTGTTTGAGGACTGACTTCCACATCTATAAGACCAGGCCCTCCAAAGGTCATTAATACTATAATATACACAAATATGGTCATTTGGACAGGAGAAGAGCAACTTCTTCATAGACCTGAGATGGGCAGGGAATGAAATGTATATTTTCCCAATCTTCAGGAGTTGTGCTGGTGTGTTGATAAGAGGAATGCTTTGGGAATGGAAATGAACGTCATCATCCTGGGTACAGCATGGTGTATGGGTGCTAAAGGAAAGATAAGAAACATCACACCACAAACACAGATCAGATCCCTAGCTGGGGTGGACTACATCAGTTTCCTATCAATACCTACATGTTTTATTTCTCCTTAGATTCCATGATCTACAGGACATGAAAGTAATTGAGCAGCTCCACTTTACTTCGTGTCCTGCGCTACAGCAGAACATCTCTTTCATTTTGTGTCCTCAGACACTAAAGGAGAAAAGCAGAAACCCCCACTATAACACAGCTGCATTCAAAGACAACCAGGTGCAGCCAAGAGCTGATTGAAAACAGGTGCAGCTTCATTCCACACCACTGATTCCTGAGCTGCAAAAGCGGAATCAAAGAGCAAAGGGTCCTTTTGGTCTTCCACCCCCAGCAGAGAAGAGAGAACACCGTCCTGCTAATTCTAGAAGCAGCTCCAAGGGATCCCAACTGGTACTGCACACTGCTGGCTTCGATCTCGCTTAGAAGCTAACGCTTCTCTGGGAGTTAATCAGACATAGATGGCAAACCAGTGACCCTGCAAAATGAATGGGCTGGGGAAATCAAGAACAGTTCTTCCAATCCAATAGAATAATCACGAACGACAAAATATACAAAAGTTGATTTATCTTACGATGCTCCAACAAGATAAAACATGCTTAGTAATGGCCCACCTTCACTTGCACACCCCGAAGTTACCGGCATCTCTTTCACAGTACTGAAGTGATCGCCCCCCTCCCTCCTGCTGTGACCCAGGGCAGTGGGAGCAGTGGAACACAGCTTCAAGGACCTTCCCTTTGCAACTGTAGCTTTTGCTATTGAAGTGTATTAGCCCATTCATTGCAGCTGATGGCTCAGGGAGATGCACACACCACAGTTCTGAGAAGCACCCCACCCCCAGGTGCCAGATTGAGCAGCATGAAAACAAGCACCTACAGCAAAGCCTACCTTGGAGTCTCTTTGCAAAGATCCTTGATAGGAACCTCTGTCCTACCACAACGCTGCATCTAATGCTAATACCAGTGCCCACCAGGACAGACCCCTCCGTTGGCATCTTGAGAAGCCTGACACCACTGGGACAATCTTGCCCCTCCTAACACAGAGCATCACCTACCAGCTCCCTGCCATGACTCCCTGGGACCTCCCTACTGCTCTTCATCCTACCAGGGAGGCAAAGGGACAAGAGCACTTCTCCATCACTGCAAGAAGAAATAGAAGCCAGTGGAGCACATTGTAGAAGGCTGTGGGAGGAGGGAGAACTGTGGTCTTGACTGGCAGCCTCCGCTGCCCCAATACCTTTAGATCTGAACTGCATTCAGAACAATCCCTGGGGACCCCATGGCACGGCTTGTTACCAGACTCCACGTCTCCCAAGCAGGAAGACCAGAGTGAGAGAAGACCGAATGCCTGGTAAGCACAACAAATACTACACAGAGTTGTAGCTCAGCTTTTCTTGCCACAGCTCTGTTGTAGAAATACCTTCTTCCGCAAGAGAACTGCCTGTAACAACACTAATCCAGCCAAGAACGCATTTGCAAACTGAACTCTAAAACCCAAAGCAGAAAGAAACTCCTCAATGTAATTTTGCCTTTGGTCCTGGACATCCTAAGCTGTGCTGCTGGGGGAAATCCCACTGACCGACACTCAGCTCCATCCCTTGGGACAGCCACCCTGAACAATAATAAATAAGGAGGTTAATATGTAGCTACAACTGGCACAAGATCGCGCTTATCTAACTTCACCTGAAAGAAAAATCAGAGCGCTGTAATAGCGCTGAAGATGATGAACCTTGTGACAAAAGGTAACTCCTCCAATTGGATCCACACCAGCAAAAGAGTTTTTTCTCACTTCGAAACTATTTTGGTAAGTCTCGGCCTTACCTTTCACATGGTAACACCAACCCACAGCAAACCCAACGTTCCACTGACTGGAGATGAATACTTACAGTTATGAAATCCCATTCTGGAACACCTGACTGCATTTTCACGACGTTCACCCCTTTCACATAGCAGAACAAACCGGCCGGGCGGCAGCATTTTATCTCATTCTGCTTGGCTAAGCAAGAAGCAAAGAGCCCTGCAGAGCCCTCCACACAGCACCTACTGGGGGCGTTAGTTTGACTCGAGCAATCTTTAGCTTCGGTAGCACACAACAGCTGAGGACAGGGATGTGTTTAAGCTGTGCCAGGACAGAAGCTTCTCCCTCAGCACTCACTGCAAGTCATCAAAACAGAACACCAAGCTTCCCTTATGCTGCCTGGTTGCCAAACTGCCCCTTCGTGCCACTGTTCCCTTGGAAGAGTGTGACTATGCAACGTGCACCACAATGGCTTCCACTCACACCAGTTGCATTTCTTCACCAGAGCACAAGTGAACCGTGGGTGCCCCATCCCCGGAGACCTGCGATGCCACAGGTGGGCCCTGAGCAGCCTCACCTGGTGTGACACACACCTGTGGCAGCAGTAGGGCTGGATGGTCTCGGAGCCCCATCCCAACCCGGTGATCCCAGTGGGGGTGCGTGGCACAGCAGCAGGGCTCCCAGCCCGGCTCACGGCGGTAAGCTCCCTGCCGGCAGTGACGGCTTCTCGAGGAGACACGGGGATTAGCAGCGTTTCTCAAGCCGCGAGTTCCCCGAGCCCTTTCTGCAGACGAGCCCCTCGGGCTGCTATAAATAGAGGTGAGGCTCTACGTGTAAATCATCGCGCGGCACCTCGTGAAATCCTCATTTCCACACCTGCCATCGCCTCCAACCCGAAGGCGCCAGCAGCGGAGCTCGCCGCGGCAGATGGTCACCGAAAGGAAGGGACCGAGCCTCGCCGCGGGGCGATGGGGAAACCGCAGCGCGGCTCCGGGCGCTGCTCGGAGCGGTGCCGCCCGGCCGCTGCAGGTGCTGAGGCGCGGCCCGACTCGCGGAGCGGTGCAGCATTGCGCCGCGCTTCCACAAAGCGCAAATCATCGCAGCGGAACTTTCCGGCTCCGGGAAACCGCCCCCCCCTCCCGCCCTCCCGGCTCAGCCCCACGCGCGATGCGCTCCGACGCTCCTCGCGGCGCAGCCCCGCGCCCGTCCCGCCCGCCCGCAGCGATGCGGCTCCCGGAGCCGCCCCGAGCCGCTTCCCCGGGCGGCGACAAAGCGGCGAGAGCGGTCGAGCGGAGCCCCGGGGCCGCTCTTTGTTGCGGCGGCGGAGGGCAGCGGCAGCCCCTCGGCTTCCCGCCCGGCTGCAGGAGGCGGCCGTACCTGGCTGCTGCTCTCGGCCGGCAGGTTCCTCAGCAGGATCTTGCGCCGGTTGCTCAGCTCCCGCCGGGTGACCGCCAGCCGCCTCGACACCTCCTCGGCTCCCAGCGGCGGCGGCCGAGCCCCGCGCGGCGGTGGAGGCGGCGGCTCGGCGGGCAGCCCCGCTCCGCGCTCGGCTGCCGCCGCCATCTTGCAGAGCCGCCCGGCCGAGCGGGGGGGGGAGCGCGGCGGTGGGCGGAGGGGGAACCGCGGGGCGCGACGAGCAGCCGGGCCCCGCCCCGCCGCCCTCGTCCTGCCCACGGCGGGGGGAGGGAAGAGGCCGAGCCGCCCCTCGAGCCGCCCGCAGCTGCAGAAATGGCGCGGAGCGGAGCCGCTCGCCTCGCCTACAGCCCGCTTGGCTGGGGGTGTGCGGTACCCGAAACGCCCCGAGCAACCGGCGGAGCAGCCCGAGGAGGAGAGCAACGCCCGGGAGCTGCCCGGCCGCAGCAATCCCTCCCTCAGGGCCGTGGCTGCCAGCAGCGCGATGGGCGCCGCGCTGCGCTCTGCTGCTACGAAGCAGCATCTGTACAGACGGCTCCGCTTTAAGCCCCGCTCGCTGAAACACCGCCGTGGTTCTGTTCAGCTCGTTCCTTCCCACAAGTTACTCGCGCTGCCGTTCACAGCGCACCAAATTCCGGGTTGTTGTTGTTTTTTTAACGCTGTCATCAGTTCGATAAAGGAACGAAGAATAAATAGATGCGGCCAGTTTTAGAATCGGGTCTGACCGCAAAGAGGGGGAGAAAGAAAAGCCAAGCCTGAAAAACAGCCCTCAGAAGGAAACTGGAAATGCAGCTGGGGTCAGAAGGGGTGTGTGTGGGCACGTCCTTATCAAGAGGGCCTCATTGTTGGTGTATTGCTCATGGCAAAGTGTTTGCGTGCTCACAGCCATCTGAACGCCGTTAGCATCGCCTTCCTACATGAAGCAGAAGCAGGAAAACACATTGTGGCAAATTATTTGGGTGAGAGTCGGTCTGAAGGACCCAGTGAGGCTGATGAGCGTTGGCTGAGGTACGGATAACCCGTGCCTAAGGATGTATAAACCATTAATAACCCAACCTGTGGCATTACCCCTGGGAAATACATAAAAGCTTGAGTAAAACTGCAAGAGTAGTTACAAACTGATTCAAGCTATGGCAGCAAGGAAGCCATACTAAAAACTGCCTTCTCTCAACCCATCCAAATCACATCAGCTTAGGAGATGTAAACGACTCAGGGCCAATGACTCAGTGTGAATATGAGCCCCCTCCTCAGAAACACGCAGCAGATGAAGCTATCAGAGTAGAAATCTGCCCAAATATTGTATGTTCAATGAAGCTAATGAAGCTGTAAAAGCAGAGTAATTAATTACCACATTAATTCTTCCAGTTTGAAGGTGGACATGCTGGTTCACCTGTATGTCGTTGGTAATTAATCACACCTGTAACAATTACCTTCTCAACAGCTGCTGTCGTCTCCATCTGATAGGCTGCAGGGCACCCAAGTGCAGCTCATTCCCAGCTGTGGTGCACTGCTAGAATTAGCATTTCAGGAATTAACACTTCAGGATTTGCTCTTGATTACAGACTGTCCTTCCAGGCGCAGACACTGTATACATACGTTTCTATGAGTACAGCTACTCACTTTCAAACCAAGCCCTCCATGTTGATGCTCTGCACTCTGAGCAGTCTTTGGTTTTCCGGTGCACTTCCATTAGGTTTCAGAATCGCTGCATAAGCAAAAAAGCAGTATTTAAATATTGTGGAGAACTAGAGTGATCTGTAAGTACAGCTTTGGTTGCATTGCTGGCTTGATGCTATTACAGCTAAGCCACTTTGCAGTAATTCATTTGTAGCTCGCTAAATTCTTTGTTAATTAAGAATAACGACCCTGTCCACAGGAGTGGCTTTTGCAGCTCTTCTAAGCTGGAGATTAACTTACCACGGTTCAAATGGACCAACAGGCTCTGATCTGTGCAGATAAAAGCCGAAGTTTTTTAGTCCCTGCTGGATTGCTGAGTGCGGGGGATACAGGGAATGGATCTGTAAGCTCTTCAGAAAATGGATTTCTTATAAGAAAGAGAAATCCAAACTGTTTTCTATAACCTGAAACTGAATCATTTTCCTATAGCGGGTGTCTGGGATCCATCAGTAGCTGAAAATTCCACATTCCTATTAAAATCCCCATTGCTAGCATCACTTCAAGCGGTGTTTTGTTCATGGTCCAAGTGCAAGCAATACCGTTCTCTTCAGCCTGTGCTATCCACAATGGTTGCCACCTCCTGCTGCTCCTTTTGTTCCATTTGACAGCTAACACCTCGAAACCCAAAGATGTAGACTCACATGCCATCAAAATTAGTTCTGCAACGACCACACAGGTGTGCCATCAACAAGGAGCTCCCATGTTTACCTCACACTTCCAAATCAATTACCTCTAGAACACAACAAATATGCCAAAAGAAGTTTGTTTTGCCCTGTTTCTTACAAATCTGAACGCTTTGGGCATTCTCGGTGTAACATTCATGCAATAACTGTGCGAATCACTAAGAAACAAATGGAACTTTGTATCAAATTCCCAAGCTAGCACAGTACAACAAGTAACTGATACCAGCAGCACCCCAATGGAACAAAACCTTCACCATTGCCCTTGGCTGCTGAGGCGATGCTGTAGCTGTGTGTCCCACTTGGACAACGCACTGCTTAACCATCAGAACAGCTCAGCATGTCTGGGCTGACATTTTGTTGAGGCAAGTATTGTGACACGGTTAGTCTTCCTAATTAATGGCTAAGCTCATTTTAATACCAGAGATCTTTTGATTGGGTTTGAGTTCTCCAGGCACTGAGGAATTGCAGTAATATAGGATCAGACTTCAGGGTGATCAGATCTCATCCCAGCAGTGCCCATCTTGTCTGAGAGATGCCAGATGGGCAACAGATTGCTCCAGAGCTCACAGCAGCCACATGCTTCGCTCAGAGATGCAGTCAATAAACAGATATTCCCAGTTAAATTATGCCTTATTTGTACAGGATGCAGCTCAGATTCACTGGAATTTGCCAGGTACTGCAGTGTGTGACCAAAGCTGGGCCAGTCCTTTACTCTGGAAACACTCTTCCATACAGACATAGAAACATTCCAAGTGACTTCGCCCACATCTGAACGTTTTCTTTTTAAGTGGGACGTGATAGCTGTTAAGCTCAGTGTAACACTGCTCCTAAGAGAGTCAGGGATGATGGATTAACTCAGAGATTGGTTAGCAACATCTCCATTTCCATTCTGTAGCACAGTGGTTTGCAAGTAAACAGTAAGAAGATAATGGAGGTTATAGAGTGAGTGACTATTGTCAGGAAACCATTGCACTGCAATAGAATGCAAGGGGCTGTTTTAGGAATCATCGTCTTTGCAGTAGAATTTATAACCTTTGTTACTTCGTGCATATCATTAGCAAAGCAGCGTGAAGGTTTTATCTGAAGACAACAAAAGCGTAGTAAAACAGCCAACAAACCACCATGAAACAAAGCCAGTTTCCTGACTAGTAATGGAGAATGGGAGACAGTGAGATCAAAGAGCTGCCCGTACAGTCCTTGCTCATTTCTGTCCCTGAGGGCTGGAACCTCTGCAACACCTCCTCCTCAAACAAACCTCCCACTGCTTTAAGTCACCGTTCTTCTTTTCACAGGCCTTATTTTCCCTCATCCAGATCCAATTTCAAATTAAGTAATAGCTAATTGACAGAAAGTATGTTTTGGCAATGTGCAAATATAAAAAGGCTTCTTTGGTTTCTAGTAAGAGCAGGTACAGCCCGCCCAGCACTCCTACAGGGTATTTTTATTGGCTACCCTCTGTTGGGGTGCTGCAAATGGTCGTTTCAAATCATTCTGTCCCAGCTTCTCCATAAGTGCCTATTTTCTAGGAGCTGGAAATGAATGCTGAGTGCTCACAGGAAAACATTAAATCATTCTGTGTTAAAACACAGCAAAATCATACCACCAAACCAAAGCCCTCCCCCGTGGAAATTATCACACCCCCGTCACTGTCTCATCTGCAGCCTCTACAGATTATAGACTTGAAGAATATCCTGGAGGTGAGTGACTGAATAACTGGTACATATTGGAACAGGCATCACATCAGCAATTGGGTTTGACTCAATGAACCGGTCCATGATTTATCCCTGCTAGCAGAGGTTGGAGGTTTGAAATACCACCACAATATTTTCTCCTTAAAAAACCACAGTGAACTTGTTAAATATGGAAAACTGGCATGGAGGACACAATGCAAGCTCAACTTTCCCAATGTGTTCTTAAAAAAAAATTTATGAGTTTAAAGTGTTCTGCTATTGGGTTATAAAAAGGTTCCCATAGAAACAGTCACGCAACAGAACTCTGTGCTATAAACACACTGAAGTGGTCTAACTAACTTGTACGTGTTCTGATGTGGAGCAAAAAAGCCTCCTCCACTCCCTGCCATCCAGGTTGCCTGGCTGTTAGAATAATAGCACGCTTTGGTTTGTGTATAGAGATCTCCTCAGTTAAGCTGCAAATAAAATAAAGATATTAAAGAGATTGGTTTTATTTTGCAGAATTTAGGTAATCTAGTTTAACTACTCTGCATTTAATCTCTCCCAGTTGCATACGATTTGCATACATTATACCAGGAGAATGGACAGCTGAAGCAAAACAAATGTTGAAGACTGACAGATAGGCTGACTGAAAATAAACTATCCGACCAAGTTCCTGGTTTCCTACTGGTCTCAGTGCCAACCTATCCCAGTGTGTCTGATTTTATACCTCTAGGTGTGCTGGAAGAGCATTAAAGTTAGAGAACACCAGTGCTGACCAAACTGGAAATACTCAGTAGCCTCATCTAAGGCCAATCCATTGCTCAACCGCTGTGATGCTGCCTATGCTTAAAGAGCAGCCTGCCAGCTTGACCAGAACTTCAGTGTGGTGTGGAAATACCTTTTCCTTCATATTATTTTCATGCAGACATTCTGCCTGTAAAAATTACCAGCTGGATGGTCTCAGAAGTGGGGGTTATTCACTTTATCTACAGAGCAGACGTCGTCACACATTGATGCCAGGTGGAGAGCAGGGTAGAAAGGTTCCTGTGCTATGCTTTCTGGCCAACAGTTTCCCTTCTTTGCTATCACTGTTTTTGCTCCATGTGTGGTAATAAGAGCAGAGAGCACTTGTTCAGGCAGCACTCAAAGGTGGTGCTTTTTCCAGGGTCAACTACAGAAATGTAAAACAAAACGCAGCAGTATCCACCTGCTCCCGAGTTTTTAGAGTAACACCATCTACCACCACCACTGATGGAACCAGCCCAGGAATACAAACTGCTTTGTTTTTTCCCCACAGAATTGAGATGAGCCCACTATGGTTCGGTCTTTGAGCTGAAAGTACAAATTCCACATCTAATGAATGTTCAGCCTGCCATCCAACTCATGCTCCTTGCTCAGGTCATCAGTATTGCAGTCTGGTATCACCGCTTTCTGATGGCATAAAATTGCTCTGCATTACAACAAAAGACTTGGTTAAACAGAGTAGATCTGATTATCTGAAGGAAACTCTTCCTTGTGTACTTTGGATGCCTGTTTTCCTTCGTTATAGCACTAGATTATCTGTTCACCAAAAATCTCCATGGAAGTTTGCAGCAGAGATGTAGGAAATTAAGCCTCTCCCCGGGACTGAACAGGCAATTAATGTATGTCACAGTGCAGGCTGCTGCACAGTCAGTAAATCACTCTGGAAACTGCTGTCCATGCGTGCCCTGAACTACTGCCAGCTCAGGCTCCCTTGGGCTCCAAGGCAGAGGATGGGAGCGACCCAGCCTCAAAACTACACCATCCAAAGCAGGTTATGGAGAAGGTGCTGGGGCAGGGAAGTATCAGCCTCATCTACTGAGATAGAACTGGCAGCAGTTCTGCACGAACACTGGCACACACACCAGTTATGTTTGGCACTCTGCTAACAAGGCAGGGTTTGGAGGACTTCACTCTTGGACTTGAGTGTCCAAATTCCACTGTAGCCTTGGCTCCAAAACGCAAGCCCTTCTGGGCCAAGGTCCTTCCATGACTCAGTTCAAAGCAAATAAACTAGAGAAAATAATCACCCCTCGTCAAGGAGATGAGCTGCAAATAAGTAATATAAAATATTCTGATGTCTGTATTATTTTTCTCCTGCTTGGGATCAGTGGCAAAATGGATACTGTGTGGAAAACCACAACCCAACAGAATTCACTGCTGCAGGAACCCATACCCCAAACAGCACTGAATGACAAAAGAGGGGAAACTTTAGCACAGGCTTCTTTAAAACCTCAGCCATAGCTGGGATTCTTTCTCAGAAGACAAATGAAAGGGCTATCTAAGAGCTATGAATACTGCAGATTAACCTTTACATTTGCATACAGCCTCCTGGATTACCTACACTCTCCTAAGGAGATCCAGGACTTCTGCATCTTATTTCCTCCCCTTTTCCAGCTTGCTGCCAGCTCTGCAATCATTCCTACTCTGACAAGTACATTTCCTCTCCTCATCTCCATTTCTGGGTGACTTTACTAAATAAAGCCTCTGAAAGCTACAGATCTCCTTTTGACCAGCCAAAGTCACAAGCACTGCACATGGGAACACCTGATGAATTCTCAACTGCCTTCTCTCTCCACGCCAAGGGTAAAGACAATATTTCATGGTGTAAGCTGCCTTATTAAATGCTCATAGGCTGGTTGTAACACACTCTTCTTTCCAAATCACATTTTTTATCGAGGCAATAATGTAAACAATCAAAAAAGGCTCCATTTTGAAGCAGCATACTCCGAACATATGAACAGCTTCCATCTTTAGCTTGGTTCCATGGATGGGTGACCTGCTTGGTATGTACAGGAAAAGTCAATACACTTCAGAGCGCTCAAAGACTGAAAGCATGATGTCTGTTTAACACTAGTGTGTGCAAACCAAAGGCAAAGCTCACTGTAATCTTTGGGGGGGAGGGGAAGCAAAAACTTGAAAAGAACTTTTTTTCTCCAGAAAAATGAAAGAAAACACACAGGACATTAAAACAACTAAGTAACTCATGGTCATGAATGCTACCTGTTATAAATAAGGAGCATACAGGATACAAATCCAAGTCAGGCAAACAGCTGCTCATTTGTGATCTTGTCCCACAGTCAACACAGTAAAATAATAATGGGGAGGGAAGGCCGTGGAACTGCACCTGCAATGAAAACGGGAGGGCTATCACACAGCTTCTTATAGAACCTATGTCAATGCTCCCTTTGTTATTTATCAGGCTTTGCTTTAAATGAACTCTAGATTCATTATCAGCATTATATTGGTTTGTGCTGAAACACAGTCAGCATTTGAATTTACCACCTGACACACCTTTGGAGAGCTGTTTGGGTTTTTCTTCCTTGGTTACTCCTTAATAGCAGCAGCTTTGGCACCTCTCATTACCTGGAGCACAAGGAAGGCTGTGCAGATCCCACGAACCAGGAACACTTTGTATGTCCTAGAACAGAAGTGGTGAGGCAGAAATGAGAGTCAGCTCATAAAAAAATAAAAGCAAGATAAAAGCAAGGGGCTTGTGATTGCTTGGACTTTTGGATAGCTGTTCAAAGAGCACTGTTATACTGCACTTGGATATCTTTCTGGTAGAGCTACAACAGAGAGCACTGCAGGCAGTTTCTGCCCAGCAGATAATTCTAACAACAACAGCATCTCTCTGTTGAGATATTTAGTTAGAGCTGGAATTAATAACTTGTTTCTCACTACAAACATGTTCCACAATCTCATCTGGGTTAAATTAAAATTGGCAGCAGAGCAGACACAAAGTGCAAATCAAGCCAGAGGTGTTCCCTCACTTTTGCTTCTGCTGCCTTACATGTAGGGGGACAATTCTAATCTTGCTTGCTCTAAAAAACTACAACTGGGGAGCAAATACTCAGTCTGGGGAGCTACCACTGCACAGTGAGACTCCTTCATAGGCAGAACGAGGTAACATTCGGGCTCTGTTTGCAAGTTGGTAACTTCCAAGGACGCTTTTGTAACACTGTGGCAGCTTTGGGCTCAAGTGATTGGAATAAATCAAGTCTTGGATACAGTGTCACATCTCACCTCTGAGCTTCAATGAGAACAACTGGAGTTCTGCAGAACCGGGGTTAGGAGAGCTCAGCTGCTACCTGCCCTCCATTCCGCTTCTTGGCCACGGGTGCTGTGGTTTGGTCAGGCAGTAACATTAAGGTAACGCATTTTCTTATAAAGGCAAACCTGAAAAAAAACAGCCATTTGTGCACTGCCCAACAGCCTCTGTTATATTAGACATTGTAGCAAACTGTGTCCACAGATGGAACCACAAACTGTTACAGGACACTCAATTCAGTCCTTTGAAAACACAGCACAGTGCTTAGTAGACTTCTAATGCTGTCTGGTCAGCAAAAGCAACCTCACAGCCCTTCTTACACAGAGCACCAAGGCCAATACAAGACATGACCGAGCGTTCAGTAGCACACGTGAGAACTGATTATCCCTGGTGAGACTGCAGAGTCACCAACTGCTTCCAAAGCGCTCCTTTCCAGGCTCAGAAAAGCAAACGGCTCTAAAACACCCCAACACGTTTATAGGCACAGTTCAGATACAGAGAGCTCCTAAAAACAAAAGCAACCTGCTCAAATGTTTCGTTCCTCATTCAGCCACTAAATCAATGGAAACGGAGACAGAACGATTTCCATCTAGCCAGGTATCCACAGAACTATACTTTATATACAGTTTATTTCACTAGAGATTTCAATTTTATACATAGTATAAAGGGGTATCCTGATATCACACATATAGTTATTTTACCGTACTGTTTAAGAACCAATTCTTTTTTTTTTTACATAATACAGTATGAAGTACCATATTAATTAAAACAAGTGATTTAAAAGAAACTACATATAAATGGATGTTTATCATACGCACAGTGCAAGAATGATTTTATATCACCGTAATCACAAAATGTGAATCTAAAATACAACACTGTGATTTAAAACTGATTGATGATGATGCTGCACTGTGTTGCAGTCAGGCTGATTCATCTCTGAGTTACCAAGCTATGTTAAAATCCAGACAAACAGCAGCAGCTTCTAATTATGATTTCAAACAGATCCCCCCCTCCGCAGTAACCCAAGTTTTACAGAGCACTGCTTTGTCCCTACTTCAGATCTTGATGGTGTCCTAAAGAAACATTACAATGGCACAGACTTCATTTGGAATTCTCTGGTAACCGATGCTAAAGAAATCCTTTATTACTGCCATACAGGAAACCTTTTGGGATGATCAAAGAGTTTTAGATGGAGAGATTTTTTTGGGTCAGAATTTGCAAAATTTTAGCAAGGAAATGCAGGATTTCTCCTCTGCAAATAGGAAGGAAATACTGCCGTGTAAATCAGGTTGTAAAATTAACAGAAAACAATTGTGGCAAAGAAAGCATTCGTAATGTAAACACGTCGGAGACGACTTCTTCATTTTCCCTTTTGCAGAGCGGGGCAGTGGATGAATACCAGCTAATAAGAAACAGACGTCTTCCTCAGAAGAACTACTTCACCATCACAGAATATATGTGGTAGCTGTTGAAAACTGCTAACGTTTTCTCCCCTCCCTCCCCCCCCGTAGTTTCAAGTTCAATAAATAGTAGAAAAATAATCCTTTACTTAAAAATCTCGAGATGCACTGTCCCAGGTTCCACACAGCAACTACAGGAGCAATGAACTTCCTAAGAGCATTTAAACTGCAGAGAGCCCGCCGGGCTCCCCCCGTTCCGTCTGGCACCTTTTTAGTCTTCAGCTGCACAGTTTTCTGCTCTTCCAGTTAAGGAAACCAAATCGTCTCTGGCTCTTTTAAGCTCTCCCTTCTCTTGGCTCAGCATAACAGGGCTTCCAAAGCTTCGGCTGCTGTATAAACTTGCATCCCTGGTTTTGGAGGTCTAACGTGCCTCCTGTTCCATTTTATTAAATGTTATGGCAGGTCCATTCATCAAGCACATTTCCCTTCCATTTCTGAGCCAACCTTACATTGTGAGAATGTAAAGCTCTTATGCCTAAGAGTTTACTCAGGAAGTTCGTTAAACTGTTCCTGGTAAAAAGCACAGAAACAAAGGTGCCCGTGGCTGCACGGATCGTGGTTCACAAGGTTTGCTGCTTGTGTCGTTCATTAGCATTCTGCATCCACAGTGTGTACGGTGACTGCAGCCTGTAAATGGTGGCTGTGGTGTAGAGTGGGGTGGTGCAACCGGTAGTGGTGAAACTTGTGGCTCAGCAGGGCCGCTGTCTGAGGTGGCGTGTCCAGGTCTAAGTCTTCGTCGTGGTTCCCAACATCCACACCAGCTGACAGCGGATCGTTATTGCACGGCGGATTTTCGCTGTCCTCCTGAGGACTCATAGTGCTGTAGCCTGGAAAACAAAACAGCAGAGCTAAGAACGAAAAGCCACACTTAGAGGCCAATATCCACAGCGCTCAGTGCCACACCCTGCTGCTATCAGACACAGCTGGCACTTGGCAGAGAATAAACAAGGAGTGGCTTCGGCCAAGAGAAAAGGAAGAAGAGACCTGAGACATGGGAACAGGTTGCCCAGTGGGGCTGTGGATGTCCCTTCCCTGGAAGCAATCAAGGCCAGGCTGGATGTGGCTGTGAGCAGCCTGGTCTAGAGGGAGACATCCCTGCCTGCAGCAGGGGATTGGAACTGGATGATCTTAAAGGTCCCTTCCAACCCAAACCATTCTGTGATTCTGTATTACTTGAATTTCACAAACAGACAAAACCTAAGTGGGTCCCACGACCTCTATCCCTATCCAGCTACATTTGTCCTAGTAAGGACCACTGCCTAATGCCAGGAGGTAACAAAGCTTTTTCACATTACCTTGGTGCATTATGTATAATCACATCATTATATTTTAGAAGGAACACTTTGCACCTGTTGGTGTCAACTTGCAAAAATCTCGCATATGTTTGCAATGCTGGTCAGCTTTCCATACAGTAAAGAAATTCACTGAATCTATATGGAAGTGTTTTGCACTGTTCCATTAAGCTCAACAGCACCAACTCTTCCAGTTGCTCCTCCAGGCATGCACACAGCATAGTTAAGGGGAGGCTCTCCCTTGGCTAAAATAACTGCTACCGAAGGCTGAGAGGTTGAAGAAAACCAGAGCAGCCATCTTTGTGGGTAATTAAACACTGCATTCACAGGGTTAGCCTAAGGAAATTACGTCACCTGAAAGCCAGCTAACAGCTAACTGTTGCAAGACAAGACTGTGCCTTCTCAGGGAAAAAGCCATCTTGTGACAGCTTCCTTTGGTGCTTTCTGTCCCTTTCTTTTGAAGCAGGTGCTTGTAGTTACTGTGCAATTTGACTTGACGCTGAAACCACTCAGAATCAGTTTGCAGTGTCCTAAACAAAAACACCTGAGTGTTTCTAAACATGGAAATGCAACAGAAGTTTAAAGAAATAAGGATGCTTCTTTAATTAGAATAACAATCCTTCTGAGAAAACTTTGGCTAAGAGTTGAAAAAAGAACCCCTAGTGCTTCTGAGCATCTCTGGTTTTCAAGTTTTCAACTTGAGACACCCAGATGAAGAGTGCTGGAAGTATCAGGCCAAGCACCCAAAGCTGGTTCTCTCTTTCTGTGTTCTGAGTTACGGTTTCTAGTTGGCAGAGGGGAATTGGGGAAGAAGAATGGGCAGCCCTCTGAAGAGGATGAAATGACAGAGACTGAAAATAGAAGTGCACGTTTCAGGTAGACGGGAACCCTGCTACTCCTTTTAACTAGGAAGACGGCAAGGATTTGCTATAAGAAATGGTGCGAGAGGAGCATTAGTCAAACAAATCTTTCTCAGTGCAGATAATCTGACCCCAAGTCCAGGATAATGCCTCCTAGAGCAAGACTGTCCCTCAGACGTCTGTTCACTCATGTTCCAAGGTTTTGCCCTCAAGACCTCCTGTCCCCCACCAATTCTATTAGAGCAACCACTGTCGTAACAATTGAACACATCTTCTACAAAGTAGATGGTCACTACGACATTCTGTTGCCTGTGGCAGACCACCTCGTCTAACCCTCTCTTAACTTACATTAAGTCCTCCTCATGAGACAACAGCATGATATCTTTTTAACTGCTTTTAAAACATAAGTAGTCTTAAAGTACGAGAGGTATACCACAGTTCTTGGAATCTAAACAGCATGTATGGTGTGTGTGTGGGGAGAGGGAGAAGAAACAAACACACAAGGTTGAACAGCCTCCACTGCTATACATGTACACAGTTAATGATGAGTATTATTTGCTTAGCAGTCACATAAGATGCCCTCTATGGGGATAGCACAGGCTGAATGTGCAGCAGAAAGGTTAAGGAGGCACCAGAGCTCTACTCCACACTTACTTTACCCTAGCAAATGCAGACATCCAGCATGTTGGTGGAATTTTATGAAAGATACACACAGAATCACTCAGGTTGGAAAAGACCTCAAAGATCATCAAGTCCAACCTCAAAACGTTCCATCAAAGGAAAAGGGCAGCAGAGACGCTGACTTATTGCTTTCTCTCTCTGAGCAGGAGAGGTCCGTTATCTCAACTGAAGATCTAAATTGTTCAGGTTGGTAGTGGAAAACCAGTATGATAAATATAGAAACATATCTGTCGGTCTGAATTCTGGTCATGCAATTAAGCTGGCAGATCCCAAGAATCAGATATAGGGACAGGATGGCATTTAGCTGCTTTTACACTCCCACCCCTTCACTAGACAGTATCATCTGCTGGAGGGCATCAAAACTGTTTAACTGTGAAGCAATAAGGCTGCAAAGGTGGTTTGTTTGGTTTTTTGTGGCCTTATCTGTAACATGCCAGACCTGTGAGTAACAACCATCATTAAAGCTGTGACCAGGATGGTGATTCAGAGTCTTACCGTGGTCGCTCTCTGTTCCTGATCGACCCCAATATCGGCGTCTGCGTTCTGGGCTGTGGGCATGCCGCTCTATTACCGCTGCTATGAATCGGGTGTTACTGACTGGGGCAGAAAAAGAAACAGAACTGGTTTAAAAGAAAAGTGCTTTGACTGACTGTTATCCGTGGGACACAGCAGGCACAGTGAAACGGGCTTTCTGCAAAATGACTGCTCAAATACTGCTATTTTAAGACCGTCAAGTGACAGAGCAGTGGGAGTAAAGATAAAGCTGTATCTAAACATAGAATAGATCAAGATTCATTCAAACCCATTCACTTGAAATAAGCCATTTAGAGAATTATCCTACCCATGCTAAAGAACCCACGGCAGCACCGCATGCCCGCTCAAACTGGAGCTAACAATGTCTTGGAGAAGCAGTAGATGCAAGGCATCAAACGCAGATGTGCTCACTTCTCCACCTGTAAGTGCTGACGTAGTTTAGAGTCTTGGGAGCTGTTTTAGCCCTCTCTCAGTGAGGGATCAGAACCAGGGACCTGGTCTGAATCCCAGGCTCTCCCAGGGTTTTGGTGCACCTGCTTCATTTTGCAATACAGCACCATTACATGCAAAGTGCCATTTTTACTGGCTGGTAAATTAAAATGAGAGTCCTAAATCAAAGCAAGATAGATTTACTGACACATTTGTTGAAGACTTGTCCTCTCCTTTCCAAGGCTGAACAAAGGTAGCAGCTTTGCATACCCTGTATTGTCACAGTTGTAATTTCTAAGCTGTGGCTCAGCTGCTGCTGGAAATGGTCGTGACAGGGAACATAAGAGACAAACTTCCTCCACACCGATCAGAGTCATTTTAAAATAAGAAACATCATTCTAAAACTAAGAAATGTAAATGAGACTGAAAGTGCACTCGAAGTTACTACTTAAGTTAAAACACTGCAAAGACATTTTCTACTGCTTATCAGCACAACATTTCCTCATATGTTTTTAATTCCAGCTTATTAAGAAAACAAACAGCTCATTTAATCTAACCTTTCTCTTACAGCCAAGTGATTTGGTACTTACTGATTCCTCTGTCTTCATGGCTGTCATCGTCCCTCTCGTCCCTATCGTTTTCCAGGTTCGACATACGCACTGACATTTCTACACACCATTACAAACAGAAAAATGCAACTGTTAAGAGAAAAATTTTGGATCAACTTACTAACGGCTGTCACCCTGGTAAGACAGTGGAAGCACTTTGCATTACTGTGCAGGCTGAGCTTGGCGTGCTTTGTTTCCAAGACAGATGGGGCATGGGGATATCTTTTTGTATCTGCGATACAAACGGCACACTGAGCAGAAGCAGGGATACACATAAGAAACAGGCACGATCCAAACAACCCAAGCAGGAGGGCTGTGAAAGATGTACTCCCCAAATCACCACTCCTGTGCAGAAGTGAACATGTATAACCAGGGTGTTGTGGCAAGGCACACAGAGCTGTGAACCTGGGCTTATCGTCTGAGCTCTGGAAAAATCCTAACTTCAGCTTCCCGACAGGAACAACAAGCAATGCTGTTGAGTTCCTTGGACAGACTTCTGCAAGCAGCAGGTCAGCCTGCACCCAGAAGAGGGCAGCAATACACAGGCACCCTTATGAGGACAGGACCTTACTTTTACAGAGGCTGGCAAGAGAGAAATTAAAAGAGGGTGAAGCATAGAAGAGAGAAACAAAACCAGGGTGGTTTGTTTGTTTGTTTTGCCTGTGGCTTTAACTCCCACATACTACTTCCTCTCTCAATATTTACTTGGAATGAGTCCAGAGGAGAGCCTCTAAGATGATCAGAGCACCTCTCCTATGAAGAAAGGTTGAGGGAACTGGGCTTGTTCAGCTTAGAGAAGGATCCAGGGAGACCTCATTGTGGCCTTCCACTACTTGAAGGGAGCGTATAAACAGGAGGGGGAACGGCTGTTTGTGAGGGTGGGCAGTGATAGGACAAGGGGGAATGGTTGTAAGCTGAGACAGGGGAGGTTTAGGTTGGATCTTAGGAGGAAGTTTTTCACCCCAGAGGGTGGTGACGCACTGGAACAGGTTGCCCAAGGAGGCTGTGGATGCCCCATCCCTGCAGGCATTCAAGGCCAGGCTGGATGTGGCTCTGGGCAGCCTGGGCTGCTGGTTGGTGACCCTGCACACAGCAGGGGGTTGGAGCTGGATGAGCACTGTGGGCCTTTGCAACCCAGGCCGTTCTATGATTCCCTGACTAATCAGCTCACCCTGTGCTGCCAAAGGTGACATGTGCTGGTGACTCCTCCGATGTATCTGGTGACGATACGCATACACTGCTAGGACAAGCACCATAATGCAGCCCATGATGCCTCCTGCCACTGGGCCAACCGGTGCACTTTTTATCATGTTCAGAGTGATTACTTCATCTCCTAAAACAAACAAGGGACAAAACAGAGGGGAAAAAAATAACATCAATGCTCTGCAGAAAGGTGTAAGAGTTTCTAGGTGTGCAAATGCACACACAGGAAAGCACCCTTTAAACAGGAGAAGATATCTGGAAAGAGCAACATCTGAAGGTCACAAATGTGCTAAGTATATTCAGCCACATGTCATGACTGTCAAAAATCCCATGCCTGGGACAGCCCCGATGCCTTGGTTTTTTAATTACCTTAAAATTCCTTTATGTTCTATTTTATGCTCATTCACCTCTAGCATAGAAGACAAATTTGAAAGTGTGCTCTGACACTCTAAGCACACATTACTGACTACAAAGAGTAAATGTAGCATCTGTTCAGAAGAGCAGTTACCTATTGCTCCCAGGTCATCCACATATGGGCTCTTGGCTCCCACGATGCCACCAAAGCATTCCTTCTGAGGGGCACAGTAGGACTTATCCAGATGGGTCTTCCCATCGCTGTCTACCATGCACCACTCACAGTCCAACACACCAAAGCAATCCCTGAAAATTAAAACCAGAAGACCACCACGTTTACTGTCCATTCCAGAACTTTTCACTTGGCATCGTTTTAGAATCAAGAGATGAAAGGAGGCCAAAATCATCTATAAACCTGAATACTACGTAACGTTTGGCCAAAAAAACTTATCAGTAAAATGCTCAGGTAGCACGAGGTAAGTTAGACAGGGGACCTGCAACTTGAGCTCAGATTTCCAAGCCTGTTAGTCTTCTTTTTCTTCCTCTCTCACACTGAGTAAAGACAGAACTTCCTTTTTAACTCTTCTAATATGACATTTCTCAGCATAGTAAAGCCCGACTGAGGTTCCACCCTTTTTCTGCAATCCTCTGCAAGATGTAAGACAGGATTTGGAAGCCTGGTCACAGCACAATGTGTTCTAGCAATCTCAGCTCCCTAGAGACCACTCATAACTAACAAAAAATAAATAGACCCTCAAGCTTCTTCACATAATGCCTGGAGTAGAAGAGAGAAGCAGGAAGCTGACAGGCAGCTAACATCCCCAGTGCACTCCAAGGTAACCCCTACTGAAGTACTGTCTCATTTCTCTAAGCACTTTGATCCACATCTTCCCTCAAAAGGCAAACACGGCAGTGCCGCCTGCTTTGCTAAAAGGAAGAATTTGTCCCTTCAACAGCAAATCTTGTACTTGCACAACCCTCAGTTCTTCACATAGTCACAAAGTGTGACTGGAAAGCATTTGTTTGCTATTAGTGGTGCTGTGTGGCTCGGTGATATTGAGGTCTTATGTTTCTGAACTGCAGCATGATGTTATCGTTGGTGTGTGCTATAATATCTCATCCTGGCATTGCATTTCCTTTTTTGTCCCTTCTTTTCTTGTTCGAACTGTGGAAGGAGGAGCTGTTTTCACTTTAAGAAACAACATGAATTATTTCAGGAACAGCGTATATCTTCAGGGAGGGAGAAGGGCACTTTACCCGCTCTCCGTTCTCTGATTGCACTGAGTGTTAATGCACTGAGGGAGTGCATCCTGCAGGCTGGGATCGATTGCTGTGAAAGTCATTGGCTCCTGGTGAACTTCACAGCTTGGATTCCTATATTGGGGCAAAAGGAAAAGCCCTGAATTAGAAGTTGCAGTCAAGGGACAAAAAACATAATCACCTTTACCCATTAACCAACCATATGCTTAATTATCCTGAATAATGCTGTGTGTTTATCCTGGTCAGTGTGAGCAAACACTTTATTCTGTTAGCTTTCATTACACCCCGTTTGCTCTCACCTGCTCTCAGCATTCGTGAGGTTGCCGGTGCATTCGTTTACCTCCAGAGGGCACTCACATGGGCATTCACATTCATTCTGCTCCATTCTTGAGAGACAAGAAACACAAAACCAACATATTACACATCACTCCGATCTTAACCCCGCAGTGCAGCTGCATAAGGGCTGCCCACCATGGAGAAAGCAGCTCGGTATCCTTTCTCTTACCCCCGGGAATGCAGGGATTGCTCCTATTCTGCGCTGGGGTTGAGGACAATGCATTAACTGAACTCCCAGATCAGTTTCCCACCCACTGAAACTGAAAAAGCAGACGGCCCCGGGCAAGTCTGAGAGCCAGATGTAAGGATCCTTCTTTCCAGTGCAACAAACATATGGTGCAGCCAAAATCTCCTGCAGTCGCTGGGACCCCCATGATGAAAAACTACACGTCAACTCGTATAAGATTGTGGGTATTAATACGCCAGAACAAAGGGCCTGATCCACTGCTAACTCCCCCTGACAAACTAAATCAGTTGTGGTCTTAAACCTTATCCACACATGACATATGAACACATCAAGAATAAACTACTCTTAATATAGTGACAATACAGATTAAAGGACTAAAGGAATGCTAAATCACCACGTCCCTTACAAACAGCACGGGTAAATTTTGGTTTCACTTCAGTTTTGCACTCCATGTTTTCATTTAACTTATAAAATAAACAGGTTATAAGAAGCACGCTATAAATGCCCACTTGTGCCGTATCTCCAGCTGACCTGTGGCAGTTCAGACACAGCCTGTCCACCATACTGCAGGCGCAGAAAGCAAGAGAATCACAGGTCTCGTTGACGATGCCCACAAAGGCATTGGTGCCTGGTATTCTTGTCAGCCTGTACTTGGAGCAGTGGCTGCCATGCACAAGGTTTGTCAGATCTCCCTAAGGAAAAACAAGCTGTTGTTAATGGCACAGCAAGAAGCCTGGTCCTCAGGGAGCTTCACTATTTTCCCCTTCTGAAAAATGCAGAGCAGACAGAGCAGAAATGTACAGAGACTTGCCTTTAGAAATAAGAGGCTCATACAACTGTTTATCAACCTGTCAAGCTTTGCTCGCCTTCCAGACTACAACAAGGCGAAAGGATTTTGCTGAGGATGGAAAAAATGCACTTAGTTTGTAACCATCACTGTACAGCTGTGATCTATTTGGTAGGCCAACTCCATTCTGATTCCAATTTGCACAGCGCAACCTTAAGGCTTTGCTCTGTCCCATGCAGTTTCCTTTAGAGTAATACGCTTCCTGCTTTGCATTTCAAATGCGGGGGAAGCCTTTTAAGTCTACCTGACATAAATCAATGTATTCTGACATAATGTTCAAATATTTCTGACACTCATTTCCCACCTTCTCTTCTCATTAAACATTGAAAAGTATTATTTAAAGAACAACTCCTCCCACAGAGCTTAGCATCTTTTCAGTCATTCTGCAGTTGTCTTGCAAGGGGGGATTTGTGGCACTGCAGTCAGCATTCACCATACAGCAAGAGATGACAGACCCTGGCGTGGACCTCTAAGCACGGCTGAGCACAAGCGGAATCCACACCTCCAGTCTGCAGTCTGACAAGTGATATTCTGAAAGTGCTCATGCACATTCCATCAGTAAACACATCTGTTTTCTTGCCTAACAAACCTCTCTCATTTTCGTGATGCTGGACTAGGCTTTGCAGACACCAACCACAGCTGCCCATCCGTAATCCCTTGTGTGTCAACTGACTTCTCAAGCGAGAACTATTTGTGCAGTCCGGATCACTGATTCCATGTTTGGATGAGGGTGAACAGAGGCCAACCCACACAGCAGGCGGGCTTAGACTCATGTCTGCTGATCCTGGCAAGGGTTCCTGTTACCACCAAGAGAAACCCAACCCAACCAAAGTACATTCAAAAGCAAAATAATAATTAAAAGGAGCAAAACAAAAGAAAAAACCCAGCACACTTACCACCAGGCTGGTATTAAATTTATAAAAGCGCTGAACTGTTCTGTCACTGAAGCTGTTGCAGAGGTTTTTCTTGACAAAATTCGGGTGGTTAAGAATGTCATTTGCTACCAAGGGCTCCTGAGTGGAAAAAACACACACGGGATTTCATGCCTTTCAGACCAGGCACAAACAACAACTTCTCTGCAGTCCTTCCCACCTCAGAAGCTGGAAGAGGTAAGAACAGACCATGGAAAAAGAAGCCAGACCTTGTGTGTAATGTGCTGCTGCTCTACCGGCGCGTGTCCTTTGGGATCGATGAGGGTTGGGTGTGCCACCAGGTACCCTCTGTCCTCCATGATAAAGCACCTGCCCGTGGCAAGAAGAGCAAACAACCTTCCTTTAGACTTTCTTACTAATTAAAGGGAGGTTTCACACTCATTAAATGACATCCCACCCCAGAGAAAACACATGGGCATCATTCACAGCCTCCCCAACTGCTTCATTCCCGTTCCAGCAATTCCCAAAGGGAGGAGGTTACTGCGGCCACTCAGCACCACCCAAAGTCTACAGCGGAGTCAGGAAAACATTTTAGACTTTTGCTTCTTTTTTTTCCCCCCTTCTTTTTATTCCACCAAACTTATAGGGGTTTGCATTAGAATCTTGCATTGTGGATGTTGTGTCTTCCCATGTAACATCTTCAAGATGCTGAAGGAAACAGGAGAACTAATAGGCTAACCAATAGTGTGACTGAAATGATGGAGAGAAAAGCTTTGTAGAGATCCATTTAAAAACGAACAAATTCCTGCCAAGGAGTTGGAACTGATGTCTCTGATCCTGTGAGTATTTATGGAAAGGCTCTAAGCATTAGCTCCAGCTTCTTTGTTGTAATATTATATAAGACGCATGTAATAATATGCTTGAAAATTCCAACTTAGGGAATGCAGAACAGAGGAAATTATCTGATTCTTTTATTATTAACAGCTTTTAACTGGAGAGGGGAAAAAAAAAAAAAAAAGAATGCCAAACCAGAAATCCTGATACGCATTTTAAACACAATAAGGATATACAAAAAATACCAAAACCAGGATGACAGAAAACCACTTCCCTTCTCAAACGTAGAGTTTGAAAACAAAGAAACAACAACAGTGCCCAAACCATGTTATCACATTAATCCAGATCCAAACTGGAGCCTCTCCCCAGCCACGTGATTTTTCAAAAGCCAAGGAAAAAGGAACAACTCCATTCACACAGGTCAAATTCAATTAGCTGCTCCAGATGGAACTGGACCTATTGCAGCTACGGCTGTGCTGGGTACCCTCTAAAAGCCAGCAAAAGTATATTTTAATAAAAATTGTTAAAATGAAAAGAGTTGGACTCATCATTACTACATGTGAATATTGACTGCTCTCAGTCACTGGGTAGGTCACTGTCCCCACAGAAGGAGATATCTAGGGCAACCCCAAATGAAAACAAACAGAAAAGAAGTGTGTTCATTTAATAAAGCTGGGTTGTTCTTATGCAGGGTTTCAGTGAAGCCTAACTAGAATCAATGGAAATCTTCCTTTTTGCACTACTGATGACAGTTTTCTTAGCTCATGACCTTGACCACATCATCTTTAAGGAGAAGAACAAGCACAAGTTCTAGTGCAAATCAGAGAACAGACATTGTTGCCCAAAGAGGCTGTGGATGCCCCATCCCTGCAGGCATTCAAGGCCAGGCTGGATGTGGCTCTGGGCAGCCTGGGCTGCTGGTTGGCAACCCTGCACACAGCAGGGGGTTGGAACTGGATGAGCACTGTGGGCTTTCTCAGCCCATGCCATTCTGTGATTCTATGAATGTAATGGAATTCCACAGTAAGACAGGACGGAAAGTACCAGTGGGTTATCAGGCCTGATAGTAAAGAAACAGAACAGAACAGTGAAGACAAGCATAAACAGAAAGAACAGGCTTTACCTAATTTTATTTCCTCCATCTTGGTTACAAACTGGCAGCAGATCCATGAGAACTTTGTAGAAGTACCGCAGGGTGAAGTCAATGCCCATCACAGCCACTGAATGCCCTGAAGACATCTGTGCACTGCAGAAGGGGGAAACAAAGCATGTAAAACACCAACTCAAATCCATACCTACACACTGAAGCTCAGTTCACTCTGGACGCATCTAAACGAGCAGGTACAGTAACTGTAGCTAATGAAAACAATCTCTTATCAATCTATTCTCCACTGTTCAGGACGGAACAACTCTGCTTTCCAAATGAAACAGTCAATGCATACCAATAACTCAATCTAGATCCAATCACTACATATTTCCACCTATGACTTCCCAACGCAAAGTAGGACTATAGATCCCCCATCATGTTTTGATTCGGTATTTTCCTTCCACTGTAGGGCAACCATAGAACAAACATTTAGGGAAAAGGCAGAACATGAAGTCGCTGTGGCTGCCTCTGTGCCTGCTTATGGAAAGCAGCAGGAAAGGCTGTTGTGCATTGCAATATCATGCTCACACTGAAAATGTGCTCGTGTGCCTACTTCTATCAGTTCAGGAATGCACTCGGTTGCCTTAGCAACTGATACATCAAAGCCTACAGGACAGTCTCAGGCTGATGCATGGAAGTATATTTTCTCATAGCTCTATAATGGTAAAGAAGTGCTAGTTTTGCTCAGTCTCATCTTTTTAACGTTCCTCACCATCAGAACAGTGATTGTACAGCGGTTTACTGATGCAAGCTGCATTAAGTAACTTCTTGCATGAGTCTTCTATTCCCAGACTCCAAAGAAGAAGGAAGATGTACATGAAATGGGAATTCCAGACAAACTGATGTTACTGAAACCCACACAGCTGTTTCTAATGAGTAAATCTATTAACTCCACTGATCCCCTTCTGTCCCCCCCCACTCTTTTTTTTTTCTTTAGGGATTATAACTACATGTGACTATAAGCCTTAGAGGTCATATTTACCCAGGAATCACACTTACATCTGCCAAACTTCATTTAACTCTTCGTTAATCATGTTCTAATAACCCATGCAACCTCTACGTTCTTAAAGCCAGCTGGAATACCTCCCTAGATAAAAATCACAACTTTGATTAAGTGCACTTCTCTTCTTACAGAAGTGCTCATTTCCCTTGAAGAGATCTCTCTGTGAAAAGCATCACACAGGCACCAGGCAGTGCTGCTCCTGACAAAGAAGGGGCAGATGTTGTGTGCTGGAAAACCTCAGATGGAGCTGAGATGTGTCCAAGAACAGAAAAACTGCCCCGAACTCTGCTGGCTTTGGGATCTGGATTTACCAGTGCAGTGTCAGAATTCACCTCCTTACCAGTCAGCTTTTAGATAGCAAAGAAGCCATGTGCTCAGTGAAGAGCCTCCATATAGAAACCTGACTATTTCTGAATCTCGGGAGAGTTTATTACAGTGTGATTTAGTACATATTCTACCCATCAAAACCCTTTAAGCACCTTACGTCTCAAAATGAACCCCTCCTTATGCTGGGGGCCTGGAAGGAGAGAGGTGAAACAAAGCCTGGTCCTTGAGGAAAGGGTCACTTTGCACTGACTAGGTTTGCAGCAATATTAACTGCACGAGAATGATGGAAACACTGAGATTCTCCCAATGAAGCAATCCCTTTCCCTCTCCCCGATTCCCACCTTATATAAGTGAAGTTTCATCTCACAGTCAGCCAGCAGCACCTTCTCACTCACTCAGTCATTCCTTATGCTTTTATGATTCACACACTAAAACCTCCTTCTGAATATAAACCTATTCCTATCCCAGGGATATCCTATTTCCAGCAAATCTACACAAGGTTATATAGCATTTTGTCAAATGCACTATAAAACCAGGTTGGTTTTCAGTTCTTGATCTCACCCTGTTTCTCTCCTATCCAAAACAAATCTCTTTAGAAGATAATTGAGAATATTCTTACTTGACGCAGACCCAGAAACACAACTCACCTGGAAGAGTGAATGGTGTGACTGATGGTAACGACGTAGCCCGCCCCTCCTACATCTAAATAAGGACCAGTAAAGGTAATTAGTCCTGGATTGGCCACTGCATGCAAGTACCTAAGGGAAGCAAAAGAAACATTGGTTATTAGGGAAAAAGTGTGACTTTAACATTTAAGACCATATCCTTGATTTGGTAGAAACGGAGCCAAGCATTAAATTCTGCACGCTGACAACGACGTGCTACCAAATTCATGTTTCTTAACACTAAACAAGTTCCTAAGCATGATTTATAAAGCATTCTAACTGCTGGAAATACTTTAGCGTGTGAGAAAGCCGTCAGCTCCCTTCCCTCTGCCCCAGAACACCAGCTAACAGGGCTGTGCTGCACTGCACAAGCAGCCTGACTTCTAAATAAAAAAAATAAGATGGCTTTTGTCTGGTGTTGCATCAGAAATGAAAATAATGAGAGGCCTTTACAGTCCCTTGCCTCACTGCAAAAACAGAGCAATATTCCATCACGTTATCTGTCAGCAAAAACACAAGCAACGACAAAGAGGAAGAAAACCTGAAGAAAAGATAATCAAAATGAAGGGCAATGATTTTCCAGGGGAAACGTGGGTTGAGGAGCTCCAGCACGAGCCTGTGTGCAGCTGGAGGCACTGCAGCCATCCAGGGGCTCACTCAGAGTCACAGCAGGGCAGCACCTGGCTGCCTGCTTCCAACAAAGCGCGTGTCACAACACACGCCACGCTTCTCACCAGTCTCAGGCTCTCATTTGTAATGTATACAAATATTTTCCCCAAATCAGCTGCCAGGGCATAATTAATAGCTTGCAGACAAGGCAGCCGATTCCTGTTTTACAGCAGTGTGGGAACCCACTGCAAACAAACAAACAAACAAACAAGAGGACTGAAATATTCACAGCCAAAGGAGGCACAAGGAGCTGAAAACACTTCAGAGAGCTGAATTAGTGAATCCCTGCAGGGGATGCTCTCTTTCTGAATATTTATATTCCCATCTGCTACAGCAGGGATATGAAACAGAAGCTATCATTTAAAATAAAGGGGTTGGCATTAGAAGCAAGAGAGGGTTTAAGTAGTGGCATGTACGCATGCAGCCTTTCACCCACAATGACAACATTTCTACTTAAGCACTTTACAGCTGACCGTAACAACCCAGGCTATGAAATCGATACCAAATCTTTTCCTCATTGCCCGGCCAGATTATCCAAAGCTTTGATAACAGAACCCTAAAACTCACCATTGTCTCCTGGTGGGATCAAATGCTTTGTCCATGAGGGAACCGGGGTAAATTCGGAGCACCCCATTGGGGGTTGCTATGTAACGGCGCACAATATAACTGTTCAACTGTTCATAACTACTCATTTCCATTTGTGTCATCCATTCATCTGTGACGTGACTGGTAGCCATTACTTCATTTCTGACAGAGAACTGCAAAACAAAGGCAGACCTAGCAGGGTTCCTCTAAGACTTGCATGAAAAGATAATAAGCTGCTCGCGGGGTTTCCTAAAGCTCCACCGGAGATCATCTAAACTCAATTACTTGTTTAAAGTCTTCTCACACCAGACATCCTAAGCAAAGGAAAAGCTTATTATAATGAAATACCGTTGTTGTTATCTCTGTGGCTTTTTTAATTCAGATAAACAAAAATAGTGCTCCGCTTGCAGAAAAAAAAACCAGAGTTTTCACATCTACATGCCTAAAAACACTACAATAATTTTCACTTAGAATTTCCTGCAGCTTTATTTATTCTCCTGTTCATTTCAATAGTTGCTCATCCACTTTTTTTTTCCTGCCTCCTGAGGAATGATGCTCTGTCCTCTCTTTGCTCCTTGAGGCCCATGGCCATCTCTCCAGCCATAAGGATACCACTCCAAAGCACCGCTACTGCCCTATAGCCCTAAGAGCATCAGGAGATAAATGCAGGTGCTGCATTCAGGTATTGCCCTCTGGGATGAACGTAGTACAAGCTGACCATTCAGAAGGTCAAGCCAAAGACCCCAGCTGGAAAGAAAGCAGGGACAGAAGCGCAGCCAACAGCAAAGATGTACCTTAAGGCCAGGATTAGCAATCAGGCGCGTGTTGTCGCTGAGGTACGCCGTGTAGTGCTCTACCATCCGCTTTGTCTCGGGCTGGCTGAGATGTTCATAAGGAGAAGAGAAGCTGCCCGCAGAGAGCATTACCGTAGGGCTTTCTAAAGAGGGCAAAACATTATAGAAAGTTAAGGACAGTGAATTGCATGTACCACATTGTGAATGCCTTCACACCATGAAAGCGTGTCTGATGTGTTCTATCTGAGGATATGTGGCAGAATTACACTAGTTGTGCTCTTCATTCCTCTCAAAAGCAAACCCAGAGGGAGGCAGTGCAAGAACTGGAGGAACCCAGCAGCAATTGTCCAGACCTCACCCAGCCAGAGCTGGTCCTATGAAAGCATGGTCCAGTATCAAAGCACCTGCACTCCAAAGCGCCTGAATGCTGCACAAAACAAAGCATGGGGTGGATGATGCAGCACCACATGGCAAGGCATACAAACCCTAAGGGACTTCAGCTCTCATGGCAAACAACACCACAAACTCCAAAGCCCGAAGCCAGCTCAACCCAACAGAGCATGCTTACTTGCTCACTGCTGGTGAACTACCTTTCTCATTTCAAACACAGAAGTGGCAAAATTATCCACTCACTCTGATCTCTATGGGTTATTTGGTAAATCCCAGCGCCCCCATTCTCAAAGTCTAAATAACTTCTAATTGTTATTTTTTGAAAACCTACAGAAGTTGGTTTCCATTAAGAGAACAAGACTTCATGATAAAGAGGTAGAGATTAATTATCCATGTTTAGATTGTCTATGGCAGAAGAAAACACAAAAGAGCAACTTTCAGTTCCAGCTAAAGAACAGCCAAAGTATTACAAGAGCAGAAGAGGAAGCTCACCAAGAAACGTGTAGCTGGCTGGGGTGTTTTTCAGAGCAGATCAGAAAGTAAACATTCATTGTGCAGAAAATGTAATACCTGAAAGCTTTTTCTTTTTAAAAGGAAAATGATGAAGGTTGAGAAGAACATCTTTTCTGAATATCTGACCCATGGACCCCAATTTCTAAGTACATAATGGTCTCCATAGGAAAAAGAACAATCACTGGAGTAAGTGATCTGCTTTTATTCACATCCCTCTAAAACATATCACCACACATCCAGGAACCACGTGCACTGCAGCCATCACTTATGAACTTCTGATACAGGCCTTCATCTGCTTCCCAGACCAAATATTCTGATATGACTGCATGGTGCTTTGTATGAAGTTTTTCCTCTTGTCAGCTTAATACCGTGTTTTTGGGTTATTTTCTATTTCTATCTTATCTTTCTGGATATAAAGCAATCAAGATAGGCAGCACATTAAAGAAAGAAAGAAAAAAACCCAACACCCTGCATTTTAAACAACTGACAAAGCAATTTCTGTAGGTTTCCTTTGGAAATGCCCCCATTACTCCTCCAGTCTAATCCCATTTAGCTGTTTGTGGCACTGCAACACAGATAAGAAAATACCACAACTGTGGCTCTAACACACCGTGAGACCCTCAAGCTTTGCTACAAACAAAAGCAGTTAATTTAGAACTTATAAAATAGCACAGATTTAAGTACTGACCTGAGGCTTTTTACTGAAGTGTAAATGCTTGCAACTTTATACATATATAAAAAAAACAAACCTATGTTCTTAGGATATATTCACAGAACTCATCGTAGAATGATGTCAATAAGCCATTTTGCAGCCAAGGGAACAGAATGCAGTGAGATATCTTTCCCACTCCTCTTTCTGGAAACTCAATCAATACTGACAGTGCTGTGACCTCCCCCCCCCCCCAGCTCCACTGCTCTCACCCACTCCAGTGCTCACCAATGAGAAAGTTAGCTCAGATCAATGGAGAGAACAGACCAGTGGGTATGGCTGATAAGAGAATCAGCTCTGGAATAAAACGTCCCTCAAGAGGACGATATTGCCAGCATTTTATGAGCACAGTCTGACTGTCTGCTGCCACACTCTACAGAAGCAAGCATGAGAGCTCTACCTAAAGTCGCCAGCTGCTTGAAGTGCAGACAGGCGTTTGGCTGGCCCAGCAGATCCAGGCGGTGATACAGGAGCTTGCTGCTGGGGACAGTGTTGAGATTCTTAAGCTGCTTCACAGGTATTTCCGGTTGTATCACCACAACGCAAAGAATAAAGGACGTGTCCTGAACCTGGAAAACATGAGCAAGACACCAAGACCTTCATTTTGTTGCTTCATCAACCATCATTTCTAACACTGTTTTATAGATACTTACTGAAGATTCATTAACAGAGGCCAGGGTTTAGCTTCACAGGTAACAAATACACACTGGTACTCCCATCATGAAGAATACTGACAATTTAACTGCAGAGATTTTATCATTCTTAATCATGTTCTGCATGGGTCACATGTTTTATTGGTTTGTGTATATTTAAGTACTCTGTAGTACAACAGAATGGCAAAACTTGCCCAGCTGCTCAGCAAAGGTGTTTGGTATGTAATGTAGCATTATAACATTAGCCTCCTCTGTGAATTTCTGTTATCCAGTGACAGATCTAATTTGTTAAAACCACTCAGCTTAATCTTTAAGGCTGTATTTAACTTAACACTGTGAAATGATCCACAAGTACCCTCCTAAGTTTGCTGGCACAAAGAAGTGGCCAATTATTTCTGGCTCCGGTAAAATTTACCTGGATTATGTTTAATTTTACATTCTGTTTTCATCCCAAGATCAAAATTAGTGTTCACATGCATTTAAAACTTAATTTGAAGAATCAAAGGCCATAACAACATGTTGTACTTGTCTATATTCAATATATTCATATACTCTTCTATACGTTAACTTACTCAGTGCCACCACGCAACAGTGTCACGTTAAGCACTTACCATTTTCCAGGCATAGCTGACGTTGTAGGCTTCTTTCCCAACTTCTCTCAGTTTGTTTACATGCCAGGACAGCGAGGAGTTCACAGGGACCGTAATGATCTGGCTGCCCAGGGGAATGCTATAGTGGCAAAAACAGCATCCAGCATTTCATTACACACTGAGAGAGCTCCTAAACAGTATGTTCATTAAAAATATTGAAAGCTCTGAAGAGATCAGCTGTTATCTGCCTTAAGTGAACAGAAAGATGTTTGCCCATCACCACAGGTGGAGAAAAATCTCTTGCAGCAAATGAAAAACACATTTCAGTTTCTGTTCTGTGGCTTCATACAGCATGTGATTACACCTCGCCATTGCCTGACCCGACATTAATACTGGAACATCAGTCCAGTTAAATTGACCAAAGAGTCAATTCAAGTTTAAATTAAAGACTTGACTGAATGCAATCTGATGGTGAGGAAGGGAAGATGGCGGCTCAAAGCGAGGAGCTGTTTTAACTGCGAAGCTAAAACAAAAATTGCTATTAGATGAAGGATAGGGAACTGAGACCAAACATTGGGCAATCCTCCTGATGTGGAAGAGAGATTAGAAAGAATACCTGCCACGTTGGCTGTGGAAAGCTTGCTTTCCTTAGCTGCAGGCAAAACAACAAATCAGGACAGTTCTGCATTTGTTATTTGCTCTGAATGCTCCTCTAAAACTACTTCTGGTGCCCAAAGGACTGCTAACACTCAGACTTGAATCCCGGATTCCATACCTGAGGATGTTCTGCCGCACCAGCTCAAATTTTGGAATGTTCTCGTAATGTATAATATCTGTGTGGAGCGGTGGCTCAGACAGCAGGTAGGGCCTGGTAAGGGATGGGTGCATAAGAGTGTACCCTGAAAAATAAAGACAAGGGCATGCACTGAATGCTCTGAAACAACTAAGCACGAGTGGAAAACTTTTAGGAAAGAAAAAAAAATGAAAGAAAAGAAATACAGTAACTAAGAACAAGTGCTGGTTAACTTGTACACGTTAACAGATGCAAGCAAAATAGCAGTATTATCAAAAAGGTTGCAAAGTAAGAACTTCCTAAGTTGCTAATGAAGGCAGTTCATAGAGCCAAGCAATAAAAATGATGTGGGATCAAAGGAAAACAGCTGAACATTTGTGTACACCTCCTCTGCCTTTTGCCCTACACTACAGAAAACTTAAGGCTTTCCAAGCATACAATCAAAGCAGCAGTAAGCATTTCCACATCAAAACTCCCATACAGAAATCTCATGTTATGAATCCACCCATAGATTCTAACTGGCTCTCCAGCAAAACTAACTGAACACTATACCATTAATCCTTTCATGAACACTATCATTCATTACTTACAGACAATTTAGATACATGAGGATTAAGCATGTACTTTTGATGGCTAACAAACTCAGTGGGAATAGATTACTTTAACCCAAAAAAATTACCTTTATTATCAATGAGAAACGTGTAGGAGCCCAATGAGTCCTGGTAATAGGTGACATCTTCCAAGATATACGCAAGATTAACATCCACTCCAACAATCCCTAGCAGCAGGTTCCCAAAGTAGCACGGTTTGCTTACAGTCATTATCAGGCCTTAGAAGGAGACAAATAACATAAAAACATCACATAAGAAATAATTACAAAATAACAAAACGTCAGAAAAATTTTATACAGTATTCCGTGCTGGAATATGAACAAAAATGGTGTTTCTACAGGGAAGTCAAGCAGGCTATCTACTGGGTCTGGCTGGTTTTAGTCATTCTTCCCACTTGCTTTCCATGTTTCTGATGGTGCCCGGAGGTACATCCCATCAGCTTCCTAAAATACACAGTACGTTTCATGGTTTGGGCTTTTTTGACAGTCTACAAATGGATCCCTTATACTAAGAAATGCATTCACATGACATTATTTTGTTCCTTCAATGCTGTCATTTAAAACAATGACAAAAAAAAAAAAAAAAAAAAGGAAGAAGAAGGAGGATTTATAATCATAAAGGAACAACAAAGATGAATTATTGCTCACCTCATTGTGTATTCACAATGTTACACCTCTTCTGCTTAACTAAATCCCAGCACAGCCAACATACTGTGAATTATTCCCATAATTACACAATGGTTTGAGAAGCTCCTCTTGTGCCTGAGGTAAGAACTCCAGGTAATACCTTACTTCTCTTACTTTCTATGCCATTGCTGTTTGGAAACTCAGCAATTTACAAATACCACATGAATAACTATTGAAGCATACTTGAAGCTAATGCAAGACAAACCTTCTCTATTGCACCATTTCTAATCCTTCCCTTGCTCAAATTTTCCATTATGCTTGGATATGGCTTTGTGAGAGAAAGCTGATGTTGGGAGACACGGCAAGTTGCAAGCATTCTGACTCAGAGACTTACTCTGGAATAGCCTTACATTTGGTTAGGGACTAAACACCCGATCTAAACTCAAGTGCCTTTGAAAACCATTCAGCATAACCCCAACTATTACAGAATCACAGAACTGCAGCCAATGCTTAGAACATGCAAAGTCTTGCATGAACCAATTACAGAGTTTTTCACATTGTCAGAGCAATATGAAATCACCGGAGTAATCCCTAACACCATCGTGATGTTTTTCACATCTCTTTCCAGAACTGCCCTAGAGGAATGTCAGGTGAGCTACCAAGACCAAGCAGGGCTAAACCCTGCAGCACTGACCCTTCAAATGATACCCATCACTTATCTAGATAGATACCACTGGTATCTGTCATTGACACCCACTGATATCAAGAACCTTGAGTCCCTCATTTGGTTATGGCAGTGAGATTAGGTAAAGCTGAACATACAGAGTTTGTTAAAGTGGCATCAAGTTTTAAGGTAAAAGGGCAGATTCATGTGCCTTCTACCCTGTCAATGTGAATTAAACACCTGAAAGAGAACCAGACGACAGCCATCTGCTGTATGAAGGTATCCTGGATGCAATCACAGTCTAGGGAAAAACTGACACTAAGACACCAAAAAGTACCCACTAAATTCCATTTGGGCCTTGCTGCCAGCCTGGCTGGGGGCACCAACAGCTAGCTCTGCCTTCCTGTTCCACCCAGCGCTTGGTGCAGCCCAACTCCACTGAAACTAATAGCATATTTTTGACAGCATACAATAATCTTGCTTTGATTTCTATACATATATTCAGTGTACATATTTACCATCTCCCATTTCATCTGAGAAAGGCAGACTGAAGACCGCCTCATCGATCATTCGGTTGGGGAGGTTTGTATAGAAGCGGCCAACTGTAGTTTCCAGGTTACTCAGCTGGTTTAGGACCATCATGCTGCCCTTGATCACAGGCAGGGTTGATCGATCTGGAACGCCGTACTTCACTGAGTTCTGCTCTGCCAGGTCTCGGAGGAAGGCCAGTTCTTTCAAACCCGTCACTCCCTCTGAAACAGAAAGAGAAGGGAGAGGATAAAAAGCTAACTTACCACCAAGGCTTCCGTATCTTGTTCTGCAGTACCATAAATACAAGTAATTAGCAAGTACAAAAGGTAATAAGGTTGCCTCTCATACACCCCATGCACAAATTCATCATGCTGCTCACACCACCACTTTAAACAAAGACCTTTTTAACGAAGACTTGTGTGACCTATAAATCCACAGGACAGCTCTTTGTTCTCCACTGACGGCTAGTCCACAGAAAGGACCAGGAGCATATCATATGCCCATAGAGATAACAGGCTTTGTTCTTTAGCTTAAATATTAAAGCCTCCCACTTTACATAAGTCACAGGCTCAACTCCTGCAGGCAAACCAAAGACTTTTGTACATATTAGAACTCAAATGAGTATTTAAATTTACACCTAAATGATATATTAGCTTTAGCATTAGTTTCCTTGGCTGGAGTCTGTGCAATTTGCAGTAATACAACGTATAGCCTTCTTACTTAAAGCTTTGTTGGAAAAACACAGGAAGCCCAACTGAGTTAGTGATCTTCATATTTAACTTCACTCTTAAGTCAGGGCCCAAGTTATCAAAGCACTTCAGCTTAACTGATGTTACATTCATGCTCAGTGCTAATGACTGAAATGCAAATCGCAGGTACGATGATTCGCATTTCTTTGCAGGAGCAAGGAACACTGGCAATCCCAGGAAGATTTACAGTTGCAATAGTTATCGAACATTGCTCAGTTTGGTTGAGGCTAGACATTCTAGGCAACAGTGTTTCATATGTTGAGCAGCTGCACTTTGATATACAAGCACATAGTAGCACAGGGTTTTACACATGAAAGAGACAACATCTGGATACAGCCTCTGGATTACATGGGCCAAAATCAATTAAGAAACTGCTCCCAAAAGGGCGTGGAATTACACTTGGATGAGCTTAATAAACTGGTTGTGCTACAAAAGGGAATTTGCATCCATTGGAAGGAGAGCATTTCTCACCGTTCATAAGAGCGTAAGTGAGAATCATTACTGAGTTATTGAGAAAACTGTTTTCTTCATTGATGACACGCAGAGTAGCCTTTTTATCATCTTCTGAGGAATCTTTTGATGTGATCCCAGCAGAGAGAGAAATTATGACCATATCGGTATCTAAAAAAAGAATTACAAACATAATAAGAAATTGCATTAGATTTTTAACTTGGGAAAGGACTGCAGTAAGATTTCTTCCATCTGCTTACAGGCAAACATACATGGCAATAGTGGATGAAGACAGCAGAGCCTTAACAATTATTTCTTTTGTCATTAAACTTCCATTCATGGCATGTAACAACCATCCACTCAACCTGGTGCCTACCAGCTAGCCAGCAGCCATGCTGATGGGTTTGGCAGAGCAGACCCCAATGACACATTGTGGTGCACTGGAGATGAGCAGGCAGAGATGAAAGGCACCGTACATCTTCCTGTGTTGTAGGCTGGAGAGCAGTGCCTGAGAAACACACCATATGCACAGCCCTTTCGCACCGCTCACCTTGCATGTCGCCAAACACGCTTTTCAAGCTGAGTTTGTTTTACACGAATGGCCTCCAAGCCTTTGAACATGCAAATTCAAATCTCTGCTTACACACAATCCAATTTCATCGTGTTGTATCTCTGTATTAGAAGTTTTATGTGTATAATTAAGGCATTCGCAGAGATCGTGCAACACCACATAATCCAAAGCACACGATGTTAGATGGTTATATACCAACTTTGCTGGCCCACCTCCTATTGAACTTTTTTTTTCCTAAATAGGTATAAATGCCATAAATGCTTCAATCTGTACGTTTTATCCTTGTGACTTGAGACAAATTTCAACCAGAATCAGATCTCGACACAAACAAGTTTGAGGAGGTACGCTGCAGTTTTACACAGATCCAGACACACCACCCATCTACACAGAGTTTTCAAGGAACTCTGGATCTCAGAGGCAGAGTATTTTCTTACAGATAGGGATAAGGGTCTCCTGAACAGGACTGCAGTAGGAACTGGCAGAAAGCAGGAAATCCTGACGTGATCAGCAGCACGATTCCTCCCTCATATCCCAGTAGTTCCCTTCTAAGCTTTCCAATGCAAATTCAGGAGCAAGGCTGTATCTCTACAGCTTCCCTGACACACCCACACATTGTTCTCCAGGAACAGGATGTGAGAAAATTAACAGTAACATGAATAATACTTTTTTCTACTTGTTTGCTTAAAAGATAAAAAAAAATAAAAGATGAAAAGATTACTCCTAAGAAAATAAGTTATGCTTTATTCACATCCCCTTCTGCAATCTATTGTGTCTCGCTCTGTGAATTCTGAAGCTTGATACATACACGTTGGATCTTCAGAATCCTTCAATCTGAAGAGAAAACACAAAGCTGTTGGCCTTGTATTTTAACTTCATGTACTCACGCCCCCAAATAATTGCTCTACATGAAACCTGGACAAAATGTGTTGGGATTTTTTCCCACATCAGTTAAGAATACACCAAAACCTTCTAATCCTAACACGCAATGCCAAACACAACAGGTACGTAGGAGGATGTTGTAAGACTGCACAGCCGACGCTGTTGGAATAACCACCCATGACTAACAAGTCTTATCCTTGCCAGCTTCAGCAGTGATGGATTTTTTTCCCCTCTAGAAAGTCGCACCCCTTTCATCATTTTGCCAGAGGATGGCAAAAACCTGCCCCTGACAGCCCTGTCTTTCAGGTAAGTAATGTACAGACAGATAAACATTTCACTTTTATCTGTGGCCTAAAGCTCAGAAGTTGAGCAAAAACACCATTTTATAAACTGAGGGATCGGGACCTGAAATAGGAGCGCATTCCCTCGGTCTTTCAAGAGCACTTTAATTCCTGGGCTTTTCTTTTTAACTCTTATATTCTGTGCAGAGGCTTGAGCTGGGGCCCTAAAGGACAACGACAAATTTACAGCCATCCCAGCAGGCACAGCACCAAGCTATGGGATCTGTATTACATACATGAAATGACTGAAATGATAAAGATCAGCCTGCTTTCTCTCCACCCTGCCACTACACTGCCAGTGTTATTGGGCTCCAGCACTTTGAGAACTTGCTTTCCTCTGCTTCCTGGCAAGCAAAAAACACGCCGCTCCATTTTATGTCCATCTTTTCCACATCTTTCACCACATTCTCATAACGCATACACCAAAATTCAGAAGGATATTATTAGATGAAGGAAAACGTATCCAGCCAACCTCGGATCCCATAAAATACCACCCATAATTGGCATTCTCTAAGAAATCCTTTTCCCTAGGAAGCAAGGATGACTCCCCCAGGATTCTAGTAAGGGAGTTAGCCCTACAGGTGCATTTTAGCCAATGACCCTGCAGCAACAGCCATTTTCATTTAAAGGATCCCTCTGCATATCTCCAGCAAATAAGTGAGCTATTGGCAGATCGCTCCTGCAATTTCATATTATAGTTCAAAAGAAAGGAAGGTCAGCAAGTAGAATAAACAAAAAGGGAATGGCCCCATTCCACAACCACCTGCGCAGATTTTGGCTCAAGTAAAAGCCATTTAATAAAAACATGAGCTTTTCTTAATTTTGGGACATTTGAGACACTACACTCCTTTGGCTTCTGTCGAAGCAAGAAGCTGAAATTAAAAAGAGGATTACAGAAGAGACTTACTTCCTTGGAGTTTTGTGCCATTGTTTGTATTTCGTATCAACTGGAAAGCCTTTTGAAATCCTATTGCATGCTGTGTGGGGCTGTCAGATGACTTTATACTGCTAACGAAGGTGGACATCTTCCTTTTTGTCTCACTAGTGGCAGGAGACAGAAACGTCTTATAGCACTGATCCAGAGAGCAGGTTCTTACTGTGTCTGCCACGGTTAACACAGAGATCTTGAAAGAGAAGAAACTATATTGGATTATCTTAGCAATTATAATTCTTTACGAACCAATATAGAAAACACAATGATAAGCCAACTGAAGAGATTCTGTGGATTTAAAATTCAATTGTTAAGAAATAAATGCTTGAGGCATAAATCCATCAGATTTGAAAAGGATTAGACTTATGGCGGTTTCTAGAAAAAGAGACTTGGGTCTTTGTTTCTCAGCTGAAGTCAGCATCACACTGCTCACACATAATAGCTGCTACAGTGTTCTGGGCAGAAACCTCAGTGGACTGGGGATATCTGAGCACAAAATCAGCCAGCAGCATTTCCAGCAAATCCTTGGGCTCCTTCACAGGAATGGAGGGCGCACAGAAAATGGAAGAAGAAAACCCCTTAGGAAGTTTTCACAGGAGAAGCATTACAGTTTTTTAATGTTTCAATCAAAGCAAGCCAAATCTACCATCAATTTTAATTCTGTAAATAAGTTACGGCATGTAGTGGCAGCATTCGCATTAATATACATTCAACATATCGGTCTTATTAAGCCAGTGGCATACCTTGTTATATGTTATGACTGATGCAAGAAAGTCATAGAATAAAGCAGTAATTATTTACTTGTATAACAGGTTTCATAACCACTGAGCTAGTGACCAAGTAATCTCTCTCTCAAATTCATTTTCTACACTGCAGGTCTATATTCAGACAAGCATGTTTGACACTTACATTTAAATACTATTAATTCTGCTGAACTATAAGCATTTTTGGGGTATCTTCCAAACATTATAACATATGTTTCACTCTTGTGTAACAGCAGAATAAATCAATCAAAGCAATCTCTTACTTCAAAAGCCATCAAGCTCAGAGTGTGGTTCTCCTAATCTCACACTGTATCGCACTGCTGACCAGTGCCTACACTCTGTGCCAAGACAAATGAGCATTTAAGGCTTACTCAGAAACAAGATTTTGCTTTAGATCAGTGGTTTTCACTTTTTTCAGCCTCAAGATGCCCAAATGCTTCCACCATAGTAACGCAGGCTCCTGAACACGAGTTCAAGTCTTCTTCGCTCATTAGAGGCAGACCACAAATCCCCACGAGTCCATGGACCACAAGCTAAAACATACTGCTTTGGCTGAAGGTACCAAGCATAGTACAAAAAAACAAAGAAAATACAGTCACTGCATACAGAAAACTCACCTTATCATGCTCATCTATAGAGCTCAGGATGACCTGAGCGGCATCTTTGGCAATCTGAAGCTGTGTTTCTGTGACTGAAGCTCCATGGTCCACAATGACAACAATATGCTTGGATTGAGGTCGAACAGTAGAAACATAGACAGGCCTGAAGGAGAATGGAATGCAAACCAACGGCATGACTCATCATTCCCACTAAAGTGCTTGTAAGTAAAATAGAATTGAAAACAAAAACACCCCCATGAAGAAACAATAAAATGCAAAAGGAATTTTGGATTTTATGGAAGTTTCATACAAGACCAGATGAGGACATGAACCCATAGAAAAGGCCCTCATTCCTACTTTCTTTTGCTTTTAACCCAAGTCTGGTGTCAGATCCTTCTCCCTGCATCACAGCAGCTGCTTTCAGCTAGAAATAAACAACTTTGCTAAAGTAGCAGCATACCTGGGACTCCTGTTTGCAGAACTTACACCAGGCTTTGGACTGAGCATGGCAAGCAAGAACTGCTTCATGATCAACACTGAGTGCCAGGAATATTACTCACATTAGAAAGTGAGCGCAATGGTTGGTATTTGTTGGTAATGTAACAAGTAAAAACCTGTGTGCCCATGTAGAGCTGTATTAGCATATGGAGCTTGGTTTATTTTAATAAGAGAAGGCTTCTGGCCAAGTAAGGGTTTTCTCTTGGTGCCCTGGAGGATTTCACACAGGTTATGCTCCACAACCTCAGGCCTGTGCAGTCTGCCTGCGTGGATCCATCTGCCTCACCCCTGGTCAGGGCTCTCAGTACTGTGTGCTGCTATTTGTGCTAACATCAAAAACCACAGTTGCAGTGAAGCGATGCTCAGATGTAGTCCAGTACTGTGAGGTATGTGTGAAAGATTTCACAAGCTCTATTGCCAAGGTTTCAACATGGAACAAATTAAAAGGAACTTCACCAAGAAGAGAGAGGAAAAGAAGACAGAACTCTCTTCCCACTCTAGCCTAGACCCAAAACTACACACAGTCAAGTGCTCCGGGCACTGCTGTTATTATGTCAAAGACACTGGAAACTTATCAACAGTCAAGGAAATGCAGAAGGTTTTAGACAAGGCACTGCAGCAAATAGCTGGCACAAATCAGTTCTAAATCGCAGAACAGCCTGCAGCTCTTCACTGGTCCTAATACCTAGAACTTAAATAGCATGTTTGATCTTCAAAGCACTCAGCATTAACTAATTAATCTGTCCAAACTACCCTCTAAGGTAAATGCTAGCAATAAAATAAAAAAAGTTCTCATTAATTAATGGAGAAACTAAGCCCACAATTAGGTGACTTGTATGAAATCACCAATGGGTTTAGCATCAAAATTCTGACAGAGACTTCCCAGCTCTCACATCCTCATGTCACACCTTTCCAAGACCAAGGCAAACTTAATCAAGCCCAAGCTTCAAGCTTTGATGATATGCAGAAGATAGCACCTGTAAACATCTGATTGCTCAACACTGTCAGCAGACCCAAGCACTGCTTGCTCTCTGTGCATTCAGCTGTGTGGAAATGTACTTGAATGGGTTAATGCTTCCCTTCCGGATTAACTGGTACAATTAACTAATGCGTGACTAGAACTTTCTCTCCTGACTTTCTCAGAAAAATCCACTTGATCCATACGCATAATATTGGCAGCAAAGGCCAGGGAAGAAATAGCAAACCACAACCGCTTTGCTGCATGACTACAGAGTAGGCAGGTTATTACCCCGAGCAGGAAAACCACGTCACCACTCAATCCTTTTTTCCTACAATTTTCTGAGTGGAAACAGAAAATGTTCACTATTGCTGCTTCCCAGCTGCCCGTGATGGTGCAGGCCGCAGAAGTGCTCCTGCCCACAGCCCTTCCAAGCTGTCACCCTTCCAGCACCCTTTCCCAAAGCACCGTGCCTGCCCAATAATGTGCTTATTACTTTGTTAATAGCGACTGACCATGAGCCAAATACAAATCAAATCTTGCCTGTGGGCTGACCAACAGTTTACAGATGACGGATACTTACAACTTGTTTGATTCGGGTGACCTGAGGAACCTGTACACAATTTTATTTTACTTCAGTTTCTTAAAAATGAAAAACAAACCTAAGAAAAACTGGGGTACTCCAATAGAGGCTGGTCATGAAAGCTGTTGGCGTGTAAAAGCAAAACACTGGAAGCTGTTTAGGGATGCAGTCCTTGTGCCACATCCACTAAAGGGGAGGGGTCACGTCATACCTGCTGCGGTGCTCGTAGCTGCCTTTGCACCGGAACTTGTGGGCTGGGAAAACGGTGAAAATGCCTTCTTCTGAGCTGAAATACTGCCATTTGATCCCAGGGTTTGACTTCAGGTTATCAGCAAGAACTGAAAGTTGGACAGGAAAAAGTGTGGTTACAAACAGAGGTGAGACTTGGAGGCATGATGAACGCCTCACAGCTACTTGGAGAAGAAGCAGGGTCTGTCTCACAACCAACCACAGGCAGCTCCAACTGACGGCCAGAGCTTCACATCTACTTCACAAACAGTTCAAGTCCTTTAGAAACCTAACGTGAGATGTGATAGGTATGGGTTAATATCATGACAGTTTTGAATCTCTGAAGTATAACCAGGACCAAAGAAGCCAAGGCAGGTGAAAGGAAGGAAGAGATTAAAGCAACCATATTTTATATACACACACAATGATAAACACAATAGAGCTTTAAAAAAGATTTAAAATAAATAAATAAAAGTTTAAAAAACCCGCACTGTTAAAAAAAATTATATGTTTATTACATTGAGGTAACCCCAGAATAAAAAATAGGTTTTTGCTGCTTACACCTCTGTAACCTCATCCATTAATATTACCTATTCTGGCACCTGTTAAAAAACATGTCTACATGAAGCATGTGATGTACAGTTCTGCACCTTCTATTGAGCATCTTGCTTTCAGTATTCCTCTTTGGAGGGAGACCCAAAATAACCCAGACAGCTTCATCTCCTGGATCTCATTCTTTATCAAACACCCCAATGTTGGGGTTGGAAATCACTTCAGGGCACATCTCAAACCTCAGCCAAATCTCCCTACAACAAAACACCCGAGCAGCCTATGGTTTCAGTTCACATCCACAGCAGTTTAGCACTTTCTCAAGTTTCCTAGACTGTCTGCAGCCAGGATGATCTCCCAGCATTCAGCTCAGAGCAATTACCCTGTAAAAACCACTATCTTTGTTCCCCCTCTTCTGCTGCAGCTGTTTATATTTCCACAGTGCCCACCAGTCCCAGTGACAGCCACAGCTACTTTGAGCAACCCCTGCTTCGAAGAAGTTGCTGCCTGATGGGATGAGATGAGGAAGAGAACCAAAGAAGGAACAGAAGAACATGGCATCTGATTCCCACACAGATGTCTGAGCTCATTTCTCTCTGCCCTGAGCAGAGGTAACATCAGCCCGGTGATGCTTAAGAGCATGCACTGCTTTTCTCAAGAACTTCACAGAATGGCCTGGGTTGGAAGGGAACCCAAGGATCATGAAGTTCCAATCCTCCCACTGCAGGCAGGCCACAAACCTCCACATTGAATACCAGCCCAGGCTGCCCAGAGCCCATCCAACCTGGCCCCAAACTGTTTTAGGGATGGGACATCCGCTGCCTCTCTGGGCAGCTATTCCAGCACCTCACCACTCTCTTGGTAAAGAACTTCCCTTTTCCATGCATTGGAAGGAAGCACCCATGATCCTGCAAGCAGAAGTCCAACCAATTTGCAAATACCATTTGTTTCACTCAGTCTCTCACTAAATCGAAGTCCTCATTTTGGATTCACACATGAGATGAAGCAATCTACTTTTCTCATTTTCTGGTGCTTTCCAGTCCTTCTGGCAAGTACAACCATCTCCCCATCTCCCCACTGTAATACAAATTACAAACTGTTCGGTGTTACTGACTACATGTAATAATTTGTTCACTTTTAAACTGAACATCAGCACTAAATCAAGGCCCAGACTCGATATCACACTGCTTGGAGGAAGGCAAAATCTAAGCCTAAATGCAAAGATCTCAGTGATACCCTTAACTGGGGGCACAACCTGAGGATACACGTGCCCAGCAGCACCAAAGTGCTGCAAAGCCAGTGCCCCTTCACTACCATGAGGCACCAGCTGACCCCAAATTGCTGCAGCCAGACGCAGTTGGGGAGTATTAGCATGAGAGCATTTGAATCGTTGTTCTAATTATAAATATCTAAGAAGGCAAAAAGGACTTTTAGAAAGAAAGTCCTGTGTGATAGTTTATAAAACTTCAAAGGGAATGCGATATGATAACACTTAGCACTTCTAGATACCACTTTACATCTTCAAAGGATAGTCAAATCATTAACTAATTAATCTTCAAAGAGAAGCACAAACAGTAAAAAAAAAAAAGAAAGAAAAAAAAAAAGCAAAGGAACTGCTGAACATAACTAACTGCTCATTATAAAGGAGTTTCTTACAGTCCTCTTTCTTCACCATCACATCTATGGAGCTATAAGACCTCACAGCTTCCTCCATGCAAAAGAAGATGAATTTTCGGAGTAACACACACAGTGCAGTTCTTTCCAAGAGAAACCTCCATTAAAAATAACAATTCTGAAGATATTTCAGTGCTCCTCAGAAATGACAGCAGGCAGCAAACATGCTCATGTTATATTTATACCCTAATTCTCCAGACCCACTCTCCTGACCCAGCATTTTCTGATTCTAACTGTATTCTGGCTCACGTGCTCTCACCAGAAATAAAAGATCCAGTTAAAATTCTGCTGATGGCATGAGCCTGGCGTGAGGCCACCTCGCTCTTGAGGAGCTGTTTAGGCTCTGAAGGGCAAAGAGGTAACAAACCCTTCATTTACAGACCTTCTACCTTAAAAGGACTCGAGCAGATGGGAAGTACTTGGAGGGGGTGCTAACCCAAATACTTTCACCCAGCCTACCTATCATTTCCAAGTATAGCAACACAAGGAGCACGACCACGGCACTCCACGTTTCGAATAACCTAGTGTCACAGGTGGGATGTGACAACAAGGCCTTGAACAGAGACCTGGTCCCATCCGCTCATCTTCCTGGGGAAGAGCATTCTGCCATAAAGCTGCCTGACTTGCAACAGACATTTGTGTATTTTGGAGGCCGAGAACATGAAATATTTACCGGTTCTCTGTTTATCCTAAAAGATAAAGAATGAGGAATCTGATAACATAAAGCACTGGTGCAGTGTACAAGTGTATTGTTTAATAAGTAAAGGGCCATTCATACGGTGAGGACAGATCTCTTAATCTAACTGGCTGGAGCCCGTGATTCCATCTAAAGAATAAAAACTCTCTCCCTATCTGTTTTGTAGTAATGGCTAAAAAGTAATCCAAATGGAAAACTCAAGCCAACATAAAACAAGCTGTTTCCAAGACTAACAAGACCAAATGAAAAACAAAAACAAAAACCCCACCTAAACTCAAGAAAAAAAGTGACAAAAGGAGGATATCTGAAGGGCTGCAAGAAATGCATCTATTTTTTTCCGCCTCCTCCCTTCCCCTATGGTTATATTTCCTATGGTATACAATTCCAATAGAGAAAAATTGCACCAAAAAAAATGTGTTGATTATTGAAAGTTTTCTGAGCTATACTTATCCGTTTTAACAAATGGTTCTGCCTAGAAACCCAGCCTGCTCTCTGCACCAGGGGCTCTCCATGGTTTGGGTCTTGTGGCTTGCCTGGAGCCTGCGGTGCAGATTCCATTCCCTTCCAACATCTACAAGTTCCCCACTCCAACCCCACTTTCTTACATTGTGCATGGAGCCAGCCAAGATTAACATTTAAAGAACAGAGATTGAGGCCAAGCATAGCTGAGCTTAAATTTATGTTTGACCAAGAGCTTTTTATAGGACAGATTATTTCGTAGGCAAAACTTAGGCAGGGAAAAGGAGATACCCATGGGAATTGTTTTATATTGAGAATGAAATGATCAGCCCATTCAGGAAGACATGCTGGCAGATGGACTGGCCAGCCTACTTACAGAAACTGTGGACAAATGAGAGCAGAGCACAGGAGCTCCTGATTTTGGTGCTAGGGGAGCAGAGGACTTTCAAACCTTTTCCCTAGAAGGTCTGACCATTGTGGGGTCCCCCCCAGTATATGTGTCCAGTGGAAGAATCAGCATGGCTCAATCTGGGGGAAGCTGAGGGCTGCCCAGCCAGCCTAAAATCTGAATGAGCAAAGTGAGGCAGGAGAAAAAATACATGATCCAAACAACCTGAAGCACCAGCAGCTCTCTTAGGAGGCCTCTCAGTGCAGGAAAACACTTCAGCTAGAGTCTGGACTCAAACTGCAATAGATATTCCCACTCGTGCTGCATGGGGATACTGAAGAGGAGAGCAGGAAAAATCAGGCAGACCTTTTGTTGCTTGATCTTCATCCTCTTTCAAAGTGAGTTTTAGTTTAGAAATAACAAACACATTTACATAGCTTCACTCAGAAACAGCTCCTGCACAAAGTGCCCTCTCCTGTGTGCATCCTCTAAGGTAAATGGTACTACAGAACTGTGCTATGAGCCAGGAAGAGGTTGTTTCAAGAGAGAGAGGTGACAAAAGCTACGTACTTCTAAAAACATTAGAGGAGAGGACTGAGGGAAATCATCGCTTGCAAGTCACCTACAGCAAAGCTCAGGTTTCACCACATGTGTACTCATCAGCTGCCAATCCTCAAAGAAACCTCTTGCTACTCCGTTTCAGTCTTTCCATTCCATTTTTCTCTCAAGGGCATCTTCTGGCAGTAGAAAAGGTCCCACCAAAGGCTGGGCTTGAGAGCTGCTAACTTGAAAGCAGCTAGCGTGCATAACTTCAGGATAGAAAGCACCACAGAAATGATGGTGATGAGACATATACCAGGAAATCAACTTGTTTGCCCAGCAAAGACGCGCTGTACAGTGCATGGGATGGAAAGGAACCTGTGGGGGCTGATGTGAGCTGGCTTTTTTTTTTTGCTAAATAAAAAACAACCAAAGCCAACACAACACAACCAAATGACATCTACTATCCAAATCTACAGTGTTCTCTAATTTACAGCACTATTCATCATAAAAAGTTGAGAAGCAAGATAAAGCAGCTAGACAAAAACACTAGCAAGGAACCTGAAAGGCAGGTATTAATGCAAGGCGCTCGTGTAAAAAATGAAGGAAAATAAATAAAACTGTGGCACACTGGAGAAACAAAAGCTTAATTTTGCTCAGGGATAAATCACATGGATTTGGTTCTAAAGCACACTCCTTGCTCTTGAAGTGTGTCAAGGCAATGAATGAGTTGACAGTGAAGACAGAAATGCTCTGACAAAGAAAGGAAACATTTCAGAATGTCCCTATATTTTGCAGTCTTTGCAAACACAACCTCACATTAGCTGAACAGGGCTAAGAAGATCAGAGAAACTTCTGTGCTTGGCCTCATCAAGAGCTGACACCACTGATGCCAAAGCAGACATGCCTAGGAAGGAAAGTACCTTGGAAGGAAGAAACGAAGAAAAAAGTGCATAAACCACAACAAAATTATCCACGGTAGGCTGGAATCGAATCTTCATGGCATTTTCATAAAGTACTTAAGGCTAAGGGCATTACTTTAGGTATCATCTTTCAATCATGAAATCTCAAATTAAGAGCACTGTGACAGTTTCAAGGAGAAATAAAAGCCTGTTGCTATGGCAATCAGTGCTAATTCCCTATGCCAAGGAAATGTTACAGCCCAGTGGAAAAAAGTCTATAACAGAAGGAAAATACCCCAAACTCTACTACTTACCAGAATTTAAATCACGTCCAGGATTGAAGGCTCTGCTGTTGACAGTGGTGGACAGTCGATCACAGCTAATTGTCCTGGAAACGTTGGTGTTAAAATTGCCATCGAATCTGAAACGACAACAGCAACCTATTAAACATACACAGCTTTTGCTATGGACATAAATATTATGAAGGTTCAATGAGAAATAGTTACTAGTTTAGAAACTCCAACATTACACGTATTTTAAGGGCCCATAAAAAAGTGTGAAACCCAAGACCAGAGGACTGAAAACTCATCACAGTTGGACTGTATCTGCTCTCTACCACGGTAGGTTGCATTTTTTCCTTGAGGTGTTGCTTCGCAACTATGATCATGAGAGACTGAACTATTTCATCTAGATTAGTAGAGGTTCCAGCTTGAGATACATGCACAGCATCTAGGCATGCCATCAGAACCTGCCTCTTCTTGTGGCTGAACCTTCACCAGTGTAAGTATTTCCTCATTCACCTTTTAAAATACTATACCAAGTATCTTGGAAGAAAAGGATTTCTTCTTTGAGTCCTTAGGAAAAAAATCTAGGAGTCTGAGCAACACTAAGTGTATTTTTTGAGTAGTAACACTAAAGGGCTCTAAGTAACTATAAACATTTCTGAAGCTCTCAAAGACTTAAAGGTAGTTTACATAGACCAAATTTACTCATTAATATCTTTCTGACATTGAGCATTTGATGCCATTTGACTTACAGTGATTATTCTGGGGCTTCAAAAACTACCTGCCTCCTCTAAAAGATTTTTCTACCATCAATCTACTTCTGAGCAATGACAAGAAACTGCAAGCAAGACCTGCAGAAGATCATGTTCTGAATGAGGATCCTTGCTGCAATGCTGGCTGTTAAGAAGCAAGTCCTGGGGAGAAACTGGGCAGAGTCGGAGTTTGTTCAATGCTGTCAAGACTACAATAGCAAATGATAAAATATATCTACATCAAAAGATCCCGAGCAACTTGATAAATACCAACAGCACCTCAATAACTTACATATGTGCATACAGCCCTCACCCAGAGCCATCCTAATGCTTTCACTTTAGCTCAAAGCACATACACACTGAAGACACACTAAACATTCTTAATTTAGTTGCTGTCAACTGCACACAGATGCTTAACCAGTTATGTTTTTCCATACACATGTACACATGCGTATATAAACATATCTACAAACATCTGTGTGTGTACTATAACACAGCAGAAGCCCAAAATACTGGGTGAAAGCTGACACAGGAAACAAACACCATTCTTAAGGCTGAAAACTGTAACTGACAAATTGAATTTCAGAAAGCTGCATCAAGTATGGAGCCCAGTAAAACACAGCAAGGTGGATCGCCTCATTCTGGCCTCGTAGGGCACTTCGTGGGCTTCCTAGACACAAACAGATAATAAAACAACGTGCTTCTAAATCATCCCATTAAAACAACAATTAACAGAAACAAAAACTGAGGCCACAGACAGATGGAACTGGTTACTGCAAGGAAATGTCATGTTCTGACTGCAGGAAGCAAGTCTTTTAAAGCTGACTAAATCCCTCCTACTCCAGTATCTTTTCTTTCAGTCCTGTTGTTCAAAGCCCTTTCCTCCTAAAGGAATGAAGCAGCTGCCCCAGGACAACCAAACAGAGGACCTGCTGTCAGCCCATCTCTTGGCTATGGGATACTCACATGTGGGACACAGCAGAACCTTGTATGACTTAGAGGAGATCTGTGAAGACTGAGGAAAAGTATTTGTTGGTAGGCTTAAGATCACCACTCCTGTATATAAGTGAATGCACTTGCAGAAATGTTGGTATCACAAAACCAAACAGTCACTACTGAAACAGACATAGGAGCTCACAGAGATTGCAGGCTGGCATCCTCCACACCACACATGCCAGCACAACCACACTGAAGGCTGGGCCGCTTCAAGCAGAGGCTTAGCTTCCAAGCAGAGTGCAGCACAGCCTTCCCCACGTTCAGAAGTGTGCTCTTCAAGTGGAGGAGTCATTTCCTGAGAGCTCAGGAGTGCACTCCTGAATGATTTCCTGATTCACAAATAACCAGTCCTTTATGCAAACACACAACAAAACCACAGACACTTCCTCGGCCTTTGCATCAGGTTAAATGCGATGCTGCAGAGTCACAAGAAGCCCGGTTTTATTATGTGGCTCGAGCTCAAGAGAGCAGAGGCTCTTTTCAAAGAAAACCTAATCAAATTTAATATTTGAATATGCAAAAAGAATTAATCATTATTGATTACTATTTGTTACCGTTATAGTGTCTCCATTGTAGCATGGAAGCAACAATGAAAACAGTGTCTCCTTAAGCTGGCAAGCTGCTAAGTCATTTTCATCAATATTCATTAACACTGTACACATTTTAATGTAATGGCATTAGTCATAAAAGTGATGAATGAGTCAGTGCACAAAGTTACTGAGGGACCAACGCTTCATGACCCCCTCTGAAACTCCATACAGGCAACCCTTTAAGTATTACTAAGAATAGCGACTGCTTAAACATAGCTCTAACATACAAAATACTGAAAAGATACATTTCTTGGCATTGAAAATCACCACATAGATACAAATATGCACAGAGTGAACATTTTTGCTATTTTCTCTCTATTTCAGCACAGAATGTACAGAGGGAGTCCTGGAGCAGTGGGACACAAATGGGTTTTCTCTCCTCTCTCTGCAATATTTCCCACACCTCAGTCCTTCAACAGCCACATCAATGCACACAAACACAATCTGCTCCTACCCAGCAAGCAGAAATGGAGCTCATTCTTCTATTGGATAACAAGTCTTAGGACTGAGATTAATTAGTAAAGGATGGGCTTCACATGGTACATGTTCATCTTTGAGCAAAACGAGCTAGACATTGCAAATTACACATCTCAGTGCTAGAGAAATATTTCCAAGGGAGAACCCTGGACAAACTTTCGGGGAAAGATAATGACTTTTCAGGATGTTAGCTAATTGCCCCAGTGCTCCCATCAAAACCAATTAGCGACAGCAGCAGGATACATCATTAGCAACTAACATTATTCACATCTCAATAAATGCCGAGTTTTAATTCAAAATCACCTGGAATTTTCCTCTGCTCTTACATTACATCCCAAATCACCTCTCACACTCACTCAGAACAGCACTTGCATCATGCTATGCAGCTCTCACACCACTGGCTGTGAGTTACCCATGGGGAGGTTGCATCTCTCTGGGTTTAAAATGTTGACTGTTCTGCTCCATTGCCTCCTTACACTCTCAAAGCTGCCGAGCTGCATTTCACATCAATTCATCGTGGCAGACCTTAGCACAGGGTTTTGAGCAGTTGACCATTAGGTCCATTTCTGGCCCACTTCTGGGAAGGCAAAAACAGAAGAACTGACCACAGTAGCGTCCTCAAGCCACAGCCACCTCTTGCTGCCCTGCCTCAGCCTGTTTGCATTGCTCCTCTTGCTCAAGCATGCTAAAGCACTTCAGTGCAGGAATTGACACAGGGAAGTCCCTCCGCTTTTGTTGGTGAGTGTTCTGTTGCCCATTAGGACAAGGAAGGGACAGATGACTAACTGATCAGTAGCAGAGCTGGGAAAAGAGCAGAGAAGTCCTGCAGCCTAGGAAAGCCCTCCTTTCTCATACTACAGCATACATGTAGCAGAAGGAGAATAAAGTTAAGGGGAAGGTGGCATAAATAAAACATGCAGAAGAGGAATTTTTTATAAGGCCATGAATTAAACACCAGCCCTCAGACAGAGCTGTCATCCCCCGCTCTGAGCTGAGCAGGTATCTGCTTGCCGGCTGCAGCCGGGTGCAGCTCACCTTGGAATGCCTTGTTTTGCATCCTGCTGAATACAGCCAGATCTGCTGCACACAGACCCAGAGGAGAGCAGCTCCTGGCACAGGTGCAGGCACTCGGGAAGCCCAGAACAGAACCTGGAGAGGCAGCACTGAGGCAAGCTGATGCTTCAACATTCACATTCATTTTAATCACAGCAGAGAATTTCCCACATGCTTCTTACAGCTGCTCTCAGCTGTTTCAGTTATGTGCTGTTGAACAGTTTGGTGATCATCAATATTAAAGCAACAATTAAACCCAAAGCCTCAGCACTGCAATGGGTGTTTGCAGTGACCACTGCTTTCCCTGGCTGTACCTTTCCTGCTGTTTACATACAAGTTCCATGCAGTGTATGTACACGCAGGGCACATTTTCTACAGTTGTGCACACCTTCACATCATTTCTTTTGGAAGAAGTGACTTCAGGTTTGTATTTCAGGGTTTACAGGCAAGCATTGCTCTCTGTATGAGGGCGACCATTGCTCTCCATATGAGGAAGGCTGCATTTTTAACAGCATTTCTCACTTCTGCCAGCAGAAAAGAACAGATTGGGCAAAGTGAGCAACAGAGCCATCTGACCGATGCCGCTTTTGGAATCTGGCTCCAAAGCTTACAGTGCCACAGCCAACTCAACAGACGTCCTCCAAAATCCTCACCAGGAAAACAAATAAATAAAAGAACCCACAACGCTATGTTTAGATGTAATTAGTTTTTGTACTTACTCAAACAAGAGGATAAAAACCCCAAAACATTGGCTGAAATTCAGTTTCAAGACCAGCCCTGTTTCCCCCACCCTCCTCTCCTTAAAAATCCCTTCCTTCTGGATTCACTTTAATGAACAACCGATCGAAACTGCATCCCGAGGGAGCAAACAGAGCAGCGACTCCCACTTTGATCTCTTCCCCATGGAGAAACGCACTCCCTGCCTGGCTTGCAAGATGTTCACTTGATTGACGTTTGCTCTGATGTACAAACTGCTTTGAACTTCAGACATTTAATTCCCATCAGGCTGCACTCATTTTTATTCTCCTTCAACAGGATTTACAAGCAGGAGATCAGCAAATGCAGAAGATAAAATAAATTTGCAGGAGCTTTGAATCTCACATCAAAACAGCGTTCAAGTGAGCTCCAATTGGATTTTGTTTGGCCTGAATTTGCAGTGTAAATCAGCCTCTTTTGTACAGTTTCAGTCTGGGGACAAATAAGGGAGCAGTGCACAGAAATGACGTCTGAGCAGTGACCGAGGGGCTCTCATTGTTCTGAACCTCATTTTGTTCTGTCCTGTTCCATCCATACCAATTTCAGGACAATTTTAGTGCACAAATGGAATGATGGAAGCTCAGTGAAAATCTGGCATTCTGTTTTAGATTCTCAGCTAAGCACATCTTCCTTATAGTAGAAGATCCTCACTCGTGTTCTATGTGCTAAAATCCTCAGACACAGTAGGAACCACAAACTCAAATAGGATGTTGGGCAAACAGCTCTTGTATAATCAGTTCCATTAACAAGGTTGATGACTCCGCTCACCAGTTTCTTAGGGCAAGGCACAGAAGTTGTTCTAATTACTTCAAGTCCTGCTTGCAAAAATCCAAGCATATTTGCATGTAAAGCGTTTTTAGCCATTTCTTAAACCATTTCCTGCTGCAGTTCCTGAACAAAACAAGGTGCCACAATTTGCCCCATGTACAAGCCTGCATTTCCTAGAAACCCACACTCATTACTGCAGACACTCCATAAGAAGAGGAAACGCATCTTAAATTTCCTTCAGCATGGCCCACCCACTTCTGCTTTGAAAGTGCAGCTCTTAAGATATTGCAGCAACTGAATGGATCCCCGTTATCTCTCACTTGACTGCTCAGAGAGGAAAGATAAACACTGAAGGAGCTGCGATAAAACTGCATTAGCAAATATTTAACCATCTGTTTAAAAAAGGAAAATCCAGACCACTTCTGAAGGCGGCACCGTAGTCTGGGAGTAAATGATTTTCAAACATAGGTTTGTAAATTCACTTAGTCAGTCAGCTCTGCTATGGGTGCGTAACACAGCCCCGCCAACAAATGTTTCTCCATTCCATCTCCTTTCGTAAGTTTAGATAAAACACATTCCTTGGGCACTTATCAGTATTGTGAAGTGAGGAACAAAACCAGATTTCCAGCTGCCTCAAAACACATACGTTAGCAGTAAAGCATTATCTGCATAGCAGTGTGCATCCCCAGGAGACCTGCAACCATCTTTCACAGACGCCAGCAGTGGAACCCACCTCTGGTCTCAGGGGGAAAGGAGATGGGGGGACATGCTTTGGTAAACCAGAAGAGCGTCAACATGTGGTTAAATGTTTGCTGAATTAAGACCTATGGAAGCATCACTTACAGAACGGCTCAACAGCCACCAGCTGCACTGCCACATCAAGTAGATCTACCATATTTAGTTTATTAATTCTCACTATTTTCCATAGCAAGTCAGTGCCACTGCACAAACCCACCTTGGTGGAGAGGACAAGTGCATGACTGATGGTACAGACACCAGTTTGGATGCTGTATGTTGGGTACAGTATGGCAACCAAAAGCAGCCCAGTCAGCCTGCTTGCTCACTCTGATTCAGAGCAGCATGTGTCTCACCATGGGCTGAAACGCAGCTGCATGGAAACCTACCCACTGGGGCTCTTCATCACAGAAGCCAACATCACATAATGGCAATAAAATAAATGTTTTCCTTATCATATCTCACTGCTCCACTGAACAAGCACTTTAAGCGCCAAGTTCGTTTTATGTTCCAGCTTGTGCTTTGTTGGTTCTGTTTCATATCATTTATTTACAGTCACAGAGTGTGGTATCCTCTATCCTCACAGTTTATCTCAAGCAACACAGCAAGCTGTCTTGTAAGCCAGAGCTCAGATTTTCAAGACGAATACAAGCACACACAAGGCCACAAGGATAATTTTGTTAATGCTAACAACAAATAAGATTATTTTGAGTTCTTTTTCTGGTGGCTTGGTAACTTCATTTGCTTTAGTTCTCTAGGGAATATTTCATTATCTCCACTTCATACAGACTAACAAAATTGCGTAGCAATAGAACTTTCAAACAAACAAAGATATTTGGAGAAGAAAAATGTAGAGAAAACCACTTTAAATTATAGCACTCTAATAACCTTGGGCACAGCTTACCAACAGAACAATAAGCAGATAAGTCTTATTTTAATGGGTAGTAACATGCAATCAAATAACATGAAGGACATTTGAGGGGTTTTTCCACTCCTCTCAAAGCGTTCAGGTTATTCCAGATGGACAGAAACAAGGTGCCAGAGTTTTTAGTGAGATCACATCCTTTCACAAAACAGCATCTTGCATTTTGGTATCTCAGTGACTGAATTGGAAGAGAAGCCTTTCAACCACTCACATGGGCATACAAGACAGTGAGAAAAGCAAACTGACAGATGAACAACCACCCCCTTCCACATGAACAACTCCACCTTTAATCAAGCCAAGTAACTAAATAATGAAAATAGTGTTATAGAGCCCAGATGAGGGACCCTGCCAATAGAAAAGCCATGTCTATACTTTGCAAGCTGTGGCCTCCTGTTCATTTTTTGTATTGCTTTAGTTGATGGATTCTCATGCCAGTCCACCATAAGAAAAGAAACTTCTGAGGATAAATCATTTTGACGGACAATGTGAAAAGAAATTCATGAAAGTTTCCAGGCTAAGAGCACAGATCATTTTTTATTAAAAATTATGCAATCCTGACAAGAGGATTATAAATTTCCTCATTCCTCCTTTTCCTCACCCCTTGCTTTCAAGTGTTACTGCTGATGGCCAGCCCTGCACAGAGACACCAGGCAGCTGAAAGGTGTTCATCCTCAATTCATCCCTGACCTTTCTGCCAGGAGCCTGGCCATTTAGCACTAGCATTCTATGTGGCCACTCTGTCCAGTAGGAACTGCACTGAGACCACCAGACCTACCCCACAGCCACAACCAAACAGAGAGGTACAGGTTTCTTTGGAGCCACCTTATGCTAAACTCTATCCAGGTTTCTTCCTTTTGAGCCAATCAAAATAAACAAAAGCTGAAGAAGCCTTTCTCTTCAGGCACAGGTTCACACAGTATATTTGAATGCACTGAGCATCTTAAAACTGTGCACAAACAAAGGTTAATGCCACGCTTCAGGAAAGATGAAAGAATGCTGACTCTAAGAGCCAAGCTATCTTATAAAGCCAAATTACAGATCTTTTTAATATTTATTACCCAAATTACCTTCTTCTCTAAAATGTTTTTAAATCAGAGTGAGAATAAACAATGAAAATTTATTCTGTAATCAAAGTTTGCTGTGTATAACAAATGATGGGAATGTGACTCTTGTTCTTTTCAAGCACATATGGAAGTGAAGCATTTAAAATGTTGATTGTTTAAAAGAAATAATTACACCGTTATTGGAAGAATCAGACCTTCTGTCACACCTACAATTAGGAAACACAAAGGAGTTCCTGTAAACATGGAACATAATATAAGATGATTAAAGACAACCAACTGCCTGGATTATCAAAACTCTTGCATTTCTAAGCAAAACAAATTGAAAATGAACCAACTTGGTTTCCAAGCAATGTACTTAGTTTCTGTACATCTCTGTGTATCAAACAGCAGCAAATCAACTTGACTAAGCTGTAATGCAATACCTCTAGCATGTGATGGGCTGACCAACTCATGATCTTGGCTTCTGAACTTCAAAGGAAAAGTCTCATGACCAGCTTCAGAAGAGTTACCCAGGCTAAGCAGCGTCTCAGTGCAAAACAGGTACCCCGCACACAGACTCATTCTGTATAAAAGTCTATTTCATTCAGTTAAAATTTGAACAACCTTTTTTTTTTGTTGTTTAAGCAGAGTTCAGACCTTGTTAATAGCTCCTCATTGAAACGCACACAGAGGGGACAGCCTAAGGAGCATGTCCGGAGTACTGCCTTCCTGCTTTCCTCAGCTATCAAGAGTGGAAGAGAAATACACACTATTTTTGCAAAACAAATACCTCCCTCTTTTTTTCTTCGCAGGTTAAATGACAACATCAGTAACTTCAGAATGTAATACTTACTCCATCATAGATGGTGGAATAGTGCAGCAGTCCTGGATTGCAGTCAGTGGCGATGTGAGGTGAGCAGTGTATGATGCTTCTACTACTTGCTTGTTACGATTCACAACGTCCAAGTAACGATTAAACTTCTCACGGATTTTTTTTGCCAACTGAAAAAAAGCAAGAAGGAGTAAAATGAACATTCACCCAGTTTCTTTGTAATACTACGTTCCTTAATAACAAACTTGAATGGAAAGGAAAACCTACACATGTTAAAAGCTAATAGTTGTCTGCCTTGTCATTGTACTCCCTGTTTTGTCGGCTTGAGGCACTGCCAAGTCATGTAATTTGTAGTATTGGCCACAGAAAACAGTACACACAACAAAATACATTTACCATCCAGCAGTGGGTACTTGAACACTGCTCTCCGCATGCACAAAGAGTGAAATTTCCTTCTGCTCTTTAAGGAGTAGAGCCTTGATCTGGCTCTACCCATCCCACTGTGCTCACTGCTGGAGCTCTCCAGCATGATGCTCTTTGAGGCCTGATGAAGAGGAGATGGCCCAAAGACAACCTAAAGACCACAAACGGGAGCCTAAGAACAGCCCCAATAGTAACCTTACAGGAAACTTCACCCCAAAAGTTATCCTTCTATGAAAACATAGTTAAATATTGCACTGTTTCAGGAGCAACCAGCTAATGGCACTGTCAGTGCACCAAATGTATTTAGGAGAACAAGCTCAGGATCCAGACATCCCCAAAGAAAGCCATGAACATTTTCTCTTGACCAACAGTCTCCTTGGGCAGGAGGATCTGTGCAGATGTATTCCACAATTCCTTTCACATAGTTCTCTTCAGTGCAGTTTGGGCAAACAAACCCTCCCAGTTCTTGCATCTATCCTAGCAGCTCCTGCTGCTTTCCATGGCTGGAGCTGAGCACCTTCAAGGTGATTTTCTATACTCAGTTAGCAGCTCACCATAAGCCGCAGCTCTTTAACTTCAGACAAAAAAATAAAATAAAATAAAATAATTTTAAAAATCTGTAATTAATACTATATAATAAAAATAAGAGAATAGAGAAAAACTAATTTGCAATAAATAAATAAGGAATGACAAAAAACAAATTCTAACTTTATCATAGAACAGCTTGGGCTCGAATGGATCTCAAGGATCATGAAGCTCCAACCCCTCTGCTGCAAGCAGGGCCACCAGCTTTTATATCTAATACCAGACCAGGCTGCCCAGGGCCCCATCCAACCTGGCCTTGAACACCTCCAGGGATGGGGCACTCCGTCTTTAGAAATAGCTAATCCCTAACTTTAGAATTAACTGATTTGAGCACTTCTCTTCAATAGCAGGGCTGTGGAAGCTGCTCTGCTGTCGGGTAAGGGCTTGCTGGTGTTCACAGCACACTTGCCTAATGACTGTGCAGGGGGAAATTAGAAGGGAAGTATCTGCGGCTGCTATTTGATCAGATGTGAGAGTAAACATGGTCACCAGGGAGCACTGGGTTTTGCAAGGAATGTTTACTAGGGCTATTGCTCCTTGTCTTTCATTCAAAGTGAGGGCTAAGTGAACTACATCAGGCATACACACAGTTCACTCTGGTGCACCCAGTGCACTTCTCATACCAACATACCTCTTGAGCATTCACCAACCATAGCATACTGCAATGCTGAATACTTGGAAATATTTCATTTTCTCCGTTTCTTTAACACACTTTCTTGGTTTCTCCATTTTAACCACCAAATGAGAAAGAGTTTGCTGAAAAAGCGACCGCAAGAACTTCAGCAGCAGAACGAAACCACCATGGAGCATCAGAACACAAGGGCTCTCACTTGGGATTGCTACTTTTCCCTGATAAGTAAATGCTGCACAAAGTGAGATTCAGGTACTGATGAGTTTTCACATTCAGGTGGAACAAAGAGAGCACCCACGCCCTGAGTTCAGCCTACTGATAGGAGCAATCTGCTGGCAGAGGAGCCACTAAAGAGCTTAGTGCCTGAGCTGCACCTCCCAGCTAAAACCTTTCAATGGCTCAGAGTCAGTGTGTCATGTTTATTGAATGGGCCCCAGCACTTCAGCCACACACATTTCATCAGTGAGGGAACCCAGGCTGCCCACACCACACACAGGCGAGGATGGCAGGATGGAACCGGGCTCATCTGAGTGCCCTGAAAAATGCCACACTCCAACAGTGAGAAAATAACCTTCCAGCAACCAGAGCACATAAAGAACAGCTGACTCAAAACCAGCCAACAACAGCAACGTGATCCAAAAGGAATTCTTTCATTGAGGATTGGTCACAAAGCATGGACCGTATTAAGACTCAAAGGACAACACATCAACCAGCCAAACAGTTAAGAAGAACCCAAAACCTGGCTTTAATTCTTCAAATTGAGATATACGATGTGGATGAAGACAAACAAAACTAACTTCATTTTTCTCCCATGGTTGAGCTCCACTGGAGCACACGCTGTCCTAAAGGCAGGACAGGGAGCAGTCATTCCAGTTCTTGCTGATTAAAGTGGCAGCAAAAAACAACACACTTCCCAGCTCCTCATCTCCGCCTCCTGTGCATTCCCACATCAGCAGCTTGGAGCATTACTCAGTTTGTGAAGGGATGCACTGCACTGCTAGAGCCTGTCAGAATAAAAGCTGCAGCCTTCAATCACCTTCTTATTCTAGATAACAATGATACAATCTTCCATCCAAAACTCACTCACTATTTTTTCCAGCACACATTCTGCCTCTTCTAAGCTGCCCAGAGCTGAACTGCATACTGATGGATGTGCAACCCGCCCCATTTATGGCAAAAACTCAAAGATACAGAAACAAAACACAGAATAAATTACAGAACAACAGAGCATATAAACACGACTTCATCCCAACAGAGGTATGTAGGATATTTTAGAAGGTACAATGGAAATCAAGCACATCGAAGGTGACAGAGGCTCGCATCCCAGAGGTACCCACGGGTGGGTTATCTCTTCCTCCCACAGAAATGCTCTAAGTCACCCATTCTAATGCAGACTAAAATAGATTTGAATACCTTGAGACTGACATCAAATGCTATTACCATCAAGTGAATTCTCAAAGCGTTCTTCATTTTAAAAACAAAGGGGAAAAAAATAAAAATCCAGGTTGCTCAGTGCTCATTGTCTGTTTCTTTTTCAGATTTCAATGTTTTCTCTCTGATTTCAAGGCACCGAATAACAGGAACGCAGGGCTCACCCCAAACAATGCAGCCATTAGCTCTGTTTTCCCTTCTTTTTGGCAGCTGGCGGGCAGCCAGCACTTTTCAGTTTGCAGACAGGTTGGACGGTAACACCTGTTCCTATTACAGCAGCACCCATGGGTAAAGCACTTCAGTTGTCACCATCTCCGCTGACAACCTTTCATCACAACATCAGTGAGTTTCCCTAATTTTCCCAGAGATGTTTGGCTCATTTGCATCGCTCCCTCAGGCTTTGTTAGAGCTCTGCTCCCCTCAAAGCTCTGCTGCTGTGAAGTGTCCCTTTTTCAGAGAGCACCGAGGAAAGCGGAGCTCCAAGGTTAGGTTTTATTTCTGGCTGCAGCTTAAAAGCAGAGACATTTTTTATGTTACCAGGACTGTATATAAAATATGAATCAAGCAGGCTGGCAGGCACGGATGGCAGAGCGGACTTGCAGCTACTTACACACTGAACAATTCAGTTGGTATTTTTATTTTAAGCTCCTTTTGTGAACCAGCAGAATGTGGGACGAAACGCATCCCTCGTGCTCTCCTCTGCTGTGTCACGGCTTCATGGTGCTGCAGATCCACAGATGTTGATTCTGGTGGGTTTTTAACACAGGTACAGCCAACCTGCTTGGCTCTCAAAGAAGCTGCTGCTTCTGCACAGCCTCAGAGCAGGGTCTTGTTATAAGGATCCTTAGAGTCACATACCTTTGTATCAACAGATTCAAACCATTCCTCCTGCTCTCGAGGATGGAAATATGGTGTTGATCATTCCAATGGGACGCAGAACTGCTTTCCCAAGTATTCCTTCAAGAGGAGCAGCACTCATCTGAAGTGAGGGCCCACTAAGATGGTCAGAGGGCTGGAGCACCTCTCCTATGAGGAAAGCTTGAGGGAACTGAGCTTGTTTAGCTTGGAGAACAGAAAGCTCCAGGGAGACCTCATTGCGGCCCTCCAGTACTTGAAGAGAGGAACAGCTGTTTATGAGGGTGGGCAGTGATAGGACAAGGGGGAATGGTTTGAAACTGAGACAGGGGAGGTTTAGGTTGGATCTTAGGAGGAAGTTTTTCCCCCAGAGGCTGGTGACGCGCTGGAACAGGTTGCCCAAGGAGGCTGTGGATGCCCCATCCCTGCAGGCATTCAAGGCCAGGCTGGATGTGGCTCTGGGCAGCCTGGGCTGCTGGTTGGTGACTCTGCACACAGCAGGGGGTTGGAACTGGATGAGCACTGTGGGCCTTTGCAGTCCAGGCTGTTCTGTGATTGTGCAGCAATTTTGGCAAGGCTCCCCAAGATCCACCAAAGGAAAGAGATTTCAAATCTGGTAAACAGCAAAAGCTAAAGGGCCACAGTTCCCATATGTCATTCGGGAAATACATCGAACACTGTACATATTACCTTCTATCAGAAGCCTCACAATTAATTGATCTCAAATTCACATCCTCAGACCGCGCTGTGCCTCACAGCCAGGGAGATGTCATGCCTAACACTAAAACCTTCATTTCTCACACACTGATTTCCTTAGGCAATTTGAGCTATGCCTGTCATCAAGGGCCACACCTTGAGTGATAGCAGACAAGCCTCTTGCTAAAAGGTCAGCAGATTGCTGTGGCTGTATTTTAATTGCTCCTTGGCTCATTAACAGTGATACAACGCTTCCCCAGCCTCAGAGTAGAAGCACAGGAGGAGTCCCCAGCAGTCTCACCAACTATTGGTGACAAAACCTGCTCCTTCTTTTCTCAAAAGTGTTGATAAAGTAAGAAATGGAACCTAAAAGAATGGAAAGGATGTCTGGCTCTCAGCTGGAATGCTGATGTTCTCTATAGATGCTAATTTTTTTAACAGAGGGCACCACAAGAGTTATCACCTCAAACACTGTACAATCACACAATGGCCTGGGTTGAAAAGGACCCCCAATGCTCATCCAGTTCCAACCCCCTGCTGTGTGCAGGGCCACCAACCAGCAGCCCAGGCTGCCCAGAACCACATCCAGCCTGGCCTTGAATGCCTGCAGGGATGGGGCATCCACAGCCTCCTTGGGCAACCTGTTCCAGTGCGTCACCACCTTTTGTGTGAAAACACCCTTGAGAACCAGTCCTACCCATGTGAAAAAACCTCAGCAGCTGTATCCCACCTGTGCACAATTTCTGATTATTGCAAACATCTTTCTCAGAATTTGCTCAAGTATGACAGCAAAATCAATACCTGAAATATTTTTGTCCCTTCGGATACCAGATCAATGCAGGGCAATGGCAGATCCCCAACTTCTGATTAAAAGTTTCATTTCCTATCTAAGTTTTTTAATGATTTGATTTGGCTTTTATGGCTCTAAGATATAAGCTTCATTTCTGATTTATGAATGGACTCTGCTGTTCTAAGAAGAATGCTTTGTGTTTCTCCTGAGTAGATTTTTGTGGCAGACATAATCCACTCCACCCAACCTCAAGCCATTGATGATTTCAGCTTTCAGAGATACATTTGTTAAGTTTTTTTTTTAGATAAATGATTCATGAAAAACAAACAAACAATCAAACAAAAACTCCTGGTAACCTGTTTCTATTCGAAACAAACGTATACATGTGAATATTTGTGCCCTAGAACTCTGTTCCTGAACCTCCTAACTAACTGCCTGTAATTACTGACTAGCTCCTAACAGCTTCACACAACATCAATTCTCCAGATATTTTTATAGCTGACAGTTATGCTCTGGAGGAGCTGGCAGGAAAGAAGATGACAGTTTTCTAGCTCTTAATCATAAGAGTTGTATGGAGAGTAGATTCCATTAAACAAGGTAAAACCTAATGACAAAAGACACATCTCACTGCTTACACATTTATTAAAATCCTTCCCTTTGTCCCCTGTCCTTCTCAGCCTTCAAATCCAAGTGCCTATACTCAAGAACATTCCAGCAAGGTGATTTTCAACTGATATACCTGTATTTACAGCTGGCTACCTCAGCTGAAGCAATTACCAGGGATAAACTTTACAGAAGCAGAGACATGACCTCAAATTTGTCTCTTCTGCAGGGATGTTGCTGGGGAGCTGCACAACCCCTCACTGCAGGCCTTGGGACAGGGCTGCCGCTATTTGAGCTGTGCCGTGCCATTAGGAGCAGAGAGAACAAGGAAATACAGCACCAGGAGTAAGCCTCAAAATGCAACAAACTGAACACGCAGCATTTCCTACGTTGGTTTTAAACCTAGACGTATTTTAGCCTTGCTCACAAACTCAATGCAAAGGGATGTCAGTAATCCAGCTTTACATCGGGATAACTACAAGACAGATGGCTGCATCGCCATCCCTTGGATTCCAGCTCCAAGATCTCCATACCACAAAGCCCAGATGTCTCACATGAAGCTGAGCAGACACCAACTTTGCTGAAAATGGCTCATCAATGAGATTCTCTTGACTAAAACTAACCATTTTCCACCTCTTATAATCAGTGGTTCACACCACTAAGATTTGCTTATTCTATCAGCTCCCCAATATCAAAAGAACCCACAGGAAAGGTGTTCCAGCTCTTCTTGGCTATTGTCATCCAAATTTTATTAAAGTATTTATTAAAGTATTTCACTATTCAAAGTGAAAAACACTCTGTTACTTAGGATAGCACTCCTAAGGCGTAAGCAGCTTAACATCCAAAGGTAAACCACTCCTTGTGTGGCACGAAGGGAACCAAGCGTATTAAACTATCCAGCCCAAAAGGGCAACAGCTGCAGTTGTTCCCTTTTCCCAACAAACCAAAGGTCATAATTTACACAGTTTGGTATATAAAAAGCCAATCCACACAACAACGCAGTGGTCTGCCAGAAAAAAGAAATCCCAGTTGACATAAAACTGTAATTAACTGCCTTTGGGTATCAGTTGCTAAGAAAACGTTAATGAATGACAAAAGCAGGAATGAGCAACGGGGGATTTAAATTTGCTTACATTTGTTTGCATTTGCTCAAGATGATCCCATTCGATGTACAACTCTTACTCATAAACCTCCAGCTACATTGCTTGTGATTCATTAGGGCTAGAAGACCTGGTTATTAATGAAACAGAAGTGCTCAATTATTTTGCTATCCACTTCACTGTTGAGCTTTTAACTGCAATAATTACGCTTCACTGGGGCCTCGTTTTTCTCCTCTGACAGCTCAGAATTCATCACACTACCTTCAGTGTTTGGACAGTTATTTCCATCTCCTCAAAGCGAATGAGTACATCTGTGACCGGGAAACAAGCGGTATCTTTCTCTAAGCGGAGAATCTATAGTCAAGACTTCAAAGAAGTTTTAATTCGGTTTCTTGGTTTCCCAAAAAACGCTTTTGGCTCTAAAGAGCCATCTGATACATATAATCTAGCCCACATGGCCCTTTTGTGGTGTGCAGACCACCCAGAAATACTTGTGAAAACCCTATTGCTGAATCAAAGCCAGCGAGCCCTTCTGCGCCGATGCTTTCAGGCACATTTCTATAGCTGTGCGACGGTTCTTGCTCTGCAGGAGCATGCACACCTGTGCAGGGAACCTCACTGCAGTGCCTGGGCTCTGACACCCACTCAGCACAGCTCCTCTCTGCTGCCTGAAGCCTCCCTGCTTGCATGCACCCAACATGGGCTCTACGTGCAGCAGCTACTGGCAGAAGCAATAGAGCCGTGCTTTTTCAAAGCAGCAAACTTCTCACACAGGATTCAAATTCAGGCACTCAAAAACTGTGTACCTTCCACTCAGTCTGGGGTGGAAACAGCTCGTCTAGTCTTTTATTTAGTTCCACTTCTACAGTGAAACTGCATTTACAAGATGGACTCCCATAACTGCCCCTGACTGACTGCCACTAGGAAAAACTCCCGCAAGGCACAGCATCTGTTGAAGGGGTTGAGACACCATTATCCGCAGGGTCAAGCAATTGTTCATACCAGAATTAGGGTAATTTACTAGAATTAATGCTTCACTCTTGTTTCTTCTGTTGTTTCCCACACACATCTGTATCTCACCAAACAAAAATCTGACATGGACAGACCGAAGCAGCACCAAAGGTGAAGTGCAATCAACCTTTTTTAAACACAAACCTTACCATTCTTCTGATAACCCGCACAAGAGATTCATGTTAAAATATGTCTGATGTCAATCCCACAGTCTAACTTAAATCCCGCATCATTAATCAGAGGATCTTCCATTCTCAAAGTTATCTGACAGCATTATCGCAGTACGGGATAACATTTTTGCACCAAACACTTGGGTTTTGTCTAGCAGAAGCCCAGCATTGCTGGAACTTTCCTTGCACTACTCCATGTTTGGCAGATTATCTCAGTTCCCACGTGGGTCATAATCCTATCAAAAGCCACCATGTTTGTTCTGAAAGAGAAGAGGATCTGAGCTCTGCTCCCCAGCTCAAACTCACCCAAAGCTTAAACGCATTGCCCATGCATTCAAAATCCCATTTGATCCACTTCTGCTTTATCTTTCCTTGGGAAAAAAAAAAGTCTGATAGATTTTACTACTCTACAGCAAGCATAAATTCGCTGCTGCTGGATGTCTCTTTTTAATGCACACGTGCACACATGATACTCTCTTGGAAACGCACAAGAGCAGCTCACGCGCACACCAGACTCCCCTCGCTGCAAGAGAGCAATTCCCTTTTCCCCAGGGAAAACTCTGCTCTGAGGCACTTTTGTTTGTACGGAGCATTAAAACTGGTTTGATAGGGGGGTAGGAAGGTCAGGTTACTCGCAGAAGGTTGCACAAATGGGTCTGTGCTTAAACGGGAAGGAAAAGCCGGTTCTTTGTTGCAGCCCCCAGGCAGTGCCTGTCACCGCTACCAGAGCTCACTGCATTCTGCATGAAGGTGCAACTGTGAGAACACAGAGCTGGCACCTTAATGAAAATTACATCTATCGGATCCGCCTTTACATTCATCCACAATTATTCTTCCAAATGCATATTTGCATTAAAGTGGGAACAGATCACATCTCAAAGGATATATCAGCTCAGTATTAAATTGAGGAGCATTTTCCCCACTTTTTCAAATCTGATTTCATACGAGGATCATAAAACAACCACAAAAAACCAAACCCCTAAACCACAATTGTTACGCGTGAGGCCGTAGTTCTCCCATATTTACACACAGCAATTGATACCATTTCCACATTTACAAACAATATTAGTGTTTTCAGCTTGAATGAAGGCAATTTTAATAGAGAGCCTTCCAACATGAAAAAGAGTCAATTAATGTGAGATGCTACACGAGGGCCCCAGCTCTGCCTTTGCTCCTTTGTTTCTAGGGGAAGGACCCACACAAAGCAGATGGAAAGCCTTTTCAAGACGACAGAAAACAGTCAAATACACAGCCAGCTCACACAATGCACTTCCATTTACACACTATTGTTTATTATCCTATGTGCAATAGGTTAGAAAAATGACCACAATAAATCCAGATAGAACTGTAATTGCGAACTCTGCCTTTGCAAAACAAACCAGTGCTTTCATCAGCATGCCAGTGAGCAGCAGCAGGCAGGCAGGAGGTCGGACTTACCTGCTGAACTTCGCTTTCTCCATTTGATATTTTCTCCGTGTACATGAAGGAGTTGAATATCCTCTGCAAGAAAAAGCAGAAAGGATGTGTAAGAGACATTTTGTCTCAAAAGTCACGTTAAAGCAGTTTCAAAAGGCACATGTGTGAGGAAATGTGTCAGAAACGGACCACTTCACCCAGAAACCTCTAAAGTGAGGTCTGCCTACGGGATATCAAGTTCATCTATATCTGCTTCTGGATCTGTTCACTTCTGTAGCGTCTGTTCTTATGTTTGAAGGCAAAAACATAATAGTTGTTTCTTGACTCTTGTTGCATTTGTTAACTTACTAAGGTGGGGGTATTTAGAACCATATACTAGAATAAAAGGGGAATAAACAAAATGTTAAAAGAAATCAAAGGGATTTTCCTGTACCAGCCTGCAAGTGAGCTGGGATTTTGCTGGCAGAATCGATTCCACCTTTATCCGCACCAAGTCAGACGCCCCAGCAGGAAGATCTGCAGGTACAGCCAGATCTCACAGAGACAGCGAATTGTAAAGGCTGCACTGAGCCCCTCCTTGATGTGCTGGTGGTGAAACAGCCAAGAATTAGCTCTCCGAACGGCTACCAATAACTGCAATTACTAAAGAAGCCTAAATTGCCTCCACACACAGCGTAATCATCAGTCAGCGACTCCAAGTGTTTTCTTGCTGCAGGTTTAGCTGATTTCCTCCCAGCAAGGCCGCACACAACCACAGCTGGCAGAGACAGCCTGCAGAACCCTCTGCTGTGCTGTGCTGCATTTACCATCAGCGCTTTCCCTTATCCCTCTCCCTCCTGAGGGCTGCAGGAATTTCAGAAATTTCAGCTCTTAATTCCGAACCTGCATGTGGAAGGGCAGCAATAAATCTCCTCGCTTTACAAGTCTCAAAGAGCAAAGCGGGGGGTGGGAGGGTAGGAAAGGCATCTACTGTTGAAAGCTGCCTGTATACTGAGACTTCCTTTTCTTCCAGAGCTCTGTTTTAAGTACTGCTTGGGCACTGTAACTATGGACATGTTTTTGTGTTGTGTTTTTTTTCCTCCTCGTGAGATGAAAAGATAATTTAAACATCAGAAGAAAATACATTAAAGCATGTCATTTTGATGCAAAATGTTTCAGATGAATTGAATTTTTCTCTCCGCACAGCATTTAGTCTGCAGACATCAAAAGGGGTGAGGAGGAAGCAGTCTGTCAGTTACCGCCAATGGGGCTTTCTGTCCTCAGCACGGAGCTGACCCAAAGCAGGACTAGGAGCATGGGGAAGGCTCTGGAGGGCAACACATGTAAGGAGGAGCTGAGGTCTTTTGGTTTGTTCAGCCCAGAGAAGAGGAGACTGTGGAGAAGCCTCATGGTGGCCCCAACTGCCCCATCATCATAGAGGCCCTAACAGCTCAGGGGAGGGCTGGGTCACAGTGAGAGAAAGGCTGTGCCCCAGGACAGCGGGATGGCCCCATAGCTCTGGGACACCACACTGATACAGCATTGGGGTTTGGGAGCTGCTGTGTGGAGCTGCTCAGGACTTACTTCAAAGCATTACAAGAACAATGCTAAGTAACAACCTGTAGGTGAAGTTAAAAGATCTTTGAGAGTAAATCAGCCCCACCATAGCAGAAGCAGCCCCAAAGCAGGCTGCTTGCAGCATCTGGCACAGTGCATTAGCAGCTGTACTCAGCCCTCCCACCCTCTGCTGTACAATGGAGTCTGCCCTGCACATGGTTGCAGGCGAAGCTCTACTTGCTCTGCTGGGACCAGCCACATGTGCTTGGCAATGGACCCACAACCAACACCATCCCATTCCAATTTTCACGTTCCTATACACCTGACATCCTTAAAAGCCACCAGCTTTGTTCTCATGGCAGAGGACAGAAGCACTCCAGTCTCTCCCCTGATCCCACACAAAGTGCTCCCTCCCCAGGTTATCTCCTCTCCTCTGGAACTAACCCTTGTGTTCTCCAGTTTCTCCCTACACAAGGTCTGCTCTTGGTTTAATTAAGCTTTTCAGCCCCCTTCAGGTCCTCAGCAGTGATTTTAAAGATTTGGTAACAGTCGTTTCACAGTCATGCTGCATTTCCACGTGTGCCACAACACATCTGCACGGGCAAACACTGTACTTCAACCACTTCAATGGATCAGATTCCTTGAGCAGATTTCTGTGAACTCTTTTCACTTTAAGAAACAGCACATAAAAACAAAGCAACTTTGGTTTTCCACTCCAAACTCTGAGTTAAATTGCAAAATGGTGTCAAACCATCATTTTGTGACACCTCCGTGCCACCCCAGCTTGGCCAGCATGGCAAACCAGCTCTGCCACACTCACTCCAGCTGTTCCCACCACAAAGCATAAGTCTCCAAATACGTTGCTAAGAAGCAAACAAAACTGAAAGCTTCTTCAAAACCTACGTTAGTTTGAAATCATTTGCATTTTCCATACTAAGTTCTGAAAGAAAGCTTTAGACACAGCACGTCATTCCAGATTTGGCCCTGCTTAATTTACAACATTGGAAAGTCAGTGAAAGTTTTTTTCCACATCACTTCAATGTCTGAGATGCTCAGAGGGAGCTCATCTGCTGGCTCACTGCAATGCCTGCTGCTTTCACATTGCTGCTGGAGCTGCTCTTCATCCTCTTCTTTCTGCATTCAATGCAGCACTCATGTCCCAGTTACAGACAGAACCCGAGGGAAAAATCAGCCATGCTATCTGCAGGGACTGCTGCAGGACTCCCTGTGACCAGCAACAGCTCCAGATCAGAAGCACCAGGACGTGCAGAAATCAGGAGTGCTGCATGATGCGTTCCCATCAGCTGCTGAGGTTGACCACAGCCTGGATGGAGTCCTGAGAAAACTGGGTTTTGTCTTACAAATGCACATTTCAACACATTAGAGACTCTTGCTTCCCTAAGATCTTTAATTACCTGTCTGGTTCAAATTACTTACAACTTCCCTGAAAATATTCCTCTGTGGCATCTGCATATCAACTTTAATGACTTTGACTGTAACCAAGTGCTTCTCAGTGCCACCAGCTGCCTCACTTACAGCTTTTAACAGCAGGACATGGATTTGATAAGCGAGATAAATCAGAGCACAACGAGAGGTTCCAAGGGCAGGATCTGTGTGGGGACCCCTTGGGAGGGGAAGATTTGGGATGCTGCTGTTACGATGCCTTCCACAGGTGCATCTGACAGTGATGAATGGGAGCACATCCACACTCAGGGTCTCCTTCCAAAGGGCGGTCAGGTTTCCTACGAGCCTCTGAGATAAGGGTAGCTCAGGTCTGGCTCAGTGGTGCACTGAAACAGGACTCCAGTTTGAGGCTAGAAGCAGTGAGTTTTGCATTTGGGAGATGTCTCCAAACAGAGCTTAGCATGAAAAGCAAAGTAGTAATTGACTTGTTCCCTCAGTTCCCTGAAATTGAAACAAACCCAGCAGCAAGGCACTACAACAGAAAGCAATTCAAAAGGCCACAACTCGACTGTCAACATTGCATCCAAAAGCCAACCATCCCCAAACCAGACCTCCAAGATCCCCAACTAAACAGAACCACCAGCCACTCCTGAGAGCAGCAACCACGTCATTATTGTCAGACAAGATACGAATCCATCTTCCTACCAACAGAAACAAAACATTACAGGCCAAGAGCATCAAGAAAAGCAAATACAAGTTTTAGTCTCTAATGCTGCAAGATGTATTAAAGACCAAATATTTAGGGCAGGTTTTGGACACAGACTGCTGCTATCCATCCTTCTTGGATCACCATAGGATGAAAAAATAACCATATTAAAAAGGATACAGAACAGCAGTAGCAAAACGTGCACGTGTCAAATCGAAGCAGTATTAACTCAGCAGGACTGCAGTACTTCTTAACTGCAAGTAGCAACTAACCAGGGTCTGTTTCTTATTTTAAAGGTTAACGTTTTAAAGTGAGCAAACAAATATACAGCAAATCCTTTTCATGGTGAAACTCGCAGGGTTGGGTTGTTACGAGGGAAACCCGTGGCTTCTTTCTGGAGTTTGTTTTTGCAGTGTCTGAAGCCGTATCACGTTCTGTTTTGTTACCATTTTCTAAAACTGAGAAACATTAAATAGTGGGTTCCCACGAGATCAAGGACATGCTTTGTGTTTTCCTCCCAGAAATTAAACATATATATAAAATTTCCTATATATACACACACACATATATAAATTTCTTGTGTGTATATATATAACATATATATTTACACATAGCAAAAGGGAAACCCAAATGAAAGCAGTGCTGCCAGCCACACAGCATTACAGCCCCTGTCCAGCCCAGCATCCCAAAAGATGGTCCCCACATTGCAACATCTTTCTCCTTGGGTGGCTTTCCATGAAGAACAAGTCTGCAGGAAGGGTTTAACCAAAGGATGCTTTTCTGCTACACTGCTTGTCAAGAAGAACCAGAGTCCCGCAGGGTCTTTCTTATCCTCCAACTGCCTGCAGCCTCTGCTTGCTCTCCCAAACATCCACATTAGGTTTCAGACAAAGCGTTGGGCAATCGATTTGGTAAACGACTGCAAAACTATGACAAGGTACACCTGGTTGTACCTAAGCAGATATCCAAGAGTCCCTATCCAACAATGGAATTCGGTCACCATATGGAAACCCGCTCCTGTTCACATCACACTCACTCAGTGCAAGAGCAGTATTTGCTCCTATGCCATCATCTGCAGTTTGTTCAGGGAGACTGCATGTTGCCAGTAGGCAAATCATTCTACATTTGCTGGTCCCCCTTGCTGGAGTGTTGTTAAAACACATCACCATCCTTTGGCAACTTCATTGAAATGGTTTTGCATATGTTATGTGCCAGTTTTACAGAGCACTACTTGGAACAGATGGGAATATGTGGAAGAGATTTACTTGCGAGAAAAAGGTCAGATGATCAAACACAGCCTTTCCATAAGCAAACTGAGCACAGAACCTCCTGGCATTCATGACACAAGCCTGCACACATTTGCAGATGCATCATCTTCTCTATTTTCTTACCTTAATGAAACACTTTCACCAACTCTCTATTTACAAACCAAGCTACCATCATCTCCCACCAGCACTGCCAGCCCACTGTACCTCCTTGCTCCACAACCAGCACTGGAGCAAAACTCACACATGAACCATGCATCAGGCAACAGCAGAAGCAGTATTCAGCTTTGATCACAACTCTGAGGACAGAAAGCATTACAGGCAGTGTTATAATCTACACTTTATCTACTACCTATAGCCTGTGGGAGGTAGCAGCGTTTTGGATAGTTTGAAGGGTCGTATTCAGGACTGGAGGTGGTGAGTAGGTACGGCATAGCTTGGAAACAGTCAAACTGAGCACAGTTCTCAGAAACACGTTTCCTTGGAAAACTCCAGGCGTTTACAATGAGAGAAAACTATGGAAAACTGAGTAACTGCCAACAATGCAATCAAGCACCAGCAGATTTTTTTCCCCTCTTCTTTTTCAAGGGACCGGAGAAGAGGGAAGAAAAGAGTGAGAGGGGAAAAGACCCCGGGAAAATCAGTTCCACATGTTAAAAAGATTTTACATTTAGCCAATGTAACTTGACTAAAGTTCTACCCGTGGCAATGTCTATCACGGTATTTCAGAAAAAGGAAAGTTATGCTGCTCGACCTGAAAATACAAAGCAGATGGCCTTCTCAACAAGATGGGCTCTTTTTCTCCCTACACTTATCCCTCATTCTAGCTTTCAGGATGTGAAATTTAAAATATTGATGTGGATTTCTTCCTATTTCCAGCATATTTAGAACAGGTTAATTGTCTGTGATCAATTATCAGAGCAACTCACAGCAGAGCAGAGAAACGTTGAATAGTTTTCAGTTTTGCTGCCCAAGTGCTTAAGGAGACCTACAGCAATCACACCTCTGCCATCACTCAACATGAATGGCAACGTGCCCTGCAGCCACCTCAGGGAGATGCAACAACTGAAAAGGACAGGGACTGCTCTGTTGGTTGGTATTAGTGGCCAGAAACCTGAATGATCCACCAGATGAGGTGTGCAGAAGGCAGAGCATTCAGGCAGTGCTATCTGCTCCTGCCCGTGGGCCATCCATCCGTGCAGGCTGAGATGGGCCAACACCAACACAGGTGAGCAGGTCGCCATCTCACCTGCCTGTGCTGCACACACAGGGCATCAAAGTGCAGCACTGTAACACAGTTCTAAGATTCACTCTGCAGGTAAAAGTGACAAACAATGGCACTCAGCAGCACATGGTTTGAGTCCTTTCTGATTACTGTGCTTTTTCCAATTCACTGCATTTTGTCAGCGCTCCCGAAACATCTCCTTGGCGTCTTTTACTCGTCTTTGAAAAGATCTGTTCCTTCTTAGGCAGTATTTGGAACTTGGCTCGACGTTGCGCCCATTGCTCAAATAACAGCACTGAATTACCTCTAGGCCACTACATCAGAATTATAAAACACAGCCCCAGTTTGTCATCCTCCCCCCCACAGCCAGTCCCGCTCACCCAGAACCACCCTCCTCCCAGGGGAACAAACTCCAGCATTAGCCAGGAACAAAATTAAAATGAAACCTCTTTCAGTGGGGAGAACTCTGGGTTTCATTTTCTGCTTTGTGTTTAAGCTCATGCGAAAACGACTAAGTGAAAATAGCACAACATTTAAGCAGCAGACTGACAGATGTAAACATGCAATCCTATAGCCAAAAGAGCTGAATCTCATTTTAGTACAATTATCATGCTTGTCCAATTTGGTCATGATTTCAGCATACAGAACACGTATCCATTTATGTAACATTCCAGCCAGGATTGTGTAATTGTACAGTGAAGTCAAAAGGAAAAAAAGTAAGGGAGGGAGGAAGGAAAGGGGAACCCTGAAAGCACACTGATTTTTTTCACTGATCCATTTAACACAATCAAGGCAAAAGCCATTCAGTTTTGTCCAGACAAATGCTGCAGTACAGAAACATGAAGGCTAGAGAAACATACTAAAAAGATCCATTTGAATCAGGAAAAAAATCCCAAACTGACAAGCTTAAACATAGGAATTTATAGATCATAAATCATCACACTGAACTTCCGTGCATAAAATGAATGGGCTGACGCTAACATAATTACAGAACTGCTTGCTTTGTATGTCCAAGAGTATCATTTTTCAGGATCTCTCAGCAAGAGCCATCAGCATGCAGAGCCAACACCCTGATAACAGCCTGCCCCTGTGACCACCACTGCAGTGCTGCCGATCAGAACCCCCAGATTGCCTGTGCTTCACAACTTTATAACACATTCTGTAGCCAGTTCTCAGCTGTTGCCAAGCAAGGCACCTCCACCTTTGCCAAGAGAAAAGCCATTTATTGGTAGCAACCTGAAACTGACTGTCTGTATGTCATCTGCTGTCTGAGTCAGCAGCTGTAACAGAAAGCAGAATGCTAATTCACAAGCAGAAGTTTTAAGCTCATCTATTTCTACATCTCATCTGTGTTGTTCTCCTTTGATGCAACGTGTACATTCCCTTGTTTTGAGAAGAAGGGAACAGGAGGAATTCTTTGTGCCCAGAATTTCTCAACTCAATGGGACAGCCCCATCTATGTGGCTCTGTGTGCTCAGCTCAGGCACATCGGCACTCTGCGGTACGAGCTGACCTGGACACGCTTAAGGAAGTTTGTCCTAAACAAACTCCAGCTGCTCTCACATGGCTGGATCTGGCAAGGCTGCTCTTGTAGGCGCTGCAGCTGGAAAATGGTGCTCCTGGCAGAGATGTGCAGCACAGCAAATGCATTTAAAAAATATACATAATCTTCCATCTTAATGTTAACAGTTTTCACAGGTTAGAAAGAATTACTGCACAAGTTAGGCTCGATATCCCACTTAGAAAGGAGCCATTGGAAATACTTCTCAATCCAATATTACCCAGTTTATGTCATGGCCAGCAGAGCAAAACGGTCACAGAAATACAGGCATTTCCCTAAAAATGGACAGTGGGGACAGCATTTGGGCAGAGGCAGCCAGGCCCACATGCAGGGAGAGGCTCATACAAATAGAACTACCCATCAGGTAGCACTGGAAACATTCTACTTCTCTTGTTTCCAAAACAAGGATGGAATGAGTTTATGGAGTAAAGTCATTAACAGACCCTTTCTCTGACAATTTCTCTCCATGGTTTCTCTCATGGTTTCATGAACCAGAAGACCACCAGATATTATCAGCAAGACAGAACAGACCTAAAGCAGAAGCAAACACTGGGTACTGGAGCCCCACAAACAACAACATGCAGATGCAAAGGAGGATGGTTGAACTGAGGATTTCCCAGGGAATCCCAGCAATCCAGGATCACTCCTCCCTCCTTTCAGAGCTGCAGTCAAGCATGAGTCACTGCTGTGTGGAACAAAACCTGGCAGGAGTGCTCAGGGTTCACCATTCTTCCTTATGTTTAACTTATCTCAGAGCACAGGAGGAGGTCGAGCAACTTGCAGAAAACAAATACAATCTTTGGGAAAGAGCAGAGCTCTTGTTTTAGATCTTATCTGCTCACAGAAAAATTAAAAATTGAGACCAAGGAGAGGCTCATGAATTGAATTCTTGCAGCACTTCAAAGCAATATGTGCATGAATGCAAGCATTTATTCTACTAATTAAAAAAGGGAAAAAAGGCAAGTAAAAAAAGCAAGGCATCATTTACATGGAGGGGTGGGTGGGAGGCGGGAGAAGAAAAAAGAACAACAAACAAAAACTCCAGTGTTAATCAAGAGCAGAGCAGATTCCAGCCCAGAATTGGAAGAGAAAGCTCAATATTTAATGAGGGAAAGTGCCGAAGAAGAGGAGGACTTGCCTCAGTCTTTTGTGGCACAATCTCACTGGAGCCAAATCTCATGCCAAGCCATCCCGTGAGAATTTCTACACCCAGCCTTTGGGAGCACAAAGTACCAGATGGTTTGCAGAATGCAGTCCTTTATCTTATACCCTGTTCAGATGCCAAGCAGGCTGCAAGCAGGACACCAGGGCTGTGACCACAGACATGCAGAAGATGGAACAGAACGATGGCACCAAAGGAGTCACAGAGAAGTGGGATGGCATGGAGCTGAGGATCTGCTCACTGGCCAGGCCCAAGCATGCTGAGCACTAGAAGGAGCTCGCCCTTACTCTGCCTTTTAGCGGCTTCATTTTGTTTTCACTACAAAGTCTGCCTAGTAAGAAAGGAGAGGGATGGCTCGTTGATACATCTCTCTTTTCCACTTCTGTGCTGGGCCTCCAGTATTAACATCTTATGCAAAGAAAATCGTGCACACCATGAAATCAACTTTGCCACTCCAAGTGGAATAGTTTACAGTACTTAATGACTGAAAATAAACATTTTGGCCTTCTAAAAAGGGTATTTTTGCTGAAATGATTACAGAAGCACTTATCTTTCAAACACTCAGTAGCAAGAAACGACGATGAAAGGAAACGTAAAAATCAGAGTATGCACTCTTGTGATGAACTGATGAGCACCGCTGAGATGAAAAGTACCTGAATTATTTCCATATTTGAAAACAAATGCCATAAATCAGCTGCTGAAATTTGTAGATGTTGCTCCTGGAGATGCAGGAAGGCACACATCCCACCCAATGCTCATCTTCCAGCTGCAGTGCTTCACCATCACTCCACACCCACTGAGGCAGAGGTTTCCATCCACATGCTTAGTATAAGTTCCAGTTTTTAAGGCACTGTACCAATACCCAACCTGGTCATACATTTATCACCCACATCTCCTGCAATATTCAAATCCATGTCTGAGCAGGCTGAGCTTCCAGCACTGCCAATGGTGTCACTGAGGGAGAACTTGCCAGCAAGGTCACAATGCAAGAAGCTGCAAAGCCAAGGAAAGAGGATAGAAGAAAATGAAAACAGCTTTCAGGATGATCAGAAACAGCCCAGATTTTTATTGATTTAAAGATAGCACTGCTTTTTTCTTCTCTGCTTTGAGCTGCTGTCGATGTTGATGACAGCAGAGGAGACACAGAATGGCACTATCCCAGCTATAAGGCATGGAACAAAAATCTGGAATTGACTGCCATTGGATTCAAGTCTTCCAACCTAAAAACACAGAGAAGGCCTGCAGGGGGTTGCTACAACCCTAGAGAGCACAGTGCTGGGATCCTGCACAGCCACACGGTCTTGCAATTTATGGTCAACTTTGCACAACACTGCCAGGGTGGGAGGAACAGAGCAGACAACAGAACTTGGGAACAGATTTCCATGGTAAGAAGGAGAGTTAAATGGGAAGGAATCAGCCTCTTAAAGAAAAACAGAACAACCTTAGGAATGGGTAACGGTGGTATGACCTGATGTCATTGCCAGTTGGGCTCTACCTACTATGAAGATCAAAAAGGCCTCGTGTACCGAAGACCTAAAAGATCATCCAGTCCAATGGTTCACCTATTGCCAATAGCTCCCACTAAACCATGTCCCTCAATACAACATCCAATCATTCCTTGAACACCCCCAGGGTTGGTGACTCCACCACCTCCCCGAGCAGTCCATTCCAGTGCCTAAAAAGTTAAAGAAAACATCATTTAGGAAATTCTTCATTTGTACTATTAATGAAGAGATTCTAACCTTAACAAATTAATAAGTGGCTGATACTCACAATCTTATTTCACCTCCTTGTTTCAACACACAACCTGTATTTTAATTTTCAAAAGCTTTCCATGATACAGCTCAATCTTCTGCTTTCATGGCATAATTTTTGCTACAGAGACATCTGGAGCTGCCAGGTTGTTTGGACAGCACTCTGTTCATGACAAATCCCACATGCAGGGATCACACCTCAAAGAACACAACAGAAAAGTATTGCTTGTTGCCCCAAAACTCCACGTTTTAAGGTTTTATGGTTGTTAGACATGAAGAAAAATGCATAATATGTGAAAAGCACTGGGGTGTTAGGTTAGAACCATAAGCTATTATTCATATGAAAGCCACCTGAAAAGCTGATGTCTTGCTGCAAGCTCCTCCTCTATTCGGCTACAGCAGTGAGGACACTGCGGTGGCATTCAAAGGGTAACAGCATGAGCATCAGAGCAAAACCTCTACAGTCAAAGTCTACAACACATTTGCATGACAAAATGTAACAATTACAAGGACTTTTTTTCCTTAATTAGATCAGCAATAGGGAGAACTAAGGAAGGAGTAATTTCCAGATGGTGCTCTGTTATTGCTTTATTACTTTCTCTGCAGCACTTGGAAAAGCATGCTGGATTGACCCTGAAGTGTTACCAGTTCTAAGGCCCTTCTGTCCAAACCCAAGTAACAGCCTGCTTTCCCCCTGCCCTTCCCAACTGTTTGCCATGCAGCACTCCAGGATCCTCCTTGCTCAGTCCCCCAGATGTTATCAGAGTTCCTTCTGGTTTAGCTCTACAAAATGCAGCCTACAGCAAAGCAATGATAAAGCAACTGTAACATGAAAGAACCATTGTATCTTTGTTGATTATTCGCAACGAGGAATGGTCATTTTTAATCCAGTTGTACTAAGAGGTAAATTCAGATGTAATCCATACCCCCTACTCCAGACCCCAAGGCAGAACAGGGAAGTGTATGGTGGGGAACAACACTCAAAGCAGCAACCAAACCCAACCCTGCAAGATCCAACAGCCAAGGAGGTCTCTGAGGCTCTGCTCACATCACATGTCCCCTTGTGAGCACAGGGCAGGACTATGCCAAGCATCTGCCAAAGGCAAACTGAGCATGGAAAGCAACAGATAGCACAAAGCCTTTACAGTTTGGGGAATGAAGCATAAGCAAAACATAATGCATTGTCATTAGGAAGAGCTCTGCATGTCCCCGTGGGAAGCAGGGCACCCGTGGGATGCACAAATGCTGTTCAGTGCTGAAGGTGTTTTCCACCCTATCAGCCTTAAGGGTCCCCGCATATCAATTTGGGTATTAAACACTAATAGGCAAACCCTCCAATTCCTGCTGCATGAATGCAAACTGCTGAACAACAGCTCTCCATCTACTTTGTTACTGTACACATTACCCCCACACGCCCAGATCTGCTCAGTGCTCACCCCGGAGGTTCAACCCCAATGGCTGAACCAGGGCAAACAGACACTGCATCTCCATGTACTTCTCATAGCAAAACAAATGAGAACAAGCCTTCAAAGGGTGAATTCTTTGAGAATGGAATACAACACTCACCAGCCTTTACACCCGGAAGTTTTACAGACAATTATTCTGGACCTCAAAAGGTGCAGTTCCATGCAGACAGACATGAGCAAACCACACCAGCCCTCTGCTTCTGCAGGGCACCGTCACCATCAGCTATCTGAAATTACCACCCTGCATGCTGCAAGCAGGACAGCTTCTGGAAACAGACATTAATAGTGTGTGGAAGAGGCAGAGCTGATGCAACACCAAGCCAGTTGGGTGCTTTTAGAGTCTGATGCTCATTTACTTGTTGCTCTGCACTTTGCTGGAATCACACAAGATACTTAAAATGGAAACATCCCATTTGCAAGCCCCTAGAGGTACTTGCACCACTGAGTAAAGCATTAACAGTGAAAAGGAGACCAGGGCTCCTATTTTTTTTAAAACCTTCCCTGTAGCCAAAATGCTCGTTGCCTATTCCCTGATCTGCTTTACAGCCTCCTGAACAGTTTCAGGCAGGCAGGTCCAAAAACAGTTCTTGCTCTGCCCATCCCAAAGAGAAATGTTTGAAAGAGGTGCAGAAAGATTCCTTCTTTCCTGCCTGCTAAACACCTTCCCAGGATGGTCCACATGAGAATAAATGCATTTTAACAGGGCTCCAGCAACAGCATCTGTTTGAAGTACCTGTTTTTCCTACCATTGAGTTTCAAAATGAGAATAAATTGCTACTTCTGGGATACACTGCTAACACTTTTTGTTTTCAGGCTGGTTTCATTCACTCTCAAGTGAAAGTGCTTTGTTGCAGGAAAGGGGCAGGGAGAGGGGGGTGATCTCACAGGGGCAGGAACCAGGGGACTGTCACAGCACAACTGCTGATCAGCTGCCTTTTATTGCAGCCTCTCACGATGCCACGTAATGGAATGACATGAGCAGAGATTGGATTTTATAATTTCTAAGTGCACCAAAACTTCTGCTGCAAGCATTTTAAGTAGGAAATGACACTCTCAGCACTGCATCCTCCATGCTGTGCTCATAAATAAACACCTTCCAGTTTCAAGCTCGGGCACAAGTGTCCATTTCTCAAAATCCTCACTAGACACTGCCCACAGATCTGACACAAAGCACATCCCTGACAGCTCTGTCAGTGGAGGGAGCTGCTGATGCCCCCCAGGCCCATGGCAGTGATTAGCTCGCTCCATCCCACCTGCACTCCCTCCGTGTCGGATGGCAGCACGCTCCTCCTGTATTAATGTTACACTCTCTTCTCTCACAGACAGGCAGGCAGCTAACAAGCAGTGCTGGAGGCTCTGGCTGAAGAGAAAAACTGGCATATACTCAGGCAGCATGACCACAGCTGTTGCCTAATAAAATCCTCGCAGAAGGCAGAGGAGCTGCCCAGTGCTAGCAGACAAGCTGGTTTTGGAGGCTTGCATTTACGTCAGACCAGCAGTTTCAGACAGCGGTCCTCATCATTTCAGAGGTTATGAAGGTATGACAGAGAAGCAAAAGGTCCCACTTGAACCAGAGCTGTGCTGAGTTCCCCCAGACCCACCTCTTGTCCCACTTAGCCATGTGCAGCAGATTGTTAGGCTTGCAAACGTTTCAAGTCTTTGTGAAAGAGCAGCAACTGGTTGGATGAGGCAGCTTTCATTGCTGAGATCCTAATCTCCTGCATTCAAATAAGGCTCACTTTGGTGCGTGAGATAAAAGCAGACTACTTCCCTTAGTCTGAATTATGTCAACCTAGATGGCGTATTCTGCATAAAAATATTTCAGAAGGACAAAACAATGCATGGAAATAGCTGGAAACATTTGCAGGACCAGCAAGGGCCCAGACACAGATCCTCAAAACACTCCTACAACAATTTTACCTTCCAGGTATTCAAAAGTACATGGGAAAATAAGGGTAACACAACAGAGCACCAAGAAATGGATTAGATAAGGCAATTGGCTTCTCCATATGGACAGAAAGACACCACCTGAAGAAGAAATCCATGAAAAGCACTCATGAAGGCCCAGACTAATCTAGAGTTGAGGAATTAAAACCTCATCTCTCACTGTGTTATCTGGATAGGGCAATTCCACAGAGTTTAGAAAACAAAAATGCCTACAATGCCTACGATTGAAGGGAGAGAAAACAGCAGCATACACAGAGATGCTCTGGCAGAAGCAAATGCTGCTTTGCTCAGAAGCTGCATTCAGCTCACTTACACCTTGCTTTTGTACACTGCTCATGAGGATTCCTTCCGCCTCATCCCTCGAGTCCAGAATAGATGCTGGGCACCAATTAGTAACAGGAAGGTTACTGTCCATGCTGGGATGACATCTGCTAGTACTCAGATCAGCGTCCCAGCTATCACCACCACACTTCAATCTACGTTCCAAGAAGATTCATGTCTACCTGCTGGTTCCCTGTGACATGTTTAATGTGCAGAGGAGGAGAAAGGAAATGCACAGCTTCACAGGTAGGAACATCCTCAGCAAAGGGAAGAGGGGAAAACAGAGCATACCACCACTTCCTTGGAATATGCTTGAACAGAAAACAAAATAAATAGGGCCCTACAGCACATTTGGCAAGAAGCAAGAGACTCGGGGTGTCACTTCACAGATCCATCATCCAGCAGCACCACTGGTTCAGGTTATAATCCCAGATCTGAGCTCCCTTCCTCCCCAGAGGAAAGTCACATTTATGCTTCCAATATTTTTCAGTATTTCTTTCACTACAGCACTATCTGTCCTTGCAGAGATCTATCTGGAATTGTGTATCTGTACTGAAACACAGCTGCTCCACTTCTTTTCTGCTTTATTTTCTTCCATTTAAAGAACCTGCCTCTATCAGCCTCCCAATTAGCTGCTCACTATCAAAAGGCTGCTTCGGCCTTTCATCTTCTTGAAAACTGGATTCAAGTGACAGGGAGTCATGGAAACTGTGTCTGGGGTCATTTCCTGTTTCAGCATTTAATCACCAAAAATAAAATAACAATAATAGTGGGCTTTTTCTCATGCAAAATACCAAGGATTTGTTATCCCATTCTGCAAAGCATGCAGTAGCTATAAAAATATATATTCTTTGTAAGAAAGTCATCTGACAAACCAGGAACCTGATTTTCAGTTCAGTGTTCAACTAACTATCCCAGAAGGAAACTGAAGTGAAAACCAAAGCCTTCACTTGAAGTCCTCCTTGCTTTCCATTGTGCTCAATATGCAAAGAAATTAATGAAAAATTAAATGCTTCAGAACCTGCATGCTTGTTATTTTTCACAGTACCTCAGCAAACAGTGGGACTCTTCAACATTCCACTAAGCAAGGAGGACAGTAGTATACTAGATAATGGTACGTAGGCTTACTATCCAACCCCATTAAGTTCTGTGAATCAAAGAATCATAGAATGGCCTGGGTTGCAAAAGCCCACAGTGCTCATCCAGTTCCAACCCCCTGCTATGTGCAGGGTCACCAACCAGCAGACCAGGATGCCCAGAGCCACATCCAGCCTGGCCTCGAATGTCTCCTTATCCTGAGAGATGCCCTTTTATGTTACCCAGGAACATGGAGAAAGCCCAGCCTACTGCACCTGCACCTCTGGATTTACATTCATGTTGGCTTCGTATGCCCCTCCTGCAATGTTTTTTGGTTTAATGCCTTCAGACTTCTTTGCACTACCTCAGTGCATCCCAGGCTTCTCCCAGCCATGTCACAACTGCTCTACACTTGGGACAGATCCTTGGTTCAGGCCGGACACTAACCTCATTTTGCTCTTTCTTGATGATTCTTTGGGATTCCTCAGAACCTGAAGCAATACCTGGGGTGCCCCACTGTGAACTCACATGGAAGGCATGGATGAGAACTCACTGAAACATCATAGCAGCCACAAGAAGTGAACACGGATGCACTGATGCATCAAAAGACACACAGAGGCTGGATGAGTCCAGAAAGGCTTTAGTGCAACTCCAGGAATGTGACAGGCAGGGCTGTCTTAAAAAAAGAGAAAGCATATAAAGAAGAGAAAAACAACATGAAATTAGGCCAATGCTGATGTGTCAAAAGCTACCCTGGATCATGAATGAAAGTGGAAACTCAATACTTGCTCTCATGAAGACATTTGCAAGGTCAGACTGAAGGGATCTGTGAGCTCACAACCTCATCTTTTGTGAAAGAAAACCATCCCCTTGCCAAGAATCTGTGGTACACCGTGGACATTAAAAATACCAAAATCCAGCTGATGGATTAAATACAAAATGAAAGACAACATCAGATCTCAACTAAAACAATACAATAAAACACTGTTCTGGTGAAAAGGCCACTACAGATGAACCTAATTAATCCTTGGACCTAATTTAAAATAAATAAAAAAAAAAAAAGAAAGAAAAAAGGGACTACCTGGGCTGTGAAAAGTTGTCTCAGTTTCCCTGGGCTGGGAAGCTGTTGTTGACTCAGACCCACTTTTACTGGCAGGAGAGCAGGGAGCTCATTGCAAATGCAAAGCCCCAGCTGGGGGTAGGAAGGACTAAAAGTGTTAAATGCTGGGCTCATGAGTGCCAATACCAATCACCTCCGCATTGCAGAGCCGGGGTTCCACCCCCCTCCCTCTCGCTCCCCATTATTCTCCATTCAAGCTGAAAGTGAGAAGGTCTTTTCCTCTGCCATTCTGTGTCAGCCAGACTTGGGAAGCTCTGCAGGAATTGCTGAGAGATCCAGAAATGCACAAAAGCCTCCTTCCACAAAGCGCCCTTTCATGCAGGCAGTGTGTCTATTAAATACGTCCTGTTAATGTGCATACATTTTTATAAAGAGATTATAAAGTGAAGACTCAGTCACTAACTCGGCTGCACAATAAGATTTTTAAGTTTATTACTAGGAAATTGGGGTTTAAAACGAGTAGCTGGGAATGCTTCGTAACTCCTCTGTAGTATTACTTAAATGGGGCTGGTGGCTACAAGTGACAGCCAGAGCTCTACTTGGTGAGCTTTAATGCTTTCATTTCTTTTTTTGGTGACACACGGGCACCTCCAGCCATGAACCCACTGCATTCAGTGCCATTCTGATAGGACATGAACCAAACAAGTCAGGTCCCATACCTGCACAAAATGCAATGCTCTGAGGATACCAGCACCCTCTGCCTCCTTGGGGTTACAGGAGCATCACACAAAACCCCAGCTCACATGACTCAAACTGAAGGTGCACCAACATCTCCCAGGCTAAAAGTCACCTGTGCAGCCCCTGCCTCCCACCCTCAGCTTCTTGAAGTACCAACTTCTCACTGACCATTGGGCACAGTGGAAAAGAGGGCACAAGCTGGATTTGGGTCCTCCTGCCATACTCCAGTCACTTCTCATCATCCCAAAACAACCTCTCTGTGTTTCCACCTGCACCAGCCAGTGCCACATCCTGGAGAGGCACAGCTAAAATATCTGGTCCAGCCCAGCCTGCTGTGCAGGACTGGCTTCCTAGAAGATCCACAGCATCATCTCACTGCCACCAGGAAGCTCCAAAGAGAAGTTTGATACAGATGCTGCTCTCTCATGGCAGCTCCGGATGAACTGGTGAGATGCCACTTGTTCCTCAGCGTTTGCTTCTGTTGTCACCAAAACCAAAGCAATAAACAACTACCTGATCTACTTTCTCCATTGTATTTCCCCTTCTACCTTTTTCTCCCCTTCCTTTGCTCACAGGGGCTCAGACTCTCCCAAGGATCTGAATCAGACATTCAGGTAGCTACACATTCCTGTCAGCCCTGGGAAAATGCAAGCTTTTTATTTATTTTCCATCAGCCAAAAAGGGAAAAGGAAAGATCACATCTTTTTCCTTTCCTGCATCAAAGCAAGGCCACAAGTTGACAGCCTCCACCAGCATGGCTATGGCTTTGCTCCAGCTTCACATGCCAGCCTTTGCTGATCTGCAACCAGCCACACCACCAGCCCACAAACTTACTATAACAAGATTTTAATATTTGTAATATATTTTGGGACATGTGGGCAATCAGACAGGCTCTAACCTTATTTCAGAGCAGGGCTCTCAAACAGACCATGAATGCAGCTGTTTTCAGTATTAAAACCAAACATCATCTCCTTGCAGCAGCAAAAAATGTAGCCCTATTCCTCGTTATAGACACAGGGATGGAGCAGATGGCTGTAAAACTGCTGGGCTTTGTCACACAGACAGTGCAGTGCAGACCTTTGGGCCTCTGCACTTGCAGGCATTAGTCCAGCACCCCACCAGCCCTGCAGGGAAACCTCCCATCAGGTGCACACCACCAGGGATCTGTTTCAGGCACACTCTCCCTGGTCCTGGCAGAGCAGCTGTGTCTGTTCACCCACCTGCTGGAAGGCAGCAGACATCCAGCCCGGCTGCACCTTCAGTGCTAACAAGTACGATGCTGCGGGAGCACAACTCATCACCTACACTTCCATACTGGTCAAAGTTTGGCTCCCAAGGCCACAGACACACAAGAACTCTCATTTTTGGTATCAAAACTACCAAAACATGGATTAAAAAGAATCAGCCAAGAGCCTGAATGAGCCTCAGCTACATACCATGCACATCTAAGCCCAGCAGCTCTCACATAACTCAGCTTAGAGGTGGCATCAGCTTCCATTACATTTTCAAAGAAACCCAAAACAATGCAGCTCCTCCGCTAGAATTCGTAATGACTGAATTATCTCATTCTAGCTGGTTATTCTTCTCTCATAGCATGCATTTTCAAGCTGCAATAAATCATTCAGATGACACATCTGAAGCAGAGAGCACAATGCACCAGGCTGCACTTCTCAAACAAACTCTCCCATTGCACGCATTTGTTTCTTGCAGGCTCTGCTTCTGCATCTTCCCTTCTCCGCTCAAAACAGCTCTGCATCTCTGTTCCTTGCAAAGAAATCCTCCTTTTCCAACAGTGAAACCTGTGCTAATTCATGTTACTTTTCATTCACTTTTAGAGGCTGATATTTTACTCTTGGACACATGTGAGAAAGAAGCATTTGAAAGTCTGAGGTTGCAGTGGCCAGACTCATAGTTAACAACTCACCAAACAAACACACAAATATGAGAAGGGGGGCAAAATAACACTTATGTGTCAGCATGGTGTAAAGGTATTCTAATATTCACTTGGTTCAATTTCTTACCAAACAGAAATCAGTAACTGGCTGCTTACATTAAGCCAGCTACCTGCTGCTACATTGTATTTTAAGAGAAATACAGTATATAAAATTATACAGTCAGTATATAAAATGTTAAAAGAGGAGTGAAACTGTTGCAATAAGAGCCTACAGGGGCAGCTGGGTGGAGGGCAGGCTTACCTAATTCCTCAGTTTCACGTTTGCCAACTGGACATTGGTGAAGCTAATCTAAAGCTAAAATGACTTGAAGTTTTCATCCTCCTCCTGCAAAGCATTTAGAAACTCTTCCCAAACATGTTGTATTTACTTATTTTAAATCACAGCCTCCCGCACACAGAACACAGGACGCTGTGTGTCCAGGAATAACACTTGCTAATTTTAATCTAGCAGACCAAAGACTTTGGAACTCACAGTTTGAAAACAGATGTCTGACTGCTGCTGCGTGGTGTGACCAACCAGCCGACCTCCTGCCAAAGGTGTCTGAATACCTGCACCACAGCTGTAACAGGTTTAAATTCAAGACCATTTCACTGTTGAACGTCCTGTCCTTAAAATAAGCATCCTCCACGTATTTATCCTTCATGTACATTTCACACAACACAAAGATTCTGTCTCCAAAGCGTTGGCATGGCCTCTATTGAGCACACAGTCCATGATGCCGTGCCTGAAGGTCTGAAGCACATACCAGTGCTGCCATCGGTGATGCACTCAAGTGACCTTTTCTCCTTTGCTTTACACTCCTCATCACAATGACAGACGCTGCTTTTTCCTACAAATAGCATTTAAATCTCCAAAATCAAAAGGCAGACAGTCTCTATGATTTTGGTATTAGGGAAAAAAAAAGAAGGGAAGATAACCTACAAGCCCTGAATGCCAGACAGCTCAGGCTCCAACCCCAAGCTCGGAAGCCTATGGCCTACCTATGTCCATGGGCACCTCCAGGGATGGGCACCCACAGCTCTGGGCAGCAGTGTGAGGCCTCACCGTCCTCTGAACAAACATTTTTCTCCTAATACTTAACCTAAATCCCCCCTCTTTTAGCCTTATACCATTTCCCCTTGTCCGATCACATCCCGCCCATAAGTTGGGAACATGCCAGCTCACTGACAAGGAACAAAACAAAACAAAACAAAACACATTCCCAACCTTCTTCTGTACCAACTGGTGAGATTTCTGCTCAGCTGCTTAAAGCCAAGATGCTCCACTAACACGCCTTTTTCTTTCAGTACCAAACACTACACCCACACAACAGGAAAGCCTGCTGTAAGACCTCCCGCTCCATGTGTTTTGTGTTCCCATCTTTTCCGACAAGCAAAAGGCAAAGTAGATCTTAGAAGCCTCTAAATGCTGGAAAACAACTTTAAAATGCCATTATCTAACGAACCTTTTTGATGCAGTTATTTACCCATGCTTTCCTTGGCAGCTTCCCACAATCACAGCATCTGAAAAGCCACCACCAAAGGATCAGAACTCAGAAGTGCAACACCAGGCTTGCTGTGGGAAGCCAGCTCCCACCCCATAGAGTTGTGTGGGGAATCCATCCCTGCTCCCCTCTGCTCCAGCACCACAAACACCTCCCTCTGCTGTGCTCAGTATTACCGCTGAGGGGAAAGCACAGCCCAAGAGGAAATATTTCTAATAGTTCCTTTGCAGAAAGCAAGAGAACCAGGAGCTGAACTGGAGACGGCGAGGTGATGAAAGCACCCGGCCCCTTTGGTGTGGTTCCATCACATTCTCTCAGGATGCTCAGTGCTCCTGGGTCTGACACGGGATTGAAGGCTCAGAGACAGCTTCCAAAACATTCAAAAATACTAAAATTAATTAATTATGACACATTCTTGGTCTAGAATGCACAAAACTGGCAGAGAAACCCTCCGGTAACCATACCAGAGTAAGTGCACAGCCACCTCTCCTTGAGGAGTCCCACCTGCAGACACCTTCACAGGAACTGCCAAGTGTGTCTCCTTCAGAGCCTTTTTCCTCCAGCCTTATTCCCACCTGTAACAATCCTTAGCACAGCCAAAAATGCCCGCTGCACTGCAGCATTATGTGCAGAAAAGGGACAAAACCAGACAGAGCTCACCAGACAGCCCCACAGAACCGCTCAGAGTCACATCACTGCTTTTCTCAGTAGCATATTGTGGCTTTTCTCCCTGCCAAATGAGAGGCCGCAGCCTCGAACCACACAGTCAAAGCCGAGCAGAACAGTGCATTCAAAGGGAAATGACACCAGTGAAAAGTTGGTTTTATCAGCTGCTTCTGGCTGAGAAGCTGGCAGAAGGAGATGTAATAGTTTGTTTTTACTGACGATTGGAAATGTGCAAATAGACTTTTGCAAAATCACTTGGGAGACTCTAAAGAGACCTTACCCACAGCTGATAAAAGCGGTGCCGGTATAACCTTTTATGGCATCAGGAATGGCTATTAATGATTTGTGACACCATTGTTTCAAAATCAGCTCAGATTTCTTTTGTAAATTCAGAGGCAGAATAGTACCTTATAGAAATCTGGACCAGGCTGGTAATTCACATAATGCAGGATCCCAGCGACACCTTGGCACATTCTCTAGTTTGTACTACAGAAGTCACATCTTATCAACAGCCACTGGATAAATATCAATATTATTAAATTCAGATTTCCATGGGAAAAAGAGCACCAGGATATCCTTACAGAGTCCATTAACACCACATGTTATGTGACAACAATAAGCTACAGGGAAGTGCTGACAGCAGAACACTCTGCTTTTTATGGTGCTCTGTAGTTCATAATCTCACAGTTTATTCTGCATTAATCTTACTGTACAAGAAGGGGTAGTATAGCTACTAGCTAGAATCTCTGACACACAGACACAAAACCAACATATCAAATAAGTTACTTAAATGTTTGACTTCCATTACCCATGTTCAGAGAAAAGAAAAACCCAGAAACAATCAATTTCCTACTCAACTACATACAAACCCATCACCACCAGGATGTTCTCCCAGCTGTTATGAGCTCCCATGAGTCCCAATATACAGCAGGCTGCCATCCCAGCAGCCGGATGTCACAGCCACAGGTGCTCCAGCTATGGAGTGGCAAAGGAAATAGGGAACGGGGGACACTCCCTTCAGCTGGACACTGCCACACGAGTGTGCAGAACTGATAAGGTTCCAATCTTGTTGTTTTTATTATTCAATCTCTTCATTGATAACTGATGAAAATAGTAAGCGCTGGAGTTCCTGCTGCGATACAACCAACTACCAGGCACCCACCTCTCCTCTGCTGAATGAAGCAAAGAAAGAATTTGGCTAACACATGCTGTATTGACCTCCCTGCCATCTTAACACACGTTATCAGCCCTGTCACGGCTGTGAGAGCCCCAGTGTTTCATGGCTTACCTGGATGCCTTCATGCTAATGAGAGCCCTGTCCCCACACAGGGTCCCTCAGCAGCAGCAGCAGCTCATTATCTACCAGCCCACCTTGCCACACCACATCCAGCACCTTTTATCTGCACAGGACAGCTGCGCTCCCCCTGTTTGAAGCGAAATGTCAGCCTGCAATGCACAAAAGCAAATGCAGCACAGCTTACACCGCTGATGATGCCTCAGCGCTTTGAAGGAGCAGCTCAAAGCCGAATCAAACATTCCAATTGCATCTCCCGTGTGTGACTGCTCTCCTGCCCTTCCACCAGCACCTCTCCCTGCCTTTCTGAAGTGTTTCATGCTGGAAAAAAGGAATCCGAGTGGAACAGGATGAAAAACTGCTGCAGTCTTGGGCTTTCACAGTGTCTGCCAGAGCTGGATTCAGACCAGGACATCATCACGTCAAACAGATGAGATTCTGCTCCACTGCTTCCTGCTCTGTAATTATTACTAAACCGAGCACCACTGCCAAACATAAAAAATAAGAATAATTCTACTCAAACATTGGTCAGCCTTCCTTAGCTTTTCTTTTTTTTTTTTTTTTTTTTTCCCTGTAGCATTTCAGTTCCACAAGCTGGAAACAACCTGAAAATAACAACAAAAGGAAGCAGTTTTCTGTGCAAAATGTTCATGGAGAGAAGAGTAGAAGCAGGCAAAATTCCTATTTCAGGGCTAAGAACTGAAGTTCTGCTACTTGAGCTGGTCTGCAGTGCAGCTTGAAATGGGATTTGTCTCTTTGAGGCTGTAAATCCACTGTCGCCCACCAGAAGAGCATCCCACTAGAAAAATATACATCTTATTCTTCCAGTGTTCACTCCCAAAGTGATTAAATGGGCTCTTGTGGCTGTAACTCCCTGCCATCACCCAGAAATCTCCACGGGTTTTTCCAGAGGAAGGCGGCACACCAGCCTCCCCCCCGAGCTCCAGGACATCTCAGCAGTGTGGCAGCGTTCTGTGCCATCTGTTCATCTTGCAAAACACATGGCTGGACAAGTTAGGAGCAAAATAAACACGGCGTGTCTGCCAGCCAACCTGGAGAAGCATGTGCTGCACTGCTTGTGGCTCTGACGCACTGCTACGCCATCTGAGCAAGTATTAACATTGAAAGAAAAATAATAAAACAGTGAGGAAACAAGAGGGGAAAAACGGGCACCAAACTGCTATTTTCACAGTCAAAATGCATTTAATTCCTCCAACCAACACACGGTGGGAAAGAGCCCCGCTTCCTTCATGAGGTGCAGAGGATGAAGGTGGCAGAGCTGCCTTCAAAATATCGAAGGCCCTCTGGGCTTATAACTTCTGCTGCTATCTGGCTAGAAACATCAGAGTGTAGCTGGAAAGTTAGAGAAGCACTTAACAGCGCTTTTCATCTTCAAAGCACTGCCTAATCCTTTCAACTCTCCCCAAAAGCACCGCATCCCCACTTTGTGGGTGGAGATGATGTTACCGTGCCCAGCACTATCCAAAAAGCACAGCTCAACCGTTCTCACCTTGCACGCCCTGTGCCTATCAGAGGGTTCAACCATACCAAAAACAAACCAAAGGCTCACAAAATCTTTTACTTATTCTCTTTCTGCCTTCACCTCATAAGGAAAAGAACTTTGGTTGCATGAACCAGTGACCTTCTCTGTAATTTTAAGTGTGTTGGGAAGACAGGCAGAGGTTGGCCAGGTAACGGAGCTGAGGGAAATTCCACTGTTAGATGAGGTCACAACAACCATCAATTTTGTTATAATTTCACTATGAAGTGCCACTTAATTGTTAATTACTGCTGAGTGATGTCTCTGCCCAGGAGAATGTATTACAGTCTGCCACCTGAGCTCCCCCTTCCCCTGCTCCAGTCCTCGGTGAGCCAGGACATGAGGCTATTTCACACCAAGCCTACTGAATAACAGAAGGCAGTTCTGCTGCTCCCCAGCAGAGATGCAACTGCAAATGATCTTCCAAGGGCAAATCCTGCTGCCAAACTAAAATGTACTCCTGACAACCACAGGGCTGCCGTCACCTTGCACAGTACCTGCATCCTGCTGTTGCTTCCAGCCCTGCTTCCCTGCATGTTTTCCCTCTGCAGGGGAAGCCAGAGGGCAAACAACAGTATGTGAGCTCACTGCAAAGAAAAGAACTCCTCCCTTGGACTTCATCTCTTGAGTGTAGGACTGCAGTTATAACAACAATGCTGCAGTTCAAAATGGCAGATTTCTTCTGCACTGCTGTCGGTTCATTCACCCACAAGCCCAGCAAAGGTTTCTCCTCCCACATTCCAGCACTCGAGGAATAAGTGGTGAAGCTGCTTCTGGTTAATTAGGGAGCGATGCTGACAAACTCTGGGGAGAAACCCAAGCAGATCACATACATGCACACACGCCACTTGTACCACAATGTATGTGATGTTCAGCTACAGCACTGCCATTAACTGCAGTTTTTGCAGAACTGTCAGAGTGGGAACAACTCATTGGTGCAACATAGAAAATAGAACTATTGATGGATTCTGTTTAAGTGATGGGAACAGCACCAAGAGCTGCAGCAGGTAGCAGTGGCACACAGGTGCTGTCTCTGGGTATAAACCTTGTGTGCAGTACACTTGGCTGGTGATGCAACCCCCAAGCTGTCCCCCATGTTACACTATCCTAGCTGCTCCATGCAGCACCATGAAAGGAATAAGTTTATATATGAACTTGGAGTACTTGCAGGTACGAGAAAAGAAAGCACTCCTTAAAAGCAATGGTCAGATACAGCATTGGTGCGCTCATGCAAGAGTCTATAAATAGAGAGCTGTGATGTGAGTGCCAAAAACAACAGCCAGAGCAATGCTGGCATCAGGAATCTCATCCTCATTCCTCCTGTAGCTTCAGCCTGTGTTACAACGCAGACGAACACACACCTCACTTCTCCCAGCAATGGCAAGTAATGCGATTAGCTTAAAAACACGAAGCTCGTCTTACTGTTGTGCTAACTATGTGAAATACTGGCAGAGGAACGTGTTGCAGGAAGCAGACGCTGCACAGACGAGATGAATCTTGTTTGCAGCACTGACAGCTGCCCCAGCAGAAACCCAATGTATTGTTTGTCTCCCAGTTCCAAACCCATTACATCCCGCCCCTCTGCACAGGCATTTAAGGCTCAGACATTCAGGGGTTCTTCTCCTACCTTCTCCACTCACTCCTCTAACATCTGCTCTGGAAGCTCCACCTCATGCTCCTTCACAGAAGCTCTGTCTCCAGCGCTCTGTTTCCAGACTGCACAGCTCAAACACACCCAAACCAGCCCCTCACCTTCCCTCTATGTAAGCAATCACTTCCACCTGCTCTGTCCCTCATTGGACTCCTCCTCCCCACCTCCAACCCAGACCCACCCGTCCTCAGAACTCTCTCTTACAGTTCCACCCCACTTCAGGGAAGGTGACACCACCTCCTGCCCATCACTGGGACATAAGATGGGAGCCAAGCTGAGCAGGACCAGAGCATGAAAGCGATGCACAAGAGAAGCACTCCGTCCTGGTACTTCCTCCTCTACAATTCACCAAACTAAACCGAGCTCCAGATGACAAAGGTTAACCCACAGCCCCCTGCCTCCTACCTCTCAAAACCATCTACACTCATTCCGTCTCTGAATTCTTGATGGCTCCCACACCTGCCCTCTCATCACAGACACCGGCATCCTTCACCTCTGTGCTCCCACCAGTCCCTCCTGATTTTGGACCTATTAACGACATCACCTCAAAAGCAGGGCAATGCCACTAGGTTTATAACCAACTAAAGCACAAAAATGCTCCCAATTTCCCCAAAATGGCACCGTTATCCCTGAGCACTGCTTGCACCAGGTGATGGTCCCACGGCATCATGCTCACCACAGCTCTGCACAGGCAGAGAGAGTTCTAACTGCACCAGTCTGGGCAGGTTTGGGTGACTTCAGCCCTAAAATCAAGTATGAACCACAATCTGCAGTGACACACGTCATAACATTTTTTGTTCTACTGTAGGAGGTCAGCAAAGAAGCTTCAAAAATCAGGGGAGGTTCGTTTTCACTGGGTTTTAATCTTAAACAGCTGTAATAATGTTACAGGGGAGAGCAAAGCACAGGCTGCACATTAGTTTGATGGGAGTTAAGGCAGCCAAAATATTAAGCATATAAAAATAGAGCTCAGTATGAAAAGGGTTTTCAGAGTTTAACTACCGGTCTCACCACATTCAATTACTTTGGGGCTTTAAAAATCCAACTGATGGTAAACATGGTGCTTTTACATTACGTGCATCCTTGTGCACTGGCACCCAGATGGCTGCAAGCAGCACCATCCCTAGGAGGAAGGTTCACTGGAGTACTGCAGGGAGGTAACCTTGTGCTTGTCTGCAAAGTTGCCTTGAATGATACGACAGCGAACCACAGAATCGTTTGAGTTGGAAAGGACCTTTAAAGGCAATGTGGTCCCACTCCCCCCTGCAATAAACAGGGACACCTACAGCTCCATCAGGTGCTCAGAGCCCTGTCCATCCAACACGTGTCAGCCACGACCCCGATAAAGTTCGGGGAGTTGTGATTTTCTTTGTTCAGTTGGCTGGGTTTTGTTTTCTGAATGCACCCGAAGCAGATTCAGCGATACAATTACCCTGACTTAATCTGAGCTAAGTAGAGACCCCACCATTACGTTCCCACGGGGAAACACACACATATGCATGCACGGCACAGGGGAAAGAGACTTTCCTGCGTTCGGCATAGCAATAATCCACCTTGCGAGAGGAGTCACTCGCATTCGCGTCTTCTCACCATCGAGGACACGAGGCAACACGGCGCTCCCCGGACAGCGCGACACGCTACTGCCTCGAGGTGACAGAACAGAGCCAGTTCGGAGGAGATCAAAGGCCATTTGGGTAGAGACCCCCGCTGCTCATCGCCCTTTCGGCTCGGAGCCTTTTAAAGCCGCATTTGCCACTGACCGTTCCTTCCCCGGCTCCCATTTCGCAGAGCCCTCCCCCGTCCCCACCTGCGCTGCGGGGCTCGGGGCGGGATGCCCGGGGGGGGTCCGCGCTCTTTGTGCCGCGCGGGCACCGGGGGATGGCGGCACACAGCGCCGGGCCGGCACAAAGGGAGGGAAAGTTTGCAAAGATGGGGGGAGAAGGAAGAAAGAAAGGAAGGAAGGAAGGGCAAAACCCGGGATCGGGAAGGAGGGAGGGAGGACGCAGGGCGATCCAGGCGGGCGGGAGCGGGGAAAGGCGGCCGGGCCGTACCTGCATGGTGACGACCCCCAGCTCCTCGGTGGCGAGCTTCCTCATCTGCGTGGCCAGAACTTGCGCTTCCTCCAGGATGGAGAACTCCGCCTCGGCGGCGCCCAGCCCGCACAGCGCTGCCAGGCACAGGAGGCCCAGCGCTCCCCGGCCCCGCGGGCGGCGGCCCCGAGCGGCGGCCTCCAGCCGCCCTCCGCCCCGCGCCATGCTGCCGCCACGGGAGAGCCGAGAGCGCCGCTTCCCCGGCTCCGCTCCGCGCCGCAACGCCGCTCCCGCCCCGACCGGAGCTCGCTAGGGCCGCGGGACGGCCGCCATGCGGGGGACGGCGGCTCCGAGAGCGCTGCGCCCCGCGCCCGGCTGCGGAGACTGAGAGCGGCGGCGGAGAGACGCAAAGTGCGGAGCGGAGGAGGAGCGGGAGCGGCGGGGCCGGGAGCGGAGTCGCGGTGCGGAGAGAAGAAGCAGACGGAGAGACGAGGGAGGCGTCTGGAGCCGCCGCGCTGCGGGCGGGGGCAGCGCACGGCCGGACCCCTCCTCCCGTCCCGTCCCATCCTCTCCCGTCCCCTCCCCTCGGCCGCCGCCCCCCGCTGCCGCCCGCCTGGGGAGCCCGCGGAGCGGAACGGAATCGGGCTGAGTTGGGCACGGCCCGGGCTGGGAGAGCGAGCGCGGCTCCGCTCGGCTCTTCGAGGCGGACAATTCACGGGCGTTTGTATTTACTTCTGATTTTCCTTGCTTTTTTAAAATCGGAGTGCTCCCGTCCAAAGGCTGCCCTTCTCCGCCCCTCCCCAGCCCCTCCCCAGCACCCCGAGGCCAAGCGCCAGCCCTGCGGGTCTCACCTCGCTAAGGAGCGCCTCGTGGCAAAGCCTCGAGGGTCTGCGCAGCTTTAAATCACGTCTGACCTGCAGCGACGAGATGGCTTCGAGGCTCACTCCGGAGCTGAATCTTTTGTAAGCATGGCGGCAGTGCACCGGAATCCTGGAGCAGTGCATCCCACGGGTTAATGACCCATCAGCACCGGAGCCCGGCTGGGTGACCAAACATCTCTGTGCCTTGTGCGACCATCGTGGCTGCCAGATACTGCGCACAGTCTGTGCCTGGTGTACAAAACACCACTGGTACAGCATCCCTGTTGTTTCACGTGATAGAAAATGTCTAGAAATGGAGTTCTGGCCACTTTTCATGGTTTGTTTCTCACATTTCCCACGCACTGACACTTCAACACAGCAACGCCCAGGCCCTGGCTCCCTGCCACCAGGCTTATATGAATTATTAGATTCATAGAACCATTTAGGTTGGAGGAGAGCTCTAAGATCCCCAACCCACCCCCCCCAATGTCCCTCAGTGCCACATCCACACAGCACTGAGCACCCCCTGTGATGGTGACCCCACCACCCTCTGGGCATCCTGTGCCGGTGCACACCCACTCATTGGAGAAGAAATTTCTCCTAACACCCAACGTGCCCCTCCCCAGGCACAGTGTGAGGCCATCACCTCCCACCCTATTGCTGTTCCCTAAGAGCAGAGGCCGACCCCCCACCTCACCCCAACCTCCTTTGTGGAGGAGTTGTAGGGGGCGATGAGGCCTCCCCTGAGCATCCTCTGCTCCAGACTGAAGAGTCCCCATTCCCTCAGGCACTGCCCATAGGACTTGTGCTCCAGGCTTTTGTGCTTGGGGCAAATAAACAGAATATACAAATGCCTTTCTATTTATCCTTGGCTTTTGCTCTTTCAGGTGACTTACAACTCCAAAATAACACATTTTTTCACTTACCCTGTGCAGTTCTTCTGGTTTAGGACTGAACCAAACGACACCTCTCCAAGCTGCCGTACCTTTTATATCCATGGCTAAGGCAGCATTGGTCACACGAACGACAAGGCATTTTCTTTCCACAACGCTGAGGCTCTTGGACTTCTGTTGGAGTATTTTCCCTGGGCCCAAGAGAGAGAAAAACTGAAGGGAGCCAAATTCGCTCTTAGCACCAGTCATTTTCTTATGACATTTTATGATTTTTTTTTTTTTTATTAGATTCACCAGTGGAGGACACAAAGGTTTTGAATTAAAAGCCAAGTGGTTTTCAAACATCTTGGCTACATTACCCGTGTTACTTCTGACCCCAGCTGCATGTTTGAAAAGAAAAATCCATCTCTGTAAACCTTGTCATATAAAAACTATCCCATGGAGGCACCAGCTGGAACTGTCAAATCTCCATCCACCCAAGGCACCCAAACTCACGCTCCCAATCGTGTGAACTCACTATGTTCGTGCTACAAGTAATCTTATTCATTTTTGCTTCTTGTCAACAAACTAACCTCAGGAAATGAAGAAGGCAGCTGTACCTTCTGCTTCCACAGTGCCAGCATCCTGCTGACAGCAGGTAACTGATGGGGCAGGATTACGGCTTTCATACACAGCCCAATGATGCACCTGGCAGCCCCGGAGGCAGAGCTGGCTGCTGGTAATGCAGCCTTGCAGTGCTGCCTCCCACCTCCCCCTGGAACCATCGCTGCCACCTCAAGATCAGCTTCCACACATCTGGAGTTTTGCGGAAAAATAGGAAACGACTCCCTCCAAAATACCACAGGGGGAAAAAAAAGGGAATGCGATGCCTAAAAAATCCTTTGCTATTCAGATGATGTGATAGTTGGAGTCACGGGACGTCAGCCAAGAGCTGCCCACACAAACAACCCGAGGCTGGGCGCTCTCTCCAACCAGGCTGGTCTTCAAGTATTTGGATGGTGACACAGCTGTGTATTAAACCCTTCTGCTGTTCCTTTGGGATGAGCCTTGAGGAAGAGAGACAAGGCCCTGTTGGTGTGGTTGTGTTGCGGTGTACCCAAAAGAGAAGGAAGAGATGCAAATGCCAGGAGAAGAGATCAAATCTCTGCTGCTCTACCAGCACTTGGGCATAAATAATTCAGCCATTCAGATTTGCAAAAATGAGGCCATGCTAGAAATACGTCCTTTACCTAAAGAGCAAGGGAAAAAGACTGAATCTGAGATGTAAGTGCCAGGGAATGGGAAGAAGAGGAACTTATGCTGAGAGTAAGAGTCCTTCTGACACAGTGCAAGCAGGTCAGTGTGTGCCAACATGGGGGACAGAACTGCATGATGCCTCTACAAGAGCTCGTACACATGGCAGCACCAAAGAAAAGCTGTTTCTGTAGCACATGATGCAAAAAGCACCGAGCCAAGGTTAATTCACTGCATATATCCCTCTGTAGTGATCATGACTTTCTTGATGTATCTTCTGAAGTTCCTCTGTTGATGCTAAACTCATACTTTCAAAACTGTAACCTAACTACATATCCAGGTACAGACCCACATGAACACCAAATTCTCTGTGGAGAAAAAGCAATAGCCTCAGCTTGCTGCATCTGCTTCACCTTGTGGCAAGTCTCTGCCCTGTCTGAGCAATTCAGGAGCTTTGTGAGTTGGAAAGGCATGGTCTGATCTTTGGAGAATCTCCTTGAAAGTGGCATTTCTTGATGATACTGAACTTCACCCCTGCGAGCGATACAACATGCGTTCCAAAAGTGGTGAAGCAGGCAGAAGGCTTGTCTGGTAGCCTCATGCATCCTACTGGATCTTCTGCAGCCTTCTGCTGGCTGCTCAGCCTGCAAGCTGTGCTCTGTGAGCCCTTTAAAGGAAGCAGGGTACTCCCAAGGAACTGTGAAACACTTTGTGGCTCTCCTTTCCAACCTCAAAGCAAAGACTAAAGTAAATCTTTGCATGTATTATACATTGGAAACAACTGTCACTTGAACAGCCTTCATTAATTTCTGACAGGGAGAGCATTTGTATAGCTTGTCTTTGTACCCACAGCCCTTACACATGTTCATATTCACATCTATCACATGGCAGGGCCAATAAGGCTGTAAACTCCAAGTTCTATCCCAGTGCAGCTTCTGCCCACCTAATCCATCACTCCCCTATGGATTGCAACCAGTGAAGAAAATGGAAAAAATGTCTGCAGTCCTCCCTCATCTGTAAGTGTGCCTGTGAGAGTGTTCTTTCCATAACACCATCACCACCAGATAATATTTTTAATGAAAGCCATCACGTTATGTAGTTTCAGAGTGTGTGGTGTGGGATTTCAAAGCAAGCATTGTGCCCAGCTGTAGAGCTTGGGATGGGAAAAGCCTGATGTGAGCAGCACAGCCAGGTCACCACAATTTGAGTGTGGTCTCCTGTCAGGTCAACTGCTTTTCTACTAATTCTAACCAAGAACTGATGTAAGAAAGAAAATCCCTGTCACAAGAGGAAGACAACAAGGTGAAGGGATGGGACAGAATGGGAGCTGGAGGACAATAGATGGGACATGAAGTTTGCTATTCCTGGGGGCCCTAGAGAGAGAAAATGGGTGCCATCCAGATGGGCATTTTCTTAGCCTGCATTGGGAAGAGTGGGCACAAGGGCAGCTCAGCACAACTTGTTTCTCCTAGCAGAATATCACCCAGACAAAACCACTGCAGGAGCATGATGTTACAACAGGCATTCACAATACAGGAAAGATAACAGACATAATCTATCACAATGTAAAGAGAGCGATGACCTGACAGTGCAGGAAAGCTGCAGTCTGGGGTTAATAGAATCCAGCCTGACTCTGGCTGAGCACCTCTCCTTACTCTAGCAGCCAAACGTCTTCAGCATCTGTTTCCTTTATTCCATGCCTAGAGATACCCCTAAGCTGGCCAGTAACTCCAGACCACTGAGAAATAGATCAGTAATTCTTCTATGGAAGCTGTATGCATGTATATACATATGCATATATAATATTTATGCATTCATGCTTCAATTTATGCTTCAAAAATAACACATGGTGAAAAATCTTCAGAAGTCAGGACATAAAACATCCCAGCACATAACAGTCAGGATATATGTATTACTATATAGATACGCACTATGTGTCTGTGCATACATACACATGCTGTCCCTATATAACACATGCAAAGAGCTCTTTCAGCAGCACGGCACCCAGTTCAGGAGGGAGCTCTATTAAGGAATGGTGTGGTTCATCAGATGGCAACCCTGACAAACTGTGAATGAGAGTCAGCCTGCTTTTGAAACACGTTCAAGGAATTCTCTGAATATCAGTGCTTCCCACCTGAATCACAGCCATGTGAACTATTATGTGTTTCTCATGCTCAAGGATGAAAGGATGTGCCCATGCTGTAAAACAGAGGATGTAAATTTCTAATTCACGTTTCGTGATCTCTTCATTCTTCTGTGGTTCTTCTCATTCCACCAGTTCATGGCTGTAGGGCCCACCAGCCCAGCCAGTGCCACTGTCACACATGCTGTGTGGCACTGGGGACAAGGATGTGCCCAGCTGCTTTGCAACCCCCGTGGTTACTGCTTGGGTTGCACTGAGTCCCACATCAAGGACAGTTGCTTCCATCCTTTGAGCTGCCAGGCCTCTGCAAAGTCAGGGAATGTCAATATGCAAGCTGTAGCTTTTCAGAGACTTGTAAGAGGGCTACATCAGGCTGGGTTTTCAAAGGTTAGATGGCATGCTGCTTACCAGCGTGGCCTAACTTAAACCAAGACTTTTCAAAGAGACAAGTTTGTTTATATTTTTCTATAATCTCATTTGTAGAAATGGCTGAACCCTTCAGCATGAATATCTTGGACTCTACAGCAGAAAATAGCTCGGAGCTTTCCAACACAAACAAAAAAAACTCTGAAAACTTGGATCTTATCGCTGAGAAATGGCAGGCAGCCTTGGAACAGGCACTGCTACTGGCAATATTTGTGATAATTCCGATACTGTAATCTCTTTATCTTCCTTCTGCATCTCTTCTTTTATCTTCATGTTGATGTCATGGAACTCGGCACCAAAATATTTCTTCTTCCATTCATTTTCCTTTGGCTCCATTCTCAAAACTGAAATCAGCTCATTTCCATTATTTGAAAAAGGCAAAATGTAGTGGTGTACTTTACACGAGCTGCTGAACTCCTGCTGACAAAGAGCAGCTCTCTCCTCTCTTGCCTGGAGGACCATGCCTTGCCATGAGATCGAGCACAAACACAGCAATGATGACTACACTGTCACAGGGAGATGATGTGGATGGTAAGATTTGTGATGCTGACAGGGGGAACATGAGAGCTGTCCACCTCTCTGCCATCCCCTGAGAAACAGAATACACCTCAGCTGGTGGGAATTCTTTGAGATTCCTGAGCTGAATCCACCTCAGTGAGCTGAGCAGGCACTTTATACACAGTGTTGCACTGCTATTAATGTCAGCATCACCTAGGGCCCAGTCATGCATAAGGCAAAGCTTGTAGGTTGAAGTAACAGCTTCTGCTCTGCTCTCCCATAGGCTTGATGCAGCACACACAGGCTGACAAAGCTCTTGTTTCCAGGAATGCATTCTCTAACTAGGCTGAGGCCCAAGCATGCTGCTGAGGTCAGGGTGGTGTGCTGCGGGGCCTACTTTCACCAATGGGTTGGCCCCAGTGCTCCCATGTAGTTAAATCTCAACTCCAGCACCTGGACAGAAATTGAGAAGGGCTGCAAACAAGAACAAGGAGAGCTATGTCGGAAGAATGTGAGCTCCAAAAGGTGCCAGCAGTCTTTCTGATCTAGGGATGCAGGCAGTTTGCCATCTGGGGTTGTACTTTCAGCAGGGTCAGGTCTCTTTCCATCTCTCAGCCATCCTGGGGAACCCTTTCTGAAGACAGAACAGGGTGGAGCCTCAGTCACCATGCCTCTTGACAGCCATCTCTGTAGTGCCATCACACTCCCAGGGGTTGGTGTCCCTCCCAGCCAACAGGTTTACCTCAGCAGCAAGGCTTCCAAGCCATGGGTCTTTGCTCTTTTCTTCTGGATTTTACATTCAACACCTACTGATTTAAATATAATCCTAAGAATGAAAGCCAGAATCTAGGGCTCTTTCCTACTCATGGACACCCTCCTCTGGCCCAGAGTCGTGCCCTCCCATTGCTTCTCAACACCTGGCATTCCTTAGTGCATCGCAGCTGTGCTGTGTGGGGTCCTCAGCCAACTGCTGCTGTGACCCAGGAACACCTTGAGTTGGTTAAGTCTCTGAAATTAGGCACCCAGTAAGTGGAATTCTCTCTTATTACACTTTTAGAGATATCTAATGTGTGCCTAAGTAAATGCCTAAATTACACCACATGTAAGCAGTTACGTTCTCACTGTATCCAGTGGTTTGGAGTCTGGCCACTCATTACGGCCAACAGAAGTAACAGAAATGCACATTCTAGTAACTGAAAAATAATGTTGGAGGATTTTTGTTGAAAAAGCAGTAAATGTCACTCCAACATTGACGATGGATTGCATGTACAGAAACACTCCTCCAAAATTTGACTTGTTTTTAGATGTTGTTTTCAGTACTGTAGCTACTGAGGAAGCAGGAAGATGAGTGATATCTGCATACCTGACTAACGTCATGTGTTACTCCTTGCCTCCACAGGTTTTTTTGGCTCACTCTTTGTCCATGCCTATGTTGGTTCTTTGTTACAGCAAGAGTCTACACAAAGCTCCTGCCCTGCCTCTGTTTTACTATATTTAAAGCACATCAATATTCGTCTGAAATTCTGCTCTAGCATCAAGTCAGACACACATAAGATACACTTGAAGCCCGAGTTATCCTATTAAAGACAGTCCTTTAGCAGGCAGTATATAGGAGTATAGTGAATAGTGCAGGTTCTGTTAAAACTAAAACTTCAGACTAAATTGTGTCACTAAAGATTATAAAATTGTATACTTGCTTTATTGTCCCAACACACAAAATTTGCTGAAGACTGAACTGGGTATTCTATTATTTAAATGGAAGGCCGAGAGGGCAAGACACGAAGTCACCTCATTCAAGTCACTTCTCTGGCACTGGTGATGTGAAATTCACGTCTCATGGGAATCAGAAGTGCTGGTTAAAATGTATTTGTACAGACTGGGAAGAAAGAACATTTCTGCCTTTGAAGCTCAGAGATGTTCCATTAAGAAACAAGGACCATTTAACAAACATTTCTTTCCTAACCCCCTTCTCTTCTCATTCTTTTACTTTGAGTTTTGACGTAATAATCAGAATGCAACTCGATAAATATTTCCAGATATTTCCACACCGCACAACACTTACAGTCTAGACTTAATTAAAGAAACAAAGAGTGAAAAATCCCAGCTGGCTTCCTTTTTCTTCTTCCATCAACAGGATTAGAATACTTATCAGTTGGGCTCTGCCTCCTGATTCTTATCACAGATTTCAGCTCCACCAGTTAATGAACAGCTGAAATGTGGCAAGGCAATAGACCTTTATTTTCCGGTTATTCATGCCCTTTATCATGAAGGCTGAACCTAACACATCTGAAATGCCTCTTTTGGGTGAGTGCATTTAAACGTCAGAGAGCATTATTTGCAGTCCTCCTCATGGGAGAAGAGGAAAACAGAGTCAGAGGGCAGGCAAGAATGATAGTAACATTTTAAAAGGTTCATTTAGTAGATTGGCCAGTGACAGTGAATGTAATAAATAATGTAATCATAGCTTGACTTTGCTTATAATTTCTCCCTGTGCTGTCAGGCTTAGAAAGAACACAGTCAAGACACCATGGTCACTATGGAGGTATTTGTAGGCCCTAACACCATTAAAGAAAGACTGGAAAAAAATTAAATATACCTTCTTTTTTAAAGGAGAAATGATAACATCTGTAATGAATCCCTTGTTAATATGTCACCAAACTTGTCTATTTTTCATGTCTTCATTCAGCAGCAGTACACTGAAAGAAATGTGATGTAATGATAGCTACAGTCTAAATAGATCACAGCTCCACAGGAAATACTGCAGTGATTTTTTGCCATAGAGTATAGGCACTGATAACCTTCCTGGAAGGGAATCTACATGTTTACATATACAGATATTCAGGCGGCCTGAAATCAGCAGAGCCATCACCTTTAATGCAAGAGGCAAGACTGTTGTTTGCTGTCCAGATGGTTCAATTCTGGAGCACTGCAGCCATGGATGCTGTGCTACATTATGGCAACAATGAGCTCCAGAACAGTCATGAGTTGGTCACAATCCCCGCCTCAAACAGCAGGTTATTTCATAATATGAGCATATGAGGAATGCTAGATAGGGCAGCATTCTCCAGACATCAGTGGAGGTGATCTCTGCCATAACCAAAAGGAAATATCTACTAGATGCAATTGCTTTAGTGTGTTACAGAATGTTATAGAATGAGCATTTTCCATATGCCTAACTCTACCCACTAATAAAATAATGGGAAATTACTGTTACTGCATTGTGAAAATTGTTGGGGCTTTCCATGAAATCACTTGAAAATTAATTGCTAGTAATTCATCAAAGGCAGAGGAATTTAATCATTTATAAGATGCTCCTGCCACCCTTGTTGGTTAATTATTCACCCAACAAATCCTGTATATATTCTTCAGAACATGTTTGTACCCAACAGTCTTCTTGGAAATGACTGTATATTTAAAATGAGAGAAAATTAGACTAATCCATTCGTCATAGTGGATATATACAGCCTGCTGGACTCAAGTGGTTGCAGGAGCCTGCATTCTTTTGATCATCTTATCACCAGTGCTCATTTAAAATATGATAGACATGTGCAGCCATACCTCCTGCTGTTATAAACAAGGCAGAGACAAATGGCTTGCAAAGAAAATGGCCCTTTATAACAACAGCAATGAAAAGATCTCCCAGCAGACCCTTTAGTTGCTTTCCAGCGTGAATGACAAATTAAGATGGGGCCATGGATACAACAGCATCAGATACATCAGAGCAAGCCTACAAATAGCAGTCTATCCTTTGGAGTGCACCTGTTTAGGTCTGACTCCACAGATTCACTAATTCTTTCACTTCCCTTATGTATTATTTAACAATTAGGCCAATTTAAACTGCATTTCTATAACTGGAAAGGTATGTGCCATAATAGAACATCAACTCAAATCCGCTTAGATTGCAACATAAAAATATTCCTCTTGCCTACCTACTGATCTCAATTATCCCAGGTTAAAAAGCTGCTGCAATGATAGAAGGTTTTAGCTTATGCAAAGTAAATATATTTTAAACATACAAAAAAAAAAGAAGAAAAAAAAATAAAAAGAAGAGTTAAAATACACCTTCAGCTACTGTAACTAGCTCTGTATTAAGGGCATGCTACAGTGCTTTCAAATTTACCTGAAATTATCCAAGTTCTACTGGTGTAAACTCATTAATATTCACACGCACTGAGTCAAACCATGATCTTTCATTAGCTCATCGTTAATCTCACAAAAAAACCCTGGCAGACCTGCAGGCCAGATTAACATCTCAAAAGCATCTTTGCACCTACTCAGAAATTATAGTGAAATACTCCAGAATTATATTTTAATTAGTCTTGAATTATTAGTCTCATCAGTTTCAACTTGTTATAATCATTTACCCTCTTTCCGTTTTTCTTTTGAATTATCCATGTGAAATAGCTTGAAAAAATAACAGAAAACAGATGTTCTGGAAGCAAATTCAGCATCATCTATGGAATGCAGTGACCACTAGTGAGCATGGCTTCAAGGGACAATCACCTTGTGCTTATGGGTGCTGAGAAATGACAACAGGACAGCACCATCCACACCTCAGATTTGTATCTTCACCAGTAGGAGTTTCATGTATTTCTATATACAGGCCATCTTAAGCTTTACCTCAAATGACAATCAGAGATTATACTGGTAACACTGAAGAAAAGTGTATAAGTACTCTAAAGATTCTTCACTTTTTTTTTCTAGACACCACAGCACAAAAATGACAAAACGGAACAAATAATAAAAGCAACCAGTGAAGTGTGTCTGTGTACGTCTGCAGGAGAATATCTGCACACTCAAACACTGCCTTGACTTGCTAAGCAGAAACTATTTAGAAATGTAAAACTTCTGGCAGTAGACAACTGCAGGAGTCAACCTGAAAGATAGGCTGGGTGTACATGCAAACAGATGAGTCATTTCAGAGATGCTTAACAGAAGTATGCACCAAAGTGAGTGCTGCAGAGCATGTGGTGGTCTCAGTCCAACCCTTGCGGAAGGCTGCAGGGGATGGGACCCAGTCCTCCTCATGCCTCGGGAGATATGGTGTGTAACCAGCATGGCAGACAAGGGATATCGTGTCCCATCTGCTTTTGCTTTGTATGCTGAAATAAGAGTTTGTAGAAGGAATAGACACAACAGTACAGGTGGAAACCTGCCAATATGGGTCAAGGAGGATATTGTGTCTGAAGAAAGCAAGAATGTGATACAATATACAGCTTGGCAAGAAGTGCAGAAATTGTTTGGTTTGAAATAAAAGATAAAAAGATGCAAGAAGGAAGATAGGAAACTATTACAGCCCATCTGGAGCAAATAAAGAAATGACCTCAAATACTGGTGCGCATTAAGCTCGCAGAAAAGCCTCATGCTGGCCACTGCAAACCTTTGCTGCCCAAGATGTGATGGTGAAACCAGTGTACCCGTCCCAACTGCTCTCCACCCCTGAGAAAAAAGTGACTTTCACCCTGACCAGTTCCCCCAGGTGGCAAACGATGGAAAGGAAAAGGTTTTGGGGAGCAAAAAGAATCCAGGGACGGAGGTGTGGGACTGCTGAACCAAGGGAGCAAGTTTCCAAGATATCATCAGGTATTGTAGGTGCACTGAAAATATTCAGCTGTAACTTGCATGAGGCCAACAGATAAAACTAGAAAGAACATCAGGAAGGTGACACTAGAGGCAGAGAGCAAGAGCAGGGGAGAAGGGCTGTTTGTGTTCAGGAACAATGCTAGCCTGAAGAACACACAAATAAAAATCAATCAAGCATGCTTAGATAGGAGGTTGGACTATCTCTAGATACCAAGACATGACATTTTTGGAACAGCTGCCCAAAGGGAAGAACAGTGGGAAGCAAGTCTCATGCTTCACTGAGAAAAGCAGTTGGAAGATGTGTTGCCTGGTGGAGAAGTCCCTCCTGAGCCTTCTTTCCTGCATTTCTGTGATCCTAACAGTAAACAGTGGAACAGATAAAAAAGGCTACCCCACCATGAAACATCACATCTGCAGCACAAAACTGCTGCAGGCTGCTTGGGGCAGTCAGGGTCCTTTGGGGAAGCAGAATCTACTCATGTGTGCAGAGAGAAACCAAGTGCCGGGGCAGAGCAACTGTTGTGATAGTTTGGGTAGTTTATGGGTGATGACTATGGCAGTTATTTCCCTATTTATTTTTCTGTGTTCAGTGTTCTGTACTTCAGACTGGAGTGTTTGATTAGGATTTTGTAAGCTGGGGCACCTTCTTCAAGAAGTTTCCTTTCAAAGCAAGCTTGACTCATTAGTTTGGAAGAAGTCTCAGCATGGGTTATGGAGTGCTGCCCTGATCAGCTCCTTCCACAGGGATTTACACTCCTCAGTGCACCCAGAACACTCCTTCCCCTCCCTCCTTGAACCACTGCACCACATTCCAGAGCCTGGAGAAGTTGGCTGCTGCTTTATCCCTTCATCTACCTGTCTGACAGGTGTGGTGTCACAGTTCACTAATGCTCTTAAAATACGGATGAGAGATGTCATAAAAATGCAGTGTTATTGCTAACTGGCAGAAAACCTGCCATTCCCATTCCACGGAGGGATCATTAGAAATAATCAGCAAAAAATTCCACACGTATCAAATGCACTGGAAATCTAAACTTTAAATTGTTTAAAAGTTTTGGTGAACTCGCTAGCCTTGCCAGCTCCTGTTCAGTATTACCCATTTGAATCCTAGAGCATTTCAGTCCCTCCCTGTGCCTCTGCAGTGCATGGTGCACGGGTGGTGCACGAGCCTTCAGGACTTGCTAGTGAGGGATGCACATTTGGTGACATGAAAAGATTATCTTTGTATTAAAAAATGCTGAAATGGTGCTAGGAAAGAAGAGGTGTTTGTGCTGGACACTTTCATGGCTGTTTCCATGGGGGACATTCAAACACAGTGTGGCAAGGAAGACTATGGGTCACTCCTGCCCACACCAGTGGTAGCTCAGGTCTGGGCTTGGCTCCTCCAAAGTCTTGCCCAACTTTGGATGCTCACTGATAGAGATCACTGAGAAATTTCTGTGAATGCAGGTTGCTAAAAATGGAAATAGATTATCAGTTTTCTTTTCTTTCTGGTGCTTGCTGCTGTGGCCCAGCTGCCAGACCTCCAGTGCTGCTGCTCGTGGTTCTACCTCAATGGAAGCCGACACAATTCCCTGCTCTATAATTACGGTTCAATTCTATGTTGTGCAAACACACCTCCACTTTCTATGCTGAACACAAAGAGGATCCAGACTACCATCGCAACACACGCTGTCATGTCTGCATCAGGGAAAGTCAATGTGTGTCTGCAGGAGATCTAAGAATGTTTGGGGAAATTGGTGCAAGATGGAGGACAACAGAGCTCCGAGTTCACACATGAGAAGGATGTGGGGGGATCAAGAGCAGTTGTTATGAAGAAACAGTCAGAAGTTTGTTTCCATCTCTCAGGTGAGAAGTCTGCATGCCACAGATTGCCTCTGTTTCCTTGCTGGCTCTGAGGCAGGCAGGATGGGGCGGTGGCCTCACATTCCGGCTTGTCCTGAGTGCCTGCTTCCTCCCCCACCTCCACTAAGTTTACTCCAAGTCTCCTTTTGTCCAATGCCAAAGGTGGGACAGGTTGTTGTTTATTTAAATCACCTCTGTTCAGAGGAATGTAGCTTCAAAATCAGTGCAGTGAATGCTTCCAGTGCTGGTGTGGGGCTGGCCTGTTTAACTCTGTCTCACAGCACCCACAGAAATCTGGAGCTTCATGAGGCACAGATGCTGGAGCATCTCTTGTCTCGTTGAGTGTCCTTGGGATTAGTCACAGGATATTTCCTCTTTTCCACTCTCTCCTCCTTTCTGTCCTTACTAAATCCTTCAGTCAAAAGGTGACAATGAGAGCCTGGGCACAGGTGGAGCTATGCATTCATTGCAAGATGAAAAAGCACAACGACCAAAAGTTAGAAGCATCCCCACCACAACAAGGAGCCTCTCAAGCTGCAGCGCATGGAGGTTTCTTGCCATTCATTTCATGCTACAGGACTGCAGCATTTCATATTTTAGCACATGCTTGCCTTTTTCAAAAGCACCAACTTGAGAGCCTGTCTGCTCAGGCCACTTGTTATCTTGGCTTTCCATTAAGAGGAATGGACAAAGTTCACATTTATCCCACTGTTATTTTAACTTGCAGCCTGCACACTTAACCAGGAAGCCTCTCAAGGACCTAAGGAACTCTGTCAACATAGCAAAGCCCAGACATATTTTATCTGATGATCCCAAGTCTCTCCGCATTGCTACATCTCATTGACAAACTGGTTTATTGAGAGACAATCCAGATCTGTTTATGTTTCATGACATTCTAGTAGGAACAGATACGACTGAAGCAAACATTTTTGTTTCCCATTCAGAGGCTATTTTCCTTGGTAATACACTAACACCTTCTGCCAGGTTCATGATCACTGCATTCACCTGGAAAACCTGACCATGGAAACTGTGCCTTGTTTTCTGTAGAGAACCTGAGCTCTGCTGCTGCAAGTATTTTCCTAGGACAAATGTATCCAGAACTTGAAATTACATCCCGGCCTTGGGGAAAAGCTCAAAATCTCTCTTTGTCCCTCAGGCTCCTCTCAGCTCTCAGCCTGCTTTATAAATTGTGCTGCTTTGACAGGTAATAAAAACCTGCACTGTTCTCCAAAGGCTGAATTTTGCAATTCTTGCTCAAGCAGCACTATCAGAGGTCAAAGAGAATATCGCCCCATTAAGCACTGATTAAACACTGCTGAGGGACCTCGGGTCCTCTGACTGTTTCCAAGCATCAGCAAAGCAAATATTTCAATCAACCTTTACCTGTGTGACAGAGGGTGATAGCAACCATCTGGCTGTGTTTACAGACCCAGCATTTTTTTATAAAGTGAAATTGTGGTGATGCAAGAATAAAAAGCAATTAATGCATTCCAATGCAAATCATCTCTTAGCCCTCTTCAAAAAGGAGATCTGCACCCCCTCTGCTGGGCTGCTTCTGATATGCAAAGATTTACCTAAAAGCAAATGCCAGATGAAGAGCCCAGAACTGGCTGTGTCTCAGCAGAGGAAGAGGGAGCTTTGCAGAGATAAACTGCTCATTAGTCCTCCTCCTGAGCCAGGCACAGGCAGAGCACTGCTACAGTATTTATGGAAGAGCCTGGTCTGCCAGCTACTAGCAGGAATGACATGTCTGACTAGATGTGGTTATTTTGTGCCCACACAACAGACAGAGGGAAAGAGGGTTGGAAAAGAGCAGTGGAAATGCTAATGGTTTTCTAAAGATGTATGAGGAAGGCTGGGAAATGATGACTTGGCTTAGTACAGAAAGATGAAGACAGACAAAAGGCTGTGGCAATCCATGTAGGTTACTTCACAGGAGGCAATTACCAATTAGTTTCCACTTCCACTGAGAATATTCAACTAGCATAAAACTCACTAATTCACGGTGAGAGGGATTAATATTAGATACTAAAAAAAAAACCTTCTTAGCCCTCTTTGTACAGCTCCAATGTTTATCAGTAACACACAGGAACTGCTGAGATCTGCCAGGCCCAGCAAAGCAAAGGAGAAGGTCACACAGACACTGTGTGGGTTTCTAACCCAACCCCTGGGGCTGAGCTCCTAAATCTCCAGTGGGGTCTCATGTAGGTCCCCCCCAGCTGTTACTCAGCGTCGCAGCTGCTGGTGGGAATGGAAAAAGCAGGGGAAAGATGGACAGATTTGTGCACTCCCCTACCAGGAGTGTTTCAAATAGCACGACAAAAATGCTAAGTCCTCTATAGGTTAGTGAATGCATGTATATTTCATGGCTGTGCACGTGTGCACGTACACACATCCTAGGTACTGAGATTGTAAAAATAAACATTCAGACTGAAGGAAATGCCAGAGCTGAGACTGTGCAAGCTCAGCTGAGCCCTGCTGGAGGCAGGTAATCTGTATCACACTCTAATTTATATTTTCTCCTCGAAATACCAGTACCTTGTTTAGTGCTCTTCTAACAAGCAGACTTTTATTAATTTATTCTATTTCTATCGTCAATCCACATTTACAGCTCCAAACTCCACACTTTTTTGGTTCAAGATCAAGAATTTTCCTTCTGGATTTTGCTGTCATGCTTGCAATTAGCTTATTGCATGCTTCCAAATGGATGCTCACTTGCCTATCCCCTTCAGACTCACACCGTTTGACACTTCCATCTCTGCTGAAAACCCACCTGGCCCTAACCACTGCCCATATCCCCCTGCCATGTGCAGAAGCTCACCTGTCCTCTGCATGCCCTGCAGAAATCCTGTCCTCTACTCTCATCTTAAACTGATTTCACTAAGAATAAAATTTAAACTCAGACAATACCAGTGTGTGGGAAAACAAAACAAAACAAAACAAGCTTCTATTGGTAAAAAAACAAAACAAAACACAGACTTCTGCAGGGAAGCCCTTCTCTGAGAAGAGGCAGAAACACAGCAGGGTTTCCCTGTTCCAGTTCTTCTCTATTCATATGCAGGATGAAAACTCTTTGTGTCACCGGGGTGTTGGTGGCATCGCCCCAATTGAGCCAGAGCTGGACACAGCACACTGCTGCTGCGACTCCAGCACAAAACACCTCCTTGCTAGTGCCTCATTACTGCTTTGGTCCAAATGATTCAAGCCACAACACTTCATTTAAAGAGAAACTGTCAGCTTAATGGTGAATAAATTGGTAACCTCCAGCTTATTTGTCATTATTTTTGCTCTTTGGCTGTATTTTACATTTCAGTTCAGACATAGGAACCTTTGAAGTCAGCCTCAGTCACAGACTCTCTGGGCTGTAACAGTTGGACCTTCAACACTGTGAGGAAGGAAAGCTATTATTTTATATTAAAAATATTTTTACTGTAAAATGTAGCTTTATTTTACTGTAGAATTGACTTTATTTTACACATATTTGAAACACAGCCAATGGACAACTGACGTATTAAATAATCTATGGTTATTGAGTGCAGTGGTGTTCCTAGCTGCCATGTTTAAAGAAAGGAAACCTTTAAAATGGTCCAGAACATTCCCCATAGGCCTAATTGTGCAGGGGAGCAGCCCTGCTGCCATCCCCATGCATCCAGGTCATGTGAAGCTGCCCAGGCAGCACACTGGGCTCTGTTAGAGCCTTTCTTTCTTCTATTAAAACAGTTATTATTGCTCTGAGTACATATATAGCAATGAGAGTCAAGTTGAAACGTTTTACACCTCAAGTGTGCTAACAGCAATTACTCTGTGCACCTACAAAGGGCTTTGAGGCTATGATTTGCCCCCCTTAGAAGGACACAGACCTTGTATTTTAATCCATCTCTCTAGTATAGAGCACAACATTGCAGATACCTGGGGGGGCATGTAAAGATCACACGGTAGTGCAACTCATTCTAAGCATTTACAGCCCATTTTAGAAAATATCTTTGTTAGGAAGAATAAATAAAGTTATTTTGTTTACTTGGATAAGAAACCGTGGTTTGCTGACAGATGTGCAGCTTGAAGTATATTTCTGCTCCATAGAAGTTATTATGTGCAAGAAAATAAAACTAGATGATGAATCACAACTGTCATGCATGATGACAAAAATAATTGAGATCACATTTTGGGTTGGGCGCATCTGCAGAAAAGCTGGAAAAAATAAACACAGTGGATTGCCTTCAGCCATTTGCCTACACTGAGGCACTGAGGCTGAGAAAAGCCTGTGGGGCAGGACACAGACTAGCTGATGTGTGGGGTCAGACAGGGATCAGTGAGACTTCCTTAGTGGAAACACAGCTTCCACATAAGAAGGGAGTAATGGCAATTTGCAGCCCACGATCACAACCATCAACAGCGAGACAACGCCTGTAGGATCAAACCAAACAACTCCCCCAGTATTTAGATTTAATGATGCAAATATTCTGTGGGTGTAAATGAGCATCACTTTGCTGCTAAACCAGGCTGCCCCACTGGGCTGCGCTCTGCTGGGGAGTTTCAGGGGAGCACTGCTTGCCATTGAGAGACTGGGGAAAAGGAGAAAACCATTCACTCATCATGGATATCTGCTGAATGCTACACCAGCCTCCCAGCCAAGAAGGCAGCAGAACTGGAGGGATGTGACAGCAGGAAACTTTGGGACTTATGTTCTTCAAGGGCTGAGACTGAGAGATGTACAACTGGAGAAGTTGCTGTGCAGAGCCTGCTACGTGCCTCAGCTGTCTGCTCTCTTCCTGGACCAGCTGTGCAAGAGTCGGGTTAGATATACAGCCACGTCATGGTTGGTATATATAAACAACATTTAAGTGTCTGTACGTGTATGTATGCACATACATGCTATATATAAGTATAGATGTACCAGGCTATAACATCGTATGCTACATTAATACAAAACAAACGCATTACATTATTAGCTGCATATGCATGCCTGTGTAATTGAGTATTCATCATTTAGAAATACTGCCTTTTGTTCTACTTCTGCATATGTACTGCTTCTGCATATGTTTGCTAAGTACATAAGCAAATGAAAGGGCAGGATTGGCTCTGATTGCAGTGTTTACAGACAAATCCTCACCAGGAGTTAAAGCCCAGCAGCAGTTTCAGTGGGAGCAGGAGGTACATCGTCCAGTACATTTCTACTGAAACATCTACATGAAGAGTCCAAAATTAGAGGGCAATTTTAGCATTACACTACTGCACATGCACTGCCCAACCTGCTCAGAGCATGCCAAGCAGTGCTGCTTGTTAACCAGCTGTGCAAACCTCTGATTTTTATTTCTTCCAGATGCTCCCCTTGTGATGTTTTTGAACCGTTAAACCTCCAGCTTGGGCCACGGCTGTGGGCTAGACCTCTCCCTTTGGTGTTCAGCTCCCTGTCAACATACATTATGGTATTTCCAAGGGGCAGAGCTCTTCTGACCATAGGCACCATCACTAACACAACAGCAAGATGAAAGGGTTGATGAATGCAATGGATATGAGATGGAGGAACTGGAAAGAATGGGTGAGCATACACAAAAAGTTAACTTTTCATTCATCACAACTGCAGCCTGCCAACAACAGCTGTATTTCTGACTCTTGTTTGGCTTTTGCCTTCATAAGAGCAGCCCTAGCTGAGAGTCCATCTTTGGAAACAGGATTACCAGATGGGCGCAGCCTGGATCAGCCCCAGCTGGAAAAGCCACCAGAGCAACAGCAAAGAGAAGAGTAAGAGAAGGACCATGCAGGGGTGTGGGTGTAGTGCTGAACTGCATTATTCTTAACAATGTTAGACTCCTACTCAACTCAGACATGGCAAATTATGCCCCACATCCAGTGTAATCAAAATGCATTGCTTGCCTGTCCCTGGAGAAGTGGGGAGAGGAGCTACTTGGAAGAAAAGAGGAAAGATGCATGATGCTGCTGCTTTACTCCCTGTGCTCTGGCTTCTCTTGCAAGCCGTTCTTTTCCAATATTTTTGTTCTTGGAGGGAACTGCTCTTCCAGACTGCTGGCAAATGTTATTACTGAGACCATACATGTTGCAATTGAATTCTTTAATTTATCTGCATCTCTCATGTGGTTTTAATAAGAGGCTTACTGACATACTTGCTTTTGGTAATTACAATGGCAATGTAAAATGCTCACGTTGTTCCCAGTCTCTCCTCAGTCTTGGGCTACAGCAGACTTTGTGCTGATAAAAGCTTCAGGAAGGGGCCTGGGGTCTGCTGCTCATACACAGCATGCCTGCAAGTGCAGCAGCGTTTGCAAAGCTATTTTCCAGGTATTCTGTTAATCCAAGACAAACTAAGCAGATTTCCTGTTTTCCAAATGGTCAGTTCCCTCAGATGTTGTCTAAGACAAGCAGAGTCTTGCAGTCAGCAGGGAGCCCTGGACTGCACTTAGCTGTGATCCACAAAAATGGCTTCAGTGCCTAAGCAGGGTCTTTCTAGCAAAGGGTCAAAAGAAATGAGAAAGATATTTCTAAACTCAGATACATTCCAGAGGGGATTATAAATAATACAGATGTGTTGGTATCTTTGGGCTCACAGATAACTGATAAAACCAATTGCTTATCTGACTGTGACTGGCTATGTTCCATTTATCAGGATTTTCCTATGAATGTTCAGGAATGACCTATAAAATTTCTTTGACTCAGAAAAACTGAAGTGCATGAGAGACTTGGTGATCTTGTCCTTTGGGATCAGAACACACCCTGTGGTCATTTGGGGCTGGGCTGTGTAAGACTCATTCGTAAGCACACATCAGTGTAGAACCGACCATCTTTTTCCCAGACTTAAAATCCCTCAGGGTCTGTGGATGGTTTGTGCAGACTGATCAAACCTGACTTCCACTCATCTTGTTGATGAAATCATGAAGCTACCAGCAGCTGTTAGAGGAAAATATAACTGCTGTCCTACACTGCACACACAATTTGGTTTCTCACAAAGTACCTGCAATGGATCCTTCCAGTCTTGACGGCTGCACACTCATATTCTGTTTGCTTGGAATAAACATATGGAGTTTTATTTAGAGCTTGAAGAATTATCCTCCAGGTTTCACTGCAAAGAAAGGCTCTTCTACCAGCCTCAGGTCCACGCTGAGCTGTTTCCTACAGCAAAGTTTTCATGGCTTTTAAATTTCACATCTAACTGAAAGAAGTTTTGTTTTATCCTCTTTCTCCTTTTCTTTGAAAATTACAAAAAGACCTCATTACCAGCCTGTGCATTTCCCCCCTAACCACCAACTTAACCAATGCATTTCCAACTTCAATTTTCTGTCTATTTGCATTCCCACAGCCTCAAAAATCTGTTTCCTGCCCTCCTGGGGTACACACGCTCTACAGCACTGGCAGGTTGTAATTATACAGTGAGAAGAGGTGCTGGGGAAGCTGGTAAATGTCAAGGTCTGCTGGAGGGGAGAGTCAAGAATTCAAGCCATCCCACCGCATTAAAGGCTGTGGGTTTTTATTCAGAGCTCAAGCCAAAATCTGTAGCTACAGAAAATGAACATGCCACAGTAACATAATGCAATTCCCAGGTGAGTTCTTTTGACGCCAGTGCTAGATACAGAGTAGATCCCAATTTAGCTCCAACAGTCCGTGCCTTTAGCAAGCCAGAAGTGCTGGCTGTGCCCTGTGCACACGCAGCCACTTTACAGCTCTTGCTGCCCTGTATTATGCCTGCTGCTACTTCCCAGCTAACAGCACAAAAGGAGATGTGTTTTCCATACCTGACACACATGCAGTGTATTCAGAAATGCACATTCTGCTAGTGAGGGACACAAGAAGAGGATGCACAGATTTAATTCCCAAATATTAGCAAAATTAAATGTGTAACTCTTGGCTACAGATTGACTGATTAGAGAAAAACGATGCAAGGAAGGAAAGCTATGCTGAAGACAGTGAGGGGCTGGAGAGGTTGGAAGGCAGCTCTCGCGGGAAAACATTTAGTGCATTTCAGAGGGCAACTGATAGGTTTAATACATGATTATTACATTAACCATAAATTGAAACCCAGACAGCTTCCTGTTCATGGGGGTGGAGGAATATTAAGCACTTCACGCAATTATGAGGAATTGTTTCCATTTGGTATAAATCATTCTTCAGACTCCATTATCTGCCCATAAAAAGCACAAGTGTCTTGGCTTCTCCATATAAATAACTTCCTTTAAAATTATTCTTGCAGGGTCTTTGAGTGATGGGGTAATCCTGTTATGAGATTTTAATGCCAAATTACATATTCAGACTGGAATGATGCTATTTAAACTACTTTACAGATGACGGAAGAGCATCATCATAGTTTTTCATTTCATACACGTTTTTCTCTGTTAGTGCCTAATACCTTTTACACAGACAAGGCTGTCAGAAATAGACAGTGCCATCTGAAATAAATGTGCATACAATACTTGAGGTTCTATGATATCATAAACATTCCTCAGATAGACCAGGTTATGCTTCGTTATCTACGCACACACGGAGTGTTATCTGAAGAGTCAATGAGATGAGATGAGATCTAACTAGGAGATCAGCTGCAAAGCCACAGACACCTCACTACACTCCTGCAAACAGTTGCTATGATCAACAGGGATATTTCTTCTTGACCCTTAGTGCTATTTTTTCAGCTTAAAAAAACAAGCTTTTAGTTAAGACTATTTAGTTGGACTATTATGTCACAGCCCCATGTGCTGCTGCATTAACTGCTATCAAATTAATTTTGCTATACTTGAATATTCATCTGAAGCAGCTTTCATTCACAAATAACAGCAAATCGAAAGGAGCTGTATGCTCTACAGACCAACCAATAATTCAGCTCACTAATAAATATATTAACCAAAGAGCCACTTACTTGTTAGACTTGACAGTTATGGTATTTTAAAGACCTACATTTGAGAACAAACAAATAAACAGAAAACCACAAGCAATCAGATGCCTACACAGGTATTCCTTACCTAAAATATTATATGGAATTTGCAGTAAGCAGCTTCGTAAGGAGATTAAATAATCAGTTTGAACACATTTCTAAATAGCTTCAGGTAGTGCAATGTGAATGGGAGATTCTCTGACCCTGGGTTTCCATGTATTTTGCTGAATAACAGCACAAAGATCATAACTCAGTTTTCACAGTAGATTATAAATAGCTTAATTAAACATGAAATGTTTTCAGATCTACAAATGAAAGGTGTAATTAGAGAAGTCTATGGGACCTACTGGTGACAGACCATGACAAAGGATTTCCTTTTCAAGGCTTTGCATCCCAAACAGATGGAAACCAGTGGAAATCCTTCTTATAATTCCTCTTCAAGCTTGTGTTTCAGGAGAGAGGAGAGGGGGAAAAAAAGGCAGCATACAGTTTTCATCATAAAGATCAGGAGGCCACGGTAAACTTGATCTACATGTTAAGATGTTGCACACAGACCTCAGCAAGGTACGGAAGATGCTTCAGGTTTACATCACCAGCTCCTAATGAATTGCTCCTGGTTTCTGCTGGTGTAAGTTTCTGGTTTCCAAAGTTATACTTCACTTTGCAAAAGTGGCTTGGCTGCTTGAGAGCGTTTTTAAAGCTTGTCTTCCTCTGACTATTTTAAATATTAAGAATGGCTCTCATGGGTCGGGCAATCTGTACTTTGGGGTTTGAGGCTTACAACACGCTGACCAATTCTGCTGTGTCCTATCCAGTGAAAATTGTGTTTGCCTTACTCTAGATCCCAGCTGTCAAGAAAGCTCAGACACAGCAGGAATGGGGAGCAAGGCCAATGGGCACTTCCAGCCTGCTATGGAGAGAGCTCTCTTCTGCACTAAAAACATGAATTTCCATTCTCCCAAAAATATGTGAGCAGCAAAACATATGGCAAAGCTCAGTTCATGAATCACCACGGTGGTAAATTATTTTAGCAGAGGCAGATGTACTCAGCAGCATTTTGCTATGAATAGATTGGCTTCAGAGGTGTGTCCTGTGGCCACACTGCAATCTGCACCACCAAGGCCCTATATTAACTTGTTTGTCTTCCCTGCTGTACTTCTCACAAGCTCTTAGCAAAGCCAGCAGGCAACAAAAGGGGAATATTTCTGGTAGCAGTATAGACTGCTTTATTCTCTGGTCTGAGCTTGAGGGATGGAAGGAAATGTTAACTTGGAGAAATGACTTGGAAGGACATTCATCCTCTGGGCTCTTCTGACAATCAGGCTTTCCTACTGCTGTTCCAAAGTTTCCTTCTCCTTTCAAGCTGCAGCACAGCTGTATTACCTCAACATACTTTTACAGTACAATCCAAGGCTGTCAAGGACATACTTTCTTCTCTAGCCAAAAAGAGGAGTATCAGTTTATGCTGAACTACCAACATCCAAAATGGCAACTGTGAGGTACTGCTACGAGAACAAAGTGCATATATCTGAAAGATTCCACAGGGTCTTTAGAGAACACCCAGGACAGAAAGTATTTATTTTGTCTGAGAAAAGAGAGTACTTGAGGGACTAAAATTCACTCCCAAATTCAAAGCAACAGATTAAAAAGAACATAAACTCACTGCACCTACTGACTGCACAACAAACACAGGGCATGAAGAACAGTGTGCAAAGGGTAAGAAAAATAAATTAAAAAGGGGTATGGGAAAATTATCAGAGCAAAAAGGTGGAAGAAGTACTGTTGGAAGAATTAGATAGTGGAAACAGCTTTCAATGGGAGAGAAAAATCCAGTGGAGTAAAGACTAACCCAGGTTAAGAACTGTTTCGAATCAGGAATATTACACAGCTTACACACAAGAACTGCAATGAAGTGCCCTGATTTCAGCCACTATAGTACGACTGCACCTTCAATTCCTCCTCTTCACCTTGCTGTGCTATAAACCAGGCACACAAAAAATGACTAAAAGAAGTCAAAGTCTCTTCTTGATGGCCAAACAGCCTTCAGGAAGAGAGGTTCTTGGTGGAGACCTGGGATAGGTCCCAAATATGCTCAAGTCTGTACAGGATCCCTCTTAAGAAAACACTGACCACATAATGGTCACATATGCTGATTCTGCAATATATAATTCATTAGATCATTAGATATCTGATCCATTTGTCCCTGTGTGGGCGCATGCAGTCTGGCACCACATCTCCAGATCCTTGGGATGACTGGCTGAACTGAGATTCAATATCAGCTCTTCCTGCATTTCCGCTCTGTCCTATAGCCATGCAGCCTGCTTCCAAGGAGCAGGGAACCATCCATGGCACCCTCAGCAGGCTGCCCTGAGTTTCCTGCCTGCAGCTGCTTTGCACCAGCCTTCTCCATGCTAGCTCCTTCTAAAAGAAAGCAGCTGGGCTTCATTACCTCTTAAATCTTATTTTGAGAAAGTGGCACAGAAATGTCACATCTTCCTTCATCCCTAAGCAGCGTGTTTTTCCCCTGTGCCTCTTGCTTTAATGCTGCCTATGATAACAATAACAAAAATCCCTTCCTCCCACTTACAGTGGCTTCTGACCACTGACATTCAAAGTCCTGTCAGTCCCTGTGAATTTGAATCCAAAGCAGGAAGGCCCAAGCCTGTCCTCTGGGGTGGGAGCAGCAAGCATCCGACTGCTGCCAGGCACAGGGTGAGGAGGATGACCTGCCCCACCCCAAAGAGCTCTGCTGCTGGTATCAGGTATAAGGTTTCAAGGGTGACACAAGATCCTGGCCTCTTCCAGCTTTCAGTGCACATCTGGGTACAATCTGGCTCTCATTTAACCCCATCAGACTTGAGCTGCTGGTTTCACAAAGAAAAAGTGCATGCTTTGTCATTTACTTCTGGGTATAAGGAGGATATCCTGCTGTTCTTAGGAGAGGTGCATCTTTCAAAACAGGGAGTCAGAACTGGCACTGGTCCACTCAGCTAATGCAAACACATCCACTTACACCAATTAGGATCCAGTTACTGCAATACTATACATCAGTGCATTTTAAAAATAGCACGCCATTAGGTAGAGTCTAGGTTTGCATGTGTTAGTATCACTGCACAGAAAAGGAGCCTGAGAGGCTTAAATATTTAATTGCCCTTTTTTTTTCTTGTTAGTCTTATGCAGGAAAGGAAAAGTTACTGTAAGACTGAGGTTTCCTACTTTAATAGATGGAGCCAAACACATACCCCTAGACAAAGGGAAAATCAGCCGCCAAAATGGTTTCTACTCTTGACTTACCCAGCATCTCACTTGTTTTATATTTAGAGCCTCAGCCTGGAAACTATTAACCTCCAAATTCTGCTATGCAAAAGCTTGAAACAACACTAGCATTCTAAGGGGCTCCTTGGGCTCCTTTGCACAGATACAGCTTGGGTACAATGCTATCACTGGTGTGAGTGGCAGCAGCACTGGTGGAAGCCGCAAACCACTCCTGCAGGATTTAGGAAGCAGCCTCTTTCTCTTATTCACGGCCACTGGAAAACAATCCACCTTACTACAACTTCAGCTTTGGAGATGATTCCCTTCCTAATAAAGTGAACAATTCTTCTTTCTATGCGTTGTCACCAGAAAGTGCAGCTTTCCATTTTAGTTTGAGACTTGTGAGAATTAATAGTTTTACTTAAAATCAATTTAGAATGGTGGGCAAGGACAAAAACATGCTGGATTCAGCACAGCATGAAGAATACCTGCCCCAAGGAGATGCTTTTGCTCGTCTTTGCTCCTGCATTTTTCTTTTTATTTCACTAATCAATCACCAATGGCCATTATGTCAGCTTGGCTTCTTCTGACATACATACACTGGTATAATTATCAGTATGAATGGATGACTGGCTGAGGAGGGGATCTGGGTGTTGTCTCTGGAGCCTGGCCTTTCTCTCCCATTGTATGCGCCTTCCTCTCTTGCCGACAGCTGATCAGACAGTGGTGTGGAATGCGCTATTTAATTTCTCTGCAATGAATCCACCAGCTCTGCCCTGTCATTGCAATTAGTCATACCCTCTCGGTGCATTATAATCCTCACATATCACATCTCACCCAGTCGTTCCTATAGTGTTAGGAACAAAGCTCGCTCACGAATGTCACCAAAGAGAAGCATCCAGAGGAAGCTGCTGCTGGGCGCTGTGTTTGGTGAGAATCTCCACAGACCTCAATTTTATCCCACATTAACCCATAGTTAAAAGTTAAGAATACGCCGGTGCCTTTGTAAAATCAGGACTAAAAGCACCCAGTGCCCGCTCTGAGCTGGGCACAAAGTATGACTTGCCAACAGGTAGAAACCATGCCCAGCTGTGACTGAGGCTCCTATGCCTCATCTCACTCAAATGGGAAACAATGGAGCAAGCACAAATGAGTTTCACATCAGCATAAATCCCGCTATGCCATATTTCACAGGCTCGATCCACAGAGCACAGCACTGAACTCAATGCAAGAGCAGTCGGAATCAAAGCTGAGCTCAACATGCAGAACTTATCAGTTTTCTTCTTCTGCAGCAATAGGCGCTTAGGGGCAACTTGCTGCCCTCCTTGGTTGTACTTCCAGGATAGCTTAGTTCCCCAGTCCTTACCAGTGTACCAAATGCTTCTAGATTATCTAGCCTGTGTCTACACTAAACTTTAATACCTACTCATCCAACCACCGCAAACAGGAAAATCGGCATCTGTTATTTGTGGGAATGTAGATAATGGTTCATCACAGAGTTTTAGCCCAGAAAATGGCGAGGGTAATACTTATCACAAACCACCACGCACAGTAATGACAGGCAGCTGTTACAGTAATAAGAGAGCAATCAATAATTCATTTGATATTCCTGGTGCAATTAATCATGATAAATTAACGTGGCTTTAATGTGGCACTAACAAGCATTTCCTGGGCTCTCCGATGTAATTTAACAATTAATGTGCCATCATTTTAAATTGCAGCTGTCCTTGCTCTGCAGACACATGAAAATCATCAGAGCCGCAATATCCAGCAGAGATGGGATAATAGTTGGAAAGCTTTCAAAGCCTCGGGTTCTGGGAGGCTCAGCTGCCCAGCCATGAGCATTCTGTTTTTTCCCCCCCACCCTTCCCCCAGTCTGTTTAGGACTATTACTGCCTTCAGGGCAGAACAGCACTGCTTGCACCCAAGGAAGTCTGATCAAATATTTGCTGCTGCTAACTACTTCTTCATTAACCACAAGTGCTGTGTGGGTTCAGGTCATTTAAACTATACTCCAATACGTTGAAGAAGCAGTATTAGCTACAGCCAAGGAAAGACCAAATAAAGACAAATACTATACAGAGAAGTTCTGAAGCTCTTGTTAACTCACCCACCGATAGAAAGTTTGCTTCAGTGAGAGCAAGTTCTACAGAGGAAAGCTCTTTAGCCCTCTCTGTATTTGGAACTGCTAAACTGGCTCAGTTTAAAGATTCAGGGCCATCCCCTGCAGAAATGATACACCTGTGGAAAGTCTGAGGTGGGGAGGATCAAACAACTAAATTAGGTAATAGGATGCTGTTAGCAGAAGATGGGATGCTACTTTCTGGAAAGCACAGTCAAACATAATAACCACCTCCCTGCTCACATCCCAAAGCATGGGGCTGTACAAGGAGGCTGTGCAGCCTCTGCTGAGCCTCCAAGAATATCCTCTGGTTATATAAGAGCCTTCTAAGATCTTTGAAATCTCAGACTGAATGCAGAAAAGCTGACTCGTGCCCTGATGGCTGCTACCCTGAGCAGCTGGGAGTGAAGGGCAGGACAGGGATGATGATGCCGGCAGAAACTTCTCACAGGTTGGGCTTTGCTTCAGGGGAAATCTTGCAATCTTTAGGGCTGTTCACAACAGCAATCAACAAAATGGGGACCTGGCAACAAACTTCAGATTGTTTCTTATTTTATTTTATTTAAAAGGAAACTTAACTTCAGCATAAAGCTCTTTGCCTTGGGCACCGTTAAGAATTTGTTCACACCTCTTTCGTATGCTTAAAGACAAATGAAAGATCTGTTTGATTTAGCTGCTTTCAAGTGCTATCTTTTTGTCCTTGGATGCTCTAAATTATTAACATATTTTACAGTGTGCTCAAGATAAAAGAGATCTTTCAACTTTCATTCTCTCACCCCTCAGTTGAGCCAGTCATGTTGTTTCTCACTGGATACCTTTGATCAACCTGCTTGTTGGATGTTAAACCGCAGGACACCCCTGGTGAGAATAGAACCGGAGAAAGCCTTTCAGCAATCCCTTGCCACCCGAATTTTCTGCTGATCTAAGGCAGCACTTTGAAGTCACCTAAACTTGCAGCCAGGTTCTCAGAGAGGTCACCCTTAATGTAAGGAAAGCCATAATTAAAAAAGGGGCATGCGGTTGTTATAATATCCCACAAAGATAAATAGGCAAAGCAGTACATCTGGCAGTACATCTGGCTACATGTCCTGCGTCAGTGGAAGTTGCTACCATGGGTCACAAAGAACTTCTTGATTTAAACATTTGACTCCCAGGTTGGTCTGTTGCACTTTACTAACCCTGACTAACTATTCTTCAGCCCATCCTTAATGTGAAGTATAACTTTGATACTGTTGTATGGAACAACTTTATATATATATATATAAGTATGTATAATATATATATATATATATAGGCACGTAACCCTTCTGATTTGCCCACGATTGCTTACGGAATGTTATTCAGAATGAGAATAGTACAGTGAAGCCTCCAAAAAGTGCAGCAAGCAGGAGAAAAAGCACTTCCAGCAAAGCGTGAGCGCGCCTATCCACATCGCTGCCTTCTGTATGGGAGACTGAAGACAGCAGAGCATCTCTGCTCATTTACAAACGGCCATTTATTCGCTGCCGGCCCAGCTCCGGAGCTGCCGCCGGAGCCGAGGCCGCTCCTCGCGGGGGTGCGCTGCCACCTAGAGGGGAGCCGGGACCCACGGCTGCTCCGAGTCGTGATGAAGAGGGAGCGAGCAATCCCGACCGCGAACGAAGCCGCCACAGCTCTGCGCTGCCTGTCTGCAGCAGCTGGAACTGCCCACGGTGTGTTGTATGAAGCAAAGGTCACAGATAAGAGCCCATAAAGAAGTGTGAAATTTAGAAGACTGCAGTTCAGCGTCCCATTACTCTGTACTCGGGAAAATCTGGAGCTGGATTTTCAATAGAAAAGCTGCAAAGCATTTGGAGCTGCAGATATTTTTCCAGTAGGATTCAAGTGATTCCATCTGCACCCACAGACTGAAGGGCAAACTCCATACGCTGTGAGCAGCTCCTAGGAAAGCACAGTGGGCACAGCACAGAGCCCTGCATGCCTTCAGGATCAGTACAACAGAGCCAATACCCACCTGGATTCAGTTATTGTCCTGTGCCTGCTGATGGTGAGTACCACCTTCAGGCCAAGGTGCACTGATTTTCCAAGATGTACATGTCTGTGTCTCAGCAGGATGCAGAGATATTTATCAAAGCCCTGGTTACATTCCTTGCTCCATCTAAGGAGATGTCAGAATGCAGAGATCATAACGCACAAGAAGTTTAATGCATCATGCTGCAAGGCCAGTGTGAGAATTTTGTTCGAAAAACAGGTTAACTGATCAGTCCTGAGAGTCCTGCTTTGCAGGAGAAAGGCTGCAGTCTTTTAATAGCAAGAAAAGCTCTGAACAGGCAAAATGACCAAACTGCTGTCACATCATAGTGTGGAGAGATGTGGAGATCCATCTTCCACTCCCGCACACTCTTCTTAGAGACTGCAGTGCCTACAAGTTTGGTTGCAGTTAGGCATTATACTGTTCTCAGTGTTTTTATTCTTTCAGGACCATCCCCTCATAGTCACAGAAATTACAAGATGTCTGTTACTGAGGAGAAATGTGTGCGTTACAGACACATACAGCCCCAAGCCACGGCATAGGGCTGCTTTAGGACAGCTGCTCTGCTTGCCCGCTGTGTCAGCTTGGGAATGGGTTTCAGAGGTCTGACATTCATATCTTTCTTATCACTGGATATTCCAATAAGAAATATTTTTGAAGTTTAATTATACGACTGACATTTCTAATGGATCCCTACAACAAAGTACCCATGTCTGTCACCATTGTGCTCCAGTCCTAGGGATTATTTTTTCCCTGGGACACACTGTACAAGTATTAAAATACACTTACATCTCTCATTAGGCAGTTTATAGACGTGTTCAGAAGCCAGTCCCTTGAGGAGTGCAAAACATTTCTTTTGTAATCTGTGAGACGTTCTGTGAATGTGAGCCTGCAGACTTTGTTAACAGGGTGGCTCCGGTTTACTTAATGACTGTATTTGGCTGCCTCTTGAAACTGGAGCCTCCAGCCAAGCTGCAGACATCTTTACTGTCCTCTCTACCTACATGTCATTTGCCCTTTTTATAGGTCTCAACACAGCTGTGCTATTACTTAGTGATGGCTGCAGCTGATAAGCCCAGCAGAGATGAGTACAGTCCTTTTAGGAGAACAATAGACCACATTCACACATTGCGTGTTCAAAGACCAGAAGGTAGGATCCAATTTAAAGTTGAGAGTACAAAATTAGCCTTGTTGGTTTTTCAGTTCTGAACATAACCTGTCTGATTTTCCACAGAATCATTAAGACTGGAAAAGACCCCTAGGATTCCCCAGCCCACCCACCATGTCCACATCTCCACAGCTCTGAAACACCTCCAGGGACAGTGATCCCATCACTCCCTGGGTTTTCTTCTGCTTCACAGAAGAAATCTTTCCTCATATCCAATTTGAATCTCCCCTGGCATAACTTAAAGCCATCAACTCTCATCCTGGAATCCTTTGATACAAGCTATGGCATCTCCTTGCTCAACAGGTATACTCTCCTTTGCATCCAAAGCTAGACAGTTCTTCATAGGAGTGCCAACAATGGCCATTGCTATAGGCCCAGGAGAGCTTAGAACACCTAAAGACACCAAACTACTCCAGTAGTGAGAGCCAAGCAATTACAGCAGCAAACAACCATGAACAAGAGGAAGGCACAAACTGATAAAACAACAAGCCTGCATGAACAGAACAGGTTCTTATTCCTTCTCAATCTCTAACTGAAGATGACAGCACCATGCTGGAAAACAAACAAACAAAACAAGCAGCGAAGATTTGCCTGGTAGGAACTGCATTAAAAAAAATCCCAAGACTGTTTAAAAATAATGAAGTACTCACTTCTCTGTCCATGCAGCCTCTCTGATTTAATCCTTTAATGTAGACAGGGAGTTAGTCCAAGCTAGTAGGTTGGCCCACTCCTTCTCCCATAGTTCCACTTGCTTGTCATGTCCATCTTCATCAGCTGTTTGCCTTTCTGACAGGGAGCCAGGCACATCTGTTTGAGATAAGAAAAATTAATAATGACTGAAGGAAGCGAAGGGCAGAAGGATGAGCAGAAAGGATGATTCCAAAACAAGCCAAAACATACTTATTGCTTCAAATTCAGACCCAAATTTGTCATAATACATGAAACTGCATCTGCTGGAAACTCACAGGCAGCAAGCAGATTTGCATGCACTAAAAATAGACAAGTATTTGTGTAACAAGTTGCAGAATAATGTAATAAAATATATCTTTCTTCATCTGTCTGACAGTTCTGACTGAAATGTGACCACTAACCCATTTAAACTCAAACTTCACATGTTCTTCCAAGCTATTCTGGCCAGCTGCTTTTCAACCTGTCAAAAATACAGTTTTTTTTCCTATCTGAGGCTCTGACTATGTTCTATATGAGTGAAATATCCTTTCTACCACCCCCAGCATTATCAGTATTAACGATTCTGTCAGCAGGATTCCTATTTGGTCTTTTATAGCTTTAGGTCTCTGCTGTGTTAATGGTATTATAATTTGTTTTTGTCAGTTAAGTAAGCCCATATGCCTCTAATACAAACAAGGAACAGATTTATTGAGAAAATGGTGCTATTTTTAAACATTTTCCTGACTAATTTCCAGCCAGTTAGTGATGTCATTTACTTTGAATGCTAAAAAGTCACAATGCTCCAAACCACTAAACTCTTGCTTTGTATACTACACTGAAATATATATATATATTTGTATATATAGCAAATACATTTTTCACACGCAAAACACACAGCAAAAGTGTTTCAGGTCATGAAGAAATGCCCCACTTTCCCATGAAGCACGATACAAGTAAGGTATTTTCCTTTTGAGGTACTGACAAAGCAGTTGGTTTCAACGTGTCACCTATTTTCTTTCCAAGCCCAGGCTTGGTAATGAAAACAGTTACGCTTATAAGGGAAAAAGCAATTATAAGACAGTGTAATCAAGCTGCAGAGTTCATCGCTCAGGCATGTGTTCTCAATAAACAGCTTCTCCTGTCTGCTGCACTGTCAGCCGAAGCCCTGCCCCTCTCTTGCCGAGGATGGAAGGTTTGGGCTGCAGTGATTGTGGTGCAGGCTTTTACAGGAGTCTTTTTGTGGTTTCTGCAGCAAGGAGGTTGCCATTTTGGCAGCTCTCCATGTGACAGCAAGCCAGGAGGGAGGGCAGTGGTTGGGGTCAGCAGCTCAGTGGTGGCTCACAAGTCCTCAAGTCATCCATGACACAGCTCTGGTGCAGGGTGAGCAGACATCCTATGCACCCACCAGCTTCTTGTCTTGGGCAGGAAAGGGAAGATTGTCCTCTTACTAGGTACAGGCTCAAGCTCTCCTCTAGGTCTGGAGAAAAAAATATAGTCCCAATATATTCTTTTTTCCCCTTTTCATTTTAGGCCTTGAGTCATTTGCAACAAATGAATTTAATGCGGAACTATTTGAGCCTCTAATAATCTGGTATTTCAGCAACATTAGTAAAGCATGACTTTGAAAATAACCCACAGGGCTGACATAAACTATATCAGAAATACAAGGACTCCCTTATCAACAGACATTGATAAACTTTGGAGAGCCATTAGCAGTGCTCCACTGAAGTAATAAATATTTAAAACCAATGTGCAACAGCTGTATTTCAACAGCACCACTATCTAACAACTTTACATCTGTTCTGTTTTCTCTATGGGGAAATGAAAAAAGAAAAAAAAAAAGCCTACAAACAAAATCTCATGCTAATAAAAGTTTGTAATCCACCTCCTGACTTTAGATATGTAGAACTCAATTCCTCTTTCATTTATATTACTTCTATTTTGGTTAAGCTACATATGTGAGTCAAGGTGATCCTTATTTCCTTCAGCTAGTAGAGAAAATTCAGCCTACAGTCTTTAGTAAAAGTAGGATCTATTGCTTGGCTTAGGGCAGGCTCCCAGTCAAGGAGCAGTGAATAAAAGGTCATCTATTGCTAATGCTTCCAAATAGGTCAAAAAATAACCTGTGACCATTACAAATATACTGTGGATTTTCATGTGATTTTATTCCATAGTCTTTTTCTGGCCACAAGTTCCAAAATGATCTTTTCCCTCAAAGGGAACACAATCAAATCCATGATTGACACCATTAAAACATGTCATTCAAGATTCCCAAGATAACTGAATTACAATGAAGTTGGGGCAGATTCACACTGGGGAAAGAACAAGTGGAAAACCTTGTCATGGGAAAGAAATGCACGATACCAACATTACCTGATGGTGGGTAGTTTGCTGGCCCTGTTGTGCTCATTTCAAGTAGTTCCATTGCTGTTTGCTTCCTTCATTTTCCGATGAACCGAGAGATGACAGCATTGCACCTGTAAGCAAATAGATCACTTGATGAATAAAATTAACATAGCATAGAATTGCTTTAGATTGTTTTATATTGAAGGCACTTTTATATAAAGTGCTTATAAAAAGCATTTGGAGGCAGAGCCTTATGGGAGTTGACTGAATGAACGTGACAGGTGTTTGGTTTTGCTCTTGGCTCGTGAACCAAACTTGAGGTGATGCACACACACATCACCACACTTGTTTTGACCAGGATGTCATTCCTGTTGACATCTCAGGGTCATCTCAGCATCTAAACTGAAAAAGACCTCCTTCCCCTTCTGTGCTGGGCTCTGTCCCACCACTTTGGTCTTGGAGACCAATGCCAAAGCTCATGCTTGACTCACTCAAAGTAGAGAATTAGACTCTCACATCCCATATTCCCAGCCAGCAGTACAGCACATACACAAGTCTCTTTTTCTGATCTCTTCCCAAGTACACTTTTTAAGTGAGAAACCATTAGAAGATGCAAGAGCTACCCAACTGAGCAGCTGTAGTAAATAAAGAGCTGAAAAAAGGCAATGGAGGCTTGATCCTGTGAAATGCTGAGAACTCTGATCCAGCCTCAGGACCTAATAATACAACCACACACTGTTAGGGCCCTGAATTAACAGCTCAGAGATAACTGCTGAGTTGTCTGTTTTGAAGAGCATTATTCAGTAAGAACTTTGCTGGTTCATAACTGGACTGCTGAATTTCCCACAGGGCCAAGTCTCAGAAAAATGGGCTGAAATGGTTTACATTCCCCGAGAGAGAGAAATATAAAAGATAACCAGGAAAAAGCACCAACAAACGCACCGCATGTAACCTGACAACAACAACAAGGTGATACTGACAACTTTTGTACACATGGCTTTGCTCCTACCACACTAAACAGTTCTCAGACTTGCCACATCCCTTTTCCAGTTTTAGCAAGGAAACAATCTCTCTTCCTGTTTTAAAACTGGCAAACAAAAAGCAGAAGCCTGAAAAGCAGTAGAGAACTAGTGGCTGAAACAGTACAAAAGAAGAATCAAATTTAATCAAATGATTAAAAATTGCTCATGCCATCCACTTTCAGTCCTGATGAGCAAAGCTCTGCTCTTCACACTGACCTCCCAGCTCCTCCGCTCTGTCACAATAAAACTGAGATTGGGAGAGAAAGTTTCTGCAAAGAACAAAGTCAGAGAGTAACATCCTTTGTAATACAGGCCAGCCCAACAGCACATCTAACACCAACTGTCACTCTGCCTCGGCTTTTGGAGGATGTTTTTTATGTTCATGCTTTCTGGAAGATTCATGAGTTATTTGGAGTTGGGGGAACCGGTCCTCACTATATTGCTATTAATCAGATGTTTAATTTTTCTCTCGTGAACAAAAACTAAGTGGTCATCGGCATAGAGCATCTGATTCCTGTGTTCTCTCTGCAACCACTAGATGGCAAAGCAGCTTTTAGCATGCAGCTGGATCGCAGCTCGTCTGGCTCTAGGTAGTTTTTGCAAAATACAGGCACCAAGTCTCACTGAGTTTGTTCCTTGCTGTCTTAGCAAGTTTTAGAAAGCTGTTTTAGAAATCACAGGGCAGTTGATTTATGTGCTGTGAATGCCTACTATATCAGAGAGAGAAAATGAAAAAGATCTAAAGGATCTTTGTATCTTTCTGCTCTGCATGTTTTTGATGGGTGGATTTCATTGGTGCTGTGCCCTTCTTTGGGCACTTGGACACCTGCACTGCTGCTGCAGGAGTAGGCCAGCCGGCAGTAGCCTGGCTTGTAGCACTGCCTCAGTGCCTGCAGAACAACTCCTCTACCCACCTGAACTTCATTCATCTTCTCCGGTGGCTTTTCCAGCCTGTACTGAAACTCTCGTTATAGCCATACCTCTGAAGTACTCCACCTCACATTAAGCTGGTACAAACCAGAGGCACTAAAGAAGCTGCAGTCCCCTCTGCTTGTTCAACAAACTCCCTGAAAACGTTTTCACTTCTGTTCATTGTCTCCCTGCATGGTAAGCACCACTTCTGCAGCTCAGCCTGCAGCCCTCAGCCTGCACCACTGAAACGCCACTTCACCATCCACTCTGCTTCTTGCCTCATGAGTTTCAAAGCTCCCCAAGTTACAGTCACACCTTTATCCCTTGCAACTATACATTTTCCTGTGTTTCACCATCAGTTCCAAATGGGCTCTTCTTAAGGAGGATGTGCAGCAAACTGCTTATTAGAGCAGGACAAATCGCCCGTCCCTGAAGGCTTACACCAATTTAATGAAGTAGGAATTGACTTAGTGCCACTGTAATTAATGAACATGTAAAAACTCAACAACTGCTCGCAGTAACGCAAAGAGTACATTACACAAAACCAAGCCATATTTCAGATCTCTTTTATAGAAGTTATTGAAATTAAGAGATCCAATTTTACGAAGAAAACATATTTAAGTACAAACATTCACCTCATTATATAACTGAAACTAAGATTTCTTCTCCTGCACTTATGTCAGCAAATTTTGGCCTCTTTCCTCTCTCATCCCATGCCAGGAGTTAAGAATAGACTGCAAGCTTTTAGAAAACAAGCATGTTTTTGTGAGCTGGTTGCAATTGAGGAAAAAAGAAAGAAAAGGGGGAAAAAAAAAGAAAAAAACAAAAAGAGCACACCAAATGAGAGGCAACCCCGTGTTTGAACCTGCAGCGGGAGGTTCGGACCCGCCTTTGATCAATCAGAGCCAGCAGTTCAAAGGCACAGAGCAATCTGCTACAAGCACATTACCTGCTGCCGCCAGGTGGCACCGGGCTGTGCCCCGCGCACATCACAGCGCTTGTCCCCAGCCTCACAAAGCAGAACGTTCACCTTTGCAATTTCCTCTCCAGTTCTGCTGGATTTATTTGAGGGGGGGGGGAAAGTCACTCCAATTGCAGGTGAAGACCCCGTACTAAAACAGCTCCAGGTTGTCTGAGCTGTGTGCACACGAAGGGACATTTGGAGCCTTTCCTGCGGTCTCGCAGGATGGTGTGCCACTACATAATGAAACAATTATCAAATGTATGAAACAAAGAGGTTCTGTTAAAGGAAATAAAAACAAGAAAGGCACGTCAAAAGAAAATTAACCCTATATTCTCTGTGACTCCTGTGAAAGAAAAAAAATCCCCTTTCATTTGAATTCAGGATTTACTGTCCCTCAAACTCAATGAAGCAGTACTTTCCTTTCTAATTGATGCTGAAAACAAACGGGACCCAAAGGGAAAAGGGTTTTTTTTGAGCCGTTATAGAGTTACCACATCAGAAATCAGAAGGAAGACATCTCCAGTTCCCTGGAGACAAGACACCATCCTGCCTTTGCCGTTTCCTTACATTTTTCCCACAGACTCAGTGTCACGAGCAGAATGTGAGAACCTTGATCACACGTTACAATGACCCTAAGAGTGCAACCTCACATTAGAGCCAGGAGTTGGTTCTGGCACCAGAGCTGCATTTGGTGGAGAGAGCATCCCTTCTGAGGGGGCCCTGCTGCAGAGCTTGTGGGCAAGGGCCTGGTGTTCAGACAAAGGAAGAACTGCTGTAACTTAAGGTCTCACAGGGACTATCATCCAGATGTGAACACACCCAAACGCTGCCCCTGCACTCACCAAGACCCCTGGTGTAGAATGTTCAGCAATTTAAACTTCCACGTACTCATCCCAATCTTCTGTTCCATTCTCATGTTTTACCTTCCAGATATAGGATTTCCACACACATCTTCAGAATCTAAAATGACATAATTACAGAGAATAACATTTCACTACAATTACTCACCAGCCATTAAATTCTCCAAATCCAGCCACTACATTAGTCCTGCTGATATTTGCAGCGCTTATTAAAAAAACTAAAGTGATTTTCATTATACTTTGCTATACATATTTAATTTTTTTATAAGTCACTATGGGTTTTCCAACAGTTTCCCACAAGAACGTGGCCAATTCAGTGCTGAGCACTGCTATTAAATATAGACCCCATGCCACACATCTCATCTCACACCCATGTGTGGCAAATTCAAAGGAACTCTATCAAAATCACCTTGTTGCCTTCTTGAATTCACTTTAACACTTTCTGGCATGACTTAGGCCAGAATTTGTCTGCTTACACCGACAGGGGTACAGCACACACACACAGTCACTCTTCTCTGTAAGCGGATTATTTGGGCCGCCAACAATTTTACACGAGTGCAGACACTAAAGACTATGCATTTGCTCTGCATAGACCAGAGCTCTCTGCACTTCCTCGCTCAGATGCTGCTCTGTGTAAATGCATCTCTGCCACATTTAAGGCAACCAGAGGATGAGAGGAAGGGCAGCTGACTTTGCTCAGAATGGTGTCCCCTCCTCAAGCCCCTCAGGATCTGTGCTTCCAGTAGAGCTCAGACCATCTCCACAGGTCTCACATTAATAGATCTCTTCAAAGTGTGGGCACTGCACAAGTGTGTGGGAGCAAAGGAAAGGGAGGAACGACGAGCTCCCTCCCCTGGAATTCCATGTGGGTATGCTGTCTGAGCCCATGTTGCTTCTGCCAGCAGGTTTGCCTGAACCCACGTGGGGAATTCAGCACCTGTGCAGCTACCTGAGCTAGCAGCAGTACTGCTGCTGGAGGCTTTTCCTTTGGTTGTGTTACTTGGCTTCCTCCCTCCCCCCATCTTCAGCCTCTTGCATAACTAGCTAGATTTGTCTTCAGAGTGTGGTCCAGAATTAGCACAGTTGCTTGGCAGGAGAAAAACCCCAAACGGGGATCGCCTGCTATTTGTTTTCCATACAGCACAACAACGACTAATAAAACATGCTCAGGCCGCAAACCCAGATTAACGGTAAGCCCATGTAAAACCTTTGTAAATCATTACCAATTACCTGGCTCCCAGCAAAATCCAGCAGCAGAATGTTAGTCTCCACAAAGACCACAGCTGACACATGCACACACGTGCCTCCTCACCTCACGATATTTAATACCTGCAATCAATGACTGCTCAGCATAATGGTGTCCGGATCAAACTCGGACTTACAGGACTGTCCTAGGGCATAGTTGAGCTCACAGCAGCACACAAGACTGCAAATTTTAGACTCCTGAGGTCTGAGGTTTGCAAAAACAGCCCACATCCCGTCAGAATTGTTACACCAGGATAAACCTGGCACAAGGACAGCATCAAGTCCATTATGTTCATGTTCTTACAACAGGCCTATCATCTTACATCAACGTACAAAATGCTCTCTTGCTTTTGATGTAGAGATTCTAGACCATGTCCTGCGGTAATCTTCAAATGAAATGCTTCTAATCCCTCTGAAAACAGAAGGACAGAACAAGGGAGGAGTTCCTGGCAATTACAGAATTTGTTAATGCAGACTCAGGTATAGCTTTCACAAAGGAACACACTCAATGAGGCAGATTTAAAACCCTTACAGTGTTGATGGCTGACAAATGACAGAACGAAATAGGCACAAAGCTCTGCAAACCCGAGAGGAATGACTTCCACAAGGCATTGCTATGGCTGCTCGGTTCTGCTGTTAAAACCAAAGATTACTTTAATATTCTGCCTTTTCCTTCTATGCCAAGGAAAATAAAATATTGTTTAAAATTGTTTATATAGCAGATTTTACTCAGGCAAGGAATATTTTTGCCATTAGGTAGATTTGTAAAATCCACATGGTGTTTTTTGGGTTCTGTCTCATTGTCAAAGTTACTGCACAAACACTGACAATAAATGAAGCGAAGTGCCCACATATGATTCCTCTAAGGCTCTCTACATTGACGTATGGGCTATTGGTGCCATATTCCTGCCTTGGTTATGCTCTATACCTGCTTCACTTCTCACTTAACCAAGCGAGGGAAGCTGAACCTACATAAGGTAGGGTGGCCTTTGGTTTCCTGGCAGCTCTAGGAGCCCGGGCCATGACCCCACGTTCTGCTGTGCGTTTGCCCATACATTCCTGTCCCTCCCAAGGGTTCACCTGATCCTGCTGTGAACTAAGAGGGAAAGCTAAGGAAAAAATGAAAAGGATCCTGTTTCTCCTAGTTCAGCTTCCTGAGCTGGGACACCAGCGGGTCATGCAGGCACCGGTGCTGCGGTCAGGGGGGAGGGAGGCAGGAGAACAGCCATTTTAGAGAGGTTTAAAGTCCCATGCAGTGTCCTTCTTGACAGAGGCTCCCATGAAGCTGAGCTGATCCACCTCTGTGAACTTCATTTGAAATGACTGCAAATGCTGAAGATTTTTTTAGGAAGATGTTTTTACAGGAAGAAGGAAAATTAAAAATTGCATCCCCTTCGCTGGCCTCCACCACAAGCTGGCACCTCGCACCAGACTCTTGTTGACTCCTGTCCAGCCAGCTCTGTCTGACTTGGCGCCCTCCTAAAGCTCTGCGTTATCTCATTCTTATTGCTCCTGCTTCTATAAAAACAGCTATTGGGGTGGGGACAGACTAAATTGTAAACAAAACATACTGGACCAGTGTAATTTTATACATAACAAAACATTGAATCACCCACTGTCTGAATCATGAAATCCCCTGTGATCCCACTACTGTCTGCTATCTTTTGGGAAGTAACAATGGAAGAAAGAGGAAGACACCAGTTATGAAAAACCGTGGGCCCTCAAGCTCAGTGATCAACATTATTTTTGTCTCTTTGATATCCTTCCAACCTCCCTTGCCATTGTAGTTCTGTAAGATGTCATCACTGCTTGCCAGAGGCCTTTTGCTTTTAGCAAAATTTAATGCTGTGTCCATAAAAGGAAACATTTCCACTACAGAATTCAATTTCCTTCCATTCCACACTTGGAATTTGGGATGGAACCGGGCAAAACCGTACCTAAGCACTGAAGGCACAGCTAGATCCACGGTATTCTGAACACAAACAAGGTACCTGTTTGGAGTTTTTAACTGATCTGGTCCTGCATTGTCTGACAAAGCGCAAAAGCTGCACAATGAGATTCTGTCTCCACCAAAGTGCAGCAGAATTTAACATCAGCAGGGCCAAGATTTTATTCTTAACATCCCACACACACCTCCATGGCTCAGGTCTAGAAACAGAACGAGTTAGGAACCCGCTGCATGAATATTACAGGGGCTGAGAACTTTGTGTCCTGAAGAAAACCATCAGCAGACCAAGTCCTGCCAAGTTCTGGAGTGAGGCAAAGGCAACTGAACTGAGAAACAGAATCTGGCTCCCTTTGCTAGTCTGAAAGTTAGCTTCAGAAATGTTTCAACCGTGATGCCATGTACAAGTCGAGCACTACTAAAAGAAATACATCATAAAAATGACCCGCTGTTTTTCTTAGACTGAATTCACTGTTTTCCTTGTGCCATTTATTAAGATAATAAATGACCTTAAAATATGTAACCCCTGAAATAAATGTCATTGATTAGGTCAAATAAAAATATCACTTGGCCCAACAATGACAAATTTCCTGGCCGTGTTCCTGTAGGCCCATAACTTGTTTCATTTAGGAACAAGAGTAACTGGCAGTAGCTGGGAAGGAAACCGCTTGCCAAACGTCTCCATAGGAAATTAAATAATTGAGAATATTCACTAACAAGAAAAAGAAAATAATTGCTCACTTCAGGTTACAGACCCCAAACATCCTGGACTCAGCTGCTTTCTCTGAAATAGTGGCAGCGAAATCAGAACATTCATGGGAATTCGTTACCTGGCATTGCCAAGAGAAGACCTTCTGGCTGGCTGGTAAAACTTCAGAGAAGAAACACAGTCCTGTCCAAGACATGGAAGATCTGCAAAGAAAAACGGGGTCTTCTAAAACATTTCTCTTCTCATTTGGTGTAAAGCGAATCTGTTCAGTGTGAACTGTGCTGAGTTGCAACACAGGACTGTAATAGTCCAATTGGCAAGAACTACGCCTGCACTTGGATTGAGATCAGGGTTGATTCCCGTTTGCATGCAATATATCTCCCCCCAGAAGAACATTACAAGAACATGGGAAAGGAAGGAACTTGGAAAGTTCACTGCCCCGTGATGATGATGGCCTTCTGGAAGCTCAGCTTCCCTGCTTTCGGACGGATGGGAACTCCTTCATGATCTCCAGGCTCCTGACACTTTTGCAGCCTGTAAGCAATCCATCCTGGCAGCTGAGCACTGTAAAACAGCACTGTGTTTAGTCAGCTCCATCCTGGTGCTGCAAGTGGGACATGAGCACCCTTTACAAGCCCTGGGGAAAAAAACTTGGCCCACTGTGTTGAGCAACAGCAGCCCACAATGCTAGGAACCAGGGAGGATCAGGATTCCTGGCTGAAGGGCTTGTCTGAGGGCAGACCAGGGAGGAATGGCAGAAACTGGTATTTCTGAGAGTGGATGAATTTTAAGGGCTTTCCTTTGGGAATGAAGGCTTTTTTTTTTTTTCCTCCAGAAAATTACACAAATATCTGAGCAGAGGAGAAAGAGACTTGGATGAGGGTTTCAGGATACATTCATTAGACGGTCTGAATGGACAGGGACTTGTTTTCTGTTTGTCTCCTTGAAATAAAGCCAATATTTGTTGAGTGGCTGCACCGTCCTTAGGCTGGAGGGTGGGGAAACCAGCTGGTGTGTGACAGAAGTGATCAGCACTTCCCAACTCCCTGCTTCATCTCAGCTGTGCTCTCCAGGGCACACAAATTCCTCCAGGTCTCGTTCACCACCACGTCCTTTGTAAGCGCAGAAACACCAGCTTTATGGCCAGGCTCTAAAGGAACTAGAGATCGATGCTGTTTGCCCTCTATATCTTCTGTTTTTAAATGACTCAAATCCTATTTGCACATTTCCTGTCTATGGGTCTACTTGTGTGGTTTTCCAAATACGTACTTTTTTTTTTTTTTTCTATCCAGAAAAATCTCTCTTGGCAAAACCTGTTAACATGTCTGTATTTGTCCAAGATTCTTGGACATTTATTGGCCAGGTTAGAACAACAGCTCAGTAATTCCAACCAGTCTCTTGTTTTTCAGCTCTGTACATTCAGATGGCAAAAGCACTGCTAAAACGAAGGGCAGCATGCTGTAAGTCCCACCTGCTGTAGCTGTCCCTGCTTCTTCACCTGGAGAGAACCATGGAAACACTGCAGAGGTCACCCATCACTTATCTTCCTCATTCATCTCTTTCCTCTTTGAAAATACATGCCCACATCTGGCCACATAATGCCTTGTGCTAAAAGCATTTCCTCCCTGCACAATCATACCCACTTTTCCTCCTGCTTACACCGTTTTCTGCCAGCTTAGTGAGCAAAACTGGCTCACGGAGAGGTCAGACACACACAGGAGCTGACAAAAGTAAAGTGGTGGGTCTGTTCTTTCCTTCATAGCAAATAGCTTTTCGGCTGACACCATCCACTCCTAAATGTTTTGAATTGCTACAGGGTTGAACCAGGAATTGAATTCTGCCCCCAGCTGGGTGTCTGCCACTCTACAAGCTGCTTTGAGCAGCGTTATTTTGAGGAGCTGAACAAACAGGCACAAAGCAGCTTACTCTGAATAAACACAGATTTACAGACAGCGGGATGAAAAGCACTGGCACGCACACCAGGCTCCCATATCCATGCCAGCTGCAGCAAAAACAGAATGAGGGAGAAACAGTGCAAGACTCTTCCTTTTGCACCAGCATGAAACAATCCAGCACATGCAGAGGATTCAACTGTTGCACCGTGCGCAGCAGCAGCATTTGTATGGTACAGACACATAGCGTTAAGTCTTGATCATGCTCTGCAAATGGTCTGCATATTTTAAAGACTGTGTCTAACTACTAGATAAGAAAATAAACACATAAATTATATTGCAAAGAAATTGCATACAAAGCAATGTTTAAGAGGAATATTATTTATATTGTAATGCCGAGCACTCAGAAATTAGAAAATTCCAGATTTATGGTTTCTTGTGCAGTCTTCATGGCGTGGCTGCTTAGGAAGTCCAACTTCCTTAGCACTTGAGGCCTTTTTAGCAGAAACTGACTTGTATCATTTACAAAAGCCATTTTAAACTCGCTGACGAAGATGCAGAAATAAACATGGCACATGATATTGCAAACACTGTCTTTAGGAACATGACTGACCTTCCCAGGGACAATCCCCAGTTCCCTGGGCATCTGCTAACCCTCCTGAGCAGCTTTTACTGGCAGGCTGGGCAACAATGTACCAAGACCATCTAAAAGAGAGTAAACCTCAACTGTATTGCCTTTAAGTACAAATTGCCTATAAAATATATAAATACCTCAGAAGCATTTAAGTTTATTGGAGCATAAAAACACTTCAGAGGCAAGAAAACGTGATATTCTGAGTAAGAGCAACACAAGAGAAGATAGATTTTGATTGCTGACCCCAGAGCCAAGCTCAACTCCTGGCTGCAGGGCCACGTGGGTGATGTGAGGCTGCCCAGAGCCCATGCAGGCATTGCACCAGGGAATGAACTCCGATTCAGACCCCACTCAGATTCTTATCACGTTTCCTGTAGCTTGCAGTGAAATTTGAGAGAAGCAAGGCCTACCAGAGCGGGGTCGTGCACAGGGAACTCTGTTTAAACAATGTTGTGTTCAGCATAATGATCTTGTGTGAGAGCAGCAGAAAACACACAGCAGCCTCTAACAAAAACAAGCCATGACTTCCACAGACTGAGATTTTGTTCCACTTGCTGCAAACCTTGGTGTGAGAAGGTGAATGTGACCAAAGCAGGGAAATCTGGACATCGGATGGGAAATATATTCCCTTCCTTCTCAGTAAGTCAGCATGGAGAGCTGCTAACACCACAGCAGCCACCTCCTCTGCACTGCCCTAACTGCCCTCCCTGAGGCAACTTCCCGCCTTGAGGTAACTGCCCTGGGCGCCATGTTGTGCCACTGGGGCATTGGGCAGTCATGGCTGCCTGTTTCCCTGTGACCAGACACAGCAAGGGCTGTCTCCATCTTTCCACTCTCACGTTTCTTTGTGGGAGCACTCCAACCGCCATCTCCCATCCCTTCCCACATAACACACTGGGGTGTCTGCTCCTCCACAGCCCTTCTGCTGCCATCTCCCTCCACCTCCTCCATGCACTTCTCTGTCCCTCCTTTTCTCCCTCAGCCCTCACAACCCCCACAGGACACCCCCAGTCCCTCCATCCCAACTGCCCTCGGGCCCCCAGCTCCTCCTTTTCTCCATATTCGTCCCGTATTACCATCACAAAGGGACTCTCTTCTGCAGCTCTTCACGTTCACACGCAGGCTGTTAACGGTAGGAGGGAAGATAATTAGCTCCTATCTTCATTCCCGAGCCAAATTAAACACGTATCAGCCCACCTGGACCCCACACGAGACCCAACCCTTACCTCGTGCAGAGCACGAGGCTGGCTGCAAGCAGAGCTCCACGCTGCAGCCAATAGGAGGAACTCAGAGCGAGCACTTGTTCTTTTGTTCTTTTCTGCCCGTTCTGCCCTTAAAACAGGCAGCTCTCCATACACGTGGCAGCGGGTGATCTCACTCCAGGGGATCTTTGCTGTAAGGATGGGCTGTGCTCATGGTCCCCATGCCCTGGCAGCTGGGCTCCCTGCTTGACAGGATCATCCCACAGCAGCACCGGGAGCTCTGCATCTGCCCTAATACACTTGTCTATGTTTACACTGAGGATGACTGGAAATAAATGTTATTCTGGTTCCTGTTAGTTACTGTTTCAAAATATTACTAGACTTTATTTATTTTTAACTGTGGAAATAAGTACCCAAAATAGTGGAGTGTGTATAGATAGATGTACCCACACATATAAACAAGCATACGCACACTGTACTCCGAGCACCAGCTGCGGTTTGAAAAACAACGTGCTTCTTATGAATCTAATAGATATTTCTGTTTTGTTTTCAATTCCTCCAAAGACTGATAAAAAAATAACCCAATTTCATACAGGCTGCAGCATGGGAGAACATTCCTTTGTACCCTGAGGTCAAAGCTCGTTAATCACCAGCTGCTCTTTCCCTCTGCAGGAGCAGATAAACCACAAGTGTTAGGGTACAAATCAGAAGAGCAGGGCAGTACCAGGTTGCCAGTTTGAATAGTTCAGATGTTCCAAAATGTGTTGTGCTGTTAAATGGGAAATAAGGGACACCACAGATGCTTCTAATAATTCCAGTTTCAAGTCAGTTTTCCCTTTGTGTCTTAAAGAGCTTTTGATGTGTAGTCACAATATTGTCTCTCTCTCTCTGTTTTTAATAATTTTATATTACCTCAGCAATATAACTGTCCTGAAATATACTGAACTTTAATCTCCGAGAGATCAAACAGGAAGAAATACGACGGGATAGAGGGTGACTGAGTTGGGGGCAATATTCTCCCCTCCTATAAAAGAAAGCCCACAGCTAGATAAAAATTGCTTCTCAGATTCCACAAACGTCACATCTTTAAGAGAGGATTTCAGACCCACAGAGAGAGCAGACTTGGGGCCACAAAAACAACAAAAAAAGCCCAGAGGCATTGAAGATGCAGCCAAAAGCAAGCGTGCTCGCCCAGAACTCGAGGATGTGGTTTGTGTGACTACATGCTCTAAGATTGGTCCCAGCACCCTCAGAGCTGCTCCATTTAGCACTGCCACAGCCGAGAATCATTTGGCTACTATCCTTTCACTGGAACGAACGTGCTGGCTCTGTCTGAAGCAAAAGAAATATCTGGGACAAAGGTACGAGTTTACATACCATGAAGACATTGTGACGTCTGGGGAGGGGAATTTAAGCCAGTATCAGTGCACAGATCTGATGGGACGCAAAGGAGGTGCTCCAAGGAGTCACTTTAGAACACAACCGGTTCCCTTCCAAAAGGCTTTTGTTCTCCATGAGCTTCTGCCAGCTTCCCTGATTTTCCACTGAGGTTCTCCAGCGGAACCAGAGGTGGTGAAATGATGCAGCTCTGCATGTCTGCTCACTCCATTCCCTGACCACAGAACGATGAATTCACATTCTAAAGAAATACTGGTTAAAACATTGTGACATGCAGTGAAGATGGTGGGTTGTGTGGGTTTTTTTTTGTTCCTGGCAAATAATAACAGCGCTGCAATAAACAATGAGCTAAAAAGAAGACTCGTTTTGTTTTACTGTAGCACCTTGGAACTAAAGCCAATTTAATCTCTTTTGAATAAATATGTTAATGTCTCTTTTGGCTGGCTTGGGAACCTGCTTTATAACAAACTGTACGTATGCATCAAAACTGTTTATGAGCTGTTTCCCAAAGGTACAGCTTGAAGCTTCAGGCTTTTATCAAGTTCATTAAAATCCCTAAAGACTCCAGAAGGTAAAAACACCGATTCAGACACCACTAAAAATCAATGCAAAGACTCCTATGGATGGTTCCACAAGGAATACTGAGAAGCTTGCTTTCTGCAAGCGGCATTACCACCACACAAAGGCAACTTCTGCTCTCCTGCAGCTCTATCACATTCTTTAATTACTAATTAATACATATAATTTGCAAGCATTCTATCCTCCTTTTGCATGCGGATCATAACATCCCAGCTACCTTAGTGCTATGTACAGAGTGCAAGGGCATACTGAGAAGAGATCCTGCCAACGAGCCAAATCCCTTTTGATAAATACACTAACTGGAGCCAACAGATATGGAAGGTACTCATTTCATAGAACTGGTCCATAGGGAACAGCATGTGTTTGTATTTGAGATAGCTTTCGTACTGCCTGCCATGCTGTCAGGAGTGTTTTGAGTTAGGTGGACATTTTAAAGTTCTGGTGAATGTAGGTTACAGAACAATACTGGAACAATAAGCAAATGTAATAGGTTATTTCCAAGCCCGAAACCTTCTTGGATATCCTTATTCACGCAAAGCAAATAATAGATTCCTTTCTGACAATTTCTCATGCTCTGGATAAACACGTACTGGTATTTCTGAGTTTCCCAGCTCAAATTTCCACACAAGTACTTCTCTGCCTTACCTTCTGCTTTCAATCCAGATGATGCAAAAACCCACTATAATAGCTCCTTTGTGGGAACAAAGGATACAAATCTTCATTTCAGCCTCCGCATTTTGGTCTTTAAATCAGAAAATATTTATTCTCTTTTAATGAAATATAAGCTGACCCGGAGAGGATGAGATTCTCCAGATTGAAGGCTTACTGACCGGTGTTTATTCAGAGTTTTACTTCCAAACCTCTAGAGCTTCTCAATCCATTATTACATTTCCAAGTCTTGGCTGTCCTATGGCTTTGAAGGAAGAAGGTAAGACGATTCTAGCATTTAGCAACAGCAATCTGGAAAATTCCCTCTTCCTTCCTTGGCCATTAAAATAACTTTCATCTGTAGGTCTGCATTCCCACCTGAGGAGTAATTTCTTAATTTCTGGCAGGATCTCTTCCTCACATTATCTAATCGGTTTTTAGAAGATGGGTTTTTTCTTTTCCCCATTCTAATCTCTCTGTGATGAATTCCTGCCTCTCTGCTCTAGCATTTGTTCCCTTAGCAGCATTTGTGAGCCAAGACTGTGATTTCAGCCTCGCAGTTCACAAACTTCAACCGCTGAGAGAGAGAGAAGGGCAGGAAGAGGTCTTCCTAAGAGGTTTCAGGTGCACTGTGCAGTGCTGGCTTCCAGCTCCTGACTGCGAGTCTAAAAATATGTTAACCTTAAGGATACAGCTTGCTTTGAAACAAAAGGGAACAAAGCTAAACTGAGCTGTGAGTGAGCTTTTCTGTCTGAACATAAAACCACAAGGTATGTCAGGGACTATTCCCATCGCTGCTCCGCTAAGCATTAGATTAACCGCTTTCCTACTCAGGTGATTTAAGTTAAGTATGCAAATTCACAGCTGTGCCCACATAGGTAAGGTGGCAGTCCTGTGGGAGCTAGACATGTGCAGCACTGATGTGAGTGTGGTTTGGCTTCAGTGTGCCTCATTCTTGTCTTTGGCATCACGTCCAGCGTGTTCACATTTGTCCCCGTGGGTCAGATAAGCCCTGCTGTTCCATCCAGCTGAGGCCAGCTGCACAGGTGCCTATTAGCTGGTTCTGCTGCTGTCTCTTCCAGTCTATGAAGGTTCAAGAGGGCCTCCTGCAGATACTTTCATCTTCTTCATACATTTACTGACAGCAAATATCTTGGTATCACTGACCGTGATCTGTCAAGATCCTTTTCAGCAGTATTTTCCCACATACCGTGTGTCATCCATGGTGCAAAGATTCGTTCTTCTCCACTGACTTCATTTCCAGCATGTACTTTACTGAAACCTTTGCATAACCTCATAACCTGAGGATCACAGACCAGTCTGGCTACATATAGTTTCTTCCTTTTCTCAGACATGATACTTATGAAGTGGCAGACTAACTTTCGAGTTGGAAACTTCCCTCCTTAATGGGACAGGCTAAGAAACCTCACCATAAAACACAGGTGAAAGAAATAATTTTTCTTTCCCAGCATGCTTCGTGCTTAGGATGCAAAATCTGTTTGCACTGATACATCCACTTGAAAGAGTATGCAGCGGGAACATAGGAAAAATGGTTCAAGAATGACAGCACGGTTACTGCCTACTGAACGAGACAGCGAGTGAATGCTACAAAGCTGTGGATATGAGTGAGAAGGAGCAATTCCCTGGCCACCGCTCGCTTAAGAGCTAATAGGTCCGAGAAAAAAAACACCTCATCAGTTCCTGTAAAACACCTCTGTTCAAAAGTAAGTTGTTAGCGTTTGGGAGCCTGGTAACCTGACACAGACACAGAGTTAATCAGGTGTAATTATTGTCTGAATCTTCAGTCAAAATGAAATTTTACCTAACACGTAACATATTTTCATTACTGATACAGATCTAAATTTGAACCACATGGAAGCTGACATCTCAGATTCATGAAGTATTCAGAAGTCAGAAAAGTCCTTGCTGTATAATTACTGATCTTAGCCTGCAAGTACAGCCTCATGCCTGTGCAACAGAGGAAGCCTGGCAGCTCCGGATCCAGCTGCAGTGCAGTGCACCAGGCGAGCTTGTGCCATGCAGCAGGACGTAAAGCTATAGGCCATAAGGGTGCTTGGTAACAAGCTGCAATGCACCTACAAGATCACAGCATCGGCAGCATCCTTCTCACAGTGCATCTTTGCTGCCCCTCTTCTATCTGCTGTGCGTGGCCAAGCTTAAGTAATGACTGCAGATATTATAGGCAGAGCTCTGTGCCTGGCTCAGGTGGGTCTTTGGGCAGACTCCCACCCAAGTGTGTTTTATCTCGCTGTAAATACAAAACTTCTCACGCATCTTTCACCAAAACTGAGGATATACTGGTATGATTATGTTAATACAATGTTTTAATAAACAGCAGCATAAAATAATCAGTGTTTAATATCATCTCTGGCATGTGAAATACAAAAATGCACATATCTTAATTATAAAATAGCCTTTGTTATTACATTTTCATGCTCGCCTAATTGAAATGCCCGTAATTAATAAATCGATCGTCAAGTAATACAGTGATTAAACGCATGCAGTGAAAACAAAGAAAAATATTTGTCTAAGGTAGTGGCTGAATATCAACATAATATACTTCAAGAACATCTACATCAGGGTAAAAATAAAAAGAAACAGACCAAGATATAAAATGCAGAGATGTATTTTCACTTCTGCTGTACAAAACATCATCACACTTTTGTGCAAAAAGGTAAAAATAAAGTCATATTATACAACGTTGTCAACTGAGCAAAGATGGTTTCCATTGTGTACAAGAAAAAATACGATTCAGTACAAAAGAGAGACTGTGGAAAGTCGTTAAGGTACACAGCACTTCTGTAACTCATTAAAGTGGTTTCGAATGAATATCGCAGATTGCTCATACCTGAATACATTTTAGTAATTATGCGCGTTGTGTTTCTAGGATGAAAATTAACATTAATTCACATTCTTAAGATTGACAGTAAATTGCTATCAACGGATCTGCTGCCTGATGGAACGCGGGTTTCCCTCTTTTCAGGGTTACTGGAGTCATAGTCACTGAAATTACGTATTGATCTGAAACAATAAATATTACTGGGAAAAACTGCCATATAAAATTGTGGTTTGGAGCCTTTCCATTACACAGTTGCATAGCAACAAAAGGATATACAATTTCCACTTTATCTACCTATAAAAATTATGAAATGTTATCTTTGAAGAAGTTGATTCAGGTTCTGAAATTAAAATACTTTAATTTCATTTCCTTTAAGGCAATTTCTTACAACTCCAGCCATCTCCAGCAGCCAACAGCAGATAATTCAAGCTATTGTGCCGTCGAATAGCGCACCCTTTTTGGCTTGAATCTGGACTCAGACTCCCAACGTAACGCAAGACCAAAATCCTACCTGAAGGAATTAATCCAGCTCTCAGGTTGCATACTTGGAACATAATCCTCGACTGCAAAATTTACAAACACTTTACCTAGCCATTGGAACTGACATTGCACACCCAGTAGATTGCCGAGTATTTGCATCTCCTAAAAAAAGAGACAAATATTAAAACACGCTTTCAGCATTAAAAAGTTTCTGTGATTTAAACCACGTCGGAGGCTTAAAAAGCTGTGAAAAAAGCGTACGATAAAATGCTCTTGTTTTAAAAGATCCCCCCTGCCCCTCTTTGAGCTGTCGGTGGCACTTGGAGAAACGATGTGTCCGTTCACAAAGCTGAGTATTCACACCACAAGGACCTCTGTCTGGTTGCTCTGCCCATCCTGTTAAGCAGTTAAACTTCACAGAAGATACTTGCTGCGATGTCTGTTAAACAACCAGAAGAATCTTTAATAAAATATTTGAATATAAATCTTTTCTACTGCTGTCTAGTTTGTATCGTAAATAGTTATATTTACAAAGGCCTCGCTTATTTACAATTCAGCTGAAATCATAGATTCATTGGGTCCGTGGATGCTCGAGTCTCCTAAAAGGGAAGACTGCTTCGAGTCCATTTTGTACGGTTTTTGAGTTTTGTTTCCAAAAACGGTTATACCAATTCCGCCCGGATGACTGGGGATGGACATATGGGAGAGCAAAGGGATGTTTGCCTCCTGGTTGGATCCTGAAGATGGCAAACTTGTGACGTGACCTGTGCTGGTGGATCCACTGGCACTGCTGGGAGAGCGGCTCTTTGGAGGAGGACAGTGCTGGATTACCCTGGGTGGGCCCTGTGGCTGGTAGTGGGCAGCTGGGAAAGCAGCGTATCCTGCTGGGATCGGGTACCCGTTGATGGGGATGTATCGCTGGTTTTGAGGAATGGGCGGCCCTATGAACCCGGCGATTTGGCCTTGTGGTATACCTTGTGCTGGAAACATGTAGTTAGGGTACCTGGGATTACTCAGGTTACTAACGGGGCTTGCGCTGAGGGAAGTTGTCTGAGTGGTGGCATTCCCACCTGAGGGGGTGGTAGAACTAGTGTGGCTCGAAAGGCCCTCCCAGGAGCGCAGCCTGGCGTGGATTTCTTTAAATCGTGGCCTCCGAGAGGGCAGGTCGTGCCAGCACTCCGTCATCAGGCTGTACATTCGAGGAGGACAGTCTTCAGAGCACGGCAGCAGCTGTCGTTTCCTGATCATCTCTATGACTTCTTGGTTACTAAATCCGTAATACGGTTGAAGTCCAAAGCTGAAGATCTCCCACAAAACAACTCCGAAGGACCAAATATCTGAATCAGAGGAGAACTTGCCGTACATAATCGCCTCCGGTGGCATCCAGCGAATCGGCAAAAGAGATTTGTTCTGAACTCTGTAATAATCTGCTGAGTAGATTTCTCTTGAGAGTCCAAGGTCTGAAATTTTCACATGAAGCTGTTCTCCTATTAAAATGTTACGAGTGGCAAGATCTTTATGGACAAAGAAATGGCTTGCTAAGTATTCCATCCCTGCTGCAATCTGGACCGCGATATGCAGGAAATCCCCATGATCCAGGCTGGATTTTACAGTTCCATCCTCATCGCTGCTACACCCAACATCTGAGTGTGGTGATCTCATGATGAGGAACTCATGGAGGTCTCCTTGGTTCATGTACTCGAAGAGCATGCAGACAGGCTGCTCCTGGGTCACCACACCTAAGAGGCAAACGATGTTAGGGTGGTGGAGCTCGGCCATAAGAGATGCTTCTTGCTGGAACTCTGCCCACTGCTGGGGGTTGTTGAAGTCTTTTAGTGTCTTGATTGCAATGAGCTGAGCGTGGTCCATGCCTGGAAGGTAGAGGTGTCCCTTGTAGATTTTGCCGAAAGCACATTCACCCAGTTCTTCCATGAAACGAACAGCAGAGAGAGGCAACTCCTTAGCCTTGCTCTGGGAAAGAAATGACAGCAAGAAGGTCTTTTCACAAAGGAACTTTGAAAGTCATGCAAACCAACACCAGAGCTCCTTCCTGGGGCTGCACAGCCCTGCAAGATGCAAGTGCAAGCACAGCAGCGGCCCCGGTCCAGATCCATCCCAAGGGATGCCAGCATCCCAGCAGCAGCACAGCTCAGGGCTGGAAGCCGCTTTATTTTACTCTGTACCCTGTTCCAAACCTAAATTTGGTATTACTTTTTACCCTCTGCACAAGATCAGATAAAAGTGGTAAGTATGAAATATAAGTATGCGCAGGAACCATCAGCATTTCAGCAAAGGCATTTAAATACTTGGGCTTGGGCATTTATATACTTACAATTGAATCTGACTGATCTCAGGAATTGAGGCAATTCACATACTTCAAGCTAAGTGCACACTGAAGTGCTTTCTGGGCCAGCGCCTACAGTTTTATTTTTTTTTAAAGTTACGTTCTCGTAGCCAATTCTTCCTTGACTTGGCTCTTAACCCTTCCATGTACAGGAGAGACTATTTCTGTTCACCCTTGATGGAACGATCAATCCTAAAGCGTGTGGAACAGTTAGCTGGTAAAAGGAGATATCGGTAAAAGGACAAATGGAAAACACTTCGAAACTCTGCTGTTGTTTGCTTTTAGGCCATAAAGAAATTGCATTTTATTCAAGTATCAACTTCCACATGCACTGTTAACCTACATTCAGACACAGCCATTTTGGGGCCTCCATATCGCTACAGGTAGTAATTTAAGGCTAATGAGTTTGGGATCTACTTTTTGCAACAGAGCGTAAGCATTAGCATTTGCATTCCTGAACCATTACAGCTGCAGCTGTACAGTAGCAACGGAGGAAAATAACTGATGTCTTAAAAAATCATTTACAAGTGGCATTCCAGAAGAAACGAATTCTAATTGCACCAACTACTTTCAGTTTTTAGACAAATACTGCATAAATAATCATCATCATCGTCATCATCACCGAGCCATTTAAGTGGGCAGCCAGTAGACTGTACAGTGATGGCAGGAAATTAGCTATATTGTTGAGGAACAGATGGTTTATATTATACAAATCCTTTAGGCTAAAACTTGTTTAGGTCTGGCATATTGTAAATTATATTTTAGTAATGAAAGTGAAATGACCTCTGTCTGACCTCGGGCAGGGTTTGTCTGTTTGAACCAACATAGTGGAAAACTATGAAAGAAAATGAAGTCATAAAGTTTTGGCAGGAAGGGCTCATTTCAAGTTAAGCGGTTATAAATCTGCTTAGTTTTTGTTTGACAAGTATTTGTCATACAGCGGTGTACAAAATGTAAAGAAGTGTAAAATACATACGAGGCAGCACGCCAAAGTAAACCGAGTACAAAGGCAGAGCAATGGGAGCGAAGCCCACCGCCCCTATCTCTGCATCAGCCCCTTCCATTAGGTGAATGGCAGGACGAGCTCCGTTTATTGTATCTTTGGAAGGCAATTAAAATCCTTTAAAACCAAAGCGGGCTGAAATGCTAACATTTTTATTTGTCCGAGCAAACACACATCCACCTCACTTGGAGCTTAAAGCCTAAGAGTGGATTTACCCCAAGTTGACATTAATACTGGATACGGTATTTAAAAATAGGATTCCACTTCCTTTCTTTTACAATTTTGTTTGAAAGGCAATCAAAACATCTGAAACGGGCAGAGCTCAGTTTCCTAGTAGGAAAATATGGAGAGAGCATAAATAAAACGGAAAGCCTGTTGCAGCGTATGACTTGAAACGTAACAAGAAGACAGTGTGCTCATATATTTGCAAATAAGTCTCTCTCCTGTGCAGCAGGCACAAGGCATCAGGGTGTGAGCAGCCCAGGGGGAAAATGGGGCCTTGTGCAAATGAAGCTGATCTTCCCATCATCTTCAGTTTAGTGAGCATTTCAGCAAAATACCTTTGAATGGGAGCCAAGGAGCAAACCCAAATTTATCACAGTACCCCACGGAGGTTGGATGCAAGGTGGAGCTTTGACAAGTAAAATGGCTTTTTTACTATTACCCACTCCTGGTTTTTAAGCAGGTATTTTGTTATTAAGCATGCAATAAGCATTTTCAGCTGCTCTGTGCTGTACAAGGAAGCTGAAATTCAGAACAGCAAGGGAAAAAGAAAGACAAATTTGCTGCGCAGATCGAACTCCGCCTGTCCACCCCTGCAGTCCCAGTATCTGTAAGTGTTTAAAACAAGGAGCCTCGTGTGAGCATTATGCCGTGCAACACCATGAACTTATGCAGACCTTGCAGTGACCTCTGCGGCGTGGAAAGAATATTTACAACAGCAATGTTGCAAAAAAGCAGCAAAATCTGAAGATGCGGAGCTCAGTGCTCACATTGCTGACACCTCAATGAAGTCACAGTTTGGGTTAATTTCACTGTGTCGTCTGTCTGCAAAAAGAACAGCTTGTGCAATGGCGTGTCGGAGTGTTTCAGACATCACACTCCACACCGTTACTAATTACTTGTAGATGTTGGTCTTCCCTGTGAAATGCTTCACTTCCCTCAGGCTGTAGTTGAAGAGAACTGGCACAGTGTGAAAAAGACGGCAATGAAATAATCTTTCCAGGGCACTGTTCTGCCTGTAGGTGGCAGAAGGCATTTACAGCCCCGAGTGGGTGATGCATGCAGGTCTGCACACTGGCTGCCCTGCTGATAAACAAGGAGCTCAAGGTTAATCGTGCTTAAATCTTAAGTGATTTTAAAAGCAAGCGCTTCATGAACCTGGGACTACAGTGAAGCAAAACAACACTGGTGAGAGCAGCTCCACACCAGCTGCGCTGGCCAGAGCTGGAGGTAGATCCTTGGGCTCTGTTTCAGTAATTTCTCTTTTAACTGAGAGAATGGGTAAGCCTGAAAAAACAAGGAGCAAATCTTTGCAAAGTGATTTCAGCTGAGTGGAGGTGACGTGTGTCTAGAGCAGACCCAGGAAAAATCTCCCTTGAGAAAATGCTGAATCATACATTTATCTGCACTACTTTCTGACTTCAGAAAGGCCTCCAAATAAGTAACCGAGAGGTACTTCAGCAATGGGCTGCCTTTGTATTCCAAAAAGCTCCAGGTTCTATTTCTGCAGATGCAGACATACAGGTCCACACTCGCTCTGCTGCTGCTGTCAAGAAAAGTGCTCACCCGAAGCAAAGGCACCAGCAGAAACCACAAGCTGGAAATCAGCTTAACTTTTCAGCACTGAATGGATCAAAGCGCTGCACTCCCTGCCCTTACAGGCAGCAAAGAGTCGAAGCAGGAACGAGCTGAGGGCTCACCTTTGGTTTGTAGGCGTTGAGCATTGACATCTCCACGTTCTGCCCTCTGACGTGTTTTGGCTGTCTCTGAACTGGAGGGGAGGAGGACTTCTGGTTGTTGCGACAGATGCAGATGAAGAAGAAGAGCAATGCTATGGCCAGGGGAATAGTAACACTTGGCACCAGGATGTACAGGATTTCCATTTTATTCTTTTCTTTGGCATCCTTATAATCTAGTTCGGGGAAAACCAAACAAACAAACCACAAATGAAGTCTCCACGTAGCATTTCTCTACATCTGCCTTTGCTAAGCCTCATGCTTGAATTGCTCCGTATTTCCAGTATTCGGGTTGACAAACTTCTATGAAACGTATCTATTGCATCTGGTGAGACAACTGAAAGATACAGTTGAAGAAAGGAAAAGAAAGCAGCAGCGTGAGGCAGATGGAGACCTGGGCACCGGTTCATCACCTGAGCCACTTCAGTCAAAGGAGATCATTATTCTTATTAAGTAGCAGCCCCTGCCATGAAGCCTCATTAGGTTAATAGGTTTCTTGAGAGCCACCCCAATTAAATTCACTTCCCATTTAGGCGTGTCCTGGTGAGACAGAATGCACAATACTTATTAAAATTTGCCCGAATTGGCTCTTTCAGCTCCTCCAAAAAAGCAGAATGCAAGTCCCACTTGGTATTTGGGTTTTAATATGCTGATTAGCATTCAACAATTAAATTACTACTCACCTGATATAGCTCTATTTGTCTGTACTTAAAATAATAATGCCATGCAACCCAGCTGTACAGCAAGTACCATTTAAGGCAATGGTGAGAGGTAATTAAAACCCTTGTTAGGAATTCTTTGAGCCAGCCAGCCTATCTCATTTATTATCTAGTAAAATGTTCAAACCAGAGACTCTCGCAAAGACGGCCAAAAGCGTCTTGCTTTCAGCCAGTACACATCAAAAGACCAAAACAGTCCTGGGATCTCAGAGCCCATCCAGAGGGGGCCATGCAAGCAGCTCCCCTCCAGCAACTCCTAATTGCCCAATTATCCAGATGCCCTGTGCAAGGCACAGGGCTGTGCCAGGTTCCCCACCCTGGACCAACCCAGGCACCTGCACCTGCAACCACGCAGCTCATGGAGCAAACAGCCCAGGGCTGACTAGACCTGCGGAGCATCCTGACTGCTGCCTGCGTCCAGGTTTTATAGCTTAAACTACTCTTGTGCAGTCCACCACTGTGCCTAATGAACAAGAAAAATAGCAGAACTGAAACAGCATGAAAAGAGATAAAGGATTGGAAAGTGTATATGAATTTTAGAGAGGGTTTGTGATGCACACGATGATCCCAAACTGTCTGCCTGTCCCCAATCTATTCTTTCACTAAGGACATAATTTAGATCCCATTTTGGCATCGATTCCCATCTTTCCATTAATTGAAAAAGACTTTGGAGCAGGCTCAGCACATGTCTCACCGCAGGAATGTTCATAACCGTTACCAGAAATAATTTAATTTGGTTCTGGCTATCGAACAGTCACATCAAAAGGTATCTCCTTTCCAAGGGAAAAGGTAATGTCACTGTCACAACTTGGAAGCAACATCCAATTCTGTGTGAAACTTTCTGCTGTGAATTTCCATGGCATTTCTGCGTGCATTTCTGGCATGACCACGCAAACCGCTGTCTGTTTTCTTGGCACGCCATAGGTACTGTTATTTGTTAATGCAGGTTAAACCATTAGGAACCATTTGTTCAGATCTGCCATCCGCTTCCCTCGGGTCTTAGAAAAGGAAAATAAAATGTGATCTGAATCTCAGTTTTTTATTCCTTTTGCAAGTCCCAAATGCAGCCGGGGCAGTTTGGTAAACACAAACCAAAAAGGCATTTTGTTTGGACTAAGGAGTCCAATGGCAACCAGGGAATCCTGGGATGCTCGGGCTGAGTTACCAACTCCAGGGGAGCTGAGTTACCAACTCCAGGGGAGCTGTTCCTTACTAAAGTATTTTCATGTCATTACTTGGCCAGCGGCACAGGCAGTAATGCTTGCAGGGCAGGGTCAGGTGGGGGCAAGGGAAAGGCTGAGCCCCAGAGGGCGGTGGGCTCAGCACCTTCCCAGGGCAGTGGGTCGGCCCTCAGCTGCCAGAGCTCAGGGAGCGCTGGGGCACTGCCCTGCCATGGTGCTGGGGTTGGGTGCTGCTGTGCGGGGGTTGGGCTCAGAGCTCCGTGTGGGTCCCCTCCAACTTGGGATATTCGGTGATAATACACAGTGAGTGCCTATAGTTAAAAAAGTAGTTACCACACGCCGGGACGTCGCAGATCTCAGACTTGAAATTCTCATCCAAGGTGAAGCACCACGGGGCGTCCTTCTGGTTGCCGGGGTTGCGGCAGTAGGAGTGCCCCCCGTTGAGCTCCGGGTACCTGATGGCAGTGAAGGTGTGCGTGTGCGGGTACTGCGAGTTCCACGGCTGGCACTGCCGCCCTGACCTGGTCACACTCACCGTGCCCCGGTAGTCCACCCCTGTGCTGTTGTAGCATTTGTGATCTGGAAGAGAAGATGATGAAAGGCAAGGATCTGCTCGCTTCTTCTGGCCCAAGGCCGGTGGAGCCAGCTCAGGAGCACGGGCTTCCAATTTGCTGCGGCTGCAATATGGGGCCTGCTTTGCATTCACATTCCTGGGAGGATTTAAAGCTTATGCTTCTGTAATGAAAACAGCTTATGCCAAGCGTTTTTAATATAAGATACACAAAAGAAGTAAAAACTACAGTAGGAACCTGAATTGCAGCCATTATTTTTGTATGAAGGTGGAGAGTTTGTGGGAGCCACATTTTATACTTGCCTATTCAGATGCATAAAAGTTGGGAGCAGGCTGCAGACTGACCTGACTAAAGGCTGAGTTCGGTGGGTACCTAGAATTGGCTGAACTAGGTAGGGACAGCCCTGGACTGGACCCTAGAGCTGCAGGTGAGCACTCTGGAGCTGCACAGGGAGCCTAGAACTGCCAACATTCCCCAGTATTTCAATGCTTATGCTGCCACTGTTTCCCCTTACTTATTAATTACAAAAGATAAGAACCAAATTAATGGATTTTAATGTAAGGGCAGGCACAGCTAAATAAATAACTGAAAAAGTATTTCTGAATTTAGCCCATGCCAGACTGGTGAGGGTAGAAATGCCCTAAGGGAGACTGGTAAAGCACAGCACTTCGTCCCCTTCACCATCACGTTTTCTGCATGGACACACAACCAAACCACTCTTTGCTTACTTTTATTTATGGGATCTGCCATGGGAATCCCAATCCGGATACAATTGACGGCTTCGGGGCTGTCTGGCTGGGGAAGATCTTCACAGTTGGGCAGCTTTAATCTCATCAGTATCATGGGATTGGATCTAGCAAAAATATACTCCGTCTGACACAGGACATTTTCCAGTATTTCACATTCATCGCGGCACAGGTCCCGCGGCTTGGGAGCTGGGGAGGTCTCATCGCAGTAGGGGAAGGCGTAGTGGCAGAGCGAAGGAATAGCAAACTGGGAGCATTTATCCGACAAATGGCTGGAAGTGCCAATCATGGTGAAGGCAGCTGCAAAATATACAAGAGGATTTTACCTAACCCGGTGGGAATTTCACTCCCGCGCTCTCCCCTCCCCGGCACAGCCCTCCCTTCCCATTGCGGCTATTACTTTCAGAGATCCAGGTGACCAACAGACCTTCCAGAAATACACAGCACTAATTGCATTAAAAGTTATTAACGATGCTGATTTCGCTGACAGAGAAAACACATCTGGTTTTCAACACTGGCCTAATGTTAAGCACGTTACCAAAACCCAAAATCTAATTATACATTATTTCCCCAAGTAATTTATAATGGCTTGCAAAGTCATTGGATATTTGGATATCTTTGGCCCAACAAGTGAAAATCAAAGCGCTCTCAGGCTGCACAATGACAAAACTCCCTAGAGGCATTCAAGGCCAGGCTGGATGGGGCTGTGAGCAACTTGGCCTAGAGGGAGGTGCCCGTGCCTATAGCAGGGGGTTGGAATTGGATGATCTTAAAGGTCTCTTTCAACCCAAACCACTCTATGTTTCTGTATCTGTACCGAGGAGCTCACAGCAACAGAAGACAAACAGCAAGCATAAAAAAAGCACTGCAGTTTATAGAGCATCAGCAGCCTTTTGGAATAAGTTTCCTGGGAAAGAGACAAGTGCATTTTTTACCCACCTGTGATCTGATTTTCTATTTCTCCTTGCATATGCAAAGACTCCATATAAATGGTCCGATTGCCGATAAACCGTGCACAAGCGATCCCCCGGTAGGGCTGGCAAAAACCATCCTCTTCGTACTCATCCCTGAAATCAATCATAAACACAAAGGGGTGAAGTGTTTCACACGCGATTCTGCAACAAAACGTCCCCCCGGGGTGCTGGCGCTCGGATTATCCGCGCCGACGTCAGGGGCTCACAGCGTTTGTCCTGCAACCCGCGATTCGTTCTGGGGATGCTGGCGCGGTGCAGAGCCTGCTCGCCATCCTCGCCTCCATTAAGAGCCTGTGATAAGGGATTATATGGTCTTTAGGCAGTGCAGAGGGCACGGCACAGGCTTTGCATCCCCGCGGCGCCGCAGGTAGTTTGCAGGAGCTCACAAATGATTCTGAAGTGAATATAAGGAGCACACAACATCCTGAGTGTTCAGCTGCGTGGCAGAAACAGCTATTTCTGAACCAAACCTGTCCTCTAAAAGTGATGAGCACAGCAGGAAGAGTTGCACTGGCAGAGACAGAATTAGAAGCATATATGAAAATCACACCCCTCCCAGCCCCGAAATAGGAAATGTTTCCTCAATCCTCCACCAGTGTGGCAGCGGTTATTGCTAAAACAGAACCACAGCTAAACCAGGAGTTAAGAAGCCAGATTTCTTTCATTAGGTGCTTTGTTTTATACACTATAGGAGACATTTAATGCATAAATCCAGATGTGAAATTATTTGCCTATATTCTTCAAACAAAGCAAAGAAAGGAAATGACTAAGCCTCTGAAGACCAGATCAGGCACTGCTTCCTTTGAGCAGGTAAGGGGCAGCCTGCTGCTGGCACACAGCTTTATGGGGGCTTCCAGGAGGGGTTTGCAGGCGAGAATCTGCCCTTTCATTTTCTCACTTTGAGAACCCAGTTGGAGACATTTGGGACCCACCTCCTGAACAGACACCTCGGCTCTGCTGAGGTCACAGGCAGGGACAAGCTTAATGAAACATTAATATTTTCTGCTATTCGTGCCAATACCCACATAAGACAGCTCCTGTATGGCTCTCAAGCGAGGAAAAATGATACTGGAATAACCCCAGGTACGTCGTAGCTGGATTAGGCAACAGGTTAACTTTCTGTATTTCTTTCCCCCACATTCACCCCAGACGCTGAAAGCATAACAGCACAACCAGACTATGCTGCTAACAGGGGAAAATCACATCTTTTTTAATCAACGCTGCTATTAGATTTAACAAAAGCCACTTTCATCCCCTCCTGGAGACCTTGGCTGTGAGAGCTTGGAAATGCAAATGGCACGTCCTGCTTTGAAGTCACCCTGCATTGTGCACAGGGCTTAGAGCAGCGTCCAGCCTGGCTCCCCGCGCCCTGTCACTAATGGGATTAGAGGGCAGAAGTGCTGGGATCACCCCTTGGGACACCCCACGCACCTCCCGGCTCTCTGCAGCTCCTGGACTGTGGGCCCGGGGCTCCCACAGCACTGGGAGTGGGGATGGGGAAGAGAGGTGGATGGGAGGTGGGAACCTTCCACAGCCAACTGCCATCTGTTGAGAGACAGGTGGGAAGGGGTCCAGGCATCTTTCTCAAGGATACTGGAATTGGAGCATCATCTCTAAACTGCCTACCAATCTTCATTAACTAGAGCAGTGGTAGGCTGAGATGCGCTGGGTAGAGAACAGCCAATGCCAACAGGCTGGCCAGTATTGGTGGTGCAGACACCTGAGCACATTGGTGTGTTTCTGCACAGCTGGCTATGGCCAAAATCCTCTGCTGGCTCCTGAAAGGGCAACAGCTGAAATGCACTGAAAAGGACAGCAGCTACTGCAGGCTCTGGAAGCCAACGCTCCATCTTCTAATCAATTAATCCCCAAACAGAATAAAACTCATTACTTATTAACAATTCGGGTTTTTTGTTATTTTGAAAATTGTGTTATAATTTAATAGGGGATTTAACTCAAGGACTACACCCAACAACAACTGCTCTTGTAGACAATCCAGCTGCACAATTGAAACACTCAATTAGAGAAGCCAAAATCAGGAGGAATGCAATTAACATCAGCAAAGCAAATTCGCCTTGCACTGAGGCTCACCTTTGAACTAAAGAAGATTTAAGTGCAATGGCTGCAGTGGTAGGGCTTGCTGGTGAGCAGGGCCACTCGCTTACCTTGATGGAAATGCCCCGAGGAGGAGGATTTGGGAGATTATCTCTGGAGGTGAAGATTAGAGGAAAGAGGAGAGCTGAGATCCCAAAGCCTCTGCATGCCAGAGTGGAATTGCAGAGGGAAGATGTAAAATGAGTGGCTCAGATGGAGGCACTACCTTGAATTGTCTTGGAAAACAGCTCCGTGATGGGGCAGGAGGATAAATCAAATAGAGTGGGAGCAGCAGAGTGGGACAGAGCCCTTGCCTGGCCTTAACACATCCGCACCTCCTGCTGCCAGCTGGCAGCTGCCTTTGGCTGTCTTTAAATGCAGAGGTCTGGCTCTGGGATGGAGGCCGAGGCCGCCGATTCCTCCTACGTTGGGTAACCCACATGATGCTCACCTCCTGTGCTTCATGGTCCCGATATGACCCCACCCACAGCAACACGGCGGGTCCTGTGGCTCAACAGGAGGTAAGACAGAAGCCTTTCTGCAATTAACGTGTTAAAATCAACACTCAAGATTGAGTCCTAATGAGGGAGAAAACAACCCATGCCTATGGGCACTGCTGAGTGGGGACAGACACATGAACACACTGCCCCACCTCCTGCACATCCCGCACCCCACAAACCCTCGCAATGACTACACAGAAGAAGGAAAGTGCAGGATTTTAATGCCTGACAGATGATAGAGCACTTAACCGTTATAAGGGTGTTTCTCGTCACATTTGGTTTCCACTATGTTTTCTAGACCAACCTTGATGTTTACCTTGGAGCTTGCCCATCACTTTTAGATCCTGCAGCAGCTCCGCATGCACCAGCACTTCCAGCTCCATGGAATCACAGTGCCATGGATTAAGCTTACACTGTACTCAGGTGTCCTCAAATATCTGACTGCACAAAATCAGTCACAGCACAAAACAACATTGCCAACAACTGACAAAGAACTCATCGGGGTTCACACCTACAAGCGGCCCAGGAACTGGTTTAGTAAAGTTTTGTTACCAGACTTTACTGTGAAAGACAGAATAAATTAATAGAAGAGCTGGACCTTGTGAGACAGCGTTGTATTTATTTTTATAACATCCAATTTATTATTAAGTTAAAGATTCCAGAGATGGTGTAATTGTGCACCACACCCCATGGATTTCTCTCTTTCTTTTCCCCCCAGCTTTGTGTAGGACTTGAGTGATTATTTGATGAGGACACACAAAAACTTCTTGATATGTCAACATTTTGAACATGGGAGAATGAGAAGTGGAGGACAAGGCAAGCTCAGGTCCCAAATGCTTTCAGTGTCCCAAGAGGAGAGGTAGGAGCCCCACTCTCCCTTCTGACTCTCTTTCCTGGCACATTGACACATACTCTACCACAGCAAGGATTTATGAAAAGCAGCAGGGCAAAGACACTGTAATGTGCAGCAACAATGGAAGATGGTGATGTAAAGCCAGCATGGGATTAAGGCGTGTGTGTAAAACCGATTTTAGGACCACTAGAAGGTATGAGAAGCAACAGCAAATGAATGCAGCATTACCTCTGAGATCTACCCAGTGGAGAAGGAATAGCGCTGGCTCTGCGTGAAGGCTGTCCAGACAATTTCTCATTTACAAAGTGAAAGGCATTTTGTCTTGCTTAGTTTTTTATTTTTTTACCACAGCACTCAACTACTCAGAGCTGTTTATCTAAATAATTTATATCCAGCAGCAGAGCAGTGATGGGAAAATGCAGCCAACACTGCCCAGCTCAGACAACCGAGTGCTTTATGCCCTTCTCTTCCAAGGGAGCACTGCTCGGTCCCACCAGCCCCCTGTGCCCCTCAGCAGCTGCACCACGAGGGCCCTGCTTGCTGCTGAAACCTGCACTGACGCATCTCACATCTGCGACCCGCAGCCGGGCTGATGGCGGTGCTGCTGTGGAGGAGTTGAGTTCATAACGAATGCCCATGGGTGACAGCGTGGAGGGAAGAAATTTGCTCCATAAAATGGTGCAATTAATTAAAAGGTGTATCAATCCATTTTTATTACCACATGTATTAAATACACCCTCTGTGCGCGCCTAAATGCTGTATAAATTACTTTACATTGTCAAATGAATTGTGTTCTGTTCCACACTCGTGTTCCAGCTTTGCTCAGAATAAAAGGTAGAGAGTTTCTACTTGGCAGATATCCCTTAAAGCAAACAGATGAATAATATTCTGTCAGACTTTCCAAAGAGCAAAAACCCATTGCTTGTGCCTGACTTTGAACATGGGACTGTACTGGCTTTGTTTCATAACAGTACTTCAGCAATGAGAAGGCTGCATTTTACTCTGCAAAAAGAAGAGAATTGCCCAGACTTGCACACCGCCGTGTGATTTCAGAGTAAGTTCTGTGCAATATATGCTATTGGCGTTTTGACACCCCTCTAAAGTCACAGGGCAGCTGGGGTTTAACCGGCTCACCAGGAACGCAAAGGCATAAAACAGAAAATGAAGAAAGCTGGGTTTTGTCATCGTTACAATTACAGAGTCCCACAGCACCACCGAGACACCTCCTTCCCAACCATAACCAAAAAATAATTCAATGAGCAGCTATCATCTGCCTGAGCACTGACTTCATTTAGTCATTTAAATGTTACTTGCCATTCCCCACTGTCAGCTGGCTCTACGCGATGCCTTCAGCGTGGATACAGCATCAAAAATGGACATGCCTCTGGGCTGCTGCTCTGCGGGGCTCGGTACAGGGAGGGCAGCCAGTGGCCCAGGCCAGCTCTGCAGCCGTGCCCTGCTAGAAGTGGGACAGCCAGAGCTCCCTGGCCACCCCAAGTCTCCCAGCCACATGGACACATTGCAGGGGCTGCCAAACATTGCGCTCACCACCCTGCTCGCTCCTGGTCAGGGATTTGGGTGCTGGAAGGTGTCTGGAACCACAAGTGGTTCTGCTAACCAAAGGCGGGCAGCAGTGCGGAACCCAGAGTTTGGAAGCTTAATGAAGTGCAATTCCCACACAATTAATCCCTTGGCAAGGATGCACCCATTCACAACTGCATGCTTTTTGCTTTTTTTTGTCACTGTATGGAAATTTTACAGTGTCTCTATCAAAACCGTTCATTTTTGGAAAGCAAAAGCTGCCTAGATGAGCTCAATACCTGTGGTCACGAACTGGATTTAAGCACTGACCAAAACCAACTAAATCACCTGGGACGTTAGCCTCTGGGATTCACTCTTTTTCTCCTCTTAAACACTCTATATAACAGCCCCCTCTCCCCCAGACTCCTCCCATACAGTCCATGGCCCCATGCACAGGCCAGGCTGTGTGCTGGCTCGGCAGCTGCAGCTGGTTAGGGAACGACCCTGGTAACAGCGCTTGGATCTTTCCTGGCACATCTGTTACATCATTATTCAAGATGAACTGCAAATCATATGCTCGCAGTTAGGGAAATGGCAGGAAACTTCTCGCACTCATGTTTTGTTTGACAAAGCTATTTTAGGGTTATGTTTGGAAGGTCCGTTCGTCCAAGTTTTGAGATGCAGGAGAAAAAATGTAACATGTTTATGAAGAGCAGTCAGGCAGGATAAGATTACAAGCGCTAAGCGTTGCCTCTTGTAGCAAACCTTTGCGCTGCACAGCCAAACACTCTCCCTCCCCATGGACTCTGAGGGAGCCGCGATGATCTCACATACACATCCCTTATCCGCCTCTCATCAGGCATTAACCTTTAGATAAGGAGGGCCTGACGGAACCCTCGCTGGCTGCACGCCATCATTCGGCTGCAGCCATTCTGCAGGAGTGATGCCAGGCCGCAGGAGTGATACCACGATACCAGGCCACGGGAGCAATATCAGGCCATGGGGGCCATACCAGGCCATGGAAGCCACAGCAGGGCACAGGAGCCAAACCAGGCTTCAAGGAGCGAAACTAGGATGCAAGGATCCATACGAGGCCTGTCTGAAGGTGCCCGGGTGCAAATGAATTGGACCAGACCACATCCCTACATCCATCTCACCAGGGAGTAACCCTCAAACAGTCTGACCAAGCCACTGCCATGACTTGGTGCAGCTCTCTACGTGTGAGCAATAAAAAGCCTCCAGATCCAAAGGTGCTCCTCCATCAACCATCTCCTGGCTTTCACAGCTATCTGAGTGATCACCCTGGTCAGGATCTGATGTTCCGTCCCTTGCCAGATAGAAGTCCTCAATATCAAGAAATTCATTCCTTACTTAGTCACGTGAAGGAGGTCATTTACCTTTCTTTCTGCCATCAAATCAGTTGCAGATTACACTGTGTGTCTCCTCCCCACAAACTGGATTTCCTCCCCCACAAAACTCACAGAAAGGTGCACCTTTGTGATGTATTTAAAAAGAAAACCAAACTTTAAATGCAGCAGAAATACAGTAATACAGTCAGGGTTCAGACACCTTCCAAATGGCTTCATCTGGACATTAAGGGCTTTATTCCCCAATATTTAGCTGCCCCTTTATAGGCATAATGGGGCCTCAGAGTGAGTGTTCATGCAACTGATACCACAAGAGAAGCTCTCTTTACATCAAACGCATGGCAGAACCTGGCTGTAATGTATAAGGAGCTGGGTCCTCTGAGGTGTGCTGCCCTGAGAAAGCAGCAGAGAAAGGGCACTTTGAACCCCTGTGATTAGCAAAGAGTGAGAATAACAACCAAGTTTTAAGTAACACCTTTTCTGCTTGCCTTACATTAAATCTCCTTTGTCAGGTGTCCCTTCTTTTCTGGAAAAACGAACATTTCAGACTTTCCAGTTAGCATTGCTAATGAATGATTCCTGTCTGTCCCACGACTGCTCACTCATGATCAACAACTGAAGTTATTCAGCAAGAGAGCGTGTTTGCTGCTGTGCGATACCGATTGGATGCAGATTGCTCACTATCCACAGGGACTCCATAAAGAAGTCAACATCCCACTCCTTCCTCTGCCTCAGGACACTGCAAACACAGCTCTGAACTGTTTATTTACAACTGATACTAAATCTCCTGTGGCACTATGAGCCAAATCTGAATGCTACAAAAGGAGCTTCGGGACTCCTGCAGCCCATTCTATCTCTCGCTAACCTTTTCCTGCTCTACCTTATTTTCTTAAGGCACAGCTTCTTTCTTTTTTTTCTCTTCTCCTCCCTCCCCTCTCCTTCCTTCTAACATTTAATTTGTCTTATGTGACTCAAGTAGGTCTTTCTTCTGGTGACCTAATATTTTAACCTTAAGCATGATGAAAAACAGACTTCACAAATCTGACACTTGAATTAAAAGTGAAACACATGCCTCAGCAGAAGTTAATTAAAAATAATACATATAATGTTAGCTTGTTTAAACTATTATTCGACCAAAAATTTGCACCCATCAATAACCACTACAGCCTGCAGTCTCTACAAAAATAAGAGTAACCACCACAAGCTTAAGCTCCTGCAAAATCAGCCATTTTACTTCTACTTTTTACTTCACGGAGATGCTGGGGAAGCTGCTGAGCTCTGACCATGGAGTGCTGGGGCAATGCAGTGCGAGGGCCACCAGCCCACGGGCACAGACCTCAGCACACCCAGACCCAAACACAGCGCTGCTGGATGCCTGCTCCTACAGCAGAAAAAGCTGCAGGTAACCAACTACCTGTGCAGCCACGTGGCCTTGCTCCTCTTGATGTGCTAACTCCAGCCCTGAACGCATACACAATCCCTTCTGCTGGGCTGAGCACTTCAAAGCAAGCACACTGGATGGAGAGAGATTATGTGGAAAAAGATGACCTGACATTCCAGACTCCTTTAAAAAAAACTAGTGGAAAACACATTTTTCTACATGGCCTTCTTAGGAATCCTGTCAAGGTCCGAAGACAGAGCTTTTCCCTGCCGACAAGCAGTCAGGGGGGTGCTGAGCTGATGAGCATAATGCTGTGCTTTGGCTGGAGGTAGCTGGTAAAGCCCAGACCATTGTAAGCAGCTAGTCTTATTTGAAATAGTTGGTCAAGTTTAACAACTGTGAAAACATTTAAAGTTCACATAACTCGCAGGTCTATCATAAATTCTGCTACTGACAGACACACATAAATAGAGGCTACCCAGCTGGGAATAGCCAGTCTGCTTTAAAGGGTACCATGAGTTATATTGCACTGAGAACGTCTTCTGAAAAAAGATTGCTTTTGCGATAAGAAACTCATTCTTAAGACAACAAACATGAGGGAAAATATGCTTCGGTGAAAATGAAGATCTGTCCATCCGCTCCCTAAAGGTAACAGAATAAGGCATAGGGAACTTGTTTGCTTTCTTTAGGAGCATTACGCCCCACGACGCAGGCTGCGCAGAGCAGAGTGAAGCAGTCACTCTTCAGTAGGTGGGCTCAGGACCGGGCGATTCCTATTTCAGTTGGCCTTGAGAAGGACACCCAGCCTCAATTACAGAGATCCTGATCTGAAGAAAGAACTGTACGAAAATGGCAGCTGCCTGTTCAGGAATGGGCCAGATATCTCCCAGAACTTCTCTTCCTAGCAAAAGAGGCGGTCCCTGCCATTTTCTTCTGCTACCCTGAAAGAATGAACATTGAACACACCTTCCCTCCTATCTTAGGGCAGCAGCATTGAAAGAATTATTAAGTAAATCCTGACCTCCCTTAGATTTTTCTATCTCTTGTGGCGGTAAGTAAAGAAGGAAACATGGCTGATTTTGCAAGGCCAAGCAGTTAGAAACACTGCCAGCTTAAAATGTTTGCCCAGGGAACTCAAAGGAAAGCCCAGCTCATTTGCAATAAGGTGTTTGTACAAAACATGCGAGATAATGCCACCTGGCAGTTCATCTGCAGCCAAATAGCTGCTATTCAAGGGGAAAGAAACCACCTTCCAGCTTCCCAAACCAGCACCGTTTCTTCTCGCTCAACTGGCAGAAGAAGAAAAAAGATGAAGCTTTGCATTAGAAGTAATTACACTAACCTGCAGCCATGTATGGATGACAGAATTCTAAGACAATTTGCAAGCAACCTCTTCTGTACATTGACACAGAGGATGTTTGGAGCCCTGACAACACCCAGCTGCACCACTCCTGGATTGGGTCTCCTTCCTGCTCCCATGCTCAGCACAGTGGGCCAAGCCATGGCACACAACATTGCAGCTGTAATTCTGAAGTTAACTGCTATTGATACGGCTGTACGCACATTGTAAATGATATCAATGCATTCCCTCGCTGAAAAAATATTATGTCAGATAAAAGTAGCTCCAAAAAACTGTTCCTAAAGACTTGCTTAAATAAAGTCTGTCCTGGCACACTTGCAGTTGTGCCTTATCAAATCTAAAAGCTGTACTGTATCTCTGAGCGGGCGAAATGCTGGTCTGTATCAGCACTAACTCTTATCGTGGTGTGGTAACATAAAACACGTGTTTCACAACTGCAGAAAAAATTAAATGGGGATTATGCCAAACTTCATCTAAAAAGGCACGCACACACACAACCCATGTGGCAAGGTGATTTATGCATGCTGTGCATGAGAACCCGAGGAGACACCAGTATTTGTATACCATTTATGTTCCATTTATCCTATTGGAGTACTTCAGTTTGGCATGATGGTATTTGTCCTCTTTGTCCCATAAAAACACCTTCTGCATCACAGGTGGGGTAAGATTCCTGTACTAGTCACACTCAGAAGACAGAGCAGCTCTGCAGGCATCCTAGAGCTGCTCTGGCTTTATCCCCATCAGCTGAGTCAGAGAATCTGGCTCAGTGGCAGCCCCTGATGTCAGCTATGGCTTCCAAACCAGCTCCCTGTGCAAGCAAACATTCCCCAGATCACTCCTCTGCATTTCTCATTGCTAAAATCACAGTTGCTCTTGTTATCTTTTGTTCACTTCAATACTACTTGCACTGAAGTCCCAGTCCTCACCTGCTGGCTGTGCTTGGGCACCTGCATCCATAGAGGGGGACACACTGACACCACCAGAGCTTCAATAAAGGCTAAAAATTGCCTCGAGAAGCAGAAGTCCCACCAGGAGGACTCAGAAACCAGCTCAGCTGCAAGTAGTAAAGAAAAGGACTTTGCCATGCTTTTAGTGCTTCCAGATGAAGAGCTTCTAAAACAACTCATACTTCCTTCTTGCAAGCTGGAAAGCATAGAACCACCAGTAATAATGCAGATAAAATGTAGAAGTGAGTTACATAACTACCTTCTAAGACAAAACTTAAGATAGCAGCTACTGAAATCCCATCTTTTCAACACAGTCAGCTCAAGAGAGCTTGCACCCAGGCTAACTTCCCACTGCTTCCATGGCGCCTGCAGGCTCTGGTACTGCAGCACCTGTGTGACAACTGAGGGGAAGAAAACCTGAGTGCAGCCAGCCTCATAAAGGGCTGGTTAGATGGAGGACTACAGCAGACCCTTCTCACCCCTGACACCCCAAAAGCAGCAGCGAACCTGGGATGGGCATCACTTGTATGCACTGTAGGTGCTAACAGGATGGCACTGCAGCAAAGAATGTGTGCATTAACCTCCAGCAAAATCATGATGGAGAGAACATTTGTTGTAAGTACATTTACTGACACAAGACATTTGCCTGGAAAGCTATGGCTAACGTTTGCAGTTCATTTTTGCTTAACACCGGCTGTGTTTGACTCAGGCATCAATAACAGCATCCAACTCCTCACGGCTCTGATAACTGCTTTCCTTCCCCACCGAGGCAGCCACACACGGATTTTTCCTGTTAACAAGATCAATAAACTTGACACATTCTGAAATCGACGATTAACTCCTTTTACAGTATTTGAACTTGCCTGGGGTTACTGCTTTGAACAGCCACGGCCAGAGTGTCGTGCGTGTTTTCAATTATCAGGATAAATAACCTAACGCCTTATAATCTTCTTCCCTGCGCTTAATGATTTTGTGATGAAGTAACACAAATTGCAACCAAGTAGGTGACTGCACTCAGGCAGGCCTTGCAGCGATCTTATCTAGACAGGAAAACCCCTTCTGAAGGTTTTATACTGCACGGCGGGACTGAAAGCAGCCGTGGGTCAAACCAGGTTTACTCCCGTTTGTACTGTTTTTACTAGACTGAATAAACACTGGAAGCAGAGCTCCTGCTGCAGGCTGCGCAAACCCCAGGTAAGCCCTGAAGCTGATGCTGGATGATGGACACATCCTCACAACGCTGTGCGGCACCGCGAGCTCAGCATGTTTGTAGGACTGTAATTCATTATCATTATCACCATTGTTATCATTGTCGTCGTTGTTGTTATTATTTCTCTTGAATAATTGCTACCATGAGCAACAGGAGCTTTCACTGCTAATGGTTTCAGTGCTTCCTCGTCACTCAGTTTCCAGCCCAACAGCAGCAGGATGAACAGAAACCTGCACAAAGCTTTACCCTGTGCTGAGCAGCTGCACGCCACTGGGACCTGATGAACCTCCAACAGATCTCTCACTGCTCCCCTTCAGCACAAACGGAAAACATCAGGAGGAGATTTGTTTAAGGAACAGCAATGGGAGTTGGGCACCAAAGAACGAGAACAAAACATGAAAAAGATATTTTCTCACTGAGGTTTTACTACCTGGTTTTGCAGAATATTTTATTACAACCACAGAAATATTACAAGCCTTGAAACAGGATTTCCCTTATAATTAAAGGCCTTGCAGCACGGGAGAATCTCACCGCACTTTGGGGATGACCTCAGATGTTAACTGGTTGCTGAAATGTTTGTTCCTTCTTTCATCCCTTCCACCTGACCGACTCCCACAGCTGCCAGATCCCAGAGAAGCACCCCAGGAACATTCAGCCACCAGAAGCTGCAGGCTTCTAGGTAAAACAAGACGATAAAAGACTTTTAAGCCCATGCCCCATGGCCCTCCTGTAACACTGAATTCTTATGCTGAATGGCCAGACCAAAATGGAGAGCTCCCAAAGGCTGGGAATGGGAGGGAGGAGGATTTGGTGCTTGGGTTCCATCTTAAAATTGACCCCTCCATCCCCAGAACAGCAGTACCCAGCTCTCAGAGAGGAGAATGGAGAAGGGTCTGCACTGTAAGTACACCTGGACAGAACAACTGCCAGAAACCTCAGATACCACACTGTCTGAATACAACACACCCGGACTCCTCTCCTCACATGTGAATCGCAGAGTGTCTCCAAAACACCCAAATTGCCTTTTATTCCCCTTTTTGAGGACAAGACAAACACTCAGGGCAAGCCCTTCCCAAGAAACAGCCCAAGACAGGCTCTGTTAGCCAGCAACATAACCTGACGTGGGCTGGGAAGGGTGAATGTCACTGTTGCTGTACTATGGTTGAATCTTGCCTCCCAGCCTTTGGGCTCAAAGAAATCCTTGTAAGGCATTCAAATCACCCCTATGATTAGAACTAGATGAGACTTTGTTTGGATGGGAACTGTCTTAGAAAACATCATCTCTTCTGAAAACTGGAATGTGTCATAAAAATACAGCGGTTTGGACAACATTGCCATGGCAATCCTCTAGCAGCTCCAGAAGGGGTTTCTGGGTTAGAGGGAACTTGGCCACAAAACTGCTGTTGTTGGGAGCGACCACAAGGGAGACGGGGTCTTCCTCCCATCCAGCGGGCTCTTGATGGGCTGGGGCTGTGCAGCACTTCCGAAAGCTCTCAGCTTCATTCCAACAACGAATGAAACCAAACACTGAAGTCCCAACGTTGTTAATCAAGATTCCCCGTTACCAACCAAGCAGTCCTGGTGGCAGCCCTACCATGGAGCTTAGCAGCATGGGTTGGCCATCCCAGCGTGTGCTCAACCCAGGCCATCCTGCCAGCAAGCTCGGTGGGAAAAGGGCCCTGGGGAACATGAAGGATCTATAGCATTAACAGGAACAATACTTGGCTGGTCTGACTACTTGGTTTAACTCACAAGACTTGGTTTATTCATAGACTTAGTCACACTGCCAACTGTGCATCATGATCAGATTTTCCTTGCATCAGTCACAGCTGGTCCCCACAAACAAACAGCTCCCAATAAACAGAGCTCCCCTCAAACAGAGCTCCCCTCAAACAAACAGAGCTCCCCTCAAACAAACAGAGCTCCCCACAGGCTGCAGATGATCAGGGCAAGGAATGCAGCTTTTCCACTTTTCATGACTTTTTTTTTTTCCTCCCATTCTGTTGCCAAACAGAATAAAGAACCTTCAAAATGACCCTCACTTCGCTCATTTCAAATAAATCAGAAAAGTAAGCCCACAGCCTGTAACTCGGGCTCAATTTATATAATTATAGGATTTAAGTGTTTATATAAACCAAATTTTCTAATGATTCATCGAAACCCCTTAAAGAAAGAAAAGTTTATCCTCCTCCTGCACTTTATGTCTCAGTCCTTCAAGGCTTCTGTGTGTTCCTAAATCCATTCTTTGGCCCCGCAGCTCTCCTGGGGTCCTGCCACAATCCCCGTGTGCAACATCATTACCGACTGTGCAACTGGGTCGTACCAAAGCCTCGCAGGAATAGAAGCACAAACACTCTTTAAATATTATCTGCAGCATTCCACAAAGGCTGTTTCTATACCAAACATTTGTTTACATATGTAGTTGCTATGGGTGATACCGAACAGAAGGAAAACAAATACAGTTCTTAACAGTGCATTGTCTTTTCCTACACAGTATAAGAATGCATTAGGTAACTCTGGCTCCTAATGTCCAAGTCACAATGCACTGTGCTCCTTTCTCTCTTCCCACTTAAAAAATCCTGTGATTAATTTGTTTTCAGATAACACAGCCATGTCTCCATATCGTGCCGTACCTTTCCTTCAGACCTCTTGAAGACAGAAGGGCTTTCTGCTCTTACTAAAGGACAGGTGGATCGCTTCAATTAAAATAGCTAATAGCTGGGCCCCCAGAGCTCAGTTCTCTGCTTCGTTACCACACAGATAAAATCTTAGGCAAAATACCATTGGTGTCAGACCCAGACAGGGGGACCAGCATGACTTCAGTGGCATCTGAACCAGCACAAAGCAGTGAAGGTGACCGAACACACCTTCAATCTTACTCTGGCTCAGCTTCACATATGTGGGCTGGGAGATAAGAGAAGGTAAAGAGGCAAAGGAGCCTGGGGTTCACAGATAATGTGTATATTTAGCTACATAAGTACCCTGAAGTAGATAAAATGCACTCCAACGCTGGCTGTAACCAATTCATTTAATACCAGACATAAATACAGCACCCTTAGTGCAGTACTACATTCACCCAGAGGTTTCCACTTGATGCTGGCTTGCTCAGGGGTGCCCAGGAGCCTCAGCAGCACCCCCCCCCCCCAACCCCTGATGCCACTGGAATATCACCAGGAAAATCACAGGGGAGGAACCAGGGAGAAGGTGAGACGGTGCCTAGCAGATAAGTGCACGGATCAAAGACACAGCAAAGAGCAGCTCTCCCTGGAAACACTTCATTTCCACAACCAGCCGGCCTGCAGCAGCTAATTTGGCTCTCAGACCCTGGCAAAACCACGAGGGTATTACTTGCATTCGAGTGAAGTAATGCAACAGAACATAACGTGGTTTCTGTCAGCATCAGCCACTCCAACTTCATCTTCACACTGCACAACTGTTGTGCAAAAATGTATTTACATTGGCCTCCACGTACAATATCCCACTCAAAGTCCTCCCTGTGGCATCTGCACCAACACACACCAGGGCTATAAAGGAGCCAGCCCCTAAACCTGTGGGATTTGCATTCAGTCCTCACTCAGCATTTCCACACACACCAAAAGCAGCACTGGTGGCAATGACGGCACGGAAAGCTGTCCCAGCACTGGGGTAAGCGTGGGTGCAGCGGGCAGGGTTGGGCTCAGGATGCTCTGAAGCAGCTCCCTTGTGAATCTTCTCTTTCCTCTTTATAGTTTCTGGGATCTTTTTCTATAAGATTTAACTTCTCAGGTCAAAAGAAGCCTCTGTGAGATGCTCAGTCAAACACACAGTTGGCCAAGTCTCACCTGGACGCTGGCCAGCGGTTATGTGTTTTCTCACTGAAGAGAACCACGCTGACATCCAGCCACATGGAGCCACCGTACAAAAGATCTGTTCTACTAAAAATCCCAGATGTGTTTAACTGAAGGAAAAAAGAAAAAAAAAAAACAACATAAAAATCTTAATCACTGAAAAAGAGGATGGGAGAATCCTGCGGGGTTTGTGGTTTCACAAGCCTTGCAAGCTATTTCTGGGAAGCACAAACCCCATTTGATTTTATGAATCAAATGCCCCTTAAAATCACAGCCCTCTCCTCTTTTCCTCCTCTCCTCATTCCGAGTGGCTAAATTAAGAGCAAACAATGCCATACTTTGCTTGCATACAGAGAGGGCCCTGCAAAGAGTCGGAGGGCAGCCCTGACACCAGATGCACTGTCTGCCAGGCAGCACAGACTGCACATCCCACAGCAGCAGTGCTGATGGAACAGGCATTTTTGGCCTTCAACACCTAAACCACGTCTCGTGAACTTACAGAACACTTCTAAGAGGTGCTGTGCTTTTCTTCCCATGGCTCCACTGCACTAAGGCCAAAAGCCCGCCCTGCCAGGCGCTGCGTGTCACCTGCAGGTTAAGATCTTTCAGAATGTGCTCACAAAACAACAGATTTTGTACTTTTTTTGCACAGCTTCAACACAGAGTTGCCATTTCCCTGCACTCTTCCCACTGAACTACGCGCAGGATTCTTCCTGGAGCAAGCAAGAGGAGTTCAAGACAAGCGCAGAGCATCGCTCCAGGTAGCGGAAACAATACAGACAGAGGAAAAATGCACAATGATAACTGTGGGGAAGAACTGAATGCACAACGATTCTCCAGGCCAAATGATCCCTACTGTTACACAGAATTTTCTCATTGCCTGGAATCTGCTGCTCTCAGCCCTTTTTCTGCAGCCCCTGGAGAGACCTGAGGTTGGGATGCACGCTGCCATGTCCTTAAAGGACCAAACCTTGACAAACATGTTTCATAGCGACATGAAGCATCAAAACTTGGATACTAAAGATAAAAATAAAAGTGCTAAATGAGTAGATTTGGCCTTTCACACCAAGAGCCACGTAGGACCTGAGTTACCAGCTGGATGAGGGGCCCTGGCTGCTGCCTGCTCTGGAGGTGCCCTTGACAGCCCCCACTTCATGCAATCTATTTCAGCCCACAGGGCTGCCCTGCTCCAGGCACACAGCTGGGCCGTGCACAGCAGTGTTCACACTCTGCCTTCAGCTCCCTGGGTGCCTGGAATGGGTCCTGTGTCTGCAGCACCTTCCAGCAGAACAAAGATAACGTAACAATTTATTTATAAAACAGGAGTGTGGTTTTGCTAAAGAAAGAAAAAAGAAAAGAGAGAAGCGTATTTACGCTGCATTACACATTGAGCAGCAGAGCACATCAATGGAATGCAGCTCCTCAGCCCTGCAGATAAGGCTTTAAAGCTGACCTTTACCAAACACCAGAGAGCTGAAGGAAGGACAGCCCGGTCAGCCAGGCTTTGCACTACAGCAGTAGCTCGCTCTCTTGGCTCCCCGATGGATGGCGGTGGCACGCTGCTGCTGGAACTCCTTTCATTTACTTCAGACCAGTTTGCAAAGCAGACACTTGGCTCTAAGTAACCACAGCGGTGTTTGAGGAGAGCAGAAAGAATAAGGATATAACACAGACGAGAACTAAGCTGTTATCTCGCATGGCCTGTCTTCTTTTCCAGAAGTTATCCGTGTAACCTTCGTGGTTTTTTAGCTACGTTTGGACCATCAATTTTTCTGCCACCACATAAGTGCAGAACTCCACACCTATAAATTATACAAAGAAAAGTGCGGAGCCTATGGACTTTTTATAAACCATGATCCTCCAATTCAGTCCTAAAGGATTGAACAGAAGCTTCCTCTCATGGTAGACTAATAAAGACACCATGGGAAAAGCACAGCCACCAAGGATGCCCGCTACTTGCCATCAGTTTGGTTGGCTGTGGAGAAAGTCACGCTGATAAGGTACTAACACTGCCAAAGTGTGAGTCCTGCAGGGAACAGTCTTCATATTTGAGAGGTATTAACCTCTTCAAATCAATCTTTTTGGACAAGAAAGCTCATTGGAGCTGCTGAAGATCTTCTGTTCCCCTACCACAAAGAGCACTGCTGCCTTTAACCAGTGTGCCTTCCAACACTTCTCTGTGGCACCTCCCTGCATAGTGTGGAATCACTCTGAACACACGCGCTTCACCAAATTTCCATTTATTCCAAAGCCAATACTTTGTTTGCTAGTTAGCATGAAGAGCATACCACCCATGACATCTCCAGATATTTTCTGCATGGAAAGAACAGCAAACAGCCTTCCTCCTGCGTTCCACAGCACGTAATTGCTCTCTGCAGCTCAGCTCAATCCAGCTGGAACTCGCCAAGCGCTGCTATCCATGCGGCTGTTGCACTCATGCCACTGGCAGCAGATATGAACCAGGTTCATGATGACCCACTGACATTTTTTCTACTCCCATTTAGTACGAGCCCCAAGTTTATCATTTCTCTCCCATAAGCTTCTTCCTGATTCTCTTATTTCACAGATTAAACCTGGTTAGCTTCTACAGGAACGTAAACGTTGCCCATTCAGTAAAGCAGAGATGCCTGCGTGTGTTTCTTTGGATGTGTTACCCTCCAGTGTTTAGAACAATGAGTCCTCTCATTAGACAGACCCACAACCTCCCCTGGTAATGAAGTGTGATTAAATATCTTCCTTGGTCACAAGTTTTAAAGGCACGATTGTAAAGCGGACTACTGCAGAGGAATTCTCGCTTTATTTTCACCTTTCCACGTCTCTGTGCTCGTACCCGTGTATAACAATGGGCAGGGCAAAATGAAAATCCTGGATGGAATCCCTTTAAAGTCAATGTAATGTTTGATAGGGAGCACTCAGAGGAAAAAAAAACTGGGAGTAGTTTGTCTGTTCCCTTGTAGATGATGATGTGCAGGCATCGCCCCAGAGCTCAGCCTGACTCTCACCGAGTTAATGGGAACATTCGCCATCACTTCTCTATAAATGGGTGAGGCTTTTAGGGAAGAGACAAATTGCCACAAAGAGAAACTGGAAAAAGGTTCCCAAAGCAATTTGGTTTCAAAAAAAAACCAAACCCGACCAAACCAACACAAGGCACAAGGCAGCCCTCAGCAGCCCAGACAGCAAAATCCCAGCACAGCCCCTTGTCTTCTGTGCTCACACCGCTCTCCTGTGGGTTTCTGACAGCTCTGCCTCACCTTACAAATTTCAGAAACTCCAAACTTGGCAGAAGCAGACGCCAAACGCACACCTTCTCCAGTCATTAACAACATCTCCCAGCTGCTCAAGTGCACAGCAGCCTCCACCTCCCACAGTGTATAGTGCAGCTTCGCTCCCCACAGCACCGCATTCACAACCAGGGCTCTGAGTGCCTGCAAAGAGCTCTCCTTACTAAACAGACCCAGTAGCATTCACTGCAGGTACCTTCAAAAGACAAAAGCACGTTTTATAGCGTTCCATTAGAGGGCATCCTAGCATGTCCTTTTGTGGTCAGATGCTTTCCCCAATTTATACCCTCTGCAATAGTTTGTAAATGATCTTCTATACGGACAGTCAGAGACATTCACAGCTTCATCACCAGGACAGGCGGGTTTTCAGCATGACTTCACAAGTGCAAGGTGTGAATAAGCTGGACACACAATCATAACATTCATGACAAACTTCTGAACAGCTGAAGATCAGACTCGAAAATAACGGGAGGTTATAAATTGAGCAAGTTTGGTCTCATATCTCTTAATGAGAGACTGATACGTTCTCGAAGACTGACACTGACAGGAGCTCCAGTGCCAAACTCAAGGTGGCAGCTGCTCAGAGCCAGCAGCAGGCTGTGGGATGCAGGACAGAGGGAAGCTGCTGTGAAAACAACCACTACTGGTACCCAGGTACCTGATCTTTAAGGACTTTTGTAACTGCTTATTGATGCAGTTATAGATGGACACAGATCCAGGTTCTGCCCATCAGGTCCATTAAATTAGTAAAAATCCCCCAGGTAGTAACATCTACTTAGTCAAATACTATCCATATTGGGCTGTGACTATGAAGATTGGTTTCACCTCATATGGTGCGTTCTGTATGTACACTGAAATCAGTTCAAAGGCTGAAGGCACCAGGGGACCTAAAGGAAATAATACTGGAAAATAAAAAGTCTAGCTTAAGAAATAGGAGTTGACATGATAACATGAAAATTTATCAATGAGACAGATAATTCAGTTACAATAAATTATGATCCTATCTGACTTGAAGTGGAATGTAAAAGTGCTTCTGTCACACAGAATGAAAAATGAACTTCTGACTGCTGAAATGCAAGATTAATGAATCGACTTAAGAGACATGAAACGACTTACGATGATCCTGGACTTGCTGTTGGTGGGGGACCTGGAAAAGTGACAGAAGAAAAACAGTGTGATGAGTTATAGTGAGGTAACAAGCAGGAAGCTTTTCAGAACCTTTTAAAAGATAAAAGTAACAGTCTGTCATGTTGGACGTGGTTTATGTAGTTAAACAGGCAAGTCTCCATTTCTCAATAGCAAAGACAAGACTGTATCCTGTAGCAGTGACTGTCTGCAAAATGCTACAGATAAGGGTAATAAACAGCTGAGGGACTGATTCTGTAATTGGCTGTGTTTGGGGTCACGACAAAATAGGTTGCAGCAAACCACAGGAGGCTTGTACAAGAGCATGTTGTAACTGTAAGTGGGAGAAAACAGCATCACTTCCCCCTATCAATCTTCACTGTGTCTCAGGGTATTCATCCTTGGCCTGATTCAGCAGGCGTTGGCTGACAGCGTTTTGTTGGTGGTGCCTTCGGCGTTTATAATTTGGCAAATACTGAACTTTATACATTCCTTTTACGTCGCCATGAGGACTGCCTAGGGTTCCATGCAAGCATCCTCACCTCAGTGAAGTATTTCACTGTGAGTGGAGATGGATAAGCTGCACAAAACCCATCTCATGTCTGCAATAACCCCAGTCATAAGACTGTCTCTGAAGGCAATTGCCTCAATATAAGCTTTGAAGAAGTGCTTATTTTATTTGAAAGGTATATGCGTATCACTAGAGGGCCTACATATAACATTTTCACTCCACTTCTAATCTTCTCCAAGCTGCAAGCCAAATTTCTCACTTAATAGAAGAAGAAGAGGTTGCTCAGGCACTTGATAAAATCACAGCTTTTATCATCTGGTCTGAATCCACCCAGCTGGTGTATCAATGAACACTGCTGCTCAGCAGTCCCTATTTATGCCCTGGTTCTATTGGACTTTTGTACACTAAAGACCACCATTAAAGCTGGCATGATGGGCATCTCAGCTGAGCAGTGAGCAGTGCTGCTGCTTGACACCACTCCATCATAGAATTATATCATAGAATGGCATGGGCTGAAAAGGCCCACAATGCTCATCTGGTTCCAACCCCCTGCTATGTGCAGGGCTGCCAACCAGCAGCCCAGGCTGCCCAGAGCCACATCCAGCCCAGCCTTGAATGCCTTCAGGGTCAGTGCCCTTATTTTCAGCAGTTAGCACAACACGGGAGTTAGACTTGAAGATCCCACGGATCCCTTCCAATCTGGGATATTTTTTCACTCTAGGAACTTTCTCCAGAGTTACCCGTGCTGTTTTCCTAAGTATCACTTCAAACAGCTTCAAAGGGGAGAACTCACCAAACTTGACAAACAGCACACCGGTCGTAGAAACAGTCTTCCTGCCGTTGGTTGCGACGCACTGGAAGTAGCCGGTGTCGGTAGTGTCCAAGTTTCTGATCCTCAGCCTGGAGCCGTAGCTGGTGGCGCGGAAGGAGATGCGCCGCGGCTCCTGGACCACGGGAGCGTCGTTCTTCAGCCAGCGCACGGTGGGCGGCGGATTGCCGGAGACCTTGCAGTGCAGCTCCGCGGTCTGGCCAAGAGTGGTGGTGATGTTGTTCATCGGCTCGTCGAGCGTCAAGAAGTAATCTGCTGTGGGAGAAGAAACCAGGGGAGTTATAACATCCGGATCGGGAAGCGTTCTTTTAAAGAACTCTCCTTCCTACCTTCAAAAGGGAAAGGAAGGAAGTTGCTATCGGGTTTAACCAAAAACTCTCCTTGTTAATTCGTGTTTCAGGGCCAGCACAGCAAGAAAAGGAACAAATTTTGCTATTTTCACTACAATTTAGTCATCCTGTTCATCTCAAAAGCTTCTTTTCCTTTGTACATCCATAGATTTTCTCCACTTTCGGAACATCATCCCATATTTGGCTTCATTCAACACAGAAAAAAGATGTAATGCCTCTTCTCTGTTTAATTCCATTGTAAATTCAGTTGCTTATTTTATTGTCTGCACCGCACACATCCGCCCCTGCTCATGGCTGCACCCACAAAATGTACCGATGTTTGAAATGCGCCACTCAGTAATGAGGGCCTTGGAGCCATTTTTAATGGAGCTGCAGAGCAGCGCAGACAGCACCCACGCTGTGAATGGCTTTGCGAGCACCAGGAGCACAGATGAAGGAATGGGGATGGTATCTGCCAGATGAAGGCTTTCTTCTCAGTCAGTGCTTCCCCCTGCGAAGGGCACTGAAGTTTAATCTGAAATAGGTCTCATGATAGGTGCGAGCAGAAGATCAAGAATTCTTTCGTTTTGTTAAGACAGAGAATGTTAAATCACAATTTCACAGAATTAATCTCTTCTAATCCATTCATGAGCACTGCCTTCTCCTGTCAAGTGCTATTTCGTTCCGCTTCGGTCAGGAAGAAGGCCATTCCTAGTTAACTGTACTTAACATTTAATTAAACCCTTTAAAGGCAGAGAGTGAGATAGACTGGGTTTGGGGAATGGAATATGTGGGCTTTCATCTCGGTGTCACAGGTTCAAACCCAACGTGGTCATTAGTGGGCAGAGCCCATTAGCAGTGCTGGCCATCTCAGCGGGGTGGCCTGGCAGTGGGAAACCCGAGGCTCTGCTGCTGTGATCTGCCAGCAGGACTGGGAGGTCAGTGAGGCCCATCAGTAAGTGAACTTGTGCTGTGCTGCTTGAGTGTCCACGGTCGGTTGCATCCACTGTTACCTGCAGCAGCAAGCCTGCCTGAAATTAGGCAAAAGATCTCCATCACCCAATAAAAACAGCTTGGCTAAGTACCCTGCCCAACTAATCCACTTCCCTGATTACTTATTTTAATCATGTCTTCACTGGCTACTCCCTTCATTATGTCTTGCAAGTATCAGTATCTCTCCCCTTTGTATTTAATCTCCTTAGCGTGTGAGTTCTTACCTTGGATTTGCACAGCACTGAGTGCAGCACATCCCTGTTCTCCCGAGGTGCTGTCAGGATAAGCACTAAGCACAAAGGAGCTGCCCACACAGCTCTCTTCCACTGATCAAGTTTGTTAACACGCAGCTATGAAACTGGGCGAACTCATACTGCTGCCTGTGCTCCTATGGACCTGGTTAGCTAAAGTCGTGTCTGGTGTCAAAGCAGCTGAGCGGTGAAGGCAGAGAATGAGCTGCTCGTTACCTCTCCGGAACCAATTCCGCACCACTAAAAGCATTTCTGATTTGCACCTTCACAATCTCATTGGGAAACATCGTCTAAATCAGCACACGTATTGGGCTCTCCCCACAGCCTGCGCTTAACAAAGTCACACTAATCACATGGAAGTGGATAACCACACTTAGTGATCCAATACATTTCTGCACCACAGTCCTTTATATAACTCCTGATTGTGTTGCAAAGATAGAAGTTCAGACAATATGACAACTTCAATGCAATATGGACAGAAAACAGAACGGCCTCAGGCCTGTGATGGTCTTACTGACAACCAACAGTAAAGAGTATTTTTAAAAGCCCTGCGGTGTGCAGAAGAATCAAATAAAGGAATAATAATGATGCTGGGTAGGATATCAAATGCAGGAGAAGGATTCAAAGTACCACAGCCAACAGCAAGGCGATGGGGAAGAATGGCCATTACAGCAAGAGCTATGGGGCAACTTCTCTGCAGGTACCCACAGAAGCAGCCTCTGGTGCCAGGGCTTCCCACTCTTCCCCAAGCTTTCTTTGCCTTCTCTGCAAACTGCTACAGGAACTTGAAAACAGAATGCACCTCAAAATCCAGCTCAGCTTAGTCTTTCGATCCATGCAGTTTGCATCCAAATGTTACATCAGCTCAGGCAGCAGACCATAAAGCACCCGAGATGAGATGTCAGCAGGGAAAGTTCCAGGCAGCTGCAAGTTTCTCATGGGTAAAGCGTTTCTGTAACTAACAGTGAGCTGACGGTCCAACAGTGCTTCCAAACCATGCCAGGTTTGGGAACTGAGGCGTATCGGACTAAGAGAATGGGTGAGTGCCACCCACTGCTGCCCTCACCCAGCACAGCGCAGCCAAAGGGAAGCCCAGTTCTACTTCCAGCCCTTGAATCTAACCCTAACCTACCAAAGCCCATCAAATCCCCAAAGCTACCACCACCATCCTCTCCCTAACGACAACCCACAACAAAACAACTCCTCAGGTTTCTGTCCAGCCGCTCTCTGGTGCCATCGGCAATAACGCTGTCTAATTTGGGACAAAGGAGGCCAAGAAAAACAGAGGTAGATCCTCCTTTTGGGCTTCAGCAGGGGGTAAGCAGGGCTGCCGCCCCGAGCTGACTCTCTCTGACCAGAAGAATAATTTGTTAGAAACATGATGGTTCTCATGCACAAGTTAACGACACTCAAGCGGCAGCGGCCATTGGAAAGTGTGAGGCCAGTGCTGGCTCCGAGCGGCGCTGGGTGAATCACTGCGGCTGGGCTCTTCAGAAGAGCCGAAGGGAAGCAGACACCCAAAGCCAATCAAAGCTCACACGGGATTTGTGCAACTAAGTCCTTTTAAAAACAGCCCTAAACCTTTTGGCTCGGTTTCTCCAGCTATAAAGTGAGGATAATAATCCCTCTTACATCATGGGGAGGCTGCTATGTACATTAATGAGATAATGCTCGTAAAGCACTTTGAAGGTGAAAAGTGCTACGCTGGGATAAGGGCTGTTGTTGTATTTTCAGTTCAATCTCAGGATTTCAAGAACAACAACAGCTGGTCCGTGTTTCGGAGCTGTGCTCCATGAGAACATTTCAGACACATTTTAATTTACAGAAGTGCAGGAGAATGGCCCGAATAAGTTCTAAATACAATTTAGCCCACCTATAATTTAATAATAGTCAAATTGAGTTGGTTTTTTTTTTAATGTGTAAAAACAATTTACTGCTGGGCCTACCCCCTGAATGCCAAGTTTCAGCCCACAGACATTTTTTTTTTAATGGCTGAGTTATAAACCCTTGAAAAATGCTGACAGCCCTTTTACTATAGCAGCACTGGCGGGTGCCCTATAATGAACTTTTAAATGACTTGAGATAATATCTGGAAAGCCAAGCCTGAAATATATTTCTGGTTTTGAGCCGTTGCCAATGCAAACACAACACATCATAAGTCATCTTCATGATTCTAAGCGCATAAATTGGAGACACTGCATATAAAATCCAAATATTAGGTATCCTCCGTGGCCAAACTCTGCGCTGGTTTGATGTTACAGAACAGCAACAGCTGTGTGAGGACGAAATGTAGTGAGTTGCGTGTCTCCAAAGAAGAAAAGTGCGTGTATTTCCACAGCCATGTCCTGACATTGTTCAATAGGAGCCTGCTCAGCCGTAATAAATTCTGAAGTATTCCACCACTTTTAAGTGGAACCCAGGTGGCTTTCAAAATAAAAGCTCATCCTCTCTGGCCAAGGAATGTTAATCTCCTCTGCGACCACATCGCTGCTCTATCTTAAATTACCAAAGACACCTCTCAGAGCAGTAACTGCCCCCCTGACCATAGGAGGATTCTGCTGCACCGCGCGTGCTCCGCGTTTCTGGTTTCACTAGGTGTTTAAGGCACGGTGGGGATGCACGGTTAGTCCCTGAACCATTCATTCCATGAGAAGAATGATTGTTTCACTTATCCTCTTCTCTGTGCCCTTCCGATCTTTCAAAACTTTTAGGGAAAAGCTCAAATCAAAACCCTCCTTCAGGCACAGGGGCAGCTTAAACCCAGGTGCAGCGGGGCAATGGGCAATGCAGTAGGCATGGTGGAGAGAGACTCGCTGTAGTAGAGTGCAACCTTAATAATTCTATGATTTCCATTCCCTCTGAGCCTGAGATGAGCCACATTAGCCCAGATGATGCTACATGTGGACGCAGCCCACACTCCCATTTATCAGCACCATCATCTGCTCCGACAGTGGGAACGTTCCATACAGAACTGCTCTCCAGGGAGAAAGTCTACAACTCTGAGCCCACCCAGAACTTGCAGGATGGGTTTTGTTGTTTGCTTCCTGAGTTCAGCCAAGCAGAGTTCTACGCTCTTCCCGTTAAGCTGAAGAAGGAACCAGCAGAATTTCTTACCCAAGTGTGGCCACTGACAGCACACACATTTATCAGTTGGAAAAAGGATTAACCATGGCTTGCTTCATCTGCCCGTAACTCACTGAGGAAGACAACTCCCGGCAGGCCCGATCTGCGGGTCCGATCAACAGCTCCTTGTTATTAAAGGGGGCAAAAGGGAGACTCCCGGCTGGAATTTCACTTATTTCAAATGAATAAAAGTAGAGGAATGGCAGTGGGAGGAAAGGGATACCGCACTCGACCCACGATTTGGCAACCCATATGAAGGATATCAGAGCTAAAGAAGTCCAGACAAACAAGCGGAAATATTCAATGTCAGCTCTCTCGGGACAAAAGGAAACGCACTCCTGTATTTGCTCGCCCTGCTCGTTTTCAAGCGTGTTTCCTCAGCAATGTGCATGTGCAAGGCTCAGCTCAGGCAACACGCGGCAGCTGTGTGCAGGGCTTTCTCTTCCCAGCCATTATTTGAGGCATGAATGCTAGCTGAGGATCACAGACTGACCTGAAACAGGCCGACTGCTGCCCGAGGCTTTATCAGATTGAGATTCTCATAATTAATTGTTGCTTTCCGATCATTAGCAGCTTCAGGACTGCCTCGGGCTGTAAGGGTGGGTGGGCTCACGGAGGGAAACAGAGCGCAGATCCCCACGGCCTCCCAAAGTTATCAGGGCTGAGCACCTGAATCCCACTGCTCCAGGATGGGAACTGTACAGCTCGCTGCCCTTCACACCTCTGCGAATTCTTCTTATGAACGTGAGGGTTCACATCTGCCTCTGCTTTCCTGAGTTAATTCCCTGGTTTGAGGACAGCTGCCTCGGTGATGGCTCTGATGCCGTAATCCGGTAAGGGGAAATGAAGCTTTTCTTTACTTAGGAACCAGTTTTATAGCGCAAGTAGGAAGCCTCTAAACTTTATCACACACAAAAAAGTGATTTGGAATAGGTAAACAAACGTCCACATCCAGCCATAAACCAAACTACTGAAAACCATCAAGGGATTTTGTTGTCACTTTAGAAGCTGCTCGGCAGTAAAGAGCTGCACACAAAAACTCCATCTATTAAAGGAAGGGTGCACGGAAAGGTATGTGCCCTAAGATTAATGCCGTCGAGTCAAAGAAAAGCTGTTATTTTTGACATTTTGACATAGCATCACTTGAGGATCTGGTTCTTATTAGCCCTTTCTGTGCCTTTTAAAGCTCTATTTTTTTAGAACCAAAAATGTCAGGAAATTTGGAACAGAAACTTACAATAAAACACGTCCCTTGACCCTCTGATCTATCAATCTTTCAAATAAACAAAGATAGCTGGATGAGCCAGGAAAAGGTTATTATATATAGTTACCTTATGTATAACGGTCAGACATTGGCTGCACGCACTGAGGTTACACAAACCCCCACGTAAGCAAAGCATTTCGTGCAGGACTTCTGCCACGAATGCCACGCGTTACCCAGGGCACTTTCTCCTTCTCGTTTTCTCCCGCGACCTCCAAATTTCACACCCTGTGTTATTTATAAATGAGACATTCAAGAAACACAAATTCTCAAACAGAAACGTGCGCTCCGTCAGTGGAAAAGCAAACAAAAGGAGCTAATGTACTGTGGCTAAGAAAATTTTCAAACAAAGCAGCAGTAATTTACTGCCGTGCTACTAACGGGACCCCACAAATAGAATCCGAACCCTGAGCCCCATCGGGGGGAGCCTGATTTACCCAATATCCCCCAGATAATAAAGGAAAATAAGAAGGTAAATTGTGCATGAATGTGAAAGCTGTAATTCTTCCCCTTTCACCACGCGTATCAAATTCACGTCCAGTGATTTCAAAAGAAAATCTGGAAATCTCTCAAGGTCTGAGGCTGAAGGCAGGAGGCCCCGACCTGCCCAGCTTTGTCCACGGTTGCTTTTGTTGATGCTTCTTAAGATGTAGTTTGCCTAAGAGTCAAACCCTTCCCGGGCCTTCAGGAGGATGAAGACTCAAGGCTATGAAGACTCAAGAACAAGGTGTATCCCTGCCTGGAAAGCACTATTGAGGCGACAGCTTTGGCGTGGATTTGTCAGCAAGGCTGCCTTCTCCAGAAGTCACTGACGAGCAGAGCCCTGTGCGGGGTATCACAGCAAACACTGCAGCACTCCATGCCCTGCTTTGCCCTGCACTGGTCATTTTCTGCTCTAGACTCCTCCACACCAGGCCATGTTAAGGTGATCCTTGTATTGTTGGGCCTTGGAATGTGTGAGGACTAATCCCAGCTTCACCCAGGGCATCTGGGGCACATTTTGCAAAGTCCTGACTCCTGCTGCCCTCTCCTTGGGGAATGTTTTCTCTCTGCAATGAGGTCTGTGCCATGAAGAGCTGAGAGCAGCAGGGAGCTGTGAGCCCAGGCTTGGGATGGCTGATGTCTCAGAATGAAAACGGATCCCAAGCCCTGAATCATTCCAGTGTTTTATACGTGTTTATCAAAGCAGATCAGCCATGAAAAGGGAAAGGAATATGTGCAGGATCTGCAAATCTCACAGGGAAAGCTTTTCTTCCAAAGACGATACAAGGAAAAGCCAGCCCTTCCACCACCATTTGGTTCCATCAGGGAACCAAGAGCTCATGGTGAATGCAAAGTCTTCTTGGACCAAGAGCTGGAGCCTGGCTGACACCACAGAGGTGATGCATAGGTGCAAGGAAACGGGAAACCAGAGAGCCTTAAGCAGCAGGAAAGCTGAGCCCGTCCCTCACAGCACCGTGCCCCAAACACAGCAGTGCTGTGGGGTCTCCCAGCCGAAGGGGAACCTCAGGCAGCAATCTAGGGCAGGAGGCTCACATCCTGCCTCCGCCCCCTGGGATGGGCTCTTCCCCACCACCAGGCCCCCTCTCTTCCCCTGAAGATTGCTTATTTCTCCTTACATAATTAAATACTTATTTGATCGCGTTTTCATTTCTCCTTCCCCTTGTGGCAGTCCCTCTGCTCACCATGATTTACCAAGTTGGAAAAGAGGAAAACGCTCATAGCTACATTTCTCTTATTTTAACAGTGATTATTTTTTATTTTTATGCATAGTTTGTTTGTTTTCTTAAGGTTTTGGTGAGAAACCACCTCCTCCCTCCCATCAATCGCTGCTTTCAACAGCTCTTCACGGGTGGCTGCGTCTCTTTTAAATTCATTTCCTGTTAAAAAGAATAAACAGGCAACTGTTTAATGCTGTCGATTTAGCTTATTTAATAGAAATTGAAACCTGAATAGGGCTCAGTTGTAAGATAATCACTGCAGAGCTCTCCGAGGTAGGGAAAGCACCATATTAAGTAATTATTTCAAAACGCAGAATATTGTTTAACGAACCCACGAGCTGCTCCTCCTTCCCAAACGCAGAAGGCGTGTGCAAGGAAGACATGCCTATTTCCACAAGGCAGCAGATAGAGGCAGAGGCACTCGATGCGGACAGCTGCTTAATTGGGAAATCTGGCTGGAAAGCGCTTTCATGTGGTGAACTTAATAGGCTTTAAAATAAGTTTTACTGGGCCGCCCGCATGACCTCATGGCTGACTGCAGCAAAGACAAGTGGATGTTGATGTCTTGAGACGCTTGCTTGCAAAAAGAAATGGAAACAAAGCGCACGCCTCCATCAGCATGTGCTGCAGTGGATTTTGCTTTCCATATGTGAGGGTTTCAAAGGCCTTACTGAGAGATGGCAGCACCCACATGAAAGCCCCTGCTTTTATGGGCAAGACAAGGCATGCGTGCCCCGCTTGGCCCCTGGGCACACAGAGGAACCTGCCCTTCTGACTCAGCTTTTTGGGCAGCAAATGCATTTTAATCACGTATGTAAATCCATGTTTAGGTGTGTGAGCTTACAGCTGTCTAAATGCTAATCAGGGCAAGCAAAGGGGCCGGTAATCCCCCAGGAATGCGGGATTCAGCCCAGCCGCTGATAATTGCTGCATTCCAGGTGGATTAGAAGTGTGAAACTTCATTTTACCTGTTTCTGATGAAAAAAAACAACCTCAGCAACAGGTGCCATTTAAGTAACATGGAAAATGTTCCACTCGTTAACACTGAGGGTAGGCTCAGTGCTGGTGCAGAAGCTCCAGGCTTTGCTTTGAGCAATAGGATGCTTCAGAGCCCAAAGCTTCACGTCTGCTCACCAGGACATCCAAACCCCGGCTGGTATGGCCTGGTATGGCCGGGTACTTTGGAGATTTTAGTGTTTGGCAGTGCTTAGGCAGCAGGCACAGAACACAGAGGGTCATTCATGCAGTGCTTGCTGCCTGCAAGTACCTTGCTCTGCTCCCCAGCTCAGTCAGTCAAACTAAGGATGGAGAGTGCTCACAGGGGGCATGTCCTGCTGAGAACGAGCCCAGCCAAAGTACCAGTAAAAAATCATCCTGTTCACTAGAAAACATTTGACACAAAACTCTAATAAGGAATAATAACAAGGAAGTTACTGGGGGCTGTTTTTCAGCTCAGCCCAGATCGGATTTGCTGAAATGTTACACCACTTCTGGTATCATTGGTGCACCTTCCCCTCCGTGTGGGCTTTGGCTGGAGGCAAACACCTTCCCCTGTGACACAGAGCAAACCAACTGCAGGCCCTTTATCAATCAAGCCCGTGGGGCTCACCATGGTGAATGAAGAACGCATCACTAACACTGGTTGTCAAAGAACATTTCTTTCACCTCAACAAGGTGTGACCCCGACTTCTGTGGTGAGGGACCACATCGTAGTGGAAAACCTGCCCTGTGGGTGAATGCTGCCCAGAGAACGGACACGTTACTGCTTTCAGCGAAAGAGTTAACCACCAGAACTAGAGATCCCCTTCACATTTAGTACAGAAAACATTTATGTTTCAACATAAAGCTTTATGCACACATGTTCATCCAAAGCACTAACAAAACGCAGACGATGAGATTTGGAGAAACATTCTGCGGCAGAACTCCATGATGGGAAATGTCAGCCCAAATAGTTAATGGTTGACAAAATCATATGCGAATGGAAAGAGAGCGTTTGACAAATGGAACAGTTAGCGAGGTGAGCAGCATCCTCCAGCGTGAACGATGCATAAGAGGCATCTCAAGGAGCAGACTGACTCAGAAGCTGCAGGCTTGGAATATGGGCTGGAGGAAGCTAAGCAGTCTGGGTTAAGGTGCTGGTGGTGCATACTTTACAAAACAAAGAGGAATCAGAAATATATCTCTTTTTCTCACTGTACTCTCTTCAGAGAGCTCAAAATCACACATAATTACCACTTGCAAATGTGTTTTTCCCTTCCATTAATTCAAAGCCTTTAAAATTCAGAATAAAACACAATGAGACAAAATGACTCTGCCCGATGCTTGTGAACTTTGCTTTCAGAGCCTAAGATCCACCAGACAAAATGTCAAGCAGTTCATAAACCAACAGGGCTCACATCTTGAAATGTTTTTACCATATGGAACATTTTACTGGAACAAGAAACGAACACAGCAATCTCCAGGAATCACAGAACTGCACATAATTAAATGTCAAATGATCACAAGGCAAACAAGGCTTATCTTAAATGCTCCCTCATCCCTTTGTTTGTTGATTTGGCCGAGTCAAGAAGAATTATCAGGGTTTGACAGTCTGATTTCACATACTTGTACCTTTTCTGTCCACTTACCTTTATCTAGCTCACTCGAGATGTTCCATGATGACGTAGGCATGAGATCCACAACCGCTGATGAATTTGCTCCTGGAAGAGAAGAACAGAAAGAAAGAGAATGCTGTTACTATATCAGTTCTGTATCACAAAGAATGTAAAAGGCATTTGGAAATTTGCTCTCATGGTAGTAAAACTATTTGAAGAAAACCAGTGATTAAAATGCGCCCGATGCTCCGTGTTGGCAGCTGAAACATATGGGCAGCAGAAGCAGCAAAGTGGAAAAAGGCACAGGGCCAGGGCTGGAGCTTGTTTGGCTGCGCTGTCACCGGGAGGCCTTGTGTTAATCAAGCAGCCAAGCTCTGAGATGTGCTTGGCCCACCTTAAAGTCCCTCCCTGGGTTTTATAGAGGTAGAGTGACTGCGCAGTGCTGCAGCTAAGAAAAACACAGTGCTCCAAGGCTGCCGAACTTGTTATCTACTAACATTTATAGAGATTTTAATCCTGTGAACCCGTGAGCACAAGAAGAGACACCATTTATGCACTAAAGTTAACCGGGCTACTTGTATGAGAAACCCTTATACAGCGCATGCAAACGCAGGCCTGAGAGGCTGGTCTGAACGTCAGGAGCCTCCCCTCACTGCTGCTATGTCTTTTCCCTGGGATTTAACACACATTTATCTGAGATGTGGGAAGGCTGACGCTGCCCCTGGCTGGATCTCCAGCACCAGCACATGCACAGGGATGCTGAGCAGCACCCAGGAGAATGTGGACACTGTAAAGCAACCTCAGTGCAAGGATATCCAAAGACGTGCTTTTATTTGATCACTGAACAACTCTGTAGTTCATTAGGAAATCATGAGAAAACTGCAAACACGATGTCATACAAAGGCACACGGCAGTTAAGTTCAGATACAGCCACTGCACTTCGTATAAATATCGTCTTTCTTAAAAGCCCACCTGGTAGCACTGCTTATTTAAGGCTCTGTCAAGTATTTCCAATGTAAACACAGAACCTGCAGCCATTATAACTCACCTACAAGCTCAGTCCCCAGCCTGCGCAGATACACGGGGCACAAACCCACCGATGGGGACAGATCCTGAGCCCGTGTGCAATGGCATTGCTCTGAAGCCACCCACGATGCAAGCCAAGATCTTGTCCTACTGTGTCTGTTCCTCTACATTCTCTTTTTTGCTATTTGTTTTCTTTCTCGAACAGCCTTTGGAAGCGTGATGGTAACCCTGCCGGAGCACACAGCCATCGCCTGATCTCCAGGAGGAGCCACACTATGACACCAAGCTCCAGGGGGAGACACGCTCAGGAGGTGAAGCCACTATTTGCAAGATGGCCTTATGCATCACTAAGGCAATTTTCTAATACTTCTGAATTAAAGCTCTGATTTCAGAGCAAAGTATTTCTATGCCCTCAGTAAACACTTCACAGGACTGAAAGGAACACACTGAGCAGCCACACAGCATGGGGACATACCATTAATTCTAAGGTAATGCAGAAAACAAAAAGTCACCCAGCAAACAAAGAGGGGAGGGGATCAAAGCCTTGAGCTGCTTCCCCCCAGGACCAGGGCTGCCTCCTGCTGCACCTCGCTCAGCAGCTCTGCCTCCTGCAGCAAAATGCATTCAGAGAACACAGAGCAAGTAGGGCTTTTTTTCCTTTGCATTTGTGAAATCAAGACTTCTGTGCTCTCAAATGCATAGAAAAACTCTCAACTCACTTAGATAATGCCTCCTGTGCTTGGAAAGCTCTTACAGAAAGAGTCTGAATTACATCTTGTAAGGTGGAGTTTGATAACCTCAACCACAGCTCATCCCAGCAGCAGCCACAGGAACTGGGATGGTGTGCAAGGAGGAGCTGAACGCTGTGCACATGAGCACACCTCCTGGCTGCAGGAGGGGTACACGGGCTATATCAGCCTTTATCACACTTAGCGGCCCACCAAAGCACTGCTGAGCCTCAAAAGGTGTCACTCCTTCATGCATTCTCAGTATCAAGCTGGGGATGGAGAGCATCTCCAGGGGTGCTGAGTGCAGCACCCTGCTGGCAGCCTGTGCCAGTGCTGGCCCACTCCTTCAGGGAATGCATTTTTCCAACCTACCACCATTTGAAATAAAAATAACAAAGAAAACTCGTATGTTAATACTGCAATTGGTTATCAAACAGGGAGATGAGCCCTACTTTAACCATATGAACAATGAGATGTGGTTTGGAAAAAGCCTGTCAGAGAAAGGTCCATTACTGCAAGTGGCAAAGGCCCATTATCCAGGTATTTTATGATGAACGAAGAATCTTAACGCATGAAAGTTTAACATCTGTTCAAAACTCCGTCCCAGTGAAGAAATGCTGGTCACAGAATCATTGCAGGATCACAGAATGGCCTGGGCTGAAAAGGACCACAGTGCTCATCCAGTTCCAACCCCCTGCTATGTGCAGGGTGGCCAACCAGCAGCCCAGGCTGCCCAGAGCCACATCCAGCCTGGCCTTGAATGCATCCATGGTCTTAAGTTAATGACAAATCATAACAGTCAATTAAAACCTCTGTGAAAAGCCAAGCAAAGTGTATTCAGAACTCCTCCCCACAGAGAAGTTGGCTAACATCTGCCTTTATTACCATATTGCACAAGTGCCGAGCGAATTTCACACAAGTCAGTCCTTTGAAAGCCTTTGTGATTAAATAAACTTCAATAAGGTTTACAGAAAGCTGCCCAGGAAGAGGAACTGCAGAGCCTGTCCTTATCGCAGGCACACACCGCTGCCTCATTTTCTCACCACGAGCAGCCATCACTCAGGGGCTGTGCCTGCAACACAGGGCTGCAGCCCCAGCCGAGCACAGGGCAGTCTCATCTGCTGCCCCACAATGAAAGGAGACAATCCAGGCCCTGCATCCGGGCTAATTAATATCTCTACACCACGCATTTGTAACATGAAGGAAAGAGAGTAAAAGTCAAAACAGGAAGAAGGCAGATAGCTAAGATGACACCAAATCCAGAAATGATTGAAGATTTTAATGGGAAATAAATCTGCTACAGAGAAACAAAGCAGAGAGCGGAGTTAAGTCTGCAAATGTGGATATTCTGCTTGCAAGGCAGCAGGAGCGATGTACGAGGGCTGCATGTTTGCACTGCTTGCTTTCCTCCTGGCCGCACAGAAAGAATCCCAGGCCTTTTTGAGGCAGAAGATAGGTCTAGTTAAAACACACACAAACAGAAATCAAAATGCCTTCGTAATGGGCATCCCCTGTTCTGTATCATGCCTGAGGGTCCTTCTACACCCTCCTTACATACCCAAAAGAAAGACTGGATTAGCATTTTTCTTCCACGGATGTGTCTGCAATATCTGCAACCCAAATCTCACTGCAGGACACCCAAAATAGCAAAAAGAGTGTGGAGGTATTTAGAGTAGCCAAGGAGCTATGAGTAATAAAATAAACCATGCAAAATTAAACTAAATAAAACTGAAGTTTTCCAGTTGCAAATCTCTTCTTAAAGCTGCTTAGAAACCCTGCGCTGAGTGAGATTTGTTATCCTCCCAAGGAATTTGCCTAAGGAAGTGATAAAACCCAGATTGCACAAGACACCAAGAACAAGATCGGGCAAAGCATTCCCACACGTCCTGATGGGAAGCTGCCCCACGCCACCGGGCAGCTCAGCACTCCTTTGGGTTTGGCCAAAGCATTGGTCAACGTTACAGCAGCAGATCTACTAGCAACATCAGTGCTCCTTAAAAAGATGAATGAAAATCTTCCCCAAATAGTCTTCTTTAGCTGTGTTGCTTAAAAGTTACATTGAGATAACAGGAATCGTAGATAAGACAATAGAGAATGAGAGTGAACCCTCATTATACCAAGTGTTTGGAGTTTTCTGCTTTCCTGCACATTCCACAGCGACGCTTCCCCTTTGTCTGCTTGCTACCTGACTGATCGGTTCCAGCATCTCCCCACACAGACGCCCCGTGGCTGTTCTCTTAGCCCTATCTCCACCATCTTTTTCCTCACCGCTCCTCCTGAAGCTCCCCGCACGTTTTCATTCCATCTCCCAAGACAGTGCATTTTGCAATCCGCCCATCACCAGCCCATCCACAGCCCACCCTGGAGGTACTGAAGGAAATCGAGACATACCTGCTGCAGAGTGTAATGGATATGACCTATTATTCACTAATTTTCTTGTCTGTCTAATTGGCACCGTCCTGAAATTTCCACAGACCTCAAATGCTGCTTATATCTTTAATGTAAGAGAGGATTCTATTTCTGCAACATCAGCGTCTCTGCATGTCAGTGGACATGTCTGCATTACACAACTCCTGTTGTTCAAAAGGAGGTAGGAATCACCCAAACCCCAAGTCAGTGGGATGAGGCAGAACTGCAGTGAAGAGGGGAAATTGTTGAGAGCATTTCTGCTCTTCAGATAGGCCTGGTGTCTCTCAAGGTGAATCTACTGCCCTTACGCTTCCTTTAATGATCTGTCATAGAATCATAGAACGGCCTGGGTTGCAAAGGCTCACAGTGCTCATCCAGCTCCAACCCCCTGCTGTGTGCAGGTCACCAACCAGCAGCCCAGGCTGCCCAGAGCCACATCCAGCCTGGCCTTGAATGCCTGCAGGGATGGGGCATCCACAGCCTCCTTGGGCAACCTGTTCCAGTGCGTCACCACCCTCTGGGGGAAAAACTTCCTCCTAAGATCCAACCTAAACCTCCCCTGTCTCAGTTTAAAACCATTCCCCCTTGTCCCATCACTGCCCACCCTCACAAACAGCTGTTCCCCCTCTGTTGATTAGTTACAAATAAAGCAATTTCTGAACATGATGATCAGAATAAAATACCTGTCTATACTGTGTCTGCAGTGAGCACAGTTCACAGCAAAGATCTGTTCCTGCTGTAAGACTTGGCCATGCATGCTCAGGGAAACTGCCCACCTCTGCACGTCTTGGAAGAGAACAACCCATACATTAGATGCAATAAAAACTGCACAATTGCCCTTATGTAAATATGTTTGGTAAGCAAGATGAAATGTTGCACAACAGCATTTCTCCTTCAAACGCTTCATTTTAAGTCACTAGCCCACTTAATCTAAGGCTGGAAAAGCAAATGCCAAGCTGGTTCTGCCTAGCCCTTACACAGGCAGATGCAAAGAACTGCTGCAGAGTTTGCAACCCATCACTCCATCAGACACACCTTCTGCTGGCAAAGGACCCACGCCAGCTCCTCAGGCTGTTCCATGCAGACAAGGGCAGAGCTGGTACTGCACGATGCTAACAGCTGTCAAATGGTTAATGCTGTTCTCACTCCTATGATGTTCTCACTCCCAGGCGTAGCTATCTGTTATTTATCTGTAATATATCACTATTGATAGCCTGGGGTAGGTTAACAATTGGCATTAGATAGGGAAAACTTCAACACCGATTTGTGCTCTGTGGATTTCATTTATCCAACGCATTAATTTTCAGCTTCAAAAGCGAGAAGTGCAACAGGATGATCTAATTTAGTGCAGGACTGGAAGCTGTTAGGAACCTCATTTATACCGCAGCCTATTCCATCTATCAGAGCACCCCAACACCGCCCCTGGCACTCTCTTTAGCACGTAGGCGACAAGCAGCCTTTCTACCTGGGAGCCTCTACGTGCCTCAGGCTCCTGCAGGTTTGTGATAAATGGAAGGATTAGCCCACTCCTGATGCACAGTCAGAGGGGAACACGGAGCCCTGTGTGGGACTGCAGGCAGGAAGCCAAGCACGCTGCATGCACTTGACACCTCTGCCCTCTGTTCTCTTGCAGACCCTCTCTCTTTGATGAGGACACACCAGGAAAGCTTTGGGCTCAAAGGTGGGCAGCCGCTGGGGTTTCCTGTACTTAACAGGATTCCCTTAACACCAACCCTACAGCCTGATGGGGAGACTAAAGCTCCTTCTCAAACCCATCACTCTCAGCATTTGTTCTGGAAAACCAATAGGCAACACCATCAGATCACATCACTGAGTACGACGCAGTACCCAACGCCTGCACACCACTAAAGTGCCTCCCAGCCTGTGGCTGCTTGCTAATGACGGACAACAAGCCAGGGCTGACCGAGGTATTTTTGGTACCTTGGAGTCTGGCTGAAGTCATATTAGATTAAAACTGTTTTCTTCCAAGGGATCAGAGTTGTCTCTTGGAAGAAGAGGTTTTTAAGAAGTCTCTTTTATACGCTAATACTTTAATCCCGCATTTCTAATTACTGAACTACAGCTCCTTTTCATTGCCGCTATTAATTACAGATTATCATTAATGTTACACGGATTTAAAAGTCACCGTGGAATCTGGGCGCACTTTACATTGCTTAAATTGGGTCGTTAACAGTTTCCACTTAAGAAGAGCAAAACTCTGCACCCTGGAGCGACCCACAGCTTTAAAGACAGGGAACAAAATAAAGAAATGGCCGCCTGGACAAGGGCCAGCAGCTCACAGCTCACAGTTGAGCCTTTGTGCTCAGCCCTGGAGGAAGGTGATGCTGTGCCACCTCCGTACATCACCCAGACATGGGGGTCAGGCACCCAAGGCAGGGCATGCAGGGTCAGCGTGGCACAGGTGGGCTGGATGCTGGCCTGGTGCGTGGGCTCTGCAGGCCCTGCCTCTGCTGCCAAGGAGTGAAGGTAAACCTGGTGAACAGAAAGGCTGGGCTCCCAGCTCCATGAGGAGCTGCAGGGCCACCAATGAGGAGCTGTAGGGTCATGAGGGAGCTGTAGGGCTGCCATGAGGCGCTGCAGGGCCATGAGAGCCTCCTCTTCTCTGGGCTGAACAAACCAAAGGATCTCAGCAGCTCCTTGCAGCAGGAGGCTCCCACAAAGCCCAGATGAACTCGTGCCTGCAAGCTCCGACCACCCAGACCACCCCCACAGGATGCTTGTTCTACCGAAGGCATCAATGCCGCACACGAGCAATTTGGGTCCTGCCCCCTTACTGGCACAACAAGCACACAGGTTCCCATTTCTGCATCTCACAAAACAGCAAGACCAAGCAGTGCCCAAAAGCTCACGGTGGGGACAGACGTGTTTGCAGACGAAGGATGAAGTGCCTGGACAGGGCTTTGCTCTGCACCTGCTTGCTTGTCCCTGGCTTCCATCAGTGCCACTGCACTAAATCCATCTGCAAAAGCTTTAAAGAAGGCAAACCCAGCCAAGAACAGGGAGGGAAAACAAGAAATCGTTTACATCCCCCATAAATCGCAGCACACCGTAACTCCTTGCACCTCAGCACTTGAGGGCCAGAAATGATTGAAATGGATAAGGCTACTACCAATCGACAATTAAACCCTTATAACTTGTGAAGAAAATTACAGTAAAAGCCTGCCATGTGCAAATTCATTATTATTTTTTGAGCTCCGTAATTATTTTTGTTGCAGTGAGGAAAAATGTACCCATGTCAGCTTGTGAATTAATGAACGGCCCCGAAACAATTACTTCTTAAATACACAGAAGTCTCCCTAGTGTAAACACGCTCCATTTTATACCATATCCTCTTGGTACAAGGCATACATTGCAACATGACTTATTGGCTGCCTACGATGAAACAGTAAATGTTGCACATTTGAAGGCTTCGGCCTCATGGCTCGGATTTTCCCTCGGTTGATGTTGATTAATGTACAAACTGCCAAATTTATAAAGAGGCTGAAACACAAGGATACACTGTGAAACGTATGCTAATAGAGCACAATTTATATAAAAAGGGGGGAATGTAAATATTTAACTGATGCCAGAGCTGGTTGCTTTGGCCAAGTCAAGACTGAGCTACATTGATTGTTCAAGAGGAACTTGCACCCACACAGGCCTGATGTCAGGCAGCCTTAAAGCCTCCACATTTTAGCAGGTAGCTGTAAGCCTTCATTTCTTCTCCTAAAATGCTGGGTTTTTACATCCTCCTTCAAGCCAAGCAGATGACACCTGTCCATAGGAGCTGACAGCCCAGGCCTCGGGTGGCAGCAGCATGAACGCTCCATAGGTAATTAGCCTGCACTGAAGGTTTCCAGTCACATTCTGGAGGCTCTTTTAAACACTTCACTGTTGGAATGAGTTAACAAACTGATTAGCCACAGCTTATACTTGCTACAGAAACGTTTCAGCACGGCCTCCCAGATTTGGATACTCGGTAACATTAAGTAAATTGAAATCCTAACTTAACAATAGGAGCAAATTTATCTCCGTAGATACTCCAGAGCAGATTTTCAAATGCCCTTGCTGGCATGCTCCTCTATTCGACTCCTCACCATTTCAACCAGTGCAGAATTAAGCCAGCTTTAGGGCTCTCCCATCTCACACACAGCCCCAGTCCCATGCAGGCAGCGTAACAGGCACCAAACTCAAAGCTTTGGCAAAGTCATTCTCCCAAGCCTCCCAGCCTTAGCAAGCCTTCGTCTTAATTGCACCCAGAAGTACAAATACCCGTAGCCTTCATGGTCCTGTAATGGCCGTGCCACACACACCAAAAGAAAAAACAACAGTCACTAAAAGTTAATAGCCTGTACAAGAGGAAATAAACAGGAGCAGGGCAAAGTTGGCTGGTTCAATTTGAAGTGCTTTTGCAGCCACGGAAGCCTCGTGGAAGGATAAACCACTGGTGATTTTTTTATTAGCTGAACAAAAAAGATGGTAGGCTTCTGATGTAACGTTACTGCAGATCTACAGAGATTATGTTTCAAAGCTGTGGCAATTGCCATACTTTAAGAAACTCGTTAGCTCAGAAGCGGATATAGATTTTCTCTGCAAGGCAGGCAATCCAAATAAACAAGCTGAGAGCACTGCATCCAGCCTAAGCTCCAGTAGACCAATTGCTTACCTAGGAGCTGCAAACCACAGCGCTGCACTAAGGGCTTTAATTGCTGGTCCTGATTTCTTGTTCTTTGGGCCAAAGGACTGCAGTGATATTAAGCACAGCAGGTGATGAGGGTGAATGTCTGCCAGAGTCAGCCCAAGTGTATGCTGAGGCATTCAGATTACCTTCTCATTTCCATGGCCCTGGTCAAGTATCGTAATCAACCACTTGCTTAGTTTAAATTAAAATGCTGAAGTTATCAAACCTCTCATTCTTTGGCTGTACAAGACCAAAACCTTTCCATTATTTAACACGTGGATGTTCAAGGAATATTTGAACCTTGTCCAAACTGTACTGAGCTACCTGCAAAATCCAGCACAAGTTCTGGATCTCGGATGCTGCTTCAGGTTATGTTCCTCGGCCCTCCTGAAACACAGCACTGCTGAGTAGTGTATTTTCCAACCCAGATTCCCAAATTAATTGACTCTGACAGTGGTGCTGTTAGTCACGCTGTTTACAGAGTGCCAGGCATAACAGATTACAGCATTACAATCATATGAAAGATTCAGAAGGGGTGGTACAGAAGCCTGACGTATTGGTGTAGGTTACCTGAATGGGTAACAACGCTGTATTTGGTGGTCCCAGCTCAGCTGCCAGCCAAACACCTCAGCTGCAGAAAGCAAAGCCAGACAGTGGGGTGACCCAGCTGGCAACCCAAAGGCTTTCATTTATTTCTGTCTCAGTGGGAGCTTTCTCTGCCAGGACTCCTCCAGGACATCACAACTCAGCCCAGACAGACCATGAACTTCAGGTCACTCCCATGCCTGCTCACCGTGCAAATCTCACTATTCTCAAAGGAATACTTTGAAAATGTCTTTTATTTGTAACAAAGAAAACTGAGATGAGCTCCAACATTCACAAACAGATGAATCACACCTGAATACATCTTGGGGAAAGAGATCAACTTAATTTCAGCTGCCTTGAGGACCACTGGGATGCGATCATTGAGTCAGAGCTGAGAAGCACCCCATGGCAAGGGGCTGCTATGAGACAGCCCTTTCAGTCCCCTCCAACCCAAACCATTCTGTGATTCTGACCTTCAGTACAAACACACACAAACTGTAAATATCCATCATGTGAAAGTGTCTTTTTCACTACATTTCTCAGCAATTTGAGTCTTGTTTGAAATGCCTGGGTTTGGTATGCTGAAGGCAGGAGCTCTCAGAAGATGTGGTTCTCTCCAAACCACAGAGCAAATCATGCCCTGTGATTTTGGTTTCCTTGCATTACCGGCTTAAAGCTTTGAAACCATTTAATACACACACACGTACGTATATGCACACAAACATGTGCATGCACACACAGCTCAGCAGATGCAGACTTTGCATTCAGATACAAAACCCTGCACATGCAGCGTCCCATCACAGCACGTCTCACCTGTGAGGAATTTTGCAGCAGAAATCACAGCACGGTGCTACTGACCAACATTTCTTGTGGTGGCTGACATCATTTTGTCCCACCTCGGGCTTTCTGTTCTAGCAAGCAGAACCACTCACCAACATAGCAGGCAGTGGCATGCACAGCTCAAGACAGAGCTTTTAAAGGTGGCAAAGGGAAGGTATGCAAAGAAAAACGAGCCTTCTGTGATGCTTGGACATCACACTTCCCAGCTCTGCCTCACAAAAACAAACTCTTTGGACATCATCAGATGGGTTAAGAACTCCCTTAAACAGAATCAGAGAGGAGGCTGACATTCTTACATCTCATAGGCTTTATCCTGGCCTCAGGATGGACTCTCACATCCCAGAGGCCAGAGGAGATGGAGGAGGGGAATGAGGCACACACAGATGCTCCAGCTGACTCTTGCAAGAGTTTTATAAGACTTTATAACTAGAGAGCTTTAAGCATGGCAGTGAGAGAGAAGAAGCACCGCGTAATCACTGCATTCACACACTGTGTGGCACAAACTGTGGCACCCTGAGGAGACAGCTGTTCTTGCAGATCCAAAAGGCCTGTTTATTTTTCTGGTAGACCTTCATATGCAAGTGCTGCTGACCTTTTGTAGGCAGGGCCACTCTGTGCAGAGCCAGCCCTGCTTGGCCCTGAGCTCAGCCTGCAGCCTCCCATCCATGTATTGCTTCCCAGTTCCCACTGTGGTCGAGGGAGTTCTGGCTAACAAGGATAAATAAAGGCCTGCCCAAAGCTTCCAGGGCTTGGCTTGCTTAGTGCCATTATGCTTGACATTATGCCAGGCAATGAGAACTCGATCTCTGCTCCAAGTGGATAAACACTGTGCTGCAGACACAGGATTCTTGGACATCTCGGCTCGTATTTATGTAAAGCAGTGCAGGTGGGTTTATTTTTTAAATAAATAAGTACAAAATTACTTCATAATACTTGGAAGTCAGCACAGAACAGCGTGCTGGAATTAGCTGCTGATGTGCTGGGCTGAGAGGAGAGTCCCAGCAGTGCACAGCATCACAAACGGAGGGTAAGAGGCAGGCAGCAGGGGGTTCCCCAGCTCCAGGCAGTTTAATGGGCAGAAAAACCTACATGCAGAATCAGAAGAGAAAACAAATCCCATGTATGCAAGGGGATACATTCGATTTGAGTAGGAATTTCGCCTAAGCAGCTCATCAGTATCTGTATGTGCCCCATCCCTACCACAGCTTCAGCAAAGGCAGTGCCTGATGACCCTTGCATCAAGCTCAGAAACAGTGCTGAAATTTTAACCTACAGTTCTCACTTGGTGATGCTACAAATGTCATTTTAGGAACTGGAAGAGACAAAAAGACAAAACACAGAGGAAAGCAATGTGGCTTTTTAAGAAGCACTTGGTCTCACTTCTACTTCCATCGAAGCCAACAGTGAGGCTGCTATTGTATTAGGGAACTCAGAGAACTTCTGAAAGCCCCCTAAGTGGATGAGAAGTGCTTTACAAAGCTATTAGTTCACAACTCCTCTGCCAGTTACAAGCAATGAAAACAAAGTAAGCAAAGTAAAAACAAAAAAAGTGGTAGAAATGCTTGAAAGCCCTTCTAAACCATCACACGCTGACAGCCTACCATAGATAAGCAGCTAATAACTTCTAGCAGCCCCTTTCATCTGTGCACAATATACTGAAGGCCATTTCATAATGGCCCGGGTTTTAGTGGAAGGCAATGTTTATTTACACATGCTAGGTATATCATAACATACAAGAGGAAGAAAAAAAACCAAACTCCTGCCTCGAAACCACCAGTTATCCTACTGAAGTGTAGGGAACCCACACAGCTGATAGGACCAGACACAAAATAAGCCCGGGACCAGTAGAACAGGAATCATTAACTGGTCTTATGGGGTGCATTTGCAGCCCGGTGGGCAACACTGGTTGTTGGCTTGGGGTTTTCTTGAACATGAAAAGCCTCCTGGGCTAACTGGGGTTATCAGGCAGGCCCGGTGCTCTCCAGTTCTCTGTCCTATGAGCTCCAACTGGTCTTCCCAAACTGGAGGTGCTGGTGGCACCCAAATGCACCGCAGGACCCCGCGGACGAGGTGCTCGTATGGCCCCGCGACATGCCGAACGCTTTACCTAATTCAGACACTGCAGAGAAGAATTCCATAAGTCAGAAATTTGCTTTGGCACGAGGAGAGGACACTGTGGCACCGCTCGTGTGTACTCAGCAATTTTAGAATCCAGGGATTTCTCCGCGTTGCATACTTGGAGATCTAATAAGAGAGCTCTGAGCAGTTTCTGGCTGGTTAGAAAGCAGACAAATAAGAAAAATGAAGACTTTTGTTTTTACTAGGCTGTCAGCTCACATTTAACAGTACGGCTCAAGTTCCTTTCGAAAGGGTGCTGTGCTCCATCCTGGCTATTAGGTGAAAAATGACACAAGGTGCTGGGATTGAAGCTGTGAGGCGGCCCCCGATGACCCTTCATACACAAACATTTGTGTTCTCCAAAAGGTGAATGTGGAAAGATAGGAATAAAGGAAATCTCCCTTTAGACACCTACGCTGGATTTCCAGCAGCTAGAGCCCGTGCAGCACTATTAGAGCCCCGTGCTGCCTGAGTAGCAGCCCCAAAACATTCATCTACTAAAATCTTCCTTCCATTACCTCACATTTAGGGGAACTACGATTCCAAGCGCTGTTCCTTGCACACACCAGTACCCAGGGCTGGCTTGAATGAAAATACAACATTCTTTGCTGTCCAGAAAAGAGAAGGATGGGTTTAAGGAATTTCCAACATAGAGAGCTGTTGTACAAGAGCAACTATGAAAACTATTTCCTTACACTCATCTTCACCCTAAAGTAATAAGATATCTAAGTAAAACCAGACACTGACCAAAGCTTTTATGGTCTCCTCTCCATGTGTGACTGGAGCAGAGGCCACTGGTGGGACAGAGAGAAGAGATGCACAATGAAGCATGTGTTAAGTCCTATGGTGCAGCTTCTGGAACACCCACACCTTGCTTCTCTCTCTGCTAATCACTGACTCTATGGCTTTGAATGCACTGTAGAACAGCACACACCACCTAAATGAAAACCTAACCTATGGGAAAATGAAGACAACACCCATAGCAAAAAGGCTGTTTCATTACAAGTAGCTGCTCGGCTCCATCTAATTGCAGGCACTGGGAAGTCACGCGCCCAGGGAGCCATGAGTCTGGCTTCCAGGTCTGGTACATCACACCTGTGGGCATCACGTTTACATTCCTAAGTCAAAAAGGCATAGAGATATAAACATCCAAGTGAACTGTACAGAGGCAGCTTATACATGTACGAGGGGAAGAACATGCAGACAGACGGAGGGCACACAAAGAGAAACAGCAGGAACAAGTCCAAAAGGTTGAGTGAGAACTGAAAAATCTACATGAAGAAGATTTGGTCGAAGACCAAAGAATAGAAGAACACTGCATCCCAGATCCCACATCCTTTGTGCCAGCAGCCTGATCTTCAGATGCAATCAGGCCTGACTGCTGAAAGCCTCGCAGAGCCCGAGTCCACTGCAGAGATATCTGGCACTCTTACTTCATGGCAAGGAGGATTTATAACTTGGCTTTGTAATATTGCACCTTTGGAGCACTGGGTATTTTGAAACCCTTCGTAATGAGCTTATTTGGGGGGGGGGAAATTCTCGTAATGCTGGTTGGCAAAGCTTTAAACTGAAACTCTTTCAAGGTATCCAACTTTTAAAAGATTTACTATGAACATAATAGCAAATATGGTTGGTATCAGGAGCCAATGACGGGTTTTTTTCAGTCTAGGGAGAGTAAGTAGTCTGTTGTTTCTTACATCTGGAACAGTAGTAATCTATTCCTTAAGCCTGAGCAATCAAATTACTCTAATTTTCTGTTGTCTTGGCTTGAATAAATATTTTCAAGACAAGTTATGTTAAAAATATGCACGCTGACTGCACAGTTAAATGTGCATAACATCTGTGCTGCAGTTCAGTGTGGCGAGCTGGAAAGGTACCCCAACAGAAAGGCACTTAAACAAATCACTCAGTTTCCATTTGAATTGATAAGCTACTAAATAATAACGACCGCAGCACAAAACAAAGGGGGAAATATATTAAAAAAAAGAAAGAAAGAAATGGAAGGAAGGTGGGGAAAAAACAGAAAGAGGAGAGGAGGGACTGGAATTGCTGTGGCAGCTTGAACAGGCATAAATCTTGGGGGACAGCTACAAGAAATAGCCTTTTGTTATGCCATGGGATGCAGAACTGCCCCATCCAGGGGACGCAACAGGAAGGAAGTCAGCAAACAGCAAAGGGTTTTCTGCTCCCTGCCAGTTCTTGCAAGTCTCACCACTGAAGGAAGGGATCTGCACTGCAGTTATTCACAGGTTTGTTAGGAAAAGAAGTAGAAAATGGATTCATTTCACTATTCAGCATGGAAACCTTCTCAGTGGCAGAAACAGTGAAATAAACAGAAGCATTCCCTACAGTACTTCTGGTAAAAAGTACTCTGCAAAGTTCCAACTTTTAGGTGCAAATTCAGTAACGGGCGATGAAGGCAAACCAGTCTGTAGTTTTGGAAATGTGCATTAACAAAATGCAGCTCCTTCTGCAAGAACCACGGCCTGAGGAAAAGCCTGCAGGCCTACAAGCATAGGGCAAAACCGTACCCTTTGGGATCAGAGTCCCATGTGCTTCTCATTTCTATCCTATGCATCAGTGACCGGGGCTGACAAGCGTTTCTGAAACTCCACCAGCATTCCCACTTTTAAACAGGTCATCTGAAGGAAAAGTGATTTTTCACTTGCAAGGCGCCATTTTACATTCCAGCTCAAGTGCAGGAAGCAAACAAAGGTGGTTTGTGGTTCCCTTTTTCACTGAGGCATTTTTCCTTTCCCTTGTCGTTTTTAATTCAGATTCTGCAACATCAGATTAACTCTGGTGAGAAGTTCTTTTTCAAACGATGGTCTTTGGTCATTTCTCATTATAAGGAATAAACATTTGGTATTGCTTTCCCTTAACCGGCAACATTTGGTGTAAACAAAAGCTCTGTCTGTAAATGAAGACGTGAATGTTTTTAGGCATTTCTTCCAGCTGCTCACTTAACCAAAGTTGCTGCTCTTCCTTCCTGCTGAAATCTTAAACTGGACTCCAAATTACAGTACCCTGAACGTCAATGCCCTCCTCTGCTGCCTGAGTCAGAAGTTTGCATTCCCATCAGAGTTTCGAGCACCTTCCTCCAAACACCAGTGAAGCGCTTTTGCTCTCAAGGAAATGAATGATCACCGCCTCTAAGCAAAATATTAGGCCAGCTCCAAATCAGGCTGCAGCTGGGATGCTTCTCAGTCATGTCTTTGCTTCTGTACAGCGTGCAGATTCCCGGTGGGTGAGCAGGGCTCAGCTCTGCAGCAGGGCAGAGGCAGGACTGGGGATTCTGCAAGCCAAGAGCTGCACGGCCTTCCATGTCCTTTGAAGAGAGTTATGTCTGTTGAGACTGAGTGTAATTGATGTTGAAAATGCATGCGTACCAATAAATTAATATCACAGCAAACGCAAAGTACGGGATTTATGGGAATGCAATATAGTCCGTTTGGTAAACAGATCTGAAGTACAGATGATTTGGGAGGATAAGAAATACAGAAGCTTGGTTCGCTTCCAACTGAGGAGATTAATGTCAATATTTAAGAAAGCACCAATTCGCTCCCATAGAAAAGAACGGGGAAAAGAAATCAAGCATTTGAAATGGAAAACCAAGTTGCCTCAGTGTTAGAGGATTACCCAAATATAGTAAGATTTCACTCTGCTGCTCCTTCTATGTTTGCACGCTCGATACCGTGGCACTGCCCTTCCAGCACTGTGCTTAGGGAAAAGCACGTTGGGTTGAGGTGACAAAGAAGCCAGGTCTTCATTTTCCAACGCCGTGCAGGTCAGCAGCACTGTGCTCATCTCCGGAGTGCTGCGGTTCATAGCTCACCTCGACAGCTACGAGCTGGGGTTTGGAAAGCATGTAAAATGCTTTGTGCTCCAGCCCTGAGCACAGGGAGTTCTGGAGGTGTGATGTTCTGCTCCACGAGAAGAGCAGCCCTGCCCAATATTCTGCATTGCCTGCCCGCTCAGCTCCACATCACATTATCCAGTGGAAGGAGCAACTCGAAATGGTTTAACTGTATCCATCCCTGCAATTCATTAGAAATAGTCTGGCAGGTCAAAGGTGTAAGGCAGGGTCTTTGAAGGAGGGTGCATTGCTGAACCTCTAGAGGAACCTGAAGAGGAATGTTAATTACTCAGACCCACGCATGACATGCACTTCACATGCCCAGTGCTGGTACAAATATAACAAAACGGCCTCAAATCCATTCTTCTTGAATGCCTGGCTCAGCAGAGCCCTTCAGCGCACACTTTGCTTTAATAAGACTTCAGTATGTGCTTAACTACTGCACCGTATGAGCAGCTTTGCTCCCACATGCAGCTGCTTTGTTCCTCCAACCACAGCCCGCTAGCTCCAATGCTTACCCATGTCATTCCCTTCTGGTATCAGTTACAGCCACAGCTCTCGGTCCCTTCAGGTGACTGCAGACACACCACCAACCCGCCTCCTAAAGCTCTTATTCTTACACACAAAGCAGCAGGAATAATAGGCAATGCATTTCATGGGTTTTCTCAAGTAAAGTTTCCAAAGAACTTGACTACACCAAGAAAATGACCTGGACGCCACTAGGAATGCCACAAATTAAATGGTAGCTGAAGAGAAAGACGCACTGATAGAACGGCCCCATCCATTTTGCCAGTGCTGTACTTCTCTGCTGCTTTGCCCTTTCCCATCCCTCCATCTGCATGCTCACAATCACAGGCTCATCAGTTTTCCAACACTTTCGCACCAGTCACATTTCACCGGCTGTATTTCTGCCCTGCCAGCAAACAGACAGTGAGCCGCTCCGAACTGCACCGCTCTCACACTTATAATTAGAAATATTTTAATCTCTCCCAGAGAAAGCAAGATAACTTATCTGTCTTAAAAATAAACAAACCCAAATGGAAAGAATTCATTCATAATGAAATCATTCTCTCCAGAAAACCCACAAGCAAGATTGACGATTTACGGAAGAGATAAGAGGATTAGAAATATCATTGTAAAGTTGTCTTAAGGGCAAAAGTTTACACCCCATCAGCAAAATGATCCCCATATCAGTAACCCAGAACAAGCTTAGCTCAGTACCAACTTCAAGGGAAACACACCAAAATAAAGCTGTTGAGATAAAAATAAGAGGCAAAACTGTAAGGTAGGACTTAAGAGAGAAGAAGGTGGAGAGAAATACGTCAAGAAGTCCAGAAGGTTTTAAAGTGCAGTTTAAATATTGCACTCATCGTTTTGTGTAGGATTTTTAACAGCTTTCCACACTTTGGTCATATTTTAATGCTGTATTGAAAGGAAGTATCTTGGGGTGAAAAGATGAAGGCAATCTGAAAATATACGTGAATGAAAGAAACGTGGGGTCAGAGCAGGAGCACACATGACTTGCAAGCTCATGGGATGCCTGAGCCAGCTTTAATAAAGAGCCAGCTTCAGCTTTCATCTAAAACATGAAGCATGCCCAACCCATACCCAGCAGTGATGACATCTGGTTAAGTGCTCTTTTCTCCCCCCGTATCTCTCATCACAACTTGATTTCAAGCAATAACCTTTTAGATAGAAACTCAAACCTCACAAGAAGTCCAAGTGCTGTTCTGCTGTGCTCCGGCCTGACTGCCAATACAAACCGCCACCCTCCAGCAGATGGAAGGGAGCCTAACCCTGGAGGACTCACAGTCCCTGTGCCAGCCCCACAGCATTTCGAGCTGCTTGGACTGGCATCTCATGAGCAGCTGAACTTTGTGTCGCCTGAACTGAATCCCTGAATGTTGTGAAGCTTTCCCTGCCAGAGCACTGCTGGACACCAGCATCATGACACAGCCAGGCCAGCAGCTGCTTGCTGTCTGGGAAATAGCTGATGGACATCTCCAACACGATGTGGGGCTGGGGGTGCATTAACAGCCTGATGGCTTCACAGAAGGGAGGAAGCACAGCATCCCCCAGCACAGCATCTGGCCTTCCCACATGTGCTGCCCAGGACAAACAGGGACAACTGCTCCTGGCATCTGACTGAGGCAAACCTGGAACCCCTGCTTCAGAGCAGCAAGGACAGAACTGAGTGCTGGATCCAGTCCGACACAAGGCAGCAACAGCTGGAGGCTTTGGAGCAACTGCTCGCAGGCTGCAAGGAACGATTCACATCAAATACAAAAGGAGTTGCAATTGCTCACCTAGTTGGATTATCCCTTCATCCCTCCCTCAAGGTCACTATTACACAGGATGCTGACTAGAAATACACGAGGAATCTTCTCATTTTCCCCATTGCCAAAAAGCAGTAACAGGAATAATAATATTAATTTGGATCAGAATGCAAAGACAGAGATATCCAGAGCTGTTCACATGGACTGACTTTGCAAGAGACGTCATGGTTTTCTTAGAACCATAGAACCACTAAGCTCCCCAAGCCCACCCCCCACTCCCTTAGTGCCACATCCCCATGGCTCTGGAAAACCCCCAGGGACGGTGACATCCTCCTCCCCCAGGGCAGTCTGTGCCAGTAAGAAATTCTTCCCAGTATCCAACCTGACATTTGTGCCAGTACTGAGTGCTACATCTCTCAGTAGCATCAACGTTCATTACGGGTAGATCTTTACCCAAGTGTGAAATGTTGTTAAACGTTTGCCAATTACAAGTAAAATAATCCAGGGCAGACAAGCCAAGCAGTTTGCCTCTGCCACTTGCCCTGCTGCCACCCGTGCCCTCCTCTCTTTTCTGGTCCCTTCTGGAAAGCTTTTAGTGCGCCTTGGTGCACAAAGATGGTAGATGAATTACATTTTATTAAATGTCATGGTAAAGTGCTCAGGCACCGATGCACAGCCTATTAGTAGCTTTAAGATTTCAGTGTTTTGGTGGGAATGCTTCAAAACTGAAGTATGTTTTCTTTGGCTGAAGCACCACCATTAGATGCAGTCGCTCCTGACATTTTAAGAATTGTTTTATGACTGTTTCCATGGAGGCCAAAAAGGAAATTACTGTTCCAGGAATGCTCAGATAGCATCCACGGCAACACAAAAGCCTAAGTTATATTGGCTGCATTCTGGCCAGTCTGATGGTGTGATGATTAACAAGTTGTGCCGCAACAAGGGCCCAGAGCTGGGAATGCAGCAGGGAGCACTGCTTCCTCCGCCAGACTGCTTCCAGGGACCGCTCCAGCATCTTCCAGGCCATACATTTTCCTGCACGCCCAATTATCAGATTTTCTTCCTAAACATTTCATCAGTCACATTTATTTGTACTGTTTCCCTACCAACCGTCAGACATCGGAGGCATCAAACAAGAACGTTTTCCCCTTACTTCAAAAAAGGAAAAAGAAAGCGAGCCTGCTTAAGATTTCCATAAGAACGGTGCCTGTAAATTTATTAGCTTCACTTGCTACGAGGAAGCTGTTAAAGGCATCAGGAAGTGGCCAGATAACCAAGGCCGTAAAATACTTTAGAAATTAATGAATGAAAGATGGGCTGAAGCCACAAAGTGCGGGTCTGGTTCTGGTTTTTGAGCTTGTAGGGTTCACAGATGCTCACGGGCAGAGTTTGATTCCAGAAGGTAAAGCAGCAGTTCTCTGGTTTAGAGCAGAATCCAAGGCTCAGAGTTATCCCAAATCCTTGGGTTATGTTCTGATACATCGCCGAAGTGAATCAGAAATCTCGTGAGCTGGGAACTGATGCAGCTGGCTTTGGTCAGGCATTTCCTGAGACAGCGCCTGAGAAAATATCGCCACTACTGCTACCATCAGTTACTGCATGCTTGAAGGACCATGAGAGATTCGCCTCTGCTACTCATCATCTGAAGAGATGAAGCAATTGCCCTGACAGAGGATGAATACTTGCCTTCCTCAAAAGCAACGACAATGTGGAACCTCACCCGAGTTCTGCTGAACTCTGAGAGGTCTGCGCTGATTCAAACGGATACCCTGCAATGCTGAAACTCTGATTCCTTCTTCAGACATTAGTGCCTCGATGCACAGCATTTGTTTGGGTAGGGAGAAATAAAGTCTTTGTGTCACTGCCACTATTTTGTCACGCAAAAAGAGAAATACCCTGAAGTATGAAAAAAACCAAAGCCATCTGATGTATTTTTAGCCTCATTCAATAGACTTCAGCAGCCGCAGACAAGGTGGAAAGCCAAGGCCAAGATCCAAAAGCCATGGAAGGCACAGAGATTTTCCATAGCGTTTGACTGGCTTTGAACTGGGATTGTTCCTGACAGGCTGAGCAGAGCACTGCGGCCTGGAGCTTGCTCTGCTCACCTGCTTCCTGGGCTTACATCCATGCTTTCCTCTCCCATCACACGTGATCTCTAAAGAATGACACGCTATAAGCATCCTAGGATATTCACGACTTGTGGGAAAGTATCTGCGTACAAAAGGAAAGACCTAAGCCTTGAGAAATGTATGTAGCAGAGGATAGGGATGAGAATTACTTTCACCCTTCTTAGTTCTGAGAGTTACGACTTCATTTGCAGCAGCCATTTTAACCCACATTCCAACGCAGAGGGAAAATGATGGGTTAGCTGCAGCTTTAGGTAAAGACTGGGCTTAGGAAGTCCGATGTGCACCTTCTCTGGATGAAAGGGAATAGCAGCGTTCAGCCGGACCTGCTGTCCTTTCTAAGGATAATTATGGAGATAAAGGACTTTTCACTGCGAATACGCTGACGTTTGGGATACCAGTCTGGGACTGAATCATAAAGACAGAAATCATTCAGAACTACGATTAAACCAAAAACTGTCTTTAAATTAAGCTTGCATCTGCTCTGTTCAAGCAGCACATCGCCCTGCCTGCTCTGCCCACCTCCCATGCACAGCCCTGCAGGGCACACGGATCACAAAGCAGACTTTCTGTAATTCCTGATGGTTGTTTAACGGCAAAATCGATGCAAGGCATTCTGCAAGGCTCCACCAATACAAGCTCTGGTTATTTTGCTGCCTGCCTGCAGTAACAACGCAGTTCACGGAGTCCCACCCAACCCAAGCAACGTGCAAAGCTGGCTGGAGAGCTATCACCGCTTTCCAGCAGTCACAAACCATCACGTTAGCAAGGCCATTTGTTCCCACCCAAAGAGATTTCCAGGCTGTCCACAACAGCAGTACAGTAATTCACGTTTAGAATGAAGCTCCTCCTTAATTAAGGAGGACATCTCTTTTTCCTGCCTGAGAACGTCTCCTGAATCAAGCAACTCAATGTGTCAGCACAAGCTGTCACCAGAGCCCACCGCATTAGTGAATGCAGAACCAGGCAGGAGCTCTGCTAGCACCCCAGCTATTAGTTGTTTGGCAGCACATGCTCTAAGGAGTTGCAGAACTGCCCATTCTCCTGACAACCTTCTTCCTGGATATTTCTCCTTAAATCCTATGAGTGAAAGATTACCAGGATTTATGGAGCAATTTAATGCTTCCCAGAAAGAAAAAGCACATGGTACAGGAAGAGAAACAACGGGAATAGAGCGGCTCTATCATATTTTAAGTTAAACTCACAAATAAATTTATCCTGACACTGACTGATGAATATCCAGATGATCTGAACTTGTTTCCTGGATTGTAGAAACCATCCTGCAGCTGCTTCCTCTCCTCGGTCTGTTCCAGCTTACTGGGATTTCGGGAGCAATGCAGAAGGATTCAGGTCAGCAAGAACAACACAGCAGAGCAGTCAGCAACACCTCATCCATTCTGGATTAATATTGCTTTGCCATTAAGGAGTTCATAGGAAAGATCACTTGTCTCGCAGGTTGGTCACAGTAGCTACCCATCGTTTGACCCACATCATTTCATAGAATCATCACAGAATCAAAGAATGGCCTGGGTTGAAATGCCCACAAAGCTCATCTCCTTCCAGCCCCCTGCTGTGTGCTGCCAACCAGCAGCCCAGGCTGCCCAGAGCCACATCCAGCCTGGCCTTGAATGCCTGCAGGGATGGGGCATCCACAGCCTCCTTGGGCAACCTGTGAACAGTGTGTCACCACCCTCTGGGGGAAAAACTTCCTCCAAAGATCCAACCTGAACCTCCTCTGTCCCAGTTTCAAACCATTCTCCCTTGTCCTTTCACTGCCCACCCTCACAAACAGCTATTTCCCCTCTTGTTTATACGCTCCCTTCAGGTACTGGAAGGCCACAAAGAAATTTTATCTATAAATTTTATCTATTTTAACAAATATGTTGTTGAATTGAGCCAAACAGAAAACTTAAAACATTCCACGGTGAGATTTAGGAACCTCCGTCCTCCCTTACCATCCCCCCTGCTCACACTGAACATCCCTGGACGCTGCAGCCTACCTCCACCACCACCCTCCTGCCTCCCAAACCTTATCAAAATGAGGCCCAGGTTAAGCAGCTTGAATTTTTCATGCATTTCTGTCTGTAAGAATTAGAAGGACTGTGCAACCCAGAGAGAGGAAGGCTCAAGGAAACAGTAGGGTCAGTGTGACCGGCTGCAGGCTCAGCCCCACTGATAACAAGGCTTTTTTGTAAGCATCTCGGCAAAGGAGAGCTTTAAGAATGGCATAAGAAGCAGTATAATGAAACAGCCTTGCAGATACCGCCAGGAAGCTCCTTCCATGCGTGAGGGGAGAGGTAGGAGAAAACACAAATTCATTTGTTTGAAAATTTAATGAGTAGATGATGAAGGCTGAGCTGGCAAAAGGCAGACACCCCCCTTCAGAGCCCGAGGAAACCTGATAGAGACCAGAACAGGCTACAAAACTGAAGGGAAGCAGCTTGCAAATGATATGGCCTAGGAAGAAGAGGCAGCTGAAAGCGCATAGAGCAAATGGAGCTGGGAAAAGGCTGGAGGATTTATTTCTCGTGCAGTTATGTCCTTCTTAACCCCTCATGGGCTGGCTCCTAGTTGGGTGTACATCCTCATAGGTAATATGATTGAATTCCTGTGAATTAGTGCAGGTGGGTGGACAGAGAAGTCCCACATGCAGCAGAAGTGTGAGCTCAGCCCTGATAGCCACACAGAACCTACATGGCAAAGAGCTCTTTTCAAGCACTCCAGATGTGAAAGCTCATACCATAAGGCACAAACACCCAGGAAACCGCGTTTCCCTCGTTCATGTGCTCCTACTCGGTTCTATTTCACATCCTTCACAATGCACAATTCCTCAGGGCTGGAAATGTGGCCAAGCACCACGCTGCTCATGCCCACTGGTGGCTGCAGGTGGGTCAGTGCTGCAGCCAAAGCCAGAGCACGGAGCAGGGATGGCAGTTTGCTTCTCACAAAGGTTCCCTCTTTTTTCCAAACCATGTGAACACCGAGACTGTCCACCTGTCTATTGTGGGGCAATCCTACAAACATGCAACAATTGTACTGTTTGCCTACATGTGGACTTTTTACCCCCCTACTGAACAGCAGAGAATGAGGGGGAAACATGCCTCTGGCCGTCATCTGAGCATGGAGATGATAAAGCCGTGCACATAACAAACAAATGCACTGATCAAAGCAAGGAGCAAACTGGATGCAGATTTAGCAATGAAAGGTTGTTTCATCTCTCTGCAGCGGACAAGCTGTTCTACAAAACTGGGGGAAATGGAGCACGTGTCTTGCTTCCCTGCTGCTGCCTTTGGAGAAGCCCTGCTGTAGGTGCTGACTTTTGATTTCCCAAAGGGGCACAGAGAAAAGCTTCAGGCAGCCTTTGATCTGCAAGTCAGGAGGCTCTCTGGCCCCCACACACTGCATGGGTTTAGATGGTCCACAGTTTGCCTCCCCGCATCTGTCATGACTGCTTTTTGCTGGCTGAGGAGCTCATCTGCTTTTGAATGGTGATTTTCAGGGCAAAACTACCTTCAGAAGACAATGTGTTTTTTAAGTTAAAAACAACAAATCAGCTATCACTGGCACAGGCATTGTCTAAAGTCTTCACTTCTCACCGCTGGAAAGTAAGAGGTTAAATCCCTTTCCATTTTAACAAAAACATATTTTAACTAAATCCAACACCCTTTTATTTAACTTTAAAAGAGAAATGGGCACGCTGTGCTCTAATAAATTTTTCCTTGGCGCTTTCGCTTCTCTTTGAATGTTAGAGGGGGAAAAAAGAGAGAGAGAGAGAGGAGAGATTAACTATTTGGGCTAGGCTGCCTGCCCTTCAAATTGTCAAAAAGCCTGAAAGATATATGAGCTCCTTGTTCTGACAGTACCAGCAATGTAGGTCAGACCCTCAGGGTCTCCGAGGCTTTCAGATCATCCTATCTGGGGATACAAGACACAGGATGTCAGCATCTCATTTAACAGCTTATAAAAAGCCCCCAAATTGCAACACGGTCAGGCAGGGCCAGAAGAACACTTTTTATTTTGTTTAACCAACAATTGCTAAGATAGCCTGGCAACATGCATGCCCTTAAATCACGGTGAGACTTTAACAGACCGTTCTGAGAGTCTCACTTTCCCTTCTACACTGGAAAATCACATTATCACTTTTATCTCCCCCCATCTCCTAGCTGTGCAGTGCTATTCATTCTCTGCTGCACTCTGTTACAAGTTGATTTCCCATTAGTGTCGCAGATCCAAGCAACGGGGTTCCCACCATTTCACTTCCATCGTTAATCTTCCAGGCTATTTCTGCACTAAGGACTTCATTGCTGACGTTTGCTCTGTATTTTCCATTTCTCAGTTTCACCCACCATTCCCTTGGACTGCATTAAAACATTTCCTCTCTCTTCTCTTGGTTCTTTACTCACCAACACCGCCCACTTCAAGGCAGCCAGCACTTCCCACAGAGCTGTTTGCCATCCTAAACTTGGAGGGGAGAGCACGGCATGTGAGCTGACATTGTGTGGGATCTATTAGCAGGGCTGAATTGTAATAATTGCAACCGTGCTTTCAGATAATGCATTCCCACCTCGTCTGAGCCCTTGCTGCCCAGGCAAGCTGCCTGTCCCTAAGGCTCAGGGGTAGGTGCTGATTTTGGTTTCTACTTTCCCCATCCAAATACAGTCCTGAGGGCTTCCAGGCAATTCTGTGAGCTCTCTAAGTGATCTTATGGAAAAAAGAGGAAGAGATGCTTCTTGCAGCTAGTTTCCACATTGTTTATGTGTAGTTCCTACACGCTTCCTTTAGGCGATTTTGTGTCCTCATCACCTACCTCTAATTCAACTCCCAAATTAAGGCCTGACACCTCACCACGAGGCTGCACTTTAATGCCTCTTGGTTTTTTGCTATTTGTTTTGGTATGAAGAAGTAATAATAATAATAATAATAATAATAATAATAATAATAATAATAATAATAATAATAATAATTGAATTGCTCAGAATCTGAAATTCTGCTGCCCCAGTGGCCAAAGCTACAATACCTCTTCCTAGAGAGCTGCCCTTGCACTCACAGAAGAGACTCCATCACAGCGCTCAGTGGAGAAGCAAACTCACAGGGATTCAGAGAGTTAACAGCAACCTGCTGGGGCAACAGGAGCCTTCATTCCTGGATTCTCAAATAATGCACTGCAGTGGACAAGAACACAAAAAGATCATTCACCTCCCCATTTCTCAACAGGGTCTAATCAAGTGGGACTACCGTGTGGCACATGCTCACTGAGGGAATTCCGAGGGGGGAGGCAAGAGGAGGGCTGAATCACATTTAATAACTTTGAAACGTGATAGCTGCCTACAGAGTAATGTCATGGTCAGCAACAATGGCACGTCAGGAGCTGCTCACAGAATGACTGAGTTCATTGTTTGAAACCACGTGAAATGTTACAAATACGTATTGGTGGTCCTCAGTAACTCTGAGATTTAAAAAGCTTCTGTTCAGCTCAGCAGAGTGATAACTTTGAAATATTGATCTGATAATGAAACCTGAAGGAGGTTACAATTTTACCTGGAAATCTCTTGCTCGCAATCCAATTTTAATACCGCTTCTAAAACTCTGAGCTGACAAATGAGATTTGAGGCTTGCAGGCTAAGCACAGTAATCTGGTGTACTCACTTCAGAGCTTTGCTTTTACGGCTGAACTTGGCGAGCCAGCTGGAGCTCTCCCCCCTGCAGAACCTGCCAGGGATGTATGAAAACAAACCTGGAGCCCTCTCAAGTTAACAGCCGCCTCGCCTTTATCAAGACCCTGCATTTCTGGCTACACCAAGTGTCAAGGAAAACAAATCTATACCGCCAAACTCCCTCTAAATGCAGAGTTTAACAGCAAAAGTAAACTGCAGCCACTTAGCGTTATCTCAGTTGTGTCATATGGGGCATTTGAAATAATTAGAATGTAACCTGAAAGATCTTAGAAGTAAAATAGTCTAAATCTAGTTCAGCAAAGCTAAATTGTTGCCATGAGGTCCTTTCTGAAGTCTTTACATGGTTGTTGATTTCAGCCCTACACATGACGGCCTCTCCACACCGCAGCTCCTGGCCCGTAACCATTCCTACAAGTACAAAAGTCCTTCCAATACGTGGCTGCCTCACGGGTTGCATAATGTAGTCTGGAGTGCGCCAAGAAAATGTCTTCAGCCTTCCTGTTACAAGTATGGCAATGATCAACCCAAAGCATGATGTGAAGGTTGCTTATGTTTGAAGCAATTTAACATGTTGCAACAAAGGTGTACTTAATGCTGCCCCATTAAGCGAAACTGCAGTCTAACAGCAGTACAAACATGAGGTCTATGGATCTGGTCCTGAAAACCTGATTCACATCAGTAACATTTACCTACATGAGTAATCTCCCCGAGGTAAAGATAATGGATGAAAGGGAAAATCAGAGAAGCTGGTTACAAAACTTGGCTTCCACGGAGCAATTCAGCAGTTAGGTTCTCTCTTTAAAATGGCCCAAAGTCAGCCCTCATCTTAACAGCAACAAGAGCATTTCTCATCCACCTCCATCTGCTTCCAGCAGCTGTAGGACACTTAAAGAGAGCTACCTAAGTTCTGATGATGGTCCCCCCCAGCAGACCAGCTGCTGCCAAAGGGTCTTGGCTGGTCACGGACAAGGAGCTGGAGGAGCCCCAAGCACTTCCAACCAACTGCCGCTGCACAGCCAAAGACCCACATCCACATAGGTACATTCACAGATATCACATCCACTAAGAGCATTTTCATTTCACAAGGGTGGTTCCAGTAGTATCAGGTTAAGGATCTGCTTGGTTGTGAATTTAATTGGTTTTTGCATAGTTCGACTGCTACTCGCTGCTGCTTTTTATTTTATAGCGCACATTAAGATCGCATAAATCTAGTTTACAAAACCAGTGACAAATGCAACACTGCAATACAATAGCACAGATAATAACTAACTTCATAATAATTTGTAGATCACAAACCACAAAAGCCCTACAAATAACAATTTCCTTTATTTACATGTCAACAGATTTGCTATTCCCCGATGATCGAGATAAACAACGACGCATCCTTCAGAAACAAACAGGAGCACGAGATGGAAAGCAAACCAAACCACAACCGACCGCCGTACGCCAAAGCAAGCTGTGCAGGCACTCCCAGCAGCGCCAGAACAGGTAACACGAGGCAGCTCAGCACTACCACATACCTGCTTCAAAGCAAGCTGATTATCGCTGGCTGTGCCACGCAAACTCAACCCCAGCCACATGGAAATCTTCTGAAAGCACCTGCTTCTTCTTACAGTCAGAGGAGCACTCTCAACTCACGTTGTGCAACCCCAAAATAAGCAGCAGAGCCGTCATTACGACAGCTATGAAGATTCATAGGTAAAGGATCACCACAGTCCCTGTTTCATTTTGTAGAGACTTGTCTTAAGGAGTTAAATATCTCTTTGTAGATATAAAAGCTATTTTGGGGGAGGGGGGGCAAGGGAACATAAAAAGCACATCTGACAGCTATCCAAGTTTTAGTCTACCTCTGTACTTCAGGCATCTGACCTATTCACTCAGTAATAGGTTAATCAATCTTATTATCTCCCATAATAGCGATTCATGACGGCACAGCCTTATCTTTGTATCAAAGTCAAGAAGAAAGGCAGACACAGATAGGAGGAAATACTTTCCTTCTCTCTGATACGCTGCGCATAGTTTGAATACCAGCACTGATACAAGGCTGGACACTCATGAGCCCCGTGTGCACTTCATCACTCATTTCCTTCACTAAGAGTAATATGGCGTAACTCATAGTGCTTCTCCTTCTCCCAAAGGATGAGAAGGAAGCCTGCAGCTGCCCTGGGGGCCTCTGTATGAGCAAGAACCTCTCCTCAGCTAGCCCAGCTCCATCTCCACAGCCCACTGCCTGCTAATGGAGGCCACCCAATGCCCAGCTGGGACACACTCAGCACTTCGTGCCTGTGGCACAGGAAAGGAAACCACATCACCTCAGGCCACAGAGCCATGTTGGCCGCTCCATCTCTGCCATACTTAGCACCTTCAGCAACAAAACCTTACTGCACACCTGGCACTGTTGGGCTCTACCTCAGAAAGACCAGAAGGGCTACATCAGCCTCCAAGAAATGGTTTATTTCTAACCTCACCCTTCCAAAACACTGGACTTCATTAAAGCGTTTAAAAGGAACAAGGTCATCGCTGGCATGGCAGTTCCCATACATGAAAACATGGTAATTGATCCGGGTGAAACAAAAGTACATCGACCACTTAGCGTGTTTTATTGCTTTTACTACTGTGCGCACCTGCAGAGTCCAGGAGTGCAGTCCCTCAAGGCCCAGAACACAGATTTATACACCCTTAACACATCTTAAAAGCCAAGGAAACGATGCATTTTTCCTCTCAAATGGACTTGATTTATAAAAATCCTACGGGCCGTTTCACTGTCATTCCTGATATTTATGCAAGAGAAAGGGTACGAGAGGTAGGTGGCCTGTATTTAAAACAAACAACAGCACTTTTCAGCTCTGCTGGGAGGAACTGCAGAGGCGGTGTGCTGTGATGCTCGTGGGCTACAACAGCACTGCAAGCAGAGCTGCCCCGAGCCCTCCCTTGGAACATGGTTTGCTAAAATGCAAGCAGCGAGCAAAATGGGTGCTGAAGGCAGACACAGCGCTGTCTGCTTCTGGGAAGCATCCAGAGAAAATATGTTCTGTTTGTTCTTAAAATTCAATGCACACTGTTTTATAGATGCAAGCAAGTAATCTGTCTCACGCACAAGATAAATGCACCAAACCTAGCAGATGACTGCATTCTGCTGGTGCGAACTCGCAGCAAACTCATTTCAGCCTGCTGGATCTCTGAAAGTCACAGAGGGAATGGAGAGCTACAAACACACGCTGACCACACCAACATAAAAGCCTGTGCCATTTTAGAACTTGCTTCACTCTTTCCAGTAGGAGCACTTAAAATTGCAACTATTTTGCAACACCATAAGGATGTAAAAAATCTTGTTTATATTACAGAGCTGAGAATTACTGCAGTAGAACACAAACACCAAAACAACTGTTCTTTCAGTTTTTTCTCAACCTTTTCCCTCCATAGACATGAAAACTGTCCGTTCTCTCCAGAGACCTCATGCAAATGTCAGCTTCAGCCATTGCTGTTTTACAAGACTATAAAGTTAGCAGCCTCTAACATCCAATTAGCAGTTCCCTACATAAAGCAAAACCAGTTCCATACTATTTCACTTGCAGTAACCTGAAGTCGACCGCATCCCTTCTCTCCTTGTCTCGATACCAGCTTAGGACTCTTTTTCCTTTGAAAACTGAAAAAGGACGTAAGAATGATTAAAACTCTTAACAATTTGTAGGAAATGAAATGTTATAGACCTTTTATCTTACAGAGGAAAGGTTTAGATACTCACAGCTGGTCCAACCTGGTTCAGTTAGAAGCTATGCTTCTAGTTAAGATGCATTTGACCATTACCTGGCTAAGAAAATCAGGGTCTTGTCTAAGCATCTCAGAAAGATCTGCACAGTTTTTTGTCTTGCTGACTCTTTTTCACTGTTGTTTCAAGTTGGGATCAAGGCTCCCCAGAAAACTCCTGGCTACTGTCAAAGCACGTTAAGAGACAGCTCCCAGCCTCACAGGCTTGTAGCTCGAGGGACAGAACAGCAGAAAAAGGGAATGAAAAATTACCATCCATTTTGCAGATGGCACCAGAGGCACAGGAAAACAAAGCGCTTATGTCACTCAATGCATATCTCTCCTCATGTAACAGATAGGATGCCTTTACAGCTGCAGTCTGGCACTTGACCCACAGTGCCAGCTAGATGTGCAGCTCAGATGCTTCTCCTCACCACCGAGACACGCTGATTGCTTCCTCTCACCTGGGCTTTGCGGACGGCCCCAAGCACAAAGCAGCAGGACAGCCGGGCAGGCCATGCAGAGCTGTGCCACACTCTTGGGATCAGCCAGGTGTGAGAGGCAGGTCAGAGAGCAGCACAGCCCTCCTGCTGCCCCATGTCATTATTTCCCTAACGCTTACACAAAGCGGCAGTCAGGATTGTTAGTTGGTTAATGGCAACTTCCTACAGATGCTGCTCAGAACAAAAGATTTTCGCCGTGCATCTGTGTGTGTTACCCCCGTCCCACGTATCTCTTCCAGAAGTGCTGCTTTCTTTAGATGAACACACACCCCAAAAGCCATCAGTGAGAAACGCTCTGGCAGTGTCAGCAGAGAGCTGCAGAGCTGGGATCCCACCCGGCTTTCAGCAGGAACAGCTGGCCAGAACTTCTCCATGCACGGTTCATCAGGAGGGGAAAACAATCCATCCACCTCGCCCTGAATTTCCTTCTCCAGCACATGCGACTCCATCGGGCTGGCTGTCACACCACATCATGTCATCAAGGTTATGACATCGCATGACTGAAACAACCCAGAGCAATTGATGTCAGACAGATTGCATCTGACACCCAGGGAAGATTTCAGTCCATGTGTTTGCTATCCAGAACCTGTTGTGCCTAATTGCTGTAACACTAGATCAGCAAAACGCTGTGTGCAGGTTACCCAGCTGCTGCTCCCTGAATCAGCAGCCTGGGCAGGGAGGTTTCTTCCTTTCACAGTCACGCTGCAAGCTGAGACATCCAGCTTCAGCAGTAAAGTGGGCCAAAGCCCACTGATGCAGATGCTCAGACTTAAACTGGACCCAGTATGACATGAACTGCCCTCAGGGAAATGCACGCTCTGTATAGACTGAAAAGCACACTTGGCTCTACCTTATCAACCACAGACAGGTAAAAATACAGTGTACAATAAGCTCTCTATTTCACCCCAGAGCAAAACAATAGCCAGTTGTTTTTACTAAGAACATCTCCAAGTACTACATTTATTTTTAAGAGTCAGACTACGTGACTTATTTGCAAAAACAATCTAAAATGCATCATTCTAATAAAAAATTCAATTCTGAAAAGTTTCAAGAAGGAAATACTGTCATTCACTCCACACGAGTTCCCTGGAGCAGAGGGATTTATCCCAGCCCTCCCGTTCCTCTGCATTTCTGTCAGGCAAGCATCTCTCATATCTCTGCCATCACTAAATGGAGCTTCCCAAACAGGCATAAGCCCACAGCCCATCTGCCTCCTATGGACTGTGAAGAGTGGGGAGGGGGATTGTTGTTGGTAGGGGCTATTTCATCAGCAATAGAGTACGGCTCTGGAGTTTCAAAAGTAAAGATATAAAAGGAGCGACCACCGGGTTTCATCAAGGAAAAAAGTAACTGGAAGCAGAGGAGAAAGAAATAGGAACCTCATAATATGCAGGAGAAATAAAATCAGTTTAATTGAAAGAGAACTACTCCCCTGGTTTCGGCCAGGAGAGGAGCTCCCACCAGGCGTCCCCACTGGGACTGCTGCAGATCCCTCAGGGACATCCCACTATGAGTTTTAGTCCCCAAATAACGTGTAGATAGGGGTGATCACACAGCGCTGACCCTTGTTAGCAGGGATGAGAACCGGTTTCTTGCTGCCTCTTGGACTTTTGCACAAGAGTAAAACTAATGCTGATCTAATCTCACATCTTGCATGGGCCTTTGGCTTCCAGGATCCTCTGTCTTCTAACCTGGCACATGTTTGACTCAGCAACGCTGTCCCTGGACCCATGACAAGCTTTGGCTAGAGGGAGCTAGGGGAGACAAAAAAGTGAAGACATATTACTGGCTTATAAGATTTATAAGATGAATCTGTGACGGTTTCAAGTATCAGTCACTGTGAGGGATGAAGAAAAGTTCATTGCCATAGGATGTCAGATATCAAAAAGGTTTCTGTATATCTCAGGAGTAAAAGAAGAAAAAAGAGAGAGCTTCTGGGAGCATCTGCTTCAATCCAGCAAAAAGCCCAATTCCCACGTTTCTGCCCTTCTCTAAGCATGCAAAACCTGCAAAGCTTGTAAACAAGGCCTCTTTGAAAAGATCGGTGCTGTCACAATGAGCGTTATTTTGTAGATCAGCTCCAACAAGCACAGCGTTTCCTTGGAATGAAGACTTGGTTGAAAGAAGCATATTATAATGTTTCGGATTCTTTGAAAGTGAGATTAAACGTCAATCTAGAATAAACACTGGGCACCTTACCCTCAAGGAAATGACGACTGCAAACATGTGCTACAAAACATCGCAAGCAAAATCAACAGTAGTCAACTAGAAAATACTGCACTTCTCTTTATCCCCCAGTTGGAGTCTCAAAAATAAAGCAAAAAATAATCTCTTTGGCTGCATAAACAAATGTTGGCAAAATGAGAAGCGGCAGAGAAATAAGGAGGAATTCTATCATCCCAGGTTGGATGCGGCTCTGGTGGTTGGTGACCCTGCACATAGCAGGGGGTTGAAACAAGATGGTCGTTGTGGTCCTTTTCAACCCAGGCCATTCTATGACTCTATGATTCCAGCCCACCATGGATGGGGAGCTGTCTCTGCCATTGGCCCCCTCCAACCCACACTGTTCTGTGACAACGTGATGCCAGCAAAGCCCTCAGCCAGACCAGATAACATCCGGCTGCTTCACAGCTAGAAAAACAACCGACCCAAGCTAGGGATTAATTCCCAGCAGAAGGCTGTGCAGGCAATGAGAAGGAGACCACATTTCTCACTGTGCTGTTCTCAGTAAATGAAGCCACAAGTCAACAAAAAACCTCTTTAGGATTATCTCACCACTGCCATCTCCAAAGGGAGCTGCATTACTTCCTCACCTTTTCCTGACGTTACATACATGCCCAAGTCCTTGCAGCCTCCCAGCTACGTCCAGCCGAGCTACACAGCATGGCCTCCCCTTGGGAAGCTTTCAGGTCTAAATACAAAACGTGAACAAGAGCAGCATTATCACTGCTTTACAACACAGGAGGGGAAAGCTAATTTACAGCCAGACATAAATCTACGCGAGTGCAAAGTAATCAACCCAGATTTCTTGGTTTGAACATGTTTTGTTTTGCTCTTTTTTTTCTTAAGCAGAAACACGTGCTGATTTATGACACGGGTTTTTGCAGGTTTATTCTGACCTTAATGAATTGTTTACGTAAAAACAAAAGCTTCATACCGGTCTGAATCCTCTTTAGATGGCTTCAGGGAAACTGTAATTACTTCATTCAAGATGGCCTTTAACTTCAAATTCTCGCTGAATGCGACTGAAAAGCTCAAGCAGTCAATACTCTGCAATATGGTTTGAGTTCTTCTAATGAAATTCATGGACTCAAAGTCAATCTTTTTCCAACGTTTTGTTTTAACAATGGTTTTTTAAGCGTCCATTTTCCATTTGTCCCACCCCGAACGCTCTACTTCTCAAAACATCCCATGTGTGCCAATGCTGAGCCTCGCTTTGTGCTCGAAGAAAAACACCTGACTGATTCGAGTTCAGATCCAAACCTCGGACTCCACAAGTGATCTGTTATGGCAGCAGTAGCACATTGTGTTCACAAACCTCAGCAGCAGGGCAGTCCTGGGACTCACTGGATGGTTCAGTGTGAGGAACACCTGGGATGAGCCCACCCAGCACAGCCCTGGAAATTCCCCTTGGAGTCACTGGATCAAGCTGCTCCTCTAGTAGGAACCTGAATTTTTATACCAAAAGAAAGAGTTCCCCAGTGGCTGGCAGACGTATAGTAATGAAGTCTATTAAGAACGAAAGCAATGTGGTAGAGAGCGTTATAAGCTGTTGTTCACACACAACCAAAATACAGAAAGATAACATGGTCAAATGCACTGTGGTGGTAGAAATCATCTAGGAGTTGTATTTTGCCTACTATATTTAGTTCAGTGAGGTTCATTCATAACTCAGCTGCCAAAAGTCTCCATTAGATGCTATGGAGATAACACGGATACAGCAAGATGAAGTGCAGAGGGCAGCTGGGACCGCTCCAGGTCCCTGCCAGAAACAGCAATGGGATTTTAAAGCACATATTCCTGAGAAGGTCTGCACGGCAGCTCGGAAAAGGGAGCTTTGATCTGCAAAAGATGTCGTGGGGATTTCCAGCCCCATACCTGCACTTCAGGGCTCGCGAAAGGAGCAGGATTTCTTTCTATTTAGTCTGTGCAGGAAATGATAAAAACCAGACGTGACAACCTTTTAGTTAAGAGTGGACTTCTTCTCCATTTAAAAAGGGGCAGCTGCAGGCTTCACTGCCAGCCGTGTGCTCAGACACCACAGCTCCTTATGTCTGCGCATCGCACTGACCTGTGTTTTCTGAAGCAACAGGAGGGAATTCCAGTCTCTTATCTTTGACATGAGAGAGCATACAAGTTGTTTTCTTCTGCACAGGACAGGATCTTTCAAAGGAATATCAGAGGTTTTTGCCAATCACTCGACTACTGGGGTTCCGCAGTGGCTAAAGACTTGCACACTCCTTAATATTTATTTGCACCACAGACAATAAAGTACCTCCTTATTTGTGGAAGCCCATTAAAAATAAACAGTCTGAGATAACTTGGCTTTTCAAACCATCTCGCACTTCTGGTTTATTATTGTCCCCTCCCCAGCTCTTATCCAAACAGCCCTGACAGCTTGTTTACTGGGAGGTATGCAGAGCTCTACGTACACAAAGAGCGTGATGGCAGAATGGCCCAAAGTTACCAACAGTAATGCAAAACATCACAAAAGCAGATGCTTCATTTGTGGCCAATACTGTAAAACCCCGTCTAGTCCAACCCACTTGTTTTATGCTTTTGCAGCACTCTTTTTTTTAATGTTTTGATTTAAAAAATCTAAGTTTTGTTACTGATATACATCAACTATGTGATGTTAACCTCTGCCTGTGAGATTTTTAGGTAGAACTCATGATTATTTCTCCTGGAGTTCCATTAACACAGGCACACAAACGTTCATACATTCACTGAAGTTAACCCATGAAGTTGTAGGTGCGCTCATACATGCCTGTACACATTTGCCTAACAACACGCATAAATTGCTCTGTAGCTGAATTCTTTTTGTAAGGTTTGATTCTGGGGCCATTTTTGGTCTTGAGCAAATAGGCACATGTTTCTCCACGGAGCTCTCAAAGCGCACAGTGCAGCAGCTTAGCTTTCTCAAGCACCACTCCATTAACACCCCCATCATTTACCCAGAACAATCCCTGGGGAAGATGAAAGGTAGCTGAGCTTGCAGACCTCCTCAGCAAGATGCCACGTGCTCATGGAACTATTTAAGGAAGACGGGGAATTAAGGCAGCCCCAACCTGACTTCGGATGTCCCATCTGCCATCCGAGGAGCTCGGGCTGCCGAACAGCTCTCAACCAGACTCAACTGTTGCTTCCCAGAAGGCGACTGTGCCACCTACCATGCAGCAGTTATCACTCGGGGACAGCTCACTTGGCCCCTTGCCTTTAACAACATGGATAAAATACACTTGTAAACACAGAGCAAGAGCCTTGCTTGCTGAAGTCTCTCCATACGACTGCAATTCAGTCTATAGAGTTTATGTGGATGTCATGACTATTAAAAGCCGTAATTAAAATAGCTTTTTTAGACAATTTAGGGCCTTATAAGAACTACGTATAAAGCTTTTCAACTGAGATGGTGAAAGGTTTTACAGCTGAGTACTACAATATGAAGCTCGTGCTGCAATGCTGAAATTTTGTACTGAGTTCCCATTAAAACACTGCATTAGAGCACTGCCACGGGACCCCAGGAAAATCAGTGAGTCAGAGAGGCTGTATTAATGCAGCTTTACTACATCTTCTGTACACAAAAGGTGGGAAAAAGGGAAGGGGAAGAAGTGATGCCATTCACCCCATAGATTCTTAAAAACTCCATAGTACAAACCTGTATTTGGGGACCTTCACAAAGGCAGTTGTTGACCTTTAGGTTTCACAGCGCTGGAGCAGCTAGAAGCTGTTGTGCCAAACCGTATTTAGGCAGTCTCAAACACAGAGGCTATTTGGTTATTGTCACACACGCAGCTTCCAAGAGCCCCAATTCCTGATCAAACGTTTGCTGAAATAAGGGAATGCAGCATGACTCCCCAAAAAGGAACAAAGTAACTCCATCTCATGTTGTTCTCGTTACCCAAATAATCCCAAAGGCACCGGTCCATACAGTGAGCTCACTGCCTGGAGAGTGGCGCACTTACTAAAAACAAACCCACTTTTATGTCATTCTGAAAAGTTTTGAGTTTTTTTAAAGACAATTCTGCTTTTGCTTCACACGTAACACAAGCTTGAGCTTGAAATGGGAGAGCTGGAAGGAAGGATTAAAGCAGAAAAACTCTAGGCCAAAAGAAACTTGTGAATCCAGCAGAAAGATGCCAGCCCAGCTACTCCTTTCACTACAGAAATGAGAAAAAGAAAATGCCTAGATAGATTTGAAAATGTAGGAAAAAAACCTTACTGCTAAACTAGCCAATTAATCACCAAGTCCCACCATGCCTGGAGAATAATGGACAGCACAGCTCCTTCAGTACAGCATCCCACAGGGCATCCATTGGGCAATACTGGGAACCACTGGGAGCCTCCCCAGCTCCACCTTCACTTTTTCTGACCACAACCAGTAAACCTGCAAGTCTGGCATTAATGGTTCACCTGCAGGCTGGCACCTTGCAGTGGGTCTCGAAGGACGGGCTTCAAGTCCAAGACAGATCCTTGCCAACAGGATCCTGGGATGGCTCCATTAAATTTAATTGGACTATAAAAATTTATACTTGCCATCCACTTACATGGTAAAATTTGTCCCAAGCATTCTTGCCAGCTTCTCTGGTCTTCCTCTGAGACTTTCTTTTCCAAGATGACAAACAAAGCAATATTTATTCTGTAGCTAATACAGGAAGAATTGTTACTTATCAGGTCAAAGAAGCTATTTGTAATATGTTCTTTGGCTGAAGTACACCAAGTTTAATGGCTGAAATACCCTTAAACATTGATAAAAAGGAAAAACAACATTCGGTATTGCTAGAGGAATTTCAAAGCATAAAACAAGGCTGTAAAATAACATCAGCGGCTCTATTTTAGAAGTGTCTTTCAAAAATGTAACCCCAAGTGTTGGCTCTGGTAATCCCTGCCATTAATCAGCTCGTGGCACTCCTCTGCAGCACCACGATGGAGCCGGGTGGTGTGGGCTTGTCTCCTCCATGGGCAGGTGAGGAGGTGATGAGCTTCCTATTTCCAACCAAAAGTCACGCGTAGAGTTTTGCCTTTAGTACTTTGTGACAAATACTGTCCATGCGAATGGTGCTAGAGAAGCACGCAGGCTGTTACCTTAACTTGGATGGTCACAGAGATGACTGCACAGGAAGAAGAGCATCCTGAGCACCACCGAGTGCAGCTGCATGCAGCCAGCAGGCCTGCCAGCTCTCAGGAGCATTACAACTGGTTTGCTGCACTCTGGCATTCCCCCCATCAGAAGCGCAACAGGGAAGTACTCACATACAGTATTGACACTGTATAGCTCTTTAAATGCTAGCAGCTGGCAGAATATAGAGTAACCACTAAGACAGCACCAGTAAATAAAGGCTGGCAGGCATCTGTCCGATGAAACGAGGCCCTAATCACACATCACAGGCACTTTCACTTGCCATTTACCTCCACAAGCTGAAAGGCATCCAGCCCTGCAGGAGGACCACCGATCTGGGACAGCTTTGCAGCTCTGAGATGTGCTAAAGAAATAAATGCACCACGAAGCACATCTGGAACAAATATCAATCAACGCGTTACAAAAATACACACTATTCAAGGGACTCTTGCACCAACCTCTTAAATTCTCACTTGCTTGTAGAGTAATATATAGTCTAAAGCAACGTAATAAAAACGTCCAGTCCCAGATACGGTACTTAAGGGTTAAGTGTGCAGCCTGCTGATTGCTTAACCTTCCCTAAAACATATGGCTTTGCACTTAAGGGTAAGCCCGTGGAAAGAAACCCAGTGCCCAGAGTGTGTGTGAAATTCTTGCAGAGGTCACTCCGAGGCAAAATGGATCTGAACGCTCTGCCTGCACGCAGCCCTTGCAAGACTTCCCTGCTCCCTGTGGGCAGGCCTGCTAAGCTCCTGCACCCCTATGAACATAAGTGAGAGCCTGCTTAATAAATTACATAATTCAACCATGAGCAAAGGAATAGAGAGTAACCAGACAGCAGCATCCTGACCAGTTCTCTTACACAAACAAGTTAAGGGAGAGCAGAAATGAACGAAGGAACAAGAACACCAGAACCTGCATTTAGAAAGAAGCCTGTCAAAAATGGAGTGAAAAACCTTTAGGAAAGTCTGAACAAAGTTACTAGACAGGTATGGGGAAAGCATTAAACGTTTCCTTCTTGAGAAGGGAGCAGCAGAGTGGTTCACCAAGAGCACTGCCACTCTCTTCAGCACGTCTCTGTACCAACCCTTGAGAAACCAGGTACCTCTACATGGGTAAGCATCTGTCTACATGGCAAAGTAGAATTTCAGGTGATAAACAGTAAGAGGAGACAATGTGTACTAAATACCTTTCTTAGAAGAAGGAAAAAACAGATAACTGAGCTGAGATGTTTAAGCTACAAATCTCTAACTCACTAGCAATAGTTATTCGTAATATATACTGCCATTAACAGCTAGCTTTTATGGATGAGATCTCAGGTATCAAAGCCTAAAATCTCCAGATATCACACAAAGAATTAGGAAACCAGTTCTGGTTAGTCAAAGCAGAACCACATATTCTCAAACAACTGACAGCAAGTCAGCAGTCTTTTCTCCTGACGTCTTTTTGTAACAAACTTTATTGCAAGGAGTAGAATTTTCAGTGCTTACTTCTGACGACTCAAAATAGGACTTGAAAAGGTGAAGTCAATACAATGCTGCAGGAGCTAACTCCCTAGGTAATATAAGATGATGCATGTGTGAGTAAGAAGAAACAGAAACTCCATCTTTGTAGAAAGTAAGAAATGGGAGATCACATTATTATAATGCGTAATTCATATTCTTACCTTTTTTTGAATACCTTTAATACTGTGCCAATAACAAGTGCTAGATTTTATAGTGTGGTAAAATAACACGGGTAGGGAAGGTAGGCAAAGCAGTTCTATTGCTGGAACTGGAGCTTGCTGGCAACGCTGTGAAATGAGGTGTGATGTAAAGGTCACATCCTTGGCAGTCCAGCACCTACCTGCCAACTGCATTAATGCCATCACAACGTCATCACCCAAAGTCATTCAGGTCTATCACAATTGTAAAGTGCTCCTCCTTCCTGCTATGCTACAGCACAGGGAATGGTTTGACACAGAAGAGGTCAGACTCATGGATCAGTGTGAACTACTCTCCTGCACTCCATGTAGTCACTAACTTGTGTGCCTTCAAACCAAAATGAACTTGAAATGCTATCTCTGCGCAAGTCAGGTTTGAAAGGATAACATGAAGTCAGTTTGCCCCGCGTGCTAAAATGCAGAAGAGTTCGGCTCCTGCTGTCTCACATTCCTCTGTGCTGCTCTCCACACTAGATGATGTGGTGACAGACACGAAGGGATGAAATCACATCGCTATCTCTTTAAAATTGCCAAAAAAAGTGATTTCTCACCATATGGGATCTGTAACAGCCCTGAAGTGTTTCAGCCCTCTTGCATTTGATTGCTTTCTCCCTTCCTCAGTGTGACACAGCCACCACCCCAAATCCACCACCTCAGCAGTTTCACAGTGATACTCATCCAAACGAGCTTTATCTACTCTGACACGTAAATTAAAAGCTACGTTAATAACACCACATATCTAGATGATATAAAAAACAGATGTATACACATGTTTAATGTTAGTACTGGCAAAGCCTGACACAGGAATTGTCTGGAAGCCTTATCTGAAAATGACTGTCCCAGCAGCCCAATGCTGGGCTCCAGCATTACCAGCCCAGGCTGCAACCTCTTCTAAGCAAAGCACAGCCCTGAAGTGCCTTGAAGGCTGCTATCTTCACAAGACTCCTTTCCCCCTTCTTTCCTCCTCAAAGAGACCTTCACCATCCTACAGCAGTGTCCTTCACACACTTTGGGAGCTTAATACTCCCATCTCCAAAAAATTGCTTTATATTGGATAACAAACCCTATTTTGCCATTTCCTGTGCCTTAATCCACTCTGATGCTTTAACTACGATGTATTTCTCCCTGCAGATTAGAAAATTATCCCAACATTTTCTTCTACTGGAGAAATCTAGAATAGCACCAGGTCATCCGCAGGGCTCTTGTCCTTCAAAGTCACCTTGGCATAAGCAGCATTTCTATCAACTTGCATCCATAATGCTGACTCAGTCACAGTGCATCAGAACAACTCGTTGCCTTTAGCTGTTCATCAAAGATACCTACTGCAGAAGAGAGTGCAAAAGGATCTGTTTTCACAGCCCAGTTGTCTCCTTAACAGCAACGCAGCAGGACCAGAACGATTGCACTCATGGAGGCTCACAACATAGTGGGGAACTGATTCCAAAATCAAGCACATTGCCCACTAAGAATAGCACCTAGTGATTCTATTGGCTGCAAAGCCTGTAACTTCTCATTTCTTGCATTACATCAGAATGACTTGCTCTAAGCCTGTCATGCAAAAATCTGGTACCCACTTCATCACCAGTGAGTTTACCAAAGGTTAGCTCTCCACTGAATTGGTAACGCTGGAAAACTGGAAAGAGAACAGCAACAAAGAAAAATGGGTTAAAGGACAGGGCAGCAAACAAAAATGTTGTCCGCATCAATACTAACTGGCAAGTTAACTTTCTGAGGTCAGCAGTACTACCATTACACACACTCATATTTGTAAGTGATTTGCTGAACTGGAGTGCTCGTACTTCTTCTCTTGGTACGAAGTCAATCATTGCAAACTGGTTTTGAAGAAGACCTATTTGCCTATGTCTTATATTTTTCCAAACACAAACTGCCTGAACTTCACTGCTCATAAAACTAAAAGAAGTGTAAAGATTTTTTGTACTTAGCCCTCAGTTTCTCTCCTTCACTTCTGGATACACAGACCAGACCTCTCCTAATGCAAAGCCACTATTTATTATTGTCCCGAAACACACGCATTCAGGCATTCCCTAATTGTGAAGGCCAAACCCACCAGTGATTAAGCCTAGAAGTGGAAAACGAGGAGTCGTTGGAGGTTTTCTTAATGTATGTGTTCAGTTAGTCATCTTTTCCTGCTACTTATTTTTCATGGCAAGCTCTGAATTTTCACCTGGGGTTCATCAAAGACGTGTTCAGTTTTGTGTGTACAAAGTGGAAGAGAAGATGATGAGGTTATTCAGCTAACTGCACATGCTCCGGAGATAGCTCCTGGGGTGGTCTGTTTAGGTCCAAAAAATTTCTTGAAGGAATAACAGCACCATTAAAACTATCCCGAACCGGCTCCTCCCTTGCAGAGTCTGATCACGAAAGCTACAGCTGCGATGGGAAGGGATGAATTTCTCACCAGGTCAAGGCTGAGGCATGCTGGCTTAGGCAGCACCTGAAGGCAGTCTGTGCTGCAGCTTTCCCATGCTGTGCTTATTCTCAGGGTAAACAGAAGACTTCAGTCTCCGTGGCTGTCAATCTAGCACCTTTAACGAGCAAGAAGTTCATTTTATTAAAGGAGGAAAAACGTAGATTTCCATCACTCCTTATAAAAGGGCTAGAAAATGTCAAACATGTAGGTAAAAGTAATATTTCAAGAACGGCTCAAGCCTAAACTCCCTTTCCCCTCGCACCTGCATGGTGATGAACATGTGCTGTATGTCTCTGTACTGGCTCAGTACTCAACATTTGAACTGGACCTACTCCAGCTTTTGAATAAATATCTCTTTTGGGGGAGAGGGAATTACATTCCTTAGTCAAAATACAGTTTTTCTTCTCTTAAATTTTGAAAGAAAAAATGTGTACTTGTGAAACATTAGGAACCAGTCATGAGAAGAACTGAAATGCTGTCCAGCTCCAGGCTCGGCAGAGAGCCCTGCTGCTCCAGAGGTGCATCCATGACCTCCAGCCCAGCCCCACGCCCAACCGAGCCCAGGGGGCCCGCAGGAACAACGCCGTTCCTGGGCTGCTCTTCCTAAGGACAGCTGACTTACAGTGGGTGCAGATCTGGGGAACTACATGAGGCACTATTGGAGGGATGCAACACTACGATCAAGATGGCAACACCATCACGTTCCAATCCCCTGCCATAGGCAGGGCCACCAACCTCCACCTTTAATACCAGCCCAAGTTGTCCAGCGCCCCATCCAACGTGGCCTCAAACACCTCCAGGGATGGAGCATCCACAGCCTCTCTGGGCAGCTGTTCCAGCACCTCGCCACTCTCACTGTGAAGAAATTCTTCCTGACATCCAACCTAAACCTTCCCTCCTTCAGCTCAAAACCAGCCCCCTATCGACATCTACCCTTGTAAAAAGCTGATTCCCCTTCCAAACAGATGTTTCAGTGACACTTGTACTGACGGCTCCTTAAGCAAGGTTACACAGTAATAACGGATAACATAATAACGTAATAATATATCTAACGTATAATAGAATAACGTGATAATGTATTAATTACGAGACATGATACCACCTCATCTTCTGTGCCACGTGCAGGAGCACAGATTGAGTAACCCATAGGGTGATCTACAGACAGCTACCTCCTACCTGTGCTCATGTTGGGTCAGCAGGATGTCAGCCCCAATGTAAGCACCGTTCTCAGGATGTTCTTAGTGGAATCAAACCCCAGTTCCAAACAGTTTCATGCTCTCAAGGAAAAACACAGACTGAGTTCAGGTGGGTTTTACCTTTACCTTCACACGAGCTCCCACCAGCCTGAAGTGCTTGGGGTCGGCAACACCACAGCATGGGCTGCTCCACCATGTTGGTAGGATTGGGTTGGGGATGACAAGAGCAACTTTACATTTTAAAGAACTCTTTGGAACCCACACTTTAGGTATGCGCTATAAACAACCCATGGAATTAACATATCGGAGAACAAAGAGACCTGTGAAAAAGCATAATGAAGGAAGCTGAACAGAAAAGAAGAAAGGAACAGATGTCAGATTACACTTGAAGCAAAGTTACTAGTTTATTTTCCCACTGATTTCAATATCTGAAGTATACGTTTCTGCCAAGGCAAACAGGTGATTAAAATATGTTTAAAAGCCCAGCAAGCAAAGGGCTACCCTTGTGTTTGCTCTACATTTGTAAGCCATTGCAAAAGTTATAGCACATCCACAGCGTAGCAATAATAATATTAATTTTAGAAAGGCCGACTGTTTAATTGCAATTAACTGTGGCCTTACAAAAGGGAAGAGGCACTCTCTGGAGCATTCATAAGCCTCATTTATCCTGCAAGGACAGCGAGATGAACCTGGCATGAAATATTAAGATCACAATTGCTATTGGCAAGCCATCTGACGGGAAGCCGTTAGCTTGAAAGAGCAAGGATTATACAAAGGAGCAAAGAGTAAAAACACAGCGGTGAATCAGCTCCACAGAATGCCCTTTCATTGCAGAGCATCGGGAGCAGGCGGGTCCTCAGCAGCCGGGTGGGCAGGATGCTGAACGCCGGAGGTGCCAGGAGGTGCCAGGCTGGGGACAGGAGCCACTGGGGCTCCCCAGGATGGGAGGGTGAGCAGGAGCAGCCTCCTTTTATTGCAGGCACACCGCGCTGCTTATGAGCTGAACCGGTGCCATCTTCAGCTAATTAAGGTTCCTGCCCCAACCGCTCCTGCTGGAAAGCTACTCCAGCGTCTGCCTCACCGCTTCCCCGCTTTGAAACTTCAATCTACTGACGGCCCGTTTAGACAAATTTAATTTTGCATCAGCATTAATCTCTGCCTCAGATCCATTCCCTCCCTTCCTGGCGTTCATCAGGATAAACCTTTGATTCATACAGAGCTGCCACGCCAGCTGTAGTAAGCACTTGGTTTGACTGTGCAGACCCCACCTGAGTCTCAGCGAGGAGCCCATCCATTTCAGTGACAATATTCAGAGGCAGAAACCAAAGTGGCACACAGAATCCCCAACAAAGTCTTCCCAGGGTCTTTTGCATCCACACTGAAGGCTCCTCAGCTCTACTGACACCACCCACCCGATAAACCCAAGGACTTCGGCTGAATTTCTACCTGCATTCCCACACTGATATTTTCATCAGCACACTCCGGTCTCTCTTTTGCTTTCTGCATGTTACAAAATGGAAATGCACAGAATCTTGCCCACAAAACTCCTATTTACCTGGAACAATGAGCAAAGCAGAAGAAAAGGTTTCTCAAGAAACCCAACTGTGAGATATAAAACCTTGTTTCAAAAGGACAGAACTTGGGCTGGACCAAGAAATTCAGTCAAGGAGCACCAACGTACGTGGTGGGCACAAATGGGATTTAGGGCTTAGAAAAAAGAGAATCGGGACGGACACTCAAGGGAACAGCAAGAACGGAACAGAGGGAGCACACTGCTAAAGGGGGATGTATGAGGTGGGCTGCACTGGGGCACAACAGCAGCAGATGAAGGAAAACAAAAAGCCAGAGTTGTAATTTTGATGCTGGGAAAGGAAATGTGCAACCCTGAGAAGGCTGCCTGGCCAAGAAATCACAGCACATGCACGCACTGCACTGCTCACCAGGGGCTCTCCTGCCCCACTCCCCCGTTCTCCCCCCCAGAGAGCCGTGATGGAGCTGGCTGGGAGAGGCAGCCATGGACAGAAGATCCACCTCCAGAAAGACACTCCAAGTACGTGTTTGTGTGTTCTGTCGTGCAACGTGTTCATGCAACAACTGCACACAATGTGAGGCCTTTGAGTGTGAGTTTATAGCAGTTTGGACAACTGCTTTTCCCTGGGTCCCTCAGGGTTATTTTTCCAGTTTGGGGGATGCTTTTCTGTTTATTCTTTCTTCTCTCCCCTCTTCAGGTGCAATACAGAATTTCTTCACATAACGGCAGATAGTAACAGCCAGTGTTTGCAATGAACCTTCCAACTGTTCTCCAGGATTTGATCAACACATTTGAAAGCACTAAATCTCACAACCACACCATGTAAGTCAATCTGAGCACATGTCCATGGCCCCAGTTTCCAGTGTGGCATGCTGCAGGCAAGTTCATCAGCCTCAAATCTGCACTGGATTCTGGGGGAGCCAGACGTCCCCTGTGTTGTGCCTAAGTGAATTTATGCTCTAGCATAAGAAAGATGAATGGATCAGCTGCTCACATAGTTGGGCGAAGAAGCTAAACGGAAATCTTGACTAGCAAAGAGGAACAAAAACACAAAGGAAAAATGGGTGATCCAATTGCTAGAAAGAGACAAAACTCATTTCTGCTCAAAAAGGAAAAAATCCTTGGATTTTAACTGAGACAGAAGTTCTTTAGGACGGGGAGTTTCCACTGGGGAATGCCAAAACTGCACAGTAAAAACATCACCCAGAGATGGTCCAATACTGAAACACCACATTGCCCCACGGGGCTGCTGACCACAACTCAACACCCCAACCATCTTTTGCCCCCATACTCAGCCTTCTCACCCCCCTCTGCAGCCAGCCAGCTCCAGCCAGGGCATCCCAGGAGCTCCGGCCTCAGCAGCTGATGCGGAGCCAGAGCTGGTAACTGTGGCTGAGCCAGACACGTTGGAGCCGTGGCTCCCAAGCCTCACAGTCTCCTGGCTTGCCTTCAGCCCACCTGGCAGATTAAAGGGCAGCCCGGAGCCTACAAACATTGCTCGCAGGGCTGGGTCTTGCAGGAAGCCCCAGGCAGCATGCCCAGAGCGAGGGCCCCACTGCTCTCACTGAGAACTTTGAGGGTTTGGCTCCCAACGCAGCCCAGAACAAACCCGCAGCCTCCCGGTGCCACAGCTCTCTGCAAGCAGCACTCGTATCACTGCACACAGCTCAAGCTTTAATCCTTTAAAAACACAAACAGGTGAAAGGGGGGAAAATGGAACAAACTGTTCCTAGTTTTATGGGTTACAGTGAGTTCCTCCGTTTGTATTCGTACCCCTGCGGCCCTCATGGAGCCACACTCTGCAGCACGGCTGAGGCACTGCCTGCTGCACAGCTCCTGCACTCACCTGCCACAGCCATCACGTGCCAGCAAAGGACACACTCAGCCAGCAAAGAGGCTGCAGCATTGCCCCAAGAGGTCTTCCCTTGGCTTGGATGCTGGGTTTGGGCAGTTCCACTGCAGTCCTAGTAGCTCCACCAACACAACCCATCCTCTCTGGCTTTCTTTTTCCATCAATCCCCAGAGCACTGTACACGGTGCATGCAGATCTGTGATGTATTTCCCTTCCATTCACTGTCCCTTATAATATTTACAGGAGAACACAAACCACAGTGACCAGGACAGACCCAGGCCCCCTCCCAGCACTTCTGCTCAAAGGAATGGGGAAATACAATTTCAAACCCATCTCAGGGTTCACAAATGTGATTTGACAGCCTCTGACACAAGGTAGGGAGAATGCAGATGGAAAAAAAAAAGGTAAATACCATCGCCCCGAGCAATATCCCACAGACTCCCAAGTTAAGATGCTGTTCCCGATTCCTATTAGTTCGTCCCAGGTGCCTGCTCCCTCCTCTCCCAATGCCTGTGCAGGCTTTGCTCTGCTTCCTCCCCTCCCTTCCCTGGCTTCACTTCTTGCTTCAAGGACGAAACGTGCCCCATTGCAGTGCTGCTGGCTGGCTGAACCCCAACATGGGGACACTGTGGGTCCCACGTGGGAGCTGAGCCCCATTTTGTGCCCCGATGTAGTGGGAGGAAACGCAGCTCAGGCAGGGGCTGTCCTCACCTCCCGTGCTCTGTAAGCCAACCGCTGACGGATCCCAAATGCACTGCAGGGAAAGTGTTAAATAACAGATTCTTTTACATGCACAATGCTTGTCTCAATGAAATCACATCAGTGTTTTTTTTCCTCCAAATTCAGGCCCACCAACAGGCCTGCTTCTTTTCCTAAGAGCCGAGCAACATTCTTGAATAACAGTTTAATATCTCAAGAGGTGTAAATCACCATATTCTATCTTATTAGAAACATTTGAAAGAGGGTGAGCGCTTTCAAAGCCATAAACTTCAGATTCCAAACGTGTTCCCAAAGCTGCAGTGAATCCACATTCCTGGCTTAAACTGGTTTTAATTTGCAGTCCTTTCGAAGCACAAATGCAAAAACCTAAGTGTTACATCGACTTGAACAATAACAAACTAGGTGGAAAAACTGTCCACGATGGACTGAAAATGGAATCCCTGCCATGCCCAAAGGCTCGCAGTGGGCTCTGTTGGTGAGAGCAGCCTGCAGCTCCCATTGCACGGCTGCGCCAGGCGCTGTTTGCACTCATAAGCCCAATAAACTACAGCACCAACCCTCTGCCTGCTGCAGAAGGCTGAAAATCCCCAAACGCTGCAATGAGAGCAGCAGAATGCAAAGCACATGGTGGTTAGAGAAGAAAAAACGCGGCCGCATCCTTTGTGAATACAATGAGGTCACGATGAGATAAAGGCGTACCTGGAAGCTGGGCTGGGCGGGCACATGCCCTTAGTGCTGGGGCACGCACTTGTGATTTCACAGCAGAGCAAGCCTTTAATTAAAGATGGTCCCGTTATCTCTAACCGCAATCGCTGTCCCAGCAATCAGATGGGAGCGAGTGCTGCTGCACATCTCCCCTAGGAAATCCTGGCGCCAGCACTCCAAGGCAGCTACGGGAAAGGCAGTTTTCAACTGTGCATTAAATGAACGTTCCCACAAAAATCCGTGCTCAAAGGTGTGCGTACGGAGCAGATAAAGGCGCTCGCTGATGCAAGCCTACGTGTGCTTGCAAAGGCCTCATTAAAACACTTGGTGCTCTGTGAAAATTCTCAGGGCACAACAACTGCAGAGAAACATGAGCGCTGGGAACTGAGGAGTGGATGTGAAAATCGGAGCCCGTTGGAAATCATTTTCTTCCCAGGTAAAATCCTTAACGATGGAAATTTTTCCAGAAGTCTTTTGAGTCTTTGCCTTGAATATCAAATCAAAGCAACACGCTGGTAAGGCAAGGTGGAAAACACGGCTTCGAAACGTACCGCTTCCTAGAAAAAAGTTTGCATTAATAGATTTCTTTTGTTCTTCCCCAACCGAATGCAACGCCCCAACCAAGCTTAGTTGCAAGGCATCTGGAATTTACAGTATTTTCCTAGCACAGAGGAGATGGCTTGCTGCTTTGTATTCAGAGAAAGCACCTTTTGTCAGCAGCTGGGGAATGGCTGAACAAAGAGCAGCAGAATAAGCATCATTTAATCACTGAGAAGCAGCCTTCCTTCGCCCTAATCCACTGTCAGGAGAAAATGCTGCATTACTGAAAGCCTATTAGCCACAATACGGCATTACACGGAAACACAGGGCACATCCAGAAGGTTTACTTCAAAGCACCAAGCGTTCCAGAAATATCATTAACCTCAAGTATGAGCACATTGCTGCTGAGCAAATTGATCTCAACCCTTTAAGTCCACAAGGCATAAACCATTCATCTGATGAGCAACCTGCTCTCACCTGCCGGGCCAACACCGCATCACCTCCTGCAGCCTCTGCTGCTCTGGGCTTTGGTGTTTCCCCACCAGAAGTCTCATTTCAACACGTTGAGTGTATCAGATAGAAAGCAAACCGCAGGCGTTTTGTAACGAACTTCCCAGGGGTGCTCACTGGTTTATCTGGTCTCTCGTATAGGAAACGATTAAGCAAAATGTGGCCCTGTGAAGGAGCTGCGGGTGCTGATGGCGATTCACAACCATGCCCTGCGTACACATACATCACACACAAACTATAATGACCTCCCACTGCCCAGCGATCACCAAGAGGGAAGAACTATGAGAAAAGCATCTCAATGAGCTTCGTAGCCATCCCTGCCCAACAAGTTGGAACGAGGACAAAGTATGCCATGACCCGGCAGATATCACCCCAGAATGAACAAGGACTCACCCTCCTACTTCTCTCTACAATCCTATATAAATACCTGACGGAACAGTAAGTTCTATAAATCCTGGTTTTTATCCATGTACGCAAATGTAAGTAATTTGAAATAGTAACCACTCGAATGGTACAAAACAAAGCGCTTAGCTGGAGCTGGTATGAAAGAAAACCCTTAAATGCAGTAACAGGGGAAAAAACGTGCATGCCACAGGTGTTCCTGTAATAACAGCCCCTCAGGCTGCCATGTCTGTAGGTCACAGAAGGGGACAGAGGTCAGATGGGGTCACTACCTTGATGTGAGACCTCCAGAAGAAAGGCAAACCTGCAGCTGGCAAAGAGGGGCAGCCCCAGCCCTGCTCAGCCACCGCTCCTGCGGGCAGCACAGAAGCCAGCAGCAGCGGTGTAACTTACTGTGGTTTTCTCTGTGCTGCTCACCAGGAGACAGGTCTTAACCACTTGTGGTTAATGGAAAAAAAAAAAGGAGAGAGGAGAGTGTTATTAACTGCAGTGAAACGGAGCGGTTCGTTTAAAAAACAACCCCAACTCAAAAAGCAACCAGCTAAGCAGAACAAACAGAAACACAAAACCCAAGAGATCCTCAGGAAAAACTGCTATGAGAAAAGAGCCCAAACAAGCAAAACCACTTCAGGAAATGGACATAGAAACAAGTTGCTGCAAGGTGAGAGCTAAGTGTTGGCACCCCTACCCTGCAGCTCCCCCAGATCCGAGCTTCTGTGCCTCACCTCCCTGGGGAGCTCTGAACACACAGGAATGGAATCAAAGCATTTGTTACCTGCCACACAGCCCTCTTAGGGCAAAGGAAGGTCTGACTGCATCATCACAGAGGTGGACAGTACCCTGACTTGGAGGGGACCCACAAGGGGCGCCAAGCCCAGCCCCCACACAGCAGCACCCAACCCCAGCACCATGGTAGAGTGATGTCCCAGCACTCCAGCCAGGTACACAGGTGTGCACCACAAAGGCCGGCACTGCTCCGGAGCACAGGGTGTAAATCAGTGGATGCTGTGTCAAATCAGCACTGCAGCTGATCTACAAGATACTGAGCCCCACACCTGCACTGCTGAGAGCAGGAGCGAGCCCTCAGCACATGCATACTTTTTCCTCTCCATTCATCTTTCAGATTTCTTCTTGTCACTGACAAAACCTATTTCCTCCGTGGGCCTCACAGAAAAGAAAAGGAATCATATGGAAATGACTTGATAAATTGTTCGTTACTCACGGCCTCATTAAAGCCCACTAAAATGCAGCGTGAGTCTTCCTGCTGACCCACCAGACTTTGGGTCAAGCTTTTGAGTGCTTCATTCCAGCCCTGGCATTCAGAGCGGCAGCACCTCCAGGATGAAACACCAACTTTCTGACGTTCCACAGAATCTCGGTTTAAAAGTTGAGAGTAAGCAAAATTGAGCACAAAAGCAGTAAGGAGAGCATCGGTTTGGTTCTAGATGAAAAGAAGCACATAGAAATCTATGAAGGCCGTGATAGCTAAAAGTTGGACTCAGGGCAGGATTATCAGCTGGCCTCTGCCTCTCGCTTTAATGGCATTTGCTGTACCTGCCTGGAGCTCAAATCCATGCCTGCACTACATGAGCTCCGTGCACTCACTGCATTTCTTTATGCGTGGTTACATGTAACAGCTTTCTTCAGGCTATCGGGGTGATCTTTACAGCATATTTCACTAATAACTGCACAGACAGGAACAAAACAAGGGATTATTAACTTACAAAGAAATTAGAAACGTCTCTCCCTTAAGCAGGGGGTGCTTTCTGTTATTATTTTTCTCACTACTTCTACACAAGGAAGGAAAAACACAGAAAGCACTCGACCTGCCTCAGCACCGCACTGAAGATGATGAAAATTACCCAGCTCTTCTCAGCCTGCTCTCCAAAGCTGTGTGCAGCCAGGTGTGAATGGCTGGAGGCCACAAAGGTTCACCGATTTACATCTAAAGAACATGTGGCTCTATCAAAGCAAATGCTGTTTCAGAACACAAGAATTACCTGAACAAAAGCGACAGAAGTTAAAATCAATTACCACTGTCTGTGTACCACCCAGCCAAAAACTCCTTCACATACCGAAACATCACATTGCTCATCCCAGGAGAAAAATGATTCCCTCCAGCTACCATGGGTTGCCCTGAGTCTCGCAGTCAAACACTGAATTATTGCAGCTCTTCCCTGCTCGCATATCGCAGCTTTCAGAATGAAATCAGTCCTGAGTAGGAATGTGTTTTTGTGCTTCTACTTCAAAATTATCAGGACCAAATCACAGAATCACAGAATGGCCTGAGTTGCAAAGGCCCACAATACTCATCCAGCTCCAACTCCCTGCTGTGTGCAGGTCACCAACCAGCAGCCCAGGCTGCCCAGAGCCACATCCAGCCTGGCCTTGAATGCCTGCAGGGATGGGGCATCCACAGCCTCCTTGGGCAACCTGTTCCAGTGCGTCACCACCTCTGGGTGAAAAACTTCCTCGTAGAATCACAGAAATGGGAACGTTAGCCTTTATAATGTTGTTGACGTTACAGCACTACCAAACAAAGGCTCTTGGTAAATAAAGGCTTACAAGAGTCTGCACAGAGGCCGTGGTGAGAGCAGAGCAGACCTGGAGCCGCTGCAGCCTCTGACAGAGAGCAGCGTGTGAGCTCAAGAAGGAAAAACAAACCCCCCAAACCCCAGATTTTGGCAGGAAAGAGAAATCTGCCTTCACATCAGGGGGATGGGAGGTGTAAGAGCTGGAATCTTTTACTTTTTCAATGCTATCTCCAGTTTAGTGCCAACTGTAATCACTCTGAGTTGCATGGGACAACTTAAAATAATCATTTCCAAACAAGCTAAAATAAAAGTCTCATCCGAAGTGCAGAAAACAGACCAAAGCTGTTCTAGGCTCCCATCCACGCAGGTTCTCTGCAAGCCCCCAGCTCGCTGCTGATGGCTTTTTTGTTACATTTGTGAGAATAGGATCTCTAAGGAGAGCTGGAGCACAGCCCTCCATCAGCTGGCTGCACAGCACAGCCCTGCCTTCTGCTCCAGCCAACAGCACATGTTTGGGGCCAGATTCATTCATTTTTTGTGGAAAAAAAATAAAACAACAAAAAAACCTGATGAAAGATCATTCTTATGTTACATGGGCTTGGTAAGCATAAAGTTGATGTGATATTAATATCCATTATAGAGGAGTCAAAGAAAAAAAAAAACAACTTCACATGTAACTTTCATTTCTGTTTCCAAAGGTTGCAAAATCCCCCATCTGCAAGCAAGGACAAACAACCCCCCAACCCCTCCCCAGCACTCAGCCCATGTTGATGTCCGTCCCACGGCACCCTGTTATATCTCCAGCAGGACTGCATGGCTAAAGCACGGCTGTGCTGCCGTGATGTGAGAGCTGCAGCTCCTGCAGCAATTCCTGGAAAACAGAAACGGGGAACGTGCTTCAGGGAAGCCACTAAGGACAAAGAGAAAAGCAGCTGACAAAGCAGGACAGTTGGGAAAACTTAATAGTAATCATTTTCATAGCTTTTGCTATTGTTTAGATAATATTTTTATGGCGTGACATTGAAAAGACAATGTGAATAGGAGACCGTTATCCTTCGGGCATAAAAAGGATATGTTTGGAAGTGTCCATGCAGGGCTTCTGCTCAATTCCTTCTTGTTAACGCTGCTCCCCACCCTTCTGGTTGGCAAAAATACCGCGGGGTGGGTTCAGGAGAGCAAGTGAAAGCTGTGGATGCTACGCTGTACTGGACTGAAAATCAGGCTGAGTGCTATTTCTGTCCTGCAACTGCACTGTGTGATTTTGAATGTGATTTCCACACACCTCTATTTCTTTGACCAGAGGATTTCACGCAAAGTTCAAAGCGCTTTGAAATCGGCAGGTAAAGGGAGCATCGTAATGCAGATTCTATTATTACTTCCAACGTGGCTCACTGCCATTTATGGAAGAGAAATTGAAAGAAATTGATACAGCAATGCCTTCTGTCTCAGCCTTCACCCCACACAGCTAATCCACCACTTACTGTAGCCAGTGCAAAGACCCTTACTGCCTTGAATAGGCTTTGGCTCACATTCCTGCTCAAGAAGATAGTGTAAGTGCAAACCATCTGCCCTGAGAGCTGAGCTTTTGCTGTTCCAGCTGCCTTTGAACCTCAGAGGGCTGCAAGAAAGACAAAGAAGTGGCTGCAGGTACAGCCTGCCAGATTTGCCCTTGGCTTGCCAGGCAGCACTCACACAGTTCGCTGTTTACAGGACACGGTTTAAGGTGACTGAAGGATAGATAACGTACCAAAGCCACACTGGTCGCTGTGCAATAAAGGTGCTCAGCCCAGCCACGTGTGGAACAGATCTGCTCTGTGGGCAAACCCATCTCAAAACATGACAACGAAATTCTGTACAAATACCTCAAAAATACCGCCAAAAGGAGACAGCAGAAGCAAACTGGACACAGAGCAGAGTTTACTTTCTGTAGCTATTTCATTAGGAGGCAACTGAGAGCAACTACAAGGCAGGACAACCCAGCAAAGAGCCAAAACCAAACTACTGCGATGATCTGGTTTTCTCCAAGCACTCCCAGTGTGCTCAGTGCGTTTCCACCTTTCTTGCAGAGACTACAAAGAGCTGAAGCCCAAGTTTTGTGGGAGTTGATGAGCATAGCTGTTCTAAAGCTTAAAAACGAGAACAAGCTGCTGTTCAGAAAGTAAATTATTTACAATAGTTCAAACAATTGGGATCAACCAGTTTAGTTAAAAATAATTTTAAAAAAAGGATATTTGATTTTTCTTGGATCTGTTTTGGAACCCATTTCTACCTTATTTTTCTTGGTAACACAATTTCATGCTACGCAAAGGCATCAAATGATGAAAAGCGTTCGTTTCTTTCTAGTTCTTAAGTAAAACCAGCAATGTTAAACAGGTCAGATATAATAAATACAGCTATTTCAAGGGAAAGAAAAACGCTTTCCGGTCCTAACGTTGAGTGACAAGAGAAAATTTTTACCAGCTTGCAACTCCAGTTTATTAAAAGTGTTCAATTTTCCTTAATTGGATATATATGTATTTGCTATATTGGGTTTCTTTGTTGCATTTTTCAAATTAATCATATAGCAGCGAAGCAACGTTTTAAAGTGAGTAGATGTCCCAGACACCTTTAAAAGCCCTGTTCCATGGCAGCCACAGTCTCCCAGACCATATTTTTACATTTCTGATACTTGGATTACCCCGGCAAGAAGGCGATAGTCCTTGAATAGAGCTTTTTGTTCAGCCTTCTAATAGCTTCCAGCGCTTGCCCCAGCCCACAAGATACATACCAAATTCAGTTAGACATCCCAGCCAGACGTGAAGAATTTCTCTGTCAGATCCAGTAAATGCCACCCGTTTAACGCTAGGGCTTCTCCAGGGCAGGGAGGGGACAGCAAGGCAGCAGTAGAGCTGCACAGCAGCCCAAGGACACACGGAGCTTCATTAAAGGCAGTTAACGAATGGGGCTACTAGCATCTGCAACCCCACAAATGCTCCTCTTTCAGATATAAAAATAAATGAAAGTCACCCATCCCTAGCTGCATCCAACCCTATATCATCTGCTATGAGATCAGCACCGAATCACAGAACGGCCTGTGTTGCAAAGGCCCACAGTGCTCATCCAGCTCCAACCCCCTGCTGTGTGCAGGTCACCAACCAGCAGCCCAGGCTGCCCAGAGCCACATCCAGCCTGGCCTTGAATGCCTGCAGGGATGGGGCATCCACAGCCTCCTTGGGCAACCTGTTCCAGTGCGTCACCACACTCAGGGTGAAAAACTTCCTCGTAGAAATACAGAAACACAAGTATTTTTTAAGTTAAGCTCTCTGTGTAATATTACCTGAACCAAAACCCACCATGTATCCCCAAATGAAGATACCAAAGGGCTGTTCCACATTTGGAAGTAATCGCCCTGTGCCAGCCTTCAGGAGGGGCCCACAGAGATATCTTTGTGAAGTGGAAAAAAAAATGAGTTCTTCATTTATAGATGACAATTAAACCAAATTGGATTGACTTTTTTCTCCTGTTTTTTTGTTGTTTTTTGTTTTTTGTTTTTTTTTTTGTGTGTGTGTGTTTTTTTTTTGGAAGACTTTAAAATGAACTATAAGTCAGAAGATCTGCCAAGGCTCCCTTCCCTAATTAAACACATATCTCGTATTAAAAACCTTTTTAGTCCAGCTGCTGAGAGCCTGGGGAATTGCAGAGATGCATGGTTTGTGGGAAACATTGTGTTCCTTCTTGAATTCCTCAGCACTCACAAAAAAACAGCATGCGAACACTTTCCATAAATATAAACTGTGTTTTGTAATTAAACTACTGCCACTTCTAGAGAATGAGTTAGCAAACCAAACGAAAGTTTAGACTAATATTTTCAGTTAAAGTAGCTGATTTTAAAGGAAACGCATGAAGTTCACACACCTTGAGTAACAGGTCCATGGAAATAACTACGACACCAATTCTACATGAGACAAGGCATCGCTGCTGTAAGACTACAACTGACCAGAAGTGCAGGTACCGACCAAGCGGTATCCACCAGCAAAAACAAGGGTAGCCCAGTGTCCTTTAGCAAACCCTTTAGAAAGGTACAATTCTACTTCAGAAGCAAACTTAGTGTCCATAAGTCAGAGCCGTGTCAGAGCAGGAAGGGCAAGTTCCTTGTGGAAATCTTGTAAGAGTTTCAGGAGGTTTATCAGGACATTAGATATGTTTTATATGTATTAGATATGGAGGTTGGTGGCCCCGGATGCAGCAGGGGGGGTTGGAGCTTGGTGGTTCTTGAGATCCCTTCCAACCTAAGCCATTCTATGACTCTATGATTCCATGAACAAGTGTTTGGTCTTTAATTATGTCCATCAGACTGAAAACGTGCATGAAAATGATTATGGGAAAAACTGTTTTATAAATATCAGGCTAACTTTCTACAAAAAGAACACCAGAGCTCTGTGGGTATCACACACACAGGCTTGGAAACACAAAACCATGGAGAAATATCAGAGCCTTTATCCCATGCAAACAGCTCTTCCTTTAAACACCCCAGCTGCTGTCAGCCCCAAACACAGAACTGGCACCTCATCACACGTGGGGACTGCATCACCTCCCCGGCTCCACAGACAACCAACACACATCTCAGCAGAGCCCCAATTTCACACTGACAGGGTCTGATGTACCCCTTCCCACATTGGGTAGCTCTGCATGACCCAAAGGCTCTGTCACAGAGCCCTCCCAATGGAACGGTGATGCCAAGACAACGCAGTGAAGGCTGATGGAAAGCAACTCACGCACGTGCTGCTGCAACTGTTCTGCAAAGCTCAGTATTTGTTTTAAAGCCATCTCTCACTGTGAAAAATGGTTCTACCTCGCTGTTAAAAGAGAATGTCGCAGACAGTTAATCTTGAGCATTTATTTTATATCATCCAAACCAAAATATTGATACATCTGGACAAACTCAGTTGAAGAAAAGAGCACCGTTCCCAAAGCATTCATGAGCACAACCAACAGATCATAAATCCTAACTACCCAGAACTGACCACAATTAAATAATCTGTCCAGGGAGGAGGTAGGCAGCCAGTCTGGCTAGGTTGAGGCTGCTGATAGGAACTGCAAAAAAGCTAAATTAAAAGTATCAACAGTTGGTTGGACTGGTGTCTCCTGAGTCACCGAGTTAATACAGGCTAAGCTACAACCAACGCCCAAGAGGAAGGTCAAGTATTTCCTAAATCGTTGTGCTCAGGAGACTCCCAATGTAAGGAATAGTCATTGACGGGCTCAGCTGTCGGATCAGAGCTCAGGACATGCTCTGCACAGCTCACACCTTCATGGCAAAGGGAACCTGGGGCCAGGCCAGCCCTGGCATTCAGCCGGTCCTGCCTCACTAGGCAGCTGCCAATGGCATAAGAGGTGATACCACATCTCCTTTACAGAGGAAATCTGTGCTGTGGACAGACAGCCACCGGGGCCCATTTAAAGCTCTCCGCTGCTACAGTCAATGCAACCAAGGACTGATTGCTACACATACTCCTTGCTCTTCACACTGTCAAGTATTTACTTTGAGTTTGTTTCTTAATCATAACTCAGACAGCTTCAAAACCACACAGGAACAAAGTTCACATTTACAGAACCCTAAAGTATTAAAATTACGTAGGCACGTAAGTAGTGTTTGATTAAATGTCTCTTGATGGTGAAACAGAGCCACGCCAGTAACACGGGACTCCAGTTTACCCTCAATGTGTCTGTAAATTACAATAATTAACTTAGACCATGACCTTGCTCTTTCCATTACAGTAGCATTTAAAAGCGAACACAAAGGGGTGTATTCAGCCAGGTATATCTTCACTTTTAAGACAACACTTCTTTGCACTAAGTAATAAGATCTCATTGCTGCACTTCAGTTTGACCTCAAAAGAAAACTAAACAAAGATTTCTGCACCATTGTGCAAACTATAAAAAATGGAGGAGAATTCCTTCCCATCGTGACTGATTTTAAAATAAAGAGGCATTTTTCCGGCATTAAGAAAACCTGAACTCTTAAGATTCCTTTTCAAACATCTGCAGCAAGTCGCTCCACTTAAACACCAAAGCTTGGCACTAACTGGTTTCATCCATCTTCCCTTCCACACAGATGAGATGAAACAATCTACCAGTGAAGAAAAATGGCCATCAAACTGAATTAAAAGCAATCAACCTCGATGACACACAAAGGTTTGTGTAGCTGCAGCTAATGGAAGACCTAAACGTAGCTATGCTTACTTGAGCTACCTACAAGCAAACCACAGGCAGTGGTTAATAATAACACATAGCATCTGTGTAACAAAATTAACCAAGTGTTGTGAATGAAACCTCATTCTTATGAATTTCAGTTTGAATAATTTAACCCCAAAAATCCTCATTTGGACAGGTCTTCATTCGTTTTCCCTCACAAAAGAGATGCACGTCCCAGTTATCCGTTATTCTGCACATTTCCTAAGACCTCTCATTACTTTTTTCAGTACCTTCATTTTTATCTTTTTTAAAGATAAAAATCTTTAGTCTTTCCCATCAAAAGGGCATGAGACGTACATGCGCAAGAGCTGAGAGCTGAATATAAAATACAAACTATGAAGGAAAAGAAGGAAAGCATGGGTGGTAACCCAGCTCTCATCACCTTCAGTGCTGTGTGTAGCAATATCACGTGAAGAGGTTCCAAACAATGTCATGCCTCCCATTTGAAGCTCCTCTTTAAAACACTGCCCTTAGGAGCCAAGACAACAGCAGCGAAAGTCGCTCTGCGCAACATTTAATATCCTTTGTAGATATACAGATAGCTGTGACATTTCTATTAATTCGATCAATTGAATCCATTTGAAAATGAGTCACCAAATGAGCGCACGCTTAATTCTTGAGACACCTGAACTACATCTGCCTGCTGGTCCTCCTCACGGCACCGTGCTCCTGACAGGACCTATCAAATCCAGATGCTTCTGGGAACAAAACAGGTATGCATCAACACAACAAACCGTGGCTGTCCCTCACAGATCTTATCACTGCAGAATACCGACAGGAATGTGCCTCATCCCAGCGCCCGCAGGATCCTACATCTGCTCAGGAAGCTCAATGCAGCCGCTTCTGACTCCTTCCAAGCACTGAAATCCAGACAGAGCTGTAAAGATAAACAGGGCCTTGACGAGGCACTCGCTTTGATAAAATAAGATTTATTCGCAAGAATTGCTGGAGCTGCTCACAGCTTTCAGGAAGAAAATAAAGAAAAGGAAAATACATAAGCTGCCCGAGTGAGACTAATGATGATATATGCCTGACATTAAAACTACTAAAATCCGACTGTGCGTTGGTAAGTTCTGTCATATGCTTGGGAGTCTGGACCAGGGCTTGTGAGCCAGAAGCCAGCAAGTTCTGTGCTGCTTGTAACAGTAACTCCTGTCACCCTTGCCAAGTCACTGCTCCATCTCCTACGTAGTGAGGAGAGGCCAGTGCTTACCTACCAGTGGCTATATGAGCTTTGGCTGATGCCTGCAACGTGCTTTAAAACTGCAAGGTCACAATGCAGTTCTCTGAATTATTACCATTAACCAGTACTGCTCACAGGGATGTCTGCTTATGGCAAGTAGAAAAGATCTGAATGCCATGAGATTTTGCTCAGCCTATCTGACACAACCACAGTAACAAAATTCATCCATTCCTGCTGTCCTATGAACTCATTAACTTTCACGGACCCACCACGTACTTTGTTTCCTTCTGGAAAATAAATGGTAGAAGAAAATGCTGCTATACAGTGGCCTCCAGCATACTCTAAGGTCCCTTCCAACTCACACGATACTATGATACTATGATACTTGGACAGCGCTGGACAAACATCCCCTCTCTCCCTCCAGCTCAAAGTATGATTAGCTGCACCACAAGTGGCTGAACACCCTAAAAGATCACGAGTAACAGCAGCTCCCCAAATGCTGTATGAAAGAGCCCATCACGCAACCATTGGTTTGGTCCACGTGTCCCTCGCAGTAGCTGAAGGCCATAGTTAGTTCCAGTCCCAATGAACAGGGAGAACAACTACTGCCTTCCACTTTGTGGCAGCTCCTTAACATAATGGAAGAACAGTCATCGTGTCTGCCCTCTCATGTCTGTGAGTAATAAATTAAATAACAACTGTTTCATTGTTCAGTTCTCTTACTTCTGCTCACAAGTCACAGAGGTTTGGGCCAACACGGATTTGCCACTAAGAAAGCAACAGGCTGACTTCTCATGAGAGTCGTCGTCATCTTTCCCTTCCAGCACAGACACTGCTTTCCTTCAGTAACGCAACATGGCAGTCTGGAAGCACGGCACTGGAGCTGATGGATAATTGTGTGAGACCAGGAATCACAGCCAAGACACAAAGAGCAATTCTGCTGTGCACGGCAGAAAGCCCTTCACCCCAATTTCACTGCCCCCCTCCAGCAAGCCTTCCCTTCCTCCCCACTGAATGGAAAACCCCATGCCCAACATCCTCAGCAAAGGTGTAATGCTTTGAATACTTTGCAGGAAAGCTGAGTTGTACGTATTAGAGAAAGCTGCAAGCACTGTATATCTGTATATTGCTTTAATGATGCTGCAAATCACCTCAGAATTGTACTGGTTTTCCTTCATCAAATCGCAAATATTTCAGAATATTTTCCACCTCAACTGTCTTATGACTCACCTGCATGACTCCAGCAGCAGCTCAGCCTTACCTTATTTGAAAGACAAAAACCAACCAACCAAACATCCCCAACCCCCCAAAAATCTGCATCAAGCAACTCATCCAGCAGAACTGCAGGGAGGAAATGTGACGTCTCACACCTGATGCATTCCGGTGTTTTGCATGCCCTCCAGTGCCATCCACTGCACCCCTCTGAGGCTCACCGCTGTGCAGTGTGTGTGTAATGCATCCCCATGGGTACTGCTCAGGATCCCACCACTTAGAATCAAAGATTTTTAAGGTAAAACACCAGGTAGGCCAGCAAAGAGAAAAGAGGTGGCTTCTTTGCTCATCTGGATAGCAACTTGAAGGAATCACCCTTTTTCCAGAAAGCAGCTGTTTGCAAACAGGGCAAACTCCAGATTATCTCCAGCAAGTAAAAGATTCCATCAGCGAGGCCTGCAGCCAGGTATTGTCCTGCCTCCTGAACAAAGGAAACATCTGCAATTCCCAAGTAACCACAGGGAGGAATTACAAACAGAAGACAGAACTCTGCATTAAAGAATTTCCCAAATCAGATGCTGTAATAGAAGAGAGACTAACTATGGAAGGTATGAGCTGCTTTGCTCTGGAAAGACAAGCTGTAATGGGCTATGAGGTCACTGGGAGATAGCCAGCCAGCCGTGGGCATTCCAGGCTGCACAGGAGCTGTGCCCCAGCCCTGCCTGGTATGATGGCTGGTACACTCTGATGACAGCTTGGTTGTTGTTACTGTCTCTCTTCAATCACAACGCTGAGAGCAGCCAAAGGCTGCTACCTCACTTTCATTCCTTGGCAAAAGGTGCACTCTCCTAACTCACACATCTCTCACAGATTCCTGCCCACACCTATGAAACCCCAAAGACAGACTAACCCATGCGCTGTCCCACAGACTGTACTGATTAATTAATGCCAGCAAGGCAGAAGACTTTAGCTAATACCATTGTAATTACCAGACAAAAAGCAAGGCCTCAGCCTGAGCAGCCCACCAGAAAGAGACCCATGGTGTTAAAGCAACACTCCGGTACCTCCTGGCGGAGCGCAGACAATGGCCCCATTGTTCGACAGCCTCATCTCTGCTGCAGGCCACCCACATCTTCCCCACTCCGGGGAGAACTCGGAGTCTTCCAGCTCGACAGACATCCAGGCAGAGGAGAAAGCATCTTTACAAGGCTGGTTCATTTTTCTTGGACAAGAAGGGAGCTCAGCCTTCGCCTTCCAGCCAAATCCCTGAAAGGAAGGGAATGAGTTTGAAGTTCCTGAAGATGGACATGCCTCCAGCGCTCGGGCGTTTCGTATCACACAAGATTGATTTCCTCCAACTACAAGAGGCCTTGGGTAAAAACGATCCTTCACAGCCCCGTGGCCAGGAGCCAGCATTGGGCTGAATCACAAAGAACGCATCGCCTGGAGACGTCGGGGGCTTCTGACAAATTAAAATGCGTTTTGGGAGAGGAAAGATTCCTCGGACCTTTTGTTCACTCTGACACGTGCAGCGATTTTTCAAATTTAAATCAATTACACAAAAAACAATTACAAAGTGAGTCAACCCTTCCAAAGATTGCTTAAAACCCCCATTTCTTGTAGCAGCGCTGGTAAAAAGTAAGGAAAGCTAAAGGCACCTCCCCTAAAAATACTGGAGGAATGGGAAAACAATAGCAATGAGCTAACTTGCCAGGTCCAGGCAAGTCCAAATGAGCTCGGTCCAAGATCATCTGTGGCCTTGGGTACAAGACACTGAGCACCACCACAACACGGCTGTGAAGGACAGAGAAGCAGCCACAGCTACAAGCTCATCTTATAAAGTTTTTAAGCTTTCAGGATTCACCTACAGAAGACAGCTTTGCTCTGGAAAAGACAAGCTGTAATGGACTATGAGGTCACTGGGAGATGGCCAGCCAGCCGTGGGCATTCCAGGCTGCAGAAGAGGTTCTGGAAATACAAGTTGCCAGATGTCCCAATAAAATCTAGGATTTTTTAATATTTCTCCTGATGTCCCCCATTAACCTCATCACCACTTCCATACGTGTCATCTGGCATCTTTTGGGATGTCCAGCAAAACCAGCAGATGCATGTTAATGTCACAGAAGAAGGAGGGAGTTGCCTATGGAGTTGCACACGTGCATACAAACACTGCAAACCATACACTGACATTGCTCATTGGAAGGGACACAGCCTGTTGCAGACACTGGGCTGCACTTCAGTGACCACTGCACAGCACAGAGCACAGCACAGCTCCTAAACTGCCCTTCTTACAGTGTGACGTACACAGGGACTGCCTGGAGCTGTGCATAGATACCTGCTGCTATAAAAAGACAGACATCCCCCAAAAACCCCACCACCAACTGATCAACAAGCACTTTCCCTCCGAAGATGTTTTTGGATTTTTTTTTAGTAAGAATATTAACGAGAGGTCTGATGGAAACCTAACCAGTCCTTAAAAAGTATTTGGGAATGAAGGAGTCCATAGAGCCATCGCTCTCTCCACCTCATGATAAGAGCTGGAAGGGAGATGGTTTGTCATGTCCACTGAACACCTGCCTCCACTTAACTCCTTCAGGGCTTTCTGCTTCAGCCGGTCTTTTCAGTGAGGTTAGTAGATCAACGGGGCTCTAAATTCCTCAGAAAGCATTTTCCTCCTGCCTGCTGTTAACAATATCTTACCAGTCAGTCTTTCAGCACAGGGTCTCCATCCTTAGGATTTTCAAAAAGACTCTGACTGAGGGATCACAGAAAGTCAGGACAAGGCAGTTTTGTTCCTGCAAAGCCTCTGAGCTCCAGCACCGCCTGCTCATCGTGTCAATCAGCTGCCTGGGCCAGGTCAGGAGTTACGCACAGATCCAGATGCTGCAAACACTCTGCAGGGCAGCAGAGAGGGATAACACTCCTGTCCTGGGGTTCTGCACACAGCTCCATGCCGTGTGCAATGGCAAAAACTACTTGCAAAAAGTACGGTTAGCAATACAGTGTTTTTCTGGTATGCAATTTGCCCTCAGCTCTGTGTGTATGTAACATTTATTTCAATATTCTTCATGCACTGATGTTTATGCGCAAAAGCAAAGGGGTATATCAGAAAGGAAACTTATCTGGGGCTTCACTTACTTGGAAGTCGAATTTAGTTCTTGTACTGGGGTGTTCCTGTAAAACACGTGCACCAAAGCAGCAAGCTGCAGCAACAGCCTGGCAGTGGGAACCAGGCGCTGCACTCACACAGTTTGCACAGAGCATCGCAATACTGTCGGTGCTTTAAGGAGAGAGAAAAATGACACTCACCCTAATCAGAACCTAGAAGCTTTTCTTCTACAGAAAACCCGAGATAAGATTAACTCAGGGGGGTTATCTCGGTATAAGTGCCCTCTGTTTATTTACACACCCTATTCTGAAGCGTATCGAATGTTCTCAGTTGTAAATGGCAAAGCTCCTTTCCCCCAATCACTCTGTTTAAATAAGGCTACCATTGTCTGGGATTATTATATATTTTTTTAGACTAAATGCCATACAGTCAGAATTGGAAGGCTGAATTGGACGCATTTTAGCGCCAAGCGCTACAGAAAGCTGCCATTAAAAGTACAATGGAACAGTTTGGTGGGAAGCTGGGATGCCTGACACCCCGGCTCTGCATACAGCAGACAACTCATGTTAGCCCCTGCTGCTCCCAGGGACCACTCGCTATCACCACTGCCGGCACTAACACACACATGGTGCCAAGAAGCAGCGCCAAGTCCTGCTCCTGCCCAAACCTGAGCTCTGCAGCCTGTAACACAGACAGGCCAATTCTTCTACAATACGGGATCATCTCTGCGCTCTCAGTCCCGTGCCCAGAAAGCAGGATGTTATCTGGCAGCATCTGCAATGGGGAAGTATGAAAATCTGTGTCACACAGAGAGACAACCGGGACTTCAGCTCCGTGCTGACAGAGAAAGAGCAGTTTATAACCACTTGGAATTAATTCATTGCTTTTTCATTGCAGAACAAGACACGTAAAATAGAAAGTGCTCAAAACGGCATCAGTTATCCCAGATGACACGAAGAATTGCTGCAAGTACAACCTATGGAGAACGGGGTGCTTGCTCTGCACATTAAGTACTGAGCAGCTGATTAAGAAGATGTAAACTGCAGTGCTTCATAAATACTAACTCATATTCAGCTGTGCTTTATCTCATAATTTTTTTTAATATCATCATTAAAATCTGAATCGAGTGCTTTACTTAAGCAGTGGTGACAGGGAAAGCACAGATGAACCAGCTGGGTGGCAGAGCCAAGGACAGGCTCCATAGGAGGTGGCAGTGAGGGGAACCTCACTGGGGGTCATCCTGGCCCTGCAGAAACGCACACACTCTGCACCTTTGTGGCCCATTTCTGCAATGGGAATATCCACGCCTGCCTGCCTTAGGAGGAAAGCAATGAGGAAAGTGATGTCAGATCATTATGCTGACAAGATCCACGTAATTACCAGAAGGTAGGAAAACCCTGCATCTCAGTCAGCATCGGGCCACCAGTCATTGCACAGCGCTTTGAAGGGCAGCATGGGTTCAGCTCAGCAGTCGTATTCAATGAAACTGTTAATCACTAACCCTCGATCCCTCCATCTGTAGTCAGCCAACAAATACCCGTGCAGAAAAAGAACTCTCTCTGGACCATGCAAGAGGGCCTCTCCTGCCTAAAGCTCCAATCCCCCCTACTTTGCTCACTCCAGTGAGATTCTGCCATGTATTGCCACACAGTCTGCTGCAGAGCTCCTGCTTCCCCTGCAGGATCAGGGATGTGCAGATGGGATGCCCACCCCAGGGACAGCAGAAACAAATCTGCTGGGGTCATTTAAAACACTTTCTTCCTCGCCTTTATATTTGCTTAAGATGCCTGTTTTCAGTGCCCAAATGTGTCTTTCCAATGGAAAAACACACTTAGAAAAGCTTCGATGGCTGTGGGAAAGAATGTGCATGCAGGACAGGATCCAAAATGGTGGCCACAAATGTGCCCCGTGGATTCCGGGCACGGCAGGAGAAGAGTTGGGGCCGGTTCCATTTCTGTGCAGCTGCAGCATGCTGTGTGATGGCTGAGAAAACGGCTTCCCACTTCCCACAGAAAGAAGTAGTAACGTGTTGTGATGGTGCCAAAGCTCAGAGGATAACAAAGAAACCAACAAAACCCAACAACAACAGAAAGGATCAGTTGCTATTTTTCCAAAAGAATTCTAGGAATAAAAATATGGTTTTACAGATTTAAGGACTTTTTTCTTAAAGGGGAAAAAAAAAAAAAAAAAAAAAAAAAGAATACAAAACCTGCAAGTCTAAAGATACAGTTCTTTATTGGTCTGGAATTTAAGGCCACAAGCAGTCACCCAACCTGAGGCACCAACCAGGACCTGCTGGAGCCCCTTCCTGGGGCCTGCGTTCCCTATGCTTTATTTTTCCTTCAGGAAAACAAACAAACAAACACATGCTACTCACTGCATTTACATTATGCGTTATCAACCAAAATCTGTATCTGGGTTTTTTCCAAGACCACCACCAAGGCTCACGTTACAGGGACTTGGCTTTAAGTTCTCTTCTACAGAAAAATCTCTGAATTTTCATGTTAGCCAAGCAGGTAGATAGCTTAAAAATGCTTATGAGAGATGCACTGAGCCCACAGAAGCAGCATCTTCAGCCAGCACAGCCCTGATCCAGAGCAGCCTGCACACCCCAGCTTCTGCCAGGGGTGACCTGCTGCCCCACAGCCCTGTCCAGCCCCATTTAAACATCTCAACCCATCAAGATTCAACCACCCCTGTTGCAAGACAGTGTGTGCTTCCATGACAGCCCAAAGAAGGCCCACTCACCTCTCCAATCCCCTGCATACTCATCTTCAGGTTCCTTTCAAGTAGATAACAGAAGCCAGGCAGACCTGCGTACATTTTTACCACCACAAGGCATTACAAACAAGTACCTATTTCTTGTTGACTGTGTCTCTCTTTATTCCTTCACTCAATACCATGCAACAGTTAGAGATAAAGGCTTAACAAACTGCATCTGGTCGGACTCCAGTCCTGCACACAGAGCGATTTACATTGCCTGAATGGGACACAGTGTGAGAACGAAGTGTATAGAAGCTGTATTTGCAAAACCAGACACACTGCAGACCAACTGGAGTGGAAGCACCAGTGGCCCCCACCACACATCTCTGCGCCACGTGCAGCTTTATGAGGCCTGGAGGAACCACCAGGAGAAAAAACAGCCAGACCCACAGAGAGAAGCAGAGCACACATGCGTGACATGGCAGAGGGGAAGGCAGCAATGCTGCCAGCAGGACATGGGACCAAGGAACCTCAGGCCCCATGGCTAATGCTAAAGGGCCGCATGGTTCTATAAAGCCCAGGTAGTCTGCACTGTGAGATTCTGTCAGCCTCCTGGGATTCTGGCAGGACCAACAGACACCACTACACACTACATATTTCTTACCTAAAATACAGTTAATTAATATTAAAAGGCTGAAACTGATTCTCACAGGACAGCAAGCAGCCGCAGAGTTCACAAGAGGCTCGTGTTAAAGGTGGAAATTACTGTGGCAAAAAACACACTGGGGTTCCCAATGAGAGGAAGAGAAATTAAGCACAGCACTCCGACTCAGGAGACCACAGGTCAACCCAGCTAGGGAAATCACTCATTTGAATAAAATATTGAGTACTTAGCGAAAAAAAGGGAGCGAGGGGAATATGTGCATATGCAGGGGGAGGGGGGAGGAAGGAAAAGGGGAAAGCAATCCTTGTTATTTGAGCAGGGCATGCCTTTTTTTCTTGGCAATCTCTGCCTCCTCTTTTCAACAGACACATCCTTTGGGGCCTAAATTGTGAGTTAGACACATGTACGTAGAGAAACGGGCCTCTGTTTTCTGTATAACGACAGACTACTTATTTTTCAGTACAGACAACCCCTCATATCTGGTATTTAACTTAGATGTAAACTAGTCCCAGCAGAGCTACTCCTCTTAATGGCTCACACAACTTTGGAAGATGGATTTTTTTTTCCTGCTCTTGGCCTAGGCTCATCACTGATGTATTAACTCAAAACGACAGTGAACCTAAGTCTATTCAGTGGTGCGGGCTGGTGTTGAGTGATTGGGCTTTTTGGCAGACTCGCACTACTTGGGAAGTCAGGAGTGAATCAAAGACTATTACAGAGATACAGAAAAAACATTAGAGATTCTGACATACTCAATCCTTTCAAAATGTTTGATGCTTAGCTGTTCTCAAGTGACTCATGTGATTAATAAAGTAGATGCATTTGTCATCTCCTTGGACAGAACTACAAACGTACTTTGTTACGAGGGAAGACTAATAGGCTTTCAGAGAAACACCGCAGGTGAATACCACCCACAGCACTGCCGGCCTCCCCCAGCAGAAGAAAGATGTGCAGGGCAGCAGCATCCTTCCTTGGCTAAGAAGTCCCAGGAGCAATGGAAGATGAGGGATTCAGGACCGTGCATTATAGCTCAGGCCTGAACAGGCTCTGCTGTGTGTGGGCTCTCATAGAAGAAAGCACCTCGTGCTCCCAAGTCTTAGGTGAGAAATAATTAAGGCACAATGCTATTATTGCTTTAATTAATGTGCATATTTGTAAACGCTGGAAGCAATAGGACAGGGAGTTGTCCACCAGCTATTCACTGAAGCTTGTTTCTCTAGGTTCTCTTTTGAATCAACAAATCAACCAGGGTAAATGGGATGTGGCAGACTCCTTTTGCCACCTCACTCCCCCAGCCCATTCCTAATAGATGCAAATCTCATCTCTTGATTAAGACCTCAAGCAACACAGATTTCACAGCCTCCCAGAACTGTGAAGGGCTTGATTTTCTTTACCCTGGAAAGCTTCTTCTCATATCTAAATTAAATCTCTTCTGCTGTAAAGTATTCCCAATAGCACTTGTCCTAGCAAACACTGTCATTGGGAAGAAGCTGTCCTCCTCCTCCTGCCTGTAACAGCTTATTTACCAAAGGCTCCTCATATCTGCTTTCTTATTTTACTTTTACACGCTGATGCAGCCCCAGCTCAATCACTCTGTCCTCATGGGTGATGCCTTCCTGGCTCCTCAGCAATCCTTCTTGTCCTCTCTGGACATTCTGCAGCTGACCCATACATTTCCTAAGATGTGCCTCCCACCATCAGGCCCAGCACCGCCCCGGCTTCCGTCTCACCCAAGCCAAGCAGCAGGACAGACAACTTCTTATACCTGCTGGTCCTGCTGCGCCAGTGCAGCCAAGCACAACATTTGCCTTCTGCTCACAGAATAGCACTGTTGACTCTGCTCCATTCCATGAGAATTCCCTGATTATTTCAGAAGAGCTGCAACCCAACCACGTTCCAGATCTAAGAGGAAGCTTTGATTCCCTGCAGACCCCAAGAGCTCCCCATGGCACACCATCACTCCAGGCCTGCCCTCTCTCTGAGCGGTTTCACCAAGGCCAGGTGTTGGCGGATGGCTCTTAAGAGCAGCACACGAGATGTGACAGTGCAAGCTTACATGATCTCAGGATACGTCATCTGCTGCTCTCCGTGAGGCTCAGTGCGCTGCTACAAGAGGAAATGAGGTTGGTGTGACAGGATTTGTGCTTGACAAAACCATTTTAGCTTTGCTATTTATCTCCTTGTTATCTCCCAGCTGCCCACAAATAATTTATCTGTTGTTAAGTAGATTGATGTGCAATTCCTCAGCACTCCTCTCTAACAGGCTTTATGTTTTTTCTAGTTTTCCAGACCCTTCCATCACTGAGCAAAGACAGCAGTTATCACTCCCGAGACTGACTGGGACTGAACAGCCCAGAGGTTTGTCACAGAGCTGACATGAGCAATCAGAAAATGTCCCACTTACCCATACGTTCTCTAGCTTGCTTATTCCAGCCCAAGACTGCAGTCCTTACAACTTTGCATTCATTGTCTACTGCTTTTTCAGGGCAGGGCAAAGAGCAGTAGGGGGGAAAAGAAAGGGCATCAGGCATTTTGCTCTTCAGTTTCACCTATCAAGAACTGCTTCTCTGCATCAAATCCAAGGCCAACACATTCCCTTTGGCTCTTTTTCCACTATTCTCATCTCCAGTTAGAGCCCAAGTCCCATTCTGTGCCATAGCTTTGCTCATTTTGTTGCTTTATGTTTGTCATAAGCTTTTGTACTCATCTTTAGTAAACTCAGTTCCAGTTTCTCAATGCTTCCCTCATGTGCCTGAGGTCACCATCTCTTTCACTTGCACCTCTCATCATTCCTGAGTAATAAGAAAACATCTTTGCATCAGAAATACAGCCTCTGTGACGAGCCACAGATTTCCCCGTATGCCTTTTAGAGTTGCTTCCCATTGGATTTTATAACTCAGAGTCCACTAAATCACAGTACGCACATATGTACCAGGTGGGAAAGACACACACACAGCCAAGGCCCCAAACTACTGCAAAAATACAGTGCTTTGATCTTAGAATTTTGTTAAAATAGAGGCATCTGGAAGAGAACATCCCTGGCTTTCATTCCCTGCTCTGGGCTCTCTTTCAGGATCTCAGAAAAGCTATTAAACCCACATTCCTTGACATGCATCTAAATGGAGAACACACGTATCTAACTCACAGTGTTACACAGCGAAAAAAATTAAGAAAATGTTTATAAACACATCTGAGATCTCTGGATCAAACCTACTCTAACAATTGGAAACTCCTGGCTAAGCTTACCGAGAGGCAGCAGAGAACCGAGAATTGGGAGCCTTGTATTTCTTTTCGATGGAACATTGGAAAGATTTGCTTTCTTCTACAGCTTGCCAAGCTGCAATAAGAACCATATTTTCTGCATGAAATTTAACACCCAAAAGAGACCGTGAAGGACCAGAAGGTCTCCTGTCCCTCTACACTTATTATGGCTGTGAGCTCCATCAAGCGCATGGAAAGAACACACTCTAGCTTGCCTTCCTGGATGTAAATACAGAGAAGTGCCTTCATCTGTATGCTGAAGCAAAGAACAAAAAAGACCTGCAGACCTTATTAAATGAGCAATCAAAAGAAAAGAAGTGGCAGAAGTACATAACTGCAGTATGGGAGTTCAGGCAGAGCCTTTTTTACACACTTTATAAATTCCGGTTTTTATGTCCATTTTCCTTTGAGAACTCAATGAAAAAAAGATCCCCATCTCCTCTGACACACTGAGGTTATTTGGTTACTCCCAGATCTGATTCAATTGGTATTAGTGGTCTATGCTACACGTCATCATCAGCCAAGAATATCTTTCAAGAAACAATATCAAAGTAAGACACCTGCTCAAAATATGCTTTTTATCTCTCTTCTGCTTTCCATCATGCAGCTTTACCTATTAAAGCATCAGATAAGCCAGAGAAAGTGAGCACGGATACTAACCGCAATATAGAAATTGTTCATGTTTCTCTATGAGGGTGCGCAACCCACCGAGCGCAAGCAGCTGCTCCAGGTCCCAGCAGGAGGCTTCCAGGCACCAAAGTGATGCTCCAGGAGGTCTACATGAGCCATAGCCCTGCTGTGCAGGGGAAACCTAGAACATCAGGCCCCCAAGGCAGCTTGTGCTTTTACATAGAATAAGCAAGCCCAACTGATTCTTGCAGAGTTCAGTCTTTAAATAAAGCAAACGCTGAGGAAGGCTCTCTTTTGTTTATAAGAGTTTGCCTCCCAAATAACTGCTATGCACTCGTCTTAAGGACAACATTTTCCAACAGCTCAGCCCTATGGATGCCTAATGGATCCTCTGGGAAGGCCCCTGGGGGATGGCAGGACTTCAGCACCATCTCTGCTCCATCACACAAACCTTGGCACCCAGCCCCCAGCACCGTGGGTCCCAAGGAGGTCGCTGCATTAGGGAACATTGTTTACACTGAAAGAGCCAGCTTCAGCATCACACCTCAGCCATCCTTCTGCAGTGCCCTGCTGGAAAGCTATGAAGTGAGATCAAATCTGCAAGAAAATCAGGACTGCACAAGCAGGAGGATGAACAAAAGCTGCTCTCATGCTGGAAAGAACCCTACTTCCCCCCTGCCACCCTTCACTTCCCAGCTATTTTAAGAAGTTCAATCAAAAATATAGTTTTTTACATACTTACATACATACATATACATATATATATATACATATATATATATGTTGGTTTGAATGCATGAAGCTTGGTTGAACCCAACTGCAATCTCGGACAGACTAGAGATGTTAACTCCCCTGGCAGCCTGCCACCAGGAGCACAGTGCCAACCTCTGCAGACTTCCAACAGGAAATTAAATAACTGCTCTGTTGGAAATACAAACCCATTTACGGTGGTCAGACCTGCACTTTCCAAAACAATGACAGAGTTTGTGTGCTAGGAAAATGTGTAGGAAGATTTAGCCAAAGGAATATGAAACAAAGCCTTATGAAAAGGTGTTACACACTGTGCTACAAATTATAGCCTTGTCAGGTGTGTTTCCTGTCCTGAGGCGTAGCTAGAAACACTTGGATGGGTCTTACAGAGTATGGCTGTACACATACACACAGCCCACAGCTGGAGATTAACAGAACTGCTACACTCAGAGCTTTCTATATTCTGTCATTTACCCCTCGAAAGTGTGGTGGGCAGCTCCAGAGCACTGCCGGATGCTTGGCAGTCCTCACTTTATTTAACCTGTCAATGTGACTTTTGGTCAAACCTTTCCCCTGGGCCACTCTTCCTTCTCGCACTTCATTTCATGTTTAAGGCAAACTCCTGCTGCAATGGAAGACTCAGCCACTGACATCCCCTCCGCTGAGATTCAGACCATAAAACTATCAGAGAAAGGAAGCTGGGTCTTACCAGGCGTTCGCACACAGCCCAGACTGTGGCATATGTCTTGTGTAAGGCCCACAGGAGCTACCGACAATAGAAACAATATTAATAGGTAGTATTCTTTAGCAAATCGGAGTCTCATCTTTGTTCCTGCCACCCTGCTATTAAGACTTTTCCCTTTGTTTGATACCAACAGAACCAGTCCAGCACAGCTTACCTGCCTGCTGATGAAAACTCCCTGTAAATAGCCCAGTGTTGCAGGCAGAGATTTTTTTTTCCCCCTGTGAACTCCTTACACCTTCCAGGGGCACATCCTGCACCAGTCCTTTGGTCTGCATGGAGGTGGGGAAGCAGCAGCACATCTGCAGACAGCAGGAAGGCAGTGGCAGGGATAGGGCCTGGGAAAGGCTCCCAGAGCCCCTAGCTGCCCCCCCAGCACTGGCCAGGTCTCACTTGCAGGTCTCATCCTCACAATTAAAAGCAATTCCAACTCTCACTCACTTAGGCCCTGATCCAGAAAGGCACTCAAGTGAATATCTCGCTTTAAACACAAAAGTAATTCCATTTAAATCAACTGGATGTCTCCACTGTTTACAGTTACGATATACGTTTAAGTGCTTTGCTGGATTGGGGCCTTAAGCAGAGATTGTTTTTTAACACTTTCTTCAGCGCATCTCGCCAGCTCCTGGTGCCTCACCAAACTCATCTCTTTTCCATCCGCTGCATCTCCCGTTGTTTCCTGAACAAACACAGATGTCCCCACTCTCTGCACATAGCAGTAATCAAGGAACCAGCAGATATCACATTAAAAAGCAAGTTACTGTTTTCAAAGCCTCAGGACCAGAGTGAATAAAAGATACTCACTGTCAATAGAAGAAAAAGGGCAAACGTAGGCAATGTGCATACGCTGCGGAACAGAGGGAAAACCAAAGCAGGCCTGCAGAGCTGGAACAATTTGAGGCACTTTTCATCACCACAGCCATTGCCTCCGTAAGGAGATAAGCGGGAGGAGCTCTCACTTCTTGCTTTAGCAGACAAAGCACCATATTCCGCCATAAGACTTGCCCAGGAACATCTGCAGCCACAACGTATGGAACAGCTCTACCAGCAGCAGCCCAGCATCCCCAGCAGTGTGCTGCGCAGAGCAGCCCCTGCTGCAGGCACCCACAGCATCCCCAAAGCAGGGAGACAAAGCAGGGAAGCCCAAAAGCCCCGCGGGCTGGATGCTGCAGCATCACTATGGATGGACAGAGAGGCACTGGCAGCCTCAGCCCCCGCTCCTCCACTGCTGCAGAGAAACTCATCACACAGCAATGGAATTATTTAAGTAACCAATAAAAGGGCTTCTCTTCAATCAGAGATGAAGGAACTGCTGAGGCAGACCTCTAAACAGTCAGCAGGGGATGACTTTGAAAATGCAGGGCTCCTAAGGGCCATGAAAAAACAGAGGAGAAAAGAGATTAGGGAAGAGGAAAGAAACAGCATGAGGAGGAAGAAACATCACGTGCTCTGCTAACAGCACTTCTTAATTAAAAGAGTACAACTCCGGCTCAGCAAGCAATGTTACTGCGCATCCCTGCAATAACAACGCACATTTGTTTTAAAGGGATACATTCCTGCTCTGCAAAATGCTGAAGGACCCTCATTCATCTGGTTACAGTATGTCAGAGAGCTAACGACATCACAAAAAGATAATCTCTGGAAAGCCTGTGCTGTTACTCATATATTGAAACATAAGTAAGATATTATTGGCTTGGAGGCTGTCAAGGCTCTTTGTGTGCTTCAACAGAAGTTGAAACGAGACATTAGCCAGCCCCACGGAAAGGCTCCCATTGGACACCGGGAAACGCAAAGCCAGGAATCCTTTGGGGTGTTGACATTACTTTTCTAAACGAAATCGTTACAAGCATAGTTCCCATTTGCATAAAGATAATTTTATTTGAGATACAAAGCTTCTACTATAAACAAAGTTCCCGAAAGAAAAACAGGTCAATCGTTTTAGCTGACATGCCAACATTAAGCTGCACCTCTCTCGTTTGCTAACGCCATTCAGAGGGTTTGGGCACGTGCACATCTGCAATTCTGCTGCCCCCCACTACATCCTCCCCTGAAAACATAAACCGCTACAGATGGATTTCTTGCTTCTATTTTTAATAACCCCAGTCTCTAAAACAACCTGGAAAGTAAGGAAAAAAGCACCAAAACCTGCACTGTCATTAGTGTGCCTGCTCTGTATTAACCCAGACACGTCTCTGCCTGGAAACAAATTGACTGCATCTCTTGGTAAATCAGTCACACCGCGGGTAATATACCAACCATTCCCTAGATTAAAGAATAAGCATCTGCTTATAAACACAAAGCAACTGAAGAGCTGCCACTGCTGCATAACTTCATGCTATGCTGTGTTTCTCTGCTGTTCATCATGTGCACGTAAGAACTGAACCATACCACGTTTCGAGCACCAGAGCAAGATGCTCATTTAGGACTGCAGCTGCCCCGTGCTTTTGGCACACGTACAAAAAAAGAAATGCATATGAATGCAAAGTGTTTCATGGTTCAGTTATGAGTAACAACTGCTTCTTGTCCATGCTTTGTAGGTGCACTCTGCCTTCCAGGTATTCTGCATTAAGCAGCACAAGCCCTGCAACACGCTTAGATAGTGAAGAGATTGGAGGCTTGCTGAACCAAGGGAAGTGGAAACTTTCAAATCATGGACTCTTCAACAAAGACAACTTATTAGCAGCATTGGTCACAGTATGCATTTATTCTGCATTTACATTAGCATAAGGAAGAACAGGTTTGCTCAAAATATCTCTCTATAGCTTCAAAGTTTCAATTAAGCAAAGCATATCCCAAAATTAAAGGGATGTTAATAGAAAACATCCAAGCAGATGTTGGCTGACACAAGAATACGCTCAAACCCAAACAAAACCCCAAGGCTTTGAATTGCCAACAGAAATGATTCATCAGAGCAGCTCTGCAGTACTGCCCCAAAGAGCGCGCTGCTCCCCATAGAAGAACCTGAGTGAAAAGGCCCAGGATAGAAAGGGGCTGCCAGAACCTCACCTGCCAGGTACACCCTTCTTCCAAGGCATTTTCACCTGGGCTCATACCCAAAATACACCACAGAAGCCCCAAATCCCAGAACATCAAAGATGAATGTGCACAAAATATCCAGAGGGTTCTCCCCTCTGCTTCTACGGACTAAAGTTTGATAGATTTGGGTGAAACAGAAAAAAACATAAGATTTAAAAAGCCCTTCTTTTACATACACCAAAAATGACTCCTCCTTCAGAGTATTGGATTTTGCATCACTTCAGAAAAGACCGAAGAAGCCACAGGGGAGGTGAGAAAGCAGGACCTGTTTTCCAATCAAGAGTTTTAATTTAAATAAACCACATTAAACGTTTCCTCCTTTCTTTATTTATATGCCTCCCAAAGGTGAACAATAAGTTAATGCTCAGAGAACTCCTACCACTCTCCTTGAGTTGCACAAGCAATTACTTCAAGAACTGTTCCAGTTCACATCAGCTTTCATCAAATATTATAAATGCCTTCTTGGTATACATTAATTTCACATTTAAAAACAAAAGTGCTTGTTTTGAACCACGCATCCAGCCTGGGAAGCATCTCCAGTAGGAATAAAGAGTATCTAATCACCAGGATGTAGCCCAGCTCTGTGCTAGTGGTTACCAGGCAAAACGAGAAGCCTTTTCCATTTCATAACATATTTCTTTCCAAAAAGGAAAAAAAAAAAAAAGGTTAAGGTTGGTAGAGGGCATGAGAACACGTATGGAAGAAGAAAAGAAACCATTTGCATCTGGCTGTTCATTTTAACCCCATTATGGTATGAAAGTCATGCAAAGGAGGCTGGATAATATTTTGTTTAGTGAAATCAAATACCCCCCAAGCAGACACTTTCCTGTATGCAAAGCGTTTGCTCTCTCCCTTCCCCCAAAGAGCTCTGCGAGAATAGACCCCATCCTCTCATATGGCACTTAAATGACAGTCGTCTTTCATCCCTGAAAGCTGAGACAGCTACACCTCGCAGTGCGGATCAAAACCTGCCTGCTCCCATGGCATTTGGGCAGGAAGCAAACGCAACACTATCTGCTGCCTAAGGACAAAATCCCAAGTATTCACATTTCACACGTCCTGCAGCGGACACCTCACGGCTCTGGGAAAGGGGGCACGGCAGGACTCAGCTCTCACCATGTGCCGGGCATGTTTCCTCTGCTGCACAGCCCTGCAGAAGCAGCAGCACATGGCCACCATGGCCCAACTGGGTGCTGGAGCTGAAATACGCTGAACTTCCATTTCTTCAAAGCACCACGTGTCCTTTCAGTCCCAGCAAAGTCAATGAGAACAGCCGCACTTCTCCGCTCTCAGGACCAGAATTTCCAGGACACCCCGTCCCGAAATCTCTTTCCATAGCAGAGATCAGCTGACCACTATCACTGCAACACTAAACATGTCTGGAAAAGCAGCAGCATTATCTGCTCTGAGAATGACTAGAATGGATTGCATATTGAAAATGAAGAAAATCAAGGTGATCATTCAGTTTGCATCCAACACCTGGCAGCAGATCATCATTTACCACACCGAGCTCATGCTAACAGTGTAAAGAAACACCTTTTGGGTGGTAACATCACCGTGCACACGGGATGGACCTGCACTGCACAACATCACTTTCACACTGAGACCTGCTCCCTGCTTCCCTCAGAAGTCCCAAGAAAGCTGTTCAGAATGACTCCAGGGGCCGAACTTGGGACAAACCAACTTTCTCAAACAGTGAGAGAGGCCACTTTTTATCTCTCATTCAAATAAAACTGACATGCTGACCAGCTTCAGACCCCTGTGTGCCCTCATATGTTCCAGTTGTTCAAACCCAAGAACACTACAGAAAAAAAATACAGCCCTGGGGTTGTTTGCATGGCTTTAAGCAAAAGCATTTTTAATAGAAATATCAAATTTTCAGGTTATTTTATAAGATCCTGAAGGGAACAACACTTGAGTCAAAGTCAGCTGGAAGACTGAGAGTTCATTAAGCTTGGCTGACTGAGAGCTACTGCCCGCTGTATTTCCTGAAAGATAGTTGTGGATTCTTTATGGGACTCAGGCAAAAGAACCTGTCTGGCCCTGGTGCTGCAGCTGGATATTTTCACCTGCCTCACTTCATTGCTGAGCCCTGGAGGACCATATCATAGAACCATAGAACAGCCTGAGTTTAAAAGGACGATAAGGATCACCTAGTTTCAAAGCCCTGCTACGTGCATGTAGGATCTCCAGCACAGCAAAGCTGGCAGGGCTGAGATAGCATTTCCCTTCTGTACTGAAGTCATCTTCCTCATCATCATCCACCACCCCTGATGTCAGCACATCATGGTAGGAGCACAGCCACAAACAGCAGGATAAGAGACCTGATGAAATGAAGGCTGAATTAGCACAACAATCCTTCCTGAAGATAAGTGTCTTCTCAAGGAGCCTGACACCAACTCCTGCGAGCAAGGGAAGAGAAAGAAGTGGATAAAGCCAGCTTCCATGGGACAGCTCAACAAAAGCAACAGAAAGCCGAGCCTCCGTATCACCACATAACTATCCTTTGTCATATTTCAAAGGACATCACAGTTCTGACAGATACGCACACAGACACTTCCCAGCAAATTACACTGGATGTATACACACGTAATCCCCTGCTTGCAAAGTAGAGACAGAATTCTTCCCCTAGGCCTTTCCAGTTATTACAATTAGTCCATGTGAAGTTACCCTTGATGATCTGCTGAGATAACGGCTGCCAAAGGGAGCAGCACAACCGAACCTCCGACAATTACAGGGTTTGGGCAGGAGATGGCTGTACAGCTGACAAAAAATAGCTCAAGTACAAAACTGTGCAGAACCCTACGGGCTGCAATTTCCCCAAATCAAAGGCAATGGCAGCATTGTTCTTGCTAGGATGACCCTTGCTGGATGCGTGTCTGTGATGCCTGGGGCCACGAATCCAGTCATTCACTGACACCACGGGAAGAATGGTGCCATTTGTGCTTGTGGGCAGGCTAAATCTTTTGGGAAAAAATGGGCTGCTCTTAGAATTACCCGTGGATGTTAAAAGCTGGATGGGACCGATATTCCAGAGGTTTCCCTGGATAATCATAATGCAGGCCCAAAACTTTGACCCAGCTCTCAACAGCTCCAAGCCCAGGGTCTTCAGAGTGGCTTCAAATACTACTTACTACATTTTCAAGACACATCAGTGAGCTTCACCAGAACTACTGCGACATTCACAGATCCACAGATCACAGATTCCGGCATCAGGAAGACAGTTCTGACCACTGCCAAATCCGGCTCCCCATAAGGTCCCACTCAGGAAGGAAGGACAGACGGCTTTGTGCCCAACCTGACACACCTGAGTAGACCTGAACAGCACAACCAAAACCAAAAAGCAAAAGCAAATCCATCCCACTTTGCCACTCCCTGGGAATATTCAGCGTAAATTTGAACAGGTTGGTCAGAGAGGTTCTCATATTGGGAACAGCTCGCTTGGCTGCTATGGCAAGCAAGGCACCAAGGATCTTAAGAGCAGCCCATGTGGAACGTCAACATTTCTGCATATAAAGCGCTCCCAAGCTTTGGGAGCTTCCTACTGCTGGTCAGGGTTCATCGTACAACCAGTCATAAGGGTCAGAAATATTCATCAGGATTTAAAGATTATGTGAAACAACAACAAAAAACTCTCAAGACCAGAATGTGAAACCATAAATCACATCCTACAAACAGAGTCTCCAAGGAAAAACGGCACTCAGATATCATCTGCCCCCACATAACTGAAGAAAATCAGGAGAATGTCTTCTTTTGATCCCTGATGAATTAGACGTTTGCTAATGACCGAGATTCCTCTGTAATGAGAGGATGCCTTTGCAGCTTCTTCCCTTGCCTGGGCCTCTCTTTGGAGCCCTTACCTAACAGTAGGGGCTAAAAGAAGCCAAAAGCCTTTGGCATTTCATAGCCGGGCCTCCAACCACCTTCCCAATGCCTCACACTGTGCTACAAGTCTGGTTTATGCATATGTCGCATCCTACCTTGCCTAACAGCACGAAGAACACGTGCTCCTCAACACACAGCAACACACTGCGTGCAGAAAATAGAGGGAGGGGATAAATGATGGCAGCACCCAACACAGCGGAACGAGCCCTACCTTCCAGGACACAGCCCTGCAGGGAAGGCTCCATGCTGCCTTCTGATGTCCTACACCAGGTTCCAATTATTCATCTCTTACCCGGCTTTGGATTTACTTATTTGAAAGGATACTATTTTAACAATAAATCTCATGGACAGCGTTAATTAAAAGCCAAAGCTTGCCCTGAGCTGGACTCCCAAAGTCTACAAGAATGTTCACAGTCCATTCATTTATTCCAGCATTGTGTCAGTTATTAAATTACAGTAAATTAAAAACACAGCGACAGACCAATAGCGAAAATAAGTGAGCTGGCTGCATCTCACTTACAAAGGTTGCTCTGACCAACTGCCAAGAAAAGTGAATTTAAAGGCAGGGGGCCCTGAGTTTGCACACACAGTCATGGCCCCAGCAATGCTGGCACCCTGCAACCAGAAATGCTGATGCAATGCAGAGCAAGGGGGACCATGCCCCCAAACCACTGCTCCAGAGCAGGCAGGGTGCAGAAAGCATCAGCACTGTGATGAAGCTGGGAGCTGCTTTCAAGCAGAGCTATAAAAGTAGAAAGAGAGATGAGTAGAGACACAAGAGCCAACGGTCAGAGGCACTGACTGACCAAGTGCTGCCCTGTGGCCTTTTGAATGTTTGGAGTGACATAAATCAATTTCCCCAACAAATCAGCTGGGAATTAAACAACTTCACGCTGCAGGCAGAGCTCCCTGTGCTCCATTCGCTCTGCAGATAAAGGGATGTCCCTGTCACACTGCAAAGTTGTGCTAAATTTGCCGGAAAGAGAACGCATTTAAAGCTAACTAAATAAAACCAAAACACATGGAATGAATCATGAGCATAGAAAATAAAACGCACAGGACGCTTGTTACTTATACACTACATCAAGAAGGCAGAGTAAACAAAACAATTACAAAGATAATTCCTTTTATTTGAGGCCAAGTTAATTTTGGAGAAGAGATGTTCAACCACGATAACTGACCTCCTTCTGCAAAAGTTGGGAGAGGGAATAAAAACTGCTGTAAACACAGTATGGACTCCTCAGTGCTCAGATAGGTGGGGACTCTATAAGGGCATCGTGGACGAGAGCAGTGTTCACAGCACAATGAAGAGGATATCTGTCCTTGAAGAGGAAGGTGGAGACAGCAGCTCTGCAACAAGGACTGAGATAAAAGTGCATCAAATCAGCTCTGATCCCACTTTTCTGCCTCCCAGCTAAAATTTCTGCTCTATTCTGGAGGATGCAACAGCAGTCATCTCTGAGGACAGAACTGCTGGCACTGGAACAGGTTGCCCAAGGAGGCTGTGGATGCCCCATCCCTGCAGGCATTCAAGGCCAGGCTGGATGTGGCTCTGGGCAGCCTGGGCTGCTGGTTGGTGACCTGCACACAGCAGGGGGTTGGAACTGGATGAGCACTGTGGGCCTTTGCAACCCAGGCCGTTCTATGATTCCAACTGAACTCAATAATTAAAAAAGCCAACCTCCTGGCTCCAAGTTACTTATTCCACAAGTGTTCAAACATGTGGATGCTGAGGCTGTAAGAAAGGCAATGCAAGCATCAGAACACAGCTTCACCTCTGCCAGTCATGTTCAAGAGGTGATTCACTGCTCACTTTGCAGCTCAGAGCAGCAGAGTGCAGGCACAGATTGCTTGTATGCAGGTGGACTGAAAACAAAGCTCCATCCAATGCAAGAATCCAAGGACAGTACTGAAACTCCATTTAATCTGTTGTGTGAGAAAGACGGGAATACTCCCACTTGATCTCATGGGGCATACCGAGTCCAGACTTGTTCCTTATTTTTCTTTTCCAGATGTCTGAATATCTGAAGGACTCCAATGTTAGCAGTTCCATACCATGCTAATATTTGCAAAAAGCAGTCTCTTGCAAGCTGTTTCAGATTACCAACACACACCCAGTGCATGCTGCTTATTCTTTGTTCGACTTGGTACCACTCTTTGTTACCGAACAACGATATCCAAGTGCTTCCTCATCCACAGTGCTAGGAGGACATCGAGACCTCTGTCACGCTGCCCTTCTCAAACACACTTCAAACTTACAAAGACATCCCCCAGTCCAGCCTTGTCACAGCGCTCCAAAATTCCCCACGCCACCCTGGGGTTTCCTTCTTATCCAACATTCCTTATCCTCCCATCGCTATCTGCCCCTGCTTTTGTGTCAAAGCCTTTGAGAAGAGCAGCCCTATCAACAGGCACTCCAAGATTCTGCTCACAAATCAGACAAAAACTCCCTGGAAGACGGTGGAAAAGTCACTTGAATTGAAGGTACTTTAATGTAGCACATACAGTAAGAGCTTCTCCGTAGTGTCAGGGCCAGAGGAAACAAAACAGTACAAAATAGTAACCCGCAGCCTCTGCCTGCCATCAACTGATCCATGTACAACTGGAAGCGTTTACACAGTTTACATCATTTAAAGCAACATGGGAAGGTGGCGGTGATACCACGAGGTATTATGAATGGGCAGCCTTGCTTCCATGTGTTTCCAGGCTGGGCACTCGAAAGCTGGGCTAATGAACAATGCCTTCTCCCTACCAATGGCATCCCCTCTTTTACCTAGACGTGGCCAAAAGGCTGAAGCACAAAGATTCTCTTCAAAGTGCTATCAGTCCAACGAGAGATGAAGCACTGGATGTGATGTTAAAAAGGCTCTTGCAGAACGTCTCACTGACTGCATCACCCCATCAGCTCCCCTTATCGCATGGCCCCTGGGCTGTCCTGTGCCTTATGGCCTCTGATGAGGTTTTGGAAGTGGTCACCTCCCTAAATCAGGAGAGCTCCAATGTCCTCCCAAGCTCAGAGATGAACAGAATCCCGTGGGCAGCGCACCATCCTGCACACTGACCCTCACAGCTGAGCAGCCCAGGGCAAGACAGTGCTGTCTCCAATCTCAAGCTCCAAGTGTAAGGAAAGCATATCCTCAGCTATTCCCAGCCTCCAGAGGCAATGTGTGATGAGATTATAAAGTTGTAGAACATTTTCCCTCACTTATCTCTGATCTTTCATTTCCCATGGCCTGCTGCCGTGCTGCTCCTCACTGTCCCCTCCCAGCCCAGCAAACAGCAGATGTGCAGAGTGCTGGGACGGGGCAGGACGGCACACCACACACCCCCACAGGAGAGGGGCAGGGGGCGCAGGAAGGACTGGGAAGGATCAGTTTCTCCAGATGACCTGACCGGCTTGGAAAAAAAAAACAACAACTTTTAATAAAATGCAGGTTTCCACCAGGGCCTCCACCAACTGCTTTCTCAAGATCCCATCTTCTTATGAAGCCGCAGCACTGCACATTGGGATGGCTACATCCCACTGTAAACATGGTACCAAAGCCTTGCCACAGAGCAAAAGCAGGTCCCTGTACAACACAATGCACTGGCAGCACTGTAACAAATGTACAACACCCACACTGAGCTCCAGCACCTCTGCTGGACTGCGCCCTGCCCTGGAGCACTGCGCCTTGCTTTAATATTGCGTCTGCTTCTTACTGTTGCTACCCTTCCCTTGCACCGAGGTCAGACATCTCCTGCCTTTGGCTGAGCACCACCTCTGCTCTGAGAGACAGTCACAACGTGGAGAGCAGCTGCATTTATTTAGGGGCTTTAATAAAGAGTTCTCCACTCCAGGGCACTTCTCTGCGCCTTAGAAGATCACATCACTGCGTTTCCCCCTGTTTCCATGGAGCAGCATCCAGTGTCACACCTCGGGGTTGCTTTTCTCCTCCTCCACTCTTTGCCTAGATTCAGGTATTTGTACTTAACATCCACACTCCAGCTTTCAGATGCTTCTCAACCCTGATCTAATTTGCAGCCTTGGAGTTCCTGTGTATCCACAATCAGCAGGGCAGCCCCAGCAGAACTTAATTAAGAAACAAATGAACGACCTGAAGATCACCTGTTGATACTACAAGGAACTCCCTCCAAGAAACACCAGGCTACAATCAAGGTCGATGAGACAATCTTCTCTCATCCTTTCATAGGCAAGTCAAGGAAGTGGACAGTTGGTGTCCACTCTAATACTCCTCAGGCTTCTTCCACTGCAAGCCATCACAGAGGTGCACAACACTGAACAATAACAAAGCTGGAGAGGTAATATCTACAGTCATCTCAGATGCTGCAAAGAATAAAAACCTGTCCAAGTTAGAGAGTTCCCATTCCTTACATGCACGGCAATGGTGTGGTTTTAATCAGAACGCCGTCGGGCTGAGCTGCGAGCACCCTTGGGAAGAACACGCATTACAGACAGCACCAACATACAAAGGAAAATGTGCTTTTTGTTTTGTTGTGCTCTCTGCAAGGAAAGGTCACGGACAAAAAAAAAAAGGAAGCAGGGGAACTAAAGGAGGTAAAAAAAAGAAGAGCTTTTGGAAAGCAACGCAGCAGAATAGCTTTGGTCAGCTGGCAATCTCAGCTCAGACTGCTCAGCATCCTGCCCATAGCACGGCCGCATCCCGCTGCTCCTGCATGCAGGGCACTCTGTGCACAAATACAGGTGTGGATGTTTCACTAATTACCCCGATTCTTCTACAAAACCTAAACCTTAAACATTTGGAGGGGGAAAAAAACACAGCATAGGGCCATAATGTGGCCACAGGGATGTAAATATAATCCCTTGTTCTACCCGTGAGCCAATATGCTACTTTTTTTTGCCAAAGACATCAGTTATGATATAAGAAATACTTCAGCGTGGAAAATAATTGCATGCTAACGACTGTGTTAGCAGTCATTAATTACCACATGCGCACTAAAGTGAAGCCACGATGAAAGATCCTTCCCAGCAGAACTCGCAATGAATGGCTGTGGGGTTTCCTTTCCCTCCGGGCTCTCAGGAGCCCGTAAGACTTCACAGCACAACCCAACGTTCGGAACTTACGCCGAAGCAATAAGAGGGGAAAAAAAGCCACCCGCTAACTACAGCCACTGCCGGAGCCGCACCGCCTGCACACTCAGCTCCGCACCGCGCCGTGCGACGCTCCTCGAGCTGCCTTTGACGTTTCTATCCCGCCGAGCAGCTGCCGGAGCGCTCCGAGCCGCAGCACTCGGCCCAGCCCCGAGCAGCTCCTCCAGCCCCGCGCAGCCCGACCTCCCTTCACCGTCCTCTCCCTGCCCGTCCCGGCGCCGCGCGGCCGCTCCGCCCAGCACAGCCCGCAGCGGCGGCCTCGCGCAGCCCCGGCGTGCTGCAATCCGCGCTCGGTCAAGCAACGGGACGGGACGCGCCCTCCGAGCGAGGCGGAGAGGCGCCCCGCGCGGCCGTGCTTTCAGACAATCGCGCTGACGAACTTTACGGGACGGCGAAGCATCGCCCCGAAGTCGCTCCCCGCGGTGCCGCGGTTTCCCCCCCCGAGCCCGGCCGAGTTCCGGAGCAGCCCGGAGCCCACCGCCCCGCGCTCGGTCAGCGTGCAGCCCGTTGCGGTACAGCGCAGCTCCTCGCTCCGCGGCGCCCCGTCCGCGCTCAGCGCAGCCCGCTCCCGTCGCGGCCGCCCCTCTTACCTGGCGTGGTGTCCGCCGGCTCGGCCCGGCTCCCCGCGCGGAGCAGCAGCAGCAGCAGCGGGAGCAGCAGGAGCCTCCCGTCCCCGCCGCCCGGCTGGGGCGGCTGCCGCATTCCTGAGCCGACGCCGCGTTACTCCGGCATCCACAGCGCAGCGCCGGCGTCCCGGCCCGGCCCGCTCAGCGCCGCGGGGCCGCCTCTCTTCTCCTCTCGCCTCCGTCCGTCCCGCGCCGCGCCCTCGGGGCTGCGCTCTGCCGGCGGGCGGGGAAGGCGGCGCGGGCGGCCGCCTCAGCCCTCACTTGTCACTTTCCGCCCGCTCCGCTCCGCGCGCGGCCCGGCCCAGCCCCGGCGGAGCCCCCCTCGCGGCCCGGCCCTGCGGCGCCCTCTGCCGGCCGGACCGCGCGCCGCCTCCCGCCCCGCGGCCCCGGGGGGGCGCTCGCTTCGCGCCGCCGGGCGCCATTTTGCCCCGCTCGGCCGTCGGGGCTCCGTAAGGAGCGGGTTTGTGGGAGGGCCGGAACGGGCCCCGACGTGACCTGTGTGCCAGGGCGTCCCACAGCGCGTCCCGCTGAACTCTTTGGGTGCAGCGCTTTGCTTTTCATATCGCGTCCGTTGAAATGAGGCGCAGAAACCACGAACGTACGGTCCGGGGAAGCCATCTCTCTGCTGCCCGTCTCGCGCAGGTTGAGAGCTTTGCAGGTTTCCCCTCAGCGAGCTCCAAACCCACCACGCATCTCCTCTTCCTGACAGCCAGGAGCTCAGCAGCCCACCTGGCACCTGAGGAGCTCCTTTCAACCCTCCCTGCCACAGTGAAATCCACATTTAACACGCTAATTATCTGCAAGCTCCATCCCCTCCGCTGCCCCTGGCGCCGTCCCGGTCCGTTGTGCCGCGGCTGCCGTCGGGGGGCCGAGGGGCTCTGCCGAAGGAGCTGGAGCGATGGCTGCTCTGCACTCGGAGCGATCACACGTGCAGCACTCAGGGCTGGGGGCAGGATTATGGAAGTCAGCGACTGTTTAACAAGTTAATGAGCAGAACGGGAACAGGGACAGGACTCCAAGAATTTCCTCCCTGTTTCCTGATGAATCGCAATTCCTGCCCCCCCCCCCCCTTCCCCACAGGTTTACTTTCTACAGTCTGAATCTGCTGTTTCCCATCAGATGCTAACACAGCCCCAGGAGGACCAACCCCACAAAAGCACCTGGCTGTGTGTTGGGGAAGAAGATGGAGGCCTCTCATTTGGCTTCTGACACACAGAACCAGGAGCTGAGACGGCTCAGGAGCTGACAGTCACCTCCTCGGAGCAGAGAAGTTTCTCCCCGTTTAGGTCCCTGACCCGCCTTTCTGGGGGGGTTCTTTAGGAGGTGAGCACTCATCCCTGCGTGAGCATCCTTTAGGGACAGGGAGCTGAGGGTGTGCCACAGGTGAGGGCCAGGTCCAGTGACAATGGTCGAGTCAGACAGGTCTGTGGCAATGAGAGGTTTGAGGTCAAGCAGGGAATTCCCTCCAGAAACCAGCAGGGCCCAAGACCAGTCATAGCTGAGGCAACGTTACAGACCAGTATTGCTGTGAATGGCACAAATAGGGGCCGAGGGCCCACGGCAGGGCCATCAAGACCTATAAGTGCCCTCAGGGCCCCAACACTTACCACGTAGTTACAGAGGAAATGTCAGTGAGAAGGTCAGGCTGTGCAGCTGGGATAGGATTTCTGCAGCACCAGCCTGGGCTCACTTGCCCTGGCCCTCTAGGGTGACGTTTCAAGTTATTTCTGAGCTGATCCAACTAACAGCACGTTGACCACAATAAACAAACCTCTGCTTTCCATGTGCTCATCGCAGCAGGTCTGCTTGCGTGGCAAACATCCTCTGATGGGACAAAGAAGAGCAGTGCTCCTCCAGCTCAGCCACCTGAGCTCCCCGCAGCTGCTGGGGTCACCTGGGCCCAGGGATAACCCACAGCCAGTGCTAAGGGACACCAGAGAAGCCTGTGGCAGATGAGGAAGCTGCACCTAGATTCCCCGTGTCTTTGGTTTGCTTCTAGATGTTGGATACAGGCACCGTGAAAGGATAAAGCGCTTGTAATTAAAAAACAAACCACTTATTTTTAGCTACAAATCTACCAAAGTGCATGCAATTAGCGAATATAAATCACTTCCTGGCTTGAAGACTGTTCAGCACAGCACATAAATGAAAGTTAAAACATACGTTTGGGGAATACATGCTACATCTGCTCTTAATCTGCAGCATTTGGAAATCAATACAAATCTTCTCCCTACTTTTCCTTGAACACGCTGCTCTCTGTCACACTGCACTAAAAACACATTAAAGAAAGGAAGCAGAGCGGACACAGCCCTGGACACCCCGAAACAAATAACGCAGAGTATCTGTCAGGACCTGATGGCAAGAAGCAGTCGAGGTGGTGACGCGCTGTGAGCTGGGTGGACAAATTGGAGGCAGCTTCTCCTGTGTGGTTTGCAGGACGCTGCGGAGATGTGACGTGCAGATAAAGGTTGAGGAGGTGGCTCTGGGGAGAAGAGCCGGCTGCTTTCTGCATGGCTGTGTGGGTTACAAAAAGGAGAGGCTTGTATTGCTGAGGAATCAGTTCCTGCAGGGAAGATGTATTACACACAAAACCCTTTTATTCTTTTTTTCTTTCCTTTTTTTTTAATGAAAAGATATGTAAGAAGCTGGCTGTCTGGGAATGATTTGTAAGTACAATAAACTTAACAAGAGGATGATAAGCAAAATATTCTAAGAGAAGAGTGTCAGAAGTACAGCAAGCTGAGAGAGAGCCTCGGCAGTGTGTGTTCCTAAGGACTGTGTCACGTTATAAGAAAGTTCTTGTTTTCCTTTCCATCTCTCACACTCCCATTAATCTGTTCCAGATCTTTCTCATTTCAACCACCGAGGCCTTAACAATCATCCTTTGCCCACTTGAAACGCAACTAGAACCAGAGCCCAGGGAGGCTTCCAGAGTGGAAGCTGAAGACAAAGCCAGGCCCTGCACAGACTCCTAAACTCTGTGCACCCATTTAAACCGGAGTTCACCACTGATCTTTAAATGCTGCCATGGTGTGGCAAACAGCAACCGGTGGTACTTTTTGAGTACTGGAGGGTAATGAATATCTGTGCTAACGCCGACAGCTCTTCAGGGTGGGAATTCTGTCCGACAGCAGTGCTGATGTCTCACTGAGCACATCCTCCATTTCCTAGCTGAAATGTTCCTAGCTGAAATCTCCTGTCTGTCGCAGGGGGATGTTCAGCCCCTCCAGAGCCTCCCTTTATTTTGGGGCCAAGCAACTCAAGGTGTGCTGGTGCCAGCGTGCACAGCTCTGCTTCCTCCTCAAGATGAGATGTCTTTGCCTGCAGAGGAAAGCAAAGGAGCGGGGAGCAGTGGGTAGTGGTGGGGGTCAGAGGGCAGGCTGTATCCCTGGGGGTTGGGGGGTAGCAGGGAGGACCGGGAGGCTGCACGCAGTCTTGTTCAGATAATCTGGCTTGGTCTGTGATCTGGGAGTACTTTGAAAATTGGCAGGAGGCAATGGAAAAGATAAAGGCAAAAGCCTTGAAACAGACCACAATCCTTTGCCTTTCATATGTGTACTGCATTGGAATTTTATATATATAGCAGAAGGACTCTGTTCTTTATATTCTTGAATTACATAGATCCGTAACATGTAATGTTACCCTTTGGGAAGAACGAGGGTGATGGAATGGGACACAAACACCAGCAATACTTCATGACACATGCAAACGGGGGGATGCTCATTATGCATCCTTGTTGTTGTAGTTTTATTTCCATAGCTGCATGCTGACACCCGGCGTTTCATCAGATTCGGTATCCATTGCATTCCAAAGCATTAATTCAACAACCACATGAGGTGCAGAGCAGGACAGGCAACAGGAACAGCTTCCAAGTCCCAAAGCTGATGATCTACACTGCAGATGCTGAGCTTTGCAGGGATCTTTTGGTAGGAAAGCACAGCAATTGTTTCATCTCTGATTCCCCCATTACCCCGAGCAGCGAGTCTCCAAAAGAAAGTAATGGACTGAGTTTAGTTGGGGTGTGACCAGGTTATACTTGTGCAAAATATGTCAGGAGAAGGCCCTTACTGTCAAAGAGCCCACAATGTCTCTTACAGAGTTAGTTTGCTTTTTGCAAGAGGAATCACTTAACCTAATCCTCAACAACCGAATTCAGGGAGGAGGTCATCGAAGCAATAGTTGGGAAAACTGAACTACCCTCATGGGCAGCCCCAGCCCAACGTGCAGTGAGCAGCACTGCCAAGAAAGGGCCACAGCAGCTGGTCTGTACCTCCCAGTTCTCCACAGACGTTAATGGGGAAGTGGTGGTCCCCCAGTCATCACCACGAGCAAGGGAGATTTCACCACCTTCCTCAACAATGTCATCTTTATTGCCGGGCCTGCAAAGCAGTAAAATACACCAGCCATTATTGGGAGAATGCCCCAAATTTTGCAAGAGAAGAACAGACTCCAGAATTCACGGTTTGACAGCTTAATAAGAAGGCCTGCACGTTTGCCTTTACAATTTATTTACTTGTAAGTATGCACTGGGATTTTGTAAGGGATTTGGCATCTTAAACGGGTTTTTATTCCAACAACATTTCAATTCACCTTTAAGGCTTTCAATTAAGACAAAATCAGTAAAGATCCATGGGTGGAATTTGCGTGGAAGTTGGCTGGGGTTGCCAAAAGTGTGATAGCAGGTTTCAGGTATCGGCTTTATAGACTTGTACTGTACTATCTAACATCTCGTATTTTCCACTCATTGTGCATGTAAAACTTTTATTGATATCAGCACGCCACTAACACGGCGACCGTGCCCGTAGGACACAAAATGATGTAAGGTACCCTGTTCAGTTACAGCAGTTCGGCTGCACTAAATCTCCATGTTGAATGTTTGGTTTAGTTCCCCTATAAACTTTGTCTGCTGGATTTATATACTTTGGCTCCTTTCATTTAGACTCTAGTGGCTACATTTGCAATGGGCTTAAGTGAACGCGATCCCACTCGCACTAGCAACAAATCTGCAGCGCAGTGGCTATTTCTCATCATAGAAATGCAGGGCCTCATCCAGCGAGGTGCTGCACGGACCAACTTGTTGGGGTTCCCAGGGGATCTGAGCGCCCTCTGCACCTCCGGGGAGAAGCCCCAGCCCTGCCATCAGCCACATATCTGTGGTCATTTCCTACAGCCCCTCTGTCAGGGTCCCAACACGCAGCATACGGGCTTATGTTTTCCTTTGATCACAAACACTGCAGTACTTCTCTTCCTGACTGACCACAGTGCGCTTCTATCGTGAGCTCCGTGAACGATGATGGTGCGGCAGTTTTCCTTCCCTGTGAAATTCAGCGTTCCCTCCTGTGGGTGTGCGTTTGGAAATAGAGCGCTATTGCAGTAATGGCTTCGGTGGGATATTTTAATTCTTTTCCTCTACTTAGAAGGGTTTTTTTCCTAATCCATTTCAATTCCAGCAAAATGTCTCTGATCTGATAAAGGAGATGAAGTCACCGCATAGGCTCACTATTTTATTTCCATAAGGTTTGAAAGTTTTGTTCCCTGCAGTGTTTTGGAGCCCAGGAGCATTCATCTGTTTTGTAAAAGGAAAGTTCCACAGAGCAACATTTGGTCACCGTTGTCTGAATTTCATTATTCTGTTCTCCAGACTAGCAGAGGGGAAAAGTGCAAGTTAGCTGGGTCACAGGCTGAAATGTGAGCAGGCAACTTTTTCTGAAGTTTATGGGAATGAAAGGAAATTTAATACCGCTCAAAAGAGAGATTTAAAGTTGCATCATGTGAAAACAATTGGAGAAGTTTAATCCCGAGGTCTTGGGTTATTTGGTAACTTACATGACCATTTGTCAGCCTGCAAAGGATGAAGCTGGCTTCGCCTCTGTGAACAGTTGGCCTCCGTTTCGGAGTGGCACTGAGATGCCAAGGGAACAAATACAAGTAACGTTGGTTTTATAGGCCACGATTAACTCTCTTCTTCTTTATGCTTTTCAGCTCGAACCCTTCCTGCTCGTCTCCTCTGGGCCGCCAGCCCCCATCTCCCACCACTCAGCAACTCGTGCTGACAAGCTCTTTGTGAGCGAGGGACTGCACAGCTCCACAGTTCCTTAGTTTGAAAATGCTGGATACATACCCATTATTTAACCTTTACCTCTCAAACTGCTTCAGGGCTCACACGTTTCTTTGTACATGGAAGAAAAACAGTGGGACTCTGGGAAGTAACTCAATACTTTGTATTTGGTGCTATTTCTTGAGTATTACTGATGCTAAAAGATGTCGATTAAAACATCCTTTACATTTGTATCCATTTCTACGAGTTATACGAAACTAAAAATCCACGGCAGGAGTGCTGGAGTTCAGGGAACGAGACCTGGGACACAGCACAAAGAAACCTCCTTGCTTCTCCTTCTGGGCTAAACATTCCTGGTTGCCCAGCAGTGCCTGGTGTCCCCATGCAGAGGTTTTTGTCTGTGTTCTGAGCAGGGTGAGTGCCGAGCTGCTGTCGGGATGCTGCACACCCACGGGGCACAGGGCTGTGGAGCTGCCATACAACCCAACAAGACGTGGCTTAACCCACGCTGCTTGGGCTAGCAGTGCTTGACAAGCTCTTTCCTCTTGATTCTCAGTGGTTTTCATTTATAAGTTGCTTACGCTAGTTGTAAAAATTTGGCTTTGCGTACATTTTTTTGCAGGCAGTGCTTCATTCCTTCAGTTTCCCTTGCAGCATGTCCACACAGACAAGCGCTGAAGGCATTCCCATATGCTATTGCTACTACAAACACTGCAGTTGCTATGGAACGTATTCTTTGCTTCAAGTTATCCGTACATCTTACAACATCTTTTAGGAGGACAAACCCACACAGCTCGGGTTGTACGGCCCAAACTCCCATCGGGAGCTGCTGCTGGGTCTGCTTTTGTGGGCACTATGGAGGACATTATAAAAGCAGCTGTGTCTGCAAGCTTACCTGATCGTACAGCAACTCCTCAATCACACGAGTTGGAGCTGTACTAAGGGAATCTCAGTTGGTGCTGAAAACAGACGAATGGAAAGGTGGCAGATGGCAAAGGAAGATACGGACCTTGAAGTCTGTGCTCCTGTACCACAAGCGAAAAACCCAGAAGGGAAAACCTGGAAGGGGAAAAATATTACGCATGGAGGAGATGGAATGTTGGAAAACTGAAGGAGAAGGAAGAAAAGAAAAAGTTGGGTGCAAAGGAGGGAAAAAAAAGACATCGGGAAAGAAAGTCCAGGAGTTCAGGTGGACAAAAAGTTACACTGAGCTACAAAAGCACAGCACACAGCTGTGCGGGGATCTGCACCCAGTGGGAGGAATCGTCAGCACCTCCCTGCATCAGAAAAGCAATCCCTATGGAACACCCCGGGGTTATCCGCTCTTTGGCATCAACTCACCCGGTCAAAGCAGAAAGACATCAGCAGTGTGTTATTCATTTACTCTGTACCTTCTTCCTGCCACAGAAGCTGGACACCCACCCAGCAGAGCAGGCAGCTACTCAGTGGGCTTCCAAGGCCAGGATGGAAAAGCGGCTCAGCTGCTTTTTTACAAGACATTTACAAGAGTCGGCTCAAAGCAGAGCACACAATAGCTGCTTAAAAACCGCCCTGGGTTCCCCCTGTGATAGAGCTTACCAGTACTTGAAACTGTGAACGCCTAGTTCAGTTTCTGCTGCTTTTTAATTTGCATGGATCCATTCCATCTCTTTTGCTGTTTGTTTGCTGCCCTGATGGCACAAACCAGTTTGCCAAACTGGCCATGCCCTGCAGCTCTGGGCCCAACCCCCACTGCACATCCCAGGAGCAGCGCTGTGTGCCCTGCACCCGCAGCTGGGCGGTGCAGAGTGTGGGGCTGTCTTCAGGGCTCTCGTTACACAGACTTTAATAGCACACACAGAAGATAAAAATTGGCAGCTTATGTCTGGCATCACATTACAATCAACAGAGCAAGTTATGAACCCTAACCCTAACCCTAACCCTAACCCTAACCCTAACCCTAACCCAAGGCCTAACTCACTCTAACCCAAACCCTAAGCCTAACCCCAACCCTAACTCACACACTGTGACATTCCCCTAACATCAGTGCAGGTGGATTTTATTCTGCCATGTTTCTTTCTGTCTCACCCCTGAATTCAGGTGTTGAAACCACGTGTTCAAAGCTGCAAACAGCACAAGTGATGCCCAGCCGTGCTGTGCTCCTTTAAGCTCCCCAATTCACCCCCCACCTGCTCCATGCCCACTGACTGCATTCCTGGGTGCCACCACAGCCCCAGTGTCACCTGGGAGAGGTGCAGAGAGGTGGGGTGATGGCACAGATCTGGCTGCAGGGCTCTGAGCAGCGACGTGCAGGAGGTGTGACAGGTGACAGCCATGCGTTGCTCATTAAGGAGTTCAGGATCGCTGATAACTGAGTTTTTAGTTCGAATGCTGAAATAAAAGAATGTCAAAAATAAGCTTGAAAAGGTGGTTATAGCACAGTTTGGATGCTGTCATCCCAGATCAGAAATCAGCCCTTAAGCTGTCTAAGCCCCGTGACTTCTGTTTATTCAGGAGGACACCCAGGGCTGCGCACTGATCTGCACAAGGCACACTCACCTCTGCAATCCAGTAGCTCATGTGCTCCCAGCAATACCAACCGGGGCCTGGGGGGCCATTTAGCAACCTAACAAACCCTCAGGTAACTGTTCAGAATATCACTTACGTACCCATTAACTTCTTGCTTTGGTTCTTTGTACAAGGCAGTGCTTATGTTGAAAGGTGTAGGAACCAGAAGAGACCGTCGTTTAGGTATATCTATAATTCCTGTGCCACCCGAGCAGTCAGAATCTCACAATCAGTTCCTATTTCTTACAAAAGGAGAAATACCTCTGAACTGCTGCTGGGCCAAACCAGAACCCCGGCACTGCTGAAAAAGTGCATTCTTTAGTCCTGTGCCACAGGGTGTAAGCGCTGAGCATCTGACTCCTGCCCCCATGAAGTGTCTTCTTTGAGGCTGGCTCTAATTACAGAGCATTTTAACGCTTTTATCTTTGGGCTGCACAGGGACAGGGTGGATTTGTAGTCTCTGTCTCTTGTTTCATTCGGTTTTGCATAGTCAGGAGGAGACACAAACCCTTCTCTCTCTTTCCCCTTTCTCTTTCAGGACCAATGCACAGCAACAGCACGGCCACGAGACTCCAGCAGTTCTGTCCAGGGAGGGGACATCAGTGACTGCGCTCACAGATGTGCACAAAGCTGAGGATGGCGGCTCTCTGTGGGGATCCCACGTGGCCCTGAGCAGCAGGCAGAGCGCTGTGCCTCATTTCAGCAGCAGCTGCCTCCAGCACTCCAACCCACACCCATCAGCTCCACTCTGACTCCAGCTGCACCTTGCTTGTGGCCCAGACCCACAGCCCAAGCCTTGCTGTGCCGGGAACCGACCGAGCCACCCTCAATGGGAGCAGTGGAGTCGGCTGTGGCTGTGGGAGGTGAATGGCACCGCAAAGGGACGCCCCCGGCCGGTAATTCTGTGCCAGAAACAACACCAGCACTCTGCTTGTGAACTTCCTAAACTCCTCCACTCCCCTCCAGCTTTCCCATCCTCCAAGGAGCAGTGCATAAACACAGAGTGGAATGGTTCACTGGGACACAGCGCTGCTTTTCTTTACCCATTCATTCCCTCTGAAACACATTGTTTCTGACTTTTCTTTCTGCTGCAGATGCGGGGAGGTTCACAGGAGTGACTCAAGGAGCCCTTTGCAGGGAGCTGCACACCAGCATACAGCACATCTGGCTGTCACCCTGTGCCACCAATCGTTGTTCTGAAACCTGAACTCCTTCTGGTGTCCACACGTCATCCTGCGCCCCTCACCTCCACCCAGTTCCAGCTCCCAAGCCTTCCTGTTAACTCACCCTCCTCCTCCTCACCCATGCAGCTCTGCCCCCCCCCCAACCCCAGCTCAGGTTTGCTGTCCCCAATCCTCCCAGATCTCATTTTTTGTTACAATAAGGGCAGTGAGATGATGCTGGCACAAGGTGCCCAGAGAGCTGGTGGGTGCAGCTTTCACCAATCCCAGCAGAACAAACCATCGCCCCAACTGCCCAAATGACCCCAGCACCGCTGTACCCGGCTCCTGGCACTGAGGCTGGGACAAGAAACCTGAGATCTGGTGCTTCTTTCCACTCCCGGGAGCATTTCCACTCCTTGAATGTCTTGCTTTTTGCTTGAGATGTATTTTCATTTCTGGGCGGTGGAAACTGTGTGTAGAAATCAGATATTGCCTAATGTAAAGTTGGGGTAAAGATTAAAAAACGCATACAACTGGTGAAACATCTGGATCTGATTGGGCTCCTTGGGGACAGCAGCCGACAGCCTGAGCCTGAAGAGAAGCAAAGAGAGCAGTGGTAATTTTTCATGCAAATACTCAGAAGCTCGGAGGGGCTGAGGCTCTGCAAACACCTCCATTGCCCAGTGAGAGCAGCATGGGCTGAACACACTGCTCTGCTGCTGCAGGCAGCCGCTGGCTTGGAAGGAACGCACCGTAATCCAGCCCCAGGGTAAAAGTGAACAGAGAAAATGACGAATAACCAAACCTGGTAGCTTCAAATGGAGCTCTCCCTTGGAGCAACGTGAGTTATCCATCCTAGCAATTGGCCTTCATTTGCTGTGCGCTCGCAACGAGTTTGTTGGCACTTGGGCTGAGAACTGATTGTTGCTCAGCAAGCTGGTGGGGAGATGCAGTCTGCTTTAGGGGAAGGAGCAACTGTACCTATGGCAAAGCTGTGAGAGCACAGCAAGCTTCGTGCCTGGTCCTGGAGATGTTACACACTGCTAAAGCCCTGGGGAACAAGCTCTCATTTGCACAACTTGCCCAGCACACGGCTCCATCAGGAGGAGCACACACAGTACTGCTCCACTGCACCCCCCTAATTGCACACCAGCCTCCTCTGTGCCAGCAGTGCACACAGCACCGGGGTCACCCCAGTCTGTGCCACCAGGAGGATGTGACCCAGCTTTCCAATGGGCTCCAAGAGGTGAAGATGTCCACACGAAGTACAAATGCATTATTTGCAGCTGCAGCTTGTTTTGAGAGTCACGCTGGACTGAAGCTCTACGATGCAAATGTAAATTCTCCTTTTGTCTCTCAGAGCATTTTATAATCACCCATTTACATCGTTTCCAAGTTGTTAGCTGGCTGAGAGATCAAATGTTTCCACACCGTATTTGTCCTTCCAGAAGCTGTCAAGCAGATTTAGGCTTTGAGTGCTCAGAAGCCAGGCGGCTCCTGGATTCATTTGGGCACTGGCAAATCCATTCATTTAGCAACAAGATCCAGCAGCATCCGCATTAACGACACCTGACACGGTGTGGAAGCAGCATCCTTCATTAGAGCCCCAGTGCTTCACTCGCACAATGACAAACCTCCACTGCAGGTTAAAAAGGGGAGAGGGGAGCAGCCCCCCAGTACAGGGCAGCTGCAGACATGGGACATTTTTAACACAACCCAGCAATCAGGGAAGGAGGACATCTATCGCAGGAGTGAAATCCGTACTTGCCAGTACCCGTGTTAGAAAATAACCCAAAAGGAGGCTTCCCAGCAGCAATTTGCTTGAGCAGAAAAAGTGGCAGATGAGCCCCGATGTGTGCTGCACCAGGGGAAGGCAACGGAGCAGAGAAGTGACAGCAGAGTGAAACACGGCAGGTTTTGGTTCTGTGTCACCTGTGCTCCTCTGCCATCCTGGCAGGAGCTGGTCTGAAGTGACCCAGGAGGCACTCAACAGGGTTACATGTGGTCAGTGCCACCCAGAGATGGCTCAAGGCAATGACTGCCAACTGAAAGGCGTTTCCTCTCCTGACCCAGCCAGGCATCCTTTCTGACAGAGGAGATCAAAGTCCCAAGCAGAGCACCACGCTCACACCTTGGACATGGCCTGGATTGCAGTCTCCCTTTTACACCTTTCTGTGCACGAGGGTGTAAGCAATGAGCATGGGCTGGACCACACTGAACTTCACCTTCACACATAAATCAGATCTAATTCAGTGTTTTTTCCTTTTTCTTCCCTGAAAGCAAAAGCTGCAGTGTTTGCTGGGGTTTTGCATTTCTTCACTGAGAGGCATGCATTCCCACCAGCACACAACTACTTAGGATCAGAGCTCCAGCAGCAGGGTTGAAGCACACCATGAACAGCAGCAAGGCTGGGGGGGCTTAGATTTTAACATATCCTGCTTCAAAAGAGATGGTTGCCCCGTCCCTTGATGTATTCAAGGCCAGGCTGAATGGGGCCCCAGGCAAGTCCCGTGGCAGAAGTTGGAACCGGGTGGGCTTTAAGATCCCTTCCAACCCAAACCAGTCTGTGATTCCATGAAAACAGCTCTGCCAGCAAAGCTGTTAGCATGGATTTAGCAGAAGGTCTGCTTGTCAGAAGAGACACCTCACCTCTGTACAGAAGATGAGATAAAGAGCTTTTTGTCAGCACATCTGCATCAACCTCAGAAGTTTTGCTGGCAGCGCTGCGCCGAGGGCAAAGGTGGGATGCTTCACATTCCTGGAAAACAGAGCAGTTCCCTCAGGCCTGCCCAGGGACCCAGCCTGAATTTCAGCTGTGTGGGCAGTGTTCCCTGCACCAGCCAGTCCAGCCAGGGCTTGGGTGACAAAGACACACAAAGCAGAAGAGGGAAACCCCCCAAACATCGCTCCCACCAATGTAACTACTTCTATTAACATCATTTAACAGCCTAAGGAAAGGGGAGATTGAGCTGGGTTTACCTGCCCAAGTCCCTGTGCTGGAGGGCATCACATTGGTGGCTGAAGGCACCACAAGCTCACCTCGTCTTCACTGGGATGGGAGCAGGATGGCAGCATGGAGGGAACAGCCGGCAGTGTGAGGGCAGGGAGCTGCATTGACGCTCAGCAGCTACAGCTGTTTCCAAAGTCACCCTTCTCTGTGCCCTTGGAAAAGACTTAGTGCGTTAATGCATGCAGCTGTGATCATTCCAAGGATCTTGCCATTCAACCAAACCACCTCATCAAAACAGTCTTTTGGTCTTCAAAAGGAGCCCATCACGGTGCATGAAAATAAATGAACACTGAACAGTAATTGTAGCTCATACCACTTTAATATCCTGCAATGACTGTTACTGCTTATTTCTTGGGTGTGTTGTGGGTTTTTTTCTTATACAGATAGCAAGGCAAATAGAGAGCAATGTACATAACTCGTTTTGAAAGGGAAAAAATCCACACGAGTGAAAAACACTCAGTATTAATGCACGTCTATTGCTTATTGAGAGACAGCAGGTTTTAGAGACAACACATTAACAAGGGCAAAGTGCGCTTCTTTTCCAGGAAAGTGTCCAAAATAGAGACTACATTCATCAGATATTCGGGGAGTTGGGATCTTTGTTATTTCTAGAGCCTTTTGTTTAAGCAAAGGAAAAAAATTACATATGCTAACCCAAAAGGCTGTGCTAACGAGCACCATACCAACGTGCCAGCAGTGCTGTGTGACGCAGAAAAGCAGCACAGCAATGTGCACACACAGTGTTGACAGGAGCTGGTTTTTATTGTCTATCTGTAGCGGGCAGTGTTCTTAAATACACAGATAAAATTAATATTCCTTTTATAGCGACAGACCCGACAATAAAAGAGGCGACGGGCTGGCTTCTTTCCCTTGGTGCCAGGACGAGCCTTTATGTTATAACAGTGGGACCGGTGCGGCCGGTTCTTTCATGGAGCTGTGAGAGTTTCAGTGCAATAGAAATGAGAGGAGCCAGCATGACCTGCAAGAGGGGAGAGACGGCTCAGGACTGGGGGCAGAGCACCACGCACAGCCTGTGCGCATCGCCTCCACCGCCCACATTTTTTATGTCTGTGCCAAGAACTACAAGCCGTGCACAAAGAGTTCTGTTTGCTGGGGGACAGAAAATGAGGATTCTTTCAGTATTAGGTGATGCATAGAAATGAGCTCGCCTTATCCCTAGTGAAGCAACGTTTTGCCCAGAAGGTCAGTTCAGGTTGGAAAGTGTCCTTCCACACCCGGAATCAGCCACAGATGTAACGTAAACAGGAAAACTAATGTGTGACTGCAAAAGCAGCTGTGAGAGATTCTGAATAAGTAATGCCTGATCCACACAGAGCTTTTTTAAAGGGACTGAAGATATCAAAGCCTTTGCTTCCAAAACACCCAGCACGTGGCTTTAAGCAAAGCAGTACTAAGTAAAGATCTGTGCTTTTAATAAGGTTGTGAGCCAGCGATGCCATGACTCAGATGTAACACCCACCTGCGGGTCTTCATGGATCTTCTTAGCATCCTTCTCATAGCTGTCAATGTAGAGCCGCACAGTCGCTCCAGCGCTGCCGGTGCCACTCAGCCGGAAGATGATGCGAGAGCCATCGGAGAAGATGAGCCGCAGGCCCTGGGGAGGGAGAAGCAGAGCTATTCAGCCACGCGCCCCTTGGGTACGCAGGCACTGCCCGTGGCACCCAGCCCAGCCCCGATCCAAGCAGCCTCCAGACCCTCCCCTCTCCTAGCATCCCCTCCAAGGCAGCCACTCCCTTCACAAAGGCCAAGATCCCATTGGCCAACACAGGAGAGAAAAACCCTTTCCAAGGGTCAAATGCACCCCTTGGCTTAATAGATAGGGCAGATGCAATGGACGAAGATGCCCAATATTCAGCACTCAGAGGCCATGGCCAGCCCAAGCAGCACTGTGCCCACCTGGTTTCTGGAGACGCTTCCATCCACGGGATCGTTATACTCAAAGTTATCAGCTTTCTCAACAGTGTAGACTTTGTCACCAGCTGATAACTGCTTCCCCACAAAGGAGCGGTCAAACATCACAGTCTCCAAATCCTTCATCATTTTACCAGCTGCATCTGCATCCACCTCCTCATAGTCGTATCTACAACAGTCCCCATAAAAACAAAGATTAGGAAGGTCTGTAATTAGCAGCAGTGTTCTGCTATGTCCATGTTTAATAACGCTATGATCAGCCCCATGTTTTCTACTCATACTAGAGACGAGGACCAGAAGTAAAGAGAGGATATACGCAGCAGTATGTGGGTGCACTACTAACCTGTGGGATACACAGCAACCTATCTCAGATACATCTAAGACTGAGGTAGATGAAGGACCAGATTCCAACAACACCGGCTGCAAAGCATTTATTCCAGATCCTCTGATAGGATCTCAACAGGCTCCTCTTGATTGATAACAGTTCTGCCTGAGCATCTCAGTGTGTCCCTACAGCAAAGCAAAGGTGTGATCGCAGCACACGACAACACCCACTGCCAGCTCTGATCTAGCTAATGTAAGTAAGAGAAGCAGAAAGAGCAGCAGCTCCAGCACATGCACAGATGAGGACCTGAGACTTGGTACTCTGACTGCCAGTGTGGTTTGCACACCTAGCCAGACACAGCATGCACAGGCTTGCCAGCTGCCTTCCACTGCACCTAGCTTGCTATGCAGACATACCTCTGGTGCTTGAAGACTATCTTTTTATACTAGATTTTGGCATTTTTTCCATAGCTTTAAATGCCTTAGATGTCTGCTGGCTTTGTGGGATGGAAATAAAAGAAAAGGAAAAGGCAAGTTCTTACATTTGGCAATTGGAGACAGAAATTTCACAGAGGTCTTCCAAAGTGAAAGATTTCTACCTACTGCTCTCACTGCAGGTAGCATCCCCCACTTCTGCTCACGTGCAGGTCAGTTCTGCTTTTTCATCTCCTGTGTCTATCGTAGTTTAAATTAAAGAGTATTTTGGAACTGGAAAGAAATCCAAGCAGGTAAACAGCTGCCTAGGAGCTGGGTGCCCATTCAGTGAGGCAAAGCCATCTCTCAAGATATTACAAACCGATTTGTATGATGCAAACTAAAGAAGCAGACTGTTCTAAAAGCGGGAAAAAATCTTGCAAAAAAAAATCTCCATTAAATAAAAAACAAAAAATTTACCTATCAGATATAAGAAGAATTGCTCAACCTTCCCAGAGTTTGATACTGAATAGATTGCATTCACAGTAACAAATTTTAAACTGAACATCTTGAAAGGTTAAGGTGAATACCCACAGGTTTATTGGACCCAGAGAAGCTGCACAAACCAGCCAGGGAGCTTCAAATCACCACAACACCACAGAAAGAGCAAGTGCAACAAGGCAGAAACTGCTGTGGTAGCAAGGCTGGTGCTGCTGATGCTCAGGTTGTTGAGCTCCTTCCTGAGGGCTCGTCCTTGGTCAGCCACAGGGCAGAGGGAAGGATGAGGTGCCCAGAGCACTTCCTCACCTGGTGAAGAAGTTCCTGCCGTACTTCTGCCAGTGATCCTTCATGATGTCCTCCACGCTCTGCTTGCGGGCAGCCAGGATGGACAGCCAGGCCAGGACAGCCCAGAGCCCATCCTTCTCACGGATGTGGTCAGAGCCTGCAGAGAGTCACAGCACAGACACGTCACATCGTCCTCCTCCTGTTAGGCCAGAGCCTGTGCACAGTTCTGCTTCACCTCCACTCCTCCACCAAGCTGGCAGTAGTACAGCTCCACAAATGGAAGGCATTTCACAAGCTGGATGCTTGTGGGTTGTTAAAGCAGTTCAAGATATCATCTGCTTTCAGCTATAGCCCAAATAAAACACTCAGTTCCCTTTAAGACGCACTCATTACTCACAGATCCTTCATTCTGTTCCCAAGGAAGCAATGGGGAATGTGCACTAAAAAGGTCATTGAAATAAATAAATAAATAAAAAGGCAAATGCAAAGGAGCAGCTCGAGAACTACCATCAGCATCTCTGAGCAGCTGTCACACGTTGTCTGCCAAATCAGTATACCCTGATGGTGCAGACACTGGCTGAGCACCAAAAGAAATGCCAGCCCTTGGCTAAGGAAGCCAAACCCTAACGGCTCCAAGACTGCAGGGTGCTGGGGAACATGGCAGCCACAGGGCCAGCAGCGTGAGGACTTCATTCACACAGGAAGATCAATTCATCCCAGCCCCGAACACCAGAGTTCAGTGTGGGATCCAAGAGCAGCCAGAGCACACCCAATCCAGCCTACAGCTCAGTGCTAGGCTCAATGCACAGCTTCTGGGTTTTATCCTTTGGGCTCTGGAAAACATCCAGGTTAGTATTACCAAGACCCCAAGGAGCCGGGGCACACCTGCCAATGGAGAGAGTTGGCCAGAGCCACCATTTCACCCCCCAAAAAAATCAGCTGGGACCATGCGGTGCAAGACACAAACCCCACATTGTGGATGCAGTGGTAAATTATCCTCACAGCCCTGCACAGCTGAAAGCCGCGCAGAGGTGATGGAGAGGAATGCTAAATAAACAGGAGTCCCATGTGATGTATCAACTTATTGCTGGAATAAAACACCCCAGAAAGCAAGCAGGAATTCTGTCACGTCGCATTACTCTAATTGCTGCTGGACCCCGGTCCCGCCGGGTCGCAGTTTGTTTCAATTTTTACTGGGTCTCTTTGGCTGCTCTTTCACCTTGCTCCCATTCAGCACTCACACTGTCAGACTCCAAACAACTCCTCATTAAGTTGCTATCAAACAACCTCCCTCACCCCATTCCATTCTTTAAAGGGCCTTTCCCAGGCAGGCGAACGCCCTCTGCATCGCAGGGAGCCCAGCACAGGCTGCCCCGGCTCCTTCACAGTGTTCCCCCAACAGCCACCCCAACGCGCAGCCCAGGTGTGATGCAGCACAGCCACAACATCAAACCTCCCTCTCAGCCCCATTGCAAGTGGTTTCAGTCACTTTTATTGGCAATGTATTCACCTACCTACCATGGGCTTGGGAGAAACCATGAGCTCACGGCACATGCGACAGAAGATGGAAGCAATTTCAGAGAGCTGCTCGTTAGAGCCCAGCTCCTATCAGCAGCTCCATGAATCATTTGCTGCTGTTGTTTGTATTTTCCAAATGCTGAGCCATTCTCATCAGCTAAAGGCTGCAACACAAACTTAACACATGCTGAAACCATTCGGGGCTAAACTCCAAATTCCTTCTATGCTCACAATTACCCTCAAGATATCTTTACAGAGATACCATGTTATCCAAAACTCCCCTTTCCTTCCAGACTGAGGCCTAGTTCTGTTTATTAGAATAGCATTTGATTGCAAAGTGTTGCCCCGTTGACTTCTACAGCCTCATGGCCAGCAGCCTTCAGCCAGTCTGCAGTGCCATGTCCTCAGCTACCAAAAAGCTGAGGTGGTAACATGTTGTGACCGAGATCCACAAAGCACTCATGTCTGGTATTTGAGGATTTGAAGCCATTCCTGCTCCACGAAACACCTAAAAGCAGGCTAAAATATGAGGTGGTGGGATGAAAAGATGCAAGGTTTGACCCCCAACCATCCCACCTAGATCTCCCCCAAGACCCGCACCTCTGGCTGCCCCACTGTCCTGAGGACTTCACACAACAGAACAACAAGACCTCAAGGACAACCCAGGCAAGACAAACCGTGGCTGTGATGCAGAAGCAAAGTGCCAATTCATGCTCCAGAATGGTGGCACAGTGGGCAGATGCCACGAGGCAACCAGGCCGCAGCCTACCAGCCATACAACACCGCGCGCTTCAGGCACGGCGTGGAACCCGCACAAATAAGAGCCGTGCATCACGCGTGCACCCCTGGTGAATTCCTTAAGATGTTCGCTTTGTTTCTCAGTAACCTAATAACTTGCTTCGACTGTTCAAAGGCAAGTGTTAATTTAAACTTTATAAATCATACCTTGTTTTTAGAACAGGAAAATGAGGGCCCTATTAAGCTCGGAGATTTAATGGTGACCTGAAACCTTCCCTAATAAAACTGCATACTCCAAACCATATTTCTTTCCAGAAATGAAAACATTTAGAAGGTTTTCCTGGCCACCAAGAGTTGAAAAATACATTTAACGCTGCACTTAATCCCCAAAGACTCAATGACCAGGCTAGTAAAGAGGCCCTTAGACTTCCTGCGTATCTCCTTATGCCTTCTGGAAAGAGAAGGAGCTTTTGCCTGACAGAACTCTGAGCATTGTGTAGGCTTTCAGCAGGGATTCTTGCAAGCTTTTTTGTTATATGATTTTAGAAGCACTATAACCTCACGTGAAAGATAAACCCCAAATAAGCCAGCACAGTAAAGAACTATGAAGAGGAATAGTGCCTCCATTAGCAAGATCAGGAACACCCACTTACCAGTACCAAAACTTTCCTCTCCACACAGAGACAGTTTGTTTGCATCCATCAAGTTTCCAAAGAACTTCCAGCCAGTAGGAGTCTCATACAAAGCAATCTTTGTCGCGTGGGCCACCCTTCGAAGGCAAGAAGGCTACGTCACACACAGCTGGGTTCAGTGCACCCATGTGAAACACTGCAGCAGGAGCCCCAGACGTTACCACACATCTCCTGTGGGGTAACACTAAAAGCAGATCATGTCTCTGCTTTATTATGAAGAGCTGTTCTTTGTACAGCAATGCTGCATTTTATCCTGGTGTTACCTTTGGGGAGATTGTTGGGAAGAACAACTAAAGATAGATATATACATACAGCTCTTCTAAATTGATTTGCTGCTGTAAATGTCAAAGCATTCTGTAAATGTAAATTAAAATATAAAAGCACAAAGTATGGGGGGGAGACATTTCCTTGGGGTTTATCCATAGAGAAGAGAGCCAAGAGCAGAACCCAGCTCTACCAAGTTCTCAAACAGAACTTAATGCATTAAACTTCAGTGACCCCAGAACTCAACCCACAGCAGCTAGAAGTGCTTTGCCCATGGGGCAGCCCACACTCTGCATTAAGGACACGTGTCAGACACAGAAAAAGGCCAGTTGCTGCCTTGTCAGAGCACTGTGCACAGAAGTAGGTGTTACCTGTCGAGAGCCCCGCTGGTGGGCATGCTGCGAGCAAAGCCACGGACCCCGGTCTGCTGGAAGTAAGGGATACTGAAAATGTTGGCAGCGATGACAGCGACGGAGTCAGAGGGGTTCACAAAGAAGCCATGCTTCCCAAGAATCATGTTGCGGTCCTAATGAAGACAAGAGAAATAGCTCACATCCCAGCTTTCTGCAAAGAGGCTGCAGTGCAGAAATTGTGCCACTTTGCTGGCATAGCTTATAAACCCACAGACAAGGATTTTTTACTGTACTGCACTGAAGACAGCATTTGGAAAAAGTTAAATAGCAACACCTCGACAGTATTTCAACATCCTGCTGGTTTTTCATAACCTTTAAAGCCATTTAAATACAGTTTGGACTTCATTATTTACACAGTAGTCAACTACTGCCAACAGTTGTGAACTGCACCAAGTGGTTCCCATCTATCTGCAGTTACGGAAAGGAGAAAAAAGCCTTCACCTCCATCCTCCTCAGCCAACGTCCTCCCTTCCCCATCAGGGGGCAAAAAGATGAACACAGAACAGCCCATTTACCCCATCTCCATCAAAGGCAGCTCCGAAGTCGTACTCTCCCGTCTTCATGGTCTGGACCAGATCAGCAGCATAGGTCAGGTTGGGGTCAGGATGGTGGCCACCAAAGTCCTCCAGTGGGGTGCAGTTCACCGCAGAGTTTGCTGGTGCTCCCAGCTCCTCACACAGGATCTTCTTCACGTAAGGGCCCACAACTGCCATAGGAAAACATGGGAAGGATGAAATCAGGCACAGGGTAAAGAAGAACTTACGCCTCATACACTGAGGTATTAGAATGACAAGAAGACAAACTGCACGTCTTATTCATAGCAATCCAGCAGCACAACAGGACTTACTGCTGTCAAACACCAGCAACAAAAAAGTGAGGAAAAACCTCCTCTGGGAAGTAGGAGGCAAAACCCTATAGACAAAGCAAAGCCCGGCCCACCCATACCTCCATGCATTGCATCGATGCGAATCTTGAGGTGGTTTTTCCCCGAGAGCAGTTCCTTTAATGCATTGAAGTCAAAGATGCTCCTCAGCATATTAGCATAAGCTTCTACAGAGTCCACAATTTCCACTGGAGAAAACAAAAAGAAAAGTAGAAACTAATTCTGACAACCTGAACTGTGCAGAAAAGCAATTTTGGTACATGAGCCACTGTGCTGACAGTCCTCAGTGCAAAGGGCCAGGGCTCAGCACAGAGCCTTTAAACATCCCATAGAATCATTTCATAAAGACAATGATAACATTCCTGTATTAAGAAACATTTGGTTATGGGCTGCCACTGCTAATGGGATTACAGACAAAACAGACCAGCAAAATCCTGAAGACAAACATCTTCCCCAGTTCTCTGCTGGTCACAGACTCCAGCCACAGCCTCAGCTCCCCAGATACCTCTGAGAAGTTTCCATTCCACTCCAGTTATGTGTAGAGTGGTATTAGAAGAAAAAAAAATACATGTAAAAACAGACTTTCAACCTCCACCAATGTCAGCATGAATTGTGCACCCGATAGCCCTAAAAAATTGCACCTTTGCAACTAATGGGCCAAGTGAACAGAAACAATATAATTAAAATATCTAGACAAGGTGAGATAAAGTCAAAGAATAAAATAAATAAATCCACCATGACAGGACAGATATTCTTGCTTGGATTATCCAGCAGGTGAGAAGGGAAGGTCAGACCACGTGCTCTTCAAAGCATTGAGAGTCCTTGTCCTGCAGAGGCCCACGCCAGCTTCACCTAAAAGGAAACTTCCCAAGGGGAGGAGCAGTCATTTACCTGTGAAGGGTTTAAATTTGTTCTCCAAATCAAACTGCTGTTTTCCAATGGTGCTCAGGTCCACCTTGAGATCTGGGCAGATCGCATACTCTTCAATTTTTTTACTAATCTGGAAAATTTTGTCCGTGATACCTTCTGGAGCTGGACCTGCAAGGTATAATGGGCAAGGGAAGAGAAGTTAAAGAAACAGTGTGAGAGAAGAACACTGCAGAGGTACAACAGAAGGCCTGGGGCAGGGAGTGCCTCAGTAGGACAGAGGAATATCAGTGAGCAAATCGATCACTCTGGATCAAGCAAGCTGCTCTGGGTATTGCTGCTGGAGCAGGGGTTGAACCAGATGGACCTAGAGGTCCCTGCCAACTTCAGCCACACTAATTCCATGTTCGGGGAAACCCAATGCTCGGGCCACTCAGTGAACCTCTGTGATGTTTAAACAATTACATTGGGTTCTTTGTTGCCAACACAAGGCAAGTCGAGCAGAAACGAAGCAAACAAGAATCAACTAAGCGACTTTACCTCCATTGGCTGTATTGAATTTAATCCCAAAATCTCCGTTGGGCCCACCAGGGTTGTGGCTGGCCGTCAGAATGATGCCGCCGATGGCTTTGATTTTCCTGATGATGCAGGACACTGCTGGGGTGGAGAGAATGCCGTTCTGCCCGATGACCAAGCGGCCAATCTGAAAATTAAAGGGCAGAACAAACTACTTTGAGACTCAAATTCTGAATACAGTCAAAGCACCGAACACCCCAACAGCAACAACAGGTAAAGCAGAGCCTTGCCAGGGGCACCTGGATGACAGAGGTCCTGAACTAAACAGTCTGAACCTGGGAGGCTGCAAGCTCTCTGCTATATAACTTGAAGGTCACCATCCGACCCTGCTCTATTGTGCCTCTTTAGCATTTTTGCTTATGAAGGCTGGAAATGGCAGCCTGCACTGAAGAGCAGAGCTTTCCAGAGGCATCTAAACAAAGCAAAAAAACCTTTGCCTGTGGTCTCGAACATTGCTTTCAAAAGACACAATAGGACTGAGAGAAGCCAAAGCAAAACAAAAGTCGATCATCATCACTGCTCCCACGGGACCACATGCAGATTCTCTCACTCTCAGCGGGTAACGCACCTCCCTCCCAGAAATGTGGTAATATCACTGAGATTAAATCCAGACCAACGTGCTAAGCAGCACAAGGTAATCAGGATCCAGTTGCTGGGGTTCATGTAGTAAAACAGAAGATAAATGTTTTTCTGGGAGAACATGCCCCTTTCCATAGCCCCCAAATGAGGTGATAGAGATTTAAAAATACACCAGACCACTCTCCATCAGCCAAGGAGATTAGACTTTGAATACAACTGAGAAAAGAGGAGGAATTTCATTCAAAGGCAAGAGCAACCAGAAGACAAAAGCCAGCCTGCCCAGCCTGAAGGCCCCTTGTGGTGCTACGCTGGCTCTGTGGGATGGCTGCCATGCCTGCCAGTGGCACGGCTGGGTGCTAAGCCCCTGTGCTGCCCTTTGGTTACTGCACACCATGGCTGCCAGGCAAGCCGGGAGCTGAGACATCCATGTCTCCAGCAAGCCATGAGGAACAGATCTAAAACAGCAGCTTAGAAACCCAGCACGAGTGCCCTCCTACCAGCTGGTCAGAGTATCGCTGCCCTTATAGTGCCCAACTATCTAGATGCATTATGCCATAGATCAAATTTGTAGCAGCCTGATCTATGTGGGTTGGCTTTCTCTGTGCTTCATTATTTGTTCCAGTATCAAGGGCCTCCTATGGGTCCCCTCGACACCCCAGTGACACAGACTGATGCTTCTGGTGTTCTTCACCCCAAAACCATGTTTTCCAGGCAGAGGATGCTGGTCATAAAGCTCCAAGCAGCCCAAATTCTGTGCAGTATAGCCCTGAACACAGACCTTCCCAAGTGCCCTTCATGTTAAGCTGACAAATAACCTTGGACACTTCTTTAACCCCATAACTGGCATTTAAAGCAGACAACGTGCATCGTGCTCCACTGGCACAGTATGTGTGCTCAGTGCTCCTCAGCAATCCTGCTGATCCTGCATCTGCGGAGCTGACAGCACCTGCCTCTGGCACACACCAACAGACACTTTTGCAGATCCAAAACACAACATGCATGCCTTCCCTCTTGGCTTTTTATAGTCGAACACATCCTCAGACTCATCTCTCCTACTCTAAAGAGCAAGGTTAGAGCAAAACTGATTAACAAAGTCCCAGGCTTTAGCCAGACTACATAAAAATAACTAACAAAAAATACCAAACTAAGCAGCAAAGCTCATTTTCAGCCAGGTATGGGACACAATGCTGGAAAGAAATGCAGCAGAGAAGTCTCAGCTGATGCAGATCAGCTTAATCTCATCTTCAGCAGCAGGAAACCCGTCCTGGTGTGGAGAAGCCCAGGCAGCAGGCCTTGCTCTTGCTTTGTGCCTATTTTCCAGCTCTTTGACTTAAGAGGAACACATTCATTTGCAATGCCAAAGGATTTTTCTTTTCCAGCTGGAAAACATGTTAATTTAGAAAACATATATCTCTCTCCTCTGATTCGACTGCTCATTACAAATCACCCCGTTGTGATCAGATAAGCTTTCCTGTCAAACACATTCCCATAACCCAGATCTCTCAGTGTAAAGTTTTGCTCAGTGTTAAAATGCAGAACAGACAGCAAAGCCTTTTCTTCTTCAAAAGCAACAGGAAACACAGATACAACCCCAGTGCCCAAGAGCATTGCGGTGCTTCAGCCATGACCTGCTGCAAACAGCCCAGCATCATCTGCTTCCCACACAACCAGAGATCACTGTGCGGGTTTCCACTCACCGCTAACTTTCTTTAAATGGTAATTAAACAGTAATTTCAGTAATAACAGCCTGATTTTCCACCAAAATGTTATCTGTTAGCAGCTGAATAAAATCTATGGGGAAATTCAATCTCCCACTGACCGATTTGTTTTGGTTTTCTGCATTTATCCCCTATACAACCATAGGAATTTAGTCATCTAGCATTTACCAACCCCGTTGGCAGCAGCCATTTGGACTATCAGTTCCACTGCAGCCTTATTAAGGTACCTTCCATCACCTCCAACTACCATAGAAGATCCTTGTCGATCCCTTAGGTCTATGGAAAAAAATATACTCTGGATAAAGTTCTGCAAATAGTTCATTTTGGATTCGAAATAATAAGTCTTCCTCCGTAACCCGCTGGTTCCTGGTTTCTGATCGTTGTAGGGAGCTGTTGGCACAGTCAGCAGAGGCAGAGGAGCAGCTTCCATGTTCTTATTTCAAATAAATGCATTTAAGAAGTAAACTACGATTAAATAAAAAGGAAAGATAGTAATTTTTATAAATTGTATCAGTCTTGCCACCAGCAATGGCACACCTACTGGACAGAAGCTCAGCAAAGCTGCGGAGCGCCCAAAAATAGCTCCTTGAACGTTGAGCTGAACACGGCTCCTGTAATTGAAGATGTTGCTCCGCACTTGCCGTGGAGGATCAATGTCATGGAGAACACACGAGCCCACGCTGCTCTCCCAGCAGTCAGCAAAAGGTGATTTCTGCCTCCTTCTCCACCTTCAGCTCCATGCAGGCACGGCCTCTCGCCATTCTGCGCTATCGCCGCCGGCACCGTCCGTCCTCCTGGCCCTCCGTCAGCAGCTCAGCAGCCGCTCACACACACCGATGCGCTGCCCAGTGTTTTTGCCAGCCCAGCAGATCTGCGTGGCCCTGAAGGAAAAGCCTCCCGCGGGCACGGCAGCATTTTGCAGCCTCCAGCAAGCTAAAGGTCACTCTTAAAATGGAAGGCAACGGATCTGTTACCCACACTTTGCTTACATGAGTCCCACTCTGACACCCTGACCGCCTCGGTGCCAGCCACCCCTAAATAACGGGACATCGTCTGCAGCGCACAACCAGTCAGCCTTTGCTTAACTAGGAGAAATCCATGGGCAGCTAAAACACTGCTAAAGCACTGCGTGCAATTGCATACCCACAAGTCCTACCCTGGGCACTATGCATGACATTAGAAAAAACCCAAACTTTCAATCTGGGACACAGCTTACGACTAAGCCATTAATTCTGGAAAAGCCTGCGCCCAGCAGAGACCCAAATACAACAAGTTATTACGAGGCATCATCTCTCTCTGCTTCAAATGTTCTCCCCTTTAACAATACTTAGAGTCCTCTGCCTGAGCTGCTGGCAGAATTCACAGATATTTCTGGATAACGAAGGACCATACATTTCCTAATGACTCATTTCGTCCCGTTCTAAGCAGAGGAGTAGAAAAGGAGTTGTGTACACAGCTGAACTGTGACGCTTTTGGGAGGGCTCCCACAGAACTGCTTCCTGACTGCTTTGCTCCAAACATTGACAGATTTTCTTCCAAGGGGGTACGAGATCCTCTTACGACAATCTTCACTTAACTCCAACAGCAAGACCGCCCGGGCCACGCAGCCGGCAACAACCCATCTGCGTATTACAAGCATGTCTTCGTGCTGTTCCAGCATCCTGCAGCTGCAGTGCCTCCATTTCCATGCAAAGGCTGAGGTTTCCCTCTAGCGGCACAGAAAACAAAGCCCAGCTCCCAGAAAGAGCCTCACTGGCAGGAAAAGCCTGCGAGCACTTTCCTCCAGCCAAATGCTTTGCCCACACATTGGCTGGATGAGGAGCTAATGAAGTTTGCACGTACAGAGCAGAGGAACCAAACTCAGCATAGGGACTATCATAGGTGATAGTTACTGTTGCCATATTAAGATACATAAAAAGAAATACATTATTTCAAACAAAATACCGAATCCAGCTGTGAGGCAGTACATGCAAAGCACAGGGATGATAGTGACATACCCATGGAGCTTGGCTTTGGGGCACCCACTCGATCCCAGGGACACAATGTTTGGGACACAATGCAACACTAGCAATGGGTCAGCCAGGACTGTTGGCGGTGCAGGCTGGTGTCTGCATGCTTACCAGGAGATCCAAAAGGGTAAAATAAAAACTCAAGAGGTAGATCTCAGCCCTGGGGAGGGGAAGGCTCATTTAATTCATTACCTGAATCTTTGCTCAGACATCTGCAATCACTTACAGGATGGAAAGGAATTCAGCAGGTCCTCTGATCCCTCCCCAAAGCTGGTGTGGGATCACACATCCCCCAGGCACCCTCCAGAAAGCTCCTGCAGCCTGTTCTTGAAATCTCTGTCTCCAGGTGTGGTGCCAGAGCAGTCAGAGGCATCTTCCTGCAGCCTGTCCTACACCTCTCTCCCTGCAGCTTAAGTCCCACTGAGCTGTCAGACAACAAACCGATCATAATCCTCCTTCTGACACTTTTCTTGCACATTAAAATAATCCTTTAACACAAAGGCCCACAGAATTCTCTCTTTCCCACAGGAAATAATCCCAATTTCCCAATTTCCTCAGCTTTCCCTTGTGGTCACACTTTGTAGGTCTCTAATTCCATGTTTCCACTCCAAACAGCCAACCTGCCAGAGCAGAGCTGTCTGCTCACGTAGGTTCCCATTCACTTTAGGCATGTGTATGGGAGATTGGTAATCACAGCCTGAACCTCTGATTAATCAGCTGAGGCAAGTATGGGGTCAGCTGTGGGAGCACAGGTGAGAGTGATGTAGCTGTGCTCCCGGGAGGGGTGGAGCTTGACTCCATCCCCTCTGAGACCTCATTTAAGGGCTGACTCCCACTGGAGCAGTATCTCTTGGAGATCGCTCACCAGGGAGGACTGCCTCAGCTGCTTCAGTCAAGGCACCACCATTGGTGAGTTTTTCCTTTACTTATTCACTTATATACCTTCTGTACATTTTGTTTCCATCTGTACATTTAAAACCAATACAGCATGCAAGAGCAGAGTCAAAGCTATGAACTAACTGTTGACTTTGGTTAATGATAAAAAGACAAACAAGGCAATTTTGAGAGAACCTGAATTTCAGTAAAACACCGGAGCACACAATTCCTCCCTGGACTTGGTGTTGCTGACCCCTGCCTCATCCCCTATTGCCACATGAGCTGTGACACTACCTCCTCTCATCCCACTCAGTCTTGTCTGTGACATTCAAGAAAGAAAAAGGGAGAGGGAGATTCGTACACTGTACAAAAGCCAAAAGGGACATTCTGCAGTTATTTCATGGCTTTCCTTTAGGGCAGAAATGACATTTACCTAACTCTTTCCTGCCCCCTTCCTGCGTTGTTCCATAATTACACTGCACCCCAATGAGGGGCAGGAGAGAAGCCAGGTGGGTGGCAGAAAGCAGATACCTGGGAAAGAAGCTCTGCAGGGCCAGGGATGAAGCTATCACCAGCAGGGCTGCTCTGGATCCTACAGAAGGCTCCAGGCTTGCCACACAGGTAGGGGCTGATCCCCTTTGCCACAATAGGAGCACACAGCAACAATCACGATTGAGAAACCTTCCATCCAAAGGTCAGCTCCCTGGAGTGTGCCCACACACACCCATGGCCACAAGCCGCCCTTCCCCTGCTGCAAACATCAGCACACTTCCCATCCGTGGTGTGGGGTGATACCCCACAACAGGCACCACATTCCTGTAAGAATTATTTTGCTGGGTTTCACTTACAGCAACACTATCCGAAAATGCCAGAATGGTGTTTGCTTTTATGGACAATTGTAGGACACAGCCAACAGTCTTTGTGGCCTACCCTTATCCCCAGTTCTGCAGAGGTGATGCTTCATATGTCACCAGCAGCTTGCACTATGGCTGTGAATGGCCAGATAGCATCCACATCTCGATTCCTTCCACCCCTTTAGCTTTTCCCCTTCTTAGGACAATTCTGTTTATTCCTATGATACACTCCAGTTCATCATTCGAAGCATTAATCACTCCTCTGATTAGTTCAGAGAGAACCACGACAAAAGAACACAAACCCGTCAAATGTATTTCTTGATCCTGGTGCAGCTCAGCCATAAGACACAGAGGCAGCACTCCTTAAGTTCAGCTCACCTACCCCAAACTCTACCAGGGCAAAAGCATCAGACTGTAGGATCCTTACCAGCACAGCCAGAGCCAAGGTGCCTGCTTATTGCCATTGTTCCAGGGGATTACTGTTAAGCCCCTGTTAGTATGGATTTCAACTCTCTGTCTGCAGGATTTGCAAGGATTAATGCAAAGCACCCTGCTTCTTCCCTCCAGGTGGAGCTTCTGGAATTATTATTCTAGAGTTGAATATTCCAAAAAGGCACTGAGCTCAGACAGCCTCATCACTGCCTTAATAGCCTTCAACTTAAAATCCAGGTAGGGGAAACAAGTGAGAGTGAGATGGGGGCTGCAGTGTCAGAAAGGGAATTGCGGCAAAAGAACACAAAGAAAATGAAGCAGAGCTACCAAATGAAGCAAATAAAAGAGGTGCTGAGCAGTGCAACAGAATTCAAACACTTGGTTTCCCTGGCATAATTGAGTGGGGAAAAAACTTAATAGCAGCTAAGCCAGGAAACCAAACTTTGCAGGGTAGCAAGCAGTATTTCTAGTACAGCATTGCTTATCCTGCAGCAATGAAACAAATCCAGGTTAGAGTTTAGCTCGGCATGTAAAGTACCTTCAAGCAACATGCTGTAAGTGGACACTTTGCAGTGCCTGTCTCTCTTTGCAAAGGAACGGGGCACAATAAACTTGTTAAGTAGCAGGTGACAACATTGGTGAACCACCCTGCTGCTGGGTATGGATCTGATTGAGATTTACAACCTCGGGTCTGTAACTTGTGCACACCTTTGACTTAAAGCTGCAGTACAGCCACAGCTCTATTCTGACAGGTGATGACAAAGAGAGGTTTTAAGCTTTATTCATGTAATTAAGGAGTCGGGCTTATTAAGTGGGAATAACACAAAGGAAACCTGCCACAACAGAACAAAACAAAGCAGGAGGTTACGCTGGATGCAATCGAGGATGGCAAAACCAACAGCGCCTGTGATTGTTTACTTTTATAAACGCAACCTTATAAATAGGATAAACACTTCTTAACCACAGAAGTGCAAACTGAGTTGTTGCTATTCCAACACCAGCATTAGGTGAATGCTAACTGTTCCAGAATGAAACAAAACTCAAACTCTCTTCAGCATCCTTACCCTTTACTTTGTGAAACTAACAACCATAAACTGCGGTCCTTGGGTTTCTCCTGTGGCCCCTGAAGGACCACTCCACAAGATCTTAAATCCACTTAAAGTACTGATGCCATCACCTCTTTCTCCCCTAGGACCAGAAATACTGTTGTCCAGCACTTGCTTTGGCACAGGTGGTGGGTTGGCTGCTGAGGCAAGCACATGCATCACCATACAGCACAGCTTGGTGATCAAAAGCAAGCAGAAAAGCCGTTAGAAAGAACAGTGAGCCCAGATTTATCTTTATAATCTCTTTACTCCCTGCAGACGAAGCAGTGCAGCACAGCAACCTGTGGCATTTTCTCTACATGGCTTACTATTTCTCATCACGAGATGCCTAAACTTTGCACTGAGACCTGGCTGCTGGCATCAGAGACCCCCCAGGCCCACAGAGAAGAAGGCTGAGCTACTGCTGTGCAAGAAAGCACACTGCACACAGGTGGCAGCAGGTTCCTGAGAACTCTGGGTTTCCTACACAGAACGACTCACCGTTCCTTTGGAAGGGCGGCTGACCTCCAGTTACTTCACATTTATTCTGATGAAACAGGGTATTCGTAAGCTTGTACTCAACTGCACTGCAGCAGCTATCAGGGAACAAGCATTCCTAACTAGAGAGACACCAGGAGGCAAGCATCCCCCAATTCTTCCAAAACAGGATAGCAAATACACAGAAACTTATTAAAAATGGGCATTTTGCATTTTATAAAGAAACTCCCCACCCACCACATTTCTTGGGACCTGGTGGTTCTGCCATTCTTAAGCTTGGCAATGCAACACTCGTGTTTTACTAAGGCCCATGCAATTCACACTTGGCCAGCAAATGGTCTCAGGGCCACAGCTACTTGCTTGCTTTATAAATTAATGATTGTCAAGTAAAATTTCCCACTCTGTACACCAGCACCTTGGTTCTTAAAACAAATATTTATCCACTCTTTTCTCTCTCTCCTTCCTCTTTCCCATCTTGCCTTTCCAGAAGGTTTTTCTCACTTCAGAGCCAATTGTCTCTTAGCACTCTGAATCAATTTGGTCAAAACATTGCAAGGCAAATGCCCACCAGCCAGCAGGCCTCAGGACCTGCTCTGCTGAGCTCAGTGCCGCGATGCTGCACATATGTGAGCACCAGCACGATGTGAGTGGAGAGCTCTGAGCAAACAGCACTCAGTTCCAGCCCAGTGCACCTCCAGCCCCTTTCTTGCTGCAGGGACTGAGGCGCAGAACTGCCTGGAAGGCTGCCACAGCCCACCAGGGTGAGAGCCTAAACAGACCAAGGCTTTGTCCCAGCGAACAAACCTCCCAGTCAGCGTATTCACAGGCATCCAAGGTGCTGCCAGGCTGCATGTTTCAGCTCCAACTCTCCTTAGAATAAATAAATAAAACTGTGGCTGTGCCTTTCCTAACAGGAATGGCTGTAGCAACCATCACTCACAGGTGCACCTGGCAAGGCTGGTGCTCAGGGATACAGGACACACACCTAACGCTGACCAGTCACCATGCATCACCAAAAGCAAATTTCTATACGGTCCAGAAAGGCAGTTATCTGCTTCTCCGTGCCATAAGGAAGCAGTGATCTCGTATTTTGTTTTCTTCTCCTTCAGCCTAATAATTACAGATCCTATTATTGCTGGAAAATTGAAGCAGGTTACAGGTTGCACCCTAACACCTGACCCTAACCACTCAGCATCTTCTGCTTGCCTTGAGGCTTCGAGGGGAGCCTACTGCTGACAAGCAGGGGCCAGGTGGCCCAGAAGAGGAGGGCATTCTCCACTTGGAAAAGGCCAAGGGGAAGGAAAGGCCTCGCTCTCCAACCCAGCTGTCCCTGCTGGGCTAGCCCCGGGCTGATCAAATGCAGCGATGAGTGACACAACGTAGCTTTGGTCTCAGCAGCTCTGAGAGGGCACCCTGCTGCCCACCCAGCATATCTCACCACTGGCATACACTGTTGGGTAGAAAACACAGCTCTAGCACCAAGACAGAGCCTCTCCAACCTCTATACTCACAGATCATAGAACAGTTAGGTTGGAGGGGAACTTTAAGCCCACCCAGTCCCCCCCCTGCTGTGGGCTGGATGCCCCCACCAGCTCTGGCTGCTCTGGGCCCATCCAGGGCCTCAGGCACCTCCAGGGATGGGGCACCCACAGCTCTGGGCAGCAGTGCTGGAGCCTCACTGCCCTCTGAGCCAAGAACTCCCTCCCCACATCTGACCTCCTTCTGTTCGAAGCCGTCCCCCCCCGGCCTGTCATTAAAGGGTCACGAAGCCGCAGGTAACGCTGCCACCGGCATTTCCTGCCCCACCGGCCCGAGGCCAAGCCGAGAGCCGCCCCAGCCCCGCGTACCCCGTTGGCGGCGGCGATGCGGACGATGATCTGGATGGCGTCCTTCATATAGAAGCGGCCGTCGCCCCCCACCACCAGCGTGGCCTCCTGCCGCTCGGCCGGCGGCACGGTGGCCAGGATGCTCTGGATGAAGTTCTCTGCGTAGTGGGCATTGTTTTGGAAAACGGTGACTCGTTTGCGCAGCCCGCTGGTGCCGGGTTTCTGGTCGGCGTACGCCTTGGTTTTCACCGTCTCGATGTGCACCATGGCCGGCCCGGGCTGCGAGTTCCGGGCGCGGCGGCAGCGGGCGCGGGGGGAGCCGGCCCCGCTCGCTCCCCGCCCCGCGCGGCTCAGCGCCGCCCGCCCCTTAAAGGCGCAGCGGGACCCGGGCTGAGGCTGTCAGCGCCCCGAGGGCGGCGGGACTTGGGTTCTAGGCGGGGAGTGAACGGCACAAGTCAGTGCTGCTGCTGCTGCTGCAGGCGCTGCCTCTCCCTCCTGGCTGCCGGTTGAAGAGAAGCGGCGAGCAGCTGACACCTGTGTTCTGCCTTAAAAGCTTTTCCTACCTTGGTAGCCCCTGAACTTGAAGCAAACGGGAAATACTCTGCAGATAGAGCCGGGATCCCTGCTCTCCCAGTCAGAAAAGGTGGAAATTGCCACGAAGAATTAGTCTATGTTCCCCTTCAAAGAGCTGGTGAAACTCTTCTTAACAGGGAGATCTGAAAAGGAAAAGGTCCCATTCCCCATCGCTGTGTCACGTTTTACTAGACCCTAACCAGAGCACAATCAAGTCTTTTTGCAGTGATTACTCAGCTAGGCACTTTCCTAAAGTCCAGAAAGAACAGCACATGGACTCCTGCTACATCTGCCAGGCCTGGTACCAGTGCAAAAACAGCAACAATGCCAACTGTTCTTGCTCTGTGCTGCCTGCAGCATGTGTAGGTGCTTCACTATTTCCCAGCTCCTTCTCAGAGATGCTACCAGGAACTCCTGATGTATCCACGTGTTGCCTGAGGCAGCGTTTACTGGGCTCTGTGTGGTTGGCTGCAAGTTACCAAATGTTTCTGGAGTCTTTTAGTACAATTTTAACTGCTTTTAGGCCATTCTGGAAATGAAAGCGATATCTGCTGATATCTAGGAAGAAAGAAAAGCTCACCAGCAGACCTGCCTGCGTTCCAGTAACTGAAGGGCATAAATCACAGCCAGCCCCTAGCAGCACTCTCATTTTGTAGCTGACATTTACTTGCCCAGTGTACGATTACAGCAGAGCAACAGCATTGTGCAGGAGTTGCTGGCAGATAAATATAGCTTTTCTTGAAAGGCTCGCCGCCCTTTCAGATGAGGTCACGTATATTTAAGGGCTGTTTTAAACTCAGGCACTCCTGAAGCATCCAGTGACCACGGTCACCATTTTTTATATGAAGTGACACTGAGAAAAACACAACTGCCTGAATACTTTCGAGCCTTCTTATTTCAGCTACACTGGAAACATTCAGTTGCAGTCAACAGGAGCACAGATATTATTTCCCCATTGCATGTGAAAAGGCAGATTTTATTTCATATAAAAGAGACTTTAAAAAGCCATTTTTTAGAACAAGATATTATCAAATGACCAAAAAAAATCCAATCCTTTATCAGGAGATAAATAACCCCGCACCCCTTCTTATCTCTGGCATAAAAATCACGGCACTGTTGAATTAGGAATCCACCAGATCAATTTAACTAAGATTTTTTTCCTCAGTGAAGGAGTTCCAATACGTGATGGAACTCCATCAGCTATTGCAGCATATAGGGGCATATTTGGAGAATCAGCCCTTATGAAGCACAATTCTATTACAACTGTCAGCCGTATCACTGAACAGAACTCATTTTTAGTGTCCCAATGCTTTCACGATGGTGTATTTCATTAGACAGCATGTGAACATTCTACTCTGTCAAATCATTTTACAGACTTGCAGGTATTCCATCCCCATGCTATCACTATTTGTATTTCCTAAAGGCTATTAGCAGACCCAGGATACCAAAAATAAGTAAGTACTGATATGATTCATTGGCTTTAACAAATGAAATTGAGAAGCGTACCAGCTTTGGAGGACACACATAGAAGTTGTGTTGCAGAAGCTGTGATTTAAACATCGCCAAGAAACAGCACTCTGACTATGTTTAGCGTAAGAGGGAATGCACACAATTATACAGCCATTCTTCCTGCTCGTTCAGTGGCATCACATGCTGAGAAACCTGTACACAAGAGAGGAAATGTTGGTGAAATAGATGTTTATTGAAGGACTGTGCGTATATTACCTAAAATGCTATGCAAGAAGCCTTAAATATTTCAGTACATGTATGACAAACATTAAATGAAAAGCAATCAGCATCTATTATGACAGCAGAGAATTCACAAGGGTCACTGAGCCTATGGTTTATACTGAGTGAAGCAGAAGTTAAAATGAATAAAACACACTACAGGAGGAGGCTACAATTATCTGAGCTGTCACTAGCAATACTAACTGGGCCCCCACCCTGCCAGTGTCACTGGGCTGATCTGTTTCATAGAATCACAGCATGGCCTGGGTTGCAAAGGCCCACAGTGCTCATCCAGCTCCAACCCCCTGCTGTGTACAGGGTCACCAACCAGCAGCCCAGGCTGCCCAGAGCCACATCCAGCCTGGCCTTGAATGCCTGCAGGGATGGGGCGTCCACAGCCTCCTTGGGCAACCTGTGAACAGTGATCTGAATGCATGCAGCCTGGCAAGCTGTGAAATGTACAGTGTTTGCACACCACCTCTTGGAAACGAAGAGACCATACTTCAAAAACAGCTAACGTTAGATTTTTCTCCATAAATGAAGGAAGGAAAATATCACAATGTATTTTTCTCTGACTCACTCATGCCTGGCAAACAATATATAGATCTGATTAAAATGTGTTAAGTAAAAAAATAAAACCCCACAGAAATAGAGTATTAAGAACATTACTAAGCGTTACATGTTTTGAATGGAGAATTGAAAGAGGCGCTATCATCTAAAATCAGGAAGCGCGTGTATGACAAACTAAATGCAATATAATTTTATATCATTCTGCACTGGGAAACATGGCTACATCAAGCACATGTTCAGCTTTGAAATAGCAATAAAATAACATCTGATCTGTACTGGTGATGAAGACAGACTCCTTCACTATCCACATGCTTATTATCATGATAAAAGACTTGCAAAAGGAAACAGTACGGTTGTCAAATGATTTTCACTTTTTGCCTAGATTTTAGATAGCTAAGCAATAAATTCTTACCATCATAGATTTTGGTGCCACTTCCACAGCAAAAACAGCAAGGCCTCTATTACTTAGGCAGTTCCTGCTCTGCTCATTGTTGACGTGAACAATCACTTTGTTATCAGACTGCAAGTAAAAAAACATGCAGAAGTCCATTAGTCTTAATGGTAAAGCAGCTGCTCTTTATGTAAGAACTACACATTCCTCCTATTTCCTCAGCTATGCTATTTTTACTGGGTAGAAATACTTTAAGGATGCTGACGGCTGTTCTCTTTGAAGAATAAAACATTCAGATATACCTAAGCAACATCAGAGCCCAGATTCTTAGTTAGAAGTCACTTACAGCTCATGGAAAAAACTTCAGCACTTCTGAAGATGCAATCTCAGAACCAGTTAAACGAGACAACTGCTCGCTATAGAGCTTTACAGATGCTGAAAACATACATAGTTTCAAAAGGTGAATGGACAAATTCATGGCAAAGAAATACATGAAGGTTTTTCAAGAACAAAAGAGAATATTTCTGTCTCAAGCAGCCTCTGTGAGCTACAAAGGTGTGTGATCTGGAGATGTGTCACTGGATGTCTGCCCTGCTTTTGTACTTACGACATCCCCTACAGGACACTGCTGGAAGAAGGACACTGCCCTCGAAGAATCTTTATCTGATATTTTATAGCCATTCTGGATTTCAAAAATCCCATCTCCATAGCAAAAAGCAATTTCTTTAGGAGCTCACATGATATATTCTGAAATTATGATCAACTATGTGAGAATTTAAGTTAAATTCGGAAGTTAAATGTCCCATGTCAGGAGTAGGAGCACTTTCCACGTTTTGTTTTCTTTCATATATGACCAGAGTTCCTCACTTGGACTGCCACAAGTCACAGATCCAGCACACACAGCAGTTTGTAAGGGACACTCATCAAGAGGTGACTTGTCACAAACATCCTCTTGAGATAAGCAGCTCATCTTCATAGAGATTTTAAGAAACATTGGGCAGAATTCATTGAAGTATAATCACTCAACAGACACTCTCACTAAAGGTGTGCAAATGCTTTCAAGAAGGATCCAATATATAAAAGTGAAAGCTGAGGTACTGGAAAATCCTTTGACCACAAGTTTACCTCAAGCAGCATTCAGACTCAGGATCTAAGGGCATACTACTATACTGCCATTCTCTCAACAGAGAGCCCAGGAAATCTGATTCTTAGACAATGCTGTCCAACAATCCCTCTGTATTGAGAAGTGGAACAGAAACACAGTTAAGCAATCAGCCTTAGGCCATACAAGAAGCTCCTATCAGCTCTTTTTGCCAGTCCTTTCTAGACTATCTTTGGTGCACGCAGTATGAAGGATTTGTGGGGTGCAGGGTGTAAGTATGGTCATTCTTGGCTGCAGAAATGTGATAACGATCTAGTGTTAATCTCGTTATTATTGTGACCTCCCAGGTGTTCGGGCAGTTAGGTGAAATCCTCATTTCCATTTGGCAGTGCTCATTATATGTACAGGAAGATACTTAAAGCAATAGGAAGAAGGTAAGAGAAATTCACCGGGCAGAGAAGAGGGCATACCAGACCAAGTCTGCACTTCGGATGACAGGAAATGCCTCATTAACTATTTCTTTTGTCACACAAATGAGGAGACAACAGACTCGTTTCTACTTATTCTCTGAGAAGTCCGAGACTCTGTATGGGAGGCCTTCTCACCTTTGCAGCTCACATCCTGACTGTGGATGGTTACAAGACTGACATCTTTCTGTACCCACTGATAAAATGCATATGCAAAAGGAAAACAGAATCCCTCAAGAACCAGCATATTTCCTTAATTGAATTACAGAAATACCAAAGACAATTATTTCCACTGAAATCATCAGCACAATAACTGAAGATACAATCAGCTCGCTTGCACTGTGGGAAGCTTAGAAGAAGGCAGATGCATAAAATTGCCCTTTCATTACTTCTTTCCAGATATTTGCAATGCAAAGCCTCCAGCCAACAAATTCTCTAATGAGATTTTCAGGGAAGAGTAACTATTTGCTCAGTGCGGAGCAGCGCTACATAGGAAACCCAAATGGTATAAATGGCAATGCTCAGTGATTTTCACCAGCTAGCAGCCAGTTGCCTCAGTACAGATCTTGTCTCCTTCTCTGACATACCCCCAAACATATAAATAACTCCAGTATACCTACCCTAAAGGGCGAAGTGCATTTCTAAACCTGTGGCTCCAAAGAACCTCTGCATTCAGTCCTAATATTAGTCCACCAACCCACCCCCTTTTCCATGTTTGCCCATTTAAAAATACACTTCTTATTATGAACTTCTAAGACTTAAGTTTAGCATCTTACTGCACAGTATTTATGTACTTAAGGTTCCTATTATAAATGAAAGAGAATTAACAGAATATTCATCGAGACCTATGCAAGAAGGTTTAAAATCTGCATCTTACCAACAAGTTTTACCCGGATTTATGTTTGTTTGTGGTAAAGTAGATTGGTAAGACTAGTAAGAAAAGATAATTCCCAGAAATGAAGCATGGAAGGAAAAGAACAATAATAACAGTCATTAACACAAAGTATCTCACAGAAATATTGTGCCGTACCTTATTTTCAATAACAGAAGTGATTCGCATGCCAGTTCTATGGGTATAGACAATTATGTTTTCACAGCCATCCATTACTTTGGCATCTCCATTATTAACAACAGACTTGCAGATAGCCCTGTTGAGTTGCCAGCTGCCTGCCTCTAGATATATGGCTTTAATTCTGGGTTTGCATTTTTCTGCATAGATGTCAATGACAAAGGGGCATGCCTGCAATGGAGAAGAAGAGTTTTACCATCAATTTATCCTTGTTTTTTTTCCTTCAGATTTCCATCCATAGCTCCTGGGGATCTTCATATGTGCTCTGAAGTAAAATTATCCAAATGAAAGTACATCACTAGGTATTAAAAATTCAAAACCTGAGGGCTGCGGTGGTTTTATGAACAGAGTGAAAGACCAGGACAAAAGAGCGTTCTTCATCCCAGCTCCAGTACACTTGATAGGCAGTTTAGTGCTTTCCCCTCCCACATAACAAATCCATTCTTGGATAGCAAAATATACAGGTATAAATATGAAGTACTAACTTATATCAGTTTCTGAAATAAACCAATCTCCTTCACTTGTCGCCCTTCCCCTATTTGTGCCACTTTATACAGACTTTAATATCTGCATTAAGCACACTGATTTTACAATATCTCAGCTGAGAAAAGCACGTCTAACAACCAGGAGTTTACTCTTTTTTTAGACCACTAACACCTTGGTTTCTTTCACAAGGCTATGGGAACCCACTAGGATTTTTCAGCTCTGTCTTGAACTTGATAGGCTCAACGCTCCTGAAATATCACACTCTAAATCATTGAAAAACCAGGAAGTAAGGGGTTAAATTACAGACAGCTGTTAGTCCATATACCTTTTTAGATTAATAAATAATTATTCGGAAAGCTACATTTTCCTTTGAAAAGCAAGGACTATAGACATAAAGCCATAGCTAATAGAAGACACAACATACCCAAAAGAAACTTCTAACTTGATAAAACCTCCCCCAAAATCTTCTTTCCTAGAGGATAGCTCCCTCTTATGGGTTAAATGCAGAAAGACAGTTTTGTAGCTGCTATGTTAGGCCTATTTATAGGAAAGGGAGGAAGTGCTGCTCCTTCAGAAATCATCCATCATCTCAGGATTTTCAGTGAGAGCCAACCAAAGTTTCTCTGCCATCCTGGATTTTATGGGTTTGTATTTATGTTTCATACATATTTTTATATGGGGACTATAGAACCGTGTGCCCTAAGCTATTTTAACTAAAGCTAAGTAAATAATACAAGCAGACTAAAACAAATGAAAACAAATCAGCTTTCCTTGGGAAAAACCAACAAGATAAATTCTGAAATTATCTGCATATTTTATGTCTTTAATGATTTTTTCATTTCTCCCCCCCCCTTCATTCAAAATACTTTCTTCCTTCAGTAAGGACTATTAATGCCAATGCTGATATGGTTTTGAAAGAATCTATAAGCACATAATAAAATCAGAGAAATAACAGCTGGCCCTTTAAGCAAACTGTGCCACCCAAATCTCTTCCACTCAAATTTTATGTTGAACCCATTCAGGTACTGTTATGAAAGGCAACAGCCACATCTGAAAAACATTAGCTCTGAGTCACATTTGGGGTGGGGTTGAAGTTATCTTACCCTAGCCAATAACACACTCTAATACTGTATAAATCCATTCTCCTTACCTCATTCTCTATCTGACATTTGTGTTAGTTTTTAAGTTACTGTAAGCAGTAATCACTTGTTCGCATTGTAGTAACTTCTATATCATGACTGATGGCTTCTGCTGCGGCTTGGGTCAGGAAAGTGGCTAAGTTCTGAGTTATGTATGTTTGCTGGCAGGTCACAGTCTACTACCACCATTTTCTTAGCACTGCTTCTCAGCAAGGTGTGTGAATTTTTTTAAAGGATACAACCAAAGATTCCCACTGCTGCTATCCCACAGGCTAAAAGGCATAATCCTGTCTTACAACGATGGCAGGGTTATTCGAAGAAGCAGAACGCTATAGTGACTGAAAAATTATCAGGTAAATCCTGTATCAGCAGTGTTTGAGTTGGAACATTGATCTACAAAAGTCGCTTGGACAGAAACAGCACTGCAATTAACCACATGCAGCAAGTTGTATGTAAAGCAATTACTTTTGCTGTACAGCTATCATACCTCTGTCATTTCTAGTGCTTTATTGTAGCCCAGTGACAATAAAGTGACCCAAAGGTCACTAGGATCCCCTTCACGGTCATTGGCTTCCATGAGATTCAGATCCATAAATCCTTGTCTTGTTAGTTCATTCTTCTTCATATCAAAATTCTCTGTTTAAAAAGAAACATAAGGTAGCACTACAACATCTGCTCTCTCTGCAAACACCCTTTGTCCTTCCAAAGCCAAACTTGTACTGTTAATGCGATTTACAAGACAGAGCCATCTTGCAGCCTCAGGCTCTCTAAGTATGATTTGGGAATGAATGCCCTTGAGAAGATACCAGCCTTCTGCAGAGCTTTGCTGTGGATTTCAGATAATGACAAAAAAACAAAACTGCACCCTTTGTATAGCCTAAAAGAGGAGGAGAATTCCAAAGAGAAAGAATTCGTATTGATTTTTATTTTCTTTCCCTTTTGTTAGCAGTATCTGTTGCAGTTGAGATTTGCAGAATAGGCTATATTACGAACGGGAAATGAAAGTGTGATGGGGCCAGCATCCTTAGTGCATGAGGTCCCTGATGTAGAAGTGATTTACTTAGTTCTTAAAAAGCAATAAAATGCCAGTAATCCTAGCACCCCTCTTTTGATGGAATATGGTAGATTGACCAATCTAATGTCAGCAAACACATAATTGAAATGTCCTTGTGTCAGCGATTCTTAAAAATGGTTTTCTCATCTTCATAACAATGCTAAATCTTTACTATATATTATTAAAAAGGGATTACCAGTTTAATAAATCCATCTAAGGGCACAGATGCTATAATAAATGGCTGTAACTTTGGTGTCAAGATTTATAATATTCGTCTGAACCCTTCAACTGATTAACGACCAGGTAATACATTCACCATATTCTCTTCTTTCCTCTTTTAAACGTATCACACACACACTCCTCCTATTCACACCGAGACTTGTTCACAGATACATAACACTGACAGAGTCATAAAGTGAGGAATAACATGTAAAGGGATGAAAGAGACATTGATTTATAGGAAAGTATTTTTGTATGATCTTTCCATAATTTAGGAAAAAACTCCAATATAGCTGAGTGATTTGGGAAGAAACAGTTGGCAGGACTTGCCAGATCTTAAGTATTTTTTGGCCTAAATTAATCAAGGTGTCATAGCCTACAGAGGAGTTATATCTAACAGATGGCAAGGGCTGATATTTAATGGCATACCGTACTGGCATTTCAGATATGGGTTGCAGAAGAACTATTTTTTGTACAGAAACTTCTAGTTTACACACAACACCTTCTAAATTTCCATTTTGTCCATTAGCTTTAGTTAAGCTGCCAATGCTCTGAAACCATTGATTTAATGCACTGTCTTACTAGACCAGCATACAGCCACTGGTGGTCACATTTTTCTAGCCTTTTTATGAGGTAAATATGCACAGGGTTAAAGCAATGCCACAGAATTCCTTTTCTCTTCAAATTTGATGTTTGTGGCCCAATATTGCTCCTGCAAGCCGCAGGATGCCCGGTAGCACTGCTGACATGAATCTGCAGACAGAGAGTAAAGTACAGCTGAAAGAAACTTAACTATCTGTCAGCTTCCTCATCTGACTTACAGAGCCTCAAAATCTCACAGCTCTCATCTAGCACAATATGGACAAACTGACACACCATATATGAACCTTTAAAAGACAGATTTCTAATGAAAAAACTGCTTACATCCGAAGAAAATATATGGTTGCAACAGCTGTTTTCTAGTGTCTACTTTTCTAAGCAAGCATAATAAGCTCTAGATGCCCTTGTTTCAAAGCATCTTATACATGCTGATTAAATGCCCCCCTCAACACCTTATGAGCTATGGAAGCAGTATCAGCTTAAGTTGCAGAAAGGAGATTAAATCAATGAATATCTGTTATAGCCCAATTCACTACATGATCTGTGCTTAGAACACCCGTAGTTTTTGGCAGCTGTAGCATTTTTAACCTACAGAACTTCGCAATTAGCAATAGGAAGAATTTTCTTAACAGAAGGACAATGGCACACAAAGCAGAACAAAGCAAAACAAGGGATAGGAGATTGGAAAAGTGAAAAATAATATTGATATCTATGTGTGTTCTTGGTCCTTCTAAACTGTATACATAGTAGGGTGCTATAGACAACAGTTTGCAAGCAGATTTATTGTCCTAAGTAGTTGTATTTTGCACAGCAACAGACTTACCCTTACATACAGCCCACACTTCCTCATCACACGTTTCACCACTAGTTCTCAGTTCAAATAAATTGTATTCCTCCAAACTCAGAAGGCCATTTCCATCCAAATCAATTGTCTCAAATATATCCAATAAAGCTGCTCTAAAAGATGAAAAAAGCAGAACTGTTTCCAAGTACTTTCATTTTCTCTACTGTTTCAGTAACTACAAACACTGTTGGTATATATTAAAGATTTTACTTGAGAATATTCCATACAACAGTATTTTAGTAAAGAAAAGCCAGATGTTATTTGGAGTGCATATTTTTGTATTGGTTACCACATCTATCTGAGAAAAAGACTCACCGGAACTCTTTGGTAAGAGCCAGTTCACCATCTTCATCTCTATACACCAGTTTTGCTTCTCCAGTAATTTCTGTTTTTACCTTTTTCAGCCTACAGCCTGTTGTGAATGGGAATAGCCAGTAAACTCCTGATGGAAGCTCCCCTTTCCATCCAAACACCTACTCTTAAAGGAAGACAGACAAACCTGTAAGTTACTTTTCAAATGATACTTTCCTTTATTAGCAGTAATAATCATAGATAGTGGATTAATTACTTGAGAGTGCTAGTAATATGCTAGGTTCTTTCCTTAAAACAAATGCAAATATGGAAGAAGCCATGTGATACCTTTTTGAAGGCCCCCAAACCACTGCACTCCAAGTTAAAAAATTATTCAGGACCAGAGATGAGGGGAGAACAACTGGAAGTGTCTAATAGCAGACTCATCATCCTTCAGATTTTCAACTCTTTTCCAATCTTAAACTTTAATACAAAAGCAGCCTAAATCAGGCTAAAAAAACCACCCAGTTCCTCCTGTTGTATCAGGTTTGTTCAAACTAGCAACAAAAATTTCCTGTGTACAAATTCACAAGTGACAAGTTTTAAGAAGCAAACTGATTTCCCTGTTGTTTGGAAGGGGGGTGTCATTACATTGCCATCTCTCTTCCCTTCTTTCAGGTACAGTGCAAGAATATTCTGTGCACCATAACATTTAGGATCATATATACATCAAGAAGAAAGAAAATGAAATTGTAACAAATGCTATAATTCTGAACTCTGGGTTTGAGCATGAAGAAATTAAACTTAGTTTCCACAGAGTATCTATTGAGAGCCAGCAATCTGGGGATACCTGCCAACACGCTACTTGATAATATGGCCCTCTCAGGAACTTCGTGAAACTTCCAAACACGTGGCCTGCAATTCATCCCATGCAAAGGTCAGAACTAAGACAGTATTACATCACCTTGCATAAATTCTGTCCATTTCGAAAGGCAACACGCACAGAATAAATGCTGCTTCTCTCCTCTAGTTTGATCAGGCACAGTTCTGAACTCCTTGCAAACACACTGAAGCTCACCCATGTAGCAAAAACAGATACACATTAAAGATAAAAAAAACAATCTAGGAATTTAACAGAAATATCTAACCTCTTGGTTTTGTTGGTCAGTAAAGCACACAAGCTGTAGATTTTCTTGGGTTTCATTTTCCTTCAGAACATACAACACCGTATCCACTGCCAACCAAGGACAAGACCTTCCTAAAAAGAAAAAAATCCCCAGATTCTTAATGATTTCACAAAATTGTTTGTTCTTTGAATCCCAGGGTAAATAATTCCATTGCATTTATAGCACCGCGCTCTGATAATGTAAGATAAAAAGAAAACAATCCATTATATACTATCAGCATTTTCTTCCTATTTAGACAAATAAGAAAAAACTGTTTCAAGTAATGTAATTGTCTTACAAATAATGATTACTATTAATCATCCCAATATTAAAAACTTTGAGAGTTAAGGAAGATATCTGCATCGCTTTCTACAGTTAGTAGAACATTATTATTAATTGGTTTTCTTTATCCAAATATATTTGCAACTAAGGGCAATATCAAACTTACAATCTCTTCTGACATTCCATAAAATATTGTTAGACTCTTCTCAAGTGGAACCTTACATTACATGCAAAAGCTAGAGATACCAAGAGATGTATAACTCAGAAAGATAGGTACGTTTTAAGATTTGAACAGCAAGATCCTCACACATAGCATCATTGGTCAGGATGATTGCAATGAAAGTCTTAAATATGTTGAATAGATGCTACTAAAATCAATTTGACTTATTGCAGCTGCTCAGTCCTTGAGAGCAGTCAATGAATGGGCAAGTTAGTGTTCTTGAAGTTCAACAGAGTACAGCAAAAGAACACATGCAATGGAGAGACTCAGTTTTATGCAGTTATACTTAGGATACTAAGGACCAAGCAAGTTTGTAGGAAATTTGAAGGTATTTTGAACCTCACATAAAGGTAATTGTCACACTAAAAGAGAAATACTTCCCTTACATAACAGTATTAAGCTTCCCTCTTCACAACCAAATGCAAAGATATTTCTATACGTTGGACAATGATGTGCAAAGGAAGACTTTGTGCATAAACAGTTATTCTTTTAGTTACAAGGAAAGCCTGAATAATCTTGCAGCAGAATAACTCAAAGGCACAGTTTAAGAAGCTGACACATGAAAAAAAGAAAACAAGAGCCATAAGCAGAACACTGAGACATTCTCAAATCATTTCGCTTCAGATCACTTTCATTTACCATTAAAAGTCTGTTGATCAGATTCCCATTTCAGCCAGTTAGGAACTGGAGAATTACTACTTTCAGTTGATTAGTTGCAGTGAAGTTTCTTGCCAATCTCAATTACCAACCCATCTTATAATATTTAGTTAGAATTAAGTATATAAATAAGTTTAGCGTCTGGATTATCATCTAAGACATTGGCCAACTACAAAAAGAAAGGCATTGTACTTTGACGTTATTTTACTATCAATGCAGTGAAAACAGAAGGGGAAACTAAGGGGAAAAAACGGTATGACAAGTAAATTATTTTTTTTTTAATAGGACTTTGCCAACAGAGAAAAATATTGCAGTATTATGATATTTGCAAGATATCACTAAATACTGCAAGAGAAAAGAGGAAGATGTATCTATCAGTGGGGAAAAATATATTTTTTAGAAAAGAAAATTCTCTGAAGAGATACAAATATTTTTACCTTCTATCTGACGAAGGCGTAAAGGCTTGATAGTTATACACACTGTAGACCTTTGAGGTAAATGCAACCTGTACTTATGACTAACAATTTCACCATCTTCCTCTAGGTAGAAGCATCCTTTGGATTGTGCACATTGCCATTCCTGGAAATCAAGCAAACATGAAATGTTGCCTTAATCTTAATCTTTTATAGAAGCTCATTCTGTAAAATAGATGTATTTGATGACTTAAGGATTGCTGCATAAAAGATGTCCCAAGATGTAGCATCCATGCATTCCAAATGCATGTGCAACAAATGGATATCTCTGCTTAAAACTCAGCACAATTGAGATAACTTGCTAGTTTCCATAGTCTCTAAGCTTTATACCTCACAAAATGGTTTGAAAAAAAATAACATGAATCCAAACAGTTCAAAGTCAAAAAGCAAAGTGTACAATACAGTGGTCAGGCAGCCATCCAAATGTGCTCTAGCTGTTCAGAAAGATACTCCACCAGTTTCCATATATAAAAAGTATTCTAACACCTCTTATTTCCCCTTTCTCACTGCGGTAGCAGTCTTCAAACCATCAGCTCACAGTCCCAAGCAAGTAGCTTTGTCCTGCTTATCTTCCATATTCTTGGCTGTTCTTCCAGATGGATGTTTTTTACAGTTTAGCATTTGGACAGATATTGTTACAGCAAGAGAACACTACCCATGTAAGCAGGGAAAATACCTCAAGAAGTGCCATTCAGATTAAGATCTGAGAAACCATAAGCAAAAGTTTGACAATGCTTTGGGAATCAAGTACTACGCTGTTATTCTTGCAGTGAGCATAAGGTGGTGCTATATTCTCTAGTTTATCCTTGTCAGACCACAAACATGTACCTAAATGCAATGCAGCTAAAAGGCGATCCTTCCGCTCTGATTTTAATATGCAGCTTCAATGCAAAACAGGGGTTGTGAAATATAAAAGCACTAGGTTATCAAATAATAGCAGAAACAGTGGGAAATGCTTGTATTGGAAATGTTAGTGCTGCTGCCACTGCTGGTCACTGTCCAAACAATATATATACACAATTGCCATTACAATTTAAGTTACTATTGAATCTGTCCATGCACTGATGCACGACTACAAATAAAAAGCAGTGTTTGTGAAAGGAGTTTTTCCTGCAATTAAAGAACTTCAGTTCAATGCTTTGTCTTCTGCAAAACCTGATGCATAAGCCCAAAAATTCTTGCTAGTTCAATTCCATCAAGCTGCTTTGGTATACAGGTGGGGGTAAAAATCTCACAAGGACGGTCAAACGCTGGAACAGGAATCCTAGGGAGGTGGCTGATGCCCCATTCCTGTCAGCATTCAAGAGGCATTTAGGTGATACCCTCAACAACGTGCTTTAACTTTTGGTCAGCCCAGACGATTTTGGACTTGATAATCTTTAAGGTTCCACCCAGCAGAACTATTCTACTCCATCATTTGTTCAAGATCAAAGCTTTCCTCAGGCATTTCCTTTGCTGTGCAACCTGCATACAAGTTTTCCATTGACTTCAGCAGAGTGAATTAGAAGTTGAGACTTTTTAGCAGGGACAACAAAGCTACCCATGGCTGAGAGATTTTAGAACATAACACTGCTTTGTCTATTCTGTTGATTTTGGTTTATTTATTTTATTTTACTTGATTAATCCTGACAAGAAGACTACCTTGCAAAAATTTGCCATCTCCATCAGCTATGTATTATTTACATGTCAGCCAGCTACAAAAGAAGCCCAACAGGTTGGTTGTTTCGAATTCCACTCTATCCTTCTGTCAAAAATCAGCTTCATCCAGCTCCATGATGGCAATAATTTTTTATTGCCCCAAAAAGACAGGGTAACTGCAGACAAAATATATACATGTGTAATAATTTCTTAAACACATAGCAGCATATCATGTATGCTAAGAAAAAGGCAAGCCAAGTGCCTTGTAAAGTGGATACAATCTGCCTGGGAGGATGCTACACCTCCAGTCTCTTCTATTTTTTTCCCTGTTTATACATTTTTCCCCTTCATACAGTATTCTCAAGGTGCACATCTTCAATGCATCTTAGCAGATTCCACTTAATGCTTTGTATTTCCAGAGCTATTGTTATATGATACACAGAATAAATGTATTTTCTGCACTTAAGATAAATATGCTTTATTTTTGAGCACTATATTCCAATCCACAGCTCAGTGACTCGGTGTACATGTTCATTGACTTTGACAGATCTTGTATTGGGTCCTTAATAGTTAGGGCTAACAAATTTAGCTCATGCTTATTGACTGCTTTAATTTTTCTATGATGCTTATTGCTAGTATTCAATATCTGCAGCTCCTTTTTTTTCCAGTCAGCTCTTACAAAGAAAGAGGGATCCAATGTTAGGAAACCACACAATGGTTTCATACACTACACATCATGTTTGAACAAGGTGAAATTGCAGGTTAAATTGCATGGAGGTCCAGATACCAAAACAGACTGCAAAAAATTCCTTGGAGGTTGTGTTTTTAAATTTTAATATAGAACAAATGTCACTGTATAGCAATGTCAAAGATATAAAGGACTTCAGAGTTCAATAACAAATACAGAGTTGTTATTTGAAACAAAAATGTAACTCATGAGAACAATCAGTTCAGTTTTCTAGCAGCAGTTAGACTATGTGGCCATAACCATTTTTTTTCCTTTTACACAGAGGTCTCGAGGTGCACATTTTAATGTATCCTAGCAGTTTTTAGTTAATGTTTTATATTTCTACAGCTATTATTTTCTGTTGAAAGAAAACTAGTAAAGGTTCAGTCTAGAAAGGGAAAACAAAGGAAAAAGATCAATATTAACACTCTACAAATATTGACTTAGCAAAGTGACTTTGTTGTCTTTCTCCCACAGGAATTTATATTGAATGAGTGATTTATTTGAAAGAAAATACTGATAGAACATATTAATCTAACTAAAAATCAATATTTTCAGCCTACAGTATATATTTACAAATTAATGTCCAACAAACAGAATGTGCTCAGAGATCCGTTATTTATTTCCAATTACCTTTCAAATAAAGGTTTATGATGCACAATCTTTCAGACTACTTAAGCATTTAAAGTTCTCACCAACCTCATAAATTATGCAACTTTAAATTTCTCAAAAAGTCATTAAACGTTTTCTCCAACAGTGGTTTCATTTCTAAAAAAACACACTTTGTTCTATTAAACCTTCACACCTGAAAAATTATTTTCAATAACTGGATGTCAGCAAAACCAACAGTATATGAAAATGTTAATAAGTATCAGGAGACCTTCTGGTAGTTTATAGCTGCCCTTGACAAACTGTAAATAAAACATAAGCTAAAAATCAGAGAAGAACACTTCCTAATTTAAAATGCAGTAACGTATCTGTCTAGAGGAAAACAGCATAATTCCAACAGACTAGCTTACATGATACCTTCATTGTGCTCGGCTCAATTAGGTTTGTGCTTCTGTTGCTACTGGCACACACGCTGATAGTGGAAGAACTGGATGCTTTGCAGCTTTGAGCTGGTCTTGAAGGAGTTCTGCTATCACCTATAAACACAGATATATAGATACAACGACATTATTTATCCTACTTGTAGTGATACCTCTCCTAAAGTCTTTAAGGATGCACAAAGATTAACAATGGATAACAAGATCCTCTATCTGATAAGCTGACTTCACTTAAAATAATTTTACACCATCAGTCATTGGCCAAATATCTTTACTTTCCTGACTGTGCATCCCAGGTGAACAGGCATACAGATGGCAGAACCTTGGACTCTAAATCTGCCTGAAGGAGAAGAAATTGTTACCACGGGATTCAACTTCCCTTGGAATCACTGTAAATCTGCCCTAAGTGGAGAAGTTTAACCTGCTTCTAATCCACAGCTGCCCAAGAAAATTACTTGCAGGCTTTTACTTCCTGATTCCTTACCTTAGAGCAACACTGCTAGTACAGTTGTTGCTTTAGCTATGTACATTCAGCCCTCATGGTTGTTTTGTCAGCTTTGCTTTTCTTCAGTATTTCTTAGAACAGGAGTAACTTAAACAGTACACATTTCATACATAAATAAAAATATTTCATATATGGTACCTCTGGAATCCATTCGATTGCAGACTTCCTCCTGTTTGGGAAGGTTTTTAAGTACCTTTGCAACTTCAAGCATAACCTATAGAAGTTTAATGTTCTTCCTGAAAAGTGGCCTCAACAATTGAAACACGCTGCTTATTGATAGATGCTTAAGGTTTAATCTCTGATGTAGGAAGGAAATAATTAATTTGCTGTTGCAATATCTTTTTACCTTTTCTATCTTCTCTCTGGACTGTGAGAACCATGTGAGAGTAAACCAAATCCACCTTTAAGAATTTAACAGCTTCAGATAACAGATTTAGCCCAAGCCCATTTAAACATGGGTCAGATATTCTACTGAGACACTTAAGCAATTGTCACAGTGGAAATGAATAAACATTACAGCCTCGCATATTTGAGAAAAATTAAGCAGTGCTCAATTGCTTGTTAACTTGGAACACAATCTCTAAAAAAAATTAAAGCTCCCAATGTGAAACCAAATACCTTTGGTTGGTGCTGCTTTGTGGTCAGACTTCCTCAAGGTTTTCAGTGATGGTTTTGACACTGGCAGTGTAATCCCTTCAGGGGAAGTTTCAGCTTCGCTTCCAAACTGCCGATGCTTCAATCGATTATCAGCCTCCAGTCTGTCTAGTGCAGCCCTGCAGCACTGCTCATTCGTTGTCACGTATAAGTCACAAAACTTGAGACAAAGGAAAGTAATGTAGTAAGCAAAACATTCTTTCTCACAATTTTAAAAAAATTAAAAGCATAACATTGGTAACCAAAGTAGAGATGTAATGCATTTTTTCTTACTATACTCACAATACTAATTTTAATTTCTCTAAATCATAGTGTCTGCTAAGGGAGACAGTAAAACAGAGCTGTGATTCAACAAGGAAGTGGAAACATGGAATGAAAATACTTCAGCCCAAGAACTTTTCAAGCCAGGAGATGGTTTATATTTCTTTTGAGACATTTGAAGAGTGTTATTTTTATGTCTGATTTTAATAGGGACCTGGTTTTCCTCTTTGAAATGATACTTGTGTGCAAATCTTTGTGGGCTGTTTATTCAGTTCAAAGCTTAGTCATTACCTACAGATGTTGTCAGAATACCTGATAAGATGCTGCATCTTCCAAATTAGGTGCTCAAGATACAAAATAATGTCCCCCACATAAATAATTATGAAGTGTCAGACACAGCAGCTCTCACAGGTTAAGTTTGCTGTCAATTGTCATCTTTATCCTGCCATTCCTTTCACTCTTATCCTCACATATGTTGTTGGCTTTATGCTTACTATTATGCTGTGCCTATTACGTTAGGTTCACTTGCAGCAAAGATAACAGCAAGGGCAGTATACTGTGAGATAAAATGGGGGAAACAGAAACATGTAGCAGAATACATACCATGTTTCAGAATGTAGGCAGCTGGTGGGCCGAGGTAAGGTCATCAATGGACCAACACAGAAACAGTATCTAGCGCATCTAGTAACACCATCATTGCCATAGCCAAGAACATGTTTGCCTTACCTTCCTGTAGTCAAGTTTGCCATTGCAGTTAAAATCAGGTAGTTTAGTTAATGCACTCACTTCATCCAAAGTCATTTTTTCACCTTCCTGCAATGAAAAGCCAACATAATTTTAGTTCCTAACCAAGAATACTGACCACTTTCATCACATGTTTGTTCAGTCAGGACCAAAATCTAATGTGAACTTCATTGTTGGTAAACACATGATGAGGATAAATGGTCCTGGTACCACATTGCTACAAATCAAATCCTGATCCTCCCCACTTTCAGCAGCTCCAATTCCTACTGCAGGCGTGTCCAGTAAGTTCTTCAGCCTGGGTTTGTATAAAGCAATGCACTGACTTTACGTAACTTTTCAGGATGTACAGATATTTGTGGCACAACTACAGGAGCACTCAACAGCTGTTACTTATGTTTCCTACTATATGAAGAATGTTTTCTTGCCATTGCAAGCACATTTTTTTGTTCATATTTAGTGAGGATTGAATGTTCTGCCACCATGACGGAAGTTAACAAATAATAATTGTTAATCAGGTCAACCACAACAAATACATCGTATGAATTATTTCTTCCTTCTTTTCCAATCTACTCTTCCCTACATCTTCTTAAACTCATGTTATACTCACTCCTGAGCAACAACAAAATAAAAACGATCAACAGGAATCAGTTATTGTTTCGATCAGGAATACATGCTTACATGATCAGAATACTTATACTGTCTAATTTCCAAAACATCTACTAAAGGCTATGAATGGGTAATTAAGTTCCTACCAATACTTACTGTTGTCAGAAGTTTATAAAGTTCATCATGTAAAATATAACCAGTGTTATCTATGTCTATTTTCCCAAATGCTTCAAGCAATTCAGCTTTTGTGGCTGGCGTTTCTTCTTTCAAGATAGTACAAAAATCATCAAAATTCAGCGTGGTTGTTTGTGAAGTCCAGTATTTATTAACTGTCTTCTGAGATGGGTTTCTTCCAGCCTGTTGAAGTACTGAACAATAAAACAAAACATTAAGTCCATTTTCCAACTGCCAGTAAAGGAGTTGTCTCAAAACATCCTTTAACCACTTCCTACGTTCTGAATTTTTTATACATCTATTTTTAAGTCTCATCAATTTAAGGGAAAACCAGCTGTAAAAGACAGTTTTGTTTATAGTCTCAATCCTGCATTCTGCTGATAGAGGCTGACTGTGACCTTCCCCAGCCTTGAATTCTGTGGTTTGTACCAGACAGGTCAGAGCAGCCTGAAGGGCAGATAAAGGCTCATGAAAGGAGCAGCTGCAGTTTCTAGGCCTGCATTCTAGACCATCACTCACAAACCATGATCCAGCACAGAGATGATATGTGCCACATTGTTAAGAAGCCAGAGAGCAGTATTCTTATAACAGGGAAAAAAAAAAAAAAAAAAAAAAAAAAAAAAAAAAAAAAAAAAAAAAAAAAAAAGTTTTGTTGGTTGATTTTTTTGCTAAAGGCTTTGACCTGCAGCTTTCACTTACTGCTTACTCATTGCTACTCTTCTATTGAGGTCAATGGGATGATTTCCTTAAATGAAATCAGTAGAGTCAAAACCTCAATGAAGCAAAATGCCCATGAGTTCAAAGACAGCCCCCTTAAGTGACAAGTGTGAAATTCAGTCCATTGTCTGTATCCTCTGCCTCAATATCAAGAACCTATTATCTTGTGAAAGCTTGCAGAGTGAAACCTGTTTCTACTGAGTTTTCCTGTTCACTTTGCTAAGAATGAAGTTCTCATGGATTTATCTTAAACAGCCTTTTAACTCACATCTCTATGTTTGAACTTATCAATTCATATCATGCAACATGAATTTTAAATGTAAAGGGAAAATGACACAGCTCCTGCGTTTGGCATTCTTCAGAATGAACTAGCTGGATCTAGCCTGCCTCCCAAAAACCCTTCCTGAAAACAGTCTCTCTCTGGTTTCCAGCGTGGAGCAGGTATGACATCAGACTACACTCAATTGTAGCCTACATGAAACTAGAGAGATGCTCTTAAACCTTCCCATATGATAGAGTTTTTTAGGAAAACACAGAAGAGCCTTCATTTAGCAAGGCTGGCAGTCTGGCTTTCAGCCAGCTGACTGATGACCAAGTCTGTACCAGCTGAGAACAGCTCAGCAGCATCTGTGCAATGAGGTGGTGACATTGCTACAATGTTTAACAGGCAACAGTGTCACCATAAAAAAAACAAACAAACAAACAAAAGAAGACACATTTGTTGCTAATCTCAGGCTGAATGCCAAGGACTAAACAAAGGTTTCTGCCCTGACCCCTCTACAAGCAGCCAGAAGAACACAGCAAAGTTTGCATCTTTAGCCATGCTAGAGTGGGGCACGCAGCAATTGTTGAAGGATTTCAGTACCAAGGTCAGACAAGGAAAGTGGTTACTCCCTCTGTGCATTTGGTTCCATGGGTAGCAGAGCTTCCTGGAAGGTCAGTGCAGTGCAGCGTTAACTTATATTTAACTGAGTGTCCTTCAGATATACAGCAACACTACATTCTTATATAACCTGAGATAGCTATGCTTGCTACTTACTACACCTCTCAAGTTTGTATTTCTTTATCCTTCCTTGCAGGACAAACGAATTAACGCTGCAATATGCAATACTGTATACATATATATACAGTATATATACATATAACACAGTATGAAAAGTAACATTTTGCAGGGCCAATCTCTATGTGACTATTGCCGATTAGATTGCTATTCAAACATCACATAGCCACAGCTGCTTCAAAAGGAGCATGCTCACTTGATAAATGCCACAATTGATTTAAACTGCAACATAAGACTACAGTAGTCTCACATTATAAAAGAAGCAGGTTCTTACATCTCTGAAGTGAGTGGGAGCTTGATCTACTCGCTGCCCTTCCTGAGCTGACCTTGAAACCGAAATGCCCGAGCACCTGGTAAGCACACAGCAGCAGGGTATGGATACAGATGAAAGCCAAACCACATATAAAAGAGATGACATTTGTTCACACTGCTCCTATTTTAAAATCCAGATCATCCCAAACTATCATTAGGATGTTATAAAAGTACTTTTATTACAGCCTAGAAAGCCCAGATAATGCTAAGTCGTATGCTGAAAGAGTGTGTTTGCTAATGCATAGAATTTCATGTATCAACATAAGGAAAGAAGCTACCAAAATAATAATAATAATCAGTGCATCAGAGACGTACACAGAGCTTTAGTGCTGATGGTTTTAGATGCGGATACCTACTGCACTTTAGGCATGGACAGTGAAGCAATTAGTGAAAAATGTTTCCTCTCACATACAGAAAAAAAACCCATGGTCACTACAGTTATGACCTAACTAAATGATTTGATAATACAGCATGGTTTTTTAGTTGCAGAATCACTAAGGTTGGAAAAGACCACTGAGATCATCTAGTCCAACCACCAACACATCACCACCATGCCCACTTTGTTACAGAGACCAAAACTCTGCTGCTCAGTTCCAGACTTGCCCTGGTATATTCTGGAGTCAAAGTCTACTGGGTATCAAGCACATGTTAAGGCCAGTTGAGGGCACCGTGTCACCATCCTTAAGCCTTATTTTTTCCTTTAGTTGTTGCTTGTAGTTTTGTTTTTTTTTTTTTTCATTACAAACAACTGTGACACCACAACACACGTAGCATTGGCTGGCACCATAATCTATTAGGAGAGCTTTGGAAAACAACCTGTAATATCAACAGTCCCAAGTGTATTATGAGCTGTATCTTGAAACCCATAACATCAAAACAAAAAGCATGACTTTCTAAATTACACATCTGGGTTCTTTTCATCTAACTGAAGGTTTATGTTCTCATGCTTTCTTTGTCAACAGTGTGAACTGGAAATATTTCTAACCAATAGAGCCTGCTGTGATTTTCACATAAGCACAAAACTCCAGGTAGAAAATAGGGAACCCAAGAAGTGTGTTTCAGTCCTAACACAATCCAAAGCTACTGCAGACAAACACAAATAGTCCTTCTCATGATATGAGAAAAGTAAACCAAGAAAAACAAATAGTAAGATCCAGCCCACAACACTACAAATCCAACAGATGGCACAGCTGATATGATGTTTGCATGAGAAATTTTATATGAGAAACCAAAATCTATTCCACAGCTGAAACATTATTACTGAGTCGTATTTTACTTATCCCTTATCTTACTCTGTCACTAAGATGATTTCCGATAAACAGCTTTCATTTCTCAGGTAAGGTTATGTAATTATGCTTAATGATTCCATGCAAGGAGTATGGAAATGCCACTGATTTTCAAAACAAATCTGGTAGTTTCCACAGTTTTCATTATTTACTATCACCTTTATTCAGCACAACTGAAGCATTCAGACCCTGTGATAGTGCTGACAGCAATATTACTTGTACATAAATACTACATATATACATATATATATATATAGTCTATAGAAACAGATTAATTAAGTAACAATCTTAATGGAAGTAAGAATCCTTAGAAAACATCAGTGGCTGAAATAGTCCATTTATAAATTTGGTATCAGAAAGGTGGCATTTTCACATATTACTCAGATAAAGTAGATCAGAACTGATGTGTGAGACTATTGATAATACTGACAAAACATGAGTCTGCAAAGCTCTGTGCCAATTACTGCCAGTTATGGCGAATTTCTGTGATTACAGTGGCAACTGTCTGCTAGAAATGAACTGATTTCAGCTCATTGAGCCATTTGGCAGGGATAGGAAACAATGTATAGCAGAAATGTCACAAACAAAGAGCAGCACCTCTCCTTACCTCCTGTAAGTAACAATGCTTCCATCAAGCTTGGTGGTGTTCAACAACTCACTTATGAACCCTTGTAAGCTGTCAGCTAGTATTGACTTCTGCCCATACATACTGGTGATTTAGAGATGAAAAGCTCTGTATACTACTACAGTTCCATGAGCCATCCAGCAACAAAGATTAAAGATTTGAAGCAAATGAAAAGCATTGAGGAATGGTGGGTTCTATATACTTTGAAAAATCACTGAGGTATATTTTACAATGGGTAAATAACGGATAACTCCAAAGATACAGCAACCAGAGCTTGAAATGTGAACCCCAGCTAAAACTATTGCAAATTCCTTACAGGAGGTACTGATGCTATGCACTGCGATACTCTCTCTACTGCATTACTAGCTGCTATTAGAAAATTATCCACTGCAATCAGCACACACAACAGTTAGAGAGGAAAAAAACAATCAAATAATTACCCAAAGTGAGTTGTTCTTTGGATTTAATATTTTCTAAGCTGCTTTTTAAAACAGCCAGATAAGCTGCCCGACAGTTCTTGTAAAAGATGGCTTCTTCTGTATGCTGAGACTTCTTTGCTTGAGAGCTTTCTGAGCGTGTGCCTTTCTGATCAGCGAGGGATGCGTTCCTCCCAGGGCTGCTGGCCATTCTGTGAACAATGTAATTGCAGTTACAACTTGGCACATCTTTGCCTGTTTAATAATAACTCTTCTTTGTCCTCTGAAACACAAACCATCACAATTTATTCTACAACCTCAGACTGTATGCTGCCCAGCATCTAACCCTGGGGTAAGAATATTAATCTACCTTTGCAGGAAAGTATCACAAGGTCTGCAAAAGAAAAACAGCTCGAGCTACTGAGCTACTTGTTATTCACAACTTGTTCTCTCCTGATAGTAAAAGGTTTCATTTTATTGTATTGTATTTTCATTGCAGACATTTGACATAACAATTACGTGGTCATGTTATTTGAAAGGCCATTCTGTGATTCTACGATAAACACCACATAACATTCAGTGTTTAAAAATCTGATGCTGCTGTTAAGTTGATTACATACTTTTCTTTGCACCAACCCATATGGGTTGGGCTTTTGCTTTCCGTTTTTACAGTTCGAATTCCATAAGAAGAATGGCCAGTAGAAAAGCTGGTCGAGATTTCAAGCTTATGAAGTTAAAGACACTTAATTCTGCTTTTAAGACTTATTCATGGCAATGATATTTAGGTAAGTCTGAAAGTAAGCATGTGCAAAACTTAGGACTTTTATAGAATCCTAGAATGGCCTGGGTTGCAAAGGACCACAGCGACCATGTAGCTCCAAATCCCTGCTAAGTGTAGGGCTGCCAACCAGCAGCCCAGGCTGCCCAGAGCCACATCCAGCCTGGCCTTGAATGCCTGCAGGGATGGGGCATCCACAGCCTCCTTGGGCAACCTGTTCCAGTGTGTCACCACCCTCTGGGTGAACAACTTCCCCCTAATATCTAATCTAAACCTTCCCTGTCTCAGTTGAAAACTATTCCCTCTTGTCCTATCATTTTTTTTAAGAACTAATATAACTGTATGCTGGATATTTACTAATAGAACTGTAAATATTTTTTGAAAAAAAAATCACTGATCATTAAGTGCATTTTTTTTAATGAATTAAAGCAATTTCAAGCAGTAAGTACTGCTGTTTGCTCACAAATGGCCAGCAAACTCCAACAGCAGCTTTCTGCTCCTGCCTGAGGTGATTACAGCTTGTAGAAGGCCGTCACAGAGGGACACTCCATCACAGGGCGCTGTTGGTCTAACAGCCTCTCTGATTATTTTACCCAGTGTTGACTTCAGAAAATATCTTCCAGCAGAACAAATTGAACATCTCAAGTCCAGCAACAACAGCATCGCAAGGTCCCCTTCAGGACTCATTGGATTCTGATTCCGGAGGCCTAAATCACTCACACCTTTCAGTTATACAGGTCTTTTACTCTTGGGAAAGAAAGATAATAATCGCTTAGCATGGATGAAGTGCCCTATCTGTAACACACAGCCCGCCTGCCTGACACGTTAATATTGCACTGGTATTAGAAGGACCCCACAGGGAACGGCGGTACAGCCTGGTTCCTACAAACGGGCGTCTCTGTAATTAAGCACCAGCCTTACACACACACACATACACAGCGTTACACACACAACGAAAGACACACAACGAAGGAGGTGAAAGTCGAGGAGGAGCTCCGCGAACAACCAGCGCCTGTGAGGGCCAGCAGGGCTCCACGCGGCCCGGCCGCACTCGGACCTTCCGCCCGCATCCCACCGCCTCCCCCCGCTTCTTCAGCCCTATTTACAGCCCTCCCTCACAGCGCAGCCATTCAGCCCCAACTCTCCCACAGAACGGAACCCACCTGCTAAGCCGAAACGTCCCCGCGGCCGCAGGGCAGAGCAGCTCCGGCCCCTCCCCTCACACGGAGCCCGAACCCCCGGGCCTGAGGGACGCGACTCCGGGGCTCCACCGCTCCGCCCCCTCAGCGCCGTTTCCAGCCGGCGGCTTTAGGCCGCTGCACGGCGCTGGGCGGGGACGCGAGGCGGCGGGAGCCGTTCGAAGTGCCGCCATGCTGTAGGTAGCGTTGCGGGGCGGGCGGGCTGCGGGCGCCATTGCAGCCCCTGAGGGCGGCCGTTGGCGGGGGGCGCCCTGAGGAGAAAGGCGGGCGGGGGGCAGCCGATGTGAGGGAAGGGCGGGCTCGGCTCTTGGTTCCGTCTTGAGGAGGGCACGGGAGGAAACTAACCGGAACGGCCTCAGAGCGGGCTGCGGTGTGCCATAGGGATCCATAACGAAAGATACTTGGCACTATGGAATCGTCTGAGTTAAAACGGACCCTTAAAGGCCATTTGGGCCTATTCCCCGCAATGAACAGGCTCACCCACAGCTCCATGGGTGCTCAGAGCCCCACCCCTGACCTTGGGTGTCTGCAGGACCCCATCTCCGGGCAGCCTGTAAATAATACAGCATTTGTATAGTACATCTGTATGCAACTGCTACCATTGCGATCTTTCGTAAATGAATTACGATGGGAAAAGTTGGGTGTACGTGGAGTTAAAAACTGATTTCCTATACTGTTTCCTTACAGCAAGCTAAATTGCATTGCTACACTTTCTGTCAACCAGTTCCTTGGTTAAGTGGTTACACCAAAACAGTACAGAAGTGATTAAAAATCACTGAATGTTAGTGAGAAACTGCAGATATGCCTAAGAAAGGCGGATTAGCAATACACCATAGCAGGAATACATAGTGCTTTAACCTGATCAGCGAGCAAAATGCTCCTTGCGAGCTATAAAGATATGCCATCATATTTCCTGCACTATGAAGAGTAAAATAAATCCCGTTAGGTAAATTTGAACCAATCTGAGGTATTGCAATCATATATGCAGTATCTGTCTGCCTCCTGCTCTTGTTCAAACTCTGACATTGGATTCTCATCCACAGCCATGGCACAGCTTTTCCAGACATATAAAAACAGATAAACCAAACTAAACTTGGCTGAGTTTTATTTCAGTGATCCCAGCCAAGGAGTCCGTGTAGTTTAAGCAAAAATTGTAACTTGTTCTGAGTGAACAGCAGATGCCAAGAGCTCTTCAACTTTTCCCATCATAGAATCAGGGAGACAGTCACTAAAAAGAGGCCCACAAGCAGATCAGGCTGCTGAGTAGGATAGAATCTGACCTTGGGACAAGCAGGGCTGATCTCCTGAAGCCAAAACTGTATCCATACAGCTCCTTCCAGCAAAGAAGTGCTTGTCTGGATTGGGGCTGCTTCTTCAGCATCACGACTTTGGGTGTTTGCAGGGTTTTGCAAGCCAGCAGAATGCAATTGGGGCTGTCTTCAACTCTATTGCTGTACACAATATTTGACAGACTTTAAATAACATAGGCTCTACCAGTCCACACCTTTCTCCCTAAGAAATTTTCCAATTCATAATTTAGCATGATTTGCACATAGTTTCTCATCTGTTTTCTTCCTGCAGCTATGTTGAGTCTAGCTTCTCCTTTGCTTTGGCTTCCAGCTCTATTGGAAGTCTGTCATAAAAACTTCCATCATAACATGCCTTTGCATAACATGCAAATGCATCGATCCCTAGAGCTGCCTTTCAGAGTAGGTGTATTAATAAATATGTTTCCCTGCTGCCACCAGAGTGGAAGATGTAACGGAGTCTGCATTCCTTAAGCAACATGGGTTGGCATTTAATAAAGAAATACATTGTGAAGGATTCCATCAAACTGCTACAGCTTTGACTGCCCTTTGGCAAGAATTTCAGCCACTTTTTTAGACGTGTTACCTGTTTACTTGGCTTTTTAGAGATAAAATACTTTTCCTTTTTGTAATAGAGATCACTGTAATCTCATACATGTAAAAGACCCCCACCTGAGCTATATTTCAAAGATGTCTTTTCATCACTTGAATTGCAATTTTGGAGTGGTACCATGAATTAAAAGAGGATACGTTTGGAATCAGGTCATCTTAATTCCTTACAGTATGTTCTGCAGGATAAAAACTGTGCTAAGATCTTGAAATATAATGCATTTCTCAATCTTCTTGTTCAAGTTGCTATAGTATAAATTTCTCAGGGACTGTTCTTAGAAAGATTTTAATTTTTTCTTCATTGTTTTATGTAATGCTTTAAACCACTAAGATTTAAGGACGTACTTTAAAAGTTTCGGTTGTCTCTGGGAAAAATAGTCTTAATTTATGTTGACCTTTCTTTCCTTTGAGCATTTAGTCTGCATTCAATAAAATTTTGATGACTGCTCTTTAGAAGACAGCTGTACGATATAAAGTATTATAAATATTCAGCTTTCCTCTCCTAGCGTTGCCATTAACAGCTGGGCATCCCGTTCAGCAGAGCAGATTTTGCAGAGAGAGCTTGGCGTGCTCCTGAATCAGTGTAGTGGAGAAGACTAGAAAATAGTTTCTTATGGTTTGGGGACCTGTAAAGACATAGAGCATCTGTTCCCCAGTTAAGTCATAGTCTGGTAGCACTGAATCATGTTAAGAGCTAAAATGATGGGAAGAACCTCTTTTTTCACCTTGGCTGTACCCGCGTTTTTAATGCCTAATAATTCTACTAAAGGAAAAATGATTTCAACCCCTGCTCAGAAGGTATGTAAATAATGATGTAAATAATGATGCTTTTGCATTTTTTCATTGTTCATAGTTTTTAAGAGAGAAGCATGTACGTGGCATCTTGAGAAATTCACTGTCTTTTTATCTCAAGTATAAAAAGGGAGAATTGGATTTTCCTATGGAAACATTTTATCTTTCTAAACATGCATTGTTTTTTGACACTGTATTTTAATTACTGAACGTATTTGCTTTGATTGAGATTTATTGATTTTAAATGCTACACTAGAAAAGTAAGTCCAACATATGCAGAAGGGAAATGGCATTGAAGTTAGGAATGATAAACCTTACTACCTGGAAGCTTTGTGTCTCGATGACCAGAGAACTTGCCTGTATTTTTATCTTGCAGAGCTAAGAGATCACTGAAGCTAGGTGATGATGAGAAGTATAACGTAAGTATTTTTGGTGTATGGAATGATGTCAGATGTGCGTATATAGGCATGTATATGTATATCTGTACATAAGCACAGCATCTCATTGGTTAACGAATATTATAGATTGGTGGCTGTCTAGAAAATTCTCAGGAAGGCACACAATTACTGATGAAAATACGAGTGAGTAATTTGTAGCATTCCATTTGTGCTACAACTGCCTGGCCCTAAGCATTGTGTGCCTGCATGAATGCTTGAAAGTAATGAGAGAAACGTGCATAGTTTTGCTGCCCTCACTGTTTACCCAAGAGCTGAATGAGTTAAGCTACTTGGTGAAATCATTCATTAGAAATCAGCTCCATTATCCTGGAAGCAAATGTTCTGCCATGTAATTGTACATGTAACAATATGGAGTTATGATAATGCTGTGATCTGCATATTCTTAACTGCAACATTGAAATGAAAACATTAAAGGCATTTTCATGTCAAGGCGATAATTACCTCCCTCGGCTAATCTGGCGTAATGAAACAATAAAGTACTTACACTGTAATAAATTTCACCACAGTTATCACAATAAAAATAAAATTGTACTGTTGCTATTATTTTTTGTAAATGCAGCCATAGCATCCTCCCAGTACCAGCGTGCCAGGACATATGTCAGTTTATTATCTGCTTCTACCAACAGTGGGTGTTGCTGCAGACACCATACAGAGGTCTTTGTGAGGATGGCAGCATTTACACGAAGGAAAAATGTGTACAAGTACGTGAAGAGAAATAGCTGGTCAGTAAATGAGCTCCCAGTAAATCTCTGCATCTGTGCCCTTCTCAAGAGAACTGCTCACAAGCAGCTCATACATGGAGCTCTCACTGCTTGTTAGCAGAACACAGATACACAGTTTTAAAAATTTACAGGATTTTTTCTGTTGTTGCTGAAAGAAAAGCTGGCAAAATGCTGCAATGGCACTGAAAAAAAAAATCATTAGCAATTTAATTAACAGCTTGGCACACCAATATACAACTTGTTCTGCACAGAATGCAGCTGTGACTGTCATTTTGCATCTGTTTATTAGGGTGTAGTAATGTTTCTGTAGCTGAGTGGTCCAGCTGAAATCACACGCAGTTCTTTTGCTGCCTTAAAGCCAAGTTTTGTGAGCAGAGTGGGGCTTGGCCTGCTGGAAAAGGCTGCTTGTATGGGAAGGGAATGAGTCGCTCCTTTCCTTGCTTCACTTACAAAAATGGAGACAAATCAATTTGCTCCTCAACCTCCATGGGCCCAGACACGTGACAAATTACAAACTGAAATCTCTCCTCTTTCTTGGTGCATTTTGTTTTGCTCATACTTTGTTTCCAAGAGAGAGAAAAGATCACCAGCATCACTGTTACACTGCTGTTTCTTCTTTATACCCATGAGAAAAGATTGGAAGGGAATGGAAAAAATGGCTTAGTGTAAAATACACCTTATTCTCTGTGTGACAGATGTCAGTACGGTGAAGTCACTCATCTGCATTCCCCCTTTTGGAGGTGGCTGATCCCTTTTGGAAGCAGTGCCTGCTGCCTCCTTGAAAAGGGAGCTGGGCAAGAACAGGAAAGCTGTCACTCAAGCTGTTTTCTGACTTGCTGCATGGTGTGCATTCCTGCCCTTCTGTTTCGTCTTTAGTTACTGGTTACATAACAGTAAGGTACTGTCAGGTGTTACTTAATAGTTATGCAGAAATTCCTTAGTCACTTCACTATTGGTTTCAAAGAGTGTAAGATGCAGCTGATACAAGTGGAGTCTCAGGCTATGCATGTTCTGCTTCTTTGTACACCTCCTTGACTGTCACTAATGGTATCGTATAAAGCTGCTAGGCTTTTTAGCTGGAAGCAAGTTCTTGCCTGAACTGAAGCCCTTTGTGTGTAAACAAACTTGTTTTTATTCTTAGTATCAGTAGTGAAGGGAAATCCCAGTTTCTCAGAGTTGCAATTTAGAGAACAAACTGCCCCCCAGGTAATATTTCAGAAATGGAGACTTCTCTGCTGAATTCCTCCTACGCCATTAAATTGCTACTTCTGTATAATGAAATATATCGAAATTCTAAGCCAAAGTTTTGGGTTTAGTGGAGAATTTTAAATGGACTCTCATGTTAGTTTTTAATTAACACTTGTTTAGAAAACATTAGAAATCACTATTTTTTGATGAACTGAAAATATTCCTATGCCTTACGTTCTCAGTAGGATAATACCAGTTTTTGACTGCTGTTTAAACTATATGTGTATGTACATATATATGCCAGAATGTCTGAATCTTTGGAAGCCACGTGCTTATTTCAAAATGAAAACAAGGAGGCTGGTGATTGAAGTGTACTTTGTCTTTTTGTTTTTGACTAAAAAGAACGTTTGCACACATATGATAGACTTCCCATAAGCGGGAATACATAAAACTTGGAATTACTTAAAAAAAAACTCTCTCATCAGATAGATTTCAGAGAGGCTTTGACTGATTTGGGATACAACATGCAGCTCTGCTGATGAGACAAGCAGAGGCCAGGATGTATTTAGTTTAGAGATGGAAATTCTGTACCTTTTGTGGGTTTGGGTGGATATCGGAATTCCTTTGTCTTCAGCCAACATTGATCCAAATTCTTTGGTCTTCTACTACACTTTAGCCAGCTGAAGCAAGTCCTTTGGCCAAGAAGAATCTAAACTATTCACCAACAACAGGAACACGCCAGATAAGTCCATCTTCATCTCCCTCAAGTCATAATGCAGAGGATCTCAGGAACAGCTCATCACATGGTTAGTTGAACATTTTGCCTTTCTTATTGCAACATCTTTTCTGGCTATTGGGTTGATTTAGTGATTTGTGTCTCATACAGTATGTTTGATTCCTTTTTTTATCATAAAGCTTCCCAAATTTGAGATGGAGGAACAGATTTATTTGTTCACGCCAGTAAAATCATGCATACATACTGAATTTCTCAATTCTGAGTCTTCCTCTGTGTGTATGGAATGTGAGGTAGAAGTTACTAGATCAAGTGCAAAAGAGAAGTTGAGTTAGTTTAACACTTCCTCCTTTGCTTTCTTCTATGTAACCTTTAACATAGTTACTCAGAGTAAGGCCATTTTCAGTTAAGCTAACACAGCTCTGACTGTCACGAGCTCTCAGCAAAGATGCTCTTTTATAATTAAATCATTTCCATTTCATTTTACGACATATCTCCACAGACAACTTCTGACACAAGCAAACTATGAAGTGTATTTTCAGTAGAATAACCTGCTTGTATGGATGTTTTAAGTGTAGAGAAGGCAGTAACTCACCTAGTGTTACTTATTAAAACAATATTACAAAAACACTTATCTTTCCATGTAAAACCTAAGAGCTTTTGTTTCTTTACATTACAAGTCCTATAAAAATCATATAACAGCTAGGGTTAGAAGGGAATGTAAAATCATTTAGTTCCAACTCACCTTCCATGAGCTGGTTGCCAAAACAGGGCTTGAACCCACATCCTTCAGTCCAGTGAGATCAATCTGTGTGTGAGCACTCTAGATGTTAGGCCAGCTTCCAGGACCCATATAGTTTGGAATTTATGGGCATGTGTATGGGAGATTGGTAATCACAGCCTGAGCCTCTGATTAATCAGCTGAGGCAAGTGTGGGGTCAGCTGCGGGAGCACAGGTGAGAGTGATGTAGCTGTGCTCCTGGAAGGGGTGGAGCTTGACTCCACCTCCTCTGAGACCTCATTTAAGGGCTGACCCTCAAACTATACTTCAAGCTGACTAGATATTTCAAGGATAGGTGAAAACAGATATAAGGTGCTGTTAACCAGTTGCAGATCAACCAAGAAAAGTAGACATCACATTTTGGGAAGGAATTGCTTACCCCTTTCCAGGGATTAGGGCTCACTGAACACCCCAAGAGAGGTGATCTCCAAGTAGAGATACTTCTCTTTCAGTTGCCAACCCTTAAATGAGGTTAGGGAGGGGTGGACCCGGGGTTACACAACAGAATTGCTCCCATCTGTGCTCACAGGGCTGGCTGTGCTCCTTCACCAGGTGCTCTATCACTGGTTCAGGCTGCGATCTCATGGTTTCCATTCAGATGTACTTTTAAACCTTAGCTTTGCAGAAAGCTTTGAATTGTTTATGATGGCAGCAGTCAAGTACAAAATTAATACTGTGGCTCTTTTTATGTGTTCTCTCAGATATTCCCTACATCTAATTTCTGGCTTTAATGACTCTTTAGTTTCAGTCAGATGCCTTTCTGCAGCACAACACATTATAATACCCTATCTGACTCTATTACAAGTTCTAAAACTTTTCAGCAGCTCTACATTTGCATTACATGCCTCGTATCTTGGGTAAGAGACAAAAAGGAGCAAAATGTCTCCTACTAACATGGATGTCTAATAGGCTGTTAATGCAAAGGTGAATGCATACTGTAATTCCATGCTGTTAATAAATATGGACACGAGGAGTTGTTCTTTATGAAAAGACTGATCACATAATCATAGCTGACACTGAGATGGATGATTGCTCAGTTATTTAGTACCAGCTTCCTTTTTGTCCCCATATTCATATGGCTACAAGATGGTAGAGCAGACCTGCTCTTAACATCGCAGTTACAAGTTATCCTTTTAAATGCACTATTTCTCCTTTCCTGCTGAAAAGACACTTTTATATTGTGTTACACTGTGTTAATAGATATCACTTGTAAATCAGCTGTTAGTTGAGGTTTTGTTAACAAAGCCATGGGAACAGGATTTTGTGGTAATAACCTATTCCTGTTCCCTTACAAAAATGCAACTGCTCCAAATAGCAGCGTTCTGAAATACAGAAATGGGACTCGACATGCAGAACAATGGCGAGTGGGGTATGATTTATCATGCCCCATCATTTGACAAGCTAGAACATTATACTGTCAGTACAGTATGTCAGCCCTTGGAAATAATTTCCACCTTATTTCCTTGTAGTTGTTTACAGGATGGAGCTGGGGGCCAAGCACTTCTTAATGCAAAGTGAGGGTTTGTTGCTCAGTTATTATGGTTTCTCGTGGTAAAGCTTTGTGCTGTATTTAGGCACATAATAGGGGAAAAAAAACAAGTTACACGTAGAACAAAGGAACTATGTCAGAATTACACAAACTTACAGCTGTTAATATGGTAATCCCAAGATTTCCAGGAACACAGATGTCATGTGAACTGGTGAGAGGTCAAATTAGGAAAGAATAATTTATAGTCAAGTCAGGGTGTTTCATTACTAAGGAATCTGCCCTGTTTCATAATTGAAACATAATCTTCCTGAAAGATCATTCATTAGCCAAGGTTCATGTTAACAGCGTTTCATGTGCTTCAGGAGGTTAACATTTTTATCATTGTTTTTTTCCCTTTCTTGTAAACCTCCTAGGAGATGAAAGTAATTCAGAAAGCGGATTATCCAGAAGAGGGCAGCCTCAAACAGTGGAGGATGCGTAAGTGTGTACAGCGCTTTGCGGGTGCAGTGCAGTCATTTTCACTCGGAGGGATTCGTATTTCATATAGAATTAAATTAATAGTGATTATTTTTAATGTTTGTAATTGCTCAGGGATGGATATTTGAAGGTACTGAATGGGAGGGCTATGGGTACAAAGGAATGCGGGGTTTGCAATGTAACTGTCCAAACAGTTCTGTCTCAATGGCAGCATGAGGCATATGGCACTGCCTGTTACAGGAGTCATGTCCATAGCAATATATAATGAGATATCAGAATTAAACCATCAGTGTAAAAGTATGCTTTGCCTATCCAGGCTCTCCTGAAAACATACATTCTTTACCTTATTTTTGGAATCACAAACATCCAAAGATAAAGGCACAATAACCTTGGGACACTTTTCAGTTAAGATCTGATAATGATGGTAAAGATAATGATGACAAAACTTCACATTAGCATGGTGAAATCTTTAAAAATTCTTGTATTTTCTGCCACAATCTTATTTTAAGCCATAATTTACAGCACTGATCCTTGGACTTTGAGCAGTCCACGTTTAATAGGCACAAAAATAAGTGTTTTGGGCAAGGTGTCTGATGAAAGTGCTTTCCTAAGCTTGACAGATCTGAGGAAGGAGACAAACACTTGTTCCAGGTGAGGCTGTTGGTGTCTCTTGTTATTAGTATTGCTTGATCTTTTCTGTTTTGGGAAGCACTGAATTGTTTATAACATTGCCAAATTTCAGCTGAAATGTGAACTGATTTTTTTTTCTGTGCCAGCAGTGAGATGTCACGTAAGTGTGTTACTGTGTTATCTGTGTACCCTGCCAAACAAACACCCATCCCAAAGAGCTGGGCAAAGAAAATAATTGTTTTTACTATGATAGAACTTGGTCACCAGAAAACTGTGAGTCTCTGTGTGTTGGACTGTACTGAGGACGCCTTCTAGTTTCTTGGGATGTTATCCAATAAACACATTATCCTCAGTACTCCCTCAGTCCTCTCCATTCTTTTAACCTGACTGCAATTGCACTCACCAGGACTGCACTTTTGTTCTTATAATCTTACCTTCTGTGTTATTCTGCCTGCTTAGCTGATGATTCAGCAGCTTGTCCTCTGATGGCCTTGACATCTTTGATATCTGTCTCCAGAAGTCTTATTCACAGCTCAGCATCAATGTGGTTATTCCATGTCTTCATCCCTCCTCTACAACTTTATCTGTTTTTTTTCTTGCTCTTCATATTGTGATATCCTGTATTTCATTCAGGCCCAGTTCCTGGGCATCCGATTCAGATTGTTATGTAAATTCTCATGTCTGTAGGTCAGGAAGACTTTCTCTTCAAAATACCTGAGGTGAATTTCCTGCTATCGTAGTTTGTCCTTGTTAAGAACTTACCTCTCAACATAAGGCAACTTCCACTGCCATGCATTGCTTTGTCAGCACGCTCTTTTGTTCTTTCTTTGTATTCCTGCTTTACCTTAAGTCCTGTTGAAACTGAAGGCAGGATGCAACCGCTGTGCTGCAATTGGTGGCGCTGGAAGAAGCATCACCTTGATGGGGCAGTATTTCTGCAGGCTAGTTGGCAAGCTGATATGGGTTGGGTTTTGTACCTGAATGTATTACTTTCATCATATACTCAAGTAAACATCCGTTATTCTGCTCCTGTATTCTGTTGTTCATATTAATTCATATATCATTGTATTTGATATAAAAATTACCTCAGGACTAGATACCCTACTGCATGCATTGCATTTTATTAATAACATTGGTGACAATTGTTTCAATAATTACTCACGCTTAAGGTTGTAACTCTCCCTTCTGATCATTCCATTTGTGGTGCTGATGTGCTTGTTTTCCTGTTTGTTTGTCTTGTAATGGGAACTTCCCCCACCATCAGGTTGAAATTCCTTCCTTGTAGGACAGGAAGTGTCGTCTTAGTGGCGGAGCCTGGCAGGCAGCAGCATTGTCTGGGTGGTATGCTAGACTGTAAAAAAGAAATGCATAACATGAAAAATGACACCATCTTACAATTATGCCACTGAAAAGCTGCAGACTGCAATAAATGGGGTGTTTTGCCTTGCTTTGGGATGGTGGTTTGGGGTAGATTTTGGTTTTGATTTTATTTTTGGTGAACCAGTAAATCCCTCAATTAACATGCAGACCCGATGCACAGTGACAGTAACCTTGAGCTTGCAGGAGGGTTTCTGTAATCGTGGTATTCCTCAACATTTAAATGTTGGCATTCAATAATTCAGTATGCTGTTCTTTTAATTAAAAAAATGGCAAGTATTTGAAAGACAAGCAGTTAGGAACATGCCAGTAAAACACATTTAAAAACCAACACCTAGACACTACTATTTATGTCAGTTTCCATACACTTTCTTTCTATCTAAATACTGGATTTGGGGTTTCTTATGAATGTGATTCTCCCTTTTATGGGGAGAAGCAGCAGGTAGATGATTCTGGTTGCCTCATTTGATTTGCATGCATTCCGGGGGAACCTCACCTAAACCTCAATGGTAGGACTTCTTTGTAATGAATACTCGGCGCAGATCCTCAGTCATTCACTCCTAGTCTGAAGTTAGATCTAACCTGAAGGGATATGATTTTAATTTTTATTACAGAGAACAAAGTCTGGTATTTACACTGGCAGTCAGATGTATTTGTGGTTAATAGATGAGGCTGTACCGCTGTCATCCTGTGTGTCTATAAGGAAATCATGATTACTGACCTGAGTTTCTATGCTTGAAATTAGGATACATATGTTTGGCACTTCCCTGATAGATATTTAAAGCAGTATTGGATGCGGTATGACACAGTCAGGTTGGCAGCCCGTTGGTTCACAGGTTATTTACATCCATCCTGTTACCACATTAAGCTGTTGGAAACCCTGTAAACACTGATTTTTTTTCAGTGCCTTGTGGCTAACAGCAATTGTTCCACCTTCACATGCAGGTTTGCGGCGTTGCAGTCCGATGTGCAAAGTTCATTGGTGAGAATTCTGAAAGCAAGAGAAAAGCTGACAAGCCTACAGGTCTGATTTACACTGATTTATTCATTTCTTCATCTGCTTTTAGCGTGGAGTTAAGAATGGAAACTTCAAATGCAGCATTTGAGTTTAAAGGAATAGGGAAGCAAGTAAAATACTGGAATCCAAGCAGAGTTGAGCTGAAAGTACAGAAAGTGCAGCCCCCCCCCCCCCCCCCCCCCACACACACACACAAGGCAACTTAATAGGTTCTGAATTAGAGAAGTTGCTTTTCCAAGCACACTATTTAAATTGCATCTCCTCGTTTTGTACATGAATAAAAGCATATGAAATAGTTACCAACTACTGTGTATAACTCACAGTGTGAATTATTACAGTGTAGATTTATATGTCCTTGAAGATTTAATGTCCCTTTGTGTTGAAGTGATTGTACTATTTAATTTACCTCTAATGTATCATCATTTAATAGAGTCTGCTTAATACATGCTAAAATGCAAATAAGTCTTCTGGTTTGCTTGCATTTCTTTTCTTGAATCCATTCAGGACCAGGTTAGCTGCCCAGTGCCAACATTCTGGAAGCAGTTCAGCATACTGGAAGCATTTCATCATTTATTTTCATTTATGTGTGGTCCGACAACACTGTATTCACAGGGAAAAGAAGAGCAAATCACCAGTGCTAATATTTGAAAATCTTATCATGGAAATGTTTGTTTAGAAAACCTTTGTGTTTCTCATTTGCCACTGTATGGTTTCAGATCTACCATGAAATGCTGGGGGGTATTCAGTACTTCCATAGAATGGTAAACGCTGTAGATTTCTCTTTTACTAACGTGTTATAGCCAGCTTGTACATGCTCCGAGATTGCTTTCCTGGGGATCAAGTGTTAATCTGTTTAAACAGCTGAAGACTTCTGAATGAAGCGTAAATAACAGGAGATTTTTAAGCAAGTCTTTCAAAGGCACCTGAATGCCATTTTCCAAAGGAACATATGTCCTTAACGCCCTTAAACTCCTTAATCCCGCTCGCTCTGTGAACAGTATCCCGAAAGCTCTTCCTTTTCGGAATTTGGAACAAGCTGTGCAGGTACTTTGGGAGTGAGATTTAACCATCTTTGATTATGGTTTTTTTCCAGGCTCTGGAGGGCAGCAGAGAGCTGGAAAATATCATCGGTGACTCAGACTCGTCTTGCGACTTGAGCGCTGAAGTGCAGAAAACCCAAGTGCTAAGTAAGAAGGATTTTCGACAATATTTATACTCCCCTATGTTATAATGAAGTTCTGCAGGCCTCTGCCGCCTGAGTTCTACTGGTCAGAGCAAATACGCCTTAAACGTCCCCGTGCACCCAATAGGGACAAAAAAGGACAACCTCAAGGACCCACACTTCTAACTCAGCCGCAGATGGAGAGGAAAAACTTGGAAGAGCAACAGCTTTTCTCATGTAAATAGTTAGCTACTTAGTGGGCAGTTAGCTAGTGATTAGGCTAAACGTTTGCACTTTGATTGCGTTGCCTTTCTTCTCTTTTTGGAAGGAAGTTGTTTTGTTTGTTTGCCTGTTAGAAGGATTAGGCTGAATATAGGTTTCCAGGCTTTAAAAATCGCTATTCATCTGTCTTTAAATGATGGACATACCAGATGCTTGTTGTGCTGGGAGAGGGGCACCTTACCGATGGCACATCTGTAATAGGAATACGGAAAGTCGAAGATTTCCTTTTATGCGTGTTTGTTTTAGGAGAGTTTTATCCTTACTCCAAGGCAGAGGTTCTTGGGACTTCTGAATCCTCAGCAGCTAGAAAAGTGTTTGTACTTAAGTCCCCAGCTGCCTCCGCAGCTAGAAGGGGAATATGTTATGGGAAAGTATTTTAATGTAAGAAAAAAACCAAAACCACACCCAGCCCTTATCATTCATTGCTGACTTACAGGTAACAACCAAAAAACGCTACTGGGTATCCAAAGGAAAAAATAACTCTCTGCCTGGTCTGGTCCTTCCTTAGAAATCAAACTGGCTGCAGGCACCAAGGAGTTCTGTTGCTGTTCAGGCCTTGATCTCTGTGCCTTGGAATAGTCTGTTCCTTAGTTTTCACAGCAGCATGAAAGCATCCATATCCACACGGCATGTTTATGATGCAGGTGTGTGTCTAACATTGTATTTACCTAATGACTGCTTCTCCTCCAAGCTTTACCTATGTAACATCAGTCCTTTGGACTTTTTGCACTAACCTCATAATTTAGTTCCCAGCTGACAAGAGAAAATAAACAATATATGCACATGCACAGCCGCTGTATCCACTCATGGGACATGCATTCGAAGAAGATAAGCTTACAGAGTCCTTTATGCAGATGTGGTGTTTTGCTGGTATACGTTATTCCAGAACCCATCAGGGTGCTCTGTTATCTGCAGAGCCGAATGCTGGAACTCCCTGCAGGAGAGCAAAGTCAGCTGGCTGACTGCTACTTATGTTTGCATTTGGAAGCCACAAGATTTTTCTGATCAAACATCACTGAGACTCCTCTAATGCATGAGGTGTATGCAGCCCAGCTGTGGAATGTATGCACCACACAATTCCAGCGGCACTGTTGTTTAAATTAGCATTTCTTTCCTGCCTTGTATTCCAATGCTCATTCAGATTTCATTTTGCATTTGTATGCACCCTCCTCGTTCCCACTGTCATGCAGATAACCAGAGGCTTTCTTACACAAAATGAAGTTTTGTGAAAACAGTCTGTGTTTACATTACTACCCTACACGTGGATAGGACAGTAGGACCATCACATCCCCAGAAGGCTGCAAATGAGATGTCCGACGTCTTGTTGGTGCTGTTATTACGTGCACTGTTTCTGTAAACTTCCTATTGCCTCCAAAATGGGAAAGAGCTCTCATTTCCCCCCCTGTCGGGATTAGAACAAAGTATCGTGTCAACAGCAGGAGATAAAAATGGGGACAACGTATAATATGAGGCTTGCAAGCATGTTTCAAAAGTATGTTCATCTGCACTTCTTTTGTTAGTTTTTTTTAGCAGTACGCAGATAGGCCTGGTGTTTTTATTAATCACGTGCATAGGAAAGCGCTGGTATTATTTTCCTAGAAACCTCTGGGGTAACATTTATTGATTCGAGATTTCTTTCTTCGCCAGTGAGTCAAGCAGAAGAACTGCAGCTGTTGAAAAGGAGCCGTGGACAACGTCTTGCCCGAGGTACGGAGAAACAAAACCAAAAACCAAACCAATGTTGTCACTTGTACATAACAGACGTTTTGATGATTCCTTTTACTTGATTCCTTCTTAGTTCTTTTGGCCTGAAGTAAGTTGGATAACCTTATGAAAGTGGCAGTAGTGAAATGTATTTCTTCTGAGCTTGCAGCTCAGCCTAAACTCTTGCACTATTCCAATGCAGATTTCATCTTTTTAGCATCTTGTGGTACTGAGTATCTCTCCATAGAAGTGTCTCATTAACAGCCCTGCACTTGAGGCCCGATCCAGAACTCGGTGCAGTCAGGCCCTTGAGACTTTCCCTGCCCTTCATACATCCAGGTTATCTTTGTTCTTTCTCACTCTCTTCTCTGTTCTCGCATTTTGAGTATATAAGCCAAGTAGCATGCACTGCCTGCAGCAGAACCTTTGTCACCCCGTATGTGCTGGGAGGTACTTAGCACACTCCAGGGGACTGTGAAATCCTAGCTATTAGGTTTCCTCATAACTAGGCCTGTGAAAATATTTGAAGTTGGTGGCGTTTAACATCACGTGGCCCACACAGCCCCTTGGCTAAGGGAAGGTGGGGGGGCTGAGGGGAAGATGCTCAGACTCCTCTTGTCCTGTTCAAAAGACCGCATCCCCTGTCAGGCAGTGCTAGTGCTGAGCACTGTGGGCCACTGCAGATCAATACAGCTTCCGTATCCCTCGTGCCCTGCTCTTTAATGATTGTTGGTGTAAAAAGCAGCCCACGACACTAAACTAATCGGCAGCGTTCAGTCTTACTGGAGAAGAAATGAAGTACTTGGGAAAAGCGTGATGGGAAGTAGAGTATGAGTTTAAGTTGACCAGTGCTGATGAAGTTTCAATGTCAGTTTCGCTTCAATAAAGAATCATTTCTTATTTGCAGTCTTGAAAACGCAGAAGTAGGAGAGGCCAATAATTTTGTGATTAAAAGAAAGCATTTGGAGATACTTTACTTTGCCTTTTAATTCTGGATGTGGTTTTCTGTAATTATTTGTAATTAGTTATGCTCAAAATTTAAAACCTATGACTATTCTGTGGCTTGATACTGGTGGAATGTCACATTATCATCACATGGTGAGCCATGAAATTTATTTACTTTACATAAACAACCTCTGCTTAAAACAACTTAATACAAAACATTCCTTGCTCAATGGGCAGCATTATGCAGGACTCAGTATATCATTTTGTGTGACCAGCATAAAAAATGGCATCATTGTTTGTCCATGACTAGCATTTACAGTAAACAAAATGTTTTTGAATAGAATATAAGCAAACTGTAAAACAGCTGCCAAGCAATGAAATCTAGTCAGTATGCTGCAGCCCAAAACATGCTTTATGTGTGTTGGGAATGAACGTGTAGGTTGTGATGTGCATATTTTAAAGGAAAATTTAATCACTCCCACGTTTGGAGGAGTGAAGATAATGTTCTACAAAGGAAAGCTATTGAAGATGGTTTTTCCACATTACATTAATAATTCCTGTTACCCAAAAAGATAAACAGTGACGTAGATCATATCCAGGACTCTGCTGTCCGAGTAAGAAACAGTAAAGGGAGTGTTAGAGCAGATCAAATATTTGCTGTGTGGGAAGGAAACAAGAAAACTATTTTCAGGCTGTGTCTTACAGTCGGATAAAAAATGCTTGGTTTTGTCACTGCACACCCTGAGGAGCCCAGTGCCACATCTGATCGCCCTCATGAAGGTCGGTTCTAAATGTTCCTAACTTTCATTTGTTCGTAATGCAAGGCCTCAAGTTTTGCTTCTTTGAAACAGGAGTGGCTGCTCTCCAAGAGACCGGATCAGGCTTAATTGGATGGGTTTTGATCCCACCCCAGCTGAGATTACCAATGACAGCCAACTGCAGAGATTAGGGACCAAAAGTACTACTGAGTTCCAGCTTGTCTGCCCCATATTGCTGTCCCTTGCAAAGAAGGCAGTGAAAATGCTGACCTTTGTAGCCAGCTATGAAGCATGGCACTTGGACCTTGTTTGCCACAAGGCAAGAGGAGAACTGACTGTTTTTCTTTGCAGCCAGTTTGATCTGCTCAGATTCATGCAGAATCTCTCCGTGGCTGTGCTCGCACTGAGCAGGCAAACACCTTTCTTAGTCCAAGAGCCTGAGGTGCAAACACGTCTGTGAAAAGCACAGAGATACGATGCTTTCTTCTTCTAAACGGCTCCTCGCTTTAGGCTTAAAATATGGTTGAATGTTCTCTTGTTAAGACCTTTAAAACTGGTCTACATAGAAAGGCAACAAAATGGAGAGACCTGTTGTTAAAGTTCATTTTGTTGTGCAGGAAGTCTAAGCTGGTTCATCTTGGCTCATCTGGAAACTTGGCTTTCTGTATTAAGGGATTCTCTTCAACAGGAGTGAGGCGTTCCTTTTTTTTTACTTCTTGGTCTCTTTTGCACTCTGACCTGATTCTGCAGGATTTCTTTTTGTCCAAGAGAACCACGTATATCACACAGCATATAATTCAATGTCAGAAACGGTGCAAAATAAAATAAGGAGAGTTTCTTCTCGAAACAGACAGGATGGCAGTAATACAGTATGCCACAGTTCATCCTGATGAATGCATTCCAGCTTGAGTTTGGACTTTCTATTGGGTCTTGTTGTGCAAGCAACTGAATGGGTGGCGTCTGTCCTGCTGGAGGGTAGCTGTGAGTGAGAGTGAATCCATCTTACAACATATTTCTGCCTCGTTTTCAAACGGAGTAGAATAAATTCATTTCTGAATTTCAGTTCTTTAATCTGTTTGGGAGAAGTGCACGTTAAGGAGCAGAGCGTTGTATGCTCACCTTTACTCTGTGGATGAAAACCTGTTGCTCAGGCTCATTTGTCAGGATGTGTTCTCAGTCCATGTGTTCAGCCCTTCTTTCAGTTGGTAACCATGCAAAGTCCTTTGCGGTTTAGAAGAGATAAGGGAAACCACTTAGGCTGGCACCCACAGAGCGCAGTGCTTGTGGTTTGCCCGGCTCAGACGAGCAGTGTCATTTACTGGAGGAGCCCTGCTGAAGGGTGAGGGGCTGCAGGCCATGCTCCTGTGGCACCGCAGCATTTCCTGGCACCTTCAGCTGGATGGGACCCATGGCTCAGGAGAGCTCCTTTAAAAACAGCCTGAGGTTTCAGAAGCCCCTGGGCCTGATGTTGCAGCGTGATAAGCTTTTTGGATAGAGGGGGCAATTTACAAACCTCTCCCATGATTTAACATCTTCTGCAATGCAGATGAAATATTAAGCTATTAACTCTGGTGGCAGATACAGAAATGCACATGAGACATACGACCGCAGCCCCGACGTGTGTACGCACAGAACTGTCAGCCTGCATTTTATATGTAGCTGTCGGCCACATTTGTTCATGAATTTCACACTCGTGTTTACACTCTATTTTCCTATGTACCTTTTTACAGACTCGATGGCCATTAATTTGTAATCCTAGCGGATCTGGACTTTGGAGCATGAAGTTTAATGAAAAATTAGAGCGCTGTAGTACTTTCAGCGGCTACGTGCAGCGACTCCTGCATGAGGATAAACGCCGCTTTCTCCCATGAATATAATTATTTTAAGTGAAAAAGAAAAGAAACATTAGTTTGGGCTCACTTAGAAGCAATTATATGTTCGGGAGGTGTAAATAACTGCCTATCCAGACGTTACAAATATCCAGGTGCTCCGTATGTGCTGATGACAACAAAATTGAAAAGAAAGACGGTAATAATTCTGACTGGTTTTCTCTGCAGAAGATATTGATTATTTGTGTGTGGTGAGAGATTTGGAAAATTCAATTAAAGGAGTTGTGCAAAGGTTTCATAAATTCCCCCGGCCCAGCGTGTACACAGACATTGGTGCGTATTAAATCAATGCAGCACTTCACAATATATTTTCTTTGAAACATAAAAATAAATAACATTTAAACAGTTCTGCTTACTGCAGAAACAAATTTTATTTGCTGTGAAGCATTCAGTCATGTGCTATCAGCCACTCGCACGCATTTGCCGGCTGTAACAAATTTTATAGACCTTTCCTCCAGGGGCATAGCTCATATACGATGAATTTTTAAATGAGCAAATGGTGAAGAAGGGATGTCAGCAATATAAAAATTGATCAGTTAAAAGATAAAAGCATAAGTAAAGAGATTTGTATGGTAGTCTTAATAGGTTTTATTAAATAAAAATACTATAAAAAGACAGTAATGAATAGACTGACGGTTTTAACTGTGGTTGAGGTGGAGAAAAATTATTCTGGCACATTTAGTGCGAGATTGGTTTTATATCACCTGACAGGTGGACATTTTTTTCCTCTCCGCTTTTTAGATCTGCCAATGTTTGAGGGCAGTCAGACTTGGGAAGGAGCAGGGGAAGAAACTTGGGGTTGTGCCCTGCTGGTGCTGCAGCAGGCTGGGCAGGAGGCGGCGGGCGGCCAGGCCTCTTGGTGACCATTGCGGTGCTGCACTGTGCTGAGCAACCCCAAAATGCTGAGCTGCCCCCCTGGCCCTCCTGCTGCAGGCACAGCAGGCTTCCAGCTGGAGGTCTGGCCTATATTGCTTTGTGTGCTTGGATGCGTTTGAGCTCCTCGTGAAATACCGAGAGAGAGAAGGGTTGTTTTGTTTGTTTTGTTAAGGGTTCAGGGGCTTTTTGAGCCACACGTTCTCCCTGTGAGCTCACCACATGAACTGCTCACCCAAAGAACTGCTGTGACAAACACTGTACTGCTCTGGACCATCTGGGAAGGAAATAATATATTTTTTTCACTCTTTGAATACCTAAATGCCATCTGTATAAGTATTACTATCAATATGACTCATCTGAGTGTGTTATCATGGTGTACATCTAGAAAAAAAGCAGTCAGTGAAGTTTTCTATGAATCTGGGCAGCTTTTTTAACACACCTTCTCAGAGTGACAGGCTGGACTTGGTGTGGTGACTTGAGTGTGTCTGGGTGCTTTAAGTCCTGTGTAGTGTGAATGCTGCTGTCAGCGAGTAAAGGCCTCATCAAGACTCCTGAATTAGTTGCATTTAGCACAAAGAAGCCAAAGAACAGAAGCTGGTAATTACATCACACACCCATTTCTCTTGATTGTCACAGAATCATAGGATCATAGAATGGCCTGGGTTGCAAAGGCCCACAGTGCTCATCCAGTTCCAACCCCCTGCTGTGTGCAGGTCACCAACCAGCAGCCCAGGCTGCCCAGAGCCACATCCAGCCTGGCCTTGAATGCCTGCAGGGATGGGGCATCCACAGCCTCCTTGGGTAGCCTGTCATACAAGTTTGGAGTTTCCTATTCTAACTAATAGCTGGTGGGAGTTTTTGAATGACAGTCTGTATAAGCAAAGGGTGTTTATCAGCTATAATACCATGAAGTTATACCTGAGGCAAAGTTGAGCTGGATGTTTTTTTTGGGGAGAAATCTGAAGAGATGCAGTTTAGGATTTGCTGCCTGCTCCATGTAACGGCACTGGTATCTGCTGGAACTGCAGGCAGGGCTGCTACGTCACACCACCTGCAGCCAAGAAATCACAGCATGGAGAGTGAGAATCAGACCTGTCCTCACCATCACCCGTCTTTTCTGGCTTTGATGCCTCTCTGTGGGCTTCTGTGCAGCCCCTTTCCTCACAGGAAGTTATTTTAGCTTTAAATACAGTAAATATGTCTGTGGTCCTCAGTATGTTTAATACATCACCAATAATTCTCAATTCTATCCTCACCTTTTGATGGTGGTAGAATCAAAACGCAGCACAAACCATCAGCAGCCGCTGCACAGAGCCCAGCACAGATCACCTGCTGCACAGCCACGCAGAGGCACCTCCTTCCCACCCCACAGGGTCCCATTCCCTGAGTTCTTTCTGCCCTTCTCCCTGCCACCTGCTCAGCCCACGCTCACCTGCTCGAAGGGAGGGCACAGCCAGCAGGGCTCAGGTACCGCTCTGCTGTTTGTCACCCCCTCAGGGGGTTCAGGGATGGCTGTTCCTCTCCTGCAATCCTTGGTACAGCTCCTTATGGTCCTTACAGATCTTTTCTGTACAGTATGAAGAGTTCAGTTAACTATTGCAGTAGTTCACTCATATCTGCCTGGAGATTTCCCCCAGTTCTGTATGAACACCACTGTTGTGTCATCAACACATCACTGATTTTCTCCCCCTGCAGAGCACGCTCAGCCGGCCAGCAGCTCTGCCTTCCTGCAGCTGCTCCTCGACTCCCTGTAGCCCCTGTCTGCCGTGCAACTTGGCCAGCTGCTGCACACAGGTACCGTAACGCTGCGCGCTGAGACATGATCAATGTGGGACACAGGCATCCCGAGGTGCCACTGAGTGTGCAAATTTATACAAGCCCTCTGCAAAACAGCAGATCAGCTCCTCCTGTCCTGTGAGTGGCTCGTTCTTAGCAGTCCCAGAGCAGGAAGCATAAAACAAGGTGCTAACAGACACCCCGAGTCGCATTTAAGGCTTTCTAAATTCCTCCTCCTTCGCCTGCTTGTCCTTGTGGCAGCGCTGTAAGAAAAGCCCAGTCAGAGGCTGACCTTGTCTGTCATCGGGTGTTACCCACACATGGGAAAACCTCCTGCTCGTGTGTTTCATGAACCCCGAGAGCCAAAGGGGTCTCTGAAGGGGAGAATGCCTGCAGGTTGTAGCCCTTCTCTTTGCAGTGTAAGAACATCGCTCCTCCTGGAGAGCTGAAGTACTCCGAGTTCTTAGAACTGAGGGACATGAAGCAGATGTAGTTTTTACCAGCTGTCCAACTGCGCTGGTGTGGGGCCGAATTCACAGACATGTTCTACTTCTCAACGAAGGTTGAATTTTATTCATTAACCTACAAGGAAAAAAAAGCTTCTAACCCTACTTGGCCCAGAGGTGCTGTCAGCACAGCACCTGGCAGCTGCTGAGGCCTGCTGAGCTCCTTCCTCCTCCCAACTAACCCCCCCCCAGACTCCGCTCACTAAAGCCCTTTGCTTCCTTACCACTTACAAACACAAGCAGTGATAGCTGAGCAATGCTTTAACCATTACCCATTCAGTTCTTTTTTCCTGTATTTAGGAACATAGCATTTCCTCAGAGCAGCTCCAAACGTTACTGCGGCTCAGCAGAGACCATCTGTTGGCCTGCATTGCCTTAGGATGTGTGTGCATCTATTTTCTGAGCAGCGAGGCTGCTGGACACAGGACAGAACTATAATTGTGAGCAGATCATATGAATGATGATGATGTTGTCTAACTGCAATTTATTTTAGTCATTCCTTATCTCCCCCCGGGCATTATGTGAAAAATGCATTCCGCATCAACCCAAAGTTCTACATCTGCTTGATTGTACTTAAAAGGAGAGGAGGAAGGACTGTAAGCCTATCTCCCTGCAAATACCAGGCAGGGATTGCTTGCTGCGCTAGGCAGGTGCACATCTAGATAAAATTTCTGGCATCTATTTAAACTGAACAATGTGCACAAGCAGATAATCTCAATGTAAATAATACATTTCTCCGTGGTTGTTCTGTCCCAGCGTGAGTGCACAACGCCGACTTCCATTCACTGCTGCTTGGAACATGAACTGATTTCCTCTGTGTGCCCCGCTGCAAAGATAACCACTGTGTTGCTCCGGATTAAACAAAACTGCAGCAAAGCATTCCCTGCAAGAACTGCTGAGAAGCAAACGTTGTGAAAGGGAAGCGTTGGATCCCACGCCTTCAGGGAGCTTCACAAAGCGTGGTGCTCTGGGAAATGGCTGCTTCCTGCTTCACCCACTGAACCCATCAGCAATAAGGCAGCAAAGCACCATCTGAATGGACATGTCTGGGCTCCAACAGGCTTCCTAAAAATCCACTGTATTTGACAGGTGACACAGCTTTTTGTAATGGTGGTGACCAAAAGATAAAGGAAGCCGTACCATGCAAGGAATGGTTCTGCTTGTTGACCCTTTGATTTGTTTATGCTCAGACATATTACTCATCTGTAGCTGCCACTTAGGGACCAGTTTGCCATCTATGAAGATGCTTTCTCTAATGCTGACCCACAACACACTGTGTAAAGGTACCGGAGCCAAGCCCACCCTCATAACAGCACTCTATTAACATTCCTTTTAGGTCACCACTTCGGTTTGATGTCAGTATTTAATGATATACAGGGGGGCTTTTGTTTCCCATTAAGTTTGATGAAGAGAGAATGAAGTTCAACATAAGCAGAAAATTGAACAGCAGTTCTTAGAACAGTGAGAACCCAGACAAGAAACATTACAATATGTGGTTAAATATGTGTGTAGTCAAATGTGGATGTACTCCAGCTTTGGGAATTTTTAACAAATACAAATAATACCTGCATTTAATTGCTGTGTGGGGTGATGTGAGAACTTCATTGTCACTCATTTAAGTTGTCTGTGCTGCTTTATGTTGTTAAGATGAGCATAGGTTTCCCTGGCTGTTTGTTTGCATCATAATGGAAAAAGAAATAGTTGGGACAAAGCGGTAATAGTACCTTCTATAACCTGGCTGTAACCTTTGGAGCTGAAAATTAAATAAACACTGATCTTTAAAGAGCCTGCAAGTGAACTGTGGGTCATCTACAGCAAGCCGTTCTGTACGGCTCTTAGAAGGACAAAGTTGCTTTACAGAGGAACAGTAGGGGTGATGACACACAATGCCACACTCTCATGGTGACATTCGTTACTTAACTGGTTTTAGGGCAATACAATGTTTTCACCCTCAGCTTCTGCTGCAAATACTCCCAGCACATGCCTTGCCTATTTAAGCCGTTACTGTTTCTTTGACCTCTCCCTGTACCAGGCTTCTGCCTTTCCGAAACAGCTGGGTCTGTTAAGAACCATTTCCAGTTCCACACAAGGTGGATCGTATGACTCTCACTTTATCACCCCTGGAGGCCATCTCAAGGACAAAGAAAAGAGATACATGCAAAACTAATGTTTTCATACGGGTGGGAAGGACCCTGCCCTGATCTTGTGATGAACACAAGAGAACAGGCTGATGAGAACGTGAAGTTTTCCGCTTCCATCTTAATCTGCCGTTTCACACGGCAGTGTCAGTGGAAACAGAAAGGTCTTCAAAGTGCCTGAAGCTTCAGCAGCCTCTCACCACTCCGTGCTTCAGCTCTGGAGACAAAGGTTCCTATTTACGCATCCCGATACACATCAGTGCCCACTCAGCCTACATGCCCTAAAAGAAAGGAGGGATTGTGGCAGAGCGCTGGTGTGCCACACTGGGGACACTCCCTCAGAAACATTCTACGTGCTTTGAAAACATTTCAGTTTTGGTGCTTTCCAGCAAACTATGACAGCGTAGGTAAAGAAATAAGATAAGCTGCAGTGCCCCCCTCTCAAGTTCTAATTACTATTCAGGAATGCCTTTTGTCTTAGCCACCCTGGGTCAAATGTTGGCACGGATTATTTTTTCCACAACAAATAAAGCTGGAAAAACGGAAGAAATAGTCAGCTTGGAGACACTTCATTGACAGTGTTCATAACTCACACAGTTGGAAGCACACGGAACAGCTGATTCACACACACTGAACTGTTGCTGCAGAGGGAGCTCCAGAATGTGCTAATGTCAGTGACAGTTTGGTATGTGCAGGGAGCAGGGAAGTCAGGGCAGGAGTCTTAAACAAGGATGTGCAGTGCCAAAGTGATACTTATGCAGAGGGCTGGCTACGAGACTTAAGCTAAGCAGAACAACATTCACTTCTACTAGAAGCTAACAGCTCTGTTAACACTGAAACGTGTGTGGGTTTGGGGTTGGTTGTTTGTTTTAAAACAAGGTCAGACAGAAGCTCTGTTAACTGCAATGAGAGCGAGAGAACAAGGATTTAGACAGCATCTCCACCTCTGCTCTTCCCTTTCTCTGCCCCAGGATTACAGAGAATCAACTTAAATACTTAAGTTAACTTAAATACTTAAGCCAGTAGCTTGCCAACTGTCCAGTTCTGAGGAGGAACCAAACAGTAAATCGTGTGTCAGTGTGGAAACACAGCTGTCAGCAGGGCCTATGGAAATGGCAGCGTTATCTTAGGGGGATGTTTGAAATAATCACCAACTGCACTAGCAGTTGACAAGAATGTTCCCTTAGTACAGCTAAACTTTTCTGCCAGGCTGCTCAAATCTTACACATTAAGAGTTACCACCACCATTCTTGTTTTCTTTTGTTTTAAATACCTGCTGTCAGATGAAGAATCAGCCGTTCTGCTCAGATCACAGCAGCAGGAACACCCCACGCTGATGCACAGCTTGAAGCAGCAGCCTGGATGATCTGCAGCACTCTACACGGGAGAACCACGTGTGCATCCACAGGGCAGTTGGTGTTACAGAACGATCCAGCAGAACAACTTACAGTTAGCAGTCAGCAATTACCACTCACCCACACTACTTGGACTTACTTGTGCCTTCTACACTGCAAAACGTGTGAACTTAATGCCAACAGAGCAGTCTGCTGTTTTGCTAATACAGCCAGGGGATTTTAGCATTCATTCAAAATTTGGTCCTTTATTAGGCAACAACAAGTTCTACAGTTCTGAAGAAAACACACCAACTTTCACTTCCAAGCATTCCTCAAAATATGCCTTCAGAACGGTCTTTGAGCACTTCATAGCTAAATGTGTAACACATTTCCCAATTGCCATTAGCTTACAGGAACTGCATGACATCATAAACAAGTTACCCTGCAACGTCAGACACCGCTCACTAAAACCACTGTCCTTTCATAGGTCAGTCCACAATCTTCACAGGTTAACTGATTTTCTTCAGATTCTTGCTATTTGTTGAGTCCCAGTGTAGGATTACATTAAAATACACCCAAAAGAACAAAAAATGTAAGCAAGAAATACTGGACACTGATACGGGGAATAAATCCGGGAACCTCTGTGGAGGATGCACAGCAGCACTCATCACAGACAGGACGCCCATCAGGGTTACAGATAGAAGGAACTGTAAGACACAATGATGCATTAGCTAGTATTGATTCAACACCTCACATGAATAAGCTGATACTTTCATCACTTGGGCGCTCTGTATTCTTCAGTCCACACACAGATGACAACACGGGAAAAATAGAACATAGCATACCTCTACCCCAACACAACACAGGGTTCCCTGCAGGATGCTTTGTTTAGTTACGGACATAACGTGGCTCCATGCAAATATTTCAGTACCACAAAGAGCTTTAAGTGAGAGCTGTAGGAATTCCAGTTACTCACCAGATTCCTGACCATCTTGGGAAACAGCTTCAACCAGGAGACGTAGCCCCGCAGGGCCAGGGAGAACGGCTTCAGCTGCAGGTCCTTTGCTGAGGTCTTCTCAAATATTGCAAAGGAAGCCACGCAGGCTGACAGGAACGCCAGCGTTGTCACCACGTAGGCCAGCAGCAGGCCGTCTTTCAGAAGAAGAGGCAACATACTGTCAGAAGACAACGATCACAGCAGTGAGTGCACACTGAGGTATCTTCCACAAAGGGTAAGAAAAGGGTAGAAAAGAACACACTGGTATTTAATAGGATCAGGGAAGAACACTAAAAATGACATCGAGTGTCTGACTCACCTGAAAGTTGATACAAGTAGAAACCAGGTGGCCATAAAAGGGATTTCATTCATGATTAAGCAGACTGGCCTAAAAAGAAAAAAATAAAAAGGAGATACACAAACACAGACATGCTGAGGAAGGCCCAGAGGCAGCAGCACATGAAGCACTGCATCCACTGCCTGGCTGCTCCTGCAAGTCTTACACAGAGTGTTCTGCCCAGCACAAACACCTGCAGCAGGGCTCAGCTACTGAGCTTACAGCAGGAAAGACCAGCACTGTTGTATTCATATATTTTCATTTACAAGTTACTCAGAAAAGCAAGTGTGTATTTAACATCAGTTATATTTATAAGAAAGAAAGTAGCATGCAGTAAGTAATAAGATGAGGAAAATCAGAATAAACATACTGAAAGATAATTTACTTACACTGACGCCAGGAGAATAGATTTTTCATGTACTTGAAAGGAGAACAGGAAAAATGACAATGCAGAACTAATCTGAGAAAAGGAAATCAGAGGTACATTAACATCTGTGACTGCAGCACAAAGCGCTGCTTTAGGTTCTGCTGCCATAGACTGTAGGAATATGAGCTAAATGAGCTGATTTTTCTAATTAACTGCTACATTTACTCCCGCACAATTCACAAGTACACAGAGCTGCTTCTGTAACCTCCTGTACCTACAAAAACCCACCCCAAAGCACTGTTAGAAAGCTTACCCAGAAAACACTTCATGCAAAGAACCCCCACGCTCAGTGAGACCTACTGACAAGTCTCCCCACCATGTGAACACATGGCTACACATCCCTGTTGGCAGATCTCACAGCAGGAACAGCCCAGCTTGTGAACATCACTTGTGAACATCACTTGTGCACAGTATCACAAACAGCCAATACCCCCAAACTGTTTTCAACATAGGGTTTGTTTTTCCCCAACCAAATAGAAACACGCGGGAAGATGCACAGCAATTCTGTGGAAGCCTAAGAGTTGGCTTTAGACAGTGTTGTGGTAAATGCTCCAACAGCACTTACACAAAATTAATAATGGAAAACTACCTTATGACTCAAGATTCAGCATCAGCTCCACAAAATTGGGATTTCGAGGCAATGATTTTGTACTTACGCGACAGTAACACAAATGCCGACAAATTCAAGGAAACGAGGAGACTGAACAAACACAAACATTTGGGAAAATAGCCTAATTTTCTTTTCAATGAGCTTACAGTGCTCATCATGAGTCTTTCCATAGACTTCTGCAGCCAATCCATTAAGGAAAACAAGCACAAGAAAGGAAAAAAACATCAACTCCATAAGAAGCTCTTTTGTGTAGGGCTTCTTCAGAGGTAAATAATAAAAATACAACATTAAACTCCTTAAAAACTGAAGCTAAGATTTTAAGTCTGATGTAAAAGACCCATCAGACCGTCCTGGCCATCCCTGACAGCAACAGGCTTTTAAAAGGATCTTTCCAGCAGAACCAGCACAGCACTGAACAGCACGCAGTGTTGCACATCGTGGCAACTCTGTGTAGAAATGTTGGTCACACACCAGCAGCCAGGGGCAGACAGCAAACAAGGAGCAATTAAAGACATGCACTTACCAGTGCTAATTTAAATCCTCGTAGGGATGGCTGGACAGTTAGCTTGATACAAGTAGGAAGCAGGCTCAGGAAGGTCACAGCAAAACTAAGGGATTTTGCAAGAAAACTGGTTTGAATATATGAGTAACTACTTCAGTTGTATCACGTAATCGGTTCTGAAATCTCTGTGCACCTTAGGAAATTAACAGTAATTTTCAGAAATAAAAAAAATCGCTCAGGAAAACAGATACAGGCAGACAGCACTGAATGGTCTTCACCAATTGAAGTGTTTTAGTAAAAGGAATCGTTTCCACCAGGATTTCAGATGCTGTAAATCTCAACTCAAGCTGTTCACTTATCTGAAGAACAACTCCAACTTCAGAGAGCATTAAAAGTTGTAATTATTCTTCAAAGAGAACAGCACGCAGATTTTAATTCAGCCTTAGCCATTCAAGAAGCTAAAAAAATCACTATATAGAAAAGCAGGAAGTTCTGCAGTCGTTAAGTTTTCCTAACAGCACCTGGGGAGACATTCATCACTTGGAAGAAATACACAAAGAAAACATTAGCTTAAAAATTTAAACACCACTTCTGATAATTCATTGAAAAAATTACTGATTGTGCAAAAAACCCTGCAGATGAAATGCACCTAAAGCACCTCAGCCATGCATTACCTGAGCTTGAGTTGAGTCTGAGATGATGCCACATCCTTTATCTTTATAAGGACACTTAGGCTGCACCAAAAGTTTGCTACTTTATCCTGGGGAAGAGAAACAAACAAACAAGCAGTGAGTCATCAATTGTGCCACTAAAACCTGTGGCAGAGATAGAAAGAGAACCTGGGGAAAGGGGGAGATTAATTTTTTTAAACCATGAATGGTGCCAAAAGACACTTGTGAGCATATATCCTAATGTGAGGTGTAACTCAACGATTCCCATTTTCAGTCCAATACAGAAAGTTTCAAAAAGCCCGGCGGAATCATGTTCTAATGCAAAATAGTTCTCCAGCCCGAGAGCCTCCGACTTTAATCACGAGACACACTTCATAAAGCTCAAAAATCACCTGCCCCTAAAAAGACTCTAACTAAACAACGGGGTATACAGATCCTTTCCCAAATGTGAAGAGATTCTGTACACTGTCACATTTCATTACATACCTGAACGTATTTAGCTGTGCTTACTGCTCGCTAGCAATGACAGAGTTAACCACCAATAAATCAAGAAGTCTAAAGACATTAGCAGTTGTGCTAGGATCACTTTCAAAATTAAATTTGTAACTACAGCTATCATGCTCATGAAACTCATCCCTAAACAGCTGCTTGAAACACAGCTGTGTAGGCATAACAGCAAGAAGGCTACTAGCACCAACAACTGAGCCACCTTCCTCATATGCTCACCAGCAATACAGAGTATGTGCTTCAAATCTGCTGAGGATTACAAGTGAACAGAGGGTCTGGCAGCACCAGCAAACACACAGGACGCCTACTTAATAGCCAATCTGATTTTACAACCATCAGCATTTGTTACCGCTTCTGTAAATGGGAACCAATTCAAAGAACCTGTTACACGCACCCCAGTATAAATTTACTGTACATTGCTTACGTGGACAATTTCTCATTTTATCTAGATTAGCATCCAGCAGGTCAGTCCCCTCATCAACTCAGAAAATATCTGGGCTAATATTAGACTAAAATCCTTAAGCTTTTTCAGACTCTGATTATTGTCACTTACAAATATCATTTTTAAACTTTGAACTGCATAAAAAAATGTGTGGTGACCAAACCTACTCATTTACAGATTTTACATAACTCCCAAGGAATAGGGTCGTTGTTTTTCAGGGGATTGAGGAGGTCTTTTGTGCACTTGTTTATTAAACAACAACAAGAAACCAGAGAATATACTCCAAGAATGCTGTCACCTAAATAAAATGCTGCCTGCAGTACAGCAGCATTAACTGCTCAAGGAAAAAAAAAATAAAGAGACAGTTGTGCTATTATTTATACCTAAAGAAGATTAAAAGAAAATTCAAGATGAGCCCAATGTGTGCTTGCTTAAATCCCTGTGACATCAACACAATCAAAATCCAGAGCTTCATTTCCTGGGTTCAACCTGAAGTTGAGAACTCACTTTTGCAAATATAACGGTAACTTTTGTGCCATGTTAAGCAAAGCACCAACAACTCCCCGTTACTCTGAAAAGCAGCACCATTTTTGTACCACTGATACTCCTGTAAACAAGTCACTGCTTTACTGGATTAAGGCTGCAGCACTCAGCACTGTGCAGTATGCAAGCATTAACAGCCTGGGGAAAGGAAAAGAACAGATCTAAAACTTCTGGGAAAAAAATTGAGGAAACTTGCACTAAAAGGACAAGTCAGGTTACAAAGGAACACCTACACTGCACTCAAAATAGTTGGTTTGGGTTTTTGTTTTTAATTTCTGTAAAAAAAAAAATGCTGAGCAGAATCAAAGAGGCTGAATCTGCTGACATTTCAGGTTAGATCTTCTGACACTGTCAATTACTATGGAATCTATCTCAATGGAAAAATGTATGGATTGAAGTATGAGTTTGATGATGGGATAAATGTTGTCTACTCGTATAATATCCTGGAAGATGCCAGCTGAGCTGGGGTTAAATACTGGATTAAATAACTGGCAAGAAATGACTGCTGAAGAAGCCATCTCAAATTACGAGTTCTGTGGTGTGTCTCCCACATGAAATCCCTAAAGGTCACGATGAAGGTTTCTCAAGGGATCTAAGAATACAGAACATTTGCAGCAGGGTGGGGGAGAAGAAAACATGCATGCCTCAAACAAGCCTCGGTCAATGGGAAAGAGTCTTCTGAGCACTTGCATGATTTGTTCCACATCGGTACAGAATGGGAGCCAGCAGACAGCAAAGGAAGCCACCACTATCCCTGCTAATTTAATTAACAACAGTAACCTGCAATAAAGAGAAAAGTTTACATTAGAGAAGATCAAAACAGCTACTCCTAACAAAAGTCAGTTCTTACTTTATAAGTTAAGTCTTTTTTTAAAAAGAGAACTGAAGGTAACCAGCCTGAACAAGAAGAGTCACCAGTACCACAGGAAAAGTTCATCATCCCCAGATTAGCAAGAACAACTCCATGAGAAGCGGAGAGCTACTGCTGTCCATCTAATCTGGTTGTCCATCGGGTTGCCCATCATAGCCCACATTTAATCTAGCAGACAGAAGGCAGAGTCCTGAGGAGAGACAGCTTAACAGATTTTGCTATCTTCACGTGGAAACACTTAATGTAGATTTCAACAAGAAACGCTTGTTTTGCAGGAGAGGAATACATTACAAAGTATCTTCCACTAGAAATTAATTCAGAAATGAGAACATAGAGAATTTTCAGTGCCAGGCTGCCTGAGTAAATTCTTAACCAAAATCAAATGCTTTGAAGCCACTTACCCCTTTCCTTTCAGTCCTTTCTTGAAACATTTTCCAAGTAAATAGCAAAAAAAGGGCAGAGAGTGGTACAGCTCCATTTGCTTATAATTTAAGGCCAAGCAAAATGCTACTGACCCCAGAAGGTCCCAGTCATAAGACAAGCAAAGTACACCCCACAAGGCAAATCCAAGGCTCACTGAGTTGTATATGTTTTTTTTTATGTTAAGGACAAGATGCACATTTTAGTACTGGAAATTACTAATGAGTGCCCTGAGGGACAAGTGTAAAATTGCACACAAAGTAAGTTCTCCCAAGTTTTAGAAACCACATTGTCAGTTGTGACTATTTTCTTCACAGGAACACTTTGACTTCTATTTAAAGCCCTTTTTAAAAGGTTTATTTATTTCTAAGACTTAACTCAAAGATTACATGGGCAAAAAAATGAGAATAAATACTGCCTGTACGTTAATTATACACATGACATACTGTCAGTCAACCAAGCTTTGAGCTAAACTAGTAACAAAATGCAAAAGTAAGATGCATCAGAATAAACGTTTTTTCTATGGTATTTCCATAATTAAAGCTTCGATGAGCCTCTCCTCTCACAAATAATATATTTAAAGAACATTCAAGTGCTGGTGTGTAAACTGTGTATTCCTTACCTACAGGACTACTGGGTTTTGTGTGTGTGTGATAATGTTACGTGCACCTTTACTAAAAGCAGTTACATTCTCTGGATTTTGAAGGCAGGTTCCCAAACTCAGCTGAAGACTGAAAGCTACAGTTACAATTAAAGTACAAGAAAAAAAATCAGCTTTGTCTCATACCCTTACTATTACACCATGGCAGAAACTATCAGATATGCTTGTATTCCCTATTTTGTTTTCCCTTTAGCAGTACAAGTAGCTGTGACAAGACATTCAGATCATCTAAATTGTTTTCAATCCACTCAAATTTCCCACCCAAAATCACCACAAATATTTGAGATTTCACACTGACAAACTGTTAAACCAACAGCTGTGATCTTTAAGGGATGTGCAGCAGCAGTTAAGGTTAAGTAAACCTATTGACTTCCTGGGAGCTGGTGACAAATAGTAAAGTTATTCACATAGTCATTGGGCTGGAAGAGACCACAGGAGACCATCACTCTGCTCTACCTATGCCATTACTGACATCACGTTTGCTGAATCTTTTCTTAAGGTACTTCGTGCTGCAGATCCCACAGCTTCTACTGACAACCTATTCCAGCATTCCATTGTGATTAAGGTTCAATTATTGTATTGTATTGTATTATGTATTTATGTATTTGAAAGCCAAATATTCCCTAGGTGAACTTAGGGATATTAACAGACACGCACACACACACAGACACAAAAACTGCCAGCAGGTTGCCATCTTTTTTTTATATCTCTTATACATCAGAAAAGAAACCCTGGGCCTTCTACTGTTTTACCAGCTTCTCTCATCTAAGAAGAGCTGCATCCTATTCCTATTCCTGGCTGCACGTGATGTATCTTTAAAGATGATCCATATCTTTAGGTCAGATCAAAAACAGAATTTCAGAATTCCTTAACTGTAACTCAACTACCTAACAGTAATAAGATTTTTGTTTGTTTTCTGCCACGGTTTCTTTCTAAGATGCATTTCCATCCAAGCTCATCATGCAGGATCTTGGAAGAAAAATACAATTCAGTAAATTATTGGATTATCAAAACTTGGTTTAGCAGATGTTGAGATTTCATGTCCCTTAAAGTACTTCAGTGCCCATATTTATCACCTGCAGGATTGCAAGCAGCACAGCCTGGAATAGCCAGCTAACAACATTTACTTTCTGATGGGTAAAGCAATGTAAGAACAGAAACCTCATTAAGAAGACCCACCTGTGGGGGTGTCTACCACCAACACCAAGTAATTAGCTCCAGTGCCATAGCTCAGATGCCTAACTCCTAAATGGCTAGGCATTAAACAAAGCAAATCCAATCTTGAGTAATTGCAAAGACAAGGATGGAACAGTACGTTTTATAGAAATGAACATTTTACAGCACTGTGCTCAACATGCTCTTCTGCTATCAAAGATCTCAGGTGATTCCTTTTCCAAACAAATCACAGGAGCACAAGCCATTATTCTTTTCACTCATACTACCATTGACATTTTCAGCAATAAAGTGACTGACAGAAATACAAGCTTGAGGCACAGAAAGAACACTATTCATGTTTGGATTGATTTGTCCCAGTAGCAACTCTTCATCTCCAATATATTCCAGACATACGGTTTTCTCTACCAGGTCTGCTTTGGGGTAGGCAGAGGCGTGTCAGATGAAGTCATCTGCCTCCCTCCCAGCAAAAGACAATTACCGAAAGAACAGTGTTACTTTGTAAATGGAAACTCCTTTCATTTCACTGCAAAAAAAAAAAAGGATACTGGAAGTGCCCGTGGTCAATAAGAATGAGGCCTGGATAAAGAAGTATACAGAGAGCACTGGAGACCTGAACAGGAAGATGGAAAAAGAAAGAAAAAAAAAAAAGCTTAAGAATTAGACATAAAAAAATTTATACTACAAGTCCAATAGATAAATTTGCCCCTTCATGGTGCATCCTAGATGCAGGAATCTTCCTCTGCAATTTATTTTCTGACAGTAATATTTTGAGGAATAAAAATGGATAAAGAATTTCCATAAATAAGAAAACACTGAATGAAGCCCAGCCCGCTCTTTGCCAACCAGCTCAGAAATCACTCACACCCATCTTAAACCTCAAAACAACTCCAAAAATGGGAAGACTTTTTATTCCAGAAAAATATTGGCTCTGCCACAAGGAGGGTGCAAAGCACAGCAGTTCAAACATCGCAGCTCAAATCTTGTTTCTGCCAATCAAGTAATACATTCAGAAAGAAATACAATTCAGCAGCTCACAGCTACTAAACCTCACTGCATCTTATTTTTGCCATTGAAGACACTGAAATAATTGCTGTGAAATTAATTAATGGCTTTTTCTTTTTTTACTGAAAAGTTGCCAATAGGAGATACACGGATTGCCATTGGTTTTATGTGAATTGACACCAGTGCTCTGTACACTAATTAACTCTCACCGTGTTTAATTTCTATCATTTTAAATGCATGGACTTTACTGTTTTCATTTTTTAATTACACAAACATCAGATACTTGCCTTCTTTTTAGGAGATGTTTCCTTTAAGGAGCAACAATATAAAATAACTGCAGGAATATAAATCAGCAAATCAGCAACAAACACTGAAAAATAAAGACGAAACTCACATTAGAATCCTCCCACAAAACTCATCTTAATACAATTTACACTGCCTATTTTCATCTGGGTTGTGAATATTTTACTGCTTAGTTTAAACCTTCTAATGTTCCACATCTTGTTTGCACCCTGCGTAAAAATTCAGATAACTACACAATGTTGGAGTCAGACTTGTTGACTATCTCTGAACGTGGGCTTTGCAGCAGTATCTTAAGGTGAAAACTCCACATCAGTCACTCAAGTCAACTGAAGCTCAAGAGGCAGGCAGTTATAGTTTCAGATGGATTTGCCTTTCCACCATCTCATGTTGTATTACAGTTTGTTCCGTTGTTTTAAGGATAGCTCAAGTTTGGCAGTTACACTATATCTAACAATGTCCAAATGTCTTACGTAAGGCAGTGGAAAAATATAAAAATAAATAAATGTTCTAATGAAGAACTTTTGAGTATTTTAATAAGCAGAGTCATTACACTTTAAAGGACAAAAAGAAATTGGTCTAGATAATTTGACCTTGTTAATGTTCCTAACACTAACATTTCTGATGCCCAAAGGCTGCTGCTTCCACGTGTTCAGCTGTCCCGACTTCTGGCACAGCCTCAGTCAATAACGGGGCACACTCTAGTTCCTCACATGCCAAAATGAGAGAAGGCATTCTTAATTCTCAAAAGAAATCAACTACAACTAGATCCAATGAAGCTTTTTTTTTTTTTTTTTTTTTTGGGGGGGGGTGTCAGAATATATAGTTCAAAGCAATAAATATATGTACCAGGCTTTAGATTATAAAAAATGTCCAACTTATTTTTGTGTTAACTACTACAGATGTGGCCAAATATACTAAATTAGTTCCTTGGTTTTCATAATCTGCCTATAGCAAGTAGCTGTAAGAGAGTCAGTAAGACAAGGACCAGCAGGTTCATCTGCCTAGGATTACCAGCAGCTGAATTCTTCTTGATTGTTGCCTTAAGAGCTTAAGCTTACATTATTTCTATAAGCAGATTTCAGAAAATGTGCAATTATTCCAAGAGGAGAAACATACTTCGCCCTTTTCATCACAGGCTTTGGAAGAAAATGTTTATAAAGACATCAGTTATTCGGAGTAATAATAATTTTGTAGGTTTAAGCCATGATTAAACAAATATACCCAAGGCATTAGCAAAACAAATACCCTGACACTTCATATAAAGGTATAACATGAACAGCTGACACTGAACATTTCATGCATTATTTTAATGGCTGTTGTTTAAGAAGTGTTTAATGAGTACTCCTAGATGTATCAGGGGTTTATCAAGTGAGTTGATTTCAGAATTAATACAGACCATTTCAAGGATAATTAAGTTTTAGAGATTTTTTTGTTTCAATTCAATCGATTATTAGAGACCAGACTGAGAGGTTCATGAAGTACAGAAAAGCTATTGATGAACAGCAAATTCTGCCACTGTAGTCAGAAAGCATTTTGTGGAACAATATTGTTCCACGAAGCAAAGGACACGTTTTAAATGGTAGAAACCAGTAACAAGATAATTTGGCATCTGTCATTGCTCTGAGAACAAAAGTTCACTGGACGCACTGTTTGTTGTCTTATTGAATGAGCCAATTAATTCAGCTATTTACATTCTTCTTCTGCACTTGTTCTACCCTTATCTTTGTCAGAGCAGTTTGAAAGAATCAAATGGTCAGAAAAGCGACTGCATGAAAGTGACAGTATAGAAGTACAAAATATATTTTCACTTTATATTAACACAGCTTTGTTTCCAAGAAGTAGCAACCATTAAAAAAAAAGTGACTTCTTTAAAATATCAAATAGCTCCCGCTGCCAGGTAAGGTGTAAAAGCTCACAATAAAGATCTTCCAGCAAATCCACCCAAGTCAAATAACTGAGCAACTGGTGAAAACAGATGCATGAAATTAAGCGTGCTAAATTAGTAAGCCAGACCAGTGTGATCATCCTACAACCCAAGGAAATATCATTTTCCTACCTGTTGTACGCATAAATAACTTATGTGACTGACTCTCATACCCCCGAGATGTGTGGAGAGCAATCCAATCAGGATTTATTAACTTTGCACTGTAAAACAAAGTACAGACACATCAAAATGTAGACAGTTCTCATTTCCCTTTACACTCCTTTCTGTAATAAAGATGACATGCACAGGAGCATATTCCAAGTATTAAGATGAATGAGAAGAAATATTTCAAAAAGCAATAGTGATCAATGAAAGGTTTTTGTCACCACTACATCTGCATAAACTATAGAATTCAGCTATTTAAAAAAAAGGAATACACTATTTATTAGGACAAGCTAACTACCTCCAGTCTAGTTCCACTGACTTTTAAAAAAACAATTGTAAATACCTTTCATGCTTAAGTATTAAATATAAACCATTTACAGTTCACATAGATGCCCCACATAACTGTGCCTGTGCACTTTAACCTACATTCTTATTCCATAAGTATCATTCCAATGGCAGTAAAGCTCTTGTGGAAAAAGTATTCCAACAACAGAATTCTATTTACATGATATCCAGTCATCAAATGTCACTCAGGCTCTCGATAGAAGAGTTTTCCCATGCAACGCGCTCAAATCCTACAATGTTCTTTTTTCTGTGCATCACTGATCCAGCAACAGCTTACAGGGAAAGACTAAAATCCAAGTCATATCAAAATCTGATAAAATTTCAGAGCCTAGCAAAATAACATAACCCTTCAGCTCCTCTTACAATAATTAAGAGACAAAAATAGCAGTATTAGCTTCAAACAACAGGGATACCCATTTTATTTATTTCCCCGGCTTTAAAGTAGCAAACAGTACTTTCCATCTCAACAGTTTGACAGCTCTCTGCTCCTCACTCCTCAGGGATGAGGGAAAAAAGGGAAATCAGTGTTTTGCATTCTCCACTCTAGTAAATACTTGTAATAATATACTTACACATAAGCACACAGAAAGCTGTGATAGGCAGTAAGAGGTGGATAATCCAGACCCCAGTACAGCAAGTTGTTATCGCTTGTATTGAAGTACCTATGGAAAAAAAAAATCCTACGTACATAAATATATACATGCACATATATAAAAAGAATCCACATTTCCAGCTTTGCTTTCACCCAAGGAGAAGACTGAATATTAAACCCGTTATTATTTTTAATCAATGCCCTCAAAATTCACAGATGTTGTTATAATTTCCTTTTGTCTGCTTTACTTTACACACACACTAAAAATCTCAAGCAACATAACAAAAGCAATTCAGAATATACTCTTTTGTGTTTGCAAAACAGGAGACCTAAAATTCAACCAAACAACTGCTGGAGCTTCCTTACCTGAAGGGGAAAAAAATCCTTTACATGAATTGCACTTGACATCCGGAGATTAAGACAAAGCCTGCACAAAATCAGTATCTACAGTTCTAGATATTTATGTGGAATGTTATGTATATCCACATCTCCATCTACAAACAGGACCTACACTTCTCATGCACATTGATTATCCCAGAAGACAGCGGTCAGTTTACCAAAAAGGAAATAGAAACAATGCATTTAAGTGGAGATTCCAAATGAATGGCAACTTACTTATTATTTTCCTTATAATAGTCCCAGATTCCCCTTTTTTTCCCCTGGACTTGGATAGCACATTTAATATGCAACAACCATTTCTGAATAGTTAGAATTGACCTGCCACTCCTGAACAGCGTAATTTACAAAGCTGAGAACTGCTTCTGCTCAACATACTAACACTCTGAAAAAGCCTAAAACAACTCAGCAGAAGTAAAAAAGGCAATATCAAGCTATTCCATAGAAACGACAGCATAGATGTGGAAGAAAGTGTGCCGCACCAGGTTTAGTGTGGCATGTCCATCAGCGGGAACATATGAGTCAGGAAGCTAGGAAAGTTTTAGAAAGCAAACCAAGTAAACAGAGTAACGCCTCCTGAACAGCCAACAAGTCACGAATCCCAATCAGTTTTATCAGCCACAACCACTTTACCTGTTTCCACCTCAGAGGAAAACTCAGAAGGAAGATGTGAGAGACACAAAGAAAAAGGATTTCTCTGTTTATAACTCCCTCATGCCAGCATTTCTATGGAAGGCTGACAGCAGCTAGAATTAAGTCACCTCCACGTGAGGAACAGAGGGCTTTATCCAAGAAAAATAGAAGTTACAAAAATAAGGCATCAGATCCTTCATACCTTACGGCAAGGAAGACTTAACTAGTCTATTCTAACTGCCAAGGGGCAAGCTCTTGCATTTTCCAGTTTCCCCCTTCAAACACAGAAAATTTTTGACATTTATTATTGTAAATGATGTTTCTTGAATTCCTTATGAGCTGTCTGAAATATCTTATGAACTCATGATAAGTCATATTTCTTTGAGCTGCATCTCCACTTCTTATTCTACCGTTCAATATTGCTCACGCCAAAGCAGTTCTGATTCTTCATACTGATTTTAGCAGTCTGCCACTTGGTGGAAAGCTTTCTGGTTCAGTCGCATGCTGCTTGTGTAATTTTACCTTCTGTAAACTCATCGTTCCAACAGAAAGCCAGTGACACTTGAGAAAAGCAAACAAAAAAAAATCCTTTATAGACTTAATTAGCAGTATAAGACTTTTTAATAAGAAAGGATGTTTTTTTATGTAGCTTTTAATACATAATGAGAAGATTTGAAAATAGAAAGCTATTTAAATTCTTACTCTGGCATTTAAGAAAAATGTTTCTTGAGAAACACACATGGAATATGCAGCTATTTCACCTGTGCAGGCCTGTAATAGTGACAAATTCTGTGGAAAAAATAAATAAATCAGGAGATCTAAAAATCTGATAGGACTGCGTTCTCATAAGAGAACTGCTCTGCTTACTTAAATAAACATACATGACATGCTTACTGCACAGACAGCTTTCCTAAATACTGAGCAAATAATACGAGAAGTGATTCAAATCTCAGCTTCAAATCTGAACATTTATTTCCTCAATGTACCGGAGTACAGTGTCTCTTGATACTGTGCATTCCTGTAATACAGGAAGGGAAAGAAAGCTCAGCTTGCTTCTACAGAGCAATCCCTTGAGTGTCAGCTGAAATGTCTTTTTGCAAACTCCCAAGACAAAGTACCACTTCAGAGATTTCCATTTCCAAAGCAGTCCCAATCTGAAAAACTTCTGTTCTAAATAGAACAAAGACCTAATACAACAAGGCGGAGATGCCCAAGTGGCAGGCCATAGGCTAATCCCAGCCTGCAACACAGCCCCATCTGAGCCCTGGGAACGCCCAGAAATAACGACTGCCATAACTCTCAACTTCGAGTACATGCAGTTCTGCCTGCAGAGCAGATCAAAGCTGCCAACTCTATTATTACATCAGCTCTCCATTATCCCAGCTCTGGCATAACGAGAGGTTTAGGCGTCCCAGAAAGAGTAAAATAAAACGATAATATAGACTCCACATTCTGAATCCCAGAGTCATGTGCAAAGTTCCATACAGAAACAAGGTTTTAGGATTGTCCCTGTATATTTACAGAAATAGAGTTGAATTAAGCTTCTGTTCTGTAGTATTCAGTTCAAAACAAAGTTGGAGCTTCACAGCAGTGAGTATCACCAGTCAGAATATCATCCAGAAAGCTAATACCTAGCAAGGCAAACTTCCACATTTTAGCATGCTTATTTTGTGAAGAAAACAGTATTTAAATCTAAGCACCAGGTGATATTATGCCACTAGAAAAGCACTTTTAGAATAGTTCTGAGAACAGCAAAAGATACATCCAACATCTCAGATGAAGGTATATTTAAGTGAGGTGTAAAACAAACTTTCATTCCATTTACCCCCTTGGCAACCTGAACTATAACATAACAGCACTACGTACCACTGCCTGATGGGTAAATTGTAAGTAACTTCTTGCCAGTGTCTCTGAGCTTCATAGTCTCCATACATAGGTGGCTTTCCCGCACCTAAAAAATAAATAAAAGATTACAGTATTTATGAATTTATTTTGTTTATACACATCTGGAAGAAAAGCAAACTGTATTCGCATATTCTTATAATACTAATTTTATTCTCCCTTCTTCTATTTCATTTGAGAAGAAAAGAGATACCTCATCTGTTCCACAGTCCAACAATTACCAAAAAAAGCTTCACGCATTCTTTTGGCTGACTGGATATATCTGTGATGAGCATTTATCAAGATAACCCAGCATGAAGAACAGCTTCCTCATCTGACAAAAAAAATTATTACCAAGTACAGATGAGAAACGTGGCACTTCCTCTGCAATAAGAAAACACACCCAGCAGACATCTTACACCTATTTTGTACCAACTACACTTCCTCAGTAAATAACCATAGACAAGGCTTCAGCCACACCATGGTACCTTGCCGTTCATTGCTTTTGGAATTAACAACCAGCCTTATTTTTAAATTCACTTAGAAGCAGCACCTGCCAAAAGCCCCCAGTTCCTCTGTCACCTTGTTTGTGATGCTACCAAGAAAATTACATCTACTGTTCCTTACCTCGTGATTCTTAATAGTTAACACAAGCCACTTACTAGATCAGTGCACGGAACTGGTTTAGAATATTTTTTCCCCATATAAAACTTCTAAATAATAACTGTTCCGTTTTGGTTTACAGGAATTTTCTCTCACATTTTTCAGATGAGTGATTGCTAGATAGCAATTTGCAAAGCAAATTATGTTAAAGGATACTTTTCACACACGCACACATAAATCTCTCAGGAAATCAAGAGCTTTATTCCCATGGAAAAAAGCTTTATGTGAGCAAATACTTCAGCTGCCCACTCAACAACCACTTCTTAACGTAAGCCTAACTCTGGTAATGGCAGAATGTTAAGCATCTTGTAACACCGTTTATTCACTTCTATTAACCTCTGCTTACTGAGAACAGAAACTGAACTGATTGTACCTCCATTAAAATATCGACACTAAACAGACAGAAATGTAAGACTCTTTAAAATATAGGAAAACTATATATAGTATTTCCCCACAATATAAGTTTGCGAGATCCACACAAGCTCAGATATCTTCTATTTATTTCTGAGTAGCAGAAAGAGTAGATCTCCACTAACTTACTCCTGAGTGGGAGAGAGAACAGATTATCTCCACTATATGACAGTCAGGAAGCTTTCAGTTGAATAAGTGAGCTCACTGACAAATAGGAGCCTTATCAGTGTCATTTCTGGAGCTAAAATCTACTGAAATGAAGAACCTGTCAGAGCATTCCTGAAATAGAAAAAATGTGTTAGCCAGATTTTACAGTCTATGTAGCACACATACACAAACAATTTCCCTTCTCCAAGAAAATATATATGTAGAAAGAAATTCATTTCAGAATGATGAAGTGAAATGCTTTCAATTTACAGTGGTCTCAGTCTGTTCTATTATTAACAGAAAGCAAATTGTTAAAGGTCTGATGCTGCCTTTCAACACAAGTACCTAGCTTGTAACTTTGTAATGACATGAAAAACTCAGCTACACAAAGCTTAGTTTTTCTCAGTAATTATATAAGAGCGGCTATTCTAATCCATCATAATTAGTAACCCCTCAAAACCTGGAAGCAGTTATATGTTTTATCTCCATTGTGTGACCCTAATTCTAACAAGAGATCCAAAACTATGCTAAATAGCAAGCAGCAGCAGAATGGAAATGATAGCACAATCCAACACTACCCAGTAAATTAGGGCAGAATGAGCCTCCTTCCATCTGGTCATCCATGCGATGCGTGCGTTCTGAGTATGCTGAATCAGCACTTCGACCAGAGCCTGCCTCTGAGAACAATGAGTGTTTCTAATCCTTCCTCAATGATATTGCACTCAGTGACAGAAAGTAAAAAGGGACAAAGTCAGTTTAGACATCATCCTGCCCGACTTCTTTCTTGTCCCAGTAATTCAAGGTTTACTACACAAGAAGGAAATCAAAGCAGGGTGATGGGAGGGAGGAATTCTACCGTACTTATGTATTTGACAGCTCTAACATTCAGATTAATTTTTTCACCCCAGACAACATTAAAAGTTAAACATGTGCTTTGACAATTTACTGGATTGGACTGGATTCGGATTTTCCTATTCCTAAAGAAGTTATATGGTTGCTCTGTATGAAATAAGTGTTTTCCTACAGACACACGAAAAATAGAGAAAAACATGCTTTTCAATTCAGCCATTTTAAGACTGTGAGTATCTGGATTGGTTTGTAATTCTTTTCAACTTAGAAGAATCTAGTTAGTAATGTAAGTATGGGCAGCACAACTGAAATTCACTGTCACTCAGCAATACAGAGATCGAGTCTGCACACGGATGAGCAGAAGAGAGCCCCCGTTACCTACAGAACTTCTGTGAGGGCATTTTCAGAAAGCAAATGAAAAATAACTACGTAAGAAGACACACATGCAGCTTATCTTCAAGCAGATCCCTTCATGTAAATAAAATTCAGGAGTTACCAGCTCAAAGCTCACTAGAATCTTACTGAACAGCTCGGGGGATGACGTTCCCAATTGCCTTAACAGCAAAATAGAGTCAAATTTGACTGAGCTTGTGATTCTTTTAGCTGATGGGGACTGAACGTAACGAGGCATTTAAAAATAAAAACCCACAGAGAGCAATCTTTGTGCACATGCACACTAAATGTTGGAATGCCACTGAGAGGTTCGAAAAAACTTGCTAGCTCTTTGCAAGCATTACAAGATGGGGAGGAGAAATACTCATCTATTAAAAGAATATAGCTCTAGTTCACGTTGTAAACAACCTTAAGTAAGTATAGCTATGGGACACGAGGTAATCGCTCACTTCATGTCACCTTCATACCATCTTCATTATCACCAGCACAGATTTATCTAAGTATAAGTTAAAGTTATATCTGTTCTAGAACTTAAAGGACAAGATTAAACAAATTTATGGCTAGACCGCAGTAATACACTGCAATTACAGGAGTGACAGAGGCATAGGAGTGGACAGCCAGCCATTCTTTTGCTGCTCCCAAAGCATTAGTGACCCTCCCTGCACCCAACCCATTTGGCTGGGATATTTATCACTGTGCTTATTTTTACTAAAGCAGTCAAGGTATTATACCAGCCTTCCGGACATAAACCCTAAGGCACAACAATACTTGAAGTAGCACACTGCTTCCTACCTATGACTTTATATGCAAGTTTATTTTAATGTATCACAAGCTCCATAATTCACCTTCAAGTGGTTGTTTTACAGACCGTGAGCAAGAATTACCTGAATAAGAACCAAGAGATACAGCCCAGCGTACAGTAAGTGCCAGTAAAACAGTAATTGTCATTAAGCTCCACTTCTCCATAGCTGGTCTTTGTAACAAGCCGGAAGGTACCTGGAAAAAAACAAACACAAAAATAATGCTACAGTTTGTTCCTTAGCCATTTAATGGCACTATTGACAAGTCCTCCTCATTCTGAGCTAGAAGCTGGCCAGGAATCTGACAAACTACATAAAAACAACAGCAAAAAGAAAGTAAAAGACTTCAAATGGCTTCAAAGAACTCAGCTATCAGACTAAATCTATTCTGCACATACATGTATACAATTAAGCTTCCCCTAGCAAGTTCTGCACAATTTGTTATACACACAAAACACGTTTCACCTGTGACAACAGAAAGTTGTTAAGTGCCTTGAGTAGCTCATGAACTTGTGCCTGAAGGAGGAAAAGTGCCTTTAAATGTATATACATTTCTAGATCAATAAGGTAAGGGAAAAAGAGGACTAAATGTTGGTAACAAGCACACAGCTTGAAGCAGTGAATATATGGTATTAAGTTAACGTCACTTAATTTCTGGAGTAAAACCAGCATAACTGAGTTATGGAAAATGGAGATCTAGTAAAAGACTCTCTGCTGGCTTAAAGTTAATCCAAAATTAGACAAACACCAACTACATGTAACAGTAAGAAACTGATTCTGCCACACGCATCAGCCTTGGGAACCAAGTAAGAGCAACCAGCAGCAGCATCATCCCCGCCTGTCAGCAAGGCACTGCAGAGCAGAGGACAACTGGGTGCAGCTGCCAGGGCCTCTCCTTGCAAATGAGGCAGCAGCAGACAGCTCCAACGAGTGCAATAGAGTTGACAACGCTAGAAAAAAGCACCACCGGGCTGCCTCAGCAACAGAAAAGCAACATGACAAGATGCGCCCCGGCAATTCGGATCAAATTAAATCCATCCCTATCGCTTGTGGAAAGCTGGGACCCCCCCCAGCACCGAGGGGAAATAAAGTTCTTTGAACGATGTAGATCCGTGACAGCAGCAGATCCCCATCTATAGGCTGGAAAGTGAACGCTGATCTTTGTGCGTTCTTTGTTACACCTTGCAGCAGCAGCACAGGCACATTGATCTCAACACGAAACGCTGCTGACCCCGTGACCGTTTCACCCTCGGCCAGCAACAACGCTCCTTATAATAGCCTCCCCTGCCCCCTTTTCCTCTTCAATAATTATCCCATACCTCAAGGAGCCAACAGCGTGCTTTTATTGGGTGGCAAAGCAGGGCTCTTTAACCGCTGGTAGCCCGCGGAGCTCAGCGCCCAGGGAGGCTTCCAGGAGGCGGCCTCAGCTCCGGCTTCTGCAGCACCTGAGGGCCAATGGAGCCAGACAGCACCTCTAGGCACAAAAAATCCCCCCCATCGGGACAAGCAGCACCCGCGGCACAACGGGCGGTCACTGACGGCCTTTCAACTGGAGAGCTGCTGCCGCACGGCTCAGCCGGATGGCAGCGCTGACCCCGCAGACCCAACTGACCCCGCAGACCGTCCCGTCCCGTCCCGTCCCGTCCCGTCCCGCCCTGAGGTGAGCAGCGCACCTCCCCCCTTCCCGCCTTACTGGACACAACGGCCACGCGCGCGCTTCCGCGTTCGAAAACGCTTCCGGCCTCCGCCAGGCCATAAGGCGGCGCGGCGCTGTGCGCATGCGCTTAAACCTCGCGCCTGCGCAGTTCGGGCCGCGGTGTTGGCCCTGTGGCGGCGGGAGTAGGGCCGTGAGGGGCCGGTCTGCGGGTGCAGAGAGGCGGCGGTGTTCGGAGACGGGGATTGCTGAAAAAGTATTATTATTATCGTTATTATTTCTCTTTACAGAAGGAGGGTTTGTGCTTCACGGCACCGGAGCTCTGGGAAGCGTCTGTCAGAGGCCATGTGTGGTGACAGGAGCTGAGAAGCGGCCTGCTGTGGGCTCCGTGATCCTCATTAGGGCCTTGGCAGAGAGCGTACTCAGCATACTCAGCATGAATAGGCCCACATCGGCCTCCTACATCCCTTACCACTATTAGGAAGTACAGTCTGTCGCTCAGAGTTCCCCCTTATGGCACCTCTTTGAGGGCAGGGTGTGTAATTGAATTGGAAATGGGTTATTTCTGTAAATAAGAGCACGTGCTGTGGTGCTCGTGGGCAAACCTTGCCGGTCAGTTGGCAGCGATGCTCTCCTTGGACTGGGATCCAAAGGCGAAAAGGCTGGAAGGGGCTGGGATGGGATGGAGTAGAAATAAAACAGAATAGAGTGGAATAAAATAGAAGATAGGATAGAATAGAGTGGAATAGTGTAGAATAGAATCATAGAATAGAATCATAGGATGATCTGGGTTGAAAAGGACTACAATGCTCATCCAGTTCCAACCCCCTGCTATGTGCAGGGTCGCCAACCACCAGTTGGTTGCCCAGAGCCACATCCAGCCTGGCCTTGAATGCCTGCAGGGATGGGGAAATAGAACAGAACAGTCTGAAGAAATCTACAGCAATTCCAACCGCCCAACCTCTTAATGGCTAACCAACATGTAAAGCACAAACCCAACCCACTGAAACCATTTCATCACAGGTTTCATTCTGACCACTGAAAGGTGGGAGTGTGTGATCATGAAGATCTCATCTCGTGTTGCAGAATAAATGCTAAAGTAACAATATGCCACAAAGATACAATCCTCCTATTATTTTAAAGCATGTATGGGCTCTTCCCAAAATGCACCAACAATACAGACTTGTGTTTAAATATATTTGTTATTAAAATAGATGCGTTTAGTACTGAGTACCACCAGAGACGGCTGTTTCCCTTTGCAGGTTCTCCAGTGCAGTAAGGCACATTTCCATAGACCTGTTTGCAAACAGAGCACAGCTGACGTGGAGGTGGCAGTGCTGCTCCCACCTGCAGCAAGTGCAGCATCCGCAGCAACTGGATGCCACCCCAAACAGGCAGGTACGAGGGGACAGGGAGCTGGTGACCTTACACAGGTGCACACAGCAGTGTGTCCTGACGTGCGTCTGGAGCCATAAACCTCGTGAAAACGATAGATTACATTCATTACATGGTGGGGGTTTTTTTCACATCTATCTGCGGGCAGCTGCTGAATTAAGCCTAGCGCGGGAGATGAATCAGATCCTAAGGGGCGTCTGGGGGCTGATAGATTCGTAAAATAAACATAATCCCAACATCGAATCGATTACAAAGAAGGTGAGAAGAAGGCAGGGAAGGGAGCAGATGCTTCCCGCTACGAGCGGCGGTCGCTCGGCCCTGCAGCTCTCCTCACGGCGGTTCGGATTGGGATGCCGGGCTGCGTCTCCTCGCCCCCCTCCGGCTCCCCCCTGGGCTCCCCCGGCCCCGCACCGAGCAGCCCCTCCCCCGCCGGCTCCCAGCCCGGCCGCACATCCGAGTGCATTATTTCAATTAGCCGAGCGCTCTTTGTTGCAAGGTGAAATCGTTCGCTCTCCGGGAAAAGGTTTTTATTGAATGCCTTCTAAATACTTGCATTGCTCACGTTGTCTGGAATTGAGTCTCTGTCACTAGTATTTCTGCGGTGACTTTGACCAGATCAATGACTGGAAAAGGCATTAAGGACACATTGATACGAACGGAGCTCGGGTTCGGTTCTCAGTAGTAAAAAGAAACCGATAATGAGCAGATAAACGGCTTTCCTTAACCCTTGGCGCTCTCGGAAGGCTCCAGCAAGTTTGCCGGGCTCTTGGTGCCATCCCTTCGGGTGGTGGAAAGCCGAACGCGGGGAAGGCAAATTCCTGCCGGCTCTCCCAGAAATCCGGGGCGAAACGCGGTCGGAATAACGAGAAAGCCGCTCGCAGGGCCGGCGGGAGCAGGGACGGACGGACGGACGGACGGTCCGCGGCTGCGAGAAGTTGTTCCCAGCTCCGCCGCGGAGCCCCGATCCTCGCCCATCCAGCTTCCCTAGCAAGAGCAGGAGGAAACACGCTTGCAAACACCAGCCCAACCTGCGGGAAGACTGATGTTATTATTATTCGCCTTCTAAGCGCCAGCACCTCAACAGAGTCGGCAGAGAGAGGCTGAGATTTGATTGTTCCCCGATGCCCACGCGATACCCGGACCCGAGAGAGGACGGCGATGGCATTCGGCTGTTAGCTTTCTGTCTTCGGGCCGTTGGCACTTTGCCCCGGGGAAGCGGGGATCTCATACAGCCTCCAGCTCAAGAGCGCTCATGTTTTGCGATCCTAGTAAAGTCGTACGTCCTCGGCTCGCTTACCGAGCCCTGCCTCGCTGCTTATCGAATCCGGCATTACCGAATCCCTCATTACCGAAGTTGTCTTAGTTATTAAAATAGCGGAAATGCCACATTTTCAATGGAAAGGAAAGGTTCTACCTTCCTGACCTATTTTTCGTTTCCAATTTAGGGTAAAAAAAAAAAAAAAAAAAAATTAAAAAATAAATAAAAAATAAAAAATAAAAAAGAGAGATTAGCATGGAGATGGCGCTTCTAAGCACCTCGCCACTATTAAATAGGCTGTTAGGTGCATGTTATGGCTGCGGATTCTGCTCCCAGCTCAGTCCGGGAGACGCGCTGAGTCCATCCCTACCTGCTGCACTGAACACTCACTGCCGCGCGCTCTTTCCGCGGGCGTCACACCTCTGCTCTGCATCTTTGAAGACCGGAACGCTTCGTGTTTAGGGCCGGGAACGCTTCGCTCTGATCCCGGGACTCGCGATGTCCCCCAGCGATCCGCGCTCCGCGGCCGCTCGTTCCCAACGCGCATCTTCCGCACCCCTTCCCCGCACCGTCCCATTGCCGCGGACCCAAAGGAAGGAGGAAATACCCCTCGTCCTTAGGGCGCGTTTTCCCCGAGTGGGAGATCCCCGCTCTGGAATATCCCCCTGCAACAAAGAGACATTTTTTTAAATAACCACAAAAGAGGTTTTGCCCGATTTTTATTGATTTATTTACTTTTTAATGCCCTGCACCCGTAAACCTTAAGCCGACCCCCGAGGGAATGGCCCCGACGGCTCCGTCCTCTCCCGTTCCCGGCCTATGCGGGCTTCGGGGGATCAGAACTAAACCTCATTATACCTTCTCCAAACGGGGCCTCGGCGCTTGCCATAAATAATCGCAGGGGTTGGGGCTGGGGGGGCTCTGGGTAAACTCTCCGTGCTGCGGAGTGCGGTCATTTTCCCAGTGCTTAGGATCTAGTTACTTTCAATACACCCCAGAGACCAACATGACACGTCTTATACTAATAGGCATCTGTCAGCGGCCGCGTCAAGTTTGACCATATGCGTCGGACTGTTTGGGGAAGGGAAAAAGGAGAGGACGGGGGAAAAAGGAAGGAAAAAAGAAAAAGGGGAAAAGAGAAGGAAAAATAAAAGAGGAGAAGGTGGGGAAGAGGGAGAAATAACGAATAAAGTGGGGAGGAAGGAGAGGAAAGGGAGGGAAAGAGGAGAAAGGGGAAAAAAGAGGAAAGAAAAAAAAGAAAGAGAAAAGGGATATAGAGGGGAAAGAGAAGGGGGAGGGGGGAGAAGGGGGAAAAGAAGAGAAAGGGGAAAAGAGAAAGGGGGGAAAGGAAGAGAAAAACAAACAAATAAATAAAAAAGAATGAAAAAGGAAAAAAAATGAAGAAAAAAAGCATAGAGGGAAAGAGAAAGAAAGAAAGAAAAAAAATGAAGAGAAAGGAGACGCCGTTCTGTGTCAGTGTCGGATCGCCGCCCCATGCCGGCTCGGGTTCCCCCCCTCCCCGCCGCCCTGCCCGGTGCCGCCGCGGCGATGCCGCCCCCCCAGGGGGTCCCGGTTTCGGTCCCCGCGCCCCCTGCAGCCCCGCGGCGGCACTGCACCCCCCGAGCCCTCACCTGCCCGCCGGGCCCCGCGCCCCGGGGCTGCCCCTTTCCCGGCTTCGGCCGCTCCGGAGCCGCTCCGCCGTTGCCGTCCGGTGGGAAAAAGGCGGCGAGAGAAGGAGGGAGGGCCTCGGGGCCGGGAGGGGACACCGCCGGTTCGGCCGGGCGGCACATGCCGAGCCCGAGGTACCGCTGCTACGCGAGGAAATAAGAGCGAGTCATGTTCTAAGCAACAAAAGGCTCAGCCGTGGAACGAGCCCGTTACGCAGAGGCGCTGTGAAGCCGGGCTCGGCAGTTTCTGTACCCTACGAGTGAACGCAGGCCGGGGCTCCTTCCTCTGTTTATTTATTATCTTTCCCGTGGTGGGGGACGCGCTAAAAACAGCCGCCGGCGCGAAGCCGTGGGCCGGGCAGAGCGGAGCTCCGTGAGCATCTGCACCCGCAGCGCTCAGCTCGGCTCCCGCAGCGCTCCGTGCGCTTCCAGCGGCGCTCAGCTCCGTCCCCGCAGCGCTCAGCGCGGTTCCCTCGGCCGTTCCCGCAGCGCCGCCGCCGCGTTCCCGAGTGGCGGAGCCGCGCGGTGTTTCGGGGGGGATGTGCGGAGATGCGAAGGTCGACTCGGGGCGAAATCACACGTACGGCTCCGCGGCAGAGCCAGGGACTCTTCGCTTTTGTTTCGAGCTGCGGTCCCGCTGCCCCCCGCGCTCCCCGTCCCAAAACGAACGCCGCGGAATTTATCGGGGCGGAAAATGAACGCGGCCGAAACGAAACTCGCGACGGCCAAAGCGGCGCTGAGCGAACCCGGCTCTGAAACACCGCCGTGATTTCGGCCACAAAAACAGCGCAGAAATGCCGTTTTTCCGCCCCTTCGGAATGAGCTAAAAAAGGCCGTTCCCGTTCCGCGGAGCCGCCGCCCGGCACTCGGCGCTGCAAACGAAAGCTCCGCACCGCGCCGCCGCTCCGCGCTGCCGTTCTCCCGCTATAGAAACCGGGGACTCTCGGATCGCCCCACGCTTTCCTGAGAGCCATTTCGCTCAGAAACAGCCTCCAAAACCGCCCCGCAGCGCTCCGGCTGGGGACGGGAAGGGGGACGGTCCGGCGCAGCGCGTTGGGCTTCGGTAAATCCCTACAATTAGGGGAGAAAAAAAAAGATAGATCAAAATAATAGCAATAATAATAATTAATAATAATAATAATAAAACCGCAACGAGGCGCGGATCGGATCCCCCAGAGCTGCCCGGGGAGTTTGGGTTTGTCTGGGGGCGACTGGAAAGGAGCGGGGGTAGAACCGGACCGGCTGCGCGCTGCCCGCGGAGGTCGAGCGGCTGTTAAGCGGCTGTTAAGCGGCTGTTCCGCGGCTCCGGAGCGCAGCGCAGCGCCGCGGGGTCGGGGCGCACACGGACACGGGCGGAGCGTTTGAAAAATTTATTTACAAAGTTGTGTACAACACGAAGGGATAACATTTAGAATACATATATTCATTCATATATAAACAGACTTCTATAATAGAACCACAGCGTTTTCCTCCGGGCTTTTTTTTTTTTTTTCCTCTTTTTTTTTTTTTTTTTTTTCCTCCAAAATTCTTTTTTTTTTTTTCGTTGTTCGTTTAATATTTAAAATTCCCCCCGCTTATTATTAATATTTTTATACATTCCCCCCTTCCCCGTTCGTTCGCTTATTTCGGATAAAACCGCTCGGAGCGCCGGAACCTTCAAAAAAAGCGAAAGCCCTCCCGGCTCCTAAACGCGACCTGTTCGCCTCTGTTAGAAAAATAAAAACCCCGAAAGCGACCTCGGCCATTTCCCAGAGATCCGTCCGGGGGGAGTCACCGCTCCGGGCTCACCGCTCCGGCGGTCACTGCGCCGGCCACTTGGCCTGCACGGCGGCGGGGGGCTGCAGGAACTGCCCCGCGATGATGTTGGTAGGCACGCTGAGGATGGGCGCGATGGCCGCGGTGGTCCTGGCTAACGCCAGCGGCTGGTGGGCCACCAGGCCCGACTGCACGGTGACGGGCGGCCGCAGGAAAGTCTGCGCGCTGGGAGCCGAGCTGGCGGCGGGGCCGCCGATGATGTTCTCGATGCTGAACGAGGGGCGGCTGCTGGGCTCGGATTTCACGATGGAGCCCGCCGCCCCCAAACTGCTGAGCTGCAGCTGCAGGCTGGGCCCGAGCTGCGCGTTGAAGGCTTTGCGGCTCAGCTCGCCCGACGGCAGCAGCGGCACCGCGGGAGGCAGCATGGGCCCGACGGGAGGGATGTAGGGGTACTGCAGGGCGGCGGGGTGCGGGTAGGCGCCGGGGGGCAGCCCGTACGGTCGGCCGTAGGGCCCGGCCAGCCCGTAGGCGCCGAAGCCCTGCATCATGAGCGCCGTCTGGTCCCGCAGGTGCTCCTGCTGGTGCCGCTTGAAGCGCTTCCTCCGCCGCAGGAAGCTGCCGTTGTCGAACATGTCCTCGGACTGCGGGTCCAGCGTCCAGTAGTTGCCTTTGCCCGGGTTGCCGGGCTCGCGGGGGATCTTCACGAAGCAGTCGTTGAGCGAGAGGTTGTGGCGGATGCTGTTCTGCCAGGCGGGGAACTTCTCCCGGTAGTAGGGGAAGCGGTTGCTGATGAACTCGCAGATGCCGCTGAGCGTCAGCTTCTTCTGCGGGCTCTGCAGGATGGCCATGGTGATGAGCGCGATGTACGAGTAGGGCGGCTTCACCAGGCTGCTCTTCGGCTTGCTCTGCCCCGCCGCCGCCGCTGCCGCCGCCGCTCCCCCGCCGCTCGCCCCCTCCTCGCCGCCGCCGCCGCCGCCGCCGCCCCCTCTGCCGCCCTCGGGTCCCGCCGGGGCCGGGCTGCCGCTGCCGCTGCTGCCGCTCTCGCCTCCCGCTCCCGGCTCGCCGGGCTCCGCCGCCTCGTCCAGCGGCAGCCGAGGCAGAGCGGCGGGGCTGCGGGCCTCGCCGTCCCCGTCCTTGCCCGGCGCGTCGTCTCCCTCTCCCACCACGTCGATATCCACGTCCTCGGCCGCCAGCGCGGTCTGGCCGGACATATCGCTGCCGCCGCCCGATAGAGTCATCCCCGCTCCGCGGGCCGCCCCCGCGCCCCTCTCCCCCAGCGCGGGGCCGCTACACCCGCGCGGCTCCGCTGCCGCCCGCGGCGCCGTCCCCGCGGGGCATGGGGGGGCGGCGCCCGCTCCGCTCCCGGGGATCCCCCCCGGTCACCTCCGGCTGCGCGCCCCGCTCCGGCCGCCGGGCATCGGGGCTCGGGCGGCGCCGCTGCCTCCCGCCCGCCGCCCGCGGGGCCCCTCCGCTCCACCGCTCCGCGCCCGCGGCCCCTCCGCCGCCGCGCCTCTCCGCCGTTCGCTCCTCGCTTTGCGCGCTCTGCTTTGCTCGGTTGTTTGGTTTTTTTTTGGTGTTTTTTTTTTGTTTTGTTTTTTGGTTCTTTTTGGATAAATCTTCTCGTCGCCGTCCGCTGCCGGTGCCGGTCTTGTCGTCGTCGGTCGGTCGCCCCCTCGGCAGAGGGAGGTCCCGCAGCCGGGCGGGGCGGGGGGCAGAGGCCGCGGGGCGGCGCGGGGCCTCGCTCGGCACTTCGGCGGCGCGGCGGGCCGGACTGCCTGATAGATTACTTTCCCGTTAAAGATATACTCGGAGGCGGCGTCACGTGGCCGCGTGACGTCGGGCGCCCCGCCGTGAAGTCACGCAAAACTCGAAGTGCCGCCGCGCCGTCAACAAAGAGCCGCGGCCGCTCCGCTCCGTTCCTCCCGTCCGCCCCGTCGGGGCCGCCGCGCCCGGAGCGGCGCTCGCGGCGCTCTCAGCCTCGGGGCCGCGCTCCCACGGCGCTTCTCCGCGCGCTCCCGTTCGGGCTTTTCCAACGGCGGCGGCGGGGAGCGGAGCTTCGGAGGTGGCCATTGATTAACCTGAGAGATTAGTTGCAGGGAGAAATAAACAAGACGTAAAATATCAGAGGGGATGATAAATAAAGAAGCTTTGAGCCTGTTTTTTTTTTTCTCCTTTTTTTTTTTTTTTTCCTTATTATTTTCCTTATTTTTTCCTCTTTTTTATTCCTCTTTTTTTCCCTATTTTTTTTTCTTTTTCCCCCCCCTCTTCTTTTTTTTTTTGTTCTTTCATCACCTCCCCCCGCTCCTCCCCCCCTTCTTTATTTTGTTTTTCCCCAGAGGTGTTAACGACTTAATCATTGCGAACCTTAGCATATGAAAAAGTAGGAAATGAGGGAGTGTGGGTGAATGCGAGGAGCGCATTGCCGCGGCCTCAGGTAAGCCACGGCCCGGGCGGGGGGGCCCGGCCGCCCTCTGCCCGCTGAGCCCCGGCGCTGCTGCGGAGTGCTGAGCGCTCCCGGCTCTGCGCGGTCGGTGGCTGCGGTGCTGTCCGCGGAGGTGCGGCGAGAGGGAATGCGGAGACGGAACGGTGCGGGGGGCGAGTGGGTGGGTGAGGAGAGACTGCGGGGGGGAAAAAAGGAAGGGAAGGAAAAAAGGGAGAAAAGGGGGGAAAAAAAGAAGGAAAAGAAAAAAAAGGAAAGAAAAAGAAGAGGAAAAAAAAAAGAAAAAACGGAAAAACCTGGAAGAAATGAAGACTGTGAAGAGAAACGAGAAAATGCGAAAAAAAAGAAAGGAAGAAAAAGAGAAAAAAAAATAAAAGATGGTGAAAAAGAAAGAATGGGAAAAAAAAAGAAAAAGGGAGGAAAAGGGAGGAAAAGGAAAGAAGGAGAAAAAAGAGAACGAAGAAAAAAGGAATAAAGGAAGGAAAATAAGGGAAAAAAATAGAAGAAAAGGAGAAGAGAAAAAAAATGAAAAGAAAAAAAAAAGAGGAAGAAAAAGAAGAAAAAAGTGAAAAAAAAAAAAAAAAGATTAAAAGAATGGGGAAAAAATATATGAAACCCCAACCCGGATGAAACCAAACCGAATCGAATCCTCCATCCCGCCTCGTGCTGCAGGCCCGGACCTCCCGCCCCCCCCGGCCCCTCCCCGGCTCCCCGCACCCCGCCGCACTCCGCTCCCTCCCGCTGCCGCCCCCCTCGCCCTCCCCCCCCCCCCCCGTCCCGCATCGCTTTCCCCAGTGTAAAAGTGAGCAGAAAGCCCAACTCCGCGCCCCCTGTTTCATTTGTTGCTCTTTTTCTTCGACACAATAAAAGTCAAATTAATTGATTCATCCCATTAATTACGGCGCTTAGAGCGAGAAGCGGCGTTTCCCTTCGATGAGGGCCGCGCGGTGCCGATCCCCGCTTCGTTCCGTTCCCCCCGACGGGGCGGCCCGAGGGCTGTGCGGGCCGCGGGGCTCCGGGAGGCGGCGGAGGACTTTCGGAGCCTCCAACCCCACAGCGCTGCGTGCTCAGAAGGACAAAAGCTTTTCTAAGTGGGAGAGCTTAACGGGAAACTTTCCCCGCAACGATCCGCCGGGAAAAAGGGCTCCGAGCCCGCAGCCGGCCGAGTTCAAGGGTTTAAGGCCGTGCTTTGAGGAGGGATGAAATCATTAAAGCGGCGTTTGCGGGGGTGGGAACCCCCCACGAGTGACACCGCCGCAGAGATAGGAGTGGGCGCCCATACGGACGGATGGGTTCAACAACGGGAGAAAAACAAACGGTGTCGTCCGGATCGATACGGAAGGAAATAGAGACGCGGCGAGCGGCGGGGAGAGGAGGATGGGAGAAGTTATGATAGAGAGGGAGAAATTAATTACCACTCCATCGGGTTTGAATACGGCCGAGCGAGATGTCAGCCGCGAGGAGAGTTAAAAATAAACGCGGAGGCTGAGCTCGGGGTGTGGGGTCGGGGAGAGGCACTGGGGGCATTTCTGCCTCTGTCATCGTTTTAGAGGAAGAAGAAACCGAAGGTGTCCGCTTTCATCTCCCGGAGCCTCTGACTTTCACTAATGGGTTATAGGAATCGCTGCCCTGACCTGGATTAAAGCAGCATCGCTTTGTTAGAGGGGCCTTGAGGGGACCCCATATAAATACACGGGGTGGGAGCCCCCCGAATGGAAGACGTCGGGTGGGACCAACCCGAAACCAACTATATGGGGTGGGAAGAAGCACATCGGGTGGGAAACGGCGTGAACACATCGCTGGGAGCCCCACATCGCCACGGCCGGAGGGGTCGGGCCGGGCTGCGCCCTCAGCACGGGCTGTCCGCAAAAGATGCGCATTTTGGGGCCATTTCTCATACATCCCCCCCTTTATTCATTTCTTTTCATTATTATTATTATTTTTCCCCCAAGGCCTCTATTTCTACGTGTTTGGTTATTGGTTTTCTTTCTTTTCTTCTTCTTTTTCTTTATTTTTTCTCTCTCTTTCCCAACCCGCCCGTGAAGCCGGGGCTGCTCAGTGCAAAACGAAATCGGTTCCATTTCCAAAACGGTTTCGGATTTATTTGTATTGGAAATGTATAAACATCCATTCCGCGAAAGGCAACACGTTTAATTAACGATGAGAGAGCAGTTAGGGGCAGAAAGCTAGTAAAATTGTGTGATAAATTTATGGCATTGTTAGCGTGCTTTTAATTATGGCTATTATGTTAATTATTTCCCATTAGCATGGAGTTAGCAGCAGCATGTCAGATTTAATCAAAACGAGCCTTTCTCTCGGAAATTGCGCTCTCCATTCGCCGCCGAGAAAACGGGGGGTCCCGAGCCGGGGCCGCTCCCTGCCCCCATTTCTTTATCCCCATACAAATAAAAGCACGAGGGCTGCGGCCGGAGGACGGGGCGGGTGGGCTCGGGGCGGTGCGGTGCCGTGCGGGCGGCGGATCTCCGTAGGCGGCCGCAGCGGTGCGGGGAGGCGGCGGGGAGAAGAACCGCTCTCGTTTTTTAGGAATTCACCATTCCGCCTCCCCCTTTTTCCCCCCCGTCCTCCCCCCCCCCCAAGCTCCGGAGACGGCACTTGATCATTTCGGATCATTCTGTCAAACAATATGATGTCGCTCGTTTTTATCTGTCCCGTTTTACAAAGCTCCCCCCTCCCCCCCCCCCCCCCCCAATCCCGCAGATTGAGCTGCCGGTCAGGACAACGCGCCCGAGTACAAAAGAATAAAAGAGACAAGCAGGGAGAATACGGGAGCGCTGCGAGGAGCAGGAAGGGAAAAAGCAGGAGGTGCGCGGCAGAGCGAGTGCGGGAGTGCGGGAGTGCGGGAGCGCTGTGCGGGGCTCGCACGGCCGGGCCGGCTGCTGCTCGTTCTGCCCCGCGGCACCGCAGTGCCGGGGCTGCCCCGATCCTCGGGCTCCGAACCCCTGAATGGGGGCACCGAGAGGCGACCCGTCGGCTCCAGCATGCTGTCATGTAAAACAAAACCAATACATTAATAAGTACGTACATATATATATATATACACATATATATATATATATATAAATCGGGTTTGGGAGCAGCCAACAGCAGAGTTTCGGGGGCTCCACGCACACCAGGGTGCACAGATGCCCCCTTGCTGCCCACAGAGCGCAGCCGCATAAATCGGGGCTGGGCTGAACCCCCTCCTCCAGCCCGGCCCCACGGGAGCAGGGGGCTGCGACCACGGCAGCTGCTCACTTATTTTTAGAGCATTTCCATTCCTCTGGTTAATTTTAGATCGATTCATTATTTAGCCCCAGTTCGCCTTTAGGGAAACCCAAGCTGGGGGAGGCTGGAGCCACGTAGCCGTGGGAGTTGTGCCTGTGTGGGGCTGTCTGTCCCTCAGTACTGTCTGCTTGCAGTGGGTGTTGTGAGTGCTGGTATGAGGGTGTGGGTCTCACTGCATGTGGGTTTCATCAAGTGCAGGTTTTGTGCACTGTATGGCTGTGGATGACTCTGTCTCTTGGGAAGTCAAGGCCCAGCTTCCACCACTTACACAGGGGTCATGCACAGAGCTGTGTTGTGTGCGTGATGTGTGGGTTGGCGATGGGGGGTATGGAGGGGTGTGGATGGGGGTGAATGTATGTGGTTGGTGTTGGAGAGTTATGGGGGGGTATGGATGGGGACAGAATGGTATGGATAGGGATGGATGGGGATGAAGAGGTGTGGAGGGGTGAGGAGGGATATGGATGGACATGGATGAGGATGGATTGGTGTGGAGGAGTATCAGTGGGCATGGATGGAGATGGATGGCAATGGAGGGATGTGTATGGAGATGGAGGTCTATGAATGCACATGGATGGGGATGGATGGCAATGGAGGGATATGGATGAACATAGATGGAGACTGATGGGTATAGAGGGCTATGGATGGATGTGGAGGGATATGGAATGGTGTGGATGTGCCCACTCCATTGAATATGGGAATAAACTCCTTCCTTTCACAGCATGGTCTCCTGTTGAGCCTCTGCCTGCTCCTCTCTCGCAGGTGGGATCCAAGCACTAACCAAAGGCAGCATGTAGGTGAAACCACTAATTGCCATTAATTCAGCTTTCATTTTCTGTTATGTGGGTGGGTGCTGGCAGAGAGGACCTGGTGTTGCTGGCTGTGTCCTGATCCCCATGACCCGACAAGACCAGTGCTCAGGTGTCCCCAGGATGTAGCTTTGTGGGGCTCACAATATAAAACAAAAACATCAGAAGAAAGTGTGGAACTCAATTCAGCTTAGAGGTTTTGGTGCTTCACAAGCAAGGAGAGAGGGAAGTTCATGGAATAAGTTCAAATACACAACAACTGCTGGGCAAATTGGGAACTCCACTGCACTCTGCAGAAGATGACTGCGTTGTTAGCTGCCATCTGACTTGGGAAAGTTATTCAATCAAGATTCATTTATTCTTCAGATTTTTGAGTTACAAGTCTGCCCTCTTCACAAACTGATGGGTGGCTGTGGGCCATGTCCTCACCTGCAGGATGGGGGCTGTGTCTGGCCTCACTCCTCCTCCCAAACTTGTGGGTTTCTCTGCACATGGAGGCAGAGGGGAGGCCCAAGCAGCTTGGGGGGGAAGTTGTAATTTAACTGGTGACAACTTTATTTGTCTGAGGACGGGGGAGTATGTGAGGAAGTCCTTGAGCTGACATCAGCAAGGCCCTGTCTTTTCCTCACCACAAAACCAACACGTTCAGAACTCAGCAATGTTCCTCTGCAGGAGCACCAGAGGGACCCAGAGCTGTCTGGGATGTATCGTACCACCCAGCTGGGAGCAGCCCCCTTCTGCGCATTCTCCCATGTCCCAGGTTGGGCAGAAGCTTCATTTCTTTGTTATTTTTCCTGGATATTTTCCTAAGCCGTTCCTCTGGCTCATGTGTAACACCCTCGATTCCCTTTAACAAACACAGACAGACAAGCGGTGAGTTATCGCTGCTGTTAATAACATTGCTCTGCTAATATTTTTCCCCAACACGCTGAGTCCCAGCACTGCACAACACACACAGCCCCATCCGCAGGCATTGCACCACCAAATGGTGCCTTGGTGGCATGTAAGCGGTGCGTGGGCCTTTTATGAGCCTTCTGTACAACGCTGAATTTTACCCAAACTGCAGGTTAAAGCCCATGCTAGGTATTTATGCAAGCAGGTCCATAATCTCTCTTCCAAAACCTCCCCAAGCAGCTCTTCACTTGCTAAGCCAGGTAGCTCCCTGTCTGGAGAGTGCCATTATGCATTTTAGGGGACTCTGTTTATTCATTTTGGTTAAGAAAACAAACATAGCAAAGCACCTCCATGTCCTGACCAAGCCAGCAGTCACCAGGGTCCCAAGCCCCTCTCTGAGCCACTCCAGCGTTTTCCTCCTCCACCTCCTAAGGGCAGAATGGAGGTAGCTTGGCTTCAGTTGTGCTCTCTTCGAACATCTTGGAAAGAGGTTCGACAGCTCCAGAACCAAAAATGTTGCTATTTTTTGCCCAAAATCTTGCTGGAGGGGCCAAAATCTGTTTCTTTCTCTGTCTCTTTTATTTTTTATCTGGAGGGGGCAATGTGGATCGCTTCCAGCAGAACTGCTCCCTGCTGCTCCCCACAAATCTTGACCATTACAGTACTTCAGTGAATTCAATTTAGATCCTTCATCTTATTAGAGGAATCTTTATTAAACATTTTATTAAAGTATTTTAATGCCTTCCAAAGAGTGCTGTAAAACCCTGCTGATTTCAGAGCATCTTGGAGGGACTGCAGACAGTGCCTGGATGAGAGCACACACTGGCAACTTATTCCTTAAGCCACACTGGTGTTATTTCTGTGTTGGATTTCTTGCTTTTGCCCAGGTACAAAAGGTTTCCAAGAGGAAGTCCAGCTGAGGAAGTGATGACACAGTGCATTGAGCACATCAGGCAGTATTTAGAGTCTGTAAATAAAGGTTATTAGGGGGCTCTTGTTAAAATATTACACGATGAAGGAGTTCAACAGGCAGCTGAAATGGATTCTAAGTGTCCAAACAGAGAGATAATATATCTGTGGGACCAAGAAACATTTATCTGTCCAGAAGGAGAGAAGGAAAATAAGCCAGGAACAATCCATCAAGAGGGAGGAAATCTGCGCCTCAACATTTGCCAAAATGTCTTAATTGCTTGTAAACTCACCTCAATATACACAATGCGGAGGGCTGCTGTTGCCTTCTGCTATAGAATCACAGAATTGTTTAGGTTGGAAAAGTCCACTAAGATCAACTCGTGCAACTACCAGCATTGGGTGTGTGTGGGACCAGAGCCCTCCTTGTACTTCTGCTTGGGGTCGGACTGGTGGTGATGGTCTGGGTAGGACTGTCCATCACCCACTGGAGGACTCAGCCTTACATTCCCTTGGGTTTATTTCAGACTTTCCAGTTGCTTCATTTTCCCTCCTTTCTTTGGGAAGTTGCTCCACCAGCTGCCAGATGCTTCTCATCATCACTCTTCAGAGCTCATTCGTTCATTTTAGCTCACCACCAATGCTGAGTTAACGTTCACTCTCAGCAAGCAGAGCCAATGCATGGTTCTCAAGCCACAGATCTCAAAACGCAGAGATGAACACGGTCACGGGTCCTCTGCCCACTGGGATCTGCCTCTGTGTAGGTGCCCATAACTCCATTCTAGCCATTGGGGGTGCGACCTTCATGCATCAGGAGATGATGAGTGTAGTGGGAACATGGCTGGGACTTCATCACCACATTCTGCTTTTGGGCTTCTGTACAGCCATTGGGAAATACAGCTCCCTAATCCCTGCTGTGGGAAAAATGGGGCATCTTCTCAGAAAGCTGAGCTCCACCAACGTGACCAACTTTTCTGATGAGTTTACTGCCATTGTGGTCATTATTTGCATGGATCTGTTTGAGCTGAGGAGGAGTTTGCAGGCTGTCATTTTGGGAAGGACATAAAGCTCTAGCTAACATGTCCTGCATGTTGCACATGTTTCTCGTGTGTGTGAAATGTAATATACCATATATTTTGGAGCCATGGATTCTGGCAGATAAATATATTCCTATCATATAGCACCAACATAGCTTTCACTTAGGACTGCTTGCATTCAGGTCCTTCTCCCGTGCTTGGTAGAGCCAGCACAACTCTTGGCATTGACAGAGCTGATCCATAACTGGTTCCAGATTTTCCCTTCCTATTGCAGACACCCTCCTGAAAGAGAAACACATGTAGATAACCCTCTGAAAGAGGAGCTACATTTTATTTTCCACTCCACCTCAGTGACTGCTCATTCCTTGGAGGAGTGACATAGAAGGGAATGATGGCACTTCCATTGGGCAACAGCTTTGTCCAGCCCAAATGGAAACCTCTCCTTAAGCTCACTTTTTTTCCTACTGTTCCAAGAAGGGAGAGGTTTAACTCAATTTAAGAGGAGGAGTCAAATAAAAGGGGCACAGAAGCCAAATTCATGCTGCCTGACAGAGAGCTGCACCTTAATTAGCGAGCAACTTGCCCCAAGGTCCCAGCACTCACTGCCCCATGTGGCTGCTGCCTTTCTGCCTCCCTGCTGCACTGCCCAATCCTGGCTTCTTCTGCTGGAGTTCATCCCTCCAACTTTACAAACAGAGCGTGTGTTTTCTGTAATGAGTTGTTAACCAATCTCCTGCGTTGAATCACGCCCAACCCTGTGCTGCTCTCTGCTTCAAGCAGATCAGGTGAGAGCTCCATATTTGGTTTAATAAACCGTAATTTCCGACAAAGGTAACTGTCACCTTTTGTTTCATTCTGCGCGTTTATTTTTCAAGCACCGAAGCTGACCTCCGAACTCAATCTGCACTTGCCTATCGATGCATAAATATCTGTAATATCACAGTAAATTAAATCCAGTTTTAAAGGGTTTCTATTTAACAATCTGTCAGAACTTTCACAGCGTTTGATTTCTAGTTTCCTCTGTCCACTGACAGGTTTATCTCAATATGGCTTGATTAATGAAACCTTTTATTTGGAATAAGCATACCTACGATTACCATAATCTCTTAATGCTTGCTTAGGCAACACTGTGCTCTGACAGCAGGGCTCTGAAAACTGCCAGCCCTGCTCTACAGTGAGGTGTGGGGCTGGGGGCTCTGCATACCCTGTGGCCCCCCAGCAATCTGAGATGGCTGCCTTAGTGCCACAGCAGTTGGTGCTGAACATGCCCCATTACAAAGGATTCTTACTTAAAATTAGCAAGTGCACACTTCATTTATGATTAGCTTTATCCTGGGGAGGTGATGAGTGCTCTCCAAATGGGTTTGTATGGAGAGTTCATTGCACTTCAGCTGCAAGAGATGAAGTGATCCAGTGCCATTCTCCAAACAGAAGCGGGAAAGTGACTTGTTCCTGGATGAGGGACACATGAGGACAGTGCTTTCAGGTGAAAGGTACCACATCTTGGCTCCCAGGCACTGAGTCACTTCCCCACCCTGCAGGCAATGGGTGAACTCACAGCCCTGCAGAGCATCAGGGCTGATGTGGACTTGAGCAAGGCCAGGGTTCACCAGGAGTTTGATCCCATCCGTGCTCTTATTTACAGCTGGGATTCTTCATTTTTCTTCAAGAGCTGAAGGTCAAACCCTATTAGGTTCTTCTGAGTCCATCACTTTGGAAAATGAAGACCCCTGCTCCAAACACGACCATCTCAAAGGAGATGGAATGACCTCAGTGGGTTATCTCCAGCTTTACTTTGCTTCTGGGTGCTCCAGGGTCCCCCACATCACATCACCATCACTAGCAGTGCCAATGAACATGCTGGGTCACTCCAAAGGGTCAGTATTAATTTATGTAGAGATATCAAGAACTATCATGTCAGCTTTTTGTAACTCTTGAAGAGGAGAATTTTAAGGTGACTTGTGTACTTGCTTGTGCAGAATTAAAATACGTCAAGAGATTTATTTAATTAAGGCATTAATTGGAATCAGGAAATACAGTCTCTGTTCTGCGTTAAGACCCAGAGAGGCTCTGTCATTCATATATAAATAACTCACATAAGAGGAAATATTTGTCTATCATTGTGCGCACACACAGCAGCATAAAGAGCACTTTGTGAGCATCTCCTCAATCACAGAATATTTCACAGTGTGAAAAGTTGGAGAAACTCATTAGAAACAAACTGTTTATTTTCAGCCAATAAACGCGGTGCGGTTCGATGGTGTCGCGTACAATGGGAGCAACGCTTTCAATGTGAACGCTCTTGATTGTCATCAAAGTGTTTATTAACTAGAAAGCACAGAGTGCTGCTGGTGATGATCCTCCTGGTGGAATTATTGCGATTCTCTGACACGTTTCAGACTTTTTTGGGGTTGTTTCACACTCTGCTTTTTAACCTTCAACAACAAATATTGTTGTATCATGAAGACAGCAAATCCAAACAATTACATATGTAGTCCAAAGGCATACACGAGAAAATCAATATTTGACATCTTTGCAACTCCCTCTTTGGAGCAGCGCTCAATAGCTCTTATTCATTATACACTTATATCTCTTTCAGATTCGCCTTTGTCACCAGAAACCCATTTTTTTTTCTCCTTTGACTTCCACATAACTTCTTTGCCCTGTACTTTTACAGATGCCTTCTGGCTATAAATACTAATGAAATCTCTTTGCTTAATTCAATTTTGCTGGTACACTTACAGTTATGACCTAACTTTCCCACGAGAGAGACTGATTGAACATTCCAATACCTTATGGATGGGAGCAAACACTGCACAGAACTGGACTGACAATTTCCATAATTATAGAATTCACAGCCTAATGACCTTAAAAAACAATAAAAAGATCTCTTGTTAATTCCATTTCTGTTACTGACATTCAAGATATTTCATTTTTCACAGGACAACAAATTTACTTTTTATTTTCAAAAGAGCAGTCTATCCTTTTACCCTAGATTAAATTTTCTGAATATTGAAGGATTTCATTGAATATTTAGCATTTCTTTGTCTTTTAAAAGTTAGAATATTTATGATCCTTAGAATGTTTCTGACTGATTTATAGCAATCAATTACAGGAGTGCGTTTTCAAATAGCCCTTTTAAAAATGAAGAATAGAATAATTAAAAAGATCAGAAGTCCTCCCTTGCATATAATTATTTCATTATTTCATTACAGTGCAGAAATTGTTTTTGCTGACTGCGAACAATTTTAATTGAGCAAAATCTGTATTAATATACGATAGCAAGCAGTTCTTCCTAAGAAATAAGATCGCTAATTGCCTAAATTTTTATTCAGCACAGCGAGCCTTAAAAGCCACATTGTAATATAAACCTAATCACCAGGTACAGCGGATACCTTTGCCATGGTGGAGACATTCCCAAAGCATAACCTTGCTGTACAGCTAATTTATTCCTTCAACAGGTTTATGGCTGCCTGAGACATTTGTTTGGGTGCTGGCTGGCTGCTGGCTGGGCACACAGCTCTGCTCCCCACTGCCTGCCTTGCTCAGCAATCACAGGATTACAGAATCATGGAATCTCAGCGTGGTTTGGGTTGGAGGGATCTTAAAGGTCATCCAGTCCCAACCCCAGCCATGGGCAAGGCCAGCTCCGACAGCCCAGGTGCCCAGGGCCCCGTCCATGGCTTTGGGCACCTTCAGGGATGGGACATCCACAGTGCTGGGCAGCAGTGCCTGGGCTTCAGCGCCCTTATGGGGAAGAATTTCCTCATTTCTAACACAAATCTCCCATCTTTTAGTTTAAAGTCATTTCCCTTGCCCTATCACTACCAAGCATGGGTACACCCAGAACCTGCTTGAGTGGCACACACAGATCCATAGGGCTGATGGCCATCCTTGTTCCCAGTGGGGGAATATGGCCATAAGTGGCCATGTGCTTTGTCCACATTTGTTTCGCTCCCCACCTAGCGAAACTCCTCACTCCTACAGTTCTGGGATTCCATGGTAAGAGAGGAGAGACACTGGAACAGGTTCCTCAGGGAGGCTGTGGATGTCCAGTCATTGGAAGTGTTCAGAGCTGAGTTGAGTGGGGCCTTGGGCAACCTGATCTGGAGAGATGGCCCTGTCTACAGCAGCAGGATGGCACTGTATGGTCATAGAATCATTTGAGTTGGAAGGGGCATTTAAAGGTCATCTAGTCCAACACCTTTGCAATGAACAAGAACACCTACAGCTTGACCAGGTGGACAATGAATACTACCACCTTCACCGGCACAGCTTGGGACAGACACCTTGCTATGTCCTCTGCACACAGCAAGGGAATCGTTCAAGTTCAGTATTAGAAAGAAGCAGCGGCTTCAGGGCAGGCCTGGAGTTCATCCCCAGTCACTGCTCCACTGCTTTGGTACTGGAGACACAGCAGAGGGGCTGCTGCTGGTTGTGAATGAGGCCCTTTGTCAGTGTTCTGCCTGACCCCTGGCTGGTGCCCAGGCAACAGAGAGAAGTGGAAATTAAAGATAAAATTCTGAGCCAATGCTGCAGCCTTAAGGTAGTGTCTGAACAGAAAAGATATATAATTACCTCAAATGGAGGCAGGAATCTTCCTCATTGTTTTGTATGTCTTAAATACAGTTTTGGCAGTGAATTAATATTGCAGTGTTAAGGTAAGGACCCAGCAGCAACCAAATGCAGCCTCCTTTGGGACTGCCCAGCTGCAGACGAGATGCATTCCCCTATTACCTCTGGCAGCAGACACAGGTGCACAGTTGTAATTCCGACCAGAGGCTCTGGAGATGGCAGGCTGAAGGGTTACAGCATATCATGGAAAAATATCAAGGATGAGTTAATGATTTTGTACAATTCCCAGGCCAGTTTGGGGAAGCTGGATTCTCCCTGGGCTGCATCTCTCCAGGAACAAGGAGCTGCTATTCCTTGTGACTCAGTTTCTCCACCTATAAAATGGCTGCATGGTTTTTAGGCATGTGGAGCAGCGACTCACCCTGTGCCATAGATCTACCCTGCAAAGCCATTTCTGCACCTCCAAAGACAAAGTCAGAACATCTCTTTCAGAAAAGCTCTCCTCCCCAGATCCACTTTTCTTTTATAATAACATTTCCACAGGCCAAGCAATTGATGGCTGAAGTAGGGGAAAACATCTGTCTTTGCTCCCAAGCAATAGGCTGCAGATTTGCAAGATGAAATCCTTTAACAAGGCAGAATCACTTCTGTTGAGTCCATAAAAGAAAAAGAAGTCTCATTTGATAACGCTGTAAGTAGAGTGGCTTTTTTTTTTTGACATAGATATCTTTTAGGTGTGCCAGCTATATAACATGGAGCAAGCAGGGGGAGAGGAGCTGGTCGCATTCAGATGACACTAAATTATCTGATGACACAGGCTGTATCTTTTTTACAACAGAAAATGGAAACAACTGTGTCCTTGACCTTCAAAAAGGAATTGACTTACCTAGCTTAACTATTCAAACAAACAACTGTGTACTCTCTTCAATTCCTGTGATAATTTTGATTTACTGTAAATGACTGAATTTAATGAACTAAATTATGCTATTTAAATGCATTTTGTGAATGGTATTGTAGTTTGTTACTAAGCATTATGTCTATGCTAAAGTGTGCTGTAAATGATATGATATGGAACATATGTGCTGTATTCATAATTTAACTGTTGCTATGGAGTGCCTTCTTCAATAGGCTTCTTTGAAAAACGAGTTCTTTATTTACCTGGTGGAATGAAGGTGATTTCTCAGCAAATCTCGAGGTCTCGCTGACCTTGACAGAATTACAGTGCTAATATTTTCACATGGATGAACTGTTCTTCAATAATTTTTCCAAAATAGATGGCACAAATAGGTTTTCCATTAATGCTGGAACATATTGCATGTTTTCTAATCTCGCTTTCCCTTTTGTTTGAACAAATGTTTATTACCACTACCTCACAATGACTCCCCTCCTCATTAGCGATAACGGGTTTCTGAGTTCAGAGCCGGAGCTCAGGGTCTTGGACATGATTTCCACAACAACCTCCAGCCTGATGCCGCGGGGACAGCTGCAATTGAAGCAAAATAGCACTTTTTTTTTGTTGAAAATACAATTTCTGGCCCTGTAGTTGTGGTTCTCCCCCAGCAGCACGGAACGCTCAGCCTTGCAGGGAGACCAGCATCTGTGCTCAGGTCTGCTCTGAGACCACATGCTGTATTTCTGAGCCTGTGCCTGAGCCTCACCCTCAACCATATCATCTATCAGTGTCCAGGATACCACCCATAAAAACCAAACTCCTGATCTGACAAAATCCTGCCAATTAAATAGCTATTGGGTGGAGAAGGAATGCATGGCAAATGCAGGAGGCCAGGCTCTTCTCAGTGGTGTACAGCAATTGGACAAGGAATAATGGCCTAAAACTTGAACACCGGAACAGGCTGCCCAGAGAGGTGGCAGTGTCCTCTTCTATAGAGATATTCAGGATCTGTCTGGCCGCCACCTGTGCAACCTATTGTGGGGAACCTGTTATGGCAACGGAGTTGGACTCAGTGATCTCTCGAGGGCCTCTTTCCAACCCCTACAATTCTGTGATGTCCTGGAAAATATGTGAAGTTTGGTTACAAGTGTGAACAAAATGTACTGCCCAAATACTGCAGCACATTGGATGCATTTTCTTTTACACAAGGATATGTTGCTAGGTCCAGAAAGCCCACGTGTTCTTTGGCAGGTTGGACACTACCAACAGGACTTATGATAACCACAGAAGCACACAGAATTGTAGGAAGGGACCTCTGGAGATCATCTGGTCCAACCTGCATCCTTACAGACAGCATAAAGAGACACTTCTGGTATTCAAGGTCCCATATTTGACTCTGTTTTGTTGGTATTGCCATTTTTTTTTTGCACTTCAAGTTCAGCAGAGCAGAACCCAATGGCTGGTCTTCAAGCTGCCTGCAAATGGCAAAGACACTTTTTCCTTTAATCTTTTGGTGCTGTCAGGGCCCCATCTCTAGTGGTCTCAAATTAAGGATGTTGTATTTAAAAATCATTCCAATGATTTTAGAAAAGTTGAGTAAAGTCTCAGTGGTTACTTAAAAATACTTTAATGCCCAAAGAGCCTCGTTTCAGATTCTTACTATTCTCTTCCTCTTTGGAAAGGGAGCACGGTGATAGTTTCTGACAGCAAATACGAATGCAAGACAATTCTGGCAACAACAAGGAGGGAATTTTACAATATCTTGGAACATATCAGTCTTTGTACAATGAGCATTTAATGGGTCAAATAAGGACACTGCCTAAAGCGCCGGTGAAACATTGAGTCATTTATAACTGCACCTTTTAACTAATTCGAACATTCATTGTAAATTGTGGTTGGATTTCATAACTGTTCATCAACCATCAGCTCCCAAGGAGAACAGCTGAATTTTCTGAATATTGATTCCCTTGGAAAAACGTATTTTGTGTGCTGCCATTGCAAACAAATGTAGCAAATCCGGTAAGGGTAGGTTGTTTTGGTTTTTTTTTTTAATGGTCATATTTCCAACAGCATATATCACCATTGGCATCTTTATATGTGCAAAGGCTCCTCCTGGAGGTCAGTTGTGTTGTTAGATGCCCGGCACCACCAGGTAACACGCTCGGGTGGATTTTTGCAGGCCTGCCTGGGTTTCTGTGTCTGTTGGACAAAGTGCTTGGAAACCAAAATGCCAAAGGTAGGGCCCTGCCTGCCTCCCTGCAGGCACAGCTTCCAGGGGGGTCGCCCTCCAGCGCTCTGTCGGCTCTGCTTTATTTAGGGTTAATCAGCTGCAAAGCAAAATGAGGTGCGGGAAGTGGATGAGGGCCTCTAGAGCCAGGAATTGCCGTGGTGTGAGCATCTCCCCCGGGTACCTGCTCTGCATTGTGTTCTGTAATTGTGCGGGAGAAAAGGAGCTATTTTTCAGCAAGTGGCTATTGGATACTTCCTGTGCTGCATATCAACAACCAGATCTTGACCCAGAAATGTCAGTCCCTGCTCAGAGCAGACAAGGAAGCATAATTAGAGATGCTCTGGCAACGTATTTTAGCACTGACGGTGACAATGTTTAAATTTTTAATCAGGCATGTAACATAAAAAGCACATAACATGAAATGTGAAAAGAAAATTGGCAAATACCAACGTGCTGTTTGACACTTTATTTCACTGAAGGAAGTGAACATCAATAAACATTATTTATCATAAATGACAGAGAGGAAGGCGTGTTTCTCATAAAAAACCTTCACATTGCAAGGAGTGAATCTCATAAAAGCACCCTTATAGTACTATACGAGCCGTGCTGGTCTGGATCACAGAAGGAAGCTTGGAGGTCTCTCTTGTGAGGCTGCTGTGTGCAGCCATTTGTGCCCCTGGGGCAGCTGCCCTGAGGGCACACAGCCCCCAAGGTGTGGGGATCCTCCTCTATCTGCCATGTCCAGATGTGGCACAGCTGTGAGCCCCACATTGAGTTCTGCTCTGTGCTGGCAAGCATGGAGCTCACTAGTCAGATACCGCTAGCTACAGGTACTGGGGGCAAATCTAAGCAGTGGGGTGCAGCTAAATCCAATTTAATAACTCAGGGTGTGAATGGGAAGCAGTTACAGAATCATAGAATCATACAGGTCAGAAAAGCCTTCTAAGGTCCACAAGCCCAACCCCAGCCCACCCCCTTCGTGCCCACTGCCATGTCCCTCAGTGCCACCTCCAGGGACGGTGACCCCACCACTCCTGGGCATCCTGTGTAAGTGCTGCTTGCTCTTTGGAAGAAGAGATTTCTCCTATTATGTGACCCCCTCACATCAAAACCCTGTTGGTCTGATCTTATTTTTACAAGACCTTTCCACACCAGTGTCCTCCGGCTGTCACCTCCTGCCCATACCAAGTTCCACCATCATGTTTTACTGCTGAACACAGCCCTGTGGTCATCTGGCCTCAGAGGCACCAATCTAGCTTCAAAGAGCTAGATGAATGCACCCAAAAAGACACAAGGGAAGTGCTGTGATGTCAACCCATGTGTGCTGAAGTTAGAAAAGGGCCTGATGTAGGGTTATTCTTGGCACCTCCATTCATCTCTGTCACGTATGTGAATAGAGAATCTCCAGCTGCACGATTTCAGACTTTGCAACAAAAGCAGCATAAACTTGGAGACAACTCTTACATAAACAGAACCCACTCATGCAGCACACTTGTGGCAAATGCTCTGCTCACTTCCCAGTGCCTGCAGCCTGAAAATTCTTCCTCCTCAAATCCCCTTCTCACCCAGCCCCAGCCCCTAACACCCACCTCCTTCCTCCAGGTTCATGTTCTCCTCCTCACTGCCTTTCCTTAGCTTTGCCTCCTGCTTCCTCTGCTGAACTGAGAGCACAGGAGGGACTGTGTCCCTGAGCAGGGGGGGCTCCAAGTCCTTCTCAGGTGCCAGGGCTGTGAGATGCTCACTGTTCACTCACAGCTGCCTACATGATGCAACTGTAAGTAGAAGCAATGTGCTATGTGCAGGAGGAAAAGCCTTTAGAGGACCTAGTGACCTCTAGTGAGATGTTTTTTGTTTGTTTTTGTTTTTTTAGCTTGACCAAATCTAGACAGATTTTGAGGGAAGAATCAAAGGTTCATTCCCAGAAGCAATGGAAGCCCTGCAGCTAAATTTTAAGTCTAACCCATGCTGAAATGGGATCTCCTCAATGTAATGTCCATGAGATATGAATCCTCTCTCTTGCTCCTTTTTTTGCTCTTTCTGTTTTTCCCTTGAAATATTTGCAAGATAATGCTGCTTGAGGCAGACAGCCATCATGGGACATTTCACCTCAGATGGGTACAAACCAGCAAGGAAGTGGGCAACTGAAAGACTTTCACAATGAGAAGTGTCAGAAAAGCTAACTGTGGGCACTGATCTGCCCTACTTTCCATGGGTCTTATAATGGTGCTTTTCATGGGAGTTTGTCTGGGTTTACTCCTGGGTGGGTCACAAGTCTACACGCCGCAAGTAATAACATCACTGACCACAACATCGCAGCACTTACTCAGTTTTGTATTCCAAATGCTCATCTCTGTTTTGCCCTGCATTTTCTCCTTTGTTTTCCATTCCCGTCATGCTGTTACACTAATATTTTCAGTGTTGGTTCCAAGAGCTGCCGTCATTAACTCCTGCACCATGTGAACATTTGTGTCTCTCCAGCAGATTTGTGAGAGGCTGCTATTGCATGGCCAGCATTTGTGGCAGTGCTTCCAGGTAGCAGATGGTGACAGAGCTGAGCTCCAGGGTGAGTTCCCTCTTTTGGAAGCACATACCACAGCTGGGGCAAGTGTTCATACTGAGGCATGGCTAGAACTGGTCAGAAAGTCTGGGCACTTTGGGCAGAGAATGCAAATTCATTGTTCTCTTTTCTCCTAAAGCAAAGACATTTTGAATTGGCAAGTGGTAAAACACTTTTGTCAGCTCTCATCACCCAGCAGAAATAGTTGTTTCTATAACCTACAATATCACAATATCACAAGCTCAGTCCCAACACACAGTACCATGATGAAGGATAAGGTCATAGCGGAAATTAAGAGAGCCTGTGAACATAGTGGTAGTCCTCCTTTAGACAACATGTGCCTGGTCAAGTACAAACAGTTAGCACCTGCTGGATTGGAATCCAGCTGAAAACCAGAAATAATAATCATAAAATCGCTTGAATTGGACTTCAGGAGACCTTGATGGCATTCAAGAGCAGTTTGGATAATGCACTCAGTAACACATTTTAACTTTTGGTTAGCTCCGAACTTGTCAAGCAATTGGACTTGGTGGTCTTTACAGGCCCCTTGCAATGGAGCAGTTATAGTCTATCCTATCCCATCCTATCCTATCCCTATCCTTTTCCCTATCCCATTTGCTATTCCTAATCCTATTCCTATTCCTATTTCTATTCCTATTCCTATTCCCATTCCTATTCCAAACTCTCAGGACACAGCCTGTCTCCTCTTTGCAAAGTGAGTGTGTTCCCAGCACAGATAAAAGCCCTATTTATTTAGCTTGTCAGATGATTTTGTGAGTGTGTTGGGGAGGGCATGAGCATTCCAGGATAATTGAGTCAACGTGCAGCACGGCCGCGCTCAGGCATCTGACATGTAAGTAGGGGTCAGGATTATCATGGACAGAGTGGAGGAGATGAGATATGCAGAACAACAACTAATTGTGATGTGGGACAGATCTTAGCCCTATAGTTGTACAACACACAGCTCCCTCTCCCCCTCGTCACCCACGTCAATGCAAATTCAGTTCCTGCTTACATGTTTTCCTCAGCAGGCATGAACTTACGAATGGGCTCCATCAAGTCCCAGTTTACTATTTTAGAAATGAGAGGCATGCCCTGGCCTGATCACTCAATCCTCTGAATGTGTAGTGACAAAATTTCTTACTAAATAAAACATCTCTCTCTGTACATATGTCTTACATATATGTGTGGATGTGCACGTGCATGTGTGTATCTGTGGGCACTCCACATTTTATTAATTGTATGTGCACTATGCAGAGTGTGAAGAAACAAACACATAACTTCTCATACAGTACGAGGAAGCATTATGCAGCCCCTATGAAACTGTTTTGTTACAACATTATCCACTGCAGCATGCATCCACTCTGGTCATACCACCCCATATTTCAGCTGGATCCTGTTCCTTTTCCTGTTCCTACTGGGAAGCAGTTTGGTATCACGCCTCTAATTTCAACTTTTGAATTCTGTTGTTTGCAAAGGAAATCTTGACCCAGCTCCCTTGGAGACATTCAAAATGAAGTCTTATTTTTTTCCCCCCTTTTCTTGTTTTTATATCATTTTTGATAATTTCCTCTCTGCTTGTGCTATTTTAAGATGTTTAACTAAGTAGCTCCAAAAGAACCATTTGCAAATAGTGTTGATCTGTGTTTTGAAAGTTTAACATGCACTATCCAATGCACATTTACATACACCACCAAAATCCGGCATTTGGGAAATTAAAACAACAAAACTTGATTGCATATCATGATTTCATATTTTGCAGATGTTAATATTTAATCATATGCAGAGCCATTTAGCTTAAGTGCATTAATGTAACTCATTTAAAAGAGGCCAGTAATTGTCCTATTAACTCCCAGCCTGGATGTTATCCATGCTGCCCTGCTGGTAAGGCCAGAGGGAGAGTCTCCTATTGGCACCCACAGAGATTGCTCTGATCTGTTGAAAATCCTGTTAAAATCTAATTACTTAGGAGAATAGGCCAGGGAATATCTAATGAGCTTCAGGAAACCCACTGAAAGAAATTCTCTTTTAATACAGACTGAAACATCTTCTGTGTTTCAATTACAGTGATACCACATGAACATAATTACGCTTGTATAGAATGGGATTCTTCTTTGTTGTTTTAATTACATATCGCCAGATTTTTCTTAGTCATGGAAAAAAATAATTTGGTTCCCCATAAAGGTTAAGTGTTGGTGAAAAGCTTACTGTTAAACCAAATGTAATCTTTGCTTATGATAATTTCTTCTTTGTTTCGTGAGAAAATGTTGGTGAAACCAGGTCGCTGGGGGAAGCTGACCAAGCACACACACACCGGGGAAGCCCAGGACTCCACCTATGGGAAAACTCTCAGAGAAGGTCATTTGCTGCATTGCCTGCCTGAAATTTGGCTGTATTTCTATTATGGTCATTTATTAAGTCAACAGTGAAATCTCATAGCTATGGCAAAAGTCTCCTCCTTCCAACTGGGAGGACTCCTTGTGATTTCTTCCACCCTTGGCCTATGAATTCTGTTCATCTGAAAATTCTCCCACTAATGTGACCAATGTTATCATTGATGATGGCTGCCGGCAGTGCTACAAACCTCACTGTTGGTGATCCCACAACACCTTGCCCCATTGGGAAAGGCTGAGCATAAGGCTGCCACTTGTGGATTTGCCTTTGTGAGTTGTTGTGGCTGCTGAAGCCCCCAGATGTCATTTTGTCAGACTGTCCTATTGCTGCTGTCTGCCACATGGCAACAAAAGTCAGGGGATATTGGTGGGGGGGTCCAACCTCTACTGCCATGCCACCAACATCCACCTCCGATATTGTGGGCTGACATTGTAAAACAAGAGGCGTTACTTTCAGAGCAGCCCTCATTTGTAATATGATAAATGCATATAAGCAATAAAACTGTTTTTCTTTTTTAAAATTAGAAAATCGAAGGTGTTTGTCACAAATTTTTTGAGGAAATTTTATTCTTCCTCGGATTCCTCCTTTAAAATCAGCTGTTCACAAGTGCATGTAGTGAGTGAGCCTGGCTGGGCCAGGCTGCTTGGCGGGAAGAGGCACCGCCATGATGGCACAGAGCTGGGCTGCTTGGCGGGAAGAGGCACTGCCATGATGGCACACAGCTGGACTACCTGGGGGAAGAGCTGCTGCCATGATGGCACACAGCTGGACTACCTGGGGGAAGAGCTGCTGCCATGATGGCACAGAGCTGGGCTGCTTGGCCGGAAGAGGCTCCGCCATGATGGCACAGAGCTGGGCTGCTCGGCCGGAAGAGGCTCCGCCATGATGGCACAGAGCTGGGCTGCTCGGCCGGAAGAGGCTCCGCCATGATGGCGTCAGGCAGAAGGCACTGCAGGGCATGTGGGACAGGCCTGGCCTAACCCAGCCTCTGTTTCAGGTGACACACAACCTTGAGTTTTCCTTCAGTGCTGCATCTTCCCTTCAAGTGGAAGCAGGCCAAGGAAACTGACAGCACCCACAGAGTTTGCAGGTAAGTATTTCATTTGACTGTATCCAGGAAAAAAAATGTGCTCTCTCAAGGTGAACTCCTCCTCCTCCAACTAAATTTACTCCTGGCTTTCGAAGTCAAAATTCAAATTTCAAGAGTCTTTCCTAATATCTATGTGTCCTATTGCTCAGTACATCCGATCAAGTTCTGCTCACATTGTTAAGGTGCATGTTTGGAGAAGGAAACAAACTTGGGGAAAGCACTGAGCTTTGTGTGAACTGTAAAATTCATATCAGGAAATGATCCGAACTTGCCTCTTATGAACCACAAAAGTGGATGTAGACTCAGAAATAAGACTCAGAATAAATCAGGTTCTGAATCTCAGTTTGGTGCCGAACTTCTGAGTTCTAAAAAACGCTGCAGAGGACCAGGGAGGCTTATGGGAAGATGACAGTCAGTGACATGAGGAGTAAAAAAGAAGGGTTAAGAGTGGAAAGGATGGAGGATTTTGCCACTGTGAAGGAGAATCAAACCCACTTGAAGTGTTCCCACCCCCACCCAGGCTCCTGGCTCCTGCTCTGCTAAACTGTTTCTTTGGAAAAAGAGTCAGCCAGAGTACATTCCTCCTCAAGCCCAGCGCACGTGTGTTATAAAAATGTAGAGCAGCATGTAAATCATTCATGGAGACAGGGAAATAAATAACCCTTTATGCCCATATAAATACTGATCAGATGTTCATAAGGGAAATTTACATGGGGTTTTATTCAGTGCTGTCAGCCATTCCTCTGTCTTCCATCATTCCTGCTGTGAAGACAATTCAAAATATGGCGGTGAAGAGAGCAGCCTCTCCTCCAATCGATCCACAGCACATCGTGTAGAAAGCTTTGAACTTGCCCTCAGTGCTGCTGTTATTTTTATTGTGGCTCTTAGCCGGGTGAGATCATTCTTCCTGGTTTGCCTCCCAAGAAATAATGGGAAGCAGTATGTTTAGTCAGTGGATTGATTCAGTGATCTATTAGTCTAATCCTGACTCTGCCAATCATCTACTAGGTGACTACAGGCAAATCACGTCACTTCTTTGTGCCTCTGTTTCCTCTCTGACCTTCTGTCTGTCTTGTTTATTTGGACTGTAAGTTATTGAGGGCAAGGGCTACCTCTCGCTGTTTGTATGTATGTACCACGTCTTGCTCACTGGGACCTTGGCGATGGCTTCATCTCTGTGTGTAAATAATAACACTCAGCTCCTCTTCTAGGAAGTCGCAGAAAGAGAAGGAGTTGGCAGACAACTGTATAAAGCAGCAACAGGTCAGGAAGCTTTTAGACTCATTTTAATCCTAAATACAGTGTGGTAGCTGAGATTAACTTTGTTTTGATTATCCGATTCAATCTCAATTTGCTGGTGATGCTGGAAACAAAATTTGACCCATCAGATGCAGATAAAGGACAGCTTATGTCCTTTTGTTAAAAATGAAACAAGAAAATAGAGGTGGTAGATCTTGTGTGATACTTTCCTAATGAGGCGATGCATTTGAATTGGAGCTTGGGGATGTCCTGAGGTAAAGGAAAAAGCTCCTTCATTCCAGGTGGAAGGAACCCCCTCATTTCTCTGTGGGGCAGTCACAGATGTTTTGTACCACAGAGAACAGTGAGTTCTACTTACCCTATCCCAAGTATTGGCATCAAAATGCAGTGTAGAAGTTTAAATAAGGCCTGGTGGATTAGGCATCTACATTTCATTAGTGTTAATGGCCATTTCAAGAGGTCTCAAAACCTTCAACATCGTTTATAAGCATTATAAACATAGCTACCTCTATTTCCTTATAAAATAGTACAGGGAAACATCCTCAGCTTGCCCAAATCAGAAATGTTCCACTCAAAAATCTTGAGCTCAGTTCATTAATTCAGATGAATTTTATAGTTCTACTCTTATTTATGTTGATGACAATCTGTTCCATCTCTTCTTCAATTGCTGAGGAATGACAGCGGTTAAAAACCAACACATAGATACTGCATGTGTGGTGTAGCAGGCAGACGGTGAAAGAAATGATTTGAAAGTTAAAGCAAATCTAAGTGCCTGAAATGCAAACTCTGATTAAATTTTAAAAGGTTTGATAAATAGCTTTTAAATTAATAGTGTGTATGTAAGACCATGTGTGTATTTTGTTTCTTGATATGCTTTTTTTGGGGGGTGGGGCAGGGGGTTGGTAATGTGCTTTGCCCGATACCTGAAATAATTATTACCTTCTTCTGAAATTGTATGTTTTCCATTTTAGCGCGGGTCTTGCAGAAAAGTAAATCAGACAGAAGCATAAACATAAAATACAGTGGTTAAATATAAAAATTTAAGTGCCTTGAATCAAAAATAATAAGATCATTGCTATGAAATTAGAAGAGACTCATCAAAGTAGAAGTAACTGTGACTAAGGACTATGAAAATATAAAGGGATTAACATATGCGATAATAGGGCAATTAAATCCTTAGCTTTTTCACCGTGATGATTTTATAGCATCTTCTTACTGTTGCCAGTTTTGGAGCTGCCAGCAAATATTTTCTTAATTGCAAAAGGAGACAATATGTGTCCCACTGTTTCATTCATAACATTTGATTAAGTTAAAGAGGCTGCGCTTCCATTCGGGAGAACAAAGAGTTTGAGATGGAAATAGCAAAGACACATTGTGTGTTTGAAAAAAGATCCCTGGAACAAATGATTAACCAGAAATTTTACAGGGGGAAAAAAAAAAGTCTACTCGTCTTGACAGAATAGCCTGATCCCGTAATAAACCCTCCCAAAGTCAACAGTTCATAAAGTCTTTTGTTCTAGTAAAAGGGTCTTTAATTTTTAACACAAACTCACACTTTGGTATGCATGAGCTTAAGTAAAATTAGAAGACATGTATATAATAGGATTTAATGGATTATCATCTGCATTTTCCAAAGATGTCAGCTTCTCTCAGCTCTGATGGAGTAGCACTTAATGTAAATTTAATTTGAAGTGATGTATGGAGGGCTTGAGGTGGTACTCTGTGATTCCCTAACTGCCTGGAGAGGCTCTGTGGGTAGCATCTGGATTTGGCTGCTCCACATGCCCAGCAGCATCTACTAACTAGGATTAATGAGGTGGCCTGTTCACCAGTGATCCAAAGGAGGTATGCTACATTTACTCCTAACAATATGAATAGGAGGGCCAGTTTCCTTTGGGGGCACACTGTTTGATGAAACTTAATGATGGTCTCGATATTAGGCGTAATAAATATACTGTATAGAAAGCACTTTTGCTTTGTCAGATTTAACTGTTATTTCATCATAAAATTGTGTTTGGCTTAGCAGGGCTGAGTTAAAGATCGTAATGGCCTCAGATGATATCTTTAAAGCTAATATTGTGCCTAAGTTGGGAAATAAAGTACCAACTGAACAGCTCAGTATTTACCTTTGAGTCAATACATATATATATATATATATATCACAGTTGGGGGAAGAAAGGGAGAAAATCTCTGCTTGTTTGCAAAGTTATGGGACCGCCTTGAAAAATATCTTTGCATTTACCTCATTGCGTTTGTGCAGAAATCAACAGCTATTAAGTTAGGCACAACTTCTCCATGTGTTCTCAGCCTCATTTAGGCGTCGGAATTGTATTTTGCCTTTGTGTCTAACTGAGCATTGAGTGAAATCTCAGCTAATTTCAAATTCCCTTTGTCATCATGGTTTTCAGCCAAAAGTCTATAATAAATGGTCAGAAGATGAGCTGAGACTGAATGAATAGTGAGTGGTATTCATCAGCCAAACATAGAGTCCAGATCCAATTATATGTATTCATTAAGTGATAATGATATCATGGTCTTTAACTAGGAAGAAAAGAGTGTAATTGAATAATAACAGTTGTACAATCCCAGCGGAACACACTTTCCATCCCAGCACAGCGACCCTCGGGGATGATGCAGAATTGATGGAATTCTATTACTCTTTGATAGATTTATTATGAAGGGCTGAGTGGACTTGCTACTCCACTTTGTCACTCACACTAATCAGTATCGTAAGGCCCCGAGCGTGCAGGCTTTTGTATCCCTTTGACAAAGACAAGGTTAGGGGAGGATGACAGACACCCAGACCTTTACAAACCCATACCGCAAGATGAAATGGGCCAGCTGAGCTCTGAGCTGGGACAGAATTTTAATTTGTGTATCAATGGCTCACATGTGCAACACCATAAGGATATTTGTCAGAGGAGTTACGCTGAAGCTAAACTCTTTTGTTTGGCAAGTGGAGCTTGGAAAAATATTTATTGAACTGTAAAAAACAAGGTAAATGAAAGGAAGGTGAAAAGTCTAAATGGAGTGGAAAATAACTTGCATTTCTGTGCATAAAGTATGAGGAGGACGGTTATCTTTGTCTATTTTTGTTTGTTTCGGCTGAAAGAAATTTACTCACAGATTACAGTCTGATCTCCTGTTGATTTCCATTCTGGGGGGGGACACAGACCGAAACAACAGGAGTGGGGGGGACGTGAATTTCAAGCGTTGTTTTTTGTTGTTGTTTATTTATAAGCAGCTTCCAGTTCAGACAGATGGATCGTCCCCGTGCTTTCTCCTTATCGAAAAAACAGCAAAGTAAATAAAATGCCCAGGCCATAAAGCCAAACTTGTAAATAGCCTTGAATTTATAAAAACAATCTTGTATGTGCTCAAGTGGAGCTGTTTCCACTATTCATCGTCCCCATTCAAATGCAGCAATGGGCTCTGTCAGCATGGTCACTAGCGATCAGAGCTGCTGGATGCAAAGGAACAGACAATTTGTTGTGCTTCTGATCTGAACGGAGCTGCAACCAGCATTGGCATAAACAAGGCATTGCATCGGAGGCTGCTGCCAGGGTTTGTTTTTTGTCAGTGCTGTTGAATGATGGATATTTCCATCCTTTTCTTCTCTCTGAATTGCTTTCCTTTCTCTCTCTCTCTCTCTCTCTTTTTTAGTGTAGCATTCTGCATTCTAAGAGGGACAATTCAGAGTCTGTATTCAGTGTCTCTGTCCATAAAAACAAATAACTTGAGCAGGGCTGCTGTCCTGTGTGGTTTCCCCATGCCAGCTCTTTGCTCTCCGCTTGGGATTTCTGTGTCAGAGGCAGCACAGTCAGCTGTGACCGCAGCAGCAATGGGCTGAGCTGGCTGCTGGGTGAATGTGCACTGTGGATGGCTGTGAGGCAGAAGCAGGACTACCAGAGACCAGAACAGAGAGCATTCAGGAGAACATCACTTTCCCACGTTTTGTGCTGTGATTTCTCTCTAGGGCTCTTTTTTCTTTTTTCCCTCTCCAGCCAAAGTTCCAGTCATGTGGATGTGTCTGTGAAGCTCAGTGGTGTGGCTGGTTACAACTCAGTAGTCAGCAGAAGGTGCATCTGTAGTGTGGGAAGGCATGCCCACACTGACTACTCTCTTGCTGACAAAATAAAGGAAGGGAAAAGTGAACCAGGTTTTGCCACATGTCACAACCCCAGCACAGATCTTTTGGCTGCTGCTTGCATGTGGAGCCCAGGCAGGAACATGGTGCCCCATCAGCATGGCTGATATGTGATCTTTGTTTCATTTCTGTAATTCTGATGCCTGGCAGTGGGCTCTTCCAGGACACCCATCAGCTCTGTGCTCCCGGGGTTTCGTTACATTCATTTGGTATGGCACCCAGGACTGTCTGGGTAGTTCAGGATGGTAAATGGTCACCTGCAGTACAAATAAGACCCACACAAAGGACATCCTTCGTGTCCTTTTGAGTTGGATGGAGACTGCTTGTCCATACAGGCATTTATTCCCCATTTCTTTGCATCTTGCACAGTTGTGATGAGCAGATGGTGGCATTTTGTGTCTGTTTTGCAAGAAAGTGCCCAGAAAATCAGGTTCTGTAAATGGAGTGCAAGAAGAGTAACCCTCTTCAGTGCCATGCATCCTGGTGACAGCAAGGGATTGCTCAGAACACTGTTGCTTTCCAGTCTCTCTGAGGGGCAGACAGAAGTGTGTGTGTGTGGCTGCTTCCTGTCCTCTGCTTTGCTCTTCTTCTTTGGCACATGACAGTCAACAGGTGTAATTGAGTGGAAGGAAGTGTGCAGCAGCAGGGATCCCATAGAGGGCCAAGTCATGCAGAACAGATGTCACTGCAGCGCTGTGCTGCCTGCCCATGCAAACCCCTCGGTGTCTGGCCAAAGACCCGACCAACTCACAGGCAGGCACAGTGCCTCCCAAACAGATGGGCAGGAGCACAGGCAGGCCAAGGACCACATGTGAATGTGAAATATGTTGGAGGCGGGCAGCGTGAGCAGCCAGGAACACTGCAGTATCTTTCACTCCTAACACCTTCGCAAACATGGTGAGATCAGATGCAATTTAGAGGTGAGTTAATTCTCAGACACGAGGATGAGAGAGTGCAGAGTCAGGCAGAGGGGCTGCCTGGCTGAATTGTTTTGAAGATACCATCATTCCTGCTTTGGCTAATGCAGAGGGGTGTGCACAGAAGAGGCCAGAATAAATGTTTGTAGCGTAGTGGTATGAATCTTGTTTTGGTGATTTGCTGAACAAAGATATCGTGATGAGAAGAGATGAACACATACCTAAACAGATTTTGGTAAAGGACAGGATAGTGATTAAATGCAGTGCTAGAGCTGTTGTGAGCTCACAGCTGTCACAGTGAATCCATTCTTTGCAATATTTCTTGTACCATTCCAAACACTGAAGTATGTTGCAACTTTTAGAAAAGTATTTATGACAGAAAAAAGTTCTAAAATTAGAGCTTATGGTCTATAGAAAAGGCAAACAGTGCCAAAAACATGTTATAAATGAAATTTAACCAGAAAAAGGAGCTGTTTTCAACAGATTTCACTTCCAAATGGAAGATCGTTTTCTATGGGAAACATTGTAAGTGTGTTTGTCATGTTTTGATCCACTTTGTTGGCAGAGAACATGAAACTCATTATATGAATTGTGTAAGCTCACTGTATGTATTGCTGGGGTGGAAATCAAAAACCAGAATGCCAACTCACATCCAGTGCTACCAGGAGCAGTCAGTGGATTCAGTCTCTCAGCATTATTATCAGTGGACCCTGCTGACCTCAGGGGAGGTGCTCCGACATTCACTACTGCAACTGGGACAACTAGGCAACCCGGATTTTCACAGGTATAAATCAAGGCAACATTCAGCCCTGGAAATACATGTTTAATCTTTAAATACAAGAGGAAAGCAATGGGAGTAGAGAGGGAAGTCATCCCGCTGGGTAGCCTTTCATGGGAGACACCGAAATAATGATTTTCTGTTGACTGGCTGTTCAGTTATAGATCAAAGAATGATAGAATGGTTGGATTGGAAGGGACCTCAGAGATACTCCACTTCCAAGCCCTGCCATGGGCCGGTTGCTTTGGACACCTCCAGGGATGGGGCATAGATAATACCAAGTTCTTTGTGCAGTGCCTAACAGTGTGTCCCTCTGGGCTCCCTGTGGCACAGCACTTACAGAGCCCCAAGGATGGTCCGCAGGGAATGGACACTAGCAGTTCTGCTGGTAAAGTGGTGTGAAACTCGTTCCTGTGTGTGCCCTGGGATTTACTTCCCACCAGACAGTACAGTGTACACTAGCTGACTTATCTGTGAACCATGGAAACATTTTGAAAAGGTAAAGCAGACAGTACACTGAAGAATCATTTGTCACAAGTAATTGCGGGCAGTCAGAAAGAGCAGAGAGAGTATATGAATCATGACGTAAAAACAGTGAAGGGCAGGCATTTAGTCTGGTCTGTGGCTATAAGTGCAGTGACACAGGTTAGTCCCAGCATGATATACAAATGTTATGTGCAGAGGGACAAGTACAATGAATAAAGAATTCCCGTTTTCTCATTATCTCATGCAGCAGAGAGGTTTTTTACTTCACACATAACTCATAACTTTTAGTAGGCAGGAGATGGCTACATTGAATTAGTGGGAACATTTTGTTTCCTGAATTTAAATATTCTCGCTGTGACAATTTATTTCCAGCGTAAAACCCTGGTAGAGCACACACAGAGGCAGGGAAATTAGCCCAGCTGCTACTTCAGCTGGCCAGGACTGGGACGGGGTGCAGCAGAGCCACCACCACCAGTCCACAAGCACTACTGGGCTGCTGGCAATGCTGATGCACAGTCAGGCATCAGCACACAGTTGGGTTTTGCAACTTGGTGGGCTGTAAGCAGGATAAAAACTCAGGATATAGACCATTTGAAAAATATTAGTTTAAAAAAAAAAAAAAAAGAATTAGAAACATGTCCCTTTTTGCACCTTTTGCTTCGTATAGAAATGTTTCCATTCTGAAATATCACCCCCCATAAAATCAGTATAACATAGATAAGGAGAAAGGGGGATTTGAATCTCCAGTGACACCTACCACTGAAAAAAGAACAGCTGAGAAATCATGTACAGAGCTATTGCTTATGAATTTGTCATAAGATGATTGGGGGAACTTCTTGTGTCTTATGTTCTTCTGACTGCCTCAGGAATTTATTATTTATGGGCAAACACATGCACGATACATAATAACTTTTGGTTGTCCAGTCATTCTCTTCACTCATACATCTCAAAATGATCTGATAAATGTGGGTAGAATTCTTAGGTCCATTTTAGAGGAAGATGAACTGAGAGCATCCTGTTGGCCAAGAGATGTCTCCAAGGCATGGCTGGATGGAGGTGTTCCACTACTGAGAGGGGCAGTTGTTTTTCCAGGATGGGAACTGATTTCTCTTTGTACCACGTTTGCACCAGGGCAATACTGTGGGTTGAGACTTGTGATTCACAGTCACATTTTGACTTAATCAAAGCAGTTGAAAGTTTAGAACTGCTGTTTCTCCCTCACTAACAGCTGACAGTCAAATTTCAGCCTAAAATAGTTGCAATAATGATCTAAATAGCAAAAATTCACCAGGCTGTGAATGGATCAGCTTGAGCAGTCACACAGCTTGGGAGTAGGAACCTCTGTGGTGAGAGCTGCAGGGACAGATGCCATCAGGAACTATTGGGAGTGATTCAGTATCATCCAGCAAAGCTCACAAGGCTGCAGTTTGAGTTAGTGACACCTAAATATGGGGAGCTTTGCAAAGGGTGGGAGCCACATCACGCAGTGCTTAACATGCCAGCTGCAGACTGGAAGATCTATACAAGTTAAACACAATTGCAGATTACATGCACCATGCAGTGGGAGTTGCTTGCAACTGGTGTTCTCAGTGCATGAAGCACTGAAGGCAGCACAAAACAACTGGCTGTTATCTTTGATGAAGCACTGAAGATCCCCAAAGCTCTGCCTGTGCCACTCCAAAGCTCCAACCACAAATGCAGATTGCATGCGTCTCTAACACAGTGATAAAGTGGTTAACAAAGCAATGCTTCCTAATCAACCCTCCTCTTCCTCCACAGCCTATCCAATAATAAGTTATACTGGGCAAAGGCAATAGGAAAGGGATGGCTGCGTTTGGTGTCACAGGACCTAGTGCAGTCTGTCACATTTCCCTTTCTGCTGGTGGCTGGATGTCCCAGGTAGCTACATGGATGATCAGTACAGGCTGAAAGTTCTCATTTTCAAGTGAAAGTAGGAGGGAAAGAAGTTCCCAGGAAGCTGAAATATCCTGTTTTGGCATTTTCAGAGCAAAAAAAAAAAAAGTGGAAATTTCAAATGTTAAAATTACTTTTCAAATATTCAAATTCTTTATTATATTTGAATGTTGTTAAGAGATAAAAAGGTCACATTCTAAGAGGCCACGTTAGAATTATTGTTTCAGTTTTGCTCCAAAACTACTTCCCACATTGTACAAATTTTCCTTCATTGAAAATTTCAGGGTTCCTTTCTGTTCAGAACAAAGACAAATGTTCAGACTTCAAAGCCTGTGGCTCAGTTCTTCCCAGCCTCTCTTCTCTCCATTCTTGGAAAAACTCTGTTTGAGTCAGGAGAAACCAAAAGGATCCCGTGGAAGCAATCAGGAACTTGAAGGAACAGTGTTCTTAAATCACACCATGAATCAGCCTTTTTAGAATCCACAAACAGATCTGATGCACGAAAACCTTTTAATGAGGGAGAAAACCAAAAGCTGGGTTATTCTTTGGTTATTTCTGCGTTGGCTTTCTGCGGTGGGAGGAATCGGTACCTGCAAAAGAAAAGCAGAACTCAACTTCACGTTAACTCAGGTCTCACACTTCCCACTCTGGGTCTCCCTATAACCTTTTGTAGACAGCTTGATTTTTTTCTTCTCATCCATCTCATGTTTCTCTTTGTTAAGCAGCGGCGGTGGCTACCTTTGAAGTGAGGGATCAAGCTCAAAATCTTACTGCTTTACAAGTGAAAAGAGAGATTTGGAATGTGATGTCTTTTTCAGCCTTAACAGTAGCATCACTGCCAGCAACTCTATAACAAGGACTGTTATACTCCCACTCCTACTTAGTGGCAGAAATTGGCCTGTTTTATGTTCCTGCTCAGACGTTTCCATTCATCTCTGCCTGGCTTTTAATGGCCCAATCTGTACCACTCTCGTTAGTCAGTGTTTACATTCATGGTCCATTTGGGTGGAATGATTTCTCACCTGAGGATTGCACAGCCATCGTTTCACTTAGGTTTTGTGCACTGACTTTGTTTTATGCTGAATCTGACTATGGGTGGCAAGATCTGTATGTCTAAGAGTTGTGACAATGCCAGCCTGGCTGGTATGCAACAAATGGTAAAGGCAAACCTTGTATCACATCACTCTTATTACACCCTGCTTATGAAAGGGTCCCTGTTGCTGCTCTGGTGCCATACGCAGAGCACAGAGTGGTGCACTGTTCCCCCCAGGACAATGTATGCTACAGAGGAAGGGGTTACTCTCCCAGTTTTGCAGAACTCCAGGGGAAGGTCAGGAAGATACATGCAGTAAAAGAAGGATAAAAGAATAAAGACTTTCTAAGCTTATATATATATATACACATACGTATATATGTATATATATTTATACATATGTACACATATGTATATATATTTGAGGGGGCTAGGCTGTCAAGCACTCTACTGCTTCAGCCTCAGCTGAAGAAATGAGCTGACATTTATTTTTCTAACAAATAACCTATTAGAGGAGATAGGTTTGAAGACAACCAGTACTGCACACTAACCAAAGGGTGTCTGAATCAGGCACCTCCATGTGCAAGAACCCCAATAAACGCAACAATCATTCTGTTTAAGATAGAACCTCTATAAACAGCTGTTAATTTGATGTTTTTTGTTGTTTTTTTTTGTTTGTTTGTTTTTTGTTTTTTTTTTCCTTCTGCAATTGGGATGTTTCTTTTGTTGCACTTAGTTTAAATTATGCATTTCAGCTGCTGATTTGATTTAAATTTAATAAGAGTTTTTATAGGATAATTAGATACTTAAGGATTATTAAGAATGTTTTTAAAATTTAGCAGTGATACTTGCTACACATCGATAAACATACACTTAATAATCAGTTGGACTTTAATCACATAATTTTCTCTTGAAACTCACGTTAAATCTGACTGAGCTATAATTTAACTGAATAAAGGATATGCTTGAACATCTATTACTTCAAAGCAGCAATTTGCCTTGCCACTGCTCACATGGATAGCAATAAGTAGCACACCAAGCAACACAGCAGCCTGGTAGGGTCTAAGGTGAGTGCTGTTAGGTAGATGAAAAGTGGAAGAAGTGGGCAAAGCTAAGGAAACATCACAGATGGAAATTGCTGGTGAATCTGCCTCTGTTGTCTGAGTGCTGCCCTCTTGCAGCTAGATGAATTCCATTCATCTTCAATCCACCTCATTTACTCTTATTCTTCATTCTGAAGGCTCTTGACACACAAGAACATTTGGGAAAAATTTGAGCAAGCAGTATTACGTGCCTGCTCTGCCATGGAGTAACAGGCTCTAAATGTCGGGCTTTTTATGTTCAGGTGTGTACATGCTGTACCTTACGTACAAGTGCTTGGATACATGGGCTTGTTTGGCACAGGCAGGAATAGTAACTGTGTAACAGAGACTAGCAATAGGAGTGAACCTACTGTAGTACCTCCATATAAGCAAGTGCAATGTTTTCATGGCAATGTAGAGGATATTGGTGTTCAATTAATGCTAATTTTGGTCTGTGTTACCGCAACCAAAGGGATCAGGCTTGAGAAGTGGGCCCACATGAACATGAAGAGGCTCAACAAGGCCAAATGCAAGGTGTTGTACTTGGGTCAGGGTAGACATGGACATGGTTAGTGGGCATGGTGGTGATAGGTTGACAGTTGGACTTGAAGATCTCAGAAGTCTTTTCTAACCTTAATGGCTCTATGATCCTCTGGTCTTGGTTTCCTAGAGTGTTCTGTGTTCCAGCTTTTCCTATCAGAAGCTGCCTCTGGACACAAGGCAGATTGCAAGGACATCCTCCAGATGAACTCAAACTGCTGTCTGATCTTCCATGTAAGCTGTTCACCATTATTTGCCCTCTGTTGCCTCCTGGCACAATCTTGGGGAAAAAAAAAACATACTTTGCTCTTTCTAAGCTCTTCCCATGCTTACTTGTCTGCTCAGCCACGTTTCCAGTAGGCTTTATAATGCTGATAAATAATAATACTAACAAGCCAAGAAGGGCCAAAGCCATTTCTGGCTTTATTCCTTTTCTATCAGACTGGAGTCAGTTGTTCTATATTATTATCTTTTCCAAGGCTTAGTTCTTTTCTAGTAAAATTATAAGGTGAAACTGTAGTGAATTTATTGATGTTTAATTTCTATAAGCGTACCAAAGAAAAAGGTGAAATCCTGTGAAGAGGAGCAAATCAAACTCATAGCTGTTGTTGATCTACTTCTCTGAGATCTGGTATCATATTTTTCAGTTAAGGCTCTGGAGACCATTTGGTAATCGTGTAAACTGTCTATAGTTCCAAATTTGAAGTCCATGAACAAATTCCTACTGACTTCAGTTAACAACTTGGAGAACAGGTCCCTGTTATTACAGAGCTATTTTAGTATTTGTGGGAGGCAGAGAAGTACAGTGCAGGATGCCTCAGCCATCAAAAGGGTCACGAAAGACAATGAAGAAGATTTGAAAACAGAAAATGTTATTACAGTCTGAGGCAAAAACTCTTCTAAGCCTTCAGTTCTCTCATTCTTCATGCTTAAGTATTCCCTGTCAGCTCTGTAAAATACATGCACGAGTACATTACATTGACTTATTGTTGTTACCCTTGGTACAAGGGTAGTATCTTACTATTATCTCCATGGTAGTGTTTTTATGTAGCATAAACCTCACCAGGCCAGAATAGGTGAGAATGATTGATCACGTGTGGTTGTCCCTCTGCTGCTAACGTAGCCTTGCAGCTTGCAATGCTATTTCTGTTAGCATCTTGTGGGATAGGTTCAAGGCTTTGTTATATTTCTGAAAATCACTGGATCAGAATTTGTATGGATTTGTTTAAGTCATTTCAGGGTCTGAGGAGCTGCTACAAATGCAGCTGATCTGGGTTATGGTGTCTGCTTCCTCTGCAGGTTGTCAACCTTCAGCTGTGACAGCACAACTGCTTGTGTAATGAGTCCTTAACCCAGCTCAGTCAGAAGTGGTTCTGAACTAAAACTCTTTAAACAAAACCAAATCATTTGATGAATCCGGACTAACTAATGGCTACCTGAACAGTTGCATTGGCTGCTCTAAGGAACAGATCATCTCCAGTGGATGCTGATGGCATAGGGAAGAGCAGCTGCTACTCTCCATCTTAGAGCAGCTACAGTATCCTGATAATAACGAAGTTGCTCTGCAACTCACATCCTCCTCCTGCCCTTCTGCACAGTGCAAAGAGCAAAACCTGGTCTCGGGACGGTGTAAGGATGGGCTGGTTAGCAGTTATACTGCTTGCACACTGCTGCCTGAGGGCTATATTTATTCTGAACCAAATGCCAGGCTGTTCTTGAAGAGAAGGGATAGCTCACGTCCTGTAAGATGCACTGTCAGGCATTGCGAGGAGGGCGTATCAGAGATAACAAATAGTTGGTTGTCTCTGGAACTGGGAGGATTGCTGGACTGCAGCAGGGCACATTGGGAAGGTTTGAGCCTGCTTTACAAATGGATTTGCACATGACAAATGGTGACATTTATAAACCATTGAAGAGGGCCCTAAAATAAAGAGAATGGAGGTTGAAAACAAGGCGAGCAGGACGGAAGGGATCAGGAGGAAAGCTATTAATAGCAAACCCCTCCCTGAAATGTAGAGAAGTAATAAAAGAACTCCAATAACATTCCATTTAATGGACTTTTGTGTGTGTGTGTGTGTGTGTGTGTGTATGTGTGCCATGACTCTTCTCAGAACATTTTGTTTAGTTCTGCTGCTTTGCTGAAGGCTGCTGTCACACAGCTGGGTTGGGCATGGCTGCAGGAGCTCTCCAAGACCAGAATTGCAGAGGCCGATCATGTTTAGGCAGCAAGCTGCACAGCAAGAAACAGTGTCACAGCTCTGAAGAGGTTATTATGGAGATCAATGGATTCACTCTGTGCATCCGGCATAAGTGTGTGGCCTTGAATAAATACTTCAGCCAGCTATGTGGTACACAGGGTACACGAGGAGCAAGTCTTGAGAAAAAGAGTTGGGTTTTCTGCTTCCTTCTGCACCTTTAAGAGGAGAGCTCTACTAATTAATATGAAGACTATCAGTTCTGTATAAATACCTATACACGTGTAAATATACACACACAAACAAGTATATTTTTATATATGTACACATCCACAAATACATAAAACCCTGCTAGTATCTGGTAGCACAGTTTCCTAATGAGAAAGCAAAGGAGAACTGATCATAAAGGATGAACAAGAAGATGAAGCTGTCCTACCTCCATCCCATGTTAGGGGACATAAGGAAAAGAGTTTTACACCACCATCCAGTAAGCAGCCATTGAACATTACAGGCAGATAACTTTCTAATGAGGGAATCACAAGATTTGCCGTGAATTCTCAAGATTGTTATTACTGAGTGTAATAACATATATATACTCCTTACATGTATTGAAACAAAAGCATTTCAGTTCGAACTGAACATCCCAACTCTGACCATGACTGCAGAAGGGCTGTTACTGACTCTGAGGTTGCACCCTTCCTTCCTAGAGCTACAAAGTCCCAATGTCTCACCGTATTACAAATATTATGGACGTGGCATGTGTTGGCTTGAAACATGACATCAAAATCCTGAAAATCTGGGGACATAAAGCATTTTTGATCTCATTTTAGACTGCCCCGATGCCTTGGCTCTAACTGGATTATTCTGTTCACTCTTCCTACATTCTTTTTGAGGTCTGTGAACTACATTTTTCACTTTCCCTTCTGAATAGCTGACATTATTGTGGTATCACAGTATGTTGCTAAATAGCTGATTCCTGCTACTCCATATGTGGCTGTATTTCTGATGAATCCCAAATAAATCTTCAAATAGAAAATGCTACATAATGACAAATTATCTTTATTATTAGATACAGAGACTCCATTAACAAAACTGTAAGCTATCAGTAATATGCCTAGGATTCTTTAAGGTCTGAAATAACTTGCTTTGCAAAGGGAAGTTACTGTGGCATATAAACTGGTTGTGGTGAGAGCACCATAAGCACAGTATTTTGCTGTTCCCAAGTGAATGCTATTTCCTTTGAGGTTTGAGCGTGGCTTATATGGCGATTCCCTGTAGTTTCCAAGACCTATAACAATTTCATCTCCCATTGTGTTTTAACAACCCTAATAAATCATAATCTGGAATGATTTAGGAGTCTTGTAGCTAGGCTTGTAGCTTGTAAGCACCCTGAAACTTTCTTCACTGCTGGTAAGCACAGATGGGAACAGGAGCAATCCTGAGCATGTAAAGAATCTATGTCTGTTGTGCATGGGTGAGCTTAATAAGGCAAACTCGTTGTTGAGGGAAAGCACTGAGCTGATTCTAGGAACAATTAGGAAATAGAGTTCACAAATAAGCCTTGGTGATCTGAATGGCTCAGGTGATCCACGTGGTTCATATGGTAATCGTCAGCTTTTCCTAAGTTACAGTCTGGCTTCTATCTCACTGATCCAGAGAAAAAGCTTTCAGAAAATCACCGCCATTCAATCATTTGAGGAAGTATAATTGTCGATGCACATAAGACTGTAGGGTGATGTGGACCAATGCTATTAAAATGGCCAGAGATAGTTTGGAGGCTCATTGGGAATCATCCTAACGGAGTCTGACTGCTTCCATAAAATGCCAAGGTCTCATCCTCTGAAAAGCAGCTACTGTAAAGGTGTGTGTTGATACTGTGGATGCCTTTAAAAGTCTTGGCCGTGTGGTTTTGTGGATGTGTAATGTTTGTGTGGAACTTCTCAGCGTTCTCCAAAAGTTCTGCCAGCTCCTTCTGGGTTACTGCTGCATTAGGTGCCATCAGTGCCTCAGCAGGAAAGAGAAATGGGGAGTCATCTTTGCTTTGTGATTATATTAAATAGAAACCATCTTGGTGGCATGTTTTGTTATTATGTTTTACCTGTAATTTCATATGAGATAATTGGTTGAATTTATGCAGCTGATTTTTTTTGTTTTTCTTAAAAATAAATGTTGTTAATATACACACACAGCAAAGAAAGGGCAAGTGGGAATTCCATTGCTAGGCCAACAGACAGCTCTGCTGCCAGCTCTGTGGGCACTGCTTGAGCAACCAGAGACCTGAAATGATATTACACAGCCTTAATTCAAGATTAATCTACTTTAAGGAAACAAGCCACTTGATTTTTTTATTGCAGCCAAATACCCTCAACCCTCCATTAAAAGGTTGTTAAGGGCCCTGCAGTCAGAGAGTCCTGCAGGAAAAAATGGCAGGTAATTATGTTCCTAAATGCTGTGCTATAATATAAAAGAGAGCTAAATTAGAGTTGTTTGAAGGAAAAAACAATCTCAAAAGGAGTGGTTGGACACTGACACAGCTGCCCAGGGGGTGGGGGGTGGTCACTGTCCCTGGGGGTGTTCCCGAGATGTGGGCATGTGGGCTGGGGGAGCTTGGAGGGCTTTTCCAGCTGGAATGACTCCATGGTTTCTCTGATTCTCTGATTCAAACTTAATTCTGATAGAATCATATTCCTGAAATGGGGTGTTGCAGTTTGTTGCCTTTCTGCAAGGAGACTCTTGGTGGGAAACCTCTGGCTGCCCAAGTGCTGGGAATGGAGAAACTGCCTGTAAGGAAGAGGAGAAACCTCTCCATGCTGCATTCATGGGGCTGGATCCAAAGCGTACCTACAGGCTCTGTGAAATGCTTGCAGGCATCCAGGGGATATCTTTTTATTCCCGTATTTTAGTCTTGGACTAATGTCAAGAATTTAATGGTTCTGAAACCTAAACAAACTTCAGGAGACGGTGAAAACCTGGTAGTGTAAACTGCCGCTGGAGAGAAGGGGCAGGCGAGACGCCTCCTCTGGCTGTAATGTGGGCGCTAACCAGGAGGGGGGGGTGTTCTATGAGAGGTGCAGTGCTGCACGGCTGCTGGTTTTCCCTATTGAGCTGAGGGGGAAAAGCGGAGGGAGAGTTGGCAGATAAAGGGCAAGAAGATCCCGGCTGCTGACATCCTTTGTATATAAAAGTGTATATGGTTTGGGGCTCCTGGCTTCAAACTTGGGACTGGTGGGCAATGAATAATTATAATGAATAATTAAGTAACTTCTGTAGCTTTGCAAATATCTCCATATAAAGGACACTGCCTGAGACATGTGTTACTCAGTGATGTCACAAGTGCTAGGATTTCCCAAGGCTCAAGGGTTTCTGTCTCCATCCACATAGTGGTCACAGTGTTGAGTACATAACTCTTTTGGAGAGTCACATCCATATCAGGGAGTCAGTTGATATGATTCAGTAAGGTGTTGGATTCCCTTTCTGCGACCCGGAGGACCCAGAACTGCACCCTTCACAGTATGATTTCTTTCATCCATGTCACATTCAGGGGCTTCATGTGGAGATGATGCGAGTTTGAACCATTTGTGCCAGGAACAGGAGTGCAAAGCACCCCATTGTCCCTTCTTCAGCCATCAGATGCATTAAAGACAAGGATAACCCAATTACAGATCAGAGAGCCCACAGCGGCAGTTCCGATAGCACATGGGATGAAAAAATAATGTAGCTAAAAAGTCATAAAAATGAATACTATTTGATTAGATCCAAACCACTGGTATCAACTGATTTTGCTCATTTAACCTGTCTCCTGATCGCAGTACCGCCGTCATTTAGCTGCAGGGTGGATGTGTTCATACCGAACTATTAATCTGTTTCAAAATGCCATAACATTTCCATGAAGAACTTCCTAATTTTTTTTTCCCAGAAATTAAATGCCTGTTTAAAGTTCATTCCCTCCTGCTGCAACTAATTGAAATGTGATTTGGTTTTTCTTTATGACATGAAAATGAGATTGAGTTTCATAATAATAACAATAATGATAACTCTATAGATTTTAGGACTAGTAGTTAATAATTATAGTAATATGTGGAGATTAGAGAAGAGTAATGCAGCATAAACAGACCATTGTTATTTGTTGAGATGTCGGACTGGGTAGCAAGCAGTTAATACCCATTTTTGTATCTACTTTTTGTTCTCATCGAATTTTAGCCAAGTGTATTAATTTTGCTCCAGGATGAAATAGTTTAAGGAAACTTCTTCATATTGTTGAACAATTCGACAGACAACGACATAGATTTTAAGATGGGAAAAATTCTTAAAGAGCAAAAAGATGGGAGTGAAGACATGCATCAGCATCCATCATCCCCACCTCTCCAGGGATCTGTGCTCAGGACTTGGCCCTGTGAGTGACTGTGGCACCTTCTGCTGTAGTCTGAAGGTTAACATGAAGGTCCTTTGCTCCGAGCTGATGCACTGACATCAAGAGGAAAGTTGCTGAGGTACAGAAGGGCCCCGTGCTTTGCCCAGTGGGTTCCTGGGGTACAGTTCTGTTTAAGGGTGGGATTTTGATCCAAAGGGTTTTAGCTCACCTGGTGCTCAAACCTGTGCAGAATGTGGTGGGATGAGCTCCACTTCTAAAAGCCGTGAGAGTGTATATTGTGCCAAAACCCTATGTTGGAGGAGAGCAGATTTTGTTTGGAAACACTAATTACGTATGTCTGTGCATGTCTGTAGATATGTATATGCATATAAACTACACATAGGTGTTTTAGTAATTCCTCAAAAATGTGTCATAGGAATTGCATGTCATGAGTTTGGCTCTGCCTTCAAAAGGATTTGGGGCATCAAAGTGGTAACATACCCCTACGAAAAGGAGGGACATATTCCAGAGGATGCCTGTGCATCCATTTTCCCTCATGACAGTGTTTGTTTTTTTCATTACATTCTTTGGTTGCATTTATTCACCAATGAAGCTTCTGTCATCCAGGGGGAGGCTGGCCCCATGGTGAGGGCTGGCTGCCTTGGGGAGGAAGGGGGTTGTTGTTATTGGAAGTAGGGGCTCCAAGGGGGACTCGATGAGACCTTTTGGGAGGGAATGGAAGGAATTAGTTGACACAAAGGACAATTGGCTGTAATGGTTCTTTCAGATGGTTATGTTTTATTGTGTAAATGTATGTTTATGGGCTTTTTTAAAATGCAGATTAAACACCCAACACTGTATTTAGGCACTCGGAAGAAAACATGTCATTGACTCAACGAATCACTGCCCTTGCTTTTAAGCTGCTATGTTCCCTCGTGCTAAAATGGGATGTTTGGGTGATGTTAAACGTGTGTATTGCATAGCCAAAGTAAGTGATGCTGCAGGCAAAGCCAAGGCATGGAAGAGACGCTCTGAAACAGCATTTCTGAATTATCTTTGAGGATACAGACCTGAAAATTGCCCATATTATTGCACTCATGGCTGGAAGATGGAGTCCATTGCACTTTGTTAGAGCTGAAAGCCTATATATAGTTTAATTGTATGGTAGATTCTGTGAGGGAAAATATACAAATAAACATTTCTGTTCTTTTGTTATAGCTCTAACATCTTGTCTTGAATCATCTCTCCTGAGAGTGCAAATTAGGAGTGACTCCATGGAAGTGATGGGATAGACATTTCACACAGGTGTCAGTGGGGGAGAAGCAGGCTGCTGTTGGCCAAATACTCTCTGTAAGAGCAGAAATTAGCCAAGAGCTGATGGAGTTAGCACAGGTTTAATAGTGAGACAATACCTAGACAGCGAGCATCAGAGAGACATCATACAACTGTGCTATGGTTTGGGTAGACTGTGCATAAGAAACATACTGCTAGGCACGTATGAACACATATTATGATATTAGGGAAAATGGCAATCAAAACATGGAAGTCTGAAGTGCTTCCAATGCTAAAATACAGAATGCTAATTAAAATTCTGACCAGAAACCTGGCAAGTCAACCCCTGTAACTGGTCAGCACCGTGGGCTGGTGCCTGTGACTGTGTCATGCTTATGTCTTGAATCTAGGTTGCTCTGAAAGTAGTGCCTCTGTGGAAACTACAGCAGACACAAAGACTGCAATAACACTATCTGATAGTAGTTGTAAAGCTGACTATTCTTGGTGTCTTCTAATGAGAAAAATGTTGCTGGACAAGAGACAATCCAGCCGTAAGAATCCTCTCTGCTCCCCATAGATGGTGCAGCACACGGCTGGTTTGGTCTGCAGCATGTTTGATGTTGACAGAAATATTTGTTGAAACATGCTGTACTAAAACTACAAAGTAAATCTTTCAAATAATGTTGAAACATAGAAAATGTTAATCTTCATTATCCAAGGAGCCTGACTTGTTCATGTGGCATGGTTTCTTCCATCACATTTTTAATGGATTTAGACATTTTAAAGCTGTAGGAGCTTACACAAAGAAAGAAGTCTCTTTACTGGCATTGTGAATGTTCACCCAATAAACCAGTATGTTTGGCACAAATTTAATCAGCCTTTGGGCAACACTCCTTGGAATTGCATTGAATTTCCTAAAGGATAAACTCTCACTGCACTATTGACTTTTTATTGCTGAGGTCCCCATATTTACTGAGATAAACACGCTGTCTTCCTGTAGCACAGGGTTAAACTATTTTGGATGTTTACAAGGGATGATGCTTCAGAGGCTCTACCAGATTGTAGTTTCTTCTGTTATTTTTCAAAGAAAAGGAGGTCTTTGTTTTTCCCACTGAACTGAGCACAAACAGAGCAATACTTTGATTTCTTAAACCTACATCAGAAGGCACTGTAGCATCAGTTAAATGTGTAAGGTAGCCCTTAGGGATGAATACAACACTTATCTCTACCCAGTAAAGCATATCCTGGTCAGAGGCAGCCACTGCTAAATGACTGACACAGAGAAGCTTTTGATGTGTCGGCTGAAGGTAGCGGTGGTGGGCTTATTGTTTTGCTATCTGTGCAACACTCTCCTCCACAGTATGGGGTAATGTCCAGAGGAGTCGCCGCGTCCACACCAAGCCCCTTGCTATGGCAGCAGCCACTTCAAACATAGTTTCATGAATAGGAGCTCATTTGACCCTTGACCACAACCAGCCTCTAAATTGGCAGACAGAGAATCGGAGTAATTTGTATCATTTCAATTAGTTACTAGCTGCATAACAGGGAGGTCATGACTTTTTTGGGATGATTATTGCCCATGGCAACCAAACTTCAATGTACCATCAGTTTCCAAATACTTTCACTTAATAAATGTAAGTTCATAAACAAGGCCCAATTGTTGGGGAGACAACAAAGCTAATTATCTGCTCTGCTACCAAGTGAGCGGAAGATGACATAACTTTGTCGGCAAAATCCTTTTATTAACAACAAGAAAAAAGTCGCTGATAAATGGCTTTAATAATGTTGGCTGAATGAGCGGTATTGATCTTTGACTATGTAAAATGGCATAGGAAAGGCAAGTTTATATAAGAGCACTGTTGTTGTACTATTGAGAGCAGGCCGGTTTTGTTTCACAGTTTGTTCTATGCACCAAAATTCTGAAATTCTAAAATCAATGTTGCCATTGTTGGGCCAAAACAGCACACCCTTACCACAGACAATGCAAAGAATTTCAAAATATAGATAGCTCCCTGATACATACAGATCGGATTGTAAGAAGCATTGAGTTGTTTTTCCTTCCCGAAGAAAGGGCAGCTTGTTCCAGGGTGCAGACAATGGTGTGTCTACATGCCTGTGAAACTTCATGAACCCAGTGCAATAATTCAAGCCTTTGATTTGAAAAATGTTTTGTATGTCTTCCTCCACATCTGCAAATACCTCCACTTTCCCTTGATGCCAGCCAAGAGTTGTTAGCAGGCGAATGTTTTCCACTTGAGGAAGAAAAAAAAAGTTTGGCACGTACATAAGTTTTGCTATTTGGCTTTTGTTTTTTGAATTAAAATAAAGGTTTCCTTCTTTCATGTCACAATCTATTAGCCACCGGGATACCTGGTATCACAGTTCTTTCCCCTTCACCCTGGCATTTGTAGCAGATTTGACGGTGTGTGGAAACCAACACAGGCACTGCGCTGTGACTGCGTCACCTGCAATCAGCCAGAGATGCTGCTAAGATTAATCATGACAGTAGGCAATATTTCCAACATTATTAGAAGAGAAACCTAATATTTTGGGACATCAGGGATCTCTGAGCTGTTGTCCATCAAACTGAGAACCTTCATTTTCTACTCCTTGGATGGGTAACCTTAAGTTTTAACCATTTCACGGGCAGACGACACATGGAGGCACACTCAGCGTGCTGTGCCAGATGCATGAAGTTAATCCTGGGTGCTCTTTGTAGTTGTTCTCAGATAGTGGCACAAATAGGGACAATTTGGCCAGATCAAATCTCTCTCTCCTCTTTAGGTTGGGGAGAGCTTGTGTTCATTGTCCTACCTCTTCATCATTCCAGTAATTTTCTAATAAATAATTTGCTAGACATTAAGCCCAATACTGCTGCTAAGCTAACATCTGTCTGTTCTACAGCACAGTCTGCAATGGGGAAATTCATTCACCTCTCTGACAATCTCTCACGTACAATTGTGACGAATCACATTTAAGGTTGTTTAAATTCTGAGGCCTTACATCAAACAGTAAAACTCATTAAAAGATGTTTGATGAGAGTCCAGTTGGACTGTTTGGACTGCCCATTTCTGAAGGATAGAGTGAGTGCAGTTTTTGTCTGAAGCGGAGGTAGTGCAATATCCACATTAATGGGCTGGGAATTTTCACTGCAGTCTTACTTACTTTTTTCTTGCAGCTGTTGGTTGTAGGTCAGTGACATAAATTTTATTTAAGGCTTCATCCTACAAAACTTTATTATGGATGGCAGTGATTATTGTCAGTGGTACTGGGCACAGCAGTAAGTGCAACCTTTCATGCTAAGGACTTGCAGGGTCAAGCTGTGCTCTATTTGCAGGAATAAGCAGTGCCTCAGGTTAAAAGATATGGGGAATCTGGCTCTTAACTTCAGGAGTATCTCTAGGATCATGTACAGCGCTAAGCACATTTAGTCCTCTGTGAATGTAGTGGGGTTGGAGGCACTCAGCACCTTCTGGGCTTGGGCCCAGAGTAACTGTTTTCAGATGGGTCTGCAATCTCTGATTTTACTTTTAAAGAAACTGAAGTCCTTACTTAGAACAGAAGGCTGATACGGTTATGAACAAAATCAAGGACTTTGTCCTCACTCTGCAGAGAGCCCAAACAATTGCCCTTTTATTTATAAAGAAAGCTCAGGGCACAAGTGACATGGGTACTACAGATCTGAGGTGGATTTGGAAGTTTACTTTCAGTCTGTACTAGTGAGAAGGGGTTTTCGGTGATCACTGTGCCTTTGGCAGAACTGCTCTGCAGAATGCTTTGGGACATCCCCATGACACTGCATTACGTTGCCTGAGCTCACAGGCAGAGGTGAAGGTATTTCTGGAACTAAATGGAACTTCAGTAAAGTTCAGCGAAGATACAGAACCAGCCATTTCCTTCTATTCTTTTTCAAAACATCATCTCTAAGAGAGGTTGAGCATCCTCACCATGCACAGACTTGGTATGCCAAGTGTGAACATGTTGGCTTGCATGTCCCTTATTCATCATTTAGTTCCTCTGGGTTTTAGTGAGAGCCAGCCTCAGTAGAGCCCCTGCAAGGACTCTGAAGAGCATTCAAGTTAGGTCCAATATGGAGCTCGGCAACCTGCAAGTCCAGCACCTACATATCCAGCTATTGTTTCTCTGGCTCAATCAGAATGGAGCTTGCAGCAGTCTCCTAGCACTCACATTTAGTGACATTATACAGAGTCATTAACAAATTCCACAAAGCAAAATGACATTGAGACAGCAAATAAATCCAATGCCTTCTGCTCCCTAACATCTTCCAAATAAATGAACAACTCCTTCCCATACCTTTTCTTCCCCTCCTCCCCTCTGTGATGCATTTCTGAATATTTCTAGAACCCTTTTACACTCCTTTGGCAGCTGATCCTATCCCACCTTATCCATCATCATTGCTGCCTTGAGAGCTGATTCATTTATCTCATTGCTTTAACACTGTCACCTCGAGCTTTGGATACATAGACCCAATTTCTTGGATTTGGTCTTTCATGTGGCCTCTTCCCTGCTGGCATCCACTCAATCATCCTCTCTGCCATCTGATCTTCTTCTCAGCTCCCCATATGTCATACACTTCTCAACCACCTGGTGGTTGCGCACAGTATCTACTTTTAGATCTTTCTTCCCCCCTGCATTCCTTGTTTACTATCATATATTGTGGGATTTATCTTTCTGTGTCTTTGCAAGACTGCTTTTTCTTAATTAGAGAGCGCAGGAGCTCAGACAAATGGTGGTTTCGTGTCCTTTCTTTATGTTCCAGAATACTTCTTTCCCTCTGGGAAACAATTTATGATGTCTGTGAAATTCAGTTTTATCCTACATCTCTTTTTCCTTCTTTTATTTTTTTCTCTCTTGTGTTGCCTTGGCCCCAAATAAAACACATTTAAAACTGGTGTGTGTAGTCACCTCCCTGCCACCTCCACCAGAACTCCCTGCTAGCTTATAGTAGGATGCTATCTCGTAGTTGCCCTTATTTTTCACATCCCACAAACTCTGTCAGATGAGACGCTGCCATTCAAAGTTCCTTTCTTTCCAGCTGCTCTGCTTCATGCCAGCCCCACAATTAATATTCCTCACTGCGATTAGCATCCTCTGCATATTCCAACACCTTTTGCTCTCTGAGCATAATTCTTATATAACTCTTGATATGATAAGTCATACTGGCCAGAGTTAACCTTATTACTGGAGATGTACTGAGCAATCTTGCAGTCATGTGATACCAGGGATATTTCAGTAATGGGAAATCTGCTTTCTATACAAGATTGATTTTACTTATGACCTTTAGCTAGAACGATACCTGTAAATTCTTATCTGCATTAATTTCTTGTTTTCTCTCGTCACAAGCTGTCAGCATATGTGTATCTTGCGGACATAAAGAATAGCCCATGTAACACTCTCTGTTAGGACTCAGAATTACCGTAATGCCTTCAGCTTTATTGAAGTGTCTGGACACCTATACTGCACTTAGGACGTAGTGGCTAAGAAAGATACAAATTCTAATATTGACCTTTTTTTTTCTTATAGACCAAGAATTATTTCAGTGGATCTGCCTAATATTCCCTTAATGTGAGGTAGTAAATGATACATGGCCACAGTGCTCAGTTCGCTAAAATCAGGGACTGAAGAAATGAGGTTAAATTTTAAGATAAAAATTAGGGTCTAATTTCTAACATCACCTTTTCTTGGGATGTGCTTTTAGTGGAGTCTCAATCACACACGCAGAGTGTCTGGGGTTCTGTTTTCTTCCTCCTGATATTGCTGATGAGTTCATCAAACTGTAAAAATGAGTGGCGAATTGAGGTTGAACGTTCCCCTTCAAGATGGATTACAGCTCACAAAGTACCGTATGCTTATTAGAGAAATCAGTGTGGAGGTCCTGTGGCCATTGTTATGCAGGAGGACGGTCCCCTTTGACCTTAAAATCTATGTGTGTGTAGAGATGAGAGGACCCTTACTGTGTCTCACAGATTTTTTTTCACCGTTAATTAATTTTGGAGACCCTACATGGAAATGTACTTCCTGGTGCTTCTTTATGCTTGCCACGGAAAATATGTATGTGATACTTCATAAGGCAACTTCTGTTATGGCTGTGTTCAGTTTACCTTACAAAATCCGTAGGAAAATTACAGAAACACTCCTAAGTGTTCGACTGAAAATTTTTTATATCAAGATAAGTAGTACAGCGCTTAGAAGGTCAGAGCTGTGGAACTTGATGCAACTTTTTGAGACTTCACACCTTCATTTTGATGCCATTCCCTTTTTCCAGTGCAAATATGGTCAGAGACCATTCTTTATAATGCATCTGGTGGCTTTCTCTTGTATCATGGGGACAAGCACTCATCAAGAAGCCCTAAGAAATAATGTGCGTCTATTGTACTGAAAATGTTTTCTCACTGAACGAGATTGATAAAAATAAGATTAGAAATATAGAAATATCATCAACATCATATCAGTGCTAAGTGCTATTCTTGTGTTTGACCTGTCAGTCAGTTCCAAGTTGCTGCATTGTGAAAGAGATGTAGTAGAAATATCAAGGATCTCAACAAGAGCAGTAAGTATTGTTGGATTGTTGAAAACCTTGTATTTTGTAGGAGTCAAAGTGCAGTTCCTGTGCTTAGCTCAACAAGAAGGTTGATGTGGTCTGTTGTGTGAAATGTATACGTTGGAAGAATATGAGCAATTTAACTTTTGTCCCAATAGTCAAACAAGGGAACCACTGCATGGCCATAACACTACAAAAAGCTAAAAGGATATGTTAGTTCTGAAGTTCCCTGCCACTTGATAGTGAGGCAGAAAAGGAGAAAAATTAAAGATTAGACCGTAGTATGAAGAATATCTGTAGGTATTCTTACCTTCTAGGTAAGAAGGAAATATGTAAGCCCTCTTACTCCAGAATAAAATCACCAAGTATTAGGAATTTCCCCAGTGGGTATCTTATTGCATAACTGTCCATTATAGTTTTTTATATCTACTACTGGATGGACCATTGGTCTGATTTAGTATTGAAACTAGTCTTTCTACCACCATTTTCTCTTAGGGATACTTCCCATCTAAGTCTGCAATGTCATTTGAGTTAATTCATTAATTTTCATTGGCTTCTTCGCTGTTTTAAGCCAGGTGCACTGTCAAACCAATTAAGGTACCTTACAGGAGTTGAACCTCATTCTGGATCCTCTCTGAAGGCTCCTTGCCTGCTGATCCATCTCAAATGGTTCCTGCTCACTTGGGTCGAGGAGTCAAAGACAACCATTGGAGGAGACGTGGTTGCTTTGATCACTTCTGCACAGGCAGCTGCAGAACCATAACTGTGCTTCCTGCCTGATTCAGTCTGGCTTTGATTGTGTTCTGCTGTTTATTTCTCCAGTACTCTGCAAAGAATTCTGCTTCTCTGTTTATCTTTTAACAAATCCAAGAGGAGGATTTTCAGTATCTCTTTCAGTCTCCCATCTGCTTCATTTATTTCTCCTAATTTCTTCAGCTGTACAAAATCAATTTTTCTACCAACTGATTTTCAGAGAATGAATTTTGGATATGTTTGGACTTGGGAAGGCTATTTTAGGCCAGTATGAAAACTTTGCTTATGACACCACAGTAAAAAATATCTTTGCACTTATGTATTCTGTTGTATTTACTCTTAAAGGCAGCTCTATTATTTCATGTTGACAAAGCCACGAGAAGGGAAAGTGAAGGTAGAAACTGGGGGAAGGGATGTGGAAGCTAAAGTGTGGAATTGGAATAATAGGGTTTATTATGGCCAAAAGAGAGTATGAAAACTCCTTTGCCTAAAATCTGCTTCTTGCGTGCCAGAGGATGGATGAATGCTATGAATGATGGCAACTTATACAACTTGATTTTCCTGTAGCATTTCTAAATGACTGCACAGTGCGGTCCTGTGTGAGCAATGTCAGGTCTCTCATATGAAATTATCATAAAAAATGAAAATAAGTTATCAGAATTTACTCCTCCCTTAGCTGAGAGCGCCCATCTTAGATACTGCTTATTTCCTTCTGTGTTTCTCCTGGTTGCAGTCTTTCTTCTCTGGATTATTAGGAAGCACAAGAGTGCCCATGGCCACCAGTACAAGGTTCCATCAACTTCAGGTCCTTCTAAGTCCCATCAACTCACAGGTCCTTGAGTGTCCTGACATACAGGCAGATCCATGACTTGGGAGCAGTGGAAACCATCTGCTTAATCTGCTCAGAACACGGTGAAAGACTGTTTTTTTTGTTTTTTGTTTTTAACATCTTGGAGATAAGCTCTCCTACTGTGAATGGTGACTAGTCCTATGTGTCCGTCTAGCAGGCAGCTTGCATGTGATGTCATGAGAATATAGAGATTTGCAGTGTTGACCCCCAAAAGCATAAATCTTATTGGTGTCACAGCATAACCGTGAGTAAGGAGCTGAAGGGTAAGGCTCAGGTCACGTAGCCAGGTCATGTAGCCACAGGCTACGAGGAAAGGTCTCACCCCTGGATGCTATTTGCTTACCCAGTTATAGTAAAGCTATAGAAAACACAGGTGCAGGGAGCTGCATACTCAAGCAAAGCTCCCATGACAAAATATGATAATTGTTCCTTAAAAGGTTATCCGATTGGTTAGCAAAGAGATGGGGTCCCAGAAGTACCATCAGAGGGTAATTTCAAAGGGCGTCCAAGAACACAGCACTCTTGGGGCTCTTGTGGTGTTCTTAGCCTGGAGCACAGCTTTTACTCTCGGCCCTGTCTTCCCCCTGACCAGCCCCATTAGTGGCAGCACAAAGCCCATCTTGGCTGGAAGAGTTCTGTGCATTGAGCCAGGATAGGAGCAGCACCCATACAACAATGCCTTGGCTTTTCCTGGGCTGTTTTAGTGAATAAGGGAAACTGAAACATTATCAGAAGTGTTGCAGATCTAAGGAAAATACAAGCGCAGACACTGCTGGTTTCAGTGTTAGACCTACAGGCAGCCCGAGACTTAAGAGTGTTCTTCATATTTAGGATGGTAATAGGGGGCCATCTGCTCAGTATGCCCTCCTTTTCTCTTTCGTCTCCTCTTGATGTCTTGATCTCAAGCACTTGCAGCTCCTCAGTCTTAAGCTAGTGTTCGTGTCCTTGGATTCCTGGAGAACCTAGCTGTGTGTTTTCAATGCTATTTAATCACCCTTTTTACTATCCAGCATTTAAGCAGAAGAAAAGGGGGGAAAAAAAGGAAAAACAGTGTGCAAAGGAATACACTGAGCAACTTATTTTTTCTACCTCTCTGAATGTTTTAGGTTTTCTTCACAACGCTTTTGCTTAATCACTCCCGCCAGCTTCATTTGGAGCCTACAAGATGATGGTCAGATCCAATTTAATGTCTCTGGAAGCCTCTTAGCTTTGTTCAGTGACGCTAGGAACTCCTCCTCACTTTTACACAATCAGTTAGAGCCCTTATTAAGTGAAATGTGGGAAAGCTTGCACAGTTTTTTTCTGCCAATGTATGTGTAATTTGCAAAGGTGCAGGACTGTGGCTGCTTGGGTGCTGCAGGCTCTGTCACTTGTGCTGCGATTAATAGTTTGCTGCTCTTGCAGCAAAATTGTGGCTCTGGGCTTTGTTCTATTTTTACGCTCATCCCATATGCATCTGTTCTCACTTTATTCTGCATCCTGTTTCCAACCTCCTGCTCATCTGTCTTTGCCATCTTTAGACATCTTCCACTATCAGGTTGACAACACTGTAAATTTGGTGCCATCAAAAGAATTACTTCTGAGTTATGTCAGTAAGTAAAGACTTCAGGCTTTTGTTGTTTCTTTCTCACACCCACCACTCTTTTCTTGCTGGGTACAATTGGACCTTCTACCCAGTATGGATGTGCACTTGTTGCCAAAACTCCTCGCCATCAAATACCAAAGTGAAGTCATTAATGTCCCTATCACTCCCTTTTGGGACACCCTTTTATCATGCACCAATGCAACATGGATGGAGAGGATGTTCTGAGGAGGAGCGCGTCTGTGCTTTTCCTGTTGAGCTGATGTGCATGCTACCAGCACGCTGCATGGCTGCACTGTCAAAAGGAAGAAGTTATTTTTTTGAGGAAGTGCAGTGATGGACCAACATGGTGCAGTGAGATCTGGGTGCTGTCAGCATGTGCTGCGTTCCTGGATTTCTGGATGCAGTGCTACTGTGAGCAGTGTGGGTCATCACAAGTTACTGCTTGGAAACAGCACAAACATTGTTGGGACTTTGGCTTACTTTCTGAGAGATGAGGGCTGTCAGAAGTCTAGGTCTGATGGAAAGCCAAAGGTGTGCTGGTTCAGTGTTCCAGATCCTTTCTGAAATTGAATTTAAGATGAATTTTCAAAATCCTGGTGTGCCTTCCCAAGCCACAGCTACTTTTGAAATGTCAATCTTAGATTTATATTATCTGAATAATTATATATAATTTAGTAGTATCATTTCATCATGCATGCAGACCCATGGTTATAAAATTGTTAATGTAGATAATTGTATGAGAATTAGGCAAGAAAAGAGAGATTTCCATTGTTTGAAGTACCAGACTCAGAGGTCCCAGACCTGCAGACCTCATGTTGTGCAGGGATTCTTGACAAGCACTGACAGGCACCCCAACACGAGTGCCTTGTAGAAAGCTTTGGTGAAATAATGAAAATGTTCTACTTATGTATGTGTGATAATTCAGTGGCTCTCAGAGATGTGTTTCCTCGTTCCTGGTGTGAGTTTATGGTGTGGTCTCACAAAACAAAAGACAAAGATAAAATGTGGAATCTCAGGCAGAAGAAGCTCCAATCAGTCATCATCGGATCCACCAGAATTTCCTTAACTCTTGCCATGATCACAAAAACCACCATCTGAAATTCTGACATTTTCTCTCTAACAGAAAACAAAGGAGGGCAATATGCACGAGAAGGCAGTAGGAAGCCTGAAGCTATTAGTGTGTCATTGTCAAAGGCAGAAAGAAAATACACAAAAGTTAAAGGATTCTGGAATATAGCAGAAATCTCCAGACATGAGTCAGACACTAAAAATGCCCAAACTCATTTAAAAAGCTCTTTGTCACAGTCCAAAAAAACAACATTTTTAGTGTTTTTCCTTTTACTTTACATCCCGCTATTGCAAGTACATGGCTAATTATGATCTGAATGATATCTATTATTCCTGTGTCCTTCTAGATTGAGCCGGATGTGTTCCAAATATGGCCACAAACATATTACAGCGCGCAGTAAAATCAAAAGAATAAGATAATTCTGTTTTAAGGGTTAATGGTATTCACTCCCACTCAGTTTGACTCACTGGACAAAAGCTCCAGTGTGCCTATTCTCGGCAGCTGTGCTGAACAGTAAAGATTTGGAGTCCTTTGTAGGCTGGAGAAAAATAAAGTCTTTGTAAACTTTTTATTTAGTATATTCTACCAAACACCCATGTGTAACAGTTAAAACATTTGGAGTTGCAACAGGCTAAGGAAAGTTTGCACAGATAAACAGAGTTATTCTAAATTTTGTGCCTACTAAGGTCTGAATCACAAAGTCTCGTTGCATTTCATTTAAAATGTATGGGCAAGAAATCGTTTTTCTTACCAGGGCCATTGTATTCTCTGGGCTTTGTTTAATCACATTAAAAACGTTAACACAAAATAGCAAAATTATGTATGGTTTGAGTCACGGCGTGTCTACAGTATGCTGTGAGTGATCATGCTTTAGAAGAACATTGCTTTTGTGCTGGTATAATTCTCTTTATTTCACTGATGTTGTTCTTGGTTTGTGGTGATGAAGTCAACGCCTCTACACAGTAAGAACATCCAGGCATATTCTTTCATTATCTGGATATATCCCTTTGAATCAAAATTAGTGCCTGCATTGTGCTCTCATCCTTTGCATGCCTCTGCACACCCCTGTGCTCTTGCCTGGGAAGGCACCAAACTGCTTAGATCCCAAAACAGCACTGCTGAACCAGGGCCATATGCTTGCTGGGCTCCTGCTTGGGTTTGTTGCTTCTGCCATGAACTTAAAGCTCTGAGAGCCAAGCACCATAGTCATGCTGTCAGGACAATACCGATGAGCCCTGCTATTTTATCACTTGGACAAGAAACTGAGAAGGATGGGGAAGACAAAGAGAGATGGGAGCACTGGTGAGGGGCGCCCAGCCCAACATCACCTTTACCTCCCCCTGCAGCTTTGTGGGATGCCCATGCTCCAAGCACACATCCGAGCCTGTCAGGTGTTCTGTCAGGCTTTCAATTTCTCTCCCTAGTTATCCAGTATTTCACAACCTGTTTTATGAGGTGTGATGTTACTTCAACAGCAAAATACTGCCTTCTCCAGCAGCTGTCTGTCTGCGTATGGAGTGTTGGCTCCCAGGGCAGGCCATGTTTCACAGGGATACTGTCTTTTTTTTCCCAGTTTTTAAAGTGCTCTGTGGACTAAAGGTGTCACAAAAGTGGTGTCCCCAGGCAGGAAAGCAGTGAGGAAACTACCTGTGTTCTGGGCTGATGACCAAATCCTGAAGTTCTTCCTTCATTTTCAGTCAGTAATACTCTGTAACTTGGGAGTTTGTCTCATTAGGACCACCAAAAATTTGTCCAGAATTCATGATTCAGGGCCATGACTTAAGTGGGTGTTTAAGCACACGGGTATGTCCCATTTAGTTTAAGGCACTTAGGAATAATGTAGATATTTGGTTTTAACTTAAATATTTGCTTAATAGAAGTATGTCGCTGATGCCACAGCCTGTTGTTGTCACTGTCCGGGGTATCTCAAGAGAATCAGAAATGAAATGTTAAAACAGAGTTTAAACCTGAGTTTTTGAAGTAAAGCTGTATTTTAAACCAACATGCTTGCTAAATCTTGAAGAAAAGCCATGTATTTTCCATAGGGATTGGACAGTCCCCATGTCAACAAAGACCTTCCTCCTCTCACTGTTGCATGGATCTATATTCATCCAAGTATTCCAGTCAATAGGTAATGCAATTCTTCACCGCATTTATTAAGAGCACAAAAAAATGAAGGCAGTTACTTAACACTTTAAAAGCACATGTAATGTTATTCGAGTTGCAATTATTTCAGATGAAGGGTTGTGCTTCTCTTAAACTGATTTTGATGTACAGATTTGCCCAACAATTTGAAAGCTGCAGACACTTTAGCATTCATGACACTATTATTCACTGCCATAAATCTAGATCAGATATGTGCTGTCTGAATTGATAGTGGGTATTCAGTCTGAGAAAAATGTGCTCCCCTTTAACTTTTAGCAGTGACATTGCTTATGTTACATCACTTTTCATGTTACTGTGCATCATATTGGTCAAAGATGTCATTATTTATGGCACAGAGATTGTGTCACTATAATTAAGGTTGAGCTAGGGTTTGTATTACCTTATAAAAGCTCTATTTTCAGGAGCCTGCGAGTCCATAATCAAATTCATTTTTGTTCAAATTCCAGATTTGGTTCAAGTGGCTGTAGATCTTCAATGGCAATGGATTTCTTTGCTTTTTGTAGCTTGACTGTCTTACTATGGGCCTCTATGGAAAGTTCTTTCTAAAGAACAGACATAGACTTAGCTGGTGTCAGTCAATACAACTTCCCCGAACTACTCAGAGCCACTCAGATGCATACAGAGAAGGGTGGTTTTGTTTTTGTATTCATGTATGTAAACATAAAGATGTAGAAATAGGATGTAACTGCATCTTATTGAGAGCAGTCCTCAGGTTTGGAATGATTCCTCTCAAAATGGACATCCTTAGAATCATAAATGTGTTGACTAAAAAGCTCAGGTATTTTCTTTATGGACTAAGTGCAGAGCCAATGTTTGAGTAATCCCTTTTATTGGACTAACTGTACCTATTGACAAAGCAGCTTTGTGGGTATAGGAATCCATTCCTTAGAGTCAACCCTTTTCTGACCTGCAAGGGAATTTTGTGTATCCCTAAAGAATGGCTGTCAATATCGCTGCATTAGTCCAATAAAAGGGATTACTTGAAACTTGACTCTAAATTTTGTCTCACCAGTAAAGGCAAGTAATTAAAAATATTGAGTTGTGTAATGAGACGCACCGGGTATCGTAATGCACTAAAAACCATGTCCTTCCAAAATAGTTTGTTATGTTGCTTCCAATGTACATAGTAAATAAAAACAAGTAAACTTCGAAAAAACACCTCAACAACCCACCAACAAACAGCAGCCAATTTCTGATCTTTGTGTTATAAACGCGCAGAATGAGCAAATAGAGTCCAACATCTTTTCTCCTTGTGGGAATGGGTTGGTCAGATGACATTTCAATGTGGCTTTTGCAGAACTTTCTGACTCGTGTGCCAAGTGGATGGCTGGTGGGCTGCTCCGAGTGTTGCATCACAGCACAGGAGTCCTGTTCTGGGTCTGTGCTGAAAGCCACGTGTAGAGATCTGATACTTCAGATGTTAAAAGCTGTCTGGCCTGGGGAAAGATTTGATCAGAGCTTTTTTACTTAGGTCAATTTCTTCCAAGCCACCATGGAAAAAGCCATCCTTGTTTCTGCCATCTCTGCTCACGGTAGAGCAACGCTTCCATTTAAAATGGAATCCCAGACAACTTTTGGCTCCTGCTTCATTACGGCTGGCTATGGTGCAGAGGTAGAGCAGCAGCAGGGACAGCACTGGCATATGTGCTTTCCAGTGCAGTGGATCTGTGATTCAAGTAGAAGAAAATGTTTGTATTCGCCATCTTGTTTTATTACACATGCATTAATCTATTATCTTTCCTTTTCCCATCTTCTTCTAGAAGGAGAGGAGAGCACTTTTTTACTAGTTTTATTTCCTTGGGTGCTTCAGGATCTCAGTTTTGACAAATTCTGCCCTGCAGTAGCTTTTGGCTCCACTCTTCTTTGAGCTCTGTAGACCTTTGAACCGCTGCCATTACAGCTGCCTCTGAGCCTGTCACGTGGCTGCTGAATTGAGCTTTTGAGTATGGCTCTGCAGTGCTCCCATCCCTAGCTGTTGTACTTTTAACAGTATCATTGTTTTGGATGAAATAGCACTTCTGTGCCAAAACTGAAGGTTATTTCTCCTCAGTCCATTCTGGGCAGGCGAGCATTCAGCCTGTGTGCTCCTCAGGCCAGGCCAAAGCCCTGCACTGCATTGGCGCAGGGTTGCGCCTGACTCAATAAACTGGATTTGTATTTGGGCAGAAGTCATCTTGAAGCACTTGGCTGATTCACAGCACAGCCAGGCAGCTTGTCTCTTCCAGGAACGTACACGATGGATATGTTTTAACTGGTGGGATATAATTTAACGGTGATATATCATTATTATTACATTGTACTTCTATCCTATTAGTGAATCAGCCAGAATTTCACCGTGGTAGTCACTGCGTTCACATCCATCAGGGAACCACAATGTTAACAAACCTTCATCTTGCAGACACTTGCACATATTTTTAACTTTTTATATAAAAGCAATCAACTGACTGTGCATCTCAAGCAGATGCATAACTGTTCTATAGAGCTGGAGGTTTAGGGCTCACCAAGGCTGGTCTTTGTTTCCAGCAGGCATACATATCGGCAGTAAGCTCTGCTGTGAATGAAAGCAATGGCAGCATTACTTAGAGCCAAAAAGCACTCATAAAAGATCATTTGGTTACAAAAGCCTATTTACAAATTTTCTTATTGTCTGGGTAGGGCCCCTGATTGTTGTACCTAGAGCAAATATCCGGGGGAAAAAAGCAAAAACGTGCCTTTAGAGTGATGAGTTAAACACACAGAGACAGTGCTGCAGCCGGCTACCAGCAGGACAGATTTCAGAGACAGAGCTAGAGGAAACGATTACTGGCTGATGTTTTCTACAAATGCCACTTCAGAGATGAGCACAATGGCCCACTAGATTTTGCTTTTTTATTCTCTTTGGCTTGGGTAGGAACATCAAATTAAAACCGAAGTAACAGAACACTTAGCACTCAAGCTGGAGAACACATGATGACTTTTAAAATAGTCTCAAGGAAAAGACAACAGAGAATAGAAGAGGCTTTGTATCATGTTAGACTTAGTTTTCAAGCAAAACTAAACATCAAAATATTAGAACACAAGGACAAAAACTCATTGTCAGTAAAACTAATTAGTGTTCTGCTGCTTAATGCAAAAGCCTACATGATGTCTTGACCTTTTTTACACATTGTGTCTAAGGTTGTGCAATAAAACAGAGGGAAGCTCAGACTGCCTCCAGTTAGCCTCCGAGGTTTTCTTCATTAGGGAGTTCAATTGATTGCAACAATACAGGCTATGTATAGGGCTCTTTTTTAAAGCTCTGCTATTTCTTAGAGCTTGAGCCAGTGAATTAAAGTGGTCACGCTGGAAAATAGTTTTCACTAGGATGGCTGCCATTCCACTTGCATGTAATCTTGCATTTTTAGTAGTATACACATAGAGATAAAAAGAGAAGTAACTTCTTATGAGATACACAGACCCTTCCTTCAGTGAAGTTTTATGCAAAGGGGAAGTAGACAGCCCTCTTTGAAACTGATGGCCAAATCTATTTCATATTGGCCAGCTCTTGTTCTCAGTCACACTTTGCTACAGGCTAATATTGTATCTTCTCAGATAGCAAATAAGGCTAAAAAGGATTGCCAAAATTTGGGAAACACAGTTTACTGCTTTCAGGTCTTTAAAACGAAACTTTAAGTCAGCCAAAAGAGAGTCCTAAAGAAACCTAAAGACTTGCTAAAAATAACCTAAGGGCAATCAGCCTTCTGCTGGTTGTGCAGAATCCTTAACTTCCATCCCAAGTCAGTTCTGGGTATGCCCTGAACTCTGGATGTTTCATTTAAAAGCACCTACATGGATTTAAATAAGCTTTGGTTAGTTTCCACGAGTGTGTAGTGTTGACCTAAATGGGCCTCTTGTCAAACTCATTGTTCAGATTCCCAACAAAGCACAAACCAAACATTCCTCCAACACTATTTACAAAAAAATTCTACTCACTGTGTATGAAACACAAAAGAAGTAAATGTGAGTCAGCTAAATGTGATGCCTACAGGCGACTGTGAAAGGAAGGAAAGAAGGAAAGCAAAGAAAATATGAAAATGACTGATTTTCACTCTTAAGTCTGAGGAGAGATTGGAAACCTTTTATAGAGTCAAGAATGTGTTTCTTGTTCTAATACAAAATTTGTTCCAAGGTTTGTAATGGTACAGGAAATCATAAGTGCTCTTTGGAGACCAACTTTTCAAAATGGAGCCAGCCAACTGCGCACTTGTGAGACACCTTAGAAAACCTGCCAGAAGGACTGCAAGGCTTCTGACAGGAGGAAAGGCATAGGAATGCCTCCTTGTTTGGGCAACAGAAACACTCCAGCTAATCTGTTTGCTGCTGGGTGTCTCAGTGCCTCCTGGAAAAGTGATGTAGAATCATCATGGTTATGTAAATTGCAGAAAGGTGCAGGAAGCTGCAAGTTCCTGCTTAGCTGCCAGGCTGTAGTTGTGAATTCAGGGCATGGTGAAAGCCGTGAGCAGTGGACAGCAGTTGTGATGCTTCCTTATAGAAACTCCTCATGTCCAATTTTGAAACACAGACACTCTGGTGTCCAGTTCCTTCAGCAAGGTGCTGTGGCTGCCATTACACCGTGAAGGACCACAACATGAAAAGTCATAGGTGATGCCAAAGTACCACAAAAGGCCTGTAAGAAACACTGAAACTGTGGCACTGCTGTGTGACTTAGAAAAACGTGCCAGAGTTCCCCACTGCCTCCATTGAACTTCCCAAATTCCCAAGAGTCTGTGCCATAGCTTGGAGCACAAAATATGACTGCAAGAAGGTATCAGGGGTACCGTGGGGAAATCCAAGATATTGACAGAGACAAAACACAATGTGGGAATTGGGAAGGTGGTCTTGTGTGCTTGCCAAGTAAAAATATGGCATTCATTCTCCTTATCCATTTGCTATTGCTTTACTATATCTCTCCATTTAGAATTTCCTTTCATGACAGGTTCTGGTCATACAGGGAGGATTCAGAAGTCTATTGGAAGCATCCAGATTTGAAAACAGGTCTGGAGTGGCTGTTTTATTGACCAACAAACAGAACTACAGCTTTTTCCTTTCTCAGAATTAACGTCCCAGGTCAGAAAGCCTGAATCTGACCTCCACCAGAGATAGTATTTCCAATTTTGTGATACACTCGGTTGAAATTAAACATTTGCTAATTACAAAGGTACCACAAGCCATGCCAAAATCCCTTTTTGTTGTCTGGAGAGTTATAACAATCCTTCTCTGGCAGTTAGTTTTAAGATCATTAAATGATCCTCATTTGCAATATATTTGCAGAAGATTACAGCCCATCTAAATTGACCCTGAAGGAAGACTTATTTCATTAATGGGCTGTCCTGTGCTAATGCATAAAGCTAGAAAAATATATCTATTAAATTCTTAATGTGTAAATGATGTTTCTGGCTTTCTTCTTAATTACAAAGCAAAATGAGCCTGAAGTGCACTCCGTCTAGGAAAAAATGATCAATTTAATCCATCTTCCAAGAGAAAACTTTTTTTGGTGAGTTCCAAAATTCCAGCTATTCTCAGCTAAGGCTGGAGCCTCATTGCTTTGTTCAGAAACACAATAAAATGTGCCAACACAATTTATTTGTTCCCTGGATTCCAATGAAGAGAGTTTCTTCGCATCAGTTTAGTTTACTCTCTATCTGTTGAATTTTTGTGCAAAAAGCTCATGAAAAATGTGGATGTGCAGCGCTTTAGAAATGAATGATGCCATGAGATTATGGGCTGATAGGGTATATGCAGAATATTAACACAGCTCATAGAAGGAGATTTACAGTACATGCAGATTTCCAAGGTACTCTGTACAGAAACACCCAAACACGCTCTATCATCACAATATAATTCTCAGTCAAAAGGAAAAAGAAAGGAAGACAGTAAGCTGAAGATGAGGCTGAAAACACCTCTCAATAATTTAGATGAGGAAAGAAAGGCAACGGGAGAAAGAGAGCAGTTTGGAAAACCAAGTGAATGTCAAGAAATTAATTGTAAGTTAGCGTTCCATTTATGAGAACCAAACAATGGCAACCAGGAGAGCAGGGCAGGCTGGCTCCTGTCACTGCAGGCACCCTTCAGCCTGCATAGAGATACGCTCTCAATGACAAGTATCCTAGCGAGCTGACATGTTTAATCTAAGACACGTCTGCTTTGGCCACAGCCCTTGATGGCTGAGGACCTTTTAAATCCTGTGTACTTTGGCATTTCACTTTCAGCTGGTGACATTTTAAACTGTGTCCAGTTTACACAGCAGAATAACTGTATCGTAATGAAAGATTTCTAATGTCTGTGGATGCGAGGGCTCTGACTACTGTGGGTAATAAAGAGCTCAAATGACAGTAAAATCTTTCAGAGCGTCTCTTGAAAGAAGTTGACTACCCATTATTTTTTTAAATATTCCTGTAGTTGACCATTGAGCAATAAAGGAAGGTCTGATCATGTGTAAGGAAATGCCCACTGTGCCCCTCTAGGCACCCTCATGAGCCTGGGAGAAATGAGCAGCATCTCTCCAAGGCATTGGTGCTTCCTGCAGAGGTCAGCTCCCTCTTGTCTGCTTCAGACCAAGCTCTCCTTCTCCAGCACTCCTTTCTCCTTTTCTTTAGTTTCCACCAACTTCCTTCCATCTCCTCTCATCCATCAGTTATTTCTTGTGGCCATTACCAAGGTGGGCAGCCATAATGTCAGGTAACATCATCATCTCCTTGCACGCAGCTTTGACTACAGCTCTGGCACAGGAGAGCAACCAACTGCAGCCCTTGGACCCTGGGCTGACAAAGCTCTGTGTGTTATCTACATAAAAACATCTTGGGAGAACCTGCCTATCTCTGTTTCCTGATAGGAAGTGGATGAGGGAGCCCAGGTGTGTGTAGATATGTGTTTGATTGCCATCCAGCCTTGCTGTGCTGGTGACATGCAGCGGGAGCACATGATGGATGCATGCTGCTCTCCCTGAGCCTCAGTTTCTCTTCTGCCAGTGCAGTTCTATCCTTGAGTTGCAGTTGTTCATCTGTCAGCATAGAGGAGGCTTTCATCCTTTCCTTATAAGCAGAAATTTGAGGAGTTTCTTCCTTCAGTTGAGTATTTATATGAAATTCAGTGTCTTCACAGTGTAATTATAAAACAAAACCAAAGTTCCATCATTTTAGAGCAGGAAATCTATTCCTGCTTTGAATTCAAGCCTCCTGAAGTCTCCATTTTATTTCCAATTTATTCCCACTTATGATTGCTACCATTCCACTTAATGAATTTGATATTTAGTACTTTATTCGCACATTCTATTTTTGCACCAATTACAGGGCAGACAGACACATTGTTCTTACGGGTTTTTGCAATCTTAAGGGCGTTTTTTTCCTCCCGCGCTTTTTATTCCTTTAAAAATAACATTCATTCTGGTATTTAAAGAGAGTAACAGCGGGAACAACATTCATTTCATACTCTGGGTTACATTTAAATGGATCTTCGCACTTCTATCTGTTAGGAAAACAGAAGCAGTGAGAAAACATCCTTAGAGTTGATGCCCTTGATAGGTCAAATGAAGCCTGAAACTGAAGAAGTGCTGCTATCACCATGCCAGCGGAAATGGAAATTATACCTCTCATACTAACAAGTTTATTTCCAAAGGGGTCGGAGGTATTAGAAGACTCTAAACAGATGTCTCTGAACTTAAAATACATTTAAATCCAACGGCTTGTCTTGTAATTAATTTAGCCAGCACAGAACCTATGAAGGGAATGCAGGGCACAGCACGGCATTACTCAGCATCCACAAACACTGAGGAGCACAAAGATAAGCATTTTAATTAAAAAAAAAACATTCACACTCATTTTCCACCTTCATTTCCGCCAGGACCGTCGTGGCAAATGTCAAGGAAAACATCCCCCAATTTGTAGCTTAATCTCCTGTGAGAAAAATATCCATCTGCTATAAAAGGAAAGCGCACACATAAACCACATCAAAAGGATATCACTCATACTTTAGTTTCAGTTTTTATTCACATTAACTTGGACTCGTGGTATGTAGGTCTGTAAACAGTGCATTTAGCAAGTGAGGCTTACTCTGACTGTTTTAGTAACACATATTTGAAGTGGCAGTTTTAACATGCCTTGTGCTAATGCGGCTTGTATTTCATTAGGAACCACCAAATCTCAGCTGTTGCGTGAGAATTGACAGCTGTATTTTTCTAGCATTAACTAATGGGCAGGGGGAGCAGCACAGAACTCTTGCTCAACCTCTGGAGCTTCTGGGGCAAGTTGGTTTGCAGTCTTGTCGCCTTGAAGAAGGCAGTGGGTGCAGCAAACTGCACCTTGCATGCAGTGCAAAGGGAGCAGAGGCTGCTGCATCTTCCCTTCTCCAAGTGCTTTCTGCTGTTGGGTACTGGAGCACCATGGAGCAAATTCTTTCTCCCCCAGTTTGACCTCCTCAGGACATGCGGATCAAAGCTGCAGAGCTCCTCATGTGCTTGTGCTTGTGGTGGCTGTGGTTACAGAATTGGCAGCTGCAGATAGAGAAGGTTACAGATTGAGCCCATCATCTTTAACGCTAATTAAACATTCTCAAGAGCAGTAGATCTAAGAGTGATGGAGGTTATCTAAAAATTCATGAAAATTGAGCTGTTCATAGAGAGATGTTCACAGCTTTAAAGGGAGTGTGTCTAAAAATGGTTATCTAAGGTGGGATTCCCAACCTGCTGTCCCCAACTGCCCGAGCTGCTCTCTTCTGCAGGGACAGCTCAGCCAGTGGCAGAGCAGTTCTGGACTGCTGGAGGTTTCAGCCTGCTGTTATGAGTCAAATTGCCACGTTGTGCTGTTAGTAAGTTTAAGTGACTGAAAACTTGCTTCCAAAGTAGCCGAACAGTCCCAACAATAGGGAAGGTTACCTGAGAAATGAGCAGAGTCAGAAGTGTGCGCAAGGTAAGGATGGGGAGCAGCGCTGTCACTTGGTTTTATTCAGCTTTACACTTCTTGAAGGATGCCACGTGGGCACCAGGTCTCCATGGGAGATCAGTAGGTGCTGACTGCCTTGGTCTCTTACAGCTGGTAAGTGCTTCCTTGGTAAATATTTCCAAACCATGGTATATTTATGATTTGATGAACCCCCATGGATTCAGTTTGATTTAACATGCAGCGGATTTCACTACACACTCCAATTTTTTGCCTGTCATCCTTGCTGCTTAATAAAACAATAACGAGTTGTAGTAGCTGCAAGGAATCATGCTGCTCTTGTTGCTAGTGGGAGGAAATGGGGAGGGCAGGTAACCACGTGTCAACTCAGGAGGATGTGAATCCAGGTGTGCATTAACAGACATGACCAGGAACATCTGAATTTCAACTTCAGGAAATAGCAGTGAGGAGATACACTACATCTTGTCCCCAGAGTGTGCTGGAAAGATCAAGTTTATCTTTTTTCTCTTTCTATTAAGTGATAACACTTGCGTCATTAACAACATCTGTGCTTAATTATTAGGTTTTCATGTTGTTAGCATACTAAGGTGAACAGGAGAAAACTGCTTCTGAATGCATCAGACTTGCATCAAGTTCAAGCAGACAGTATTGCATGAGATATTCTTTAATCTTTCCTTTGTTTTCTTCACATCTTTTTGTTGTTGTTGTTCATTTTTAGTAAAAATAGGATTTTTAAAGCATATCCTTTTCTGCAAATTAGGAGAAGTTTTAAGTACAGTGGAGTTGGATGTGCTACCATCACCCCAGTGCAGTGAGCTGTGGCTGCTTCTCTCTCACAGTTTGAGGTGGATTTGTGCAAGTTACAGCAGAAGAAAACTGCTGGCCCTTCTCTTTATTTGTACTGTAACATCAGAGAGCCATCAATGCAAAGCCACAGTGAAGGACTGTTCTGCAGTGAAGACATAACTTTAGACAGCCACGTAATTTCCTTTCCATGTTGGTCCCTGACAAGGGACAATACGTTATACTTCCAGGAATGTATCCATTCAGGGACATGAGAGGAAAGTATGATGGCTTTATTTGACAGACTGTACAATCCTGCTTTGTTTTTAAAATAGCTGTTTATGTCTGGGTTGGTACTGGGCTCAATGATTTATCTTGTTCTTTCCAGATTTGCTAACGGGTAAGTAACCACTTTAGGGTATTTCAGCGCATCTAGTCTGGCTTCCAGGAGGACTATGGTGAACAAATGCTATCACAAAAAAGCAGTTCAACATTTGTGCTTTGCTTCCTGTCTAATTTCATATTTAAGCTACTTCTCTGCTGCTTACAGACCTTCTGTAGCTGCAGTGATGAGCTTCCTGTTGCTGCTTGTGAAAAACAGATTTATCGGTCAGAGCAATCAGTTGTGTTCACATCAGTAAGACATCACTACTTTGTTCCTTCTTCTTTGGAATAAGGTATTTGCAGATCACTTTTTGAAACCAGCTCTTAGATTTGGTGAGGGAAACAGTCGCTTATGCATGAGTTACCATAGGGTGTAACTATGCGGTTTGGTTTCTGAGCAAGCAGGTGACAGGAGAAAATGTACACCTGGTTTTAAATGCTGGTTGGAAAAATCATCTTGTGGAGTTGATGGGGAATTATAACCCCTGGGTATCATGCTGGTGCTGCATTGCTAATTTTCCTGTTAGATTTCTATCTTAGTATTTTTTATTTATTATTAATAACTTAAACTTCAGTTATTTGACCAAGAATAGACATTCACAGGACTTTTACATCTCAGTCTGACTACTTTTCCCCAAGTCCCTGCCTCTCGGTTTTCTTTCTAAAATAATGAATTTCTTTTAGTTTTGTTCCTTCTTCTGAGTTTGTTCTGAGGGACAACCAGGTATACAAGTCTGAGAAATTTTCCAGAGATGCTCAGATGCCCTAATGATATTCAGTACATAAATGATGAATACAATGGCAGGAAATCTCCTTTGTAGAGACCCTGCGCAAAGGAGATTCCTTTCTTTCCATTCCACAGATGAAATTGTTCCCCCGATGTTAGATCTTTCTCGAGTTCATTAGGTAGCCCAGCATCTTATCTTCTCCCCAGATTAAGGCTTAAATCTGCTCTTATGTTTCAAAAGCTGCTCTCTGAACTTCCTCTTGCCAGCTCTGCAGGTGTTTGAGCACAGTAAGCAGCCTAAATGTGATACATGAGCCAGCAGTACATCACATCATTTAGGTTCTACCTCACTGTAGCCAGAAATAGGAAATAAAGCTTGCAATCTGACTGTTTTCATTGTATTATTGTAACGGAACAACTGTGAAATATGTGAGTGTTTCATGCCTTTAGTAATATTATGAGGAGTATTACTGCTATCCGGATCTCCAGTAAATCCTGCAGAGCTCCAAATCATTGAGGTTTTAGAGGAATCTCTCATAATCACACTGAAATTCAATATAATGTTTGTGAAATTAGATTGGTATACGCGCGTGTATATGTGTGCATGTAAATCTTTAATATTTTATCCTTAATATGCTCATAATGGTATATATGAGAATTTTCTCTTCTGTGCAAGATAATTTCATAGAGATGAGAAGAGGATTTTGGCTGTATTGGTATTCATGTGATAAATCATTTTATATTGCTGCACTCCTGAAATTAGCAGTTGAAACAGCATTCTGCATCGAAAGGTACAATATCAGAAAATTAAATGTATTGATAAATACGGCTTTGATTCTTATTTTATTTTTCTTAAGCAGGTATTTTGCAGGAAAATATACGTCTTGTGTTTACTTCTGTTTGTTAACGCTTTGATAAATCAGACATTTTTAGTATTCTATCAATGGCAAAAGTCTAATTGCCTTATTGTATTCTGATTTATTTCTTTCCTTACTTTCTTTGCATCTGCAGCCCAACAAATGAGTCTCCGAAGAGATATATGTTATGATACAGCGTCAGTGAAATTAATCCTGATCAATTTTAAAGTTCACATTTTTATTTGATGACTTTCCTGGGAATCACTAAAACCGAGATTGACTCGGTCTCTTTTTTGTTGGTTAAATATTGTTGTTTGAGAACACTCCACACAGTGGGAGAAATCTTATTCTTCTCACAGTTACACATCTCTTTGAGAGGAAAGCAATGGGAAGCAACGCTGTTTTACTGATTAACACCAGATCCTACTTGGAGGTTTGGGTCCTTAACGCACAACACAGGTGGAGCGGTGCCTCTCCAGTATCTTCCATGCTATTTCTATTGGAAAATAGTTTGTCTCCCAATTGGCAAAAGCTTCCAGATAAGAGAATCTCCCAGCTTAGGGCTAGAAGGTGCCTCTATCCCATAGCCCTTCAGAAGCATCAACCAGACTGTAATTGTGCTTCGGTTGCTTTGGGGCTGGTGCAGTTTCTTTATTTATTTCTTTATTTGCTTTGTCAACAGAAGTTGTGTCTTCAGGCACCTCATGGTAAGTGGTGCTTTTGAGCCAAAGGAAACAAAAGACATACTGTTTTGGTTTCGTGATCCATGCCTTCTCTAAATCAAAGAGGATGGGAACGTATGAGAGTTATTGCTATCAAAAGGAAATAATTGCATCGTCTGGAGTGTGCAGCAAATCACATCTGAAGCAGGTTTCCCCACTCCTACCCCTACCTTGCGGAAGTTTAAGCAGCGTAACCAGCTTCAGTGAAGGAACGGGATTTTTATTTTTTTTTTTATTGTTAATGTCAAACAAACATTTATTTCAGGTGCAAAGCCTCAGGATATGTTAGTGAAAACAGTGGCACTGCTGTTCTATTGCTTACTGCCCACTAAGTGGGTGGGAAAAGGGTACCGTGACCCTTTTACCCTTCCCACCAGTCTCCCTAACAGCTTTGGCCTTCGGGTCAGCTCAATTTCCCCTCCACTGAGTGGCCATTACTGAGCGAGGCCGTGATAAATGCTCTCCGTGCGGGCCTGCATTGCCGGCAGCCAGGGCTGGGGAAGGAGGAGGCCTGGACCAGGCGGATGGAGCCAGGAGACGGATGGAGCGAGATGCCTGCGCGCTGGGCGCCTGTTACCTAGCAACCCGCCGAGATCACCCAAAATGAATAGACCCACAAACAAAAATGAAAAGGAGATAAAAAAGAGTAAAAGTCTATGGGGCTCAAAGGTTAATATTCCTCTATCTAATAACTTAGTTTCAGAAAATTGCGTTTTAACCTTTTCGAAGCATTCAGGAGAGAGATTTCTGTTAAATTAAATTAGATCACATTTGTATGAAACGGGGGGAGAGAAATTAAATGCAGAATTTATTATTTTTTCCATCTTCCTGCCCAGTATTTTTGCAATCCCTTGTATTTTCTGTTGACTGCCACTGCTCTGCTCCCCTTCTGGCTCCGATGCAGCCAGCAGCCCGGGGGGAACTATTGGTGGCTGCAGGGGGCTGGCTGGTGTGAAGCACACTGACATTACTGGGGGCTTTCATAGACTTTTCTCTGAGGGAGACAGAAGATCTTCCCCAGTGCGGGATAATTAAACCTTGCATCATCTCCTCTGTAGCCCCCATCCATCTCACACAGCACAGAGGGAAGGAACAGTGAGGGACACATTGAAATTCACAAAGCAAAAGCCTGATAGGAACAAGAGAGAGATGTGGGACATGTTTCTTGCTTGGGAAGCTTGCTGCTTCCTATGAAATTCCCATTCTTGCCATATACTGGCATCCATAACAGCCTTGGAGTGCCAGCCTCCAACACACATAGACATGGTCTGAAGTCTGCAACACAGCTGGGAGGGATCAGAAACAGGGGAGCCTGTGGCAGACTACACTGAACTCTCAAGAGCCCCTCCTTTAGAATCACAGAATCATTCAGGTTGGAATAGACCTCTGAGATCTGCAAGCCCACCCCCATCCCACCCCCCATGGCCACTGCCCACGTCCCTCAGTGCCACGTCCCCACGGCTCTGGAACACCCCCAGGGACAGTGACCCCCCCCCCCGGCTCCCTGGGCAGCCTTTGCTAGCACGCTGCCACTCTTTCAGAGAAGGAATTTTTCCTAATATCCAACCAAAAGTAGTTTCACATAGTCAGATTTGTTGTCATTAAAAAGCAAAAGGAAGCAGTCTTTCAGATAAACTAACTTGTGGTAGGGATCTGAAGTCCATTCCTGGTGTTTGTGTTGCTGAGCTTTCACCTTGCCTTCCAGCTCCGCTGGGAACCATTATAAATTCCCCTTTTATTACATAAGCCTTATTTAAACCTCAGGATCCCAGATCCTGCTCCGGTTACTCTGGTGCAAATGTGGAGTAGCACCGTTTATTCCTGCAGGGTTATTCTGGGTCTGCAGCCACATGCTAAGGGCAGGATCCAGCCCACGAATCCCTCAGCTGCCAGGGAAATCCATGTGAAGCAATTGTTCTATTTGTGTCCTGGCTGTTATATTTAACTTCACAACAGAATGCATTTAAGCTTTACTGCCATCTTTAAACCAATGAACTGTATGGTTAACTAATTTTCTTGTGCACTGTAATACAGGATCGATAATACTATTTCTTCACATAATATATATGCTCGCTTTCACTCACTCTGTTCATACATATCGTATAATTACAAATACTGAAATTTATGAAGCATGTAAACCCATGTTTTAAATACAGGAGATGACTACAGTTGGGATGGTTGCTATTATTCAACATATTCCAATCAACACCTTCCACTGGAGATGCAGAATGTGTGGGTTTGCAGCATTGCCGTAGGGGAACGGAGCTCCAGGCACTCCTGAACAACTGCTTGAAATCCTTGCACCCCTGGAACAGGGATCAGGAGACATAACGAGGTTTTCCTTCATTTAGGAAAAAAAAATTAGTTTGCCATATCATAAAAGCCATTATTTTAAATGACGCTGCTAATACCTTATTACTATCTTCAGAAGGGGCACTCAGATACTTTATTTGAGCTGTTTCCCTATTTCTCTCTCTTCAGTAATACAAGCAGTAATGAAAGGGCTGGAGCTAATTAAAAGACAATAATTTCATGAAGGGGTGGTGATGATGATGAGGCAATAAACTGTGAGAACAAAGCTTGAGGGGTTTTAATGACTCATCAACCCCTTGATGGGAGTGTAGCCTTACAATCACTATGCATTTATAATGATCAGTGATGTGCCTTCCTTAAGGAAAGGGAAAACATGCTGCTAGTGATGCTCACCAAGCTGGCATTCGGTCCTTAGTGACCCTGGTGCATACGTTGTCCCCTGCTACTTCCAGGCTGCAATGCTCTGAGTGCTCAGTGCATTGTGAGTTAATTTATGGCGTGCTGAACTCCTGCTGTGACACATCCTCAAAACATGCAAGTGACAATGTTATATCAGCTGTGTCTGGGTGTGATTGATGATTGCCAAAAAGATGAAGAGTCAGATCACTGGCAGGGATATAATTATGAATGCAAACAAAGAGTGTGCTGCGCACACACATACAGTTAGCCAGTCTGCTAAAACAGCCCTGGGGGACCTTTGCTGGGCCCTACTGCAAGATATCAGGTTGGATATTAAGGAAAATTTCTTCTCTGAAAGAATGGCCAAGAATTGGCACTGGCTGCCCAGGGAGAGGCAGAGTCACCATCCCTGGAGGTGACTCCCTGGACAGCTATGGGGATGTGGCACTGGGGGACAAGGTCGGTGCACACAGTGCGGATGGGCTGGGTTACAACTTGGGTTCTTACTGATCTTTTCCAACCTTAATGATTCTATTCTATTATTCTGTTGATTATGGAACTGAGGGATTAAATGAGGTAAATGCATCTAAATGGTAGATTTCTTGGGGAAAAAGGTCACATCTTGCTACTGCATGTGGTGTAGCACTTGGATGGATCCCTGGATAGCAGGGCTGCAGGCTGGCCCGTGTTCTTATCTGCACAGTAGCCTCCATGCCTACTTGGCAGGTGCAGGGCTGTGGTCCTGCTTAGGTACAGCTTAGTATCTAAGGGAGTGCCCTGATGAATGTACCCTTGAAGGGTAAAGGGAATCAGCAGGCAGAGAAAGGAGAAAAGGTTGGAGCTCGAGGTCTCAGTGTTACTTTTCTTAGGTGAGATGATTCCAGAAGCCTGAGCATAAAATATCCCAAGAAACACTTAAAGATCTCTTTCCTTTTGAAGGCTGTATTTGATTGCTTCCTCCCCACTCAATTCCCTGATACCTAAAAGACACTTTTGTGCAGGGGAAGGAGTATTTGTTTGACCTTGCCATCTGTAAACTGAAAATTTAACACGTAGAGTAAGAAAGAGGAAAAGAATCCATACCCACTGAACACACTTCTTCTCCCAGACAAATGATTGGAGGACACCACTAACCACTCTTCTCCTTTTTCTGTTGTTTCATCAGTTTTCTCTTTTCTCCTGTTCTTTCACCTTGAATGGCAAATTTATTTTTCTGAAATTTTTACACACATGAGACATTTCTATACTGTGTATTTTGCTAGGGAGTGAGAGATGTCATTCTGTAATTGCACTGTAGCTTGCACCATATATTACTGCTCTTTAATACCTCAGAGTCCTCTGGTATTGACCCAGGTTCCATTTGCCTCCTTGGGTCAGTTTTATTTACTGTTCCTTCCATTGGGTTTCTCCTGCAGCACTGAGGGCAGCCTGGCCTTGTTTGCTGGGCTCTCATCTCTTAGCACTCACGTGATGCTGAGATCTGGAGATGCAAGAATCTGGGACAGAATATTGTGAACCATACTTAGAATATACAGACATCCTAATGATCATTTAGGGACTTTTAAAAACTTCCTTTACAAAAAATAATTGACGGGGATTCTTCCAGACCAATCATGTCAGATCCGAGGAGAATAATGCAGGGGCATTCTGGTGAGCTATGATAGAGTTATCTGTATTCTGTTCTGAAAATGAGATTCACTAATGTAAATCAGTCTCACTGTAGGAGACATACAGAAATGCTTCCAGTCCTGACAAGTAGAGAAGTGACAGCTTTCTGATCAGCCTTGCTCGCTAATAGTAAAGAGCAGAAAGGATCCAAACCATCCGAAGATGTGAGTAGGGATGGTCCCGTGTGGGTTGTGGCACTTGGTTGTGTGCCTGTACATACAGAGTGCCACAGCTCCAATGACAGATTATTGCAAACAGCACATTGTTTCTCTACCCGCGTCTGAATTTGAAAGGCAGAACTGTTGAAGCTCTTTTTAAGAAGTCCAGTCTGCATAAAGTATCCTAAGGTTTGGTGTGTTGTGCTCCTCACGTGATTGTGCTTATTAAGAGAGCGTGAGAGCAAATTAGTGTTAATACTGGATTATTTCATTAAAAGCACACTTCCATATGTTCCAATGGAAAAGAACATTGAAGAAAAGTGAAGAAAATGACTACGAGTGAGTTACTCTGCCTCTCATTATCATTCATAATTCATCTTTGCTGTAATTTACATCCCTTCACAAAATAGCAACATATTAGCTAGAGCTTTTAATTAAAACCCCAACACCTGCAGGTGAGAAAACACAGATGGATTCACTCCTCCATGGAAACACTCAGCTACATGTGAACTGGCCACAGAGCCAAGGAGAGAATAGGTGTTAAAATAACACTCTGCTCCTCACAGTGACTCTATTCATTCAGAAACAAACACACCTTGCTGTGTACACAGCCTGCCCAAGGCTTAACCCCTTTGCCTCTCACTCTGTTGTGCTGCCTCTACCTGAGAGGCTCGGTTCTCAAACCAACACTGAAGAAGCCCATTTGTGGTTTAGGTGTGCGTCCATATTGGATACCATAACATTTTGGCTTGTAAAAATGACAATGTTTATTTTCTTGTTTAAATGGGATGTAAGGAAAAATACCTTTTTATGTGCTCTGTAAGAAAAAAAAGTGCAAACAGATCTTTATTTGTTGTGCAAACAAGCACCTGTAAGCAAAGAATGCTACATGAGCAACACAGGCTACTGAAATTCACCAGGAGGTTTTACTGTGCATTCTAACAAGATTTAGCTCAAGATTAGTATGTTTTACGTGGTGTTATATGCCCCACACAGTGTAATATATTCTAAATATGAACATTTTCATTTCAGAAATGCAGAGCAAATCAGCTGTGCTATCTGAAAGTTTCAGTTATCTCTTAAGCTGTCTGAAAGAGATCCTCAAAATGCATCAGTGCTTTTGTATCACTACTCTGAAGCTCAGAATAACGTTTGAAGAATGAAATAGAATGGAGTAGTTCCATTGGAAGTGACCTTCAGTGTTCATCAAGTCCACCAGCCCAACCACTTCAGAGCTAAGGAAAAGTTAAGGCTTATGAATGGGGGTGATAAGAGATTATGTGCTTCGTACATCTCCAGTTGCTCTACAGAACACTTAGCAGGAATGGCTCCTGTTGTCCTGTCAGCACTGAAGCAGTCTTGTAAATGCAACCATGCTGTGTGCATGCCGTGGGAGGCCCAGCCCCAACTCCTTCCCAGCTCACCTGAACTAAGGCTTGTGATAAATATTTAGTGGAATTAATTATGTGATTTCAAAACAGATGCCAAAGGCTTCAGGCCTATTCTACATGGATACACTCAACAGAAAGTATCTATGTCAATATCTTGACTAAAAAATCAATCAATATATACAATCTATGATATTGTTCATGTATTTTGTTCATAATTAACAAAACTTACATTATAAATACTTATTAAAACATCAAAAAGAGCAGCTAAAGCCCTAAAATCAGTGGGATATATGGTCTCACTTGTGCCACTAATGCATCAGCCTGGTTCGATGGCAGTGGCTGCAGCTTTCAGTGAGCTCTCCATGTGTTCGCCACAGATTCTGGATGAAATTTTACTCCTCCTGTGCTTCATCCTTGGTCTCACATGTATGTAGCGCCAAAAGTGATGCTGTGAATAAGGCGTGATTTGCAGTAACAGAGCCCGTCCTGCCCTGCGCCCCCACAGTGCCCATGGTGCCGCCATGATGGCACAGAGCTGGGCCGCTTGGCGGGAAGAGCTGCCGCCATGATGGCACAGAGCTGGGCCGCTTGGCGGGAAGAGCTGCCGCCATGTTGGCACAGAGCAGAGGGGAGCTGCAGGGCAGGTGGGTCAAAAATGGTAAAAGCCTACCATTTTTTAAGTAAAGTCGAACTATATACGACAACAGAGTGCTGTGAAATGTTTGGAGCTGGATCCAGCCCCTGTGCAGCCTCTGCATCGTTTCCTGCTCTCACCTCGGAGCTGACTGGATCTTTCCTCAGGCTGCCTCACAACTGACGGGAGGGTCACCACATGCAGGACACTGAAAAATGATTTGCAAGTTTGCATTACTTCGACCTGAAGTTTCAGTAAACATCTTGGTAAGCTCAGCCTTAACTTCTATTTTATGTATAACAGTTTAATACTATTATTTGTTAGCTGTTCGTGATCTGAACAAATTGTACCTCCCGCTTGGTTTTGCTGTCATGAAGCATGAAAGGTATGCTGGGGTATGAGAGCCTGTGCTGTTCTTGCAGTTCAGATGGAGAGATGGCATACATGTGAGCAAGCAAACTGGAGCAATATCTATAACTTATCTATATAATAATATATATATAATATATATATCTTATCTATAACAAGCAGAGAAACCCTGTGCCGCTATGGGGCCGCTATGGAACATTTGGCCTCTGTAGATCTTGAAGAGCTTTCTGGTAACCTCTGTGGTTCTTCTTAATTAATTAATAAAATTAATTACTTTTTCTTAATTCTGATCTTAGTTATAAGCACATTCTACTTAAATATGGCTTTTAGAATCAGTCCTGGTTTCTTCTTGCCCTTGCAGATAAGGGACAGGGCTTTGGGTGTGGGCATTCTCTAACTTATCTTCACACAGAAATGCAGTATTTTTATTTGAGATGAAACTTCTTATTTAAGAGGACCAGGCAGAAGAATTTAGAAGTTCAGGTGCATAACAAAAATGAAAAACAGAATGTATTGCATTTAAAATCTGTTCAGTCAAATATACAGTAATTTTCTATTCGAGGTTGAATGTGATGACATCAGATGTCTGATGGGATTTCAGAAATACAAGGAAATGGTCTGCACTTCAGGTTACTTCAGCAATTTTCTTCATCTCCACGTGCTGTTTTAAAGTAAAGGTGCAGCTACAGCCCAGCGATGGGAAGGAGAACCGGGTGTACTTGAGGTACTGCCTGGTGCCAGAGAAAAGCACCGTCAGGGCTCTGGCACATTCTGGTCCTGGTGGGTTTGTACTCCAGTCTGCAGCTGCGCTGCAGGTTGTCACTTCATCTTCAACATTGTTACTGTTGCAAACTAGAGAATGATCTAGCCATGGCTGAAGCCTGCTTTTGTTTTATAGTCTTTCCCTTAGGGCGGACTTGGGCCCCTGACATCTCAACTCCTCTCCTTAATTTAGACTACTGGAGCGCATCTGTATTCCCGAGGTCCTTCTGAGTTTCTAGGTCTGGCAGCCAGGCTGACCACATTCTAGCTCTTGATGTGGATGAGACTGAGACATGCACTAGGCCTTTCCTTTCTCCCTTATTCTTTTCTCTGAACTTCTGTGGAGGGAACACCCAGTCTGCTGACCTTTGGCTGTCTGTGCAGAAGCTCGCCCTTGCTGAGCCCATCTCCAGGCAGCCTGCAGGTTCTTCCAACCAGCACAGCTCCCTCAAAGCTATTTTTTGCTGACATCAGTTAATATTTCATGCTTCTTATCACTGCCCCTTCCTGTCCCCTCTGAGAATTGCTATCTTTTCCTACTCATACCAAAATATACTAGTGTGCTAGTGGCTGTACATGGAGGTAGAAACATGAACACTCTGGCATGTGAAATGAAGTTACCAAAGTAACCTTTCTTTGAATTTGCTGGTCCTTGCATCTCAGATTCAGCCACAATTAGGTGGCTGAAAATGTTGGTGTTTGAAACACATCGAGGACTTTCAGTGCAGAACGGTGAAACCAGGTGTCAATCCATGCTGAAATTTGGCCTATTGGAGCTGGGAACTGACAAATTCAGTACATAGTTACAAAAAAAGACCCTCAAATAATAATGTTTCCCTAGCATTGAACTGTCATTTTATATTCATATTTCTACGTAATTATGAAAAAATCTGTAGGAAATGCTTCCAGGAAATGATGGAAGTGTTTGATCTGTGCAAGGCGCTCTGAGGATGAGGTGTTTAGGAGTGAACTCTGTGGCCTGTTCAGTCTATTTAGCAAGCTCTGAGATGTGTAAGTACATTATCTGCAAGGCTGGTAAGGAGCGCTTAGGGAGGATTTGTGGGTCTGTGGGAAGGACAAAGAAAAATGTTTTCTAATAAATTATTCACAACCTCACAATCCCTTTTGGGCAGATTGTTGCTCTGTTTGCCCCAATGCTTCACGTCTTTTCGCTCTGCATTCACACACACATAGTTTCTCACCTCCAGAGAGCAGCAGAGATCTCAAGCAGGCTGCTGCAGCTAATGGTGGCAATTAATAACTTGTCATAATCCTGAGGATGAAAGGGAGGGCTCACCATCAGCAGTCAGGTCATGGCGCTTCTGTAAAGCAAATGAGGTGCAGGTGTTGTCCAGATTTAAGAGCTTTGCTAGACTGTCAGCACACTGCAGTGCCAAGCCACAGCAGAGCATCGCCCTACAGGTACATAACTTACTGTACTAGTTTTCATGCTCCAGGTGCACACACATTATACAGCAGCCCCCCCCACCCCCCTGTTCATTAGTGCTGAAGAGAAATCCTCAGAACGTTTCAATAAATCATAACATGGCGCAGTTAATTCCAAACATGTAATTGCAGTTTGCCTATATATTTGCATACATGAGGCAGGCCAATGAAGCTTTATTTTGCATTTGTAAACAGAAATGTGTTTGGGAGTGAACATGTTATCTTTTTCTTTTAATTGAATGCTGCAGATAAATAGCACTTTGGCTACCTAATAGTGTTTTAGGCCCATGTGCTCTATTCAAGCTTGAGAAAATGAAACCTCATTATGCCTTTCGTTAAACAACAAACTACAGAACCACTCACTGCTAGACAGCTCAGTTGGCTTTTCCTTTTTCCATTCCTGTGGGTCAGTTCTGCTTGAAATGAACCAAGTTTACAAATCTCTACCGGTTTGTACACTCCTATTATGCATACTAGGTTATGCATTTGTAACTGTCACACGAGTCAGGGTGATACAGCATTCTCATCTGACCCTATTCATTTAAATGGGTGCGTCTTGTTGACATTGATTCATGTTATAAGTTATATCCATGCATTATAATCCTTTTGTGTCACCCCACTGGTTATTTCTACTACAATGTTGTAAATAAATGCCGGCAGCGATGGTCACTGGGATCTGAAGCTGTTTTAAGGCAGACGGAGTCCATCTGGGTCAGAGCATTACACTTGCTTTTTATCTGAAAGACAATTAACATGCAAAGTATCCTACTCTTACACATTTGCATGGCGGAGCACCTACTGGCTTATTAATAATTTGGGGCTGTGCATTCCAAACATATATTGCACTCAACTAAAGGGATAAGTAAACACGATTATGCATGCATGTAGGTCTTTATCAAGGTGTGGTTGATAATGTTTTAAAGCAGAACTATTTCTCATGAAAATAGCTCCTCTTAATAGCCTCTGTCTCTTTATTGTGCTTCTTAGTGAAACATAAATCACTAATATGTTTTCAGCTGCAAACTACTCTCTTTTTCCATTGTATTCACAGATTTAGTGGCATTTCAAATAGATAAACACAAGCAACATCTATCAACACTACAAAAAGGGGGCCTTAATCAAAGCTCCAGGTCCCAGGTCTCAGCATCTCCATTTACCTTGAGATAAATCCATTGGTGTGACCACCACTGCACAGGGTGACAAATCACCCTAGTCAGCTGAGCAGTGCAAGGGCTTATTGGCCTTTCTTTAAGTGGTCTTACCCTTCAATGAAAAGGATGGTGCTTGTCAAGCAGGGCCAGATTAAAGTTAGACAAAAAGAAATGATCTGTTATTAGAAAACTCCGATTGAGAATCACAAAACAGGGAAGAAATATGAATAAGAATGTACAGTGAGGATTTCCCCCCCCACTTTTTCTCATCCTCCCCCAAGTAGAAATTAACTTTAATTACTTTCCTAGCTTAGCACATTACGAATGTCAAGACAACGAGGAATTAGCATTAAATAAATATGTGGCTGTGGGAATATGCAGAACCAGAAGCTGTGTGTGGCAGCGCCGTGCTTGCTGATTGCTGTAGCGACCCATGCCATCACCTGTTGGAGGGCAGCACGCTCTGTGCATGGGTGTCTGGAAATGAAGGGATTAGAGCTCAAAGGGAGCAGAGCGACAGATGCACAAGCAGTCCCAGCTGGGTTTGCCAAGTGCAAGTTGGGGCCAGCAGCAGATCGGAGTGCTCAGTGCTTCCAGGCCAAAATCCCGACCTCGTTTATGGTGAAACAACTGCAAAAGCAGCAAAATCTCCTACAAGGTTTTGCCCTCAATATTCTAGCATGCAGAATTCCTAGAAAGAAACTTTGAAAAAAATCCCAAACCTATATACAGATAAGTTAAAGAATTATCTCTTTTAGCTATGGGCAAATCCTTTCCTCAAGGAGCTCCCAAAGACTCTGTGGAAGAGTGCATTTAACCTTTCATTTATCCTGTCTTTGTTCCTTCTGAAGGCAGTAGTCCAGGCTCAGGTCTGTTCACAGCACCCATGTGTATGGTTGGCTGGGTGTGATTTTTTGTGGTTGTTGTTGCTGTTTTTGTTTTCTGTTAACACTGAACTTCATGTATTTAAAATGCACTTGATAAACCACTATAGAAAGATTAATTTTCTGTAATCATTTGATTTGATAAATGTCTGCACAGGCTGGCATAAGTTTATTTTCCATTTATCCAGATCCTGAAATTACTTGCTAAGGGTGCTCAAGGGAAACACTTCAGTAGTTATAAATAGGTCCTAACAACAGACATTTAAAATTGTAATAATGCAAAATGGTTATATTTCACATCAGAAGATAACATGACACTGGTAGGAACACAAAAGAAATGCATTCAGCTCTTTTGATACATAGTCCTGTGCATATATAGGCATGGCATTTGTGGGACAAAATTTCTATAGAAGGTGTGATTCGTTCTTTTACTTTTTTTAAGGTATAACAGTGACAGGGTGAGAAATGAAGGGACCTGTACAAGCAGAAGCAAGTAGGAGGGGTAGGGAAGGGTCAAAGGTTCCCAGCTAAGTGGAGAGAGAAACTTCTCTGCTCCAGTCCATGAAGTAATGGAAAACTAATTCTTGTGTTGGTACTCTAACAGTCATATGCAAAGCCTGGTGAAACCATGGCCACTGATAGTCTTTGGTCATGATTACTTCGTGGCAAGATTGCTTGTTTTACATCCATCAGCAGGACAGGCATGTGCCACTGAATAAAGGCAGAGATGGTGCTCTCAAATGCAGGTTGGATATGACAAAAACTGTATTCTCTGACAGAGCAGCTAAGTGTTGGCACAGGCTGCTTGGGGAAGTGGTGAGGTCACCCTCCCTGGAGGTATTCCAGAGCTGTGGGGTGGTGGCACCGAGGGATGTGGGCAGTGGGCAAGGCGGAGGTGGACTGGAGCTGGCCTTGGAGATCTTAGAGGGCTTTTCCAACCCTCTATGAAAGAGGAATAGAGTTATCCCTTCCTGTGAAAGAAAAGCCAGTTGCCTTCACCAGTGTAAACAGAGGATAATCTTCACATTGCATATTCCACAAGAAGAAATCTTGTGCCTTGTGGGGTGATTAAACGCAGCATCTCACTCGAAGCAGAGATACTGAAATAAAGATCTCTCTAATTTATATTTCCCAGTCTGTAGCAAAATTCTTCTTGATCTGCAAATAAGTAACCCCCGGACTAGCATAACCTGCCACATCATTAGGTTATTTTCTAGTACGAAAATGGGATGAATATTATTCAAATGTAACTATAAATATTTATGTTGATAGAAAAACCAGCGCCGTAGTTATTATTTTTATTATTATGCCTTAGAAGAGATGCCAGACAATCTCAGCGTTCAATAGGTCACTAGAGGTAAGGAGGGGAGTTTTTTTGGAGCTGTCATTTGACTCCATACAAACTGCAAGTGAAGGCCTAAGGATTTGTTCCAATCTGAAGAGTCACTATTTCTCTTTTGAAGAAGAGAACATATTCTCTTTTAAATCTTTAAAGATCATCCGTTCTGCAATGCCTGCAAATCATTACTGTTTCATGCGGATTTGCCAAGCGATGGGTTCAGCCATCCATTTTCTGCTGCACTCTTCCCATCTCTGCTCACACCTCGCCTTGTCTGCAGGCTCAGCTGGGGCACCAGCAGCACTCAGCCATGCGAACTGATTCCATCCCGTATCTGGGATGGAGCATCAGCGTGCCATGCTGGCAAAAGTAGTGTTCTGAGATATTAGTGAAAAACAAAGTCACAAGAGCTGTGAATGTTGCATTGCCAGGCTCAGTTTGACTCAGTAGCTCTTCCCAAACTGAGCACGAAGAAGGTGGAGATCTTTGCAGGCGCAGATACCAAACACAGACACCCAGAATAAATGCCACTTTGTGAAAACAGCCCTATGTTTCTGAACTGTTGAAATAAGTATTACTTCAAACACAGAGCCTTGAAAACTCAGAGCGCTGACTGGGTGGACTAAGTCAGGGTTTTTTTCAGTTTATGGGTGCAACAAATCTTCATTCTTCATATAAATCCTAAAGAAGATCTGTTGCTCTTCATGTTGACTCTTCAGTTTCACCCAGTTGCTTTAAAATGGAATGAAGAATTTTAGCAGTCTTCAACATACATGTGCTGTGAAATTCAAGAGGTGCAGCACAGTACAGCATTTAATGCCATAGTTATGATAAACCCTATGAAAGAAATGCCTGAAATCATAGAATCATAAAAACAGTTGCAGTGCATGAGTGAGAGGGATAAAGAGTGAGATTTTGGGGTGAGTCTAGATTCAGGAGTGTAAAATTGCATGTAGAGCAGTGATGTAGTCTGCTGGGTAAATACATCCTGTATTGTTTCAGTTCTTTTTCTGAGTTGGAGGAAGAGGGTAATGAGCAGAAGGAGAATAATCAGAGGGGTTGTCAAGAAACTCTTGAGTCCAGAATTTCTTACTCTCAGTATTTCTTTAGTACATTATCCCACCCAAGACATATTAACAACTGCTGTATGTTCTGACGAGCTGAGTCACTGCTTTTTAGTGCAGCTCTTTGCAATGCAAGCAACAGAAACTTGAGGGAAATCAATACAGCTTTAAGCCAGCTATCAAAAGTTTGGACAGTATTTAGGTCATTAAATAGCAGTGGACCCAGGTAAAAGCCTATATCTCACATCATTAGCAGTAAAGGTGCTGTTTAATTTTATTTGCCAAATCACACTATATATATAAACTGCATGGGAGATGACAGGAATGGGGAAGACTGTGATTCAGGAAAAGTCCAGGGAGGAGACAACAGTCAAATTTCAGTAAAGTTTGCTCACTGCAAACTTATTTCATTGACTTTGACTTTTATATGCCATATTAATGTTTTGTTTGCATACAGATTGCACTCACAGAATCACAGAATGGCCCTGGTCGGAAGAGACCTCAAGGACCATGAATACCCAACCCCCCTGCCACAGTCAGGGCCACTGACCTCCACATTTAATACCAGACCAGGCTGCCCAGGGCCCCGTTACTCTTACATCCATGCAGTCAGTAGTCCTCTGCCGCAGACAAAAGGTACAGTACAGCAGCACTGCAAAGGCTTTGGACTAAGTGCAGAGTGAGATGCACAGAAACTTTTGGTGAATCTGCCTCTGCAGTGACCACATGCATTATTCCCCTTGCAATGTAAGGACGGATGGGGTTGATGTTGCTTACTGCTTTTTGGATTGTTTGCATGCTCACAGCTGAGGCTCAGCCTCTGAATACTTCAGCTACTCCCTGCATGGGCTCCCTGTGAAATTCAGTACTCTTCTCCACATCAGTGTTCATAGTATCATAGTATCATAGTATTGTGAGAGTTGGAAGGGACCTTAGAGCTTGCTCATGCTCCTACTATTTTATGATTCTATGAATTCCCTGCTGCCCTGGTATTTTTATTTATTTATTTATTTTTTTCACCAGCCTTTTGCTTATGAGTTCTAATAATTCTATTCGAAGACTACACAAATAAATACACCTCTCAAACGTTAGAGAAGGTGTCAGAAATTACAGCATTGTATTCACAGTTGGTGTCTGCCATGCTAAAGTAATGGAGATGGTAGTGATAATATGTAAATTCGTACAGTGAGAACTACTTTGGCAACTGCTGATGGTCTGACTGTCTTTAGGTGATTATGCAGAGATATCTAAAGGTACAGACTCTATTAGTTGCATAGTAGGTTAATCTAGCATTCAGAGACAGAGAAGTACAGCACTTAATATCACCAAGTGCTTCTTAGCTGAGAATCTCAAATATCAAGTGATCCATCTCTCTTTGTGCTATTATGTTGCAAAGTCAGTTGAAACTGACTGGCAAAACTCAGATCACAGGTCTCTATCCAACTTGCACCCAGTGTCACGGTAGCTATTAGAAGCTGGCACATTCCATGCTTTCAGATCAATGCATCAAGAGCGCCATGAGTGCTTAGTTTTGGCACAGCTGGGACTTGAATCCCAGCCTGCTTGGTATTAACCCCTTGTTTTTATGACCACGTGAAGTAGGGTCTGCTTGGCATCCAAACAAGCAGACAAGGATCAGTGGTCACTCACCATGTTTAGCCCTGTGTGCTACGAGAAACAGCTCATTCTGAAGCAGCTTTCATAACCATTAGAGAAGGAAAACAGCCAGACCAAAAGCTGCTATATATTGTAAAAAGACTTGCCTTTGCCAAAAAACCAAACCAAAACAAAAAGAGTACTCTTCAAAGTCAGATTTCTTGGCTCATCTTGTTCTGTATGGTGTGCCTGCTGCAAGGAGGCAGAATGACCTCCAAGAGAGAGCAGGACGTGCTAGAAAAGGCAGAAATGTGATAGCCTGGAAGCCCAGAGTACAAGATCCAATCTCTCTCCATGGATGGCAAGAGTATGTCAGACATAATGGAATATTAGGGAAGGAACCTATTGCAGGCTCAGGGGACTAGGGTAAGATAGCATTAAAAACTTTGCTGCTATTAAACTTGGGAAGCTGTTAGATAATTTTGCTTTAGAGGAGCGTGGCTGCTGGTGTGGTTAGAAATGCTATCGAAAAATCCACTCAGGAGGAATCCCTCAATAAAACAGAAACAATTGGGGCTACATTGGAAGTTCCTGCTAAGGAAAACATCATTTGGCAGAAAAGATTGGAGAGGCTGGAGAGTGACAGGAGCAGTGGAGTTTTAGGACTCTGAACGGGTGCTGAGGGAAATGGTGGAAAGACTATTGAGACTTTATTAACTACTGCATTGGGGATCAGAAGCAATACTCCCCACAGGGAGAAAAAGCCTTTCACATACCACTGAAACGTTCTGCATTAGCTGATGTGTGAGGCAGAGGGAGTAAGCCATTCTTTTTCTCTGAAATCCCTCAGATTGGAGTAGCAAAGCAGTTTACCAGCAACAAAAAGAGATTTCCTGCCAGCAAGCATTTTCACACAGGAGATTCTATCCTCGAGGAAAATTATAACGTATGCAAGTGGCAGAGCAGAAAAAAAAATAGGTCATACACTGAATTGTTCTACACTGAATTGTTCTAAGTCTTCTCTTCTGATTAGCAAATAGCTAATGATGTCCCATCCCTGACTCCCCCGGGGTGTCTGGTATTTAGGCACCAGCCACAGTTTATTCCCACATCCAGTACATTCCCCTCACTAAGCACGAGCAGATATGGGAATTAGAGAAAATCTGTATGTAGAATCTTGGCAGAGAAGTGGAAATGCTTTGGATGGGTTTGGATTTTTTTGTTATAAAGGTGAGATGTTTTATGAGGCAAAGGCAGTCTCTTTATTCCTCCTGAAATAAGTGGCACTGCTAATTGTGCTGCTGCTTTTAGCAAGTTTGTAGCAAGAGAACGGCCAAACAAATTGTTGGGCAAGACTATGCGTGTTCCCAACTACACAAAGACACCACCAAAGAAGGAAGATTTTCGAGTCTGTCTCTAACAAAACACTGCTTCCTTCTGGTCAAAAAGTGCCTGGATGAGGCTTTCAGTCATGTGGGGTCTAATTTTTGGACGGGCCACTGTGGAGCTGGGAGTTGGATTCAGACTTTATGGATCCCTTCCAACTCGGGATATTCTATGATTCTGTGCTCTCCGAAAACAGAAACTTACTCCTGGCAAAGAGGAGTCTGGAGGTTAACTTCTGTTGACGTTGTTGTGTTACAACCATCAGTTAGGACCTCAAAATTCTTAGAGGCTGGCCAGATGACAAGTGGGCTTTACTTCTCTGGCTATTGAGAGCTCCTAAATTCCTGCCTTGGGATCTTTTAAGATCTGTTTGTACCTCCTAGAGATCTTTCCCTTTTCATCTAATGAAGATTCCCATTTTCTACACACTGGTAAAGCTGCATACCTGGCTGCTGCTTGACTGCACAGGAATTGGAAGAAGCTTTAAATTCGTAGGTTCTTTCAGTCTTTACCCACTGTACTGTTCTTAAGGTCTTATTATGGGCAGGGGAAAAAAAAATCCTTCTGCTGTATCTAAAATAAAAAACTACAGCACAAGAAAAGGTTTATGTACATGGTTAAAAAAATGGAATGGAAAACAGGAGGCAGAAAGTAAAAGACAACCACTAGAAGGTCATTTCCACTTTGAAGAACAGAATCCAGTTGCACCAGAAACTACAAGCATAAAGCATGAGCCTTACATTTATATACTGCTTCTTTTCATGTCAGGTATTTCTTTTTTTGCCTGGTGAGTACAGGAGGGAAAAGCAGGAATTTGCTCTTTCAAAGCTATTTCCTTTGAATTTTAGTGAGGAGAATAGTCTTCCATTACTTAGTACTGCAGGTATAGATAAGGAAGGAGCTGGATTTTTGTAAAATGCTTCCTCCTCCAAAGCAAATCTGCCCCTTTTTCACTGCCGTTGTGAGATCCATAATATGAAGTATAAGCAAGGGAACCCATTAATGGATAGCACAAGACAGCATTTGAGGACTTTCTTTTCCTGGAAAAAAACAAAACACCTACATGAGTACAGAAACGTTTAAAAAAAAAAAAAGAGAGAAAAAAAAAAATGCAGTTTTAACAAAAAGTGCTTTAATGAATTGCAAATAGACTGTAAATGACTGCAGAAAAAACTGATGGTGTGAACAAAGTACATAAAAACCCTGTGTGCATACACTGTTTATAAATCAAGCTCTCACCCACCACACTTGGAACAGACATCCAAAGGAACATATCAAATTACGTAAAAGGTCAGTGAATGTAAAATGCTGTACAGACTGTTATGGGATCATTTTTAATCTCTTTCATCACTTAAAAACTTATAGGGAGGGGTAAATTATATTAAATGAATTGAAGAAGCTAACGAGAATTTTTGGATTATAATGCCAAAATCAGGAGACATTTTTTTCATTTAAAGAGCTGGTTCTTGCTGGAAATTCTGTCCACTCACTGAAGACATTTGGGAGAATTAATTTTCTGCTTAATTTCTTTTATGCACTACTGGCTTTTAAAAAAAAAGAAACAAAGTTTGAAAGTATTTATAACATTATTAAAATAGTTTGAACTCCTCATTCAATTGTTGCAGAGTTCATTTGAGATGGCGTTAACATCATTTTACAGAGAGGGAAGCCAAGGTCATGGCCACGAGTTCCATGCCTTCCCCTGTCCTGCTTACTCCACCTAATAGCTGAGGTAGGCAATTTTCATAGCAATCAAAAAGTAAATGAAGATATCCCATTTGGGCTTAATATTCTCATCTTTAACTCTTTGAAGCCTCACTTCTATCGCTTACATTCTAACACAAAAAAGCGTGGATTATTTTTCAGGGCCACTGAGTACTCGGTGTGGAATTCTTCCCTCAGGGAGTAAAGTAGTTCCCTCTTTTTTTATCTGTAGACTTGTGTAGATGCAACTCAGCTTTAAATTGATGTAAAACATAAATTGATGCAGAACACCTTGAAGTTTACTGTTATCTCAGCTTTATCAGAAATTTACTTACTGTTAGTTAATTCAAGCCTGCTGGGTAGCAAATCTGCACTGATTCTGTTTTTGAAATCTCTATTGAATTGCTTTCCTGTATGTTTTGTGTGTGTATGTTTTGGGACTGAAAAGCTGCATGTGCATCCCAAAATGTCCTATTTTTTTGTGAAATAGGTAGAGGCTACTTTTTCTTTTTTAGGTGTGTCTGGATGTAACACTTCTTGACTATTCTGTCACTTTATATAAATAATTCTGTAAGAATCATATAATCAGAAGTGTCCAGTTGCAATCTGATGTATCAGTCCTAAGGTAACCCAAGTAGTATCCCAAGGCCAGAGTAACCCAAGCCAGAATCGTGATGCAGCATCCTCACTGCTTGAGGTTGCATGCGGTAATATCAGGACATGAATCTGAACTTTGTGACTTATATCCAACCTTTCAAATTCTTTCTAACTCTTAGAAATCTACCTAATGTCTGCTATTCATCTTGTAATTTCTTATTTTTAAAATTAACTTAAGCCAACTGAGAATGAAACGAGTTTGGTTGTGAGGCCATATAGCAGAACACTTACTGCCTGAGGTGCAAAGGTTGGCCCCTATACTCCTTTCTCTTCAAAGGCTCCCTTCTTCCACCTCTTGTTTCCCTGCCCAAGTGTCCATGCAGGTTGCTGTAATGTGTTTCAGACACTCCTGCAGTAGCGCAGAGATTAAAGATGTGCTCAGGACGAGGCTGGATTGCTAAGCGCTCATTCTTGAACATGAACATTTTCCTTTGGACTTCCCCCAAAAGTTGTTACTTGTTCAACTGCTTTCACTGATGTGTGTTTTGGTGGTTGTTTTTTCTTTTTTTTTGTAGGTGTGTTTCTGTACAGCATCTGATGGCAATGTTTACGTACGTGCACATTTAGAGGGGTGTATTTGTCTGTGTGTGTGTCACATATTTTGTACTTACTGTTACCAGCTTTTAGTATTTTTTCTCTGGGAACATGCTGTGATAGCTTCAGTATTTCAAAGAGCATGCAATCCAAAATCTGTCAGTAGGAAATATTTCTTAAAGGAAGAAAATGTGTTTTTTGTTAACTTTCTCAATCTCTCATCCATTCAACTCTGCTGAATATATGTGCTTTTGTAGGGCTTGGGGTGGGACTCAAATGACTTCTGTTTATTTCACCATTTTGTAAACACCAGTTAAGAAGAGTAATGCTGAAGCTGTAGAACTTGGATTTGTACGTGAGGTTCCATTCTGAAACTGGAGTTTTGAAAGTTATAGTTCATAGTACCAACTTACAGCCATCCCCATTGAGTCACTACTAGTCCTGCAACGAAACCGCCTGATTTGTCTTGCCATATTAGTTGTAAGTGGTTTTACATGCCTACAGGAAGACATTCAGGGAGAATCCAGGCAATTTCTATAGCATCAAAGCCTTGTTGGGGTTTCCAGGTGACTGAACTCAGATTTATTGTTGGTGAACTTGGTTCCTAGTGATCTATTTAAATCTAAATTAACATCTCTATAGCAGTGCTTAACTCTTACAGTGTGCTTTCCAAACAAACCCAAATTTGGTCTCACACCAGCTCTCAAACAGGAAGCCTGATAATGAGGTGTGGGATCTTTTTCTTTCTAACTGTGCTGTTATTAATGCCTGAACTGTCCTGAGGTTATAAAACAAAAGGGGACAAAGCACATCGGTTTGTTTGGAGACAGAAATGCGCTGAGGCCAGCCCTGCCCCACTCATCCGGAATCCAGCTGTTGATGTTCTACTATCAACTTTTCCAGCATCCTCAAAATCCACCCGTGTGCCGCAGTCATTTCTGTAGTTCTCCTTGCCAGCTCCACGCTGTTACTTTTCCTTGAAACAAATTATACATCTTAGCTAATCTTTGCCTTCTGCAGCTTCACAGACAGTTTTTAAGGAGCACTTAGACCTACACATTGCTGAAGATCAGGTCCATGAAGTATGCCATTTTTTTATATCTGAGATGGTGATTTCCAGCCTGTCTGTAGCTGCCCCACAGAATTATGCTGTGCATCCAATACCATGTGTCTGGCACGTGTTGAAGAGATGATGTTTATATTATTTTCAGTTAGGGAAGGATGTTGAGTTGCAAGAAATGTTGAACGTAGATAATTGTTTCCAGTCCAAACTGTTTTGAAACTACTGATTTTAAAATACCAGATATTTTTATAAAAAGGCATCTTTCTGGTCTGACCCAATCTCTTTAGTACGCTCAAGGTACTATTTTTCAGCATCATCTTGAACTTAGTTCATGTTTAAGACCTTCAACACCATTCAGGTCCTACTTTGCATCCAGCAGTGGCACAGATCTCCATTTTCTGACTCCTTACAAAGCAGCAAGGTTCTATAAAATATTCTGTGCCACACTAACTAATCACCCCTCTGGCATTCTGAGCAAATGCAGGTTAATGGTGAATCTTTTAATATTTCTATTAATTAAGTGTATTATCCTAATAACTCCATTGTCAATTTTTCATCGCTAGGTAATGACTAGAGCTGGGTTAGCTATTCATAACTACTGACGTGTTTTTAAAGAAGTAGGGGTCTGTGTTTGTGAATCTCTTCCTGACAAAGTCTTATTTCTGCCAACATATTTACTGTGTGAAATTCATGTAGGGGTGTTGTGAGCAGGGGAGTGCGCATCAGAGCATCACTTTGTGCTGTGGGCAGAAGCACTCAAACCTTTTATAGAGAAACGGCTGCTGCAGTTCTTAGGCTGTAAGCATTTACATCTGGGTTTTCATTCCAGCCATTTCATTAAATGTGACACGTGTATGTGTGGAAATGAGTACACTTTTGGTGTGTTGGTGTTTTAGGTAGTCACTATGACCTATGCATTTGGTTAAATCCCTACTGTGGCATTAAGAGGAGGATCTCTGGGAAGGCTTCAGATAAAAGCACTACTGAGGAAAGGAGAGAGACGGAGTAATTCAATCGGTGACCGTAATTCTTATTCTAATAAAGTTTCCTGTTTGGAATTGAAAGAAAGGACTCCTGGTACAATTGTACATGTGTTACGGTGCCACCCACCATAATGAGGTGGAAACAGAAATGCAGCCAATTCAATAGGACTTTCAGTTTGATGAGCCCATAGAAAGATCTGAACATAAGGATTGTTTCACAGAATCTGAGCAGCAATGAAGCTGAAAATATTGATTCATAAATTTCCTAGGAAGGAGAGAAAAACTAGGTAATCATTCCTGAAAAGCTGATGGGCATTTCCATCTAGAAATACAATATACTAATAGGTGTGTTTGTACAAAAAAGCAAAGAGATTCAGGTAGCTTTTAATGTCATTAGAGAAGCAGTAATATGAGACCGTTACATTAGGAAATATAGGGAAAATTGTGACATGTGGTTTGCCTCTGGAAAAGCCAGTGCAACTCCCAGCATGGTCCAGGCAAAGGAGAACATACCTCAATCTCTTGTGCTACAAAAGCAATGGGAGGCTATCAGAGGGATCCCCAGATGCAGGGAAGAAATTCAATTTTTCAGGCACTTGCAGTATGAGGAGTGGATTTCCTTGCTTCTACTCTGAATTTCTGATGAGAAATTTGCACATGCAGGGCATGTCCAGGCTGACTGCCTTTCCTTGGCCATCAGCCTGTGCCAGTACATGCTGCATATCCCCATAAAGTCAGACATACTGTTTACTTGCAACGGGACATGTGACCTCTTTTCCTCTTACACAAAACCAGGCTCCCCAAGAGGCTGCTGGAGCTGCTGCCACTGAAAGGCACAAATAAAGGGCAGCAGGTGAAGTGTAAGTGCAATAGCACAGGTAAGAATCACAGTACCCTCACATTTAAAATTGATTCATATACAGAAGTGGCTGTGATTTATAAACTTGAAGGTTAGCCTTAATCTCTAGTTAGACATTTTCATTGGCTGAATAAACTTTGAACTCATACTAGTTACAGAGGCAGGAATTCGGTATTAATAGGGACACTTCAGACAGTTTTCCTAAGTGCCCACAGTGGTACGTGCTCTTAGAGTGGATGGAAGAGGCATGAATACAAGTAATCTTCCAAACAGAAGTGACTTCAGGGCTTAGCACAATGCAGGCACTAAACGTCCATGTGTTCTGGCACTTTAGCTGCTTCCAAAATAAAGGATGAGTGCGGATGAAAACTATAATAAAGCAGAAAAGTATAATAGCAAATGTGGGTAACCAGAGCTGTGCTCCACAGCATTTGCTGTAGGAAAGATTGGGTGCCCTGATTACACATAGGTGGGCACAGATGCAGACAAACAAGTATTTTTTCTTTGCTTGACACAGCCTGACAGATAGGCCAGAAATGTTTTTGGTGTTTTATGACAGTGTTGTGCATCTCCATTCTGGATGGATATTCCCACAAAACTGTATGCAGAGAATCTCTTCTTATCTGCAAATTCTTTTGAGATCCAAGCAATGTAAGTGATTTTAAGAGAGCTAATTAAATGTATGATTGAATGTCAGCCTTTCTGACTTCAGCCTTCATTAAGAAACTGAAAATGTGAGGTATTTTTTTACCTAATATTGAACACAGTTAATTAAAAAAGTAAAGATTACATTTTGCTTCAGTTAATTTGAAATAAAGAACTTCCATTTAAACAATAAATTTCAGATCTTAGTTATAGCAATTAATAGACCAAACTGTGTACCTAAGGTTTTATTATATTGATTCTAAAATAATTAGATTAGCAAACACATCGCAAATATATTATCTAAAACAAATAACATGATCACTGTGCTTTTTGTTGTACAGCAGAGCTATAAAGCAATCTCATAAAATTAATAGTCATACAGCATATATTACATCCTTGCACTAAATGACAAAAGCCAGCACAATGATCACATGGACAGCTTTATACTGCGGGGCTGGGAGCTGTTTTGCTCTTGAGTTTGTACAAGTTAGAATTCCCCTTTTGTGCTCAGTAAGCAATTGTAGTCATGTCTGGGCTCCCAAGCAGCTCTGTTGTGGCACTGCCCAAGGAACCTGGTTCAGCTCCCCATCCTTGTCTCTCTCCCATCAAACTCCCATTCCTCCCTGTGAAGCCGATTGTAAGCAGTGCTGCAGCAGATGCCCCAGACATGGGTTTTTGCCTTAGGGCAGTTTGAGAGGCCTCTTAAAAAGCATGACATTCAATCAAAGTTCAGTGAGGAAAGTTTTAATGAATAAACTCGGTAAATTAGAGTGCTGCAGCAGAGTGATTAACTCTCATTTGTGCATTAGTGTTAAAATTAATTAAAATGTTTAAGCCATGGGAGGCAGGTAACCTCCTCAAGACCTGGCTTTGCCCTCGGAGTCAGTCTGGATCCAGCAGCGATTCATCTTGCACAAGATGAGAGGAGGGGTAGAAGAAAAGAACAGCCAGGACAAATGTGTTTTCAATGGTGTTTAGCTGCAGGAAGGCCACTGAGACCCCAGTGCGGCGTTACTGGAGTGTGACAAAATAATACAGTAGGTACATCAGTGGGCCTGGGCTGTGGAAAGCAGGCGACCCTCCTTTCACATGGATTTCATTTTGACTTGACATGACAGAGCTAATTTCATTACCAGGAGGCACGCTGGATTGTGCTGCGGCGAGGGCCGGCTGCTGGAAATGAGCTCTGTTGTCCTGGTTTGCTTCAACTGCTGCTGCTGAATGCAACTTTCCTCACCAAGTACCACAAAGCATATAGCAGAGTAATTTTATACCCACGACTGGTGCCACCTTTATTAGCATTCTTTTGCTGCATCAGTTAATTAAGCGAGAAGTTAATTAAAGTATCTGCTATACTAAGGAGTAAGCGTATATGTTAGAACTTTCATTGTGATACACACTGTATTCCTATAAACTTGTTTTCTTTTAAAAATCATTTTAGATTCATTTCAAGAATGAGGAGCCTGCATTCCTTCTTATTCAGACCCATTATGATGTGGCTGCTTAACAAATCTGTGCTGGTTTGAAATTATAAATGTCAGCCTATTTTATAAGGGAAAAGTCTTCTTTGACAGCAGAACAATATTGTACAAGTAACAAATGAAAAAATGTGTCACACAGCCGAACAGTTGTTTTCAGATGTTCACCAAGGGCCAGTTATTAATTTTACATTGGTCGGAATTAAGGATTTTGGAGAAATTCATCTGAAACTGAAAGTATGAAAAATTTCTGCTCAATGAAAATTACCATTATTCGCTGTAGATCTATATTCATAACTTTAAAACCTGGCAGTCCTCCCTATTTTTTTCCTCTATAGATTTCTTGTCAACAAGGGTGTCAGAGGTCAATGTCAGAATGCCCCTCTGGCACCCATTAACTATAACCAGAAAACTTGTTCACTATTGATCTACAATGTCTAAATATCTATTATGTTGGATATAAAAGGTGGTTTCACGTCTTTCTAAAACAGATAATTCATAAAGGCCAAAGGGTCAGGCCCAGTGATATATTATTATTCCACTGTATGGTGACTATGAGTGCGGAAGGGAGCAGGCCTGCATGAGACCACGGCACTGCCAGGAGAGCACCCGCTGCCCCTGCTGCCCTTCTGCAGCAATGCGGGTCTGTGCTTGGCGTTCTGGAAAGGAAGGTGCTCAAACAAGTCATGGAATCATATAGTCATGCAGGCTGGAAAACACCTCTAACTCACCAAGTCCGACCCCAGCCCTCTCTCACCATGCCCGTAGCCCACATCCCTGAGTGCCACATTGCCACAGTTCCGGAACACCCACAGGGATGGTGAACCCACCACTTCCCTGTGCTGCCTGTGCCAGTGCTTGGCCACCCTTTCGGAAAATAACTTGCTCCTAATATCCAACCTCATGCTGCATTTGATGCTCATCCTGCAGGGTGAGTCTGAAATCGGAAGGAAAGCAAAAATTCAGGACTGAAGTCTATACCTTTAGCAATTAATCAGGACAGCATTCATTCATCTCACTGTCTGTAGAGCACTTTGCACCATGGTGGTCACAGGCAGGGCTCTGTGAGAGGTGCAGTCTGATTGTTACAAGAATTGTGCACAAAAGGGCAGAGCCCCCATGGGGGTAACGTGTCACAGCTCCGTTGACTTCAGGAGAGCGATGACACTTGATGTACACAGAGGATCTGCCCTGGAATACATGTCAGGCTGTGGCCAGTGTTTCAAAATCATGTGTTTTCTGAACAAACACTTGTATAATATCATATGAATGATTTTGTTTGCTCATATCAACCCATCAAATTTATTGAGGCTCCTTTAATCGCCTCATTATTTAACTATTGCGATTCCTCAGCTCTGCTGAATGCTCAGATGCCGGGCAGAAGCAGACGTGGATTTCTTTGTACTGATGCCTCTGCAGCAGAGCGCAGAAGCACTATGGGATGGAGGGCTCGACCCAATGCTGAGTTCTCCTGCAGCCCTGCGAATCCAGCCTTGAAGATAGAGTGGCATTTCCCAGCAGGCACCTATTGCTCCTACAGGATGACACCCTTAATAAGCAAACCTTCTCTGGAAGGCAGCTGATACTGTGCTCTTTGATGGAGCTTATGGCCTTCCAGCATACCCCAAAATGGTTCATATTCTTCCAGGCTGCATTTTTGAAGAAAGTAAATTGAGATGAATCATGCTAAGATGAGATAGTTAAAATGTCAGGCTCCATAAGTTTCAATGCATCCTTATAGCTCTGAACACTAAAATGCAACTGAACATTGGAATAAGGGAAACAAAAGAGAATCAGATAACTAGTTCTTATAGAGGAAAAAGTCATTTCTGTCTGCGCTGCTACACCATGGAAATCCACATAGTACAGTTTTAGAGCTGTACCTTAAAAAAAACAATTGCAGTTTCTTTTTATCACTGGTCTTTGTTACACACCGCTGCCTACTCTATGACACACTAGAATTGCAGAGTTTCTGAGGCAAACAATACACCACCAGCTTTATTTCTGTTTACAAATGTTACCTGAGGGAAATGTGCCTGTACCTGTTGGATAAATTACAATCATCAGCACTAAATATGACCCTCAACAGTAACACAGAGGGGAAGTGGGAGCGCTGTCTGTAGGCATTTAGCATTGGTAACTGCTTGCTCTGTGTACTCCTGTTTTAATCAATAACCAAATTCTATTGCTGCGGTGTTTAAACAAGAGCTACTTACTCGATTTTTCCTCAAGCATTTTCTTGATGTCAGATACTACTTCATTTATGTTTCTTATAATCTTTACATCCAGCTGAATTAAACCTCTTGTTATTTTTTCCTTTATGATACTCTCTCTAAGTGTTGAATCCAAGCCACAACACCAGAAATGTGAAATGTAGGCAGACGGATCTGCTGCGTTGTGCTGTGTTTGGTTCCTCACCCCACAGCTCAGGGTGAAGCTGACTGAAGCTCAGCTGACCAGAGGAAAGCTTTGATAAGGACCAAGAGCAAGGCTTACATTCATATTGTTATACCAGTAACAAGCCACCACCTCAGTCACTCTGCCACTGCATCCCTCTTCCAAAGGTTGGACAATTTTTCTTGCTGGTTCTGATGAAGTTAATGTTTGTTACCTGGGTCTCATACTGGGAATGTGGGCAAATCCTGGATACCTGATTGCAACGTGCATGACCTTCTCCTGGTCATAAGACTGCTGAAACCTGCTGCGGGGCTCAGGCCCAGCCCCTGTAACTAGATCACAGACCTGAGCTGGGCACACCAGGGCATTAGGTTTGGCTGCGAGGTTGCAGCTGGGCCCCAAATAAGGTCAGGAGAAACAACTGCTTTGTAATGGGATCCCATTGCTCCACTTGCTGCAACACAGATGGGCCAGAATGAAGGCTATCGCTCCTAGTTTATAGCCATTAGCAGTCATGATCTCCCTAATATGCAACAGAAATAATAGTATTATTAATAATAATAACAAACTGACACATTATTAGCCTCTACAGATGGCTCTATTCCTCCCAATAATTTTTATTTTTATTTAATGTTTGGAGATGCTGTAAAAAGTGACTGGTGTTTCAAAATGTGACCTCTGTGGGGTTTAAAACCTACTGAATCAGATGAGATATTAAAGCATTCAGTGTAATGTATGACTTAAAGCTATGTTTTTAAAACTTTAATAGGAAATGTCTGATGCTTTAGATTACTATTTCCTGAAGTATAGTAGGCTGAAGAATTTGCTTCAGAGGGTCTCTTTATATCCAAGGAGAGCTATAGTGAGAATATGCAGTATGTTCTTCCTTCACCGTGCCTCTAAATAGATGTAAAGGAATTAGTGGGTATTAATAATACATCATGTTTCTGCTTTGTTTTATACTATTGTACATATGTTCTTACACCCCACTCAACAGCACCGTATTTAAATATCTCCAAGCAGTTTGTTAAAGAAAGTGATTAACATCTGTCATATGTTTTCTCCCTCCTCTACTCCCCAAGGAGAGGAGGATGCTCAACGGCATGCCTTATTTGGGTAGGAATTAATTGTTTGTATGGGAAGCTCTTTTATATTGCTGAGGTCTTGTTTCATTACACAAAATAACCTACCAGGAAAAATCTTTGCAAAGGCAACTTCAGAAAAACAAAACAAAACAAAAATCTGCTGTGCAGTTACATGAAAGGAGAAGAGATGGAACTCGGGGGAATTTGCTCAGAAAATTGGGCTGCTCTGTGATAGGGTCCAGTCAGGTCCCCATGGGAGAACAGGAGATGCTCCTGGCCATGGTGTCTGAGCACTGCTCACCTCTTGGACATGCCAGAAGCATCTTGAAGGCTGGGTCCAAACGGAGCCTGATTTCCACATCCCTATGGGCTTGGGTTAGAGGAAAAATTTGTGGCCTCCAAGTCCTGTTTGGCTACTGGTAGACTGGCCTATTCATAGGGCTTTACCCTGCAGCCAAGGTGACTTTTCTATGAGATTTGATGTAGAGGAAAATCTGGTATAGACTAACATTTAATTGGTATTTTCACTCTCAACTGGATAGATTACTGTGTAACCAAGACCAGAAATCAGATTAACAGTGTTTTGCCTCATAGGACGTCCAATATTGGAATGATCATTGTCTCCATCGTAGTTCTTTAGCAGGATTAACCTTAGAGCATTAAATCTTTCGGATTTTTTACTTTCAATTTCACCTCCTCGTGCTAACCATCTAGAAAAAGCACACAGATCTGTCTATATTTGTAGACCACCTCTTTAAGCTTTCATACCATCCATAAGACCACTGCTAGTTCTCAGTAATAAATGTAGCTGTCATAATATTTACTAATGCACCTGGCTCACATTAATTGTGTTCTGTCTGCCTTTCCAAAGAGTTTTTGATGACTTTCTATTGACAATGACGTTACCAGCTGGTTTCCCCAGACAAGGTACTTCCCATTGTCTGTGTTGAATTGCCCTACAACCTTCCATCAAGGAAGGGAATGTTGAAGGCAGTTGTTCTTCACTATGCAGAGAGATGGAGAGCTTTCTTCCATTTCTTTGTTGGCCCAGTGAACAAATCCTTGGGCTGTGTACTAGAATTTCTGCACCTCCAAAATCTTTATACAGGGGATCATAGAGCAGAATAGGAAAATAAAGGACAGGGTAATGATGGGCTGTGTGTGCATACCCATGCACATGAACACATACACACACAAGCACACAGTCTTACAAAGATCCCAGTGGGGAACCTACACTAAAGGTTAATGCAGCCCCAGGCTGTAATTAGCCTTTTGCACAGAGTCTCCTTGTTGTGGAATCTCTATTTATGAGGGTTTTAGGGGCAATGAACCACCAGTCCCCTCCCCCTGCACCCCCAGTAGAGCCTACTGCAGCAGCTGGGAGGATGCTGGGGTCTGAGAATGATGCTGGGGAGCAGGACAGCCCCTCCCATGGCTTTGGGGCTCCACCAGATGCCTTTGAGATAGCAGGGATTCTCAGAGAAGGACAGAAGAAAAATGCATAGCCCAGCTTCATGCCTTTTTTTCATGGCACAAGGGCTAAGCTGCCACCCTTGATTTAGAAATTCATGTCGGGTTGGTTGGTTGGCAGATTTGCCTGTTAATCATGTATATGCCACCAGAGAGAATTTTTGTTGTCCTGTTTTAGTAGAAACCAGTAAGATTCCTCTTAACTAAAGTGCAAGATATTACAGGAATTGGAGAGCACGGCAAATATTAACATTCCTATAAACTCGATTTCCTGATGCTTATCCAAGTTCATCTCACAGAAACGTGCTGCTGTGGTATTTGGCTGTCATTAGCTGTGGCAAGGTGCAGCGAGGATAGATTGCAGCCATCAGTGTGCTGGTGCTGGTGGAGGCAGCTCTGAGGGTCATCCCTTCAGTAACTAGTGCATAAAATTACATCTTGATATTTTGTTATGATCTGGCTTTGCAAATCTACTGAAGTCAATAGCAGTATTGAATTTTACCAAATGAATGCCATTTATTTTTAAAATTCAAACAAAATACCTTCTCTACTGATTATGACCCATTCAGGAATCTGCATAATATCAATGAATTATTATGAATGAATTTAATGAATATTAATGAATTCCTGCGCCAGCATGAAGAGGATGATACTTGAGGGAGAAAGTCTTGTAATATAACAATGTGAAAACTAGAAGAGAACCAAACTTTATTTGAATTGGTTTAGTAATGTAGGTGCTCTAAGCTCAAAATGTTTCCTTGGGGCACGGAGGGGAACGGGGGAATGAGCTGCACCACAGCGGAATCCTGGGTTCTGCTCTATCAGTGCTAAGTGGAATGACACTGGGCTGATAAACTGTGATAACGTTTTCAAAAGGCAAATCCCACAATATAGCAAAACCTCCTGGGAGTGTGTGTAGGTGTTGTCAGCTCCACTGCAGGCGGAAATGTGAACTCCCACCACTGGGATATGTAACAATTTGTAATGCAACAATTAACAGAAATATTGACATAAGTATGTACTCAGCAGGGAGCTGGTATCTCATAGACTCACTGCGGCGACTGTATTCCAGCATATACAGTACCACATCAATCCTTACTGTGGGCTGGTCCCCTATACAAATTGCAGTGAAAGCTTACACATACATCCATGTGTAGGAGGCTACTTGTATGATGTAGCATAAAAAATTAAACATCCTTTTCAGATCATCTTCTTTACTTGGTTGTTGGTAAAGTATGTTATAAAAATGCATAATTTTTTAACATGAAATACCCGTCAAATTGCATTATCATCATTGCCAATTTCACAACTGGCAAACCGTGTTAAACATAAATCTGCAAAATTATAATTAGGAAAACATTTTGCAAACCGTTCTCCTGGGGATTTTGAGGTTAGTGGCATTATAACTGCTGTGGGTTTATAGCGTGTGCGATTCGCACCCCCCGGCACACATGCACGTACACACACTCATGGCTTCACATCACTTTTGTCTTGTCCTCCATCTCGAGCAGAGTAAATAAGATATCCACTCAGATAATGGAAACCCCGCTAGCACTCTGTTAGTGCCTTTTCATGCCAATTAAACACATTTTATTCAGTCATAGTAGATGCACTGGTGCCTGCAGAGGAGACTCCAGTAGAGCTCAGCCAAACAACAGCGCAGGAATCGCGGTGCAGAGCACTTTGTGCGCGGTCCCCTCCTGCTTTGTTTGTAACCACTTGGAAATCATTCCAACAGAAAGCGCTGATTCTGAGATAGAAGTGTTTACAGATGTATAAATGGATTAGCCAACTTGTTTGTAGCTAATTACTGTGATAATAA